>NC_090445.1:561303820-562553820 GCF_031143425.1 Pleurodeles waltl | reverse complement strand
TAGTCCCCTCTCCCTGCAGAATCCCTTTAACTCCCCCTCATTGCAGAACAACAGATGATCAGGGTCAAAGGTAGATTCAATTTTGACAAGGTAAAACACAAGCTGTAGGAAGCTGGCTCTGTATACATTATATCCAAATTTGATATAGTGTGCACAGGATCTAGGGGTTCCTCATAGGCTTAACAGATGCTAAAGTAGATAATACTAATGCTCTCTTTTATGGTAGTGTGGTCAAGCAGTTAGGCTGATCAGAGGGTAGTGTAAAGCATTTGTTGTACTCACACAGACAACAGAAGAAGCACACACTCAATGACAACTCCACACCAATTTTTTGTATATAGAACAAATATCTTTCTAGACCATAAGATTCAAGTTGCAGATATATACATCAATAAATATGTATTCACATATGAATCAATATTACTGTGATTAGAATCGGTAAGTTATACAGTTTTTGAATAAATGGCAATAATCTGCTTTAGAAGTTGACAATGCAGTTTTCAGAAACAGTTCCTGGGGAAGAAGAAAAGTTAGTACATTTTACAGGTAAGTACAAGACTTACAGTTACAGTCTCTGGGGGTTAGGAACTCCACGGGTTGGGGTTCAAGTTAACCCCAAACACACCCAATCAGCACCATGGGGCTGGCCATTTGCAGAGGTCAAATTTGAGGCAAATTTAACATGGGCTCCTCTGGAGAATGGGGGCACTCAGTTTCAGATCTGCTTGCAGGTAAGTACCCACGTCTTCTAAGGGCAGACCTGGGGGGTTTAGAGGAGCACCGGAGGGGGCCACAGATAAGCACCAAACATACACCCTAAGCGCTGGATTCATGGTGCAAACAGAGCGTCGGGCTCCCAATGCTTTCCTATGAGGGGACCCCAGGGGTCACTTAGATGCTGCAGGCTGGGTCCAGGGGGTCGGTTCCGGAAAACCACAGGCTGGGTGTAAGGAAATGCCTCCTTGGCATGGTTACCCCCTGACTTTTTGCTTTTGCTGATGCCAAGTTATGATTAGAAAGTGTGCTGGGACCCTGCTAACCAGGCCCCAGCACCAGTGTTCTTTCCCTAAACTGTACCTTTGTCTCCACAATTGGCACAACCCTGGCACCCAGGTAAGTCCCTTGTAACTGGTACCCCTGGTACCAAGGGCCCTGATGCCAGAGAAGGTCTCTAAGGCATGCAGCATGTCTTATGCCACCCTGGGGACCCCTCACAAAGCACATGCACACTGTTTGCCAGCTTGTGTGTGCTGGTGGGGAGAAAATTACTAAGTCGACATGGCACTCCCCTCAGGGTGCCATGCCGACCTCACACTGCCTATGGCATAGGTAAGTCACCCCTCTAGCAGGCCTTGCAGCCCTAAGGCAGGGTGCACTATACCACAGGTGAGGGCATAGGTGCATGAACACTATGCCCCTACAGTGTCTAAGCAAAACCTTAGACATTGTAAGTGCAGGGTAGCCATAAGAGTATATGGTCTGGGAGTCTGTCAAACACGAACTCCACAGCACCATAATGGCTACACTGAAAACTGTGAAGTTTGGTATCAAACTTCTCAGCACAATAAATGCGCACTGATGCCAGTGTACATTTTATTGTGAAATACACCCAGAGGGCATCTTAGAGATGCCCCCTGAAAACATACCCGACTCCAGTGTGGGCTGACTAGTTTTTGCCAGCCTGCCACACACCAGACATGTTGCTGGCCACATGGGGAGAGTGCCTTTGTCACTCTGTGGCCAGGAACAAAGCCTGTACTGGGTGGAGGTGCTTCTCACCTCCCCCTGTAGGAACTGTAACACCTGGCGGTGAGCCTCAAAGGCTCACCCCCTTTGTTACAGCGCCACAGGGCATCCCAGCTAGTGGAGATGCCAGCCCCTCCGGCCACTGCCCCCACTTTTGGCAGCAAGGCTGGAGGAGATAATGAGAAAAACAAGGAGGAGTCACCCCCCTAGTCAGGACAGCCCCTAAGGTGTCCTGAGCTGAGGTGACTCTGACTTTTAGAAATCCTCCATCTTGCAGATGGAGGATTCCCCCAATAGGATTAGGGATGTGCCCCCCTCCCCACAGGGAGGAGGCACCAAGAGGGTGTAGCCACCCTCAGGGCCAGTAGCCTACTGCCCTCCCAGACCTAAACACATCCCTAAATTGAGTATTTAGGGGCTCCCAGAACCGAGGAAGATAAATTCCTGCAACCTGACGAAGAAAAAGCACTGCTGACCTGAAGCACTGCAGTGAAGACGGAGGCAACAACTGATTTGGCCCCAGCCCCAATGGCCTGTCTCCCTACTTCGAAGAAAACTGTGGGCTACCTTAGACCCAACTTTGAACCCTGTAAGTGTTTTACTTACCTGTGAACCTAACATTTACTTACCTCCCCCAGGAACTGTTGATTTTTGATCTGTGTCCACTTTTAAAATAGCTTATTGCCATTTTTGTCAAAACTGTACATGCTATTGTGATAATTCAAAGTTCCTAGAATAACTGAGTGAAATACCTTTCATTTAAAGTATTGTTTGTAAATCTTGAAACTGTGGTTCTTAAAATAAACTAAGAAAATATATTTTTCTATATAAAAACCTATTGGCCTGGAATTGTCTTTGAGTGTGTGTTCCTCATTTATTGCCTGTGTGTGTACAACAAATGCTTAACACTACCCTCTGATAAGCCTACTGCTCGACCACACTACCACAAAATAGAGCATTAGAATTATCTCTTTTTGCCACTATCTTACCTCTAAGGGGAACACTTGGACTCTGTGCATGGTATTTCTTACTTTGAAATAGTACATACAGAGCCAACTTCCTACACTGGGCAAGTAAGAAGGCTGCCTGCTGAACGTTGCTGCACCTGAGGTCGGGTTTTCCAAGGCCAGGGGACTGCGGGTGCTGTGTACCTTTTGGTGACAGGAATCTTTGGGCAGAGCTTTCGTGGTCAGGGGGGTCCTCTGGATTCACACTGTAGGCGTCGCCGAGGGGACAGGAGAGTTCAACCCAGGGTGGGCACTTGTCGGAATTGCCTGGGGATCCTCTCTAGGCATTTAGGCCACCTGGACACGGTCGTCTGCATCAGGTGCAGAGTAGTCAGGACTGGCGGATCCGAGGAGGCTCTGGAGTCCTTAGATGTAGTTTCTTCTTGGGCAGGGCCACTGTCCACTTGAGTTCTTGGTCCTCAGTGATGCAGGGGTCGCTGGACCCACAGGATGCATTGCTTTTCTTTTGCAGGTTCTCTGAAGCAGGAGACAGACCGGCAGGGCTCCGGCCAAGTTAATTTTCACCTTCCTTCTTCTCTACTGGGTTTCAGCTTAGCAGTCCTTCTTCTCTCGTCTGAAGTTGCCAGGAATATGACGAACTGGGTTCAGGGGAGCCCTTAAATCCTGGATTTAGGGGCGTTACAGGGGTCAGAGGGCAGTAGCCAGTGTCTACTGTCCCTGAGAGTGGCTGCGCCCTTCTTGTGTCCACTCCTTTTGCAGAGGGTGACACAAACCTAACCCTATTGGTACCTGTCCTCCAAAATAAGATGGAGGATTCTGCAGGGATGGGGTGACCTTAGCTCTGGACACCTTAGGGGTGGCCCCAGCTGGGGTGATCACTTCTCCCTGCCTTCCCTAATTTTCCCACCAGACTTAGGGGGTCATTCCGACCCTGGCGGTCATGGACCGCCAGGGCCGGGGTTGGAGGATGCACCGCCAACAGGCTGGCGGTGCATCAAGGGCAATTCTGACCGCGGCGGTAAAGCCGCGGTCAGAAAAGGGAAACCGGCGGTTTCCCAACGGTTTTCCCCTGCCCCTGTGAATCCTCCACGGCAGCGCTGCAAGCAGCGCCGCCATGGGGATTCCGACCCCCTTCCCGCCAGCCTGGTTCTGGCGGTTTTCACCGCCAGATTCACTGAAAATCGCGACGGGTGCAACTGCACCCGTCGCACACCAGCAACTCCGCCGGCTCCATTCGGAGCCAGCTTCCTCGTTGCTGGTGCTTTCCCGCTGGGCGGGCGGGCGGCCTTTTGGCGGTCGCCCGCCCACCCAGCGGGAAAGTCAGAATTACCGCGGCGGTCATTT
This sequence comes from Pleurodeles waltl, assembly GCF_031143425.1. Classification (NCBI taxonomy): domain Eukaryota; kingdom Metazoa; phylum Chordata; class Amphibia; order Caudata; family Salamandridae; genus Pleurodeles; species Pleurodeles waltl. The sequence continues at coordinate 562,549,762 of NC_090445.1, read as the reverse complement.
GACCGCGCTGCGGTATTCTGGCGGGGGAACTTTGGCGGGCGGCCTCCGCCGCCCCCCGAAGTTAGAATGACCCCCTTACTGCCAAAAGTGGGGCTTTGTCCAGGGGGCGGGCAACTCTACTAGCTAGGTTGCCCTGGGGCACTGTAACAAGAGGCTTGACCGTTTGAAGGGTTTGAGGTGTTACAGTTCCCGTAGGGGGGAGATGTGAAGCATCCCCAACCAGGACAGGCTTTAATTCTGGCCACAGATAGCACAAAGGCTCTCACCCCATGTGGTCAGAAACTTGTTTAAAAGTGCAGGCTGGCGCAGACTGGTCAGTCCAACACTAGCAGTTTGGCTAACATGCAGGGGGCATCTCCAAGATGCTATCTGAGTGCAGTTTTCAATACATCCTACACTGGCTTCAGTGTGGGTTTATCGTGCTGAGAAGTTTGATACCAAACTTCCCTGTATTCAGTGAAGCCATTATGGAGCTGTGGCGCTCGTAATGACAAACTCCCAGAACATATACTCAATATGGCTACACTGCACTTTCACTGTTAAGAATGGACTTATACACTGTAGGGGCATATTGCTCATGCAGCTATGTCCTCACTTGTGGTATAGTGCACCCTGCCTTATGGCTGTAAGGCCTGCTAGAGGGGTGACTTACCTATGCCACAGGCAGTGGTTGATGGGCATGGCACCCTGAGAGGGGTGCTATGTCGACTTCGTCTTTTTCTCCCCACCAGTACACACAAGCTGCAAAGGCAGTGTGCCTGTGTTTGGTGAGGGGTCCCACAGGGGAGCATAATACATGCTGCAGCCCTTGGGGACCTTCCCAGACCACAGGGCCTTGGTACTATGGGCACCTTTTACAAGGGACTTAACTGTGTGACACGGTTGTGCCAATTGTGGAAACAAAGATACAGATTTTGGGAAAGAACACGGGTGCTGGGGCCTGGTTAACAGGATCCCAGCACACTCTCAATCAAAGTTGGCATCAATATCAGGCAAAAGGTGGTGGGGTAACAAGCGTAAAACAACAAGAGTCCCAAGTGCAAGAGCTGACATAGGAAAAATGAGAGAATCAGGAAAAATAAAACATGTAATGGTCTAAGTGCAGTTTGCTGTGCAGCAATGATCACAATGGTATTGTGCAAGTGCAAGTCCTATCCTCACTGCTGATCACCAATGTTAGAACTAGGTTTTCAGGTTGGCTAGGGTATGCACTTCAGCCAGACAGAATCCACCACTCTAGTCAGGGTGAGCAGGGGTTATCTTGGGTTTGTAGCCCTCTCACCCTGACAAGAGTGGTGTACTGTCAAACACCAGCACTTTCCATTCCGGGCTGCCTGAAAAGCCATCTTAAAAACATGCAGCCTGTTCAGGCATTTTGATTCTATTTTTGCAATCACTTACTCACCATTTTAACTCCTCTGACTGCACCGACGAGCACTAGCAAGCACTTTTCTTTAAATTGGGCAGCCTAGGAGAGACAAACCATTACAAGACACACATATTGCACACAATATTTGTCTCCTCCAGCTATGAAACAATGTACGAATTCATGTTGATTGTCATAATATATCCCTCCTGTCCTGTAACAGAAAAAACGAATGTGTCCAGGAGGACCTGTCCACGAGGGATAACCCTTAATTAGTCTGCAGATCTCCGGTCACGGTCTTTTTTAACCTTCAGAAGTGTTCGCATTTTGTCAGCTAAATATCAAATGCTTATGCTGTACATCAGAAGGCAGAAAGTGTCTCAAAACCCATATCACAACGGGGGGTGTAGTGTATTAAACCACATTCAGGTGATCATTTCCCTTAATTGATTACGATTCGTACTCTGATCCAGCTAAGTCGGAGGACCGAGCAGGAGGGCGCATTTTACCGGAAGGAGATGCTCAGTGTGCAGAGAAAATATGAATGAGTAACCTAAGCAAGTGACATCAGCCCTGTGACAATGGAGTGACTCAGCAGCAAACGGGGATACCTTGTAATCGCTCCTGCTCGAGGAAGAAAGCAAAGGGACCAAATGAACGCATCGCTAGGGTTTCGAAGCAGCGGGCTGCAAGATGCTCATCTGAGAAGAGGACGCGTCCACGCAAGGGAGCCACTGTACAATAGCGCGTCCCCATCAGTGACCACGGAAACCAAAAGCACTTGCGAAGCAGCTAGGTAAGCAAAGTGCAGCGTGCCTTCTTGCTCCGCAGTTATAGTATTTTTTAGATATGTTTGTTATGCACAGTTTATTAGGGGATACAAAGGAGAACGGTGAAAATCAGCTTAATATTACTAGTGCACGGGCACGCGCAGAGATGTTTTTCAGTTCCATCTTGAACTGAAACACTTTTGAGTGTTTCCCTGCGATTTTCGGAGACTGTAGTGGTTACTAAGTAGTAAGTTCGACCTAGAAGTAAGCGACTAGGTCGAAAGCGCTGTCGCCTCTTGCGAGCTATCATCATTAGTCCAATAGCAATTATCAAACTTCTGTGGGAGTAAGATTATTATTATTTTTTTTTTTGCCACAGTAATCTTTAGGGTAGTGCAGTTTAGGAAGAAAACACGTGTATGAGATCTCTGTCTTGGGCTGCTTTGTGTGGCTGTCTTGCATAAGACACAGAGGGAGAGGTTTGAAGAAGCAAACTCTGCCAGCAGAGAATTACTTGTTTTGTCCAAACCGCACATATTCTTTCCTAATGTTTTGATCCTTTGCTTGCTCTGCTGCTTGACCTGTATCTTTTTGTGGTCTCACTGGAGACAGCTTCCGCACTGCCTGCAAAACTACACAGTGGCTTTCAGTTCCCTGTTCTTTATTGGGTGGCTGTCCTCTGTATCCTTGTGTTTGTCTCACCCCTGGAGCATTCCTCCTTTACCTTCACTTTTGATTGGATGAATTGTAGCCCCAAACGCCCAAGTCATAAAACTATTTTTTGGTTTAATTTATCACTTAGCTCTGATAGTGAGTGCCTTTCACCCTACTCTGTTATTTTGCATATAGAGCATGATTTTTGTCTTTTCCTTGCGTCCTCAACCTTTCCCACCCCCATATCTCCTCTTACACGTCCTCTTAGTCTAACACTCCCTCCGCTCTTCTACGCTTCTGCCTTCCTCCTACCTCTCTTCCCACCTCTCCCCCTAGCTTGAAGAAGACTCTGCGCACCCCAAGAGCTCCTGAAAGGCGCACCAGGTGTCAGATGGCAGGTTTGGTGATACCCTGAATGAACAACACTTTCCTATTTCCTGAGTCTTTTCTCCCTCCTTTGCTCTTCTTCATGTTGACCGCCACTATTAGCTTTGCTAAAACTGGATTCTTTTAAAATGATCCTGCCTTGGCAAAGCCTGTATACTTTTAAGATGGTTGCAGCCTTGGTCTCGTTCTGCCACTGCATTGTGGTTACCAGTATTGGCATTGACCTTGTCGGATGCTTTTAATATTTGCTGGCACTGGCAAAGCCAATAGTGACTGGCCATTTTGAAAATCTATTGCTTCAAATTGGCTGCCACGTTACATCATGCAATGTGATATTACATTGCAATGCAGTAAAGTAAACTAAAATGATGGGTGGAATGTTTGAATTAATCTCAGTCACTGATAATTATTCGGGCCACATCTCAGTCTATTGTTTTTTTCCCCTCACAGTGCCACCTCAGATTAGACCCAGCTATACATAATACAACATCAATCCTGAGACAATAGAAACAGCCAAGCCAGGTCCTCTCCGAACTGGTGCAGCTTGGCTCCAGTGGCAATGTGAGCATGGGAACAACGTCTGGGCACAGCATTGCACTTAGGGCGTCACAATGAAGTAAACAAAAAGTGATGGGTGGAACCCTTTAAGTAATTTCAGCTACTAGTAATTACTCAGGGCCACATTCCAAGCCATCGATTTCCAGTGGCTGAGATTAATTCAATTATTCCATCCATTGCTTTGTTTTTTGCAGTTTATACTGTATGTGTGATAAGTGTGACCAGACCAGTGGCATAACAAAGGCTCTCTGAGCTGCCACAGTGCGGGTGGGAGGACAGAGCTCCAGGGCCCCCCTCAGCACAGTACACAGTGCACAACTGGCTGAGCCCTGACTGGGTCTAGGGTGGAGGGGGCCCCCTCAAGGTACTTTGCAGGGGGCCACCTCAAGTTTTGTTACTCCACTGCCCCAGATAATGTTCCTGTGCTCACTGTGCCATTGAACTCAAACTATGTGCACTGAGTAGACCCAAATAGGTTGAAACTGGCCTGGGGTTGCCTATGGTCCCTTCTGGAGGGGGTCCTTCCTGGCAGTTCAGGAAAGACTGTTCCTACGAGGAACAGGGTCAGTATTGATTTGCATAATGTGGGCCTTTGACTAGGGTGGCCTGGTAGGTGAAAAACAATAGTGATTGTCAGTAGCTGAGATTAAATCAAGCATTCCATGCTGTTGCAGATTATGTCTTAACTTAAGTGCGAAGGGTATGCCCAGACATGGCTCTTGTGCTCACTGTGCTATACGACTCAAGCTATACCTTGTCGCATTGGCTCTCATTGTACTAATGAGGCTGCTGGATTTGGACGGCAGCATCACCTGAATTGTGGGGAACTAAATCCAATTCCACACCATGTGACAACTGTCAGCCTAATCCGTTTCCTGTCAGCTAGCAGCACCTCACCTCTGCCCAGGAGCAGGGATGATTCGTGGCAACTGGGCGAATGACATGATGACTTCTCTGGGAAATCGTGGTGGATCAGATCTCATCCTTTTCTCTCAGTTACGTTAGTCTCACACATGCAAAGTCAAACAGAGGTAGAAAATGGTTCAATAAGATTTATTGAATCAGCTGTGTCTTAGATAAAATCGCATGAAATACAATAACTAGAATGATGAACCAGACTAGAAGCAGAATGGTGACCAGAAAAGTGAAACATAGAAAGGTCCCACTATACTGTCAATATGCACAGTATATGCAATTCCTATCTAAGCTATGTTAGAGCACAGCAGGATAAACTCTAATCCACCCTTCAGGATTCCCCCAGGGAAGACATTATCCCACATACCCAAATATGACAGTGGTGAAGATGCCTGTTATTTATAGAGACACCATCCCCATGTAGACTAGGGAACCAGTGGTCTCAATAAGCAGGAGTAACGAAGTCAGACAGCATGCAGTTGTGATCATCTGGTTGGAACCTCCCTCTAATGTGTATGCAACAGGGAAATCTGTTTATAATAAAATAACTTATGGTCTGAGAAGATGTCCCCATGTAAAATATGTGTGTTTCTGTGAATGTTGGAGACGCAGTGTACCATTTGTGCCGACAATCCTATCTCGCTGCAGCCTCGAGGAAAGTACAAAGTGAAAAGAATGTTGTGCTTAGAAATATAATTTTTTTCTAGTTGGAAGGACGAGTAGATAAAGAAAATAAAACACCAACACAGATGTGGCCGATTTCAAAATAATAAAATGAAGCAGAATAAAATGTCACTAGGTTAAAGGGCACAAGCAGCAGGCCTAAGTGTTAAAATAATGTGTCCAGAGACATCACTAGAATGGCTTTACAACACCCTCCCCTCGTCAATTCAGAAGTGGTAAAGCAGCCTAGTTCCTAATTTAAAAGCAACTAAAATACAAATGTTTTAAAACATATATACATAATTGTCAATTGTGATCAGTGAAAACACACTTGAGCATGTGAAATGTTAGAAAAGTTCAATTTAGAAGTTTAGCAGTGGCGCCAATGAAAACAAATTTAAAAGTCAATGTCATATTTGAACTCGACAGTTACAGCCTGGACAATTGAAGCAAGGAAATGATCCACTTCTGCAGGTGATGATATGACCAAATTGGTGCCAAGGAAAACCAAAGAACAATCATGTTTCAAAGCCTGAGCTCTAGCTGAGGGAGCAGCATTCCATGTTGTGCCCAATGTTGAGTCAAGAGCTGCATGATCCACGAAGGGCAGCTCATAGATGGCTTCCCGTAGCAAACGCACCCTCGACGCGCTTGTTTGGTAATGAGCCCTCAGCGAGAGTATCAACTGATCAGTGTCCAATGAAAGTAAGTGCCGTGCAGAAAGACAAACCTTCAGTGCACATTCAAAAAGGTACCAGAGGCATTGAAACACAGGCTGCACACAATCGAAAATCGGTCTGAACGACAGAGACCAGTTCTACTCCAATTCTTCCAGGAGTGGTGCTCTGAAATACTGAATCATGCATTCATGATACTGTTGCGCCAGTGTAAGCACCATCAGTCCTCCTAGTTGCGATGGGACAGCCATTGCAAATAAAAAACAGCAACAGCAAAATGCCATCTATAATAGCCAAAGTAATCGAAATTCCCCCAAAATACTCAAGAATATCAAGTGTATGGCTCAAGATATCAAGCCAAATATAGAGGGGAAGATGTTAACAGGAACCAAAACCAACAGCCTTAAAGAAATGTACTATCCCAGTAGTACTATAAGTGTTAGAAATTCATCCCATTAGCTGACCAAAGTGTCTCAGAAAGTTTTATTTAAAAGGGACTGTATTTCTACAGATGGCCTCACCACTTTGAGAGCATAGGTCTCGTGTGCAGAAGTCAGCTCAACATGTTTTTGAAACAATAAAGCCTTTAGTCTGCTTAAGTTGTGCAAATTCACATTTGAAGTAGCAATGAGGCCAAATGTGTGCTTCTTTCATCTGTTGTGTAGGGGAAAAAAGAACATTTCATCAACAGGTGACAATTTGGGAGACTGAAACAGCATAAGCTAGTCCGGCTTGCATTCCACAACAATCCTCACTGTTAAGAAGCACATACCTTCCATTAGAGAGCACCGGGAATGCAGGTCTAATGAAGTACCTGGAACTCCATTCAGATAGCAAGCCAAATTTGCTGCTGAAGTGTTACATGTCTCGTGCAAGGACAGCAGCTTACAAACTATCGAATGGCTGACAGAAGTCTTGCATTCACTGCCGTTAAGAAAGACCTCTTTCATGCCATTGAGACATTTGTGCTAAAAGGGAAGCTTCCACACCTCATGAATTTAACTATCTCCTAACCTTTCACATCTGCCTACTAGAATGTGTTTTTAGCAGGATGTAAATTCCAGTGTTGAAATAGGCAGACATCCTACACGTCTTTGTTATTAGACAGGAGACTGAGGTGTTCTTTAACAGCATCTAGTGAGAAACGTTTTAACCACTGCTCACAAAATGTCCCTACACTGTATGTTACTATACCTGTGTTCTGATGACACATAGCGAAGGTCTGGTCTATTTATTCTTGTTAGACTTTTCATCCTTGGCGTGGTCTCCCTTAACTTTTTGCCTCTGTTTCCCAGGTTGTTGATGTGTGCTGGACTCTGTTTTTGCTTTTTTTGTTACTCTGGGCACTTTACGACTACAAACCAGTACTAAAGTGCAAGTGCTCCTATACAAAATGTGTATGTAATTGGTTCATCCGTGATTGGTATATTTGATTTACTAGTACAGTGCACTAGAGGTCCCAGGGCCTGTAAATCAAATGCTACTATTGGGCCTGCAGCACTGGTTGTGCCACCCACATTAGTAGCCCTGTAAACATGGCTCAGATCTGCCACTGCAGTGTTGTGTGTGCAGTTTTAAACTGTAAATTCGACTTGGAAAGTGTACCCACTTGCCAGGCCTAAACCTTCCCTTTTCTTACATGTAAGGCGCCCCCAAAGTAGGCCCTAGGTAGCCCCAAGGGCAGGGTGCAGTGTATGGTTAAGGGAGGATACAGTAGTATTGTGTTTTATATGTCCTGACAGTAAAATACTTCTGAATTCATTTTTCACTGTTGCAAGGCCTGTCCCTCTCATAGGTTAACATGGGGGCTACCTTTAAATATTATTAAAGTGTAGATTCCCTTTGGGAGCGGATGTACATGTGGAGTTTGGGGTCTCTGAGCTCACAATTTAAAAATGCATCTTTTAGTAAAGTTGATTTTAAGATTGTGTGTTTGAACATGCTACTTTTAGAAATTGAGCATTTTCTTGCTTAAACCATTTCTGTGACTCTGCCTGTTTGTGGATTCCCTGTTTGGGTCAGTTTGACAGTGGAGCCGGTTTCATCTCTCACTAGACAGTGACACAAAGGGTGCTAGGGGTGTAGTCTGCATTTCTTGATGAGCCATCTGTGCTAGGAGGGGGGAGGAGTGGTCACTTACACCTGAAAGGGCAGTGCCTGCCCTCACACAATGCAGTCTCCAACCCCCTGGTGTGTGTCTGGGGCCTGGGCTGAGCAAGGCAAGATTTCACAAACAAGAGAGACTTTTCTTTGAAGTAAGCCTGCTTCAAAGGGCACAATGGGTATAAGAAGGGCACCCAAAACCACAGACTTTAGAACACTTCTGGAAACTAAGAGGAACCTCTGCCTGGAGAAGAGCTGAAGAGCTGGAGAAGAAGAACTGCCCTGCCTGTGACTGTGCTTTGTGGAGCTATCCTGTAGTTGCTGCTTCTGCCTGTGCTGGAGGACAAAGACTGTCTTTGTGTTGCCTTCCTTCTTGTGAAGAACTCTCCAAGGGCTTGAATTAGAGCTTACCTCCTGTTGTTTGAAGTCTCAGGGACAGCAAAGACTTCTCTCTGCCAGCACCTGGAGCCTCTGCTGAGACTCCTACTCTTCCAAGGGGTGCCCATCCTGTTCCTTGGACCCTGGAAGTAGAAGCTGGCAGAACAAGAGTGAGAAATCCACGCACCGACCAGCATGCGGGGAAAATATCATCGCAACTCTGATGCGCGGCTGAAAAATCGTCGTGCCTCCGGCTTGTGGCTGAAAATCAACGCTCGCCTGCAGCGCGACTGAAAGATTGATGCACGCGGTTGGAGAAACGATGCACAGCATCGCTGACAGAGGCTGGTGCGATTGCAACCTGTGCTGCGTGGTTTTCGGATCATCGTGCAGCAGGATTTCTGATGCAAACATCGCTGGGTGTGTAAAAACAACAGAATGCCTGTCCGGACCCAAGAGTGCAGTTCGAATCGATGCATCACTCTCCTGCTGGGAGAAGAAACAACGCACGCCGACTCGACTGAAGGAGAAACGATGCACAGTCTAGCTCGTGAGTGATATTGACGCATCGCAAGCCCTTTTTGATGCACACTCGCCCATGCAGGGTTATTTTTGACGCACCCATGTACATTTCCAGTCTAACAGCGTTAGCGTTGTGTTTAAAATTACATTAAGACTCTTTTTGGTTTTTAATAGATAACTTGACTTGTGTATTGTGGATTTTTGTCGTTTTGGTCTTGTTTTGTTTAGATAAATATTTTCTATTTTTCTGAACATGGGTTGTGTCATTTTGTAGTGTTTTCATTAAGTTACTGTGTGTGTTGGTACAAATACTTTACACCTAGCACTCTGAAGTTAAGCCTGCCTGCTCGTGCCAAGCTACCAAGGGGGTGAGTGGGGGTTAGCTGAGGGTGATTCTCTTTTACCCTGACTAGAGTAAGGGTCCTTGCTTGGACAGGAGGTAACCTGACTGCCAACCAAAACCCCATTTCTAACAGTTCTAAAACCCCCTTGTAGAGTTTACGAAATACGCATGACAACCATTTGTGACAACTGGCCACAATAACCACCCGCCAGGAAGTGTAAGTGGTATGTTAAATGTTACATTTTGGACCCCCCCCCAATCGATCTGATCTTCAGTTGCATGAATGTATTTTTGCTATTTATAAAACCTAACAGGGGCAGGGATACTGGATGCATTCAAATCCAAAATGTAATAAATAATGTAATAATTTTTGCCAAGCCTAAACAGCTTGTCTGTTGTACAGTTCCATTTAAAATGATCATTTATAAACGTATCAGGCATGCTCTAAATAAAGCTTCCTTTCCCCTTATTTGCCAATTTTTAGTTCCACATAAACTTTTTAAATCAATCAACTTCAGCCAATATTTATAGCCTGCTGTAGCCCAGTGGGAAACAAAGAAATCAGAATTACTCAAGTTTGTATCATTTAATAAGATATGGTGCATATCCATTACTGGCAATTTAAAATAATACTACTCAGCATTTTTAACATTGTGCCCAGAAAAATATGCAAACTTTTTTAAGGTATGTTTTCAAACTCCCCATTGGCGGAGTTGGACAATGTTCCAATTGTGTGTAATTGAAAATAGTCTTTGGAGTACTTGCTCTGTGAATGTAATGATATCCATAATAATTATAACAGAACATATCTCCATAATATTTATTTTGATTGATAAACATCTTCACTTTCAAATACAGTAAAATATTCTAATTCAGATAACTTAGAATCAACTGTTTTCACATCCCAATCATCAGAAACAACTCCAGGTGTTATTACATCATTCATTCAAAGTTTAAATACATATAGAATTTGAATAACCTCTGTCGGGCCATATATATCAGAAGATACCTTATCCCAAAGAATCCCATCATGAATTGGTATAGCTAATATGTTCGCCAGGGATAAGTCTCTGCAGACCTTATGGGACCAAAATGTGGTTTTAAGACCTCATACACCAGTTCGACTGTAGAACATTCAGGAAGGTAATGACCATGAATTAATAAGAAAAAGACAATGACAAACCCAATCCAAAAAAGGAAGACTAATACAGTTAATAAGAACCACAGATAGTTCCACGAAAGAATGAAATAGTTCATTTTGAACCAATTTATCAGCTTGCATGCTCTTGACAGTCTTGTTGCAGAAGAGGCAGATGAGTCTGAAAAAAAGTAATTGACGTCGGCAAAATATCCAGAAGCAGTTTGTGCAAAAACTGGAGCTGTGTTTGTAATAGGAGAGCTGTCAGAAGTCTCCCTTGGTGGTTTATAGTAGACTATTCCATCCGTTTGAGTTTAATTTGACTAAGATCGCTCAATATTGTTGACATTACTTGTCACAGAAGATGTTAATGGGACTAATGAAAGATCATTTTACAGTTTCCCCAAGTTCGGAGAGGTGTCTGCGTTGCTTCTCAAAACCTGTAAAGGAACATCCTGGTCTGTAGTGAGAGGGAGTCAAGTACAACCCAGGAGTCTTCTAGGTCTGCTGTGCAGGATCAGCCATATGGTGTCGCTTGACATTGTTGATGGAGACAGAGCAATTTTCTTTAGAACCAGGCAGCTGTGGCAGAATAAAAGTTCTCATACTGTGTATTCCCAGGACTGGAACCAGTGCACAATAAGAAGGACCAAACTCCTTTTTCACAGTAATATTTTCATGCACTAGATCCCCAACTTTTGGAAACTAGCCAGTAGATGTTGTTGGTGCATGCCTTATTCCCAAGGAGGTGGCACTGGCAGATGTGTTGTCGTCACAAAATTGTTGTAGGTCCTGCAAGACAGTGACACGTTCATTTATGTCAAAAAGTGCATCTGCCACCTCCACACCAGGACCATCGAGACCTGGGACATACATTTGTGTTTCAAACAGGGATTCATATGGGGTACACCCTTCCAAGGAACTTCTGGGCAGATTATTAAGTGCTCTCTGGACTCCATACAGGTGATTGCTTTAAGTCCCGGTTTCTTTGATCCGCAACACTGTTTCCCTTGGGACGCTATGGAGACGAATAATACAGTTGCACCCCTAACACAGCCTTTGTATCCCTGAATGCCCTTGAGGTGAAAACTTGATTTGAAAATCTTTAAAAACAGTTTGAGCGTCAATGGAGCATTTTGGCCATACCCATAGAAATCTAGAGCATGAGTCAAGAGAGACTAAGATGTATTTGTATGCACCATCAGGTGTCAGGGGACCATAATGGTCCAGCTACACACATTGTAGAGGTTTGTTGGAACCTAAGAGGGGTGTCTGCGGTGGCCATTTGATGGTGGACCCTTTTATTTGCTGACAGATGTCACAACAAAGGACATACTGCTTGGTCTGTTTATATAGGCCTGGCCACTAATAACGTGCTTGTAGCAGTGAAATAGTAGCTGCCACCCCAGCATCGGCAGAAGCAACTCCCTCATGTGCTGCTTTAAATAACTCAGGTCTTTGGACTTGGTTGGAGATCACATGATCACGCACCGCAGGTACTGTTACTAAGGCAGTATTGAGACTAGATATGCAATAGCAATATTTGGCAGAATATGCCTTTGGCAGGGGCTTGCCTTCAGACAAACATTTCACAGCAGCCAGTGTTTCATCATCCAATCTCATCTCTTAACAAGGTATTGCAACAACAGAAGCTGTAGCTACTGCTGACTTGGCAGCTTCATCAGCCAAGGTGTTGCCAGTAATGTGTATTCCAACACGTTGATGTCCCAAAGTATGAACTACAGGGACACTGGGCAGTGTTTCTTTCAGATCCGCTACTTCCCCACAGTATTTTGTGTTTGGTGGTATTGCCTTTGGAATCTCTGAACCCATTCTGGTATTAGTAATGCGGGTATTCATTGAAGGACCGGACACAGTAATACGAATTACAGAGGATTAGTGTTAACTGTCCTTGAACCTTGTGTTCCAGTGCCATCAACAGAGCATTGAGCTCTGCTAAGTGTGTAGTGAAATCCCATAAGGTGTGCATGTAGGTGTGTTGTGGATGGAATTCACCATCCTTCATAAAGCCACTCACAACCGCACAAGATCATTGTCTGTAAGGTATATGTCATCTACATAGGACAATGCCTCATGGTCAATGGGGTGTAATATTGAAGTAAAAATGAGCGGAAAACAACCCTGGGCTGTTTTTATATCATTGTGGGATCCAGCAAATTTTTTTCTGTGATCCTAATGCGCTAAAACTTGTTAAATCCCTACTACAGATGCTATATTTTGGCAGAAAAAGCCGTTGGAAATATCCAAGGTTGTTTTGTACTTTATGCACACTATGTTGTTAATAAGGACAGTACAGTTTGCATTTTGAATGCCAAATGTGCGTGTGTGTGACTATTTAAATGTCTGTAGTCTAAGTCTATTCTATATGAATGGTTTAGTTTAGCTACGAGGAACAATGGGTTAATTAGTGAGACACAGGGTTCAATTACACCCTGGTACTCTAGCTGTGTGAGTATTTCCCTCACGGGTGCTCTAGTTTCATGCTTTATTGGATATTGGGGTTAAGGTTGTGGTTGGGATCTAATTGGTATTATATGGTAGGTAGAGTCTTTATCCCACTCTACATAGTTGCAATATAACGTGGGTGCCTGCACCAATGCCCACTCAATACCACAAGCCTCCCTGAGCTCTCTTGAAACAAGGGGTGAGAAATAAGCTTCAATTACCTTTTACCCATATGGGAGATTATGGAAAAATTCTGGTGGCCAATCTTTTTCAGCCAATAAAATATCGTAAATGGTACCTACATGGTCACAAAAGATAGCGTCTATTGTGCACTCAATGTCTCCCTCTAATTGTATTTTTAGTTTATACACCCTATTGGCTGTGGAGACACGCATGCCCGCAGTCTCAACTTGTAAAAAGTAATTAGTTGCTTTCACTTCCAGATGCTCTTGAAGATTCCGGCAAACTATTGTGACCTCTGCCGTGGTGTCTAGCAGGGCCAATGCCCACTTCCTCTTCTTCAGTAAATCTCTCAACCTGAGTGGCATTTTGTATAGAAATCGCTGCCACTTTTTTCTTTTTGAATCAAGGGTTTTATTGGGAAAGTTTCTCATCTTTCTTAACAGAAACTTCTGACCAGCATTGTGACTCCTTTCTCGGTTTCACATACTCAGTTTGCTGTTCTGACCACCACCTCTCACTGTGTTTATCTGGCTAGTCCTGAAAAAATTAGGTTGATAAGTATATTGATATCTATCAGGTATTTTTATATTATCTCTATTTCTAAGATTATAGCGGATTTGAGGGGTTCCCAAAAGCCAAGATTCTCCCTTTTTTTCAGTGTTTGTTTTTGTTTATCCCAGCGTTTCGTAGCACCCTCGGGTGCTTGCTTGATAGAATCCTTATTGGATTTACCCTGTAATTGTGGATTAATAGGTCTGGTGTTGTAGTATAGAGCTTGCCAAACACCGTGCCCAAGTATTGCAGTTATTTACTGTGGGAACCATCCCAAATGGAAAGCACATTTTGAGAATTCTATGTTTATCTTGAGGCCTCGTACGGGGAAAAACTGCTTCCAGCGCATTTCTTTTTTGAGTTAACCTAATCAGAATCTCTTCCCGGTTGGTGGATACTTTAACCATGATCGAATGTACAATTGCAGGGCTAACGCCTGGTTTAACTGCATGTTGTTGCACTGGAGCAGCTCGTAATGGGTTAGTATTTAATGTTTGCATTACAGACTGTACAAAGAGTCTATATATCTGTAAGGAAATGGTTCCCTGTTGCAATTACCCCCCACTTTTTGCCTGATACTGATGCTGACTTGACTGAGAAGTGTGCTGGGACCCTGCTAACCAGGCCCCAGCACCAGTGTTCTTTCACCTAAAATGTACCATTGTCTCCACAATTGGCACAATCCTGGCACCCAGGTAAGTCCCTTGTAACTGGTACCCCTGGTACCAAGGGCCCTGATGCCAGGGAATGTCTCTAAGGGCTGCAGCATGTCTTATGCCACCCTAGGGACCCCTCACTCAGCACAGACACACTGCTTGCCAGCTTCTGTGTGCTGGTGGGGAGAAAATGACTAAGTCGACATGGCACTCCCCTCAGGGTGCCATGCCAACCTCACACTGCCTGTGGCATAGGTAAGTCACCTCTCTAGCAGGCCTTACAGCCCTAAGGCAGGGTGCACTATACCACAGGTGAGGGCATAGGTGCATGAGCACTATGCCCCTACAGTGTCTAAGCAAAACCATAGACATTGTAAGTGCAGGGTAGCCATAAGAGTATATGGTCTGGGAGTCTGTCAAAAATGAACACCACAGCTCCATAATGGCTACACTGAATACTGGGAAGTTTGGTATCAAACTTCTTGGAATAATAAACCCACATTGATGCCAGTGTTGGATTTATTAAAAAATTCACACAGAGGGCATCTTAGAGATGCCCCCTGTATTTTACCCAATTGTTCAGTGCAGGACTGACTGGTCTGTGCCAGCCTGCTGCTGAGAGATGCGTTTCTGACCCCATGTGGTGAGGGCCTTTGTAGTCTCTGAGGACAGAAACAAAAGCCTGCTCTGGGTGGAGGTGCTTCCCACCTCCCCCCTGCAGGAACTGTAACACCTAGCAGTGAGCCTCAAGGGCTCAGGCTTTGTGTTACAATGCCCCAGGGCACTCCAGCTAGTGGAGATGCCCGCCCCCTGGACACAGCCCCCACTTTTGGCGGCAAGTCCAGGGGAGATAATGAGAAAAACAAGGAGGAGTCACCCACCAGTCAGGACAGCCCCTAAGGTGCCCTGAGCTGAGGTGACCCCTGCCTTTAGAAATCCTCCATCTTGGTTTTGGAGGATTCCCCCAATAGGAACAGGGATGTGCCCCCCTCCCCTCAGGGAGGAGGCACAAAGAGGGTGTAGCAACCCTCAAGGACAGTAGCCATTGGCTACTGCCCTCCCAGACCTAAACACACCCCTAAATTCAATATTTAGGGGCTCCCCAGAACCTAGGAAAATAGATTCCTGCAACCTAAGACGAAGAAGGACTGCTGACCTTTAAACCCTGCAGAGAAGACGGAGACACCATCTGCTTTGCCCCAGCTCTACCGGCCTGTCTCCCCACTTCAAGAAAAACTGCTCCAGTGACGCGTTTCCCAGGGTCCAGCAACCTCTGAAGCCTCAGAGGACTACCCTGCATCTAAAAGGACCAAGAACTGCGACTCTGCTCCAAAGAAGAAACATCTTTGCAACAAAGAAGCAACTTTGAAAGAACACACGTTTCCCGCCGGAAGCGTGAGTCTTTGCACTCTACACCCGACGCCCCGGCTCGACTTGTGGAGAACCAACACTACAGGGAGGACTCCCTGGCTACTGCGAGCCCGTGAGTAGCCAGAGTTGACCCCCCTGAGCCCCCACAGCGACGCCTGCAGAGGGAATCCAGAGGCTCCCCCTGACCGCGACTGCCTGCTTCAAAGAACCCGATGCCTGGTAAAGACACTGCACCCGTAGCCCCCAGGACCTGAAGGATCCGACCTCCAGTGCAGCAGCGACCCCCAGGTGGCCCTCTCCCTTGCCCAGGTTGTGGCTACTCCGAGGACCCCCCCTTGCCTGCCTGCTTCGCTGAAGAGACCTCTGGGTCTCCCATTGAATCCTATTACCAACCCGACGCCTGTTTGCACTCTGCACCCGGCCGCCCCGTGCCAGTGAGGGTGTACTTTTTGTGCTGACTTGTGTCCCCCCCAGTGCCCTACAAAACCCCCCTGGTCTGCCCTCTGAAGACGCGGGTACCTACCTGCTGGCAGACTGGAACCGGGGCACCCCCTTCTCCATTGAAGCCTATGTGTTTTGGGCACCACTTTGACCTCTGCACCTGACCGGCCCTGAGCTGCTGGTGTGGTAACTTTGGGGTTGCTCTGAACCCCCAACGGTGGGCTACCTTGGACCCAACTTTGAACCCTGTTGGTGGTTTACTTACCTGCAAAACTAACAAACACTTACCTCCCCCAAGAACTGTTGAAAATTGCAGTGTCCAGTTTTAAAATAGCTTATTGCCATTTGTGTGAAAACTGTATATCCTATTTTGCTAATTCAAAGTTCCTAAAGTTCCCAAGTGAAATACCTTTCTTTTAAAGTATTTTTTGTAAATCTTGAACCTGTGGTTCTTAAAATAAACTAAGAAAAGATATTTTTCTATACAAAAACCTATTGGCCTGGAATTGTCTTTGAGTGTGTGTTCCTCATTTATTGCCTGTGTGTGTACAACAAATGCTTAACACTACCCTCTGATAAGCCTACTGCTCGACCACACTACCACAAAATAGAGCATTAGAATGATCTCTTTTTGCCACTATCTTATCTCTAAGGGGAACCCTTGGACTCTATGCATGCTATTTCTGAAATAGTACATACAGAGCCAACTTCCTACAATATCGCTGTAAGTTCAACATATAAGTGGCGAACCTCAGCTACCGCCAAGGTGGCTGCATCGGGACGGGGTGTGTTTGTGGCCAATAAAAGCCAGGTAGGACCATCATTGCTCAGATGACCTAACTTAACATGTAGTATTGTGTGTGGTAGGGTATCATCAAGCATGCACATGCTCTGTATTGTGCAGGTATGTTAGCAGGCGTGTAATGATGAAATGTGTTAGTGTTCCTATTGACTGATGGAAATTTGACCGAAGATTAGAATGTTTATGTTCTATAAGCTGGATGAGCCTCAACTGCAAATGTTACAGGACCCCTTTGGGCTGTGAGGCCATTAGCTATCAAATGAGCAGTGAGGGGAGGTTGCATGTTTACTGCGATCACTACCCGTTGCGGGTTCGCCATGGTAGATATACCTGTTCAGAGATAATGACACCAAATGGGGATCGATCCTTTTAAGGTTCAAGCTTGAACAAACTAGAGCATAGGATAGGTACTACCTACTTAGTTGAAGAAGAAGTCTTCAATACCACGACATCTCTTTATATAGTATTGAGGTGCCTTTAGCATGTAGTGAGACACAGATACTCAAGAGGATCCGAAAATCAGTGCCTGACCAAACATTGGTGCCACCATGTCGCGTTGGCGCTCATTGTACTAATGAGGCTGCTAGATTTTTTTGCAGCATCACCTGAATTGTGGGGAATTGAGTCCAATCCCACACCATGTGACAACTATCAGCCTACTCCATTTCTGGCCAGCTAGCAGCGCCTCATCTCTGCCCAAGAGCAGGGATGATTTGTGGCAACCGGGTGCATGACATGATAACTTCTCTGGAAAATCGCGGTGGATCAGATCTCATCCTTTTCTCTCAGTTACATTAGTCCCATACATGCAAAGGCAAACAGAGGCAGAAAATGGTTCAATAAGATTTATTGAATCAGCTACATCTTGGATAAAATCGCATGAAATGCAATAACTAGAATGATGAAACCGACTAGTAGCAAAATGGTGACAAGAAAAGTGAAACATAGAAAAAGTCCCACCATACTGTCACTATGGACAGTATATACAATTCCTACCTAAGCTATGTTAGAGCACAGCAGGATAAGCCCTTATCTGCCCTTCAGGATTCCCCCCTAAGTAGACATCATCACCTACACCTGAATATGACAGTGGTGAAGATGCCTGTTATCTATAGACACACCATTACCATGTAGGCCAAAAAACTGGTGATCTCAGCAAGCAGCTGTAATGAATTTGGACAGCATGCAGTTGTGATCATCTTGCTGCAACCTCCCTCTAACATACATGGGACAGTGAAATATTTTTATAATAAAATAACTGATGTTCTGAGAAAATGACCCCATGTAAAAATACGTGCGTTTCTGTGAATTTTAGAGAAGCAGTGTGCCACTTGTGCCGACAAGCCTGTCTCGCTTCAGCCTTGAGCAAAGCACAAAGTGAAAAGAATGATGTGCTAAGAAATATAGGGGCATATTTATACTTTCACGCACAACTGCGCCAACGCAGTTGTGCATCAAAAATTTAATCCCAGGCTAACGCCATTCCAACGCATCATGCGGGCACCTTATTTATGGAATGACGTTAGCCATATGGGAATATGGGGGTTGTGCGTAAAAAAATGGTGCAAGTCAGGTCTGAGGCAAAAATTAGGCCTCAAGCCGGACTTGTGCCATTTTTGTTTTACGCACAATCCCCATTGACATGACTCCTATCTTAGCAAAGACAGGAGTCATGCCCCCTTGCCCAATGGCCATGCCCAGGGGACATAAGTCCCCTGGGCATGGTCATTGGGCATAGTGGCATGTAGGGGGGCCCAAAGCAGGCCCCCCTATGCCACTTTAAAAAAACGTTAAAAAATACGTACCTGAACTTACCTTTAGTTCCCTGGGATGGGTCCCCCATCCATGGGTGTCCTCCAGGGGTGGGCGAAGGTGGCAGGGGGTGTCCCTGGGGGCCGGGGAGGGCACCTCTGGACTCCTTCCGAGCCACAGATCCCTTCACGCCTGCCCTGACCCAGGCGTTAAAAAACGGCACACATCAGGATATGTGCCGTTTTGTTAAGGCCCACCCCCTCCTGTGCGTCAAAATGACGCTGGGGTATAAATAAGGCACACAGGCCTTAAAGTCATTTTTTTTGGAAGGGAACGCCTACCTTGCATATCATTAACGCAAGGCAGTTTCCCGCTTCCAAAAAATGATGCACATGGAGGAATTTTGACGTCCGCAGGTTTAAATATGGGGCAGTGTTTGCGCTGAATGTGCGTCAAAATGTTTGACGCACATTCGGCGCAAACAGAGTATAAATATGCCACGTAATTCTTTCCTAGGCCAAAAGACAACTACTGTAGATAAAGAAAATAAAACACCACAACGAATTTGGCCTATTCTAAAATAATAAAATGAAGCAGAATAAAATGTCACCATGCTAAAGGGCACACGCAGCAGGCCTAAGTGCTAAAATAATGTGTCTAGAGACATCCTAAAAATGGTTCTACAACAACTTCACTGTTTTAATGAGCAGCAGGGTTGGTACTGATCTGCATAAGGCCTTGGTCACAGTGGCATGGTGGGCAAAAATGTTAGAATGGAATGCAACCCTGAGCAATTGTCAGTATCGGAGATTAATTCAGCCATTGAATCATCACCTTCTTGCTGTTGCAGATGATCCAATACAGTGGATATTCTGAAAGTGTAGAAAATAGTGTTATCAAACTTTCAAGATGACCACACCTTGTGCATCTTGATAGTATGAAAATATTATTTTCTATAATTTCAAGACGGACGCCATGATGGGTCACATCATGCTGTGCCATGCAATGTGATGCTCATCATGAAAAAATGAAAATATTACTTTGTACGCTTTCTTGAAGATCGCCACATTGCATCATGTCACATTGAAGAGAATAGACTTTCAAGATGGTCAGTCAAGGATTTTGACTTTGCCAGTGGATCTGTTGGGTAATATTGTGAGATAGTGAACAAAGCATGAAAAATACTGCAAGGCCATCGCCCGATATAGCTGCGTAATAGTCATAGGTCCTTCACAGTTTTAGATGATATGTTTAGTGAGAAATATTTCCCTGGTCAATAGTGCTGTATGCCTGCTCCTGGCAGGGTTACTTCGTCAGGAGGATGTACCTGCATGCCCACCTGTTGCCAAACGCTTGTGCATTTGGATGGCTGGTATTTGATCATCAGCCGTTTGCAGTCCCCTGATGTGCATAAACTTCATGATGTCACACCACTGAGATACACAGAGGTGGCAGGCAAGGCTGATAGGAAGCAAAGTTCCGTGTTCCAAATTTCTGTGGATGCCTAATAAATTTACTGTGGAGTGGCTCGGAAATCTGAAAAGAAACTCCATGTCCTTTTACTGGACCCCATTGTGGCTTTTACTGCCCTAAAGTGCCAGATCACCACAGTATTCTGGAGTCCACTCCTCATGTTGCTCACTAGTGCCAACTCCTGAACGTCAAACCACTGACCTTTCTCACACCACCAATAAATGCTATATCTTTACTCCACTCACTTGTTTTTGGTCCTCCTATTATTGAACAGTTAAAACATAGTACACTTAACATGGTTGCTCACACCTCAAACTGCTCACAAGTGCCTGCCCATCCGTGCCAGCTTCTCACACTACCCACATGTGCACACTCTTAGTGCTGCCAACTATTGCAGGCACTGCACACTACTTAAAACTGAGTGCCTACAAATGACAGTTCTATCTTCTACATAACAATACCATCTCCTAACACTACCTACTAGTGCCAACTTTTCACACTGCCCATCACTGCTGGGACCCCATTCTGACTACCAGTACACACTGCACATTATTGACCACTGCCTGCTCCTCGCAATGCCAACCAGTGCCTGTACCTCTGCCTGCCAGTGTTCTATTTAGTCATACTTCCCATCATTGCCTGTTCCTCATCCTATCTACAAGTTATGGCTACTCACAATGCTCCCCAGTAACCACTCTGTGCAATGACAACTAGTGCCAGTTTTGCGTCCAAAATATTTCCTCTCCACAACTAGATCTTCCTCAACTCCCCAGATTGTGTTAACAGTCAAGTAGCTTGCAGTGCTGAGGAGAATTTAGAGTACACCTGACATATTCAGTTGGTGAACTGTTCACTAACCAGCAAAAGTATAGAGAAGCATGCACCGATTAAAAACAAATATAACAATTTTCATTGTGGTAGAACAAGGGACAAAAATGGCTTAGAGGTCCAACATAGTGGATGCGGATTCCTGAGCTTACGTGTGGCCCACCAAAATCCTGAAACATCTCCAACATTTTTAAAACTTAAGATAACTTGCCTGCTTTGTCTTGCTTGTTTTCCTTCGCCGTGTTTCCTGCAATTTATTTTGGAGGAAGTTACTGCACTCTATGAAAATAAAAGGAGAAGTAGGGCCTACAAGCATAGTTCTCACTGCCAGTGCGGCGCCAGAGGAGAAAGCAGATCCTGACATCGCCACCCCTCTTCTGAGCCAGAGGCGTGGCTACAGTGGAGGCAGGAGAGGAACCCGACACATGGGTTGCCAATGAAATCCAGCTGAAGACTACCAAAGTGACTGCTTTGGAACCTTGAAGAGATGGGTACCACTGTCAAGCATGTGCATTTGGCTTGCAGAAGATGGAGACAATGCAACCAAACCAAACCACAAGAAAGAATGTCTGGGAGTTATGGTGAGGGAGGTGGCATGAGGAGTATTGAATGGTGGGGAATGAGAGGCCTGCATACCAGCCCCAGAAAGATGGAGCGCATCCTGAGGTGCGACGCCATACCTTCTCCCACTGTGTGACATTTGGTCTACTGTGGCAGCCACATCCTCAGATACCTGCTACATGGGGTTGAGGCATTCTACAAGGTCCTTTGAGTGGAGATAATACCAGCAACCAACATGAGTCCATTCAGGGGCAATGGGGATGGAGGTCCTGTCCTGTGGACTGGTGGGTGAGTAGAGTCTAAATGATATCTTCCATCTAAACAATTTAACAGGTAGCTGGCTTTGCCTTTCTCTAGGGTCTTGAACTGCCTCTGTAACTCCAAAACTCCATGACAAGCTTATTGCCACTGTATTGTTTTGTGTTTGGTTTCAACAACCAAGAGCTCCT
The DNA here is from genome assembly GCF_031143425.1 of Pleurodeles waltl. NCBI lineage: Eukaryota > Metazoa > Chordata > Amphibia > Caudata > Salamandridae > Pleurodeles > Pleurodeles waltl. Next base: position 562,527,754 of record NC_090445.1, on the reverse strand, counting down.
TTCATAGTGGCCTCTCAGAGATGTTTTATCCCAGATGCCTCTGTAATAAACTGTCCTTCCAGAACTGCCTTTGGCGCATCCTAAAGTGTTATTGTGCTCTCTTCTCCCTTTGCATTATGTGTGAGATAGCTGTTAATACATGAGGCTATGTTACTATGAACAACTGGGTCTTTAAGCAAGATTTAATTTACTCTCCAGTAGCCCAAGTTCCCGGAGACTCCTGACTCAACTGTCGGAGTAAGCCTATCAGTGGACCATGGTCTGATAAAGTTAATGGATCCTGATTTATCTCTTCAGTGATACAAAGTATAGATTTGCCTATCAATAAGTGATCTAGCATCCTATAATTGTGATGTGTTCTGAGTAGTGGAGTAATCTGGTGTTAAAGGATGATGGAACAGCATACCAAAAGGGGAGGGCCAAGATTGTATTAGGTCTGTAATACATCCTGTCAGGTTTCCCAGACTCATATCCTTCAACCCCTTTTTGCCTTCATCTGAAAGTTCAACTCACCCTCCATATCTGTGTTATGTTTTATCCACTTCAACATACATAAGTAGTTTTATAACTCTTGTAATGATTGGGTGTCTGAAGATTTGTTTATTATTTCCTCCAAGGTCCTCTTGAGGTACTGTTCCTGCCTTGAGTTAGGGACGTATAGGGACCCGGTAAAAATGGTTGGATGTCAAACAGTTCTACTGCCGTCAACCTAGGATGCATGTCATGAATGGCTCTATGGCAGTATGGTTGTGGATTTCCTTATGTACTTCTTTTTTGTTATGGCACTTACCGTCATCAGAATCATTTCAGAAAAAGAGATTAGGTTCAGGAGATGGTGGCATTGTGGCTGCCAAAACTAGTCTCTGTCTTACGCCAGTGTCATTGCAGGAGACCCAGCATGACCTCTTTCTCTTACACCAAATTCTGCAAAATTAGTAGGCACCCGCATCTGGCTCAGAGTTCTAGTCCTTTCTAATAGATAACTCCTAGGGCTGTGCTTCCTGTTTTGCAATATCATACCCCAGGCCCAGAACAAAATAATGCACTGGAATTGAGTGACATGAAGTCCAACCAACTGTTCCATGGAATAGTATGTGCATGCATTGAGGTTCCATTGTCATATTTCTTTCTTATTTCTTGTATGTTCATTTTCACAACCATTGTGTTAAGATATATTCTAACCTTTTGCAGACTGACTCAGGACAGTGCCTTTGTATGGATCCTGATAACCCTGATGAAGGGTTGAGACTGTTTTGGACTATGAAAGGACCAAAACATTCTGGTTTAAAGGGGTGCGGGAAACAATTTCACATGTCATCCCATGTGTTCCCATGTCATCCCATATTTAAACTCGGCCTGGTGTTCTTTTTTAATACAAAGGCATTTTTTGTTTTTAACTCAAGGTAGATTTATTTATGTATCTGGATCCTTCCTTTATCCAGTAAAGTTTTTATTATGATCCCAATGCTATGCAACCAAGATGGGATGGAATTGCCGATGATGAAGCATGCCATGATTATGTGGGTGTGACTTTTCCACCCATTTTATAAAATACTCTCGGTAGGGCTTTGTGATACTTGTCAAACCTCAATAGTGTTGAAATCATTACCATAACTGTTGTATGTTTAACATTATAGGTGGAGGTTGTATGGCAGATTGGATTTTTTCCTCTTACTCTCTATTTGTAGCAAACATTTTGAGAACAGCGGATTAGCTGTGAGAGGAATCAAGCTTTGCCCTGAAAGTCTATCAGGTAGACATATTACATGTTCAGAGGCCCATATTTATACGTTTTTAGCGCCGAGTTTGCGTCATTTTGAGACAATTGTATTTTGTAAGTTTGTGCCGTTTTTGCGTCAAAAAGCGGCGCAAATGCGGCACTAAAAAAAGTATAAATATGGGCCGTAGTCTTTGAGCAGAAAACACAGAGGAAGGATTATCATATGATGAAAATTTGCTGTCATTATCATATGATGAAAATTTGCTGTCATGTCTATTAGCAGTACCACTGCTCTTTGGTGAAGAAGCACTAAACCAAACACTAACATAAATCAATGAGTAAAAACTATCCTCCTTGGTTGCTATAATGACAAAGTACCTTCAAGGAAATGCTGCCCGAGAGGCCTAATATTAATGAATGTACCACATATTTTCCTAGACAATAAAGAATTCTAGAAGGATTGGTCACTAATTGTCTAGAAATGTACCAGGTACTGCCTAGCCTTGATCATTAAGACTACAAAAAGGAGTCTGATAACATGTTAAGATAAAGAACAGTGATAATCTCTTGAAAACACAACTGAGTATCACAATTTTCAAGAAGAAATTGGAAGACTATTACAGAATGTAAAGACGTCCTACAAATACCAAGATATAAAAGTTCCAGAAGAACCTTAAGAAGGTCTCACATGAAAAAAATCTACCCTTACTGTAGGGAAGATTATCTACCCAAGGAATCCATAAAATCTGATGCATCATCACGCAGCAGTATTTCTTCGGACTCAGACTCGGGCTCTGGAGACACTGGGAGATTCAATTCCAGAGACAGAGGAGGTTATAGATGTAACTTTATCCCAAAAAGGACAATTCAACATAGGCCCCGCGGGTTTCAGAATTCATTGTGGAGGTGACTGAATACTTATAGATACCCACAGAGCATTGCACTGCCATTCCTTCCTTGGCAGTTTGAACAGACTGTCTTTTATAGGAATGGGCAGAGGATGAGGAAAAGAAAAGAAAATGATCAAAGGGTGACATGGGAGGATACGGAACCCAGCACCAACAAAGACCAATGAATGATAGTAACACAATAATTAAGCTTGCCAAGAAGAAACAGATGTGCATATATTGAACAAAGGACTAGGCTTTGTGCCCACTCCTAAAGGTGATTAATTCCAGCTATGCACCAAATTTGCAGAGGTATGTTTTAGGAAGGTGCTTCTTCAAGTGTAATTTAGGACAAAATACAGATTCCCGGTTAAGAAAGGAACACTGGTTTAAGATTGAAGTCTACATTTGTTCCACTAAGTCATGAGATGCTGCCTGCAGTCTTAGCCTTTGAACAAGCAATGGCACATGATATCGATCAGCTAGACAAGGTCGCAATATATCCGTTTCATAAATTTTTTTTTTTTTTTTTATTGTTTTATTGTAAGCACTGCAAAATGGTACACAATCGAAGAGGGACCAAGGTCCCAACATTTATAAACAATAATACATAATAAGTCATAGTATATAGGCAACAGATGGTGCAATGGTACATTGTCAGTTGTTCTTCGAAAAAGTTGCCATAATGATCACAGTAGTCATAATGATAATAACCATCAGAAAAAGCAGGAGAGAGAACGGAGAGTAGAGGGGGAGAGGAAATATGGGTCAGGCTGGGGGATAAGCAGTACTTCGTGCTATAAGGCATCCTCGTACGGGGGGCAGAAGAAGAGAGGTGGGGCGGGGGGTAGACCCTTATATAGGGTGGTGGGAGCTAGGTTCTAATGTCGTCTAACCCCTCGGGGTGGGGAGTTTGCTCGTAGGCAAGTAGGCTTGTAGGCAAGTTGCAGTGCCTGCATACAGTGTGTTATCAAATTACGGTCGGGTATCTTTACGTTGGGAAGCGGCCTATCGGAATGGTAGTGTGCGTCTGGATAGTGAATTGCCAGGATAATTGGTCGATCTGGATATGATGGTCTGAGTTCCTTAGCTTCTCTCGGCACCGCTCATGCTTGTTACTTAATGTGCTTATGTCGACTCTGATGTAGGGGTCTGCGACCGCAGGTTACTGATAAGAGTATAGGAGGCCTGGGTCGTGCCCCTGGGGGAGCTGAGGAAGAGAGAGGGGGAGAAGGAGGACAGAGAGAGAGAAGAGAAAAGAGAAAAGAAAGAAGAGACTAATGAGAAGAGAGGGAGAGAGGATAATTTGTCCCGGGGAAAAACGAGGAGCGGAGGGTGGGTGATGGTTTAAGGTAGGGGGGGAATGAAAGTGAAAATGGAGAGGGAGGAGGGAGTTGTGGGTGGTTTCAAGCGACCTACGGACATCCCCCAGTGAGGAAGGGGGCCCACACCTGGCCGAATATTTGGGCTTGGTCTTGCAGGTTATAGATGATTCTTTCATGCGTGGCGATGCGGGTCATAGCTATGATCCATTCTTCCGGGGTTGGAGGAGCGGCCAATCGCCAGTGGCGTAGTGTGCAGATTTTTGCAGTGGCTAACGCTGTGTGAAGCAACCTCTTGTGCGGTCTGGTTAAGTCTGGGAGAGAGGTTGTGTGTTGTGCAGAAGTATGAGGGAGGGGGGAAGTGGTGCCGGGAGTACCATGGATTCAGCCAGGATAGAGCCCACCGTATTCCACAGTGATCGGACCGTTGGGCAATCTATTAAGATATGTTTGAGGTCGCAATATGGCTCTGGGCATCACCAGCACTTCGCATGTGGGAGGAGTCCTGTCCTGTGCAGTTTTGCTGAGGACCATTACCAATCATGTAGGACCTTGAAGAGGCAGAACTTTAAACGTGCCTCTCAGGTACCTCTGTCCAAAGCCTCTAGGATGTCTTCCCAGTCTTCGGGTCTAATGTCTGTTGTAGTCAGGTTTGCCATTTTAAACGTAGCATGTCTGAGAGGGGCTGGGAGTAGAGCTGTCGGGTAATTAGGTCATAGAGGCCCGCCATGACTCCCTTATGTTGCCCCCACTGTTGTAAGTAGGCCACTATGGGTGAAGACCGAGATCCCCATTGGGTAACCTTGGTCCCCTGACAGATGCAGTGTTTGAGTTGCAGATATCGCCACTCTTGGCTCGGTTTGGAGATGGAATTCCTCCCGTAGCCTGGGGAAGGATATAAGCGTGTCATTTTCCAGAATCTGGGAAATGGTATTGATACCAGCCCTCCTCCATCGTGGCCAGTCCAGCACTTCGCCGCCTATCCGGAGTCCGCTATTGCGCCTCAGAGGTGCTTGGGTGTGAAGAAGAGGGTGGACCCCGAGCAGGCGGTGGACCCTACGCCAAGTCGCTCGTGTCGCCTTCAAGACGGGGTTCACTGAAACAATAGATGGAAGGTCATCGCGGTAAGGCCCTCCGAGTCCCTCCTTCGCGGATAGCAGTAGTGTCTCCACAGCCATCCATTGGGGCGGGTCTGGCACTCCGGACAGAGTGTGTGACAGCTGGGATAGGTGTAGTGCAAGTGAATAATGCTCTACCGACGGTAGTCCCATGCCCCTGTGGGAGCGTCGGGCTAGGAGTTTAGCGGGTGATAAGCGTGGTCGCATGGAACCCCATACGAATGATCTGATGAGTGTATCTATGTTTCTCAGCGTATAGAGAGGCACCTGTAGGGGGAGAAGCCCTAGAATATAGGTGACACAGGGCACCGTGACCATCCTTACTGCTTGTACTCTACCCCACATGGACAGGCCCAGTTGGCTCAATTTTGCGAAATCAAGCTTCGTCCGCGCAATGAGGGGATCAATATTGTCCGCCACCATGTGCGCTAGGCCCGGATTGACTAGCACTCCCAGGTATTTGAGACGTTTTGGTGTCCAACGGAACGGGAAGCCTAGAAGAGCTGCTCTTGTAGTCACCCGCGAGAGGGGGAGCGCCTCGCTCTTATCCCAGTGAATGCTGTAGCCGGAGAGGATTGCAAATCCATTGATAATCTCTAGCAAGGCTGGTATGGATCTTTCAGATCCGTGAGAGTTAGTAGGACATCATCGGCATATAGATAGATTTTAGAATTGCCGACCGGTAGTGTGAGACCCGTGATGGAGGGGGAGGAGCGAATAGCCGCAGCAAGGGGGGCTCCATTGCTAACAGGAACAGGAGTGGTGAAAGGGGGCAGCCCTGTCGTGTGGCTCTTCGGATAGGGAAGGGGTCTGAGAGGAAGCCTCCGCAATGGACTCTTGCCGCAGGTTGGTCGTAGAGTAGCCGTACCATTGAGATGAAACTGTCTCCCAGACCAAATCTCTCCAGCGTTGTAAACACATAAGACCACTCTATGCGATCGAATGCCTTTTCCGTGTCCAGAGACAGGGCCAGTGCCTCCTCTTGCAGGTCTCTAGAGGCCCAAAGGGTATGGCATAGGGTGCGCAAGTGGTTCCTTGAGGTGCGACCTGATACGAACCCCACTTGTGTGTGGTGGATCAGAGACGGTGTGACTTTGCGTAATCTATTGACCAGGATACTCGCTAGGATTTTGATGTCACTGTTTAAAAGAGATTTGGGTCGATAGCTGCCACACAGCAGGGGGTCTCTACCGGGTTTTGGTATGGTGGCTATCATGGCATTGTTGGATATGGCCCCCAGGGTCTGTGTTGAGCAAGCTTCATTCAGGGCCTCGTGTAGTATGTCAATTGCGTCCCTCCCTATCCATTTATAAAACTCCGCCGGGAATCCATCCTCCCCCGGTGATTTGTGGTAAGGGAGGTCGGAGATGACTTTTTCTACTTCCTGCCTGCTTATTTCCCCTTCTAGGAGGTTGCGTCCCTCCTCGGACAAGGAGGGTAGGTCAATGCCCGCCAAGAAAGCTGTACACTGCGCTGGGCTGGATGTATTCTCTGATGTATAAAGATGTTTGAAGAAGGACGCAAATTCGTTAGCGATGGCTTGTGGGTGTGTTAGTATTTCTCCAGAGGAGGCGCGGATGGCTGGGATGGCAAGGGCAGCTCTCCTCTGCCGAAGCTGGGCTGTCAGCAGGCGCCCTGCCTTCTCTCCCTGTTCGTAATGTCTTCCTTGTAATCTCTGTAGAGCATACTCTGCCTGAGAGGTATACAGCTTGTTGAGGGCCATTTGGGCACGCTCTAAGTTTCGGCGCCCCGGGAGGGAGAAGTGTGCAGTGTATTGACTAGTGAACCGGCGTATGTCAAGTTCCAGAGCTGCCTGTTTCTCTCTTCTGTCTCTATTTGCCAGTGCCGCGTCTCGCATCAGTTGCCCCCGCACTGAGGCCTTGGCTGCGTCCCACATAATTCGGCTAGAATCCACGGAGCCTAAGTTATTTTGACCGAAGGAGGTAGCGTGGTCCTGTAACTGCAGTTTACCCTGGGGCGAACAATAGCGGTGGACAGCGAATCTCCAAGGTTTACGACCCGGAGATACAAGGCCCAGGTGGATGGCTATGCAAATCGGGGAGTGGTCCGAGAGGCCGCCCTCCAATATGCGAGTCTCGTGGGTGCGGGCCACGAGGTTGTGGGACAGGAGAAAATAGTCGAGTTGGGATTGGGTGCCATGTACCGGTGAGATGAAAGTGAATTCTCGCTCTGTGGGGTGGGTTAGCCTCCAGTGGTCCACTAGGCTCTATCTGCATTGTTACTAACATCTGTGGGCCCGTTCTGTCGGGTATTGGGTCTCTGGCTATGTTCCAACCCCCCCCTATTACGATGCGGGATGCCCCTATCTCAGTCAAGAGTCGATTGATTTGTAAGAAAAAGAGGCGTTTCGGGCCCGTTGGTGCATAGATCAAACCCACGCACAGTGAGGAGTCACCCATCTTTAATTTGGCAAACACATAACAGCCCTCAAGGTCGGCCCATGACTTGAGAACGGTATGCGGGAGGGTTTTGCGCATTCGTAACGCCACGCCGCATTTTCTTGGGGTGGTCGCTGTGCCAGGGGAGAGGGGGGTACAACTAAACAGGGAGGTCCCCACCCAGTCGCATCTCAATTTATCGGATTCCGGACCATCTAGGTGTGTCTCTTGTAAGAGGGCAATGTCAGTCTGTTTGGAATTGAGATAGGATAGAACCTTTTTCCGCTTTATGAAGTGGGTAAGGCCATTTACGTTCCAAGATATGATTCACAAAGATGGTGCTGGTCCTCTGCCTGTGTCGGACATCCTTGTGCCTTATTGGGGTCTACCCGGGTGTAGGAGCACTTGGGACAGGGCAGTGGGATGTGTGTGGCTTACGCAGTGTGTTATGTGGGGTGCGGGAGACGGGGGCCAGCGCTGCGCGGGTCCGTGGCAGTTTTGGGAGGTAGTGTCTGTACCTTGTTTGCATCCGGGAGAAAGGAGCCGCCGGGAAGCGTAAGCCAATGTTGTCGTTTTTTTCTAGTTTTGTCGGAGCTGGGGGGGGGTAGGGGGGATGGGGGAAGGTGTGGGGAGGAGGAGGCGTGGGGAGGAGGAGGCGTGGGGGTAGAGGTACTGTTGGGTTGTTGTTGTGGAAAAGAGGGGTGCCACGCTACTGTTGTAAATCACTCAACACAAACACAATGATGCTTTGTCCATCTTAGTAAACACTTAGCAACCGTTATTGAACGTAATCTAAATGAAAACAAATTAAAACAGCGTAACAGTTCTGAGAAAATGCTAAAAATCTATTTGAACGATAAACAGGGGTTATGTTATTGAAAGAGGGCATTTTACCAGGTCTCTAAAAAGAGGGAAAACAAAGGAGGATACGCTAAAGCATGTAGTGATAAGCAAGAGTATTCAAACACTATCTAGGACAAGCAGAGGCTTTAGCCCCTTATGACAATATGTCTATGAGTTCACGAAAAAACAGGTACTCATCTCTCCTTTTTGTCTTCTCCACAGCCAGGGCTCGTCGATGCGATCATGCAGCCTCTTGATTGGTTGTAGGGAGGGTCCTGAGGGGTCTACTGTTCTTTTTGTCCTCAGGGGGAGGTCCATCGTGGGCTTCAGTGGGAGCGGGATTTGTCTCTTTCTGATAGTTGTATGTGCATCACCACCGCTTGGAGTACTTGGCCCCTGTCGTCGTAGCTTTTCGCGAGTTTCTCAAAGTCTCTTCTCCTGCTTTGAGGATCTGTGGTAGGGCGCATTTCAGGTTCAGGTGCGGGTGTCGGATGGCTAGTACTCTAGAGTGGGCTCCGCGTGGTCTGGGGGAGTTGGGCGGTCATTTCAATGGACTGGGTTTGATTTTGCAGTCCTTCTAAGAATGTTCTCAAGTCCTCCGGGTCGTAGAAGTTCAGTGATTCCCCATTTTCGGTGATCCACATCCTAGCCGGCTGAAAGAGACCAAATTTCACTTCTAGGCGGCGTAGTTGGGTGCGGAAGGACAGGAAGGCTTTCCTCCGATCAGCTTTCTCCTTGGAAAAGTCAGCTGACATCCGGATCTCCAGGTTACCCGATTGAAACGACCCTTGTGTGCGAGCCGTATGAAGTAGTTGGCGGGCCTGCAAGTGTCGCAGCATGCAGACTATAATTGGGCAGGGCGGTCATTTCCATCCGGTCTCTTGGGGACCAACCTGTGTGCCCTTTGGAACTCTAAAGGGGGATCAAATGTTATATCTGTTAGCTTGGGTAATATGTCCCGCAAGTAGGAGAATATGTCTGCGCCCTCCACGCCTTCCGGGAATCTAAGGAGGCGAACATTGTTCCTGCGACTCCTGTCCTCCAAGTCCATCAGCTTGCTTCGAAGGTGTGAGAGTTCTAGGTCTCTGTCGGTCCAGGAGGCTTCTTGAGTTTCCACCTTTGTCACTTGTTGATCGAGCCCGGACATCTGTGATTGAAAACCGACTATGTCCAGCCGCACAGATCTCGTCTCCGCTGTCAGCGCCACCATGGCATTGTCCATGCCCTCCAGCTTACGACTCACCGCCGATATCTCCTGCAATATACGGTCCATTGTCGCACCTTGTGTGTCATCTGCCATGTTGGCGCGAGGAAGGGGTGGAGAGTCCTCTACTGAGGGATGTTTCTGCTGTCGGAGGGCTTCATAGAATAGTAGTTGGCGGGCTGGTTTACCTGTTACTTTGCTCATCGTCTTGCCCCTGGGCATTGTGGGTTCCCCCGTTCAGGTAGGGAGCCAAAGAGTGTTGGACCGTGATGCGGTTGGTGCTTGGGACAAAGTCTCAAGAGTCAAACCTCTGGGTGTCCGGGCAGCGTGCAGATCCAGGCACAGGTACAGACCCTGTGGTCCTGTGTTCCCGGCTGGGAGAGGGAGAGAGGGGGGTCCCCGGTGTTATCTCTGTTCCCCCTATGCCATCCAGGCACCAGCTCAGTGGTCGTCGATAGAAGGGTCCACTACGGGGGGGGCACGTGAGACCATAAAAAAATTGTGAGCCGTCCGCGCTCCTGGATGCTTGAGGCCGCGGCTGGCCCTCTCGTCTCTGGTCCCTAATGGCGGCTGGGGGTGTAGCCAAGTGAACAAGTGTCCCAGTGGGATGGCTCCTGTGGTGCTCCGTGCCGTTGTGGGGCCCATGCGGTGCTCTCCACCCCTCACCTTTTGACCGTTCCGGGGGGGGTTGCGCTACCTGCCCCCTGTCAGTCAGGAGGTCCGGCGGGCATTTGACGTAGTTAGCTGTGGGGAAGAAAAGAAAGGGTTCTCCTCTCTGTTCACATTTTGTTGCTGGGCCAGATGTGTTTCGTTACTGGTGCTCCTTTTTATGTATTTTTTTTTTTTTTATTGTTCCTTTTCCCATCTTTCCTCTTCCTTCCTTCCCCCCCTCCTTAGTTCCGATCTTTGGGTCCCCCCCACCCCCGTTGGGGCCACTGTCTTTGCGCAGTTGGTGTGGGGGGGAACAAGCGGGGTGCCACTCGCGATGCCCCCCACTCTCCCAGCAGCAGCCCTGGGATTGTAGTCGTTGATGGTGGAGGGGAGAAAGGGTCTCCCCCGGTCCCGGGTTCTGCAGTGGGGGGGGGAGGGTTGTGCAACGTTGGTGCTGTTCTCTCTCTTCACGGCCGTCCAGGTCTCCGGCGTGCCCGTGGGGGGCCCTCGTCCTCAGGAGAGGGGGGGCGAGAGGAGCGAGCGGTGGAAGCCACCAGGCTCCCACCTCCTCCGGTGAGCAGAGGGGGGGAGACGCGGTCCCCGGCCCGGGTGAGCCAACTACCTGAGGCCGTGGCTCAGTACTCCGCCGTAGGCCTCGCGCCATCTTCCTCGCTCCTCATGCGCACAGAGGGGGAGAGCGCGCTCCCTCCGTGGTTGGCGCGTCGTCCACTCGTCCCCCCAGCGCCGGTCCTCGGCGCTCAATGTTATTGATGGTTTGGGGGGCTCTCGGCGCCCCCACGGCATCACCGCCTAGCAGAGCTCAGCTCCTAGGCGGCCACCTCCGTTCGTGGCCAGACCACGCCCCCTCATAGATGTTTTAAAGAAAAACAAGAAATAATTCATCATGTGGCCTCAGATGAAGAAATAAATCAGTATCCCAACATATAAGAATAAAACAATCATAGTCTTGCCAATAGATATGTACAGAATGGGATGCAACACACTACTTGTTGAAAGAAACTAAAAGAATTATCCAACAACCCCACCACTGAGGTTCCAGAAGGAGTGAAGTTTCTAGTTGAGACTGGTCTTGAAAAGGCTGGATCACCAAACATTAAGCTGAGTTCTTAGTTACTAAACAACCATGTATCCAGTATTTCTATATTCTACCAAAAGTACATGAGAATATCAGTCCACCTCCGGCAAGATCAATTTTCTCCCAGATAGGTTCAGTATTAGAACCTCTGTCGCAATTTTGCTATTTGCTTCTTAGGCCTTTGGTGAAGAAGAGTCCCATATACTTGAAAGACATTTAAGACTTGCTAAGCTTTCTGGTAGGGATGGAATTTGATCCAGCCAGTTAATTACTAAAGGGACTGGATGTGGAGGCCCTGTACACCAGTATCTCACAAAAAAGAGACATTAAAAGTAGTAGATCCTCTAATGTCTGACCAAACTTGGCATTAACTAACTCCAATGGAATATGTTTTGGACATTGCCCATATAGCCCGACTAAGAACCATTTTGAATTTGAAGGAGTGTTCCTCTTATAAATGCACCAGACGTCCATGGGGAACACTTTTGTCCCCTGTTCAGCATGTCTCTAAGTTCATAATTTTGAGTCATCCATAATTTTTGACAAGAGTAACTCTTTTTGTGATAAGATTAAGTGCTGGAAACTATATATTGACAATATATTTGTGGTTTGGAAAGGCATCAAGAAAGAAGCAGAGACGTTCACTGAATCGATCAATTGTATGGATCAGTATCTGTGGTTCACATTTACCATGAATGAGAAAGTACTTAGATTCTGATTTAGAGTTTGGTGGACAGGCTACTCCATCACAAACATGATGGATATCCCATTTGCCATATTAAGATCTCCATAGGCTATAATGGAATTGTAATACAGTGGATTGTATATTGGTCACGTTTGTGATGGAGTCATCCCATCCACCAAACTCTAAATCAAGCCTATTATTTTCTATACCCACTGATTTGTGCCTCAGAAGGTATCCTAAAGACAAAAGTTTATCAGATACCCACACACATGAATAACTTGAGGTGTGGGAGCTTTCATCTCAGAGGCCTGAGTAATAGCCTTTTTGGCCAGTATCTTTGGTTAAATAGAAACTGGACCAAACCTTTCTATTATCGTAAGCATGCTAGACATCTGACTGAGAAGTTGAGAGAAAAAGATTTTCCTGAAAAGATAATAAAGACAGTAGAGAAAATGACATGCTATAACAGCCATGAATTACTCCTTCAAGACTAATATAGAGAACCATGTAACAGACTCATTTGTCTGACTACCTACAGCCAATACTTCATGTAGTATTAAAAAACTGTTGAAGAAACACTGTCACATATTGCGTACAGAGTCTATTGATCTTCAGTTTCCGATGTTCTCATTCAAGAAGGGAAAGAGCATACGGGATATTCTGGTACATAGTAGACCTAAACTAAAGGCCCCAAAACAAAGACAGAAAACATTATGGGACTGCCTACCCAGAATGGGCCACTATCTGTGTGGCTACTGCAATGTCTCTTGAGCCATTGAAATTGACCTAGGGCTTGCCACTTTATGAATTTTGAAACACCATAGCAATTGTAATACCAGCCATGTGGTATATGTCATGATTTGTAAGTGTGGTGTGAAGTATATAGACATGACCACAAGAAAGGTATGGACACAGAGCACCTTTAGGTGTAAAAAAAGAACCATAAAGATAAAAAGACATTTCTTAGACCAAGGACACCAGGCAAACAACTTCAAATGATATGTCCTGAACAAGATAAACCCTGTGGACAACACATTATCAGCCATCCAAAGATGGATTTACCATCTCAAAACCAACATACAGGTACTGAATGATGAGATCCAGTGTGCCCAGATATGTTGACTTTTATGTAGGAGTGTGATACATAACACAGAGAAAAACCATGAGGGACCTGTTTAGTCTGTTCTCTGGTGTATATTCTATGCTTTGGGAGCCAGACTGTAATTCTGTAGGTCCAAGTGGAGACCAGAATAGATTATATTTTCTATTTTCTCTGTACCGTAGCCAACAACCAATTACCCCCTTTGGTTACATGTACTAAGATCACTGCTGGTGAATTTTCCATTACTGGACTGTAAAAGACTAGACTGGTGCAACATGACACATGTAGAATGAACTAGTTGATTATAGGATACTGCTTTTCCCATGACCTTATTATGGGCAGCATCATGTGATGTGAGTTAATAGGCCCCTTTATATCTCTAAATTTATATTATTTATCATAATGTTAGTGGTAATAAGTAATGCTGAGCTGACATCATAAGGATTGTTTTGACTCTTGAAATAGTCAAAGAAGAGGCTGTGCAGTCAAGATACCGGCATGTGCCCTTCTCCAAGACTGTAGAACTTAATTTTTCATCATTAAATACATCATCAAATGATCCACATGGCATGGTGGACCTCAGACCCCTTCAATAGAGATGTGATATGGGTGCTGGGTTGGCCCAAAGCTGTGTACCTTCTACTCATTTGTTGTTATGTGATCCACATGTAGGACCTTAGATACCCTCAAAGTTGAATAGAAATAGGCACTTGGTTTGGCCCATAGCAGGGTTACTCCAACTCCCATTACCTCCCACGTCATCAAGTGATCACAGATGTATGTTGTCAGATGCCTCCTACGATGACCCCGGCCCTGAAATATTATACGGTTCCTATGAATTTAGTAAGGTTGTGTATTATGTCAAGTAAAACTTCACAATATAAAAACTCAATCCACTTATATCACCAGTAAATGTTGTTTCTTTAGGCAAGCTCACAATACCACTAATCCCCTAACCTTTCAGGGTTATAAATGTTGTTGGTAAACTCAAACATGACCACTCTGATTCACAAGGAATTTGTGGAAAAAGATCTAATCCTTGCGTTCGTTACTTTTGCACGTCCAAGGTGTTACAAAGAAAAGATACAAAAATAAATGTTCAAATATTTATTGAAAAGATCTTACCTTTGTAAGAAAAACATGAGCTGCTATTATTAAGAAGATGAGACACATCATTGTAATAAGCATTATTAGAATAATGAAAAAATACAAACAATTCAACCATGTTAATTGTTTCTAATGTCACCTATACGCTAAAGAGAGCACAGCTGCAGTACCCTCCTGCCAGACCTGTTGGAATGATGTAACCCCCCCATACCTTGGTATGTGCGTCAGGATGCCGGACTAAACGTGCAGGCCTGCACACTTCTCTTTGCATGGCTATCTTCCATCTCAAAATGAGTGTTGGGGTCAGCAGGGCTGCATCTGAGTCACTGCTCACAGTGGTTCAATGATAACCTCAGCATGAAGTGCTCCTCTTCTCAGGTTCAGCATAAATGCTGTTTACATAACAAAACACTATGCTTATTGTACTGTCCCAGAGTTGTAGAACAGCATCTTTATTTTGTCTGGGGAGAAACAGTTGTCTCCTACAGGAACAGACAATGTTACAAGTGTATTTGCATTTTAATTGTGTGACCCTGGAACTAACTGTTCAGACTACAGTGTGACAATGCTTACCAGGAATAAATTTGCATGCAGCACATTCTCTTATCACAGGAAAACATGTAAAAAATACCCTTACAGACAGATATCAAGTTAAAAAGGAAAGCTTAAATAGAAACTAAACACAGGCCCTACAACACCCTCCCATAGGTTTGATAGAGACTACTCTATAAAAAATAACTGCAGCACTAAAACATTTTAAAAAGCATTGTGTCCATAGGAATAATTGTTTCATAGCATACACAGACACAGAAAGCCATAGAAATGACAAACAAAAAAAAATAAAAAAGATCACTCAAACTACTAAGAAATGAAAAAACAAATAAAACAATAAGCCAATTTAAAGCATGTAGGAGGCCCCCAAATCAAAAGATGGTATCTCCGAAATGGTTACCACATCCATTTCCAGAGTGTCATTAGGGCCTAGGAATGAACCTGCATCTGCAGACAACAGATCAACTGGGGCCTGAGGAGCAAGATCTAAAGAATAAATATGGTCATTACCATCCCATTCAGCAGAAGCTAAAGGCATCAGTGCCAGGAGTGCAGCCTCAGCAGAGGAGGCAGACATCAGGGAACGTGGTGCGAAAGGATCAGTAGACACTGGAAAAAGTGGCTCATAACAGGCATCTTGCAGCAAAGGAAGCATCATCACAGGGCAACGCTGTCAATGTGACCGCAAAGGACGCATAAGCAGATTCATATCCATAGACTGCGACAATTGCATAGCAAGCCACATATCTAGTGCACACTCGAAAGAACACCACAGACAGCAAAACACAGGCTGTACTCTTGAAAACCACAGTGGCCTGAAGGACAAAGACCAGTTTTCGTTCAGTTCCAATAAAAAAGATCATCTAAAGTACTATATGTGTTCACGACAAAGAAGAACATGCGGCAATTCCATGTACATTTGGCCTCATTGCAGGATATCCATTGCGATGCAACAAAAATAGAACCAAACTAGCCACAACCAGAAGGAATAACACAATCAGAATGCCTCCAAAAACACTTAATAACAATCAATGTAAAAAGGCAGAATAACTCCAAGCACAATCTGAAACATAGAAACAAAACAAGACCCAATCACGTTCAAAAGGTGTGCCACTCCAGCGGTGTTAGAAGCATTAAAAATATGGTGTACATGCACACTGGCAATTGAGTGTGCAAAAGCAATTGCACTTCTGAGGAAGAATGGGCTACTTGGAGATCAAAAGTTACTCAGGCTTTCAGTTGGCTTAGTCTATCAAAGTTAATTTGAGAAATAGGGACCTTCGGCTACAAAGTAACTTCCATGGTTGAATGTGTGGGAGAATAAAAGATATTCATAAAACAAGTCATAACCTTGTAAACAGTGACTACATAAGGAACACCTGGTTTCAGTCCACAGTAACTTTGATAATTTAAAATCAAATAGCTTCCATTAGAAAGCAACAAAATTACTGACTTTCATCAATAGCACAGGAAGTCCCTTTAGTCATGGAATGAACGCATTATAAACTCCATGAAGTGTTATCTCTTTATAGACGGAGTGACTCAAAGAAGTTCCACATTCATGTAGAGTAATAAAAACCTCTTTGTTCTCATGCATACATCTGTATTCAAAAGGGAGAAACAAAGCCTTGGGTAGAAAACTGTTCACCTATTGCTTCATATCTGCCTATTTGTAAATGTTTAAGACACAATGTGAAATGAAATGTTGAAATGGGGAGAGAAATGAAACCGTGAATGAGGCAGACGGGGTTCCAGCTACAGTCAAAGGCAGTTTTTCTAGACATTCTATGTCAAGCATAGTGTAGGTTGCTTCCTTTTTAGCCATCACCTCCTGCATACAAGACAAGTAATAAGGAAAAATTAATTCAGTTGCATTCAAATAATTCCATGTCATTCAGTTAGATTTTGAAACCTGCAATGTGCAAGCCAACTGCAAAATCGATCTCAAGTGACTATGGCCACGTTGAAGCATAGACATGTCCTTTTTTATGATATCGAATGCAGATAAAACAATATTATTTAATGAATAAACACATTGGCAATGCAGTCATGCCATTATCAACAACAGCCAAAACCTTTCCCAAATTTTCCTTATCAGTTTGTCTCAATCATTCAGCTGCTTCTTTTTGTAAGTGACACATATAAAATGTGTAGAAATTGGAGATATGGGAGCCAACAAAAAATCCTGTAAGTCCATATTATATGGAAGGAGAGACAAGTGTTCCTCAACTGCGGGCAAGGCAGAATGCTCTAACCATTATTGGCATAACTTGCATACCCTATAAGTAGTACCCACCCCTGAGTGTTGTGACTGAATATACCGGGGGTCTGGCCAGCTTGCTTTAAATTGCAGCCACTGATATCAACTGGCCATAGTAACCACCCATCTGAACCAGAAAGTGAAGAATTGTATGTTCCATTTTGCACCATTTCTTAAAGTTGTTCTTCTGTGAAACTAATGTACTGTTGCCAAATGTCAAACTGTACAACAGAGGAAATGCTAGGCATATTTCAATTTTTAGCATTGACCCAAACCAAGACACATAGGAAGTCATTACGAGTTTGGCGGTCTTTTGGGAAGACCACCATATTGCAGTAATCTAACAGCCGTATTAAGAGTTACACTGTAAAGTCAGCCAAAAACAGCCAATTTTTAGCCTGACAAAAATCCTCCTATCAGATTACGATCCACAAATCATGACAGCGGTTCTTCCAAAGCGGAAAACCATTGGCGGTGCGAACCGTGGTGGTCTCAACTCACATCACACTCAACACAACACCACATTAGATAGTTTGAAAATCCCACACCTGACACACCTACACACTCCACTATATAGCACACACCTACGCAACCCAAAATCCTTTCCAAACAAAATGCCACAGAGGAGCAATAACCAATGCAGATTTCTTTTAAAAAAACTTGCCACCTATACACATTTCACCACGCAAAAATCCCACACCTGCACAATATACAATTTACTCTTACACACAACAACCGTCACCAACTCACATCACAGCATCTACACCTCATCACTCATGTTTGTTTCAGCCTTTTTCTTTTAACACTACCTCACGTCTTTACCACCACTTCCATGTCCGCACAAAAACACCCATGTTTCACTGATCATGAGTTGAGGGTCATGGTGGATGAAATTGTCAGGGTAGATCCACACCTGTTCGGAGCACAGGTCCAGAAAATGTCAATAGCCAGGAACATGGATTTGTGGCAAAGAATAGTCGACAGCGTCAATGCTGTAGGTACCTATCCATGCACAAGGGAGGACATCAGGAAGAGGTGTGACCGCAAAGGACGCATAAGCAGATTCATATCCATAGACTGCGACAATTGCATAGCAGGCCACATATCTAGTGCACACTCGAAAGAACACCACAGACAGCAAAACACAGGCTGTACTCTCGAAAACCACAGTGGCCTGAAGGACAAAGACCAGTTTTCGTTCAGTTCCAATAAAAAAGATCATCTAAAGTACTATATGTGTTCACGACAAAGAAGAACATGCGGCAATTCCATGTACATTTGGCCTCATTGCAGGATATCCATTGCGATGCAACAAAAATAGAACCAAACTAGCCACAACCAGAAGGAATAACACAATCAGAATGCCTCCAAAAACACTTAATAACAATCAATGTAAAAAGGCAGAATAACTCCAAGCACAATCTGAAACATAGAAACAAAACAAGACCCAATCACGTTCAAAAGGTGTGCCACTCCAGCGGTGTTAGAAGCATTAAAAATATGGTGTACATGCACACTGGCAATTGAGTGTGCAAAAGCAATTGCACTTCTGAGGAAGAATGGGCTACTTGGAGATCAAAAGTTACTCAGGCTTTCAGTTGGCTTAGTCTATCAAAGTTAATTTGAGAAATAGGGACCTTCGGCTACAAAGTAACTTCCATGGTTGAATGTGTGGGAGAATAAAAGATATTCATAAAACAAGTCATAACCTTGTAAACAGTGACTACATAAGGAACACCTGGTTTCAGTCCACAGTAACTTTGATAATTTAAAATCAAATAGCTTCCATTAGAAAGCAACAAAATTACTGTCTTTCATCAATAGCACAGGAAGTCCCTTTAGTCATGGAATGAACGCATTATAAACTCCATGAAGTGTTATCTCTTTATAGACGGAGTGACTCAAAGAAGTTCCACATTCATGTAGAGTAATAAAAACCTCTTTGTTCTCATGCATACATCTGTATTCAAAAGGGAGAAATGACCTCTGGCGGAAGGTGTGTTCCATGGAATCCAGGCACAAGGTGGCGGTACTCAAGGCTGGTGGTGGGCCCTCACCTCCTCCCCCTAATTTCACATCTTGAGAGGAGAAGGTCTTAGACATGCTGCATCCTGAGGGCCTGACAGGAATAACTAGGGAGTGGAGTCTGGTAAGTCCCCACAACATTCATGTCACCCAATTGTTTTGACCTGCATGCACCCTTGCCACCTTACCCCGCCTCAATTAACAAACCACCCACTACCCCTCTGGCCAAATGCCCTAAGAACCCTCACTGGCATGCCATATGTCCACCGCTGCCCTTGGGAATGGCACATGAAGTACTGGGAACTGATAGCATTAAAACTCCCAGAAGGCAAAAGTGAGATGTCATGTATGTGAAACTAACTACCAATCTAACCCATCATGAATGTCCAACTGTGAAAACAGTTGATGGCAATGACAGCAATGCAAAGGCCTACTTCCACTATCATTACAAGCAAAACACAGCTACTGCTGAGTGCCCCATCAAACTGCCCTTAGAAAAAAGATTCTTAAGGTTGAAATTCATCACCTGGGCTAGATATCTAGATGCCAAAGTGGATGCACATGCAGTACATCCAGATAGAGGTCAATGTCTATTGCTTACTCCTATAATGTGTCCTTACTCTGACATTATTGTGCATTGTCCTGCTTTTTTGTGCCATGTATCTTGCCAGACACTTCATTAGGTAACAAAGGTGAACACCCATGTCACTAGTCAGACAATATGAGATGGTATCAGCAGTCTAATGACTACCAACAGAGTTTAACATCTGTAAGCATGGTGTATGGTATTGAAATTACAGAGTCTCATGTTGTACTAAGTCAGAGTTTGCAGCAGCTGCCATTGTCATTTCTGGGGATCATGTTAAGGCACTGTGTGCATCTCACACAGCATCACTAATACTCTAAATGAAACTTCACTTGCTTTATCAGTTACTGCAACTCTGTGTTCCACTTCTACCACAGGTACCTTGCCATTGCCACCATGGGAAGGATACCAGAGACTGCTACTACCCATCTGGATGAAGGCCCCAGTGAGGACAACACCCCTGGATGGGTACACACTGAGGACGAAGTTGGCCATCAGGGACAGCTGGTCAGTCAATAACTGTCCGCCTCACCCTGCCCATAGCACCTCCTCCCAGCCCTGTTGCATCAACATCACAGGCAACCATTTGCCCCCAAACCTGTATCCCAAGGACTGTTTCATCCATTGTGTGCCCCCCAGTACAGGTACCTGAGTCTCACCTTGTCACCCCAACAATGATGGTCCTGCCACCACTGGGAGTGGGCACACTGTGGCAGTGGCACAAGTATGTGGGAGTAGGGTGCATAGGAAGGATAGTGTGAGCCAGAGGAAAGGGTCTCCAAGGGACAATACTGACCAGGAAACCATCTCTCATGTCTTGGAAGCCTACCAAAATTCATGATGGGCCAGGTAGTCACCATGATGGGGAAAATCCAACAGTTACAGAGGGACAACCACCCGGAAGTTATGCAGCAGAAGCAGGCACAAAATGCCATTCTGCTGGGGTGCTGAGGGACAGTAAGACTACCCTGAGGAGGTCTGCCCCACAACATTAGGCATCTTCCACTAGTAATGACTCTTCAGGCCCTCAACATCTGCGGCTGCTAGTGGAATGGAGGCCCTGCCAGGGGAAGGACATGTCTCAGACAGCCCACCCTCTGTAGCAGAAGAACCCCCAGCAAACGTGGATGTCTGCTCAGACATTCAGGAGGAACAGATGCCAAAACCAAACCCACTGCCAGGAAGTAAACCTAAACCTTTCCTTACTGGTTCGCCTTGTGTGCCACAGATACACCCTGTTGACTGTTCTGAAACCTAACTCAATTTTCCTGTGGTGCAAGGACAATGGATTTGCGTTTCCTAATAGTGTAGCAGCTACACTGATGAATTTAGCCACCACGACTAAACCCTTCAGTTTATTTTGTGTTCTTTGGTTATTATTCACACATATTGTTTGGCACTCCCCAATAAATAACACTGGGTGTTGACAGGTCCTGTGTAAGTGTCATTCATCAACCATGTCCAACTGTCATGTATGCCAACTATAGTATTAATCTGTCCCTCTGTATTGTACAACCTTTGTTATGGTCATCACATGTGTACCCTATCACCAGGAGACTCATTACATTGGGATTGTAACATACAAGGAAGCCAATACAGCTGTATTCTACATCTGCACACATTTATTTCTAGATTTGCAAACATCAGGCGGAATAGTACTGCCAGTGACTTATGGTTGTCCTCTTAGGTGTCATACACAACTAACCCACAGAATAGAGAAGTTAGGGACATGTCAGTCGTCCTACAAGCCAGGAGGCATACATTGTGGTCCTTTGTAACACCATGTAAAGCTTTATCACACACCCACCATATTTTATCTTCCTAATAATCATACCCCATGAAACAGAGATCAGTACTGAAGTTCTCAGTCCAGGGACCTTTCACTTACATTGGTCATGTACCTGTAGGATTGTCACACATCTATGTCAGTCCACAGAGACATGCACTTTGGTCTGCAAAGTAAGAACACACTGACCGCTATGTTACAGGTAGGTAACACACAACAGAAACCATTATGATGATAGAGGCTGTAGTTCAACATTTTCACATGCCAGCCACATATGGACACACACATGACACCATTTGACCACCTCCAGTATCAAACAGGTCTTCTTGGTAGGAAAACACACTTCCACCCCAGTGTCCTGTCAGTCTGGCCATATTACTTACACTCCACATACTCATGGCAATTAGTACCTGGTTTCACCCATGTCCACTTCTCATGTCTGCCTGCAATTTCCATCTGCCTCTGACACTGTCTGTGACTTACCAATGATGAAGAGCCAAACAGAAACTCAGCCAATCTGTGATTGACAGAGATAATGGATAGGACATAGCTGTAAACATATATCAATTCTGACAAGTCATTTTCACAAGTGTGACTTTGCATGTGCAGTAACAAATCAGGACACTATATACCACTCTGTTCTGTACACAATACCAAATTACAAACTGCGTGATCAACTGACCCATTGACATTGGAGCTATCTAAGATCTCATAGATGATGGTAAATTGGATGTGACATGCTAGTCATCAAATCTAGATTACAAAATGAAACCTCACCATTTAGAAGACATCACATACATTGAGTCAGTTGATTGACGAGATCTGCCAGAAATTCTCCAGCTTTATCTTCATCTGGCTCATCATCACTTGACAAATCTGCATTTCTACCCACAGGTTCTGCTGCCTCCCCCTCATCTGATCTGGTATGAATAGTATCTAATGTCTCAGGGCAAGGTTGTGGAGCACGCAGCAGGCAACAATTATTTATCATACCTTGTTGGTGAGTAGAGGAGGGCTCCTCCCGATATGTCCAGGCAGCAAAATCTTGCCTTTAACAGCCTAAAAGTCTGCTCAAAGACATACCTCGTCGTTCCGTGGCCCTCATTGTAACAGACTTCCCCTGGCGTGGTTGGGTACCTCAACAACCAAGGATGGTTTGGATAGCCTGAGTCCCCTTTAAGGAATAGGTTTAACAACACAAACATATCTAGGACATGCAAATTTGTGATGGCAAGAGATAGACTTAGCAAACACACATGTCAAATGTGACTTACCAACCAATCAGGCCTCTCTGTGTAGAGTTGTGTCATCAGCAGTGGGATATTGCTGCTGTGCATGATGAAGAAATCATGGACTGATACTGGATTCTTCAGACAGACTTGTGAAATGTACTGGTCTGCCAAACACACCACTTGGACATTGATGGAGTGGTGGTGTTTCCTGTTCCTGTATTCCTGTTCATTGGCACTGGGGGGGGAAACAAGGCAACAAGGGTGCCATCTATGGCTCCAACCACATGTGGAATGTGTCTGATTGCATAAAACTTCGCTTTCTTATAGGGCATTTCTGCACATTGGGGAAACCTGATGTAGCTGTCCAGGTGTTTCAGCAATGCACACAGTGCATCCTTCAAAACCAAAACTAGACTGAACATGGGCTGAGACATCCCTGCAGTTAGGGCGACTGTATTCTGAAAGGACCCAGTGGCCAGGAAGTGTAGCACTGACATGACTTGAAAGTGGGGAGGCATGCTATTGGGATTGCAAATGGCAGGCATCAATTTTGGCTCCAATGGATCACAAAGACCCATGATTGTCTGCCTATTCAGGCGATAGATCTATATTATATGTCTGTCCCCCATAGTGTGCAGGTCTACTAGTGAGTGGTACACTGAAGGTTGTCTTTCTCTCCTCATGCCAGGGTAACTATGTGGAAAAACAAATTGGTTGCAGGTGACTTTTGCAATCTACACATAATTAATATTTTCAGATACAAGTAAGACATATCTGCTGTCTATGTCAGATACAACATATGACATCTGAAGTAGAGCATATTGCTATGCATCCTGTAACACTCCCCTTGGTTCACATTCCCCGAACACTCTAATGCACTATATGTGCATATTAATCTGTGACCGTCCGTGTTTGATAGTCCAACTTAGTGTACGTATGAAACATATTTGTTGCACCTATGCTACATTACCAACAAAAATAAAATGTTGAGAATAGGTGTACATTTCCATTTACACTTTCCCCACTGTCACACAGCTTTTACTACTCATATGCACAATTAGACTACTAAACATGAAGGCAGCACTCACTGATATTTTGCACAATATAGGGAATTGTTAATGATGCAGATTCCAATACTTCTCAATACATATAATTGCATCAACATGGCAGCTGCCTGACCTACTGTACTGGATATGAGGAATTGACCTCACTCTTCCGGCGGCTGTCGCCATGGTAGTAGGCGGTTACAACTGCGGTGGACATTACCATAGAAACACATTGCTGTCTTTGGCAAACTTGGGCCACTGGCGATGTTCACAGTCCTGTACGTGGGGGACATGACCGCCATCTTCTGCAGTAATACCTCCACTACCTCACCTGCTGTGTACTGCCTCTGGGAGCTATCATGCCACATCCTACTGGTGAGAGGGCCCCAGGATTAACCCCAAAAGATCTGGACAAGCTTGTGTAGGAGGTCCTACCCCTGTATGAATAGCTATATGGTGCACTAGAGGAGCAGGTGAGTCCGGTGGTATACCAATGTGTAGATGTGGAGTGTATGATGGTGTACATGAAATGTGAAGTAGTGAAGGTTTCGACACTCTTGTCTGGGTGTATGGAAATGTGTACATGTGCATAGGCAGACATACAGTAGTTTCACATGGAACAGCATAGATTGCAGCATGGACTACAATGATGGTGTAAGAAATGTTTTGTAGACACTCCATGTTATGGACAATCATGTGGCCTGGTCATATGTGTGTAGCCAATACCAGGTACTGATCATGCACGTTGTATGGGACACTCCACTTCACACATTGGCTGCCTGCAGATGCTAAATTGTGAAGGAGTTTGAATGGGAATGTTTGCCTACTTGGTGTGACTGAAGTGTTCTGACCACTTGTGGTCAACGTCCATCAAAGAAAGGTAATCTGCGTGCCATCACCAAGCAAGTGCAGACCCTGGGGGTCCATAGTTGGCAGAGCACCCACTGTAGGAAGCGGTGGGAGGACCTGAGATGCTGGGCCTGGAAGACCACAGCGGCCCAGCTGGGAATGCCCTCCCAACGAGGGAGTGGTGCCCATCGGACCTTGACCCCCCCCCCTAATTGCCCGCATTTTGGCAGTGGCCTAACCTGAGTTGAATGGGAGTTTGAGAGCAGCATAACAGACACAAGGGGGTACATACATTTGAATCCCTCTGCCAGTTCAGTGTCAGATATTTAAGTATAAAAAATGTAAAATGTGCTAAGTGCTAAAGGTAGAGGGTCTTCTAGAAACACACAGAAGTACAGTTGGTATAATTTATACACAGGTGTGGACATGGTATTGTGTATAGGGAACTATAACTCACCTATGTTAAGCCTATTGTATGACATCATGTGGTGATGCACATGTGACTGTCATATGTGTGCCTCTGCAGTGCAATACCTATGTGTAACCTGCTGTGTCATCCTTCCCACCTACCGACCCGTAGTCCAGATAACCTGTTGGTAAGTTGTCCAGCCCTTTGGTCTCAGTCTATTCCTATTCCATTGGATCTAGCTCTAAGTACAAAATAGGGACTCAGAGGTGAGAAACAGGCCAAACATTCCTGAGTTCTGAAATAGATGTCAGCTTCATGTGAGGGTGTTACCTCATTCAGATATTTTACATGGCATATTTGCTACATGTACTCAGAGGTATGATGAGGTGTCCCCATTGTTAACTGTGGGATGTACATTGGCAAATGTGATGTTTGATCAGGATGGATATCCTAAATGATGAAAAGCATAGTGGTAATTATACATTCCTGGAGCAAGACATATCATAGACATGTGAGTTCAGACTATCTGTACCATGTACCTGTTATTGAGAAGGTAAGTGGCTAGCCTGCTATTAACTTAGCCAATTTATTTTGCCCATTCTACACAGGGCAGGACATCTCCGATATAAGTGCAACATCTACTGTTTTTGCCAACATCATGTGTACATTCGTACTTCCTGCCATTTTCAAGATTTAAGATTTAGGTTTGTCATACTTACTTTTGCTATTCTGAATCTGTTTTGACATATTTTATTATTTATAAGCTCATTTAACCATGACTTCATAGTGTTGCAGTTGTTGTAGTTGACAGTTACATGTTGGTGGAATGGTATATGTTGTCAGTCGAATTGCTGGACTCTAGGTGTATGTGTCAATCATGGTTACTTTAGAAATGGTTTATGTCAGTGTAACTGTACTCCAAAGATGTAAGGTGACTCATGTCTAAGGTGTTGATAGTGATGTTGGTTATTTGATCTGGTCATCTTGAGGTTGCTACTCAGCATGATTAGTGGAATTGTATGTGACCTTCATGCACACAACAGGTGTCGATTGTATTGAAGGTTTTGGTATTCTCCCTGTGGTTGTCTGTGGGTGTTTCCTGTGTGCTAAGTAGACTTCTATTGCTGTATGTGACTTTGGTTTCTATGTGAGAATGACTAAGACGAGTAGGTCCAGAATGTCTGTATAATCCTTTGCAAAAACACAGTTGATACATGTGTTGGAGAAATGGTTTGGGAGTCAATTATACTTCAAAATTGAATATGCCAGATGGTGCAGATGCATCTGGGTTATTTGCCATTGTGAATGTTTTAGACACATTTACATTTTAGAGATGTGAAAGCTAAGCAACATGATGTGTTATAATTGGAATGTGTTGAGGTAACTTTCATAGAACATGACATCTGGCAATGGACTGAGCAAGTGTAGATTTGGGGTGTGTATGAATTTGAAATCAAAGTGAACACTGATTTCAATTGATGGATTGTTGTTTCACAGTGAAGCTCTGTATAGGGACACACTTTAGTTGTTGACAAATCTTCTTGCGCAAGAATAGTTTGTGGTTTAGCTGTACTGATAGGGTGGTGATATAGTGGTCAGATGGTAGGCTTATGTTGGCTGTGACATTGTTGTAACATGAGGTTGTGAAAAGTATGTTGTTGTTGGAACATGATGTTGGCTCAAAATGGTTTCTACCTAGGGGTGTTTTACACATAGATGTTATGTAACTGTAGTGTATGTTGAAAAGTAAGTGGTATGTAAAGAATTTGATGACCCTACCTCTCTCTCAGTTTCTCTGCATCAGCATTGGCAGGCGCACAGCCAAGTGGGGAAGCTGCTGGCCACGGGGCCCAAAGTCATGATACTGCCAACACCAAGGGACCCAGTGGCACCGAGGGTGAGGGGAGTGCCACGGGGGAGACAGGATCCAGTTCTTCATCTTCAGAATCCTCCTCCAATGGACACTCCCTAGTGGTGGCAGACCCATCTGGGACCATCTCCGACCGCCACCCCCTTTACTACCACCGCCCTCCCTGTAGCTCCCCACCCAGTTGGTCATCCCCGCTCACCCAAGAGGTTGGGTGTCTCCTTTGCCACAGGCACATCTGCCCCTGCCCCTGTCAGCCCTGATGCCATCAGTGAGGAGGCTATTGACCTCCTGAGGTCAATCTCTATGGGTCAATCGACCATAGTGAATCCCATCCAGGGACTTGCAACTCAGATCCAACAGAGTAATGCATTCCTGGAGGGCATTCACAATGCACTAGCCGGCCTACAGAGATCCTTTCAGGCCTGGCTTCCACACTGATGGCAGCCAGTCACCCTTTGTCTCCGTTCCTCCTCCACCTTCCTCTTCCCAATCCCAAAGTCATGCATCCACCTCAACACCCAAGGGTAGCTCAGAACAACACAAGCACCACAAGACACACCACCGGCATGCCCAGAAGTAACATTCAGCTACTCACACAGCAACCGCCACAACCTCCCCTGACACCACCGCAACCCACAACATCACTGACAGCACACTTGACACACCTGTATACACTACACCAACATTCAGAGATACAGCCACCACCCCTATCCTACACACAGACAGCACTAAAGCAGACACTTAGATGTCCAGCCCAGTTACCACATTCATAGACACCACAAACACTGACACACCTACATGCAGCACATCCACCATACCTGCGGTTACCACCTCAACAGTCACCTGCCCACCAAGGCATCTCCCAGCACCTCCACCCCACATCCCAAGACATAAACGCACGCACTCACCAACCCAACAGACCCCCACCACCTACAAACATACCTCGAACAAACATGCACCTATTGTATCCACAACAACACCTTAGAAAACCACTCACTCTCCCTCCACACACAAACTCTTTTGCTATGACCGTCACAGTGTCTAAAAAAGCTTTCCTTTCAGAGTTTGCCCTTTTCCCTACTCCTCTCCCATCCTGTGATACCCCTAGACATTCTGTGTCCCTTCCCAAGTTCGGTCCTACCACCTCCAAGACCTTCCCTGCCCCCCCTGCAAGTACCCATGCCCCTCCACCTGCCAAGAACCTCTACCCCTGCTAAAAAAAACAACCCTCCCCTAAACCTAAGATTAAGCCAAAAGCCTCCTCCTCCCAACCAGATCCTAAAGGCCCACCTCCAAAACCTAAACCCAAACCTCACCCTCTGCCACCGCCCCCCCAGATAACCCCTGAGGTGCCTGCCTGCCCCATAGATACCACTACCTGCCAACGTGGTGGTCCTAAGCTACCAAACCTGTAATGAGGCTCACAGTCTGTTGTACTGTTTTGTTTAAAAAGATCATGTGGTGAGGGATCAGACAAGCCTCAGTGCCCTCTACCTGCCATTGCTGAGTACCCCTTTCCAACAATCATAATCCTTTAGGGCTAGTTGTGAAATAAAGGAGTCAGAATAAAATCAATTTTGTGTGACCATATTTTTCTTCAGTGAGGAAGGTGTAATCTGATCCTAAAATGAAACTGGGTCTGAAAGGACAAGACCAGAAAAACAAGGGAACTTCTTCAAATATGTTTTAGAACTGCCATCAGGTGGTGCTAGGCAGTGTTCTCACTGTGTATAATAAAAAATAAAAAAACATGTGGAGTACTAGCTCTGTGTAAATAGTTATGTGCATAATAATGGTAGCAAAACATGTCACCATAATTTGCAGAATTCTAATAGAAAACCTAATTTTTGAATACTGTGTATGATCCTAAATCCGATAGCATATTAGAAACCGTAATAACATCCCAAATGGAACCTGGGTTAATAACGACATCCATAACAATTTTAAAGACATACTGCAATGTCTCTGTTGGACCAAACACGTCATAGGGATACTTAGCCCAAATGATGCCATCATGGGCAGGGATTGCAGTAATGTTCACAAGGGATAAGTTTCTTCTGATCTTATCTGAAGAAGAATGGGACATGAGCACCTCAGCTACCAGTTTTGAAGAAGAGCGATCTGGGAGATAGTATCCATTCAACATCAGGAAAAAAACTGTAACAAATCCAATCTAGAGGAACAGAAATATTATGAAAGAAAAATCCAAAAGTAGTGCCATGGACGGATGAGATAAATCTGTTACAGCCAAAAGAACAGTGTACGTGAACCACACAAGGAGGTATGCAAAGAGCTTGGAGAAAAATCATCAGTGTCGACAAAGTTTGCCAGAGGCAGTCTGAGTAAAAACAGGAACCTTATCGGGCAAAGAAGAGCAAGTAGGCATCTCTAAAACGGTTGATAGTGTACAATTGTGTTGCTAGATGCAGCAGTAGAAAACAGCAAGGTCACATTAGATACACATCCTATATTGGCATCAGTAACACGGACGATTGAAAGTTCAGCATCTGAAGTCCCCAGCTGGGGAGTAGAAAGGTCAGGACTACTTAGTGCATGTAGAGAGATCTCTTGCAGGGTAGGCAAAGGAGACAAGGAACTACCCAGATACTCTTGTGGCCTACTGTGGAGTACTGGCCACATGATGTAAATTGATCAACTCAATGGAAACGTGTTGTTTTTATTTACAACGTGCAAGTGGTGGCAAAATCACAGTTCAAGTATCTTGGACTGCAAGGATAGGTACTAGAGCCGGTAGGATGGGCCAAGCTCTTTTTGTCTGCAATCTTCTACCGGACAAGGTCCCCGACTTTGGGAATCCAGCCAGAAGTCAATGGTTGCTCTTTCACGTCATGAGTGGCAGAACGTTAATTTTGAGTGCTCATCTCAGAAGTCTTGTAATTCCTGTAAGACAGCAAAATATGAATTAATGTCGTAGGGCGCATCGGCTGCCAGTGTGCCAAAGTTATCAAGATCTGAAATTTACATTTGGACCCCAAGTAATACTTTTTAGAGAGTCAGACCACTCAAAGATCTTCTCTGCAGATTATTTAATGTTCTCTGGACTCCATACAGGTGTTGGATCCAACTACAACCTGAATTACTAGCTGTTAAGGACTGCTTTAAGTCACGGTTCTTCTGTTCCACTATTGAATTTCCCTCAGAATGATAGGAGGCGGAATAATGCACAGCAACACCCAGGGTGCCCATAGTATACCAGTATGCCTTAGATGGAAAAGCCAGTCCCTGATCCAAGTGGA
Source organism: Pleurodeles waltl (assembly GCF_031143425.1). Lineage (NCBI taxonomy): Eukaryota > Metazoa > Chordata > Amphibia > Caudata > Salamandridae > Pleurodeles > Pleurodeles waltl. The sequence goes on along the minus strand of NC_090445.1, from coordinate 562,497,748 downwards.
ATGCTGCCAGTGCATACGTACTGATAAAGACTTGCAAATCTTTAATAACAGTTCAAGCATCAGCCAATTGCTGTGGCCACACCTATTGAAATCGAGAATAAGAATCAACAGCCAATGAGATACATTTCAACATACCATCAGCAAAGAGTGTTCCGCGGCAATCTAAGTATTCACTTTGTGATGGCTTATTTGAAACTGAAAATAGTGTTTGAGGTGGGCGTGCAACGGTGGAACTTATAATTTGTTGACAAAGATTAGAACAAAGGACAATTGTCTAATCTATTTATGAATATGAAAACACTGCCACCAGTAGAGTTTCTGTAAAAAAATACATTGTAACACCAGGATTGGCAGACACCAATCCTTCATGAGCAGCAGTTATTCATTCTAATCATACACCCCTTGTGGCCTACAGTGGAGAACTGGTCACATGATGAAACTTGAGCAAATCAATTGAAATTTGTTGTTTCTTTTTACAACCAGCAGGGGTGGCAAACTCACAGTTCGAGTACCTTGAACAGCAATGTCAGGCACCTGTGCATGATAGGATGGTCAAATTCTTTCTAGTCTGAAATCTTCTCTTGACTAGATCCCCAACTTTAGAAATCCAGTCAGAAGTCACTAGTTGCTCCTTCACTTCATCAGGGGCAGAAAGTTTCGAAGTTAATTTGAACGGCCATCTCAGAAGTGTTGTAATTCCTGTAAAACAGCAAAATATTCATTGATGTCAAAGGGCACATTGGCCACCACTGTGCCAGGGTTATCAAGATCTGGAATATACATTTGGATCTCGAATAGGACTTTGTAGGGAGTCTACCAATCAAAGATGTTCTAGGCAGATTGTTTATTAATGTTTAATACTCTAGCCGTTAAGTACTACTTTAAGTCATGGTTCTTCTGTTCCAAATTTTTGTCTGCATCATAGGGAGTAGAAAGGTGCACAGCAATACCCAGGCTGCCCATGAGCTACCCTTAGAGGCAAAAGCTGGTCCCTGATCTGAGTGGAATGCCGCTACTGGATATATATAGATAAACACCTGCAAATCTTTGATAACAATTCAAGCCTCAGTCGATCGCTATCACCGCACCCATAGAAATTGAGAATATGAATCAACAGCCAATAAAATACATTTAAATATACCATCTATTTGGAGTGGTCCAGTGGTACGCATTGGTCTAAAAAGAAACATTAGGCCATATGTACGAACACATTTTCCCAAAGACACAGAATGGGCAAAACTGTTTGATACATCTGGCCCATTGTAATTGCTTATTTGAAACTAAAAGTGTTGTCAGTGGAGGGGATGCAATGGTGGTACTTTAATTTGTTGCCAAATGTCACAACAACAGACCTTGCCACCAGTATTGTTTCTCTAACAAGGAAACAGTAGCTGCCACACCACCAAGGCATGACTTTGATCTTTCATGAGCAGCAATTATTAAGTCTAACCTACAGGCCTGGCTGGATATCACTCGATCAACCACCCAGGGAATACAAGCAAAAGGAATATTTTGAGGACTCAATGGATAGGAATATTTTTTGGAATAACCTTTAGGTAGGGTTGTGCCACTAGCTGAAACAGTGACTGCAGCCATGATGTCATCATCTATCCCTATATGTCAACGAGTAGTCGCAACTACTAACACAGTCTGAACCATTTCTATATGTTATGTAAACACAATCATCTAGAAGCAAAATTTCACTAGACATGGGGATTTCTTGTTCAAACTAGAGACATTCCTGTGTCTCAGAGTAGGGACAAAAACATTGTATGCATCAGTAGCTTTTAAGGTAAAGGCCCACTGGATCAATCATGGATGTAAGGCTTTCACATTACAAACGCTGGCCTAGGTGACAGCGTTTAAGGCCGGAGCAGGAGACACCGCAATTATGCATTTCCTCTGAGCCAGTATATGTTCCTTTAGTATATCTGTTTGAAATGCAGTCAGACTTTTTTATGTTGATGCAAAACACATTTCTGCATTGGAAAAGCATGTGATATATAAGCAACCAGTACAGATTCACTTTCATTAAAGGTGAGCTACGTATAACCAATAGAACCCGCAATGATATGGATCACCAAATGAGTAGTGCTACCATGAAAATGGAAGTGTTTAAACTCAAGGATATCTGTTTGCAAGCTTCTGGAGATAGTAGTATGTTCAGTTGCCCAATGTTTATCAGAAAAATCTGGATGAATTAAATTGTACAATGGTGTAACCCATTGTGCATAATCTGGTATGTATGTTCTACCAAACTTTAGAAAGTCCAAAACCAATAGAAGCTTATTAAAGTTATTTAGTGGTTGTAAAAGACTACATTTCTCTAAGAAATGTGGTGCTAGGCTTCTGCCTTCATTTAGTAATTCACATCCTAAAAACAGGACAATCAGAAAGGCAATTTTAGATTTTGGAAAATTAAGCCCATATGTAAACTTTTTTAGCGCCATATTTGCGTCATTTTTTTACGCGAAATCGGCGCAAACAAAGAGGTCAGATCCCTGCTTCCAATTGCTATATTTTGACAGAAAAAATGGAAATTTCCAAAGTAGTTTAATCTTTTTTTTTTTTACAAAGAATAATATTTATTAAGGCTGTGCTGTGCGGATTTTGCACAGCCAAAGTCTGTGTGAGACTGTTTAAATGTCTATAGTCTACGACTATACGATAAGAATGATCAGGTTTAATCATTGGTGTTACATGCAGGGCTTGGTTTTGGGATGTGTGGGTTGTGTTAGTGGGGTATCTGTGGGTTGTTGGGGTGATGGGTGTGAGGGTAAGGGTGGCGGTATGTGATGGCATGCAGGTAGGGTGTGGGGGATAAAGTAGTAAAGATATGACTTATCAGAGTCCAATCCTCCTGCTACTCCTGCGAGGCCCTCAGGATGCAAAATTGCCAAGACTTGTTCCTCCCTTGTTGTTAGTTGTGGGGGAGGAGGTGGGAGTTGACTGCCTGGATACCACGGAACGTACCTTCCCTAGGTCGTTCCATCTCCTCCTGATGTCATCCCGTGTTCTTGGATGCTGTCCCACTGCGTTAACCCTGTTGACAATTCTGCGCCATAGCTCACTCTTCCTTGCAATGGATGTCTGCTGCACCTGTGATCCGAATAGCTGTGGCTCTACCTGGACGATTTCCTCCACCATGACCCTGAGCTCCTCCTCAGAGAACCTGGGGTATCTTTGAGGTGCCATGATGTGGTGTGGGTGATATGTGAGGTGGTGTCGGTTGTGATGTGTGAGGGGATGTGTTGGTGTGTGTTGTTTGAGGTGCGTGGATGTTGTGTAAGTGATGGTGTTGTGTGTCTGTGGATGCTAGTGTTGTTTTAGGTAGTCTCTCTCTCTCTAGCCTTCTTTTAAATTTTTGGTTGTAAGGGTTTGTGGGTGATGTGGGTGTGTGCTTTATATTGGATTGGGTGTGTGGGTGTGGTGTGTGTATGTGTTTCAGGTGTGTGTATTTCAAATTTTCCAATATGGTTGTGTTTTGTAAGTGTGTGTGTATTTTGAGCATGGTGGTGTGTAACTGCCAATGGATTACCGCAGCGGAAAGACCGCCGCGTTGATTTGTGGGTCGTGCTAGTGTGGGCGTATTCCTGTTGGAGTGACGGTGTCGGTTTTGGTATCGCCAGTTTATCACTGACCTTTGGTGTGGCGGACTTGTGTGGGTGTCTGTATTGTGGCAGGTTTCGAGCTGTGGGTCCTAATACCTGTAGCGGAATTCCGTGGCCGCAGCTGTATGTTGGCGGTCTTCTGCACTGCGGAAAGCGGGATTTACCGCCAGGGTTGTAATGTGGGCCAATGTCTCTAATAGTTGTTTAAGGAGTGTATTGAATAAAAAGCATATGTTGTTTGTTATATGTTTCCATGAATAGTTTTGATATCTTAAACCGCTACGTTTATTACGGTCTCCACATGGATTTCATGCCACCCAGTCTTTCACCAAACTCTTATAGTTTGAGTATGAGATATCCCCTTTCCACTTCAACGAAAGGAAATTACCGTGGAAGGTTTATATTAGATTGTCTCACCATTTATTAGGGTTCAATGAGTCATACTTAAGTTACCAAATCATGCCTTTGTCTTCAGTTAAACAGGACATAAACATGTATTTTTAATATTTCCCACTACTTGCTGAACTGTAAAAATAACTTTGTCCATTGCTTCTAGAACTTCTCATTTATTTTTGTGGGCGCTCTGGCAGTTTTAATGAATTTGTACTGCACAGGCGCTTTAAGAAGACTCGGTTCAATTGGATGTATTTATCGTCTGTAGCGCTCAGGGCTACGAGATACACTTCCGGAGAACACAGACCACTAGGACTAGGATCATAGTGGATCCTGCTAGCACAAGGGAATTGACGAAAAAACACTGTGGACTGGCATCTCTAAAGGGAGATCTTAAAAGCAATGGTTATATCGCTTCATTGATAATGCTTTTGCTGGATTTTAAAAGTAACTTTTCCCAGAGCTGCTGGAACTTATTAATTATTTTAATGTGTGTTTATAAGCACTGCATAGATTCCAAATTTAAGAAAAATCTAGTTAGTATGCAGGCATCCCCAGAGGGTTATCAAGGTTTCTAAGCGGAGGGGTGTTTCGGTACCCTACTGGTTGCCATATTACAAAGGACAACTGCTGATATGGATTTGCTGATTATTCATAGCAACCTGTGAGAACTCGGAAATCTTGAAACACTAGACTGGAATGTCGACGGTCTGATACACCAGCTGGAAAAAGAGTATTTGATAGATTTTGGTTTGAAACACTAAAAATCTTATTTTCAAAACCAGGGGCAATATATAATCTTGATTGTTATTGATTTTCCTCAACTTATTTGTGATCTAGGAACTTACAGGTAGGATATGGTGATAGGCCGTGAGGAAGTCTAATAACTTTTTCCTCAAATGATTTGGTAAAATCAGGTTGGTCTCTGAAAATTGGTCCCTAACAGTCTTTTATATGTATAAACTTATAATTTAACTATTCTTTTCTTTTTTAAAGAGATCTTTTTTTATTCATTTTCACTATAAAAATCACATAAATAAAATTGTGTTTAAATGTAAATTCGTTGTCTCAGGTTATTCAAAAAGTATCATTAACAAATCCCATCTCCCATGCAAACCCCGTTGGTGGCCTCCCAAAGGGCCCTGAGCCTTTGTGGTGTGAGGTTACAAAATTCAAGTGTGGACATATAGGGGGTCATTCTGACCCTGGCGGTCATCGACCGCCAGGGCCAACGACCGCGGAAGCACCGCCAACAGGCTGGCGGTGCTTCCTGGCCAATTCTGATCAGAAAAGGGAAACCGGCGGTTTCCCGCCGGTTTTCCCCTGGCCATAGGAATCCTCCATGGCAGCGCTGCAAGCAGCGCCGCCATGGGGATTCCGACCCCCTTCCCGCCATCCTGTTCCTGGCGGTTCTTACTGCCAGGAACAGGATGGCGGGAACGGGTGTCGTGGGGCCCCTGGGGGCCCCTGCACTGCCCATGCCACTGGCATGGGCAGTGCAGGGGCCCCCTAACAGGGCCCCATAAAGATTTTCAGTGTCTGCTTTGCAGACACTGAAAATCGTGACGGGTGCCACTGCACCCGTCGCACCCCTTCAACTCCGCCGGCTCCATTCGGAGCCGGCTTCATTGTTGAAGGGGCTTTCCCGCTGGGCCGGCGGGCGGCCTTCTGGCGGTCGCCCGCCGGCCCAGCGGGAAAGTCAGAATGACCGCTGCGGTCATTTGACCGCGGTACGGTCTTCTGGCGGTTCGGAATTACCCCCATAATCTATAAGTGACTGCCATAGCAAACATGGACAAGAAATTATCCCGTCTAAGTTGTGAGTGATAAGTTTCAGAGCCAGGGTCTGCATATCTTGTGGAACCATAGGGATGTGGGCAGTGGCTCACTTTCCTTCTACAATAAGGCAATCAGTTGCTTGCTTTCATACTTAACTACTTTAAAGAAGCATGCTGCACTGAAAATTTCAGATATGTGCTTTGTGCTCTATTAGGGTTGTCCCTCTTTCCTCTACATCCCATGGGTGGTTGGTGGAGACCTGAAACTAAAACTGATTCAGTTTAATTAGATGACCTCACCTCCCCCTTGTTGGGCATCTATGGGATACTTTTTGGGTATTAGTTGCTATTTATGAATATCACAATGATATTCAAATAAAGGAACATTTTACTAGAGAATTACATGATTGCATTTAAATTGCAATTTTCTAAGGACAAGCCAGTGGGTGTTACAGTTGCTATAGGCAAGTGTAAACACCTTATTAATTATATTTTTGCGTAATTTGAGCTCTGTAGACTTTGTAGGAAATGTGAGATCATTGAAAGGCCAGAAAGTGATTACTTTCCACTACGACTCATCTTGGCAGTGGGGCATGACACCAAAAGAGATAACTTAAGTTCTATGCAGATTATGAGTATGCACTGAGGCTTAGTGCTTGTTGTACCCAACTGAACAAAGAGGCCCAAATTTTCAGCCTTGGGTAATCAGCATTTAAAGAATGCATGGGACTACCCAGGTACAATTACTTATGGAATAGAATGTTTAATTGTTTAATTGTTGTTTTGCCCGTATTCAGCAAAAATAAAAGAAATACATAGATGAAGTGGTCTGATTCTACCTACAGTAATATTCGAAAATAATTGAGTAGGATCGATCATCCTTTTGAATTATCAGACAAGGAGTCGGACTTAATATCTTTTAAAAATTGAAAAGGGAACTATGCAAGATTGCTCAAGGAAAAGAAAAAAATATATATGGCTATGTCTCGGAACATGTATACTGCAGTGTCTTCTAAAGACTCAAGAATGTATTGGGGGATTGAAAATCATGGTGTAAGTTCTCCAATTAATGAACTTATATGCATTATCTCCAGCATAGAGTGGATCAGTTTTGAAGTGGAATAGCATGAAGACAACTGTATTGAAAAGTGTGAAGAGTAAGCTTCTTTGAACAAACGAAAACCATTAGGTCAGCTATGCCCTGAATCGAATAAACTCACAAGCAATAAAACCCTCAGTGTGCACGTCTGTAACTGCAGAAGAGTAAATATATATATATATATTCACTGAAAAAAACAAAGGTTACAGGGAAGTTGTAGTTAGGCTCAGATTTTACATGAACAAAACCATAAAAATTCAGCAATTATAGTTATCTGCACTAACTATACTTATGCTCCAGCAAAGCACCGCTTATGACCTCACATATTACATCACTTATAACAAGGTCAGTGTCATCATAACAAGGTTTTTTAAATTTCCTAACTTTAACCGCCCTATGACCTTTGTTTTTTTTCAGTGAATTTATATCGTTTTTAAAACTAATTTGTAACTATAATGTCCCTGTAACATTCGTGTTTTTCAGTGAATTCCCGTGTTTTTTAAAATAGTAATTGTACTACAGTGTGACTGATAAGTTTAATTTGGTAATACTATTTTTTATACGTTTAAAACTCATTATTATTACTAATATACATTTCAAAAGTAAATTATTTTAATTGAAGGTCATTTAATTTATGTACTGTTTTTATAAATGTAATAAAATCAGTTCCGCCAATTACCATGCATCAGGCGTTATACTAATGCATTTGAATGTAGTGGTCTGAATCACTGTATTAATATGCATTAATCATGCAGTTTTAGCACTTTGACCACCTGTGTGCTGTGAGGGTGGAGCGGATAGAGTGACCATGACCTGTCGGACCTGCATTTACAGCAGTGCAGTGTCTGAGTGCTCATTGAGTGGGCAGTCATGGTTGGGATGCACATCCGGCTCCTGTGGCAGCGATACGATGAGAGGAGTTTTGTGAGCCCTGCAGTCGGTCCCTGTGGCACTGGCCTGCTCTGTTATGACACCCACCGAAGGCACTAACAGTTTTTCAACCCACTGCCTCTCCATCCTCTACACAGCCACCACCAGTTGCCAACCAAAGAGTGGAAGTGGGGTAATAGGGATTAAAGCAGAGAAGCCGAGGGGACCTGATCTCTGATCTCTTTCCACAACCATGGCTTCCAAAGAGGACATGCTTACAACCTACCACTCTGCTGTACTTCTGTGATATGTGTCTCTATCAGTCACCGAGGTGTGCGTTCCCTCACCACCCCCTGCCACTCCTCCCCTTTGACCACATGTTCTTTGGTGCCTTCTCTTCCCTCTCTGCATAGACAGAAGAAACTGCGTCACAGGTGACACTGAGATCCAGTATGAGAAGGAGTGCTCGAGCTCCAATGTAAGTAGTGTAGGAAAGTGCCCCTTTTGTACATTGTCTGAGGTTTTCCAGCTGAGGTACACTGGGTCCCTGCTAAACAAGTCCCTAGTGCCGGCTTCCATTGAATGGGCTGGTACTGACCATGTTTGTTCATAGGATCTTGCTCTTCAGGCCTCTATAGATCTGTTGTCTGTGGATGTGGGTTCCTTCCTAGACCCTAATGACTCTCTGGACATGGTGAATATTTCAGGGATGCCGTACGTCAACCGGGTAACTGCTAGACTCTTTAATTTGCATCCCTGTTATTAGGTTTTTTAAAATAATTTTTTATTAGTTTGAGTGTTTTTAATTTGGCATTTTATAGCATTTAGCTTCTGCTTAAGTTATTGAAACGACTTACTGCATAACGCCAGGTTTTTTGTGTCTTTTTTAGTACTACTGTTTTTTATACAGAAGTCTCCTTCCCGATGAATTGGAGGGTGTTGTAGGGCCCACGCTTAGTCTCCATTTTAAATTTACTTTTTAATTTGTGGTGACTTTTTACATATTTCCCTCTAATGTGGGAATGTGTCACATACACATTTAGAAGGTCATTATGAGTTTGGCGGGCATTACCGAAGACCGCCATCGAAGCAGTCGCTGAAAGACCGCCAGTGATGGTGGAGTGAAGACCGCTACATTATGAGTCACCCACACAACACTGTAAAATACACCCCAAAAAACTGCACAATCGGCCAAAACAATGGCGTGAAGGAGGTGGCTGCACTGCCACGGCGAGAATATCCCGCTCGCCAAATAACGATTCACAAATCAGCACCACGGTCCCAACACGGCAGCAATGCATTAGCGGTCCGAACCACTGCGGGAAAAAAGGCACCATCACCACAACACTGCACCACATTAGACAATACCATTACCCGACACCTGAGAAACATACACACACACCTGTCCACAGCACTACAAAACACCCCCCCCACACATACCCAGAACCCTTTGCAACCAGAAACTCTGAGGGTGAGGCAAGAGCACACTGAAAGGAGGCACTGCACCTAGATACCACAGGCACCATCACACTGAACACGCATCACACAACACACCACTGCACACAAACATCACAAAGCACATGCACACACCACTATACAAACACACATCAAAAAACAGCACACCCAGAATCCCTTCACAACATACACCCCCACCCACAACACAACCACCATGGTACCACCAAAAAACCCATGATTCACAGGAGACTATGACGAAATTGTCATAGTGGAGCCCCGACTGTTTGGAGCACAGGCCCAGCAGACATCCATTACCCAGAAGAACAACTTAAGACAGAGGATAGTCATCAGGGTGAATGCAGTGGGGAACAATCCATGCACAAGGGAGGACATTAGGAAGAGGGGGAACAACTTACGGGGGAAGGTACGAGCCATGGCTTACATGCACCAAATCACTGTCATGATGACTGGTGGTGGACCCCCACCAGCTCCTCCAGAAATGTCACTGAGGGAGGAGAAGGTCCTGGCCATTCTATATCCAGAAGGACTGACGGGAATAACTAGAGGACTGGACACTGGTAGGTCTACTGTACTCCCCAGCCAACATGTCCCTGTGCACAGCATGTACCCCCGCCACCCTCTCACCCCCTCTCACCACCCTAATGTGAACAAACCCACCATGGATCCAATACCCACCCTGGCATGCCACAGCACCCTACTGATACCATTCACTCACAGGCCCACCTAGTGCATGGATACCTCACACTGCAGCAAGTACCACAACTACCATAATGCAACACTCCCTACCCTTGCATGACTGCTAAATCCACGTCACAGCTTTGCAATTGCACGTTAAACCATGTCACACCCCATCACCAATAAGTAGAAGGAATGCACATCATTAAATGGCAATGACGGTAGCAAGACAAACATTAAATATCCTCCAAAATAGGCCCATTGCAACATTCCACTGACGTAACACCAGCAGTAAACTTCTAACTGTCAATGCCATTACTGCCCTGCAAATCCAGTTGATGATGGCATACAACCATGTGTGTCACTGCTACAATACCATCATCTGACACAATATCTCTCATTCCACAGGTCTCCCAAGTGCTTCCACACTGCAGAGGACTCCAGTGACAGAAAGCCCAGGCCTGGAGGCAGGTCCAATAGGGGAGGACTCCCCTGGAAGTCTGGATATGGATGACAAACGTGGCCCATCAGGCATGAGTGGTCAGTCCACCACCACCAGCCTCACCCTGCCCACAACTGAAACCACCTCCCCTGTGGCAGAGGATGCACAGCAGAGCCCACTTTCCCATACCTGTGTCTTAAGGTCATATCAAACATCAGTGTGCCCCACAGGACAGGGGCAGGAGTCAACGATGCAAACCAAAGACAATGACTGTCCTGGTGTCAGTGGGAGGGGGCACAGACACAGGGGCAAGGGCCAGTGGGAGGGCAATCGTGGGTCAAGGGATGAGGCAGGTACAGGACATGACTGTCCAGGGTCCTGGGAGCCTACCCGCAGACCTACGACAAGATGGGCCAGATACTCACCACCTTGGAAAGGCGGCGGGGGGGATACCACCAGGAGGCCATGCAGCAGCAGCAGACACTCAATGCCACCATGGTCTCCATATTAGGGGAGTTCAAAGAATTGAACAATATCCTGCGGACATACTCAACCCAACAGCAGGCCCCATCCAGTAGTCAGCACCACTGCCAACAACATCAGCACCTACTACTGGAATTAAGGCCCAGCAGGAGGACCCACAGGCTACCAGCACCCCTACCCCTGCAGCTGAGGGTTCCCCTGCAAACGAGGTCACCCATCCAGACATCCAGAAGGCCACAACTAATCCCCCACAAGGAAGAGATCCCTCATCTGAACTGTCACCCTTGTGTGCCACTGTTACACTCTGTTGGCTGCCCAAAACCAAGTACACATCATACCGGGCAAATGGATACAAGACCTGTGAGACAAACAGCTGTACCACCCACTCTGATCAGCACCTAGACCATTTCCCCACTCCTCTGGACTGTGATGTCATACACTTAATAAACAGATTCACACAAGTCATGGTGCACGTCTCTTCATTGTATGTAGTGGCAATCTGTTTCCATGCAGCAAATATATACACATGTCAGCATCACAACAATGTTGAAGTGACAGAAGTAATGGGACACCCCAGCAGGTGTGAAAGTGCATCCAAACTGTAATGAGATCCAGTGTCAACGATGGCAACAAATAATACAGTAATCAGCTTGTAGACAGAGAAGTGACCTGAAGAAGGAAAATGAAAAGGAATCAGGCACACTGTTGTAAGGCATGTGAACCAAGTCATACATCCACAGCATTTGAACACATACACAGGATGACTGGCCCAGCAGTTATGAAACCACATATGTAAGAGCCTGCATAGGCACTCACACACGTGTGGTACAGAAAAGATGTAACATAGGTAACATCCTCTATTGTTCATCTCCCTGAGTATTCAGGAACAGGTACTTGCCATACAGCAGCTGACAATGCAGCATGACATGCCTATGCAGCAGGACAAGACTAATAAGTCCTCCTAACATATCCCCATACAGGCAGACTGAGGACCCTAAACCTTTGGTACAACCCGGCAATGGCACTAGCATTCCACACATGTACTTAGCAGCAGTGCATTTCCACTACCCCTCATGCTAAGTCATCTACCCTTCAAGGTCGGAAACCAAGATGGAAGGCTGTAGTCCCCACACACACCTTGATGCATGCAAATACTGGCTACAGACTGACTTCAGCAATACATCTCCCATGTGCAGATGACATACAATTCACACATACCTGTACATCATTGAAAGTAGTGACAAATCATGTCAGTCCTGTTGTCATGTGCCTCATCCTCGTCTGCCTCCCCCTCAGCATCAGAGTCACCGGCCCTAAACACTGCTCCAGCATCAATGTCCAGTGGGATGTGCCATCTGAGGGCCAGATTATGGCGCATGCAACAATGATCTTGCAGACTTTCCGTGGTCGGTACCGTGGGGCAAAACCAGACACATGAAGGCAACAAAATCTAGCTTTCAAGAGACCGAAAGTCCGCTCAATCACTCACCTAGTCCGGCAATGTGCCACATTGTACCTGTTCTCCCCTCCTGTAGTTGGATGTTTCACAGGTGTCAGGAGCCAGGGCAGATTAGGCTATCTGGAGTCACCTGTGTGGAAAAGAGAACTGGACTATATGTAACAATGCTAGGTAGAGTGCAGACTGTGTTATGAGGGGTACAAACATCTGACATGGAGAGCACTACACATACCTTTGAGCTAGGCCCATTCTCCCTGTAACTGTGACATCATTGCAGGGACACTGCTGTTCCTCAGGATGTAGGAATTATGTACTGATCCTGTGAATTGTGCATTCACATGTGTTATGTATTCGTGTGCAAGACTCACCACTTGTACATTTAGCAAATATATACTCTTCCGGGTTCTGTAGACCTGTCCATTGGTCCTCAGAGGTACCAATGCAATATGAGTGCCATCAATGGCACCAATTACATGTGGAACATTTGATCAGTTGTAGAAGGCTGCTTTTACATTGGCCAATTTTGGACGTTGTGGGAACCTAATGTACCTGTGCACATGCTTGAGTAGGGCATCCAGCACATCGTGCAACACCTCACTGAAATGGGACTATGAAAACCATGGAGCCAGTCCCGCTGTAACCTGAAAAGAGCCACTCGCCAGAAAATGAAGGACTGACAACACCTGGGCTGTTGGAGGAATGGCATGGGGATTTCTCAAACCTGGCAAGAGGTCTGTTCTTCCATGGTATCAAGATCTACAAGTGGCCAGTAAACTGGTGCATTCCTCATCACTCCAGTGTGGCGATATCTGTGGGGGGACACAAACAACAATCTGGGAACCTCTCACAATGTAGGGCACCAAATATGACATACAACATTCACAAAGTTTTATTCATGCAAGTTGGCTGTGATGTTGTGGGATGACAAATTGCTCCACACTCCATTCCTAACCAGACGATGGCACATGATCCCTGTGGCAATGGACGTATACAGGACATGTACACGAACACCTCCCATGTGTTCCACTATACTGATAATATATGCGGACAACTGTAGTGACAAGTGTGGTGATTTCAACAGACGCTCACTACGTGTCATTATCCACAATGTGTGACCTAATATATCTATCTGTGATGAAATGCAGGTAATTACGCTGTGTGAAGCCAGGACAGTAATGTTACAGGCTAATAAGGCATCCTCCTGTCCGGCATGCATTGGACATCTGAAAGTGATCTTTTCCGCCGATGGAAGTCGTCATGGTGGAAGGAGGTCTGAACCGCAGTGCAACTCCTCATTAGTTAACGTTGACGTCTATGGGAGACTGGACCAATGACGACCACCGCAGGCGCGGACGCTCATGACTGTTGCGGTTGTAACTGCCATTTTGTATGGGCCAGCTCACTTGACTCCTGACATTTGGGCAAGACAGACCTCCACTTCATGTGCTGCTGTGTCCTGTATCTTGGAGCAACGATGGCACGCACTGCATGGGATAGGGCCCCAGCCTTCACTACGGAGGAACCTGAGAAACAGGTGGAAGGAGTCCTACCCCTGTATGGGCAGTTGTACGGTGCTCCAGGGCAACAGGTCAGTACTACCTCCTTTGAACCACATGCCGTGTGGTTTTTGACGATGTATGTGTGTGCACATTGACATGTCATGACTGATCAAGTGTTTAGCATGCACATGATAGGTGTGGGATATTGGCAGTTTGCATCGTCAGAGTTTGTTGTGTGTTGCGTAAGGTTACTGCTCTATTGGTATTATTTACACCATGTCACCCATTTTCTGAATGTTTCCCATGCAGGTCAGCGCCCACCAGAAAAAAGGGTTATGGAGAGCCATCACCAAGGAAGTGCGGACCCTGGGTGTCAATAGACGGCAGAACAGCCACTGCAGGAAGCAGTGGAAGGACCTGAGATGCTGGGCCCAGAAGACCACAGAGGCCCAGCTGGGGGCAGACTCCCAATGTGGGAGGAGTACCTGTCGGACCCCGACCCCCCTTAATGGCCCGCATACCTGGCGGTGGGCTACCCAGAGTTAGATGGGCGCTTGAAAACAGCACAGCAGCCACAAGGGGGTAAGTGTTGACTGTCAGGTGACTAATGCATGGTTGTGTACTGTGATCCTCACTGGACTTGGAATTTATGTGGTCAGATGTGATTTAGGGAATGTACAGTCCTGGTTGTCACACCCATCATGTAGGAGTGTGTCACGTTAGCTATGTTGAGCCATACAGTAAAAGAAGCAGTCGTACTGCGACACATGTTCACCTGTACGTATGGGTCACTAAAGTATGCGATCATGTCACTGGCTGCATCCTCCATCTCTGCGTATACTGTAGTAGTACAAGGTGGTCATATTGACACTGTATATGGGTAATGACAGGCATGTTACGTGAACATTGCAATTGCTTCACTTGCTGAATCAATGGACCTCTGTACCACATGTACTCAACACATTCCTGTCAGTTAGTGTTCTCAGTCCCTCTGTGCTCAGATTTGTATCATCCCATAATGGATGACATGTGGTTGGATATGTTCCTGGGCTGGATTGATGGATAAGTCATTTAGGCAGTTGATAGCCATGTGGTGGTCTTCATTGAGGTGTTTAGGCTACAGGGTTGAGGTGAGTTTGGGTATCGCTTGCATGACTCAATTGTGAATGATTGCAAAATGGTCTCTTGTTTCCCCGGCAGCGGCTGTAATCTGTATTGTTTGTATGTGAAGTGGATATGTGGGTTATCATCATTTCCTCCCTTTCTGTTTCTCCCACCCTCCTTCTCTCTCTCCACCTCTGTCTATATGTGCATTAGCATCATCTGGCGAAGGAGGAAGGGCACCGGCAAGTGGGGATGCAGCAGCCAATAGGACCCAGAAGGCTGACACCAGTGAAGCCTAGAGGACGAGTGAGATGGAGGGCGAGCGGAGCACCACAGGGAAAATGGAGCTACCAACAAATCTGATACAGATTCCTCCTCTGATGGTGGCTACCTGACAGTGGCGGACCCATCAAGGATCACCCCAGCACCATCCTTGTCCCCCATCCCCTTACCAGCACCACCCTCCCTGTAGCACCCAACCCAGTTACCCGTGCCCGCTCACCCAAGAGGGTGAGCATCTCCTTTGCCGCAGGCAACCCTGCCCCTGCCAGCCCTCCTGCCCTCAATGAGGAGGCTATTGACCTCCTGAGGTCCATCTCTGTGGGGCAGACAACCAATGTGAATGCCATCCAGGGACTGGCATCCCAGATGCAGCAGTCCAATGCGTTCCTGGAAGGCATTTACGGTGCCTTGTCTGGCCCATAGAGATTGTTTCAGGCTCTGGCCTTCTCCTTGATGGGAGCCAGTGTCCCCAATCCACTACCCATCTCCCTACACCTGTCCGAAGCACACCTACAGACCAGCATACACCCACTACAACAGACAAAGTGTGCAAAGACAGTCATAGGCATCACAAACATTCACACAAGCATGCACACACACACAACACACATCTGCAGCCACAACAACAGATACTTCCCCCACCACCTCCTCCCTTACAGTCACATCTCCAACTCACACCTGCCAACTCTGCAGCATCACACACTGGTCCTGCTATCATTCCTGTCATATCGTCAATCAACACAACAGCAGACTCACAGGCACACACACCACACACCACATCTGCACTCACCACGACTACTGTCTCTGCCACCTGCAGCACATCCACCTCACTTGCACACACCACCACAACGTTCACTCACACATCTCCCATTCCCTCTCCCTGCATCTCTGCCCCTCCTCCCAATGAATGCACACGCGCTCACTCACCCACCCAACATTCAGCCACCACACAGCATCCACGTACAGCACACCAGCACATCAGACGAGCACTTCCTCTACCTCCACTCCCAACCCTCAATCATGTGACCACCCCTGTGTACCTAAGAAAGTTTTCCTTGCCGCCCTCAACCTCTTCCCTACTCCTCTCCCACCCCTTATTTTCCATAAACCCTGTGTCCCCCTGCCCCTCTCAGGCCCTTCCACCTCCCATTTCTCAGGTGCCCCCTCTGGTGTTTCCCCTGCTCCTCCACCCAGCAAGAAATTCATCCCTCCCAGTGACAAAGTCACCCCTCTCAGCCCGAACTAAAACATGCCCCTTCCTCATCCAAGCATCCCTCACCACCCCCACACCTGTCCCATTGATGCCCCTATGACATGGAGGCCAATTGGCTGTCAGTAGTCAAGTTGGGGCCATGATTTATGGACAATGTGTCCTGCATTTCTGGACATTGGACTAGCCATTGGCACATATTGTATGTAGTTCATTTTTTTAATTTGTTGTAGAATACAACTGTCTATATTGCTGTGGAAGGCAAGTTGAGATGCTTGTCCTGCTTTCCTTCTACATGGTGGTGTGACATCTGTGTGCAACGGTGTGTGAGGTCTATGTATGGGTTGTGTCTGTGTTTTTGCATGCGCTCTGTAGATGGGTTGTGCCATGGGCATGTTGTAATATGTTTGACTGCTTGCTTGTGGGATTGTATGGGGTGTTGTGTGCGTCCATGTGTATGGTGCTGCATGCGTGGATTTCCTTGATTGTTGGTTGTACGTGTTGTGTGACCTGTGTCATTGTGTGTCATTGCTACATACAGTTCATGGTGTGTGTGTGTATGTGTGGTGTCGCACAATGTGCCTGTCTATGCCTGCGTTGAGGTGTTTGTGGTTTAGCTGTTGTGTGGTTATGGAGTGTGTTGGTGGTGTTTGTGTGCATTGTGCTGTATGTTTGGCACATATCTGCTTGGCTTTGTGTGTGTATTGGGTACCTGGCATTGATGTATACTTTGTGTGCCAGTGTGTGGCCTTCGCTGTCTGCACGAGGAATGTGTGTTACGTGTGGGAGTGTATCACAGCCATTCCCTCCCCTCTGTGCTAGGTGTACTTACGGTTGTCCTCTTCGTTGTTGTCAGTAGAACTGATGGTGTATGGCGCGATACAAAGCTGGGAAGACTAGCAGTTCGTTTGCCATGGTGGCCGCGGACACGTCTCTATGCCTGGAGGTGGGTGTCTCCTTTTGAACTTTCTGTTTCCGCCAGGTTTTTCATAGCGGCCAGCCTGCCCCGGACATCCTGGTGGCGTGGTGACTCGGAATATGGTGGGCGGGACATTGGTTTCCACCTGTATGAAGTTGGCTTCTACCGCCGGATACCACTCATTGGTGGTGCTGTCGGTGAGTTGTCTATGTTGCGTTAGGTTCACCGGTTTACTCGTTATATGGCGGTCTGCAACGCCACCCTGGGGGCGGTCATAACACCGCCACCGGCATGGCGGTTAGGTTACCGTCAAACTCGGAATGACCACCTTAGTCTTGATAGGCATTGCCACCTGGTAGTCTGCACATTTAGTTCCAGGGTTATCCAATCAGAATGTGATGCCCTTGTTCTATTTTCTGTGCTCATCGGAGACAACTCTTATATTCTAGACATATTAATGAGCTGTTCTGCACCTCTGCCACAGTGTGAGAAGGGCAGTGTTTGATTATAAGCACAGCATCCATGCTACACTCACTGAGAGCAGCACTTCATGCTGAAGTTATCATGGAACTGCTGTGCCTTGTGACTGCGATGCAGCCCTGCTGACTGAAACCTTTATCCTGAGAAGGAAGACAGCCTGCACACTTAGATGGGTAATTTTTTTAATGCACTGAGACCTGCTTCCTGACACATAATACAAAAGGTATGGGGGTCTGACCATCCCAACAGGTCTGGCAGAGGATACTCTTGCTACGCTCTCTTTAATATAGGTACTAGTTGTAGCATCTTCCACAGCCTGGTACCCGCAGAATGACTAGGCCAGGATGGAGCTGTAAATTACATGTCTTTATTCCTCTGCATGTACCTGTGAACTCCAACCTTCTAAAGCAAACTCTCTTACATTCTATTCTATCGATTATGTCACACACTGATACAGAGTCCTCAGGAAGCCATGAAGGTTCCATTGAAATCATACAACATACTACATTTTCCCCTCTGTTAAAAGAATAATTGCATATTTTTTTTAAATCCTTAGACAGACACAAAATCTATATATACAGAAACATGTACAACTATATCGCTTCAATTAATCTTCTTGGCGCTTTGATCTGTCTACCCAGTCTGGTTATTGGAAGCTGTGAAAGGTTGTCTCCAATGTCAGAAATTGACAAGGAAAGTAAGGAATCCAGCAACAGTCACTGAGTCTTCACAATCAGCCTTTCTTTCACTATCTTGAGCTGAAGATCGATGAGACACAGGCTTGAAGTGAGAAGAGTCTCTGGTAAGGGACTTTCAAGGTCAGTGGGTATCACCATGTGTCCTTTGGCAGACACTACTAACTGGGGCACCAAATCTCCCTTTTGGAATGAGAGGTCTTTTGCATGTCGCTTCCTGTGTGCATACATTTTCATTTTCTGTTTTTAAACCAAGTTCCTCGTACAAATCAAGATTTTATTAGCATCTCTCTTTGTGGTCCATTGGGGTATCTTGGTTGTCACTTCTCTCCCAAACATCAAAATTGCAGGACTTTCACCTGTGGTCAAGTAAAGTCTTGAACATTAAGCATGCAGAGTAGAGTTCAGTACTGTTTTAAAATTGAGCTTCTCAAGAGATGCTTGCTGCACTGCTTTCTTTATTGTGCCGATAAAACGCTTAACAAGTTCAATGGCCTGTGGCCACAAGGATGTGATCTTTTGATGTTTCACATTCAGATGCTTCAGAAATTCCTTAAATTATTTACCATTAAAAGGGTGGACCATTGTCTGACTTCACAATGGCTGGCAAACACCATGTTGTGAATATGCCATCAAGTTTTTCGATTACTAGTTCATATGCCATGGATGAGAGATCTTCAACCAATGAAAAACATGAATATTTATCTGTTATCACCATTAAATGATATCCATTATCAAATGGACCAAAGAAAGCAATGGCTACTTTATCCCAGGCATTTTTGGGGAGTTCTGACATGCTTAGCTCATGTTGAGTGACTTTAGTTGAGGCTTTGAGCTCCTTTTCATTTTTCAACTCTTTCATCATGGTATGGAAAACAAACTGGTCTTGAAGAGCTCTCTTTGTAGCAACAATACCACAATGTCCTATGTGAGTCACTTCTATCACTTTTTTTCATAAACTCTTTGGAATCAGGATCTTTAATCCTCACAGAATAACTCCTTCCTGGGTTATGAATAATTCATCCTTGACTTTCTTGTACTTTTGGTATTTGCCCTCATCACATAGTGGTCGATCATGTGTGTTCCACGACTGATGAGTAATTAGGTCTTTTAACTTTAACATGTCACTATCATGACTCGCAGCAGTGATGATCTGGGCTAACAATACAGCAGTTGGTGTACTTGACTTGATAATGAAATCGATGTAGGCCTCAGCTGTTTTGGAAGAAGTGACATGACCCTAAATAGGTACTCTTGAAAAGTAGTCAGCAGGATTTTGTTATTTTCCAGGTCGATGCACAATTGTATAACCATACTCTTGCAATCTTAGTCCCCATTGTTTAATTGGAGGAGGCATTTTGGGCTTTGCGTAGTCAGCAATGCTTGCTCAACAGTCAGCAGCATAAAAGGTTTTCCATACAGAAATACATGGGAATGTTCACAAGCCCATACTGCAACCAAACACATTCTGTTTGAGATAACCTACGACTAGCATAGGCCACAATGTGTGTT
The DNA here is from genome assembly GCF_031143425.1 of Pleurodeles waltl. Taxonomy (NCBI): domain Eukaryota; kingdom Metazoa; phylum Chordata; class Amphibia; order Caudata; family Salamandridae; genus Pleurodeles; species Pleurodeles waltl. The sequence goes on along the minus strand of NC_090445.1, from coordinate 562,477,761 downwards.
TTTGCATTTGGGCGTCCACTATGATCTGCAAGTATAGCACCTAACCCAGCAGTGCCAGTGTTAACAAAAATCTCAGTATGTAGCTTTGGATTGAAGTAGGCCATGTCTGGAGCATTTTGTACTGCATGTTTAATACTCTTGAAACTACTTTCACATTCTCTTGACCCTCTGAACTAAACATTTTTCTTGGTCAACTCTCATAGTGGAGCACTGACAGTGGCAAAGTCTTTTATGTATCGTGAACAGTAAGTGACCATTCCAAGAAACTACGCCCGGGTGGAAAACTCCGCTCGCAAAGTTTTCAGAATTTGGGCACTTAATGCTATGGGTAGTAACGCGGAGTTCCCAAAATCCGCTTCCGGCGCAAAGGGTTTTTTAATTCTCATTTGTGTACACGAGATTCCTTTTTGACACTTGCTTGCAAGCAGCACAATATTCTCAGGGCACTAGTGAGCATGTGCAAGATTTCACACCTGCTAGTGCAGCATCTGGCTGCTACGGCACCAGCACAATGCCACTCATGAGCGCAAATACACCTTCAAGCAGATTTGCCACTTCAGAAGCAGCTAAATCTACTCAAAAACAGGTTTTTGAGTGGACTATATCTGACAGACCGTTCAAGTTGTTTTATAGTGCGAGAAGCCTTTAAAAAAAAAAACTTTTTTATTCCAACAGGAAAGAAGTGCTAGAGAGACTCCAACTTCCTGTTCCTGTCCAACAGGCTCCTCCCAGTGCTTTGTATACCTCCTGGTCACTTTTCACTTGGATTTTGAGATGGAAAGATCACTCTCTTTGTCTTCTGAATATATACCTTTGGATATAAGGACTTTCTTTTTGTGATATCACCCAAGTTCCAAAAATATTGTATAAGGGTGTTGTTTGTTTGATAAGGCATGCACCTGTATTTCTTTGTACTTTTATTTTATTTTTACATTTCATTGTGTGGGTGGCCTGGAGTTTAAGTAAGAGCCTAGTTATTGTTTTGCATTTTATTTTTCATCTTTTGTAAAGGAAAAATGTTGCACAGGTCAGTACTTTTTCTCCATGTTTGTTACATTTGCAATATTCATTTATTGTACTATGTGGCCTAGACTTCCAATGGGCCATCTAGCCAGTAGGCCAAGTATTAGTCATCAGTGCATGAACAAAATGTTTCTTTGGTATATGTTTTTAAAACTTATTTTAGGGCAGAAATGGCTTGGATTAAATTAAAAATGTCAGCTATTGTTTGTATTTCATTTTTTGTTTGCAACAGTGTATACAAGGGGTAATATTGGATGTCATAGGAGTATGTGTTTTGTTGTAAAACTTTTATATCTCAGTTAATTTTCATGTTTTGAAATACTGACTTATTGTTAGTGTTTTTTTCCAGTGTTACCACCATGCCTCCTTTTTCTGGCCAGAGTGTGTGTGTGTTTGTCACCGGCCACCATTTGTCTTTGTTCTCCAGGTCATTTGGCCAGGGGCCATTTGTATAGTCAATGTCCATAGGCTTGAATATTATGTTTGTTCCCTGTGCCTCCTTGCTCGCTGTTGTTGTTTGAACATGTCTCTGGCAGCCATTTTATGTATCCAGCCAGTGTGCCTTTGCAAGAGGATTCCATGTGTTTCTATTCCTCATGATTCATTGTTCACTGTTGTTGTTTGACCATGTGGATGGCAGCCATTATGTGCATTCAACCTGTGTGCCTTTGCCAAAGGCTTTCATGTGTTCTTTGTTTCGCATGCCTCCTTGCTCACTGTTGTTGTTTGACTGTGTAGCTGGTAGCCATTCTGTGCATCCGGCCATTGTGCATTTGAAATAGGCTTACATGTGTTCTTTGTTCCCCATGCCTCCTTGCTTGCTATTGTTGTTGTTTGACCATGTAGCTGGCGGTCAATTTGTGCATCCAGCCAGTGTACCTTAGCCAAAGGCTTGCATGGATGTGACATCTATTCTCGAGGATCTCTGTAGTGTATGTATATTATGAACAAGCTTTTGATGAGCCGTGCTTATATTACATGCATTTTTTTTTATTTTGCACCTCCTTCCCTCACAATAGGTTTCTTCTCATCCTCCCATACAAACGTCAGCAATTATTTACCTTTTTCTTTTTAATTATTTATATTTTTTATTTTATCTTACGTTCTTTAAATGTTTATTTTAGATTTTTTAATTTAGATTTTTTAATTTATTTATTCATTTTGCCTTAAACCATCCATCCACCATAGGCGCACAGCCGCACAACAGAATTCAGTTTTTTAGGAATAATTCCATTTCTTCCTGGACACCAGCCTGCTGTGTGACGCAAACACATCAGCATCATTCATTTTTTCAATGACTATTCCATTCCCCCGGACCACATTGCCTGCTATACATGCAGAATAACTTTAATTTTTTTAAATATTATTCCATTTACCAATTCACTTCCTTGGCTACCACAGTTGTCTCCTTAGAACCCGACAGACATAAAGCAAAGAGCTATATCTGTATGTTGTGTTATCCTGATTGGAAATTAAATGGTATGGTATGGTATGGTGGTTTGGTTTGACTTTAAAGTGGTTGATTTATTATTATTTAAGTGATCAAACACACTAATATTGACTTTGTCTGTACTAATTAAAATTGCAACAATTCCACGTTCACTAAATATTTTTCTTGCTTGTTTGCTTTTAGGTGCACAAGAGAAGAAGAGTTATCACCCACAGTATTGCCAAACACAAGGCCTGCACAGTGACATCAGTCCTCCAATCTCTTCTGCTTGTGCAGCTTAGTGCCACTATCAACTGAGAGCTTAAAGATGGCCCTAGATAAAGTTGCTCCCAAGAAAGAGGTCAATGAGAAACTGCTTTTCACTAGTGGCATGCTGACCACAACGTTTTTTGGAGAACATGTGCCTGCCGCACTGGCCTCTCAGGAGGATCCTGGGAGCACCACTCCTGCATTAATAGCATCACCCCAACCTAAGTCCAAGAACTTGTCAGTCAGTGAGGCAGCCACTGCAATCATGGCGATGCTGATGAGAAGTGACACTGAATAGATTTGTCCCTTCCCCAAAGTAGTACCCAATTGTTTCAGGAAACTGAGCAAAGTAGACAGCAGTTGCAGCAAGCAATAGTAAGTCTTCTGGAAGTTGGAACAGAACAGGAGATGGATCTTCCTGCCAAGTAAGAACCTCATCTTTTAGAATCATTGGCTCCCAGATCTCCAGCAAGGAAAATGAAGGTTAGTACTCTACCATCTTCTACAAGCACTACTTCTGATAATGATGATAGGGACATGGAGTAGACTCCGGCAGAGTCCGGGATACGCCAGGAGAGGCAAGGGAAAAGATAAGTCTGTCCATGGGATTGGGCCTAAGGCTTTAACCACCAAGCTGCAATGGTACAGGCCTAATCGGCTGTTGCGTTCGGCCTGTGCCTATCGAATTCAAACATCCCGCACCAAGAAAGTAAAATGGGGAGACAGAGCATTTACCATTGCGGCTGCTAAAATCTGGAACTCTTTACCATTGGACATAAGGCAAGAACATAACTATCTAATATTTAGGAGACTGGTCAAGACCTGGCTTTTTTCACAATAAGTCTGGTAGTCTCCTTGTTAAGTCGACTCGCCTCACCCAGTTAGCGCTTCGATGCCCTTGGGCCGGAATGCGCTTTATAAATACTCAATACATACATACATAAGTTCCTGAAAGCCTTAGAATTATGGAAATGGATGATGGGGAGGGTGATGTTGATGAGCCAGTAATTGTGGAAGTTGGCACAGAGGAGTCTAACATTACTATTCAACCTCCTCTGAGGGATGTGGAACAGGTAGCATTGCCAGCTCCCATATTTGTAAGGCCTTAGCTGAGACCTGCACCAACCCCTATCTCAGTAGAAGTATGCACTGCATAGAGGCAATCAACAATACACCCACCTACCTCTAGTTTTTCTTCAGGCATTGGAAGTGGCTCATAAAGAAAGTACTTCCCCCCAGTTTGAGACTGTTTTACACTTAGCAAACAGGAGGAGAACATTGCAATATGCTACCTTTGCCACACAAGTGTTCGTAGAGGTACGCCTGGTTCACAATATGGTACTGGAGGCCAAATGACCCATATGAAAAAACATTATGCAATCTGCTGGGAGGAGCACCTTAAAAAATTGCTGAACGTGGTTGTGGTGGTGAAAGTGAGTGGAGCCGGGAAACATGTGGGAGGTGATGAGGAAGAAGAAGAGGTGTCACCCTTACGCAAAGTATCCCTGTCCCCAGCAGTGCACCAGATCCTCCCACCTCAGTGACCTCACAATGGCACAAGAAGACTCAGAGTCAGATGGAGACACCATGGCATACAGTGACTTCCCCACAATGCACATTGAGACTACCACAACCTACTTCTGGAAAGTCACCTGCATTAGTGGCCCCAGAAAATAAAAAAATCCAGGCTACTCTTATGGTTAAGTTTAGGCAGGAAGGGCCCTTTGGCAAGAAAAGCAGGTTTGTACAATGGGAAACTGGCAAAAATGTTAACGCTGGACTTCCTCCCTTTTAATTTTGTGGAAGGTGTGGCATTCTTAGAATTTATGGCAGCCATCTGCCTGAAATGGAAGGTTCCACTTCAGACCTATTTTGCAAGAGTTGCTGTTCCAGTGCTGCATCACCATGTGTTGCAATTGGTTGGACAAGCATTGCTTACATTATTCACCCAACGACAGACATGTGGACCAAGTGACTGATTACATGTGCATCACTGTGCACTGGATCTCTTGCGGAGGTAAAGCAAAAGTTATCTACAGGTCTTAGCCCTGAAGAAAAGTTTAAGAGTATTCAGCGGGCATGCAACAGTAGCCATGTTTGCCATGGAGAAATAATATACAGTTGCAAACATCTTAGACAAATTTTACAGCAAAGGTGTGTGAACAGCTGAGCTACAGAGGCCTCAGAATTGGTCTCAGTAGTCAAGCCAACTGTAATGGAGGGAAAGAGAAGATGACTGGGAGTCATTTGAGTGCAATGAAGGGATAGAAACAATTGGTCAATGAATGAAGGACATATGGTTTGGGTTGTCTAATGCAATGGGACAGTCCTCATACTACTTTCCTGCCATGCTGCACTGTCATTGAAACTGTTGGGATACTGAATAATAATACGTACAACACAGCATTGGGGAGGGGTCCATCATAACCATGGCCACTCTCTTGTCATTTGAGCATGAGCAAGAAATAGAAAACCTTCTCAATAAACAAGCGTAGAAGAGCTTGCTTGAGTCTGCAAACTCTGCAATCTTCACAGTAGACTACCTAATCCATTGTATTAGTCCTACAGCATCAGTCCACAGGGTATAAATTAGGGGACAGGGACAGCTTGATAACGAAGCAGAAGAAAGCTTAGCCGACAGAGTAGCACAGGAGGAAGTCAGCTACAGAAACAAGAAATATAGAAAAAAGTATAATGCAGGGAGGGATAACGAGAATAAACATTAAATAGAACGAAGAGGATTTGAAGAAAAACCACAGTATAAGCGAAAGGAGGAAAAAAGTATTCTAATAAGAAGAATTAAAAGTTAGAGAAATAAATAACATTAATGAGAACTTACTGGGGCCAGCAGAGCTGTCTGCTGTGGCACTGGTGGCGGCGGTGGAACTTTCACCCGCTGCAGCACTGGTGGTGGCACCCTCCTCAGCCCAACACTCTGATGCCCTCTTCTTGCCCCTGGTAGCTGCTGTAAGAGTTAAAGAAGATAACACAAATAGATTAGTGGTGCCGTTAATCTCCTAAAAAATAATTTGAAAGGCAAATGCAGTAACATATTGACGTAGATTGCCTATATATTCAAGTTGACCTATTCCTAATTTCTGAAACCTCACCTAAGCCGTATTCCAAAGTTCCTAAAATACATTTGGAAATACTAATGCATTACAACGAATGATCTTTGCTTAAAAAATCGCAACTCCCTTTGATGGTCCAACTCAGACAGTTTCTCATAGATGTATACTACACATCACTGGAGATTACTTGGGATATACAAGCTGCATAAAAAGAAAGACAACACTAACTCATGTTATATTACTACCACTATCACAGTACCACTATTTAAATGACAGGAGGACAGAGGAGTCAGCATAATGTCTTAAATAATCAGCTCAAGCGAGCGCCTACAGCAATGAGCAGAAGTAGGGAGCACCGAGCACATTGCTTGCTCAAATTGCCTCACATAATATTTCTAACATAATGTTAACTTAACTTCCTTCTGAGTGTGGGCAGCAAACTATTTGGAAAAAATATTGTAGAACACAACAAAATTAGTAATAATTACTAGGCTAATACTACTACTCACCAAACCCCACAACCTGGATGCCCAGCAGATCCCACTCCAGGATATCATCCCAGCAGTGCATCAGCTGCTGCTGGGTGCGCCAAATACGAGGCCGTCAGTGGACGCACTGGGGCACCTGCCGCCTGCTGCCAGCATGGAGGGGAGGTGGTGCTGCACAAAAAAACAAGTATGGCTACTTCCTTGCTAAAAATGGTGTGAGGTTGCACCCCCTGGTAGGGCCGGTGCCCGCAGGGTGTGCAGTTTGCTGCATTGGTGCTGCCTCTGCCTCTCCTATGCTCTGCCATGGTGCTGGGTGGGAATGGAATAAAAAAAAAAAAAAGACAGGAGAAAAGAAAAGGAATAGAGGAAGAAATTAGGAGAAAACAGAAAAGGGACAAAAATTCACAGTAAATAAAAAATAGAGGCAAAAGCGTAAAATAAACTAACACAAATACACACACTAAGGAAATAAATGTAAAAGAGGGGATGATAGGTAGGATAAAGTAAGGGTGTCAAAGATATAGTACAGATTGAAAAGTAGGCCTAGCACCATGCACACAATATGAAAAACAAGATAGGCAGGTGCGTGGAGACTGCGTGGTGCCATTCAGGCACGCGCAGCAATGTGAAGCACGCCATTCGTACTAATCAGTGTGAATGGGTGGCTGAACACAACTCTGCCCGTTTGCACAGATTGAAGCGGAGGCCGCTAAGTTTATTTTTGGACCTTGCTAAATTCCGCATAGCGGAACTCAGTACAAGTAGCAAACGTACCATTGAAACATCTTGTGGGGGTTCAGCATTTGTTAAAGCTTGTACTTATGCAGGATCAGGCATCATGCCCTCATCAGAAAATATATAGCCAAATAATTGATTTTGTTTTATTGAACTCACACTTGTAAGCACTTAAAGTCAAACCTGCATCACTGAGTAACTGACATACTTATGTGAGGGCTCCATCATGCTCTTTCTGTGTAGCTCCAAAAACCAATATGTCATGGTTATAGTTAAATGCATTCACAACATGTTGTATTACGCATCGTATGATGTCCTGGAAAAGTTCTGAGGCAATGACACATCAGAACTAAGGCGGTCATTATGAACTTGACGGTTCAGCCTGCCATGCAGAAAGTGGCAGCTGAAGCCGCCAGCCGGCATGGTGGGCCGAACCGCCACATAATTAAATGGATGATGGCCGCCAGCGGCAGCTGTCACCCACCGCGCGGCAGGATGAGACACGTCTCTATGCCTGGAGGTGGGTGTCTCCTTTTGAACTTTCTGTTTCCGCCAGGTTTTTCATAGCAGCCAGCCTGCCCCGGACATCCTGGTGGCGTGGTGACTCGGAATATGGTGGGCAGGACATTGGTTTCCACCTGTATGAAGTTGGCTTCTACCGCCGGATACCACTCATTGGTGGTGCTGTCGGTGAGTTGTCTATGTTGCGTTAGGTTCACCGGTTTACTCGTTATATGGCGGTCTGCAACGCCACCCTGGGGGCGGTCATAACACCGCCACCGGCATGGCGGTTAGGTTACCGTCAAACTCGGAATGACCACCTTAGTCTTGATAGGCATTGCCACCTGGTAGTCTGCACATTTAGTTCCAGGGTTATCCAATCAGAATGTGATGCCCTTGTTCTATTTTCTGTGCTCATCGGAGACAACTCTTATATTCTAGACATATTAATGAGCTGTTCTGCACCTCTGCCACAGTGTGAGAAGGGCAGTGTTTGATTATAAGCACAGCATCCATGCTACACTCACTGAGAGCAGCACTTCATGCTGAAGTTATCATGGAACTGCTGTGCCTTGTGACTGAGATGCAGCCCTGCTGACTGAAACCTTTATCCTGAGAAGGAAGACAGCCTGCATACTTAGATGGGTAATTTTTTTAATGCACTGAGACCTGCTTCCTGACACATAATACAAAAGGTATGGGGGTCTGACCATCCCAACAGGTCTGGCAGAGGATACTCTTGCTACGCTCTCTTTAATATAGGTACTAGTTGTAGCATCTTCCACAGCCTGGTACCCGCAGAATGACTAGGCCAGGATGGAGCTGTAAATTACATGTCTTTATTCCTCTGCATGTACCTGTGAACTCCAACCTTCTAAAGCAAACTCTCTTACATTCTATTCTATCGATTATGTCACACACTGATACAGAGTCCTCAGGAAGCCATGAAGGTTCCATTGAAATCATACAACATACTACATTTTCCCCTCTGTTAAAAGAATAATTGCATATTTTTTTTAAATCCTTAGACAGACACAAAATCTATATATACAGAAACATGTACAACTATATCGCTTCAATTAATCTTCTTGGCGCTTTGATCTGTCTACCCAGTCTGGTTATTGAAAGCTGTGAAAGGTTGTCTCCAATGTCAGAAATTGACAAGGAAAGTAAGGAATCCAGCAACAGTCACTGAGTCTTCACAATCAGCCTTTCTTTCACTATCTTGAGCTGAAGATCGATGAGACACAGGCTTGAAGTGAGAAGAGTCTCTGGTAAGGGACTTTCAAGGTCAGTGGGTATCACCATGTGTCCTTTGGCAGACACTACTAACTGGGGCACCAAATCTCCCTTTTGGAATGAGAGGTCTTTTGCATGTCGCTTCCTGTGTGCATACATTTTCATTTTCTGTTTTTAAACCAAGTTCCTCGTACAAATCAAGATTTTATTAGCATCTCTCTTTGTGGTCCATTGGGGTATCTTGGTTGTCACTTCTCTCCCAAACATCAAAATTGCAGGACTTTCACCTGTGGTCAAGTAAAGTCTTGAACATTAAGCATGCAGAGTAGAGTTCAGTAATGTTTTAAAATTGAGCTTCTCAAGAGATGCTTGCTGCACTGCTTTCTTTATTGTGCCGATAAAACGCTTAACAAGTTCAATGGCCTGTGGCCACAAGGATGTGATCTTTTGATGTTTCACATTCAGATGCTTCAGAAATTCCTTAAATTATTTACCATTAAAAGGGTGGACCATTGTCTGACTTCACAATGGCTGGCAAACACCATGTTGTGAATATGCCATCACGTTTTTCGATTACTAGTTCATATGCCATGGATGAGAGATCTTCAACCAATGAAAAACATGAATATTTATCTGTTATCACCATTAAATGATATCCATTATCAAATGGACCAAAGAAAGCAATGGCTACTTTATCCCAGGCATTTTTGGGGAGTTCTGACATGCTTAGCTCATGTTGAGTGACTTTAGTTGAGGCTTTGAGCTCCTTTTCATTTTTCAACTCTTTCATCATGGTATGGAAAACAAACTGGTCTTGAAGAGCTCTCTTTGTAGCAACAATACCACAATGTCCTATTTGAGTCACTTCTATCACTTTTTTTCATAAACTCTTTGGAATCAGGATCTTTAATCCTCACAGAATAACTCCTTCCTGGGTTATGAATAATTCATCCTTGACTTTCTTGTACTTTTGGTATTTGCCCTCATCACATAGTGGTCGATCATGTGTGTTCCACGACTGATGAGTAATTAGGTCTTTTAACTTTAACATGTCACTATCATGACTCGCAGCAGTGATGATCTGGGCTAACAATACAGCAGTTGGTGTACTTGACTTGATAATGAAATCGATGTAGGCCTCAGCTGTTTTGGAAGAAGTGACATGACCCTAAATAGGTACTCTTGAAAAGTAGTCAGCAGGATTTTGTTATTTTCCAGGTCGATGCACAAATGTATAACCATACTCTTGCAATCTTAGTCCCCATTGTTTAATTGGAGGAGGCATTTTGGGCTTTGCGTAGTCAGCAATGCTTGCTCAACAGTCAGCAGCATAAAAGGTTTTCCATACAGAAATACATGGGAATGTTCACAAGCCCATACTGCAACCAAACACATTCTGTTTGAGATAACCTACGACTAGCATAGGCCACAATGTGTGTTTTTGCATTTGGGCGTCCACTATGATCTGCAAGTATAGCACCTAACCCAGCAGTGCCAGTGTTAACAAAAATCTCAGTATGTAGCTTTGGATTGAAGTAGGCCATGTCTGGAGCATTTTGTACTGCATGTTTAATACTCTTGAAACTACTTTCACATTCTCTTGACCCTCTGAACTAAACATTTTTCTTGGTCAACTCTCGTAGTGGAGCACTGACAGTGGCAAAGTCTTTTATGTATCGTGAACAGTAAGTGACCATTCCAAGAAACTACGCCCGGGTGGAAAACTCCGCTCGCAAAGTTTTCAGAATTTGGGCACTTAATGCTATGGGTAGTAACGCGGAGTTCCCAAAATCCGCTTCCGGCGCAAAGGGTTTTTTAATTCTCATTTGTGTACACGAGATTCCTTTTTGACACTTGCTCGCAAGCAGCACAATATTCTCAGGGCACTAGTGAGCATGTGCAAGATTTCACACCTGCTAGTGCAGCATCTGGCTGCTACGGCACCAGCACAATGCCACTCATGAGCGCAAATACACCTTCAAGCAGATTTGCCACTTCAGATGCAGCTAAATCTACTCAAAAACAGGTTTTTGAGTGGACTATATCTGACAGACCGTTCAAGTTGTTTTATAGTGCGAGAAGCCTTTAAAAAAAAAACTTTTTTATTCCAACAGGAAAGAAGTGCTAGAGAGACTCCAACTTCCTGTTCCTGTCCAACAGGCTCCTCCCAGTGCTTTGTATACCTCCTGGTCACTTTTCACTTGGATTTTGAGATGGAAAGATCACTCTCTTTGTCTTCTGAATATATACCTTTGGATATAAGGACTTTCTTTTTGTGATATTACCCAAGTTCCAAAAATATTGTATAAGGGTGTTGTTTGTTTGATAAGGCATGCACCTGTATTTCTTTGTACTTTTATTTTATTTTTACATTTCATTGTGTGGGTGGCCTGGAGTTTAAGTAAGAGCCTAGTTATTGTTTTGCATTTTATTTTTCATCTTTTGTAAAGGAAAAATGTTGCACAGGTCAGTACTTTTTCTCCATGTTTGTTACATTTGCAATATTCATTTATTGTACTATGTGGCCTAGACTTCCAATGGGCCATCTAGCCAGTAGGCCAAGTATTAGTCATCAGTGCATGATCAAAATGTTTCTTTGGTATATGTTTTTAAAACTTATTTTAGGGCAGAAATGGCTTGGATTAAATTAAAAATTTCAGCTATTGTTTGTATTTCATTTTTTGTTTGCAACAGTGTATACAAGGGGTAATATTGGATGTCATAGGAGTATGTGTTTTGTTGTAAAACTTTTATATCTCAGTTAATTTTCATGTTTTGAAATACTGACTTATTGTTAGTGTTTTTTTCCAGTGTTACCACCATGCATCCTTTTTCTGGCCAGAGTGTGTGTGTGTTTGTCACCGGCCACCATTTGTCTTTGTTCTCCAGGTCATTTGGCCAGGGGCCATTTGTATAGTCAATGTCCATAGGCTTGAATATTATGTTTGTTCCCTGTGCCTCCTTGCTCGCTGTTGTTGTTTGAACATGTCTCTGGCAGCCATTTTATGTATCCAGCCAGTGTGCCTTTGCAAGAGGATTCCATGTGTTTCTATTCCTCATGATTCATTGTTCACTGTTGTTGTTTGACCATGTGGATGGCAGCCATTATGTGCATTCAACCTGTGTGCCTTTGCCAAAGGCTTTCATGTGTTCTTTGTTTCGCATGCCTCCTTGCTCACTGTTGTTGTTTGACTGTGTAGCTGGTAGCCATTCTGTGCATCCGGCCATTGTGCATTTGAAATAGGCTTACATGTGTTCTTTGTTCCCCATGCCTCCTTGCTTGCTATTGTTGTTGTTTGACCATGTAGCTGGCGGTCAATTTGTGCATCCAGCCAGTGTACCTTAGCCAAAGGCTTGCATGGATGTGACATCTATTCTCGAGGATCTCTGTAGTGTATGTATATTATGAACAAGCTTTTGATGAGCCGTGCTTATATTACATGCATTTTTTTTTATTTTGCACCTCCTTCCCTCACAATAGGTTTCTTCTCATCCTCCCATACAAACGTCAGCAATTATTTACCTTTTTCTTTTTAATTATTTATATTTTTTATTTTATCTTACGTTCTTTAAATGTTTATTTTAGATTTTTTAATTTATTTATTCATTTTGCCTTAAACCATCCATCCACCATAGGTGCACAGCCGCACAACAGAATTCAGTTTTTTAGGAATAATTCCATTTCTTCCTGGACACCAGCCTGCTGTGTGACGCAAACACATCAGCATCATTCATTTTTTCAATGACTATTCCATTCCCCCGGACCACATTGCCTGCTATACATGCAGAATAACTTTAATTTTTTAAAATATTATTCCATTTACCAATTCACTTCCTTGGCTACCACAGTTGTCTCCTTAGAATCCGACAGACATAAAGCAAAGAGCTATATCTGTATGTTGTGTTATCCTGATTGGAAATTAAATGGTATGGTATGGTGGTTTGGTTTGACTTTAAAGTGGTTGATTTATTATTATTTAAGTGATCAAACACACTAATATTGACTTTGTCTGTACTAATTAAAATTGCAACAATTCCACGTTCACTAAATATTTTTCTTGCTTGTTTGCTTTTAGGTGCACAAGAGAAGAAGAGTTATCACCCACAGTATTGCCAAACACAAGGCCTGCACAGTGACATCAGTCCTCCAATCTCTTCTGCTTGTGCAGCTTAGTGCCACTATCAACTGAGAGCTTAAAGATGGCCCTAGATAAAGTTGCTCCCAAGAAAGAGGTCAATGAGAAACTGCTTTTCACTAGTGGCATGCTGACCACAACGTTTTTTGGAGAACATGTGCCTGCCGCACTGGCCTCTCAGGAGGATCCTGGGAGCACCACTCCTGCATTAATAGCATCACCCCAACCTAAGTCCAAGAACTTGTCAGTCAGTGAGGCAGCCACTGCAATCATGGCGATGCTGATGAGAAGTGACACTGAATAGATTTGTCCCTTCCCCAAAGTAGTACCCAATTGTTTCAGGAAACTGAGCAAAGTAGACAGCAGTTGCAGCAAGCAATAGTAAGTCTTCTGGAAGTTGGAACAGAACAGGAGATGGATCTTCCTGCCAAGTAAGAACCTCATCTTTTAGAATCATTGGCTCCCAGATCTCCAGCAAGGAAAATGAAGGTTAGTACTCTACCATCTTCTACAAGCACTACTTCTGATAATGATGATAGGGACATGGAGTAGACTCCGGCAGAGTCCGGGATACGCCAGGAGAGGCAAGGGAAAAGATAAGTCTGTCCATGGGATTGGGCCTAAGGCTTTAACCACCAAGCTGCAATGGTACAGGCCTAATCGGCTGTTGCGTTCGGCCTGTGCCTATCGAATTCAAACATCCCGCACCAAGAAAGTAAAATGGGGAGACAGAGCATTTACCATTGCGGCTGCTAAAATCTGGAACTCTTTACCATTGGACATAAGGCAAGAACATAACTATCTAATATTTAGGAGACTGGTCAAGACCTGGCTTTTTTCGCAATAAGTCTGGTAGTCTCCTTGTTAAGTCGACTCGCCTCACCCAGTTAGCGCTTCGATGCCCTTGGGCCGGAATGCGCTTTATAAATACTCAATACATACATACATAAGTTCCTGAAAGCCTTAGAATTATGGAAATGGATGATGGGGAGGGTGATGTTGATGAGCCAGTAATTGTGGAAGTTGGCACAGAGGAGTCTAACATTACTATTCAACCTCCTCTGAGGGATGTGGAACAGGTAGCATTGCCAGCTCCCATATTTGTAAGGCCTTAGCTGAGACCTGCACCAACCCCTATCTCAGTAGAAGTATGCACTGCATAGAGGCAATCAACAATACACCCACCTACCTCTAGTTTTTCTTCAGGCATTGGAAGTGGCTCATAAAGAAAGTACTTCCCCCCAGTTTGAGACTGTTTTACACTTAGCAAACAGGAGGAGAACATTGCAATATGCTACCTTTGCCACACAAGTGTTCGTAGAGGTACGCCTGGTTCACAATATGGTACTGGAGGCCAAATGACCCATATGAAAAAACATTATGCAATCTGCTGGGAGGAGCACCTTAAAAAATTGCTGAACGTGGTTGTGGTGGTGAAAGTGAGTGGAGCCGGGAAACATGTGGGAGGTGATGAGGAAGAAGAAGAGGTGTCACCCTTACGCAAAGTATCCCTGTCCCCAGCAGTGCACCAGATCCTCCCACCTCAGTGACCTCACAATGGCACAAGAAGACTCAGAGTCAGATGGAGACACCATGGCATACAGTGACTTCCCCACAATGCACATTGAGACTACCACAACCTACTTCTGGAAAGTCACCTGCATTAGTGGCCCCAGAAAATAAAAAAATCCAGGCTACTCTTATGGTTAAGTTTAGGCAGGAAGGGCCCTTTGGCAAGAAAAGCAGGTTTGTACAATGGGAAACTGGCAAAAATGTTAACGCTGGACTTCCTCCCTTTTAATTTTGTGGAAGGTGTGGCATTCTTAGAATTTATGGCAGCCATCTGCCTGAAATGGAAGGTTCCACTTCAGACCTATTTTGCCAGAGTTGCTGTTCCAGTGCTGCATCACCATGTGTTGCAATTGGTTGGACAAGCATTGCTTACATTATTCACCCAACGACAGACATGTGGACCAAGTGACTGATTACATGTGCATCACTGTGCACTGGATCTCTTGCGGAGGTAAAGCAAAAGTTATCTACAGGTCTTAGCCCTGAAGAAAAGTTTAAGAGTATTCAGCGGGCATGCAACAGTAGCCATGTTTGCCATGGAGAAATAATATACAGTTGCAAACATCTTAGACAAATTTTACAGCAAAGGTGTGTGAACAGCTGAGCTACAGAGGCCTCAGAATTGGTCTCAGTAGTCAAGCCAACTGTAATGGAGGGAAAGAGAAGATGACTGGGAGTCATTTGAGTGCAATGAAGGGATAGAAACAATTGGTCAATGAATGAAGGACATATGGTTTGGGTTGTCTAATGCAATGGGACCGTCCTCATACTACTTTCCTGCCATGCTGCACTGTCATTGAAACTGTTGGGATACTGAATAATAATACGTACAACACAGCATTGGGGAGGGGTCCATCATAACCATGGCCACTCTCTTGTCATTTGAACATGAGCAAGAAATAGAAAACCTTCTCAATAAACAAGCGTAGAAGAGCTTGCTTGAGTCTGCAAACTCTGCAATCTTCACAGTAGACTACCTAATCCATTGTATTAGTCCTACAGCATCAGTCCACAGGGTATAAATTAGGGGACAGGGACAGCTTGATAACGAAGCAGAAGAAAGCTTAGCCGACAGAGTAGCACAGGAGGAAGTCAGCTACAGAAACAAGAAATATAGAAAAAAGTATAATGCAGGGAGGGATAACGAGAATAAACATTAAATAGAACGAAGAGGATTTGAAGAAAAACCACAGTATAAGTGAAAGGAGGAAAAAAGTATTCTAATAAGAAGAATTAAAAGTTAGAGAAATAATAACATTAATGAGAACTTACTGGGGCCAGCAGAGCTGTCTGCTGTGGCACTGGTGGCGGCGGTGGAACTTTCACCCGCTGCAGCACTGGTGGTGGCACCCTCCTCAGCCCAACACTCTGATGCCCTCTTCTTGCCCCTGGTAGCTGCTGTAAGAGTTAAAGAAGATAACAAAAATAGATTAGTGGTGCCGTTAATCTCCTAAAAAATAATTTGAAAGGCAAATGCAGTAACATATTGACGTAGATTGCCTATATATTCAAGTTGACCTATTCCTAATTTCTGAAACCTCACCTAAGCCGTATTCCAAAGTTCCTAAAATACATTTGGAAATACTAATGCATTACAACGAATGATCTTTGCTTAAAAAATCGCAACTCCCTTTGATGGTTCAACTCAGACAGTTTCTCATAGATGTAATACTACACATCACTGGAGATTACTTGGGATTAAACAAGCTGCATAAAAAGAAAGACAACACTAACTCATGTTATGTTACTACCACTATCACAGTACCACTATTTAAATGACAGGAGGACAGAGGAGTCAGCATAATGTCTTAAATAATCAGCTCAAGCGAGCGCCTACAGCAATGAGCAGAAGTAGGGAGCACCGAGCACATTGCTTGCTCAAATTGCCTCACATAATA
Source organism: Pleurodeles waltl (assembly GCF_031143425.1). Lineage (NCBI taxonomy): Eukaryota > Metazoa > Chordata > Amphibia > Caudata > Salamandridae > Pleurodeles > Pleurodeles waltl. The sequence continues at coordinate 562,461,399 of NC_090445.1, read as the reverse complement.
TTTCTAACATAATGTTAACTTAACTTCCTTCTGAGTGTGGGCAGCAAACTATTTGGAAAAAATATTGTAGAACACAACAAAATTAGTAATAATTACTAGGCTAATACTACTACTCACCAAACCCCACAACCTGGATGCCAAGCAGATCCCACTCCAGGATATCATCCCAGCAGTGCATCAGCTGCTGCTGGGTGCACCAAATACGAGGCCGTCAGTGGACGCACTGGGGCACCTGCCGCCTGCTGCCAGCATGGAGGGGAGGTGGTGCTGCACAAAAAAACAAGTATGGCTACTTCCTTGCTAAAAATGGTGTGAGGTTGCACCCCCTGGTAGGGCCGGTGCCCGCAGGGTGTGCAGTTTGCTGCATTGGTGCTGCCTCTGCCTCTCCTATGCTCTGCCATGGTGCTGGGTGGGAATGGAATAAAAAAAAAAAAAAGACAGGAGAAAAGAAAAGGAATAGAGGAAGAAATTAGGAGAAAACAGAAAAGGGACAAAAATTCACAGTAAATAAAAAATAGAGGCAAAAGCGTAAAATAAACTAACACAAATACACACACTAAGGAAATAAATGTAAAAGAGGGGATGATAGGTAGGATAAAGTAAGGGTGTCAAAGATATAGTACAGATTGAAAAGTAGGCCTAGCACCATGCACACAATATGAAAAACAAGATAGGCAGGTGCGTGGAGACTGCGTGGTGCCATTCAGGCACGCGCAGCAATGTGAAGCACGCCATTCGTACTAATCAGTGTGAATGGGTGGCTGAACACAACTCTGCCCGTTTGCACAGATTGAAGCGGAGGCCGCTAAGTTTATTTTTGGACCTTGCTAAATTCCGCATAGCGGAACTCAGTACAAGTAGCAAACGTACCATTGAAACATCTTGTGGGGGTTCAGCATTTGTTAAAGCTTGTACTTATGCAGGATCAGGCATCATGCCCTCATCAGAAAATATATAGCCAAATAATTGATTTTGTTTTATTGAACTCACACTTGTAAGCACTTAAAGTCAAACCTGCATCACTGAGTAACTGACATACTTATGTGAGGGCTCCATCATGCTCTTTCTGTGTAGCTCCAAAAACCAATATGTCATGGTTATAGTTAAATGCATTCACAACATGTTGTATTACGCATCGTATGATGTCCTGGAAAAGTTCTGAGGCAATGACACATCAGAACTAAGGCGGTCATTATGAACTTGACGGTTCAGCCTGCCATGCAGAAAGTGGCAGCTGAAGCCGCCAGCCGGCATGGTGGGCCGAACCGCCACATAATTAAATGGATGATGGCCGCCAGCGGCAGCTGTCACCCACCGCGCGGCAGGATGAAACACCATCCGCCAGGGTAGCTGCGCTACCCTGCGGATAATGTTTCAAATGCCACCAGCCTTTTCCTGGCGGATATCCCGCCAGGAAAAGGCTGGCGGAGGGGGTGCCCCTGCACTGCCCATGCACTTTGCCCCATGCAGGCCCCCGTCGCGCATGTCACTGCCCGATTTACAGGATGGTGGAGCTCTTATTGGATGGCCAGTGTCTCTCTAGTTTCCTGCAGTGACGTTTGAGGATGAAATGTTCTGGGGTAAACCATTTGGCTTGCTTGGTGGCCTTGCTGCTGGTGGTGCTCTTCAGGGGTGTGGTGGTGTTGGCGGCTGAGGAAATCCAGTTGGAGAAGTTTTGAATGCAACATTTGAGGGTGTCTGCGGGGATGGGTCTAGCTTCTCTGAGGGTGACGATCCAAGGTGACTTTGCTCCAGTTGCGGTGGGAGAGGGTGGGAGGTCTCGTTGGGGCTTCAGGCAGACCCTCGATGTTGAAGTGGACAAAGTTGTTGTAGGTCCACGTTGCCTCAGTGGTGTGAAAGAACTTGGCTCTGTCGCTGGTGGAGAAAATGGGGTCCAGTGTGTGTCCTGCACTGTGCGTGAGGCAGGAGAACGTGCCTTTGGTGGATTGAGGCAAGGCGATGTTGCAGTTGGAGTTCCAGGTCTTGAGTCTCAGGTTTTTGATCTCATCGGAGGAGTACCGGTGCCGGGTTGCAGATCCAGGAGTGCTGGCACTGGGCGTGGTCCAGACGAAGACAGGCACAGATAGGCTTGCCTTTGGTGCACCTGCTGCAGAGTTGTGCATCGACCACCATTAAGTAGTTCCTGGGGTAGGGTGCAGGGGCAGTAGGGGGCGCAGAGCAGGACAAAATGGCGGGGGCAAAAAAAGAGCAGAAAGAGTGAAGGGCAGGTGGGGGGGCCTGAAAGCAAAACTAAGTTAGACTGCAGGAGGCTAGAAGGGCAGCAGGAGGCAACAATTGGGGAAGAGGCAGCAATGTACTGCAGGTGCTGTATAGTGCTTAGCAGCAGTGCCAGGAGGAGGCTAGGAGAGAAGAAGGAGGTAGCAACCAGGGGGCAGAGGCAGCAGTGGCACTGTACTGCAGGCACTGTATAGCACTTAGCAGCAGTGCCAGGGGAGCTGGGGGGCTTGCTACTTTGATCACCGACGCACTGGGGTTTGGTACACCTAGCAGCAGTTGATGGATCAGTGGCCCGCGAGAGGGACCTGCTCAACCTGCTGGGTGTCCAGGTTGTGGGGCTTGGGGAGTACTAGTAATTAAATATTAGTAATTATGTTGTGTCCTGTCCTATAATACTATTTTTTTTCAAATAGCATGCTCCTCACACTCATAGGTAAATTAAATTCACATAATGTAAGATTACGAATATTATGTGTGATCCAATTTGAGTGAGCCAGGTGTTCATTGCTACTTAGTTCTGCTCATTGGCTGAGTGCTTATTTAAGAACTTATGCTTGCTGACTCCTCTGTCCTTCTGTCACTAAGATAGTGGTACTACTGTGGTAGTAGTAGTAGTAGTAAGTAATATACATCATTGAATTAGTGTTCTCCGTGTCTTTCTTTTTATGTAGTTTATACAGTCCCAGGCTATCTTCCATTGATGTATGCATGCATCTTTGCATTGAAAAGGGAACCTGACTGAATTGGCCCATCAAAAGGGGGTTGCGCTTCGCGAATGTGGTATGCAAAGCAAAGATCTTGTTATTCCACCCTGCATTATCCTTTTTCTATATTTCTTGTAGCAGTAGCAGACTTCCTCCTGTTTCTTTGCTAATCTGTAGCTTGAGTTGTCTTCTACTTGGTTATGCTGCCCCTCTCCCCTAACTTTATTATACCCTGTGGACTGGTACTGTAAGACTACGACACTAGATTAGGTAGTCCACTTTGAAGATTGCCGACTTTGCAGACCCAAGCAAGCTCTTCTATGCTTGTTTGTTGAGAAGTCTTTCTATTTCTGTCTCATGCTCAAATGATGAGAGAGTAGCCAAGGTTATAGTGCCACCCCACCTGCTGTGTTGTATTAACCCAGCAGTTTCGATGACAGTGCAGCATGGCAGTAAGGTAGTATTAATATGGTCCCATTGGATTTGCCAAAATTGCCACCCACAACTAAACCATATGTCCTTCGTTGACCAATTTATTCTACCCCTTCATTGTGCTTCAAATGGCTCAGTCATCATCCTATCCCTGCCCCTCCATTATGATTGGCTTTACTACTGGCTTTTCTAACATTGTCAACCAGCAAAATTCTCCAAAGTGATATCAAGATGGGAGAGGAGATACTGCAACCTTAACTGTAGTAATGTGTTGCAGTTTTATGGGTTGTATTTTGTAAAAAAATAAAAAAAAATAAAGGGGGAAGTGTATGTGGCATCTAAACGTGTAATTTTGTTTTTCCAGCGGCACAGACCGCTAGTGCTGGGGCCAGCACCAGATTCAGTATCTGAAGGGACAGTTTTTATGGCGGCATGGACAGGTGATGGTTAGTCACATTTCTTGGTGATTGACAATTACTACTATACCCACTGCATTTGTTAAGTCAGGCAGATCCCACCCATCCATCATTATCTATGACCTCCCTGGGCATGGCACTTCGCAAGTCGGACTTACAAAGCTTTCAATGGAGTGCACACTAAAACAAAAACAGTGTCTTTCCCTTCCCTCCCAGTGCCCACTCTCAGTCACCTCCCTAGTACCGCACTCGTTTATTCTTTCTTAACTTCTGTCCAAATTGCAAAAATAATAAAATGGCATGTGCCAACAGTTACAGCCTTGACAAGAGCTTCATACTTCTTATAGCTTCTGTAATGGATCTATGCCTGTTCAAATTTGACATTCATCAGCTTTCAGTCTTAACTACAGTGACTGACTAAGCCTAAGCTACATCATCAGTGACACCATGCCCCAACTCAGTATCTATAGCAAAACCTCTATCGTACCTACCCATACTTTTCCCTGTACCTTACCCTGCTGCAGCCGACTAAGGTCCTGATTTAGATCTTGGTGGAGGGAATACTCCATCACAAATGTGATGGATAATCCCATCTGCCATACTACGAATTGTAATTCGGCTGAATGGATATCTGTCATGTTTGTGAAGGAGTAACCCCTCTGCCAAACTCTAGTCTAAATCAGTCCCTAATTCAAGTTTAATTTCCTTTTCCTTCCCTTAGTGCCAAGTGAATGTATTTGATTTAAATAATCTGTGTTTGAAGGTGAGGACAGAAAGTAAAGTGGAATTAAGTGTCTGTGATTTCATGTTTTGCAGATGGGATGCTCTGTGACGAACATGCCCCAAAAGATCTATATATCCTGTTCCTTTCCCTGTACTGCAGTGCATCATTTTTCCCATTGTCTACTTAAGCCAGACAGGACATCTATTATCCGCATGTTATACATGATCTGTGTGACATATAGTCATCTTCAGCCGCTCTGTAGTCAGGGTAGAATTGAAAAGCATTTGGAGAAGAAAAGGGCTACTGGAATCAAAGATAACATTTTCCATTGCAGCTGCCGCAGACTGCAGAGAGTAGCAAATTTGTAGAGTACCAGATGTGCTAGCTAGCATGCTTCCAATCATTTGGCACAAGAATAGAATACTGGTATTCCATAGTGGATGATGCCTCACTCATTAAACAGAGCTCTTTTTATTTTTCCCACACAAAGTGTCTGTGTGGTTGAATTTGTTTTACCAGAAACAAACATCACTCAGTTGTTTTAACATTATGCTGCCTCCTTTCAGCCAGGCACTGGTTTTCTAAGGCATGTTTTGTAATCACCATGTCCCTCCCTGTGACTGACTTTCATCACATCATAAATTCCAATGGCCCTAGGGGGCCAGCAGCAATGTACTTATACTGTGCCACTGTGCAATTAAAAAAAACAAGTGTTTGCATAGAACATTCTTTATCATTTGTCTTCCTTGATATAGCCACTCCTGCTGGTCCACCACCACCACCGACCCAGTAAGAGCTTGTGGCCCAGCTTCAACAGCAGTGGCTGAATGCCTCCAGGGCACATTACCAGCGGCTGGTAGATGAGCAGGGCTCGGCATATGCCCTTGCTCCTAGACCTGGGCCCAGTTCCACTAGCCAAATGGCTACACTTCTAGGCCACACCAGCAACATCAACAGCCTGGAGCTACCTGTCCCTGTGCCTGCCCAATTTCAGACCAGCTCTACCATCACTGCATTCTGCACGAGATGGGACAACTGAGCTATCGGATGGCTCGCCTCAAGGCCCACATTGAACATCTGGAGACCCTCCTCATAATGCCCTTTTTAAAAAACTTTTGGTGGAAAGGAGTTGTTGTGGGTGGAGAGGGTGGGAATTTGGGAAGGCCATTTGTCTTATGGACACTGGACACAATTTGGACTTAGACATATTATTTTGGACATTGGTTTGGGAGGGGGAAAGGTGTGGGGGAGGGGTGTGTCTGTTGTGGGTGGAAAGAGTGGAATTTACATTTTATTATTTATATTTAATTTTATATGTTAGTAAAGGGGCAATTTGTATAATCCACTTTATGTCTGATGTTTTTTTTTTGTGTTTCACTTTAACTTCGCACTGATGACTTTTTGTACAGCCTGTCTTTTTAATTTATTTCTCCAAGTGTATGCCAGTTATTAAGGTATGCTGACATCTCCTATTTTGCCTACAGAAACCGAGAGCACATATCTTATCTGCAGTAGAAATTTGTTTTGCACTAAGTAAAGTAGTTCACTTCACCCCATAGTTCTCTTACCTGAAATGATGAGGTGATGGCTGGCGACTGCTCTCTCTGTCAATCTTCCAAATTCCAGCACCTTACTGAAGGGTTTCCTAAGGTGCCTTCTTTATGGTAGTGTCAGTACGCTAACAGGGAATGCATCACAGTGAGGTCCCACTCCCACGTAGGTGATCTCCAACTGTAGGATTAATCAAAAGGATCACAGGCAACTAAATTGAAAGAAAAACCAAGAGTTAGTAGGTTATACATATACATTTATATTATAGCTTTAGAAATAATGAGGACAGACTACTATCACCATGACACATCGAAGAATACCTCATATCAAAAACCAGCAATAGTAAATTATTCTGAGCAATGGTGAGCATGGAAATGAAAAACAAAGTTCTGAAATCCTCAAGTCATGAAATATTTACTAAAGTCTGTACTCTGTAGTCTGCAAGGTTAAGTGGTCCTAGCGTATTTTTGCATGGCAAAGGCTTGAATAATGATGTTGAAATTGAATATGACGTTCTTTCTTACTTATACATGGTTGGGTAAGTGGGGCTGGTGTGGGCTGTTGCTCAGGTAATAGAAGATCCCACTGTAAGTTGGTGTAGCATTTAACCACATCCGCCCCACCAACTGTGGGATCTATCTGGTATAAATTAAGCTCACTAAATCGCACAGCTCAGTGGAAGAGGTTTAGGGGTTTGATGAATGGATGGGAATAGGGATTTGGGAAAAGGTGTGACAAAGACAAATACAACACAACAACAGCATTCATCAGGGCGATGAGCAGCACATCATGATCAATCTGCTGTGGAAGTAAATGAAACAATGAGTATGACACAGTTCTATAAATGCACTGCAAACAGAACTTATGCCCCAGAGACCCAAGGTATAGATATCTAAATGTTCTGTCATCTAGGTTTGAAAATATTGAATTATGAGAAGTGAACGGAACCCACCGAGGTCTAGACTGGTCCGGTAGGTAAGCAGCAGTGTTGAGCTCATCTTTCCCCTTTCGTTCTTGCAGGAGAGGGGAAGGCCTGTGGATTGTAAAACAGAAATTGTATCTCTCCAGGCCTCAGAGTCATGGTTTCCATTTGAAGTCGATAGCTCCCTTCTTCTAGCTGTTGATGAGATAGTCTCACCCAGAGTCCTTCCATCCTCATCCTTCTCCTGACTCCCAGTAACTCCATCCTAGTCCCGACTTGAGCAAAATAGATGTGTAGTGCACTGCTGTGGAAGAACAAGTAGAGAAACTGAATTGCAGTATGTTATACTGATTTGTGTTTATTAACTAAAGGGACTGGTCTGGTCTCTGAAGGGCCCCAAAAAAAGAGTGGACCGTACAGGTAAATGTTCGCTTAGTAAGTTTGTAAAGGCGAATCACCTTCAGAAAAAATGATCACCCATCAGGCACCAAAGATTGATCAAAGTTTACTATTAATTGAACACCCTCCCTCACTGTCTGCCACCACATAAATCATCAATCATCATACACAATCACTCACTCATTGTTGCAATCGTTGTAGATAGTTATGGTTAACTCTTCCAATCCAAGCACGGGTAGGTTAGGCACAGAATTATATCTTTGACGTAGACTGCACATTAGAAGTTGGTATTGGCACTCTTGTAAAAAAATGGTCTTCCAGGACAGCCCTGCTATGTGAGGCAGAAAAAGGAAAGGCAAACGAATGACGCAAGCATTGTTTTCAATGTCATGAAGGCATTGTGGGGCTTATTCAGGGCACACTGTTCCAACTTCATTCCTGTCATATATGTGACTAGAAAATGGTGTGGCAGCATAAATCTGACACAAACATATTGTTCAACTAGCTACTTTTTTCTGCAAAGAAAGTATTTCAACAAGAAATAATTAAAAGTTTTGATGGTGGCACTGGCATACTCAGTCTGGGAAGTATAGTTCGTTCTCAAACTCACGTGGTTTACCTACAAGTTGGTCAGCTAACACACTTTATTCTGGCCAATACTCCTTCTCCATCTGTGGTGTTTCGGGAAAGGTGTAATCAGGCAGTATGAAATGTTGGTTCATTTTGATCATGTTCAATTTCTCTACATTTTGAGGTGAGAAACTGATCCTTCTCACTGTATAAACTGTGGCACCTGCACTTAACACATGCTCAGCAGACACACAGGCTACAGGACAATTTTACTGCCAGCCTACTGAGCTCTGGCCATTGGTAGATCTTCCCATACCAACACACCAATGGGTTTTTCTCCAAATAGACCTCTTTTGAGTCATCCAAATACTCCTGGAACATCCTCTGAATGGTCATTGGTGCTGCCACTTGCTCAACCTCTTTTACCTTTGCCTCTGCACTGCATTTAAGACCTGCCACTTGAAACCATGCCAATGCAGAGGTTGGGTCATCTTCTTCTGTTGCTGGTGTTCTTGTTGCTGGTGTTGGGTGCTCTGATGAGATAAGATTACCTTCTCTTAAAGTTGAAGGTGGCACCCCAGGACTCTGGAATGGGACTCTAAGTTCCAGCCATTCTTCTTCCTGGTGTCCGGCTTGCACAACAATCCACCTCTTGTATTTTCAAACATCCCCTTCAGAAAAAGGAATTAAAGTGGAGACGTTTTTTTGTAGCATGGATTAGGTAGGGTGGCACAGATATACTCTTTGGACAAGATGATGTCATTTTGCAGCCTTGTATTACATGTCAAGCGATAGCTTAAGCTCTCAACCAAGGCATGCGCCTCTGGGTTTTCGTTCACAAAGTGTGAACCTTTCAGACACCTTCTTTAGCTGTTCCTGTAGCAGATGCAACAACCGGACAGCTAGGCCCATTGTACTGTCATCCTTGCTAACTTATTGTGTGAAAACCTCAAAAGGGAGTGGCATCTATGGCTGGCAATGTGGGCCATGGGGAAATGGAATAAATTATCATTAAAAAATGAATGATACTGATGTGTCTGCAGTGCACCGCAGTGAGGGTGTCCAGGAGTAAATGCAATTATTATACCTAAAAAAAAACGGAATGCTGTTGCGCGGCTGTGTGTCTATGATGGATAATAGATGGATGTATGGAATAAGGCGAAGTGCAAAAAAAGTAAATAAATACATTTCAAAAATTAAAAAACACATTAAAAAATAAAGCAATAATAACAATCTAAAATAAAATGTGAAAAATTACAAATATAAACAAAATTAAAATTAAGAAAATGAAGTAAAAAATTTAAAATAGAAAAATTAAAATATTAAATTTAAGATAGAAAAAATTAAATATTAAATTTAAAATAGAAAATTAAACTAAAAGATCAATAATTGCTGATGTTTGTATCAGAGGAGGAGAAGAAAGAAATCTATTGTGAGACAAGGAGGTGCAAAATTTGCATGTAAGAATATAAGCACTGTTCATCAAAATCAACTTCTTAGTATAGGTATGCTGCAATGATGCCCAAGCATATTATTCCATCCTTTATCATATCCATCCATGCAAGTGTATGGCAAAGGCACACTGGCTGGATACACAAAATGGCCGCCAGCCACATGATCAAACTACAACAGTAAGAAAGGAGGCATGGGAAACCAACAACACATGCAAGCCTATGGCAAAACACACTAGCTGGATGTACACAATGGCTGCCAGCCACATGGGCAAACAACAGAGAGCAAAGAGGCAGGAAGAACAAAGAACACATTCAGGCCTATTGACATAGACTACACCAAATGCCCCCTGGCCAGCTGGCATGTAGAACAAAGACAAATGGTGGCCAATGACAAACATATATACACACACACACATACACTGGCCAGAAAAAGGAAGCATGGTGGTAACACTGAAAAAAACAGTAACATAAACTCAGCAATGCAAAACACAAAAATGAACTGAGCTATAAGATAATGTACAATACACGTTCTCCTATGCCATCAAACATTACCCCACATATACACTTCTCGCAGAAAAAAAAGAAATACAAAAAATAGCCAACGTTTTTAGTTTAATACAATGCCATTCATTAATGCCATTAATTAAGTTTTAAAACCGTATACCACAGAAACATTTCTTTCATGCACTGATGAATAGTACTGGGCCTGCTGGCTAGATGACCTGTAGGAAGTCGAGGCCACGTAGTAAAATAAATGAATATTTCAAATGTAACAAATATGGAGTAAAGGTACTGAGATGTGCTACAGTTTTCCTTTACAAAAGATGCAAAATCAATAAAATGCGAAACAAAATAACTAGACCCCTAATTAAACTCCAGGCCACCCACCACAATAAAATTTATAAATTATATAAAAAGTACAAGGAAATACTGGTGCATGCCCCATCTAACAAATAACACCCTTATAGAATAGTTTTTCAACTTACTTATTTGATATAACAAAAAAAGTCCTTAAATCCAAAGGTATATATCCAGGAGACAAAGAGAGAGATCCTTCCACCTCAAAATCCAAGTGAAAAACAACCAAGAGATGGACACAGCACTGGGAGGAGCCTGCTGGACAGCAACAGGAAGTTGGAGTCTCTGGCGCACTTGCTTTCTGCTGGAAAAGAAAGTTTAAAAAAGGCTTCTCGCACTAAAAACAACTTGAGTGGTCTACTGGAGAATAAAATTCACTTGAAAACCTATTTTTCAGTTGATCTAGCTGCTTCTCGAGTTGAAAATCTACTTGAGGTGCATTTGCGCTCACAAGTGGCACTATATTGGCGCTGTTGTGGCCAGAAGCCATGCGAGCTTGTGCGAAATCTCACCCAAGCTCGCTAGCAGTCTGAGACTTTCGTGGGGCTCACGAGCGAATGCCGAAAACAAATCTTGTATGCGGGAATGGAAAAAAAAATCTGTTTTGTGCCGAATGGCGTAACTGGGGAACTCCACTCTACTCTACTCTGCATAGCGCAAAGTGCCTGAATTCCAAAAACTCCACGAGCGGAGCTTTGCACCCAGGCCTAGATTTTAGTGTTCAGAGTCGGTAGGGGTACTAAGTGGTTTTGAGGATTCAGGGTGGGTAGTGTATTGAGTAGTGAGAGACTGATAGGAGCCAAAGGTTAGTAGTCTATATTGGTTGTAAAAGGGTTTTTGTAGTTCAGGGGTGATAGTGTATAAAGTTAGTAAGAGATTTTTTAGGGTTCAAGGGTGGGTAGTATGTCACGCTAGCTAGGGGTTTTTATTGTTCAGGGCTGGGTAGTGTATAGGGGTAGTTAAGGGGGTTTATGTTTCAAGGGAACATATAGGGCATTATCATATAAATACAAAGTTAAGGAATATATATTTTTATATCAAAAGGGAGCTATAGGGAGAGTTTAACATTTAAATATAGCTATACATATATATAGCAATGGGGTGTGTATATATATATATATAATATATATTTTTTAATAATAATATATACACACACACACACACATATATATGCATTAACATTTATACTTACAACCTTACCTGTGAAGTAAAGTAGTCCCGATGCAAAGCACCACGATGTAATGGCAAGTGAGGACTGTTGGAAAGCCATGAAAATTATTTATGTGGAAGGGGTTTTCAGCAGTCGGATTCCATTGCTCATGCAGATTATTTTTCCTAGTACTGCTGCTTGCTAAACATCCATCAATACTTCAGGTAAGTAACTTCATGGAGTAGTCAGTATTTACCCCATGGTCTTGTAATAGGTGAGGAACTCGGAATGAGTATGGCACAGTAATGACATACTGTAACGTCAACTGTCTTTATAATTTGTTGTTTTACAGGTAAGTAAAGTAAGGCAAAGCTTAATAATAAGAGGCACAAACCTCCAGTCGGTATGGTATGGTGATATAAATAAAGTGACAATGGATCAATAGCCAATTATATCCTTCTTGACAGAGTTCTCCACATTTTGAGGCTGGTGTCTAGTTAATACCTAGCTGTAGGCAAACATTTTTATTTAGCAAAGGACCCATTAGAATGGAGCTACAGCTATTGAGAAAATGAGAATGAAGTGCACAGAAAACCCTTAAAACACGCTATCTTTACAACTTTATGTTGTAGAGGGAGCAATCAAACAGTTCTGGAAGTTAAATAACCAGCATCTGCCAACAGGTCACTACTCTAAAGCATATATGAAAAGGAAACACATTTTGAAGTTCTTACATTCAAAATGGCTTACCTGAGTGGCTACTAAGGTTCTTATAAGTTGTCATTGTGTCTTATTATTATAATTGTCAGTTTGTCCTATTTACTCTACTACACAACGCTAACTTGAGAAATTCCTTCCAACATGGCTGTCCTAATGTAATCATGTCATAGGTCATGAAATACATTATAACATAATGTCGTGGGTCTTGAAATACATTTTAACGTGTTTTCAGCAATGTGAAGGGTCAAGGATTACAGCATAGATAAAGTAGTGGTGGCTATGTAGAAAAGAAAGGCTGATGGCTAACGCAATAGTGCTCCACTATCTCAGTAGGAGTTCCTGTCACTTTAGCTCCTGTGATGGTCCACCAGCAAGAAGGGAGTAATTAATTTATTCACTGTCTCCCAAATGTGCACTTTTTGCTTCCTGTGGTTTTCTACTACCGCTTAAGTTTGTGACCCAGTCTTCCTGTCCCTCGCATTTGTTTAATTTCTCCTTACTCAACCCTCAAATTAATTTTATTCATGCATAATTACTTAAAACCACTGCATGATCCAATACATAAACAATAACATTTCTGCACCTCAATCACAATATGACATTGTTTTAATTTAAAGCAAATAACAAGAGCAGGGCACATTAAAGAATAGAAGCTACAAAACAGCACATTGAACTCAACTCTTAACCCCATTCAATATTACATACTCAGCTGTTCAAAAGTTTAATTTCTTTTCATGCTTGCTATGCATTAGCATTATTATGCCAACAATCTTGTCCCGTTTAGAAATCAAGTCCAATAATGGCTGTCCTAATCCTAATGTAATGGGCCTAGAATTAGAAATAGTTTTTAAATAGGTCACTTAAAATCTACCGGGCACACTAATTATCTCAGGCCTCTTTATGTTTGTTTTATTATAACAGCATGCGATGTTGGTAATCAAAAGCAACTAAACAAATAAAACCATCAGGGGAGGAGCCATGAGCGGTTGGTTATTAAAACACACAGGAAAGTGTCCCGGTCCGCTAACTTCCCCCTTACCCTACCAGTGCAATGTTTCCCGGAGTATTTTAAGTTCTGCCTTCAGAAAAGCTACTTTACGTCCAAAGCCAAACGGAGATAATAATGGCACTGACGCAAGAAGTGTAAATGCTGGCTTTTGCCATTGGTTGATCTACTAACATCATGCTTCCAAGAGCGGAGTTTTGTTTGGTCACTATGCTCTTTCTACAGAATTTCTGTTACCATCGGTTTGATGCGGGTAGAAAAGAAGTCAAGCCTTTAAATAAGTAATTTAAATCAAACTGTACAGTACCTGGGGACAACACGATCCAAACATTCTAAAAATATAATTAATGTTATTTTTCTTTTTATCCATCAATGTGACCCGCTGGCAAGTGGCCAACAACGTGTCACAAAGTTAGATGGTTCTCCTTTCTTTGCAAATAGAGATTTACGCCCTTGGGTTTCTGGTTTTCCCTTTTTGCTTTATTATTTGTTTTATAGGTTGTACAAAAGCCAGAACCTGGCTAAAGATGTCACACATGGCACTTTCACGCTATTATGAATCACCTTGTGGACAATAGGGTTTACCTGTGACCTCCCCTGCACACAAGGGTCGTTTTTGTTTAACCCAACATGGGTGTGGGCAAAGGTACCACGTAATGCCGATGGCTGTGTTTCATTCTGTGTTGCAGCATTGCTTTCAGGCCCTCTGCCTTCCCTGCGCTTTTTCCGCACTTTTTTTGCCCCTGCCAGGCCTCCGCTTCCCAACATTTTTTCCTGCTCTGCACCCCTCCCGCCACTGTACAGTCAGGACCTACTTAATGGCACTCGCTGAAGGACTCCCGTGAGCAGGCCCCTCCACCCCCACAGCTCCCGTGGCACTACTGCTAAGCGCTATACAGCGCCTGCAGTACAGTGCCACTGCTGCCTCTGCTCCCTGGTTGTTGCCTCCTGCTGCCCTCCTAGCCTCCTGCAGCCTAACTTAGCTTTGCTTTCACCCCCACCTACCCTGCACTTTTTCTGCTCTTTTTTTGCTCCCCACCTAGCCCCATGCTGCATCCCTCCCACCATTTTCCCTCGCTCTACACCCTTCCCACCCCTGCATTTCCAAGACCTACTTAATGGCGGTCGCTGCGCGACCCCATTGAGCAGGGCCCCCAACTCCCCTGGCACTGCTGCTAAGCACTATACAATGCCTGCAGTACAGTGCCACTGCTGCCTCTATCCCTTGGTTGCTGCCTCCTGCTTCCCTCCTAGCCTCCTGCAGCCTAACTTGGCTTTACTTTCAGATGCCCTCTGCCTCCACTGTGCGATTCCCACTCACCAATCATTGAACACCTCTACTTCCAGATCAAACCTGATGCCAAAATCACCATCAGAGGAACCCTCGCCTACAGACCTGCTGGCTCCTGCCACAGTTTCTGCAACTCCATCCCAGACTCCATTGCCCCCCTGGCACTCAACTCTAACCACTACATCCTCCTGGGGGGCCTGAACTTTCACCTAGAAGGCCTGGTCTCCGCCAACTCCACCTCACTCCTCAAAAACATGAGCATCATCGGCCTCTCTCAGCTGGTCACAGCCCCCACGCACAGGGCAGGCCACCAACTGGACCCCATTTTCTCCACCAGCGACAGAGCCAAGTTCTTCCACACCACAGAGATAACATGGACCAACCACAACTTTGTCCACTTCACCATCGATGGACTGCCTGAGTTTCAAAGGAACCTCCAAACCCACCACAACGCAACTGGAGCAAAGTCACTGAAACACCCTGGATCGCCACACTCAGAAAAGCTAGACCCATCCCTGCGAACACCCTCAAATGCTGCGTTCAAAACTTCTCGAACTGGATTTCCACAGACGCCAACACTACCACCACCCCCCTGAAGAGCACCACCAGCAGCAAGCCCACCAAGCAAGTCAAATGGTGCACCCCATAACGTCTGATCCTCGAACGTCACTGCAGGAAACTAGAGAGACACATGCGCTCCAACAAGAGCCCCACCATCCTCAACTCCGTCAGGTCCGCCCTCAACAGATACCACCACCGAATCAGGGAGACCAAGCAAGAAGCACTCACCACCCACATCGAGGCGAACACCAACCACACCAGAGAAGTCTTCAACATCACCAGAGAATCCTCCTGCCCCTCCACCACAGAGAACATGATCCACTCTTCAAGCCCTCAGCGAAATGCTATAGGACTACTTTCACTACAAGATTGCCAACATCTAGAGCAACTTGGACCTCCAGCCCAGCAACCTCAACCACCCCCCACTCCAACCCACCACTCCCCGCAACGGATCAGCGATTGGAAGCAGCTATCCACCAAACACACCATCTCCATCATGACCTCCATCAACTCTGGATCTCCCACAGACCCCTGTCCACACTGCTTCTACATCCTAGGAAGAGAATTATTCAGGGCCTCCCCGAAAGAGCTCCTTAATTCCTACATCTTCACAGCCACAGTCCCCGGTGCCTCGAAGCACGCCAAGGTCAAACCCCTCCTGATGAAACCTTCGGCCACCCCCCTCAAGCTCAAAAACTACTGCCCCGTATGCTCCTACAAGAAAGAGAGAGAGATAGAGGGAGAAGTGGAAGGGGCACAAGAGGAAGGGGAGACGGGAGAGGTGGGCCAGGGCACGTCATGAGGAGGTACAGGTAGATAGTATGTGTTAGTAGGCAGTATAGAGAGTGAGATAGGTAATGTAAGGGAGGTATGAGTGTGCGAATGAAAGGTGGTGAAGGGATAAAGGGAATACTTGTGAGATAAATAGAAACTGAGAAAGAAGAGATCATAAAGAGATGCACAGAAGAATGGAGAACTACAGGGAGATCAAATGTAATTGCCAGAAGATAGAGGGACCGAGGAAAAGATGATGATAGACACATATGAAGAAGACTGGAAAGGTATGGTGAAGAGACGGAGGGGGTGAAAAGTAGGGGCATATAGAAGAAATAAAGGAGAAAATGGAGAGTAGCAAGTGAAGAGGAGCAATAGAAAGGGAGAGAAGAGGATGTAAGAGGGCAAAAACAGAAATACAGGGGAGAGTAGAGAGGTGGACAAAGTAGGAAGGATAAGAAATGACCAAGGAAGGATGAAGAGGTGGGCAGAGACTGATGAGAGAGAAACACAAAGTTTCACATTCATGGGACAGTGAACTTTGGAAAGTAGGTGCATTGGAAGTAGTTAGAGGATGCAGAGACACAGGGTTGGATGCCTCAAGTAAAGAGCATGAAGACAAAATCAATCAGTGCTTGATCCCTGCTCCACGGACAAGATCTTAAATTAGGCAAGCCGCAAATTATGAGGCTGTAAAGAAGAGTGCCACGAAAGCCAACAAATGGTGAGCAGTTCCAAGCCCTTTCCTAACTACAATAGCATCTCACAAGCGATACGCATGAGCTAGCACATGCTATTGTAGGCTCACCCTAAAAAGTATGCGCTTCCATTTAAAGAAATTGTAAGACTTGAAAGGAATTTGTGAGCAAAACCGCTCGACAAGTACTGCATCTTGATATTTAACAACTTTTTAGCTCACGCACACACCACACACACACACACGTATCACATCTACACAAACTATAGACATGCCTACAAATGCATATATATTACCCCACTACACAAACTAAATAAGAAATTCCAAAGACATTTGAATATATACATATATTTATGATTTATAAATCTGCCCGTATATGTATGTCTATTATGTATGTTTATGCCTGTAAATATCTCTATGTGTAATTATTTGGGTATTTATGTATCTGTAATTATGTGTATGTGTGTACCAATCAATATATATGTCTGTGTGTTTCTATGAATGTTTATGCCTGTGAAAGAGTATATATGTATTAATCTATTTTTGTACTTATCAGTAATTCTGTGTATGTATCTACCTGTCAATATATATATACAATTTAATTGTGTCTTTTCATTAATCTTGTCTATGTATGTATGTCAGTCTCTGTCTATGTATGAAGGTATATGTCTTGCTTGCATCCACATACACAGACAGCTTGTCAATGTGTGTATGTATTTGTTTGTTGGTTTATATATGTATCCTATGTATATATGTTTGTGTATGTACGTATCTGCACGTATCTGTCTACCGCTTTGTAGATTTCTAGGCCTATCTAGGTATGTTTATACGTGTATATATTTTTATAGCTGTATATTTATCTGACAATCTGTATGTGTGTACCTGTATGTCTTATCTGTTTGTTCTGCCTGCTTTGGAAATTCTTTGCTCAAACCGCTGTCTTGTGCATGAACGTGCTTGTGTGTGTATTGCTACACCCCAGCTATTGCTGGTTAACCAGTACTTCGCTGTGACCATGCTGCTTGCTAAGCGTGCACATCCAGCATGCATTCGCGCTGTGTGACGCCTGCTGAAGTTGTTGCGTAGTGCCCTGTTTGCACAGTTCTTGGTAGTGAAGGGGAATATTGTTGCCCCTCCCCCATCTCAGCACCCTTTTCGCTGAGGTGCGACGATCTCTGTGCTCTATACATGTGGAGCGTTGAACATTTGAGGACACTTTAACAGGACATTCTGGAATCTATTTTTGTTTATTGTGGTGTGAGAATTGTCAGTGTGTGTACCCACATGGGTGTCTGTGTGTGTGTGTGTGTGTGTGTGTGTGCACGCGCTCATTCATTTGTGTGCATCATAGTTTAAAAAATGCTATACAGGGAGAAGCACGCAGTGGGAAGAGGAAAGGGGAGAAAATAGTATCTCAATCATATTGGGAGCAGCGGATGGGAACTAATTAAGTTAAATCAGTCAGTGCTTGATCCCTGCTCCACGGACAGGACAGGAAATTATGTTAGCCTGAAGTGAACAAATTACGAGGCTGTAAAGAAGTGTGCCATGAAAGCAAAGAAATGGTGAGCGACAGGCAGGCTCTAAGCCCTTTTCTAACTACAATAGCATCTCGCAAGCGAAAGCATGTGCTAGCACATTCTATTTCAGGCTCAACCCTAAAAAAACACATAGGAAGGAGAGCGGAGTGAAGCTGTTGAGTTCTCCCAAAACCACAGTTAAAAACATAATAACTTACAAAACAATAAAATGGGAGATTGAGTGGGTGGGGAGCAGCAAACGAGTGATGAAAAGGGAGGGCATAAGCAGAAAGAAAAGAGGCAAAAAGGAGAGAAAAAGGAAAGCTATTCACTTCCGTGGAGTGTCAGAACAAAAACGAAAAAATAGTTTCCTGATATTAGAAGTGGAAGCATAGAAGTCATCCAATCATTACTATGATAAAGAAGCAATAGTCCAGGGCAGGGTAGTAGCCAGAAAATTACAATACCCCCTGTAGGAAAATGCTACTATTGGCATGGTCACCCCTCACTTTTTGCCTAGTGTTGATGCTAGCTTTGAGTGGAAGTGTGCTAACCAGGCCCCAGCACCTGTGTTCTTTCTCTAAAACTGTACCTTTATTTCCACAATTGGCACAGCCCTGGCACACAGTTAAGTCCCTTGTAAAAGGTACCCCTGGTACCAAGGGCCCTGTGACCAGGGAAGGTCCCTAAAGGCTGCAGCATGTATTATGCTACCCTCAGGGACCCCTCACTCAGTAGATACACACTGCTTTGCAGCTTGTGTGTGCTAGTGGGAGGAAAAGACAAAGTCGACATGGCACTCCCCTCAGAGTGCCATTGTAGGAAAGTACCATCTTGCCTGGCATGTTACCCCCATTTTTCACTGTATATATGTTGTTTTAGTTGTATGTGTCACTGGGACCCTGCCAGCCAGGGCCCCAGTGCTCATAAGTGTGCCCTGGATGTGTTACCTGTGTTATGACTAACTGTCTCACTGAGGCTCTGCTATCCAGAACCTCAGTGGTTATGCTCTCTCCTTTCTTTCCAAATTGTCACTAAGAGGCTAGTGACCAATTTCACCAATTTACATTGGCATACTGGAACACCCTTATAATTCCCTAGCATATGGTACGGAGGTACCCAAGGTATTGGGGTTCCAGGAGATCCCTATGGGCTGCAGCATTTCTTATGCCACCCATAGGGAGCTCTGACAATTCTTACACAGGCCTGCCACTGCAGCCTGAGTGAAATAACGTCCACGTTATTTCACAGCCATTTACCACTGCACTTAAGTAACTTATAAGTCACCTATATGTCTAACCTTTACCTGGTAAAGGTTAGGTGCAAAGTTACTTAGTGTGTGGGCACCCTGGCACTAGCCAAGGTGCCCCCACATTGTTCAGGGCAAATTCCCCGGACTTTGTGAGTTCGGGGACACCATTACACGCGTGCACTACACATAGGTCAATACCTATGTGTAGCTTCACAATGGTAACTCCGAATATGGCCATGTAACATGTCTATGATCATGGAATTGCCCCCTCTATGCCATCCTGGCATTGTTGGCACAATCCCATGATCCCACGGGTCTGTAGCTCAGACCCGGGTACTGCCAAACTGCCTTTCCCGGAGTTTCACTGCAGCTGCTGCTGCTGCCAACCCCTCAGACAGGTTTCTGCCCTCCTGGGGTCCAGCCAGGCTTGGCCCAGGATGGCAGAACAAAGGACTTCCTCAGAGAGAGGGTGTTACACCCTCTCCCTTTGGAAAAAGGTGCTAAGGCAGGGGAGGAGTAGCCTCCCCCAGCCTCTGGAAATGCTTTCATGGGCACAGATGGTGCCCATTTCTGCATAAGCCAGTCTACACCGGTTCAGGGACCCCTCAGCCCTGCTCTGGCGCGAAACTGGACAAAGGAAAGGGGAGTGACCACTCCCCTGACCTGCACCTCCCCTGGGAGGTGCCCAGAGCCCCTCCAGTGTGCTCCAGACCTCTGCCATCTTGGAAACAGAGGTGCTGCTGGCACACTGGACTGCTCTGAGTGGCCAGGGCCAGCAGGTGACGTCAGAGACTCCTTCTGATAGGCTAGCAACACCTGAAGGAGCCTATCTTCTCTCCTAAGTAGCCAAACCCTCTTTTTGGCTAATTAGGGGCTCTGCTTTGGGGATTTCCTTAGATAACGAATGCAAGAGCTCATCAGAGTTCCTCTGCATCTCTCTCTTCACCTTCTGCCAAGGAATCGACTGCTGACCGCGCTGGAAGCCTGCAAAATTGCAACAAAGTAGCGAAGACGACTACGACTACTGCAACTCTGTAACGCTGATCCTGCCGCCTTCTCAACTGTTTTTGACTGTTTTCCTGGTGGTGCATGCTGTGGGGGTAGTCTGCCTCCTCTCTGCACTAGAAGCTCTGAAGAAATCTCCCGTGGGTTGACGGAATCGTCCCCCTGCAACCGCAGGCACCAAAGAACTGCATCACCAGTCCCCTGGGTCTCCTCTCAGCACGACGAGCGAGGTCCCTTGAATCCAGCAACTCTGTCCAAGTGACTCCCACAGTCCAGTGACTCTTCAGTCCAAGTTTGGTGGAGGTAAGTCCTTGCCTCCCCACGCCAGACTGCATTGCTCGGAACCGCGTCTTTTGCAGCTACTCCGGCTCCTGTGCACTTTCCGAGGGAATCCTTTGTGCACAGCCAAGCCTGGGTCCACAGCACTCTAACCTGCATTGCACGACCTCCTGAGTTGTCCTCCGGCGGCGTGGGACTCCTTTGTGTAACTTTGGGTGAGCACCGTTTCACTCCTCTTTGTAGTGCCTGTTCTGGCACTTCTGCGGGTGCTGCCTGCTTCTGAGAGGGCTCCTTGTCTTGCTGGGTGCCCCCTCTGTCCCCTGACGCAATTGGTGACATCCTGGTCTCTCCTGGGCCACAGCAGCATCCAAAAACCCTAACCGCACGACTTGCAGCTAGCAAGGCTTGTTTGCAGTCTTTCTTCAGGAAAACACTTCTGCACAACTCTCCACGGCGTGGGGCATCCATCCTCCAAAGGGGAAGTTTCTAGCCCTTGTCGTTCCTGCAGAATCCTCAGCTTCTACTGTCCAGTAGCAGCTTCTTTTCCCCCACAGCTGGCATTTCCTGGGCATCTGCCCACTCTCGACTTGATCGTGATTTTTGGACTTGGTCCCCTTGTTCCACAGGTACTCCAGTCTGGAAATCCATCGTTGTGGCATTGCTGGTGTTGGTCTTTCCTGCAGAATTCCCCTATCACGACTTCTGTGCTCTTTGGGGAACTTTAGTGCACTTTGCACTCACTTTTCAGGGTCTTGGGGTGGGCTATTTTTCTAACCCTCACTGTTTTCTTACAGTCCCAGTGACCCTCTACAAGGTCACATAGGTTTGGGGTCCATTCGTGGTTCGCATTCCACTTTTGGAGTATATGGTTTGTGTTGCCCCTATCCCTATGTGTCCCCATTGCATCCTATTGTAACTATACATTGTTTGCACTGTTTTCTAATACTATACTGCATATTTTTGGTATTGTGTACATATATCTTGTGTATATTTGCTATCCTCATACTGAGGGGACTCACTGAGATACTTTTGGCATATTGTCATAAAAATAAAGTACCTTTATTTTTAGTATATCTGTGTATTGTGTTTTCCTATGATATTGTGCATATGACACTAGTGGTACTGTAGGAGCTTCACTCGTCTCCTAGTTCAGCCTAAGCTGCTCTGCTAAGCTACCATTATCTATCAGCCTAAGCTGCTAGACACTCTATACACTAATAAGGGATACCTGGGCCTGGTGCAAGGTGTAAGTACCCCTTGGTACTCACTACAAGCCAGTCCAGCCTCCTACAGCCATGCCCACAAACCACTGCCTGTGGCATAGGTAAGCCACCCCTCTAGCAGGCCCTACAGCCCTAAAGCAGGGTGCACAATATCACAGGTGAGGGCATAGCTGGATGAGCACTATGCGCCTACAGAGTCTAAGTCACTTCTTAGACATTATAAGTGCAGGGTAGCCATACTGAGTATATGATCTGGGAGACTGTCATTACGAACTCCACAGCACTATAATGGCTACACTGAATACTGGGAAGTTTGGTATCAAACTTCTCAGCACAATAAACCTACACTGATGCCAGTGTGGGATTTATTTAAAAATGCACACAGAGGGCATCTTAGAGATGCCCCCTGTATGTTAGCCCTACTGCTAGTGCAAGGCTGACCGGTCTGTGCCAGCCTTCCACTTCCAGACGAGTTTCTGACCACATGGGGTGAGTGCCTTTCTGCGCTCTGTGGTCAGAAACAAAGTCTGTCCTGGGTGGAGGTGCTTCACACCTCCCCCTGCAGGAACTGTATCACCTAGCAGTGAGCCTCAAAGGCTTAAGCCTGGTTTTACAGTGCCCCAGGGCACACCAGCTAGTGGAGATGCCTGCCCCCGGATAAGCCCTCACTTTTGGCAGTAAGCCCGGAGGGAAAATGAAAAAAACAAAGAGGAGTCACCCCTACAGCCAGGTCTACCCCTACGATGACCAGACCTGAAGTGACCCCCTTTTGAGAAATCTTCCATCTTGCTTTGGAGGATTAGGACCAATAAGGATAGGGATGTGCCCCCCTCCCCAGAGATAGTGGGCACAAGGAGGGTGTAGCCACCCTCAGGGACAGTAGCCATTGGCTACTGCCCTCTGACCCTAACAAACCCCTGTAAGGAAATGCTTTCCTTGGCATGGTAACCCCCCAACTGTTTGCCTTTTGTTGATGCCAGTTATGATTAAGAGTGTGCTGGGACCCTGCTAACCAGGCCCCAGAGCCAGTGTTCTTTCCCTAAACGGTATCTTTGTTCCCACAATTGGCACAGCCCTGGCACACAGACAAGTCCCTTGTAAATGGTACCCCTGGTAACCAGGGCCCTGTGGCCAGGGAAGGTCTCTAAGGGCTGCAGCATGTATTATGCCACCCTGGGGACCCCTCATTCAGCACATGCACACTGCCTCACAGCTTGTGTGTGCTGGTGGGGAGAAAATGACTAAGTCGACATGGCACTCCCCTCAGGGTGCCAAGCCCACCTCTCACTGCCTGTGGCATAGGTAAGTCACCCCTCTAGCAGGCCTTACAGCCCTAAGGCCGGGTGCACTATACCACAGGTGAGGGCATAGTTGCATGAGCACTATGCCCCTACAGTGTCTAAGCAAAACCTTAGACATTGTAAGTGCAGGGTACCATAAAGATTATATGGTCTGGGAGCCAATTACAAACTCCACAGTTCCATAATGGCTACCCTGAAATCTGGGAAGTTTGGTATCAAACTTCTCAGCACAATAAATGCAGTGTGGGATTTATTGTAATATACACCCAGAGGGCATCTTAGAGATGCCCCCTGAACACCAGACCGACTCCTAGTGATAGTCTGACCAGTTTCTGCCAGCCTGCCACAACCAAATGAGTTTCTGGTCACATGGGGCGAGTGCCTTTGTCACTCTGTGGCCAGGAACAAAGCCTGTACTGGGTGGAGGTGCTTCTCACCTCCCCCTGCAGGAACTGTAACACCTGGCGGTGAGCCTCAAAGGCTCATGCCTTTTGTTACAGCACCCCAGGGAATCCCAGCTAGTGGAGATGCCCGCCCCTCCGGCCACAGCTCCCACTTTTGGCGGCAAGGCCGTAAGAGATAATGAAAAAAACAAGGAGTCGTCGCCTACCAGTCAGGACAGCTCCTATGGTGCCCAGAGCTGAGGTGACCCCTGCCTTTAGAAATCCTCCATCTTGAGTTTGGAGGATTCCCTCAATAGGAATAGGGATGTGCCCCCCTCCCCTCAGGGAGGAGGCACAAGGAGGGTGTAGCCACCCTCAAGAACAGTAGCCATTGGCTACTGCCCCCCAGACCTAAAGACACCCATAATTTAGTATTTAGAGCCGATCCCTGAACCCAGGAAATCAGATTCCTGCAACCTGAATAAAGAAGAAGGACTGCTGACATGAATGCCCCGCAGAGATGACGGAGACACCAACTGACTTCGCTCCAGCCCTACCGGCCTGTCTCCAGACTTTAAGAACCTGCACAGCGACGCATCCGATGGGGACCAGCGACCTCTGAGGACTCAGAGGACTGCCCTGAACCTAAAGGACCAAGAAACTCCAGAGAACAGCTGCACTGTTCAGAACCTGCAACGACTTTGCAACAAAGAAGCAACTTTTAAAGAGACTCTCCCTTCCCGCCGGAAGCGTGAGACTTCACACTCTGCACCCAACGCCCCCTGCTCGAGTTCACGAGAACCAACACTGCAGAGAGGACTCCCAGGCGACTCCAACGACATGGACACCCTGAGTTGACCCCACTGCACCCCCACAGCGACGCCTGCAGAGAGGATCCAGGGGCTTCCCCTGACCACGACTGCCTGGTAACAAAGGAACCTGCCGCCTGGACCAAGCACTGCAACCGCAGCCCCCAGGACCGAGAGGAACCACCTACCAGTGCAGGAGTGACCAGCAGGAGGCCCTCATCCTAGCCCAGTTAGTGGCTGGCCCGAGAAGCCTCCTTGTGCCCTGCCTGCATCGCCTAAGTGACCCCCGGGTCCCTCCATTGCTTTCAATAGCAAACCCGACGGCTACTTTGTACACTGCACCCGGCCGCCCCTGTGCTGCTTAGGGTGTGTTTTGTGGGCTTGTGTGTCCCCTCCCATCCCCAGTGCTCTACAAAACGCCCCTGGTCTGCACCCCGAGGATGCAGGTACTTACCTGTAAGCAGACTAGGACCGGAGCACCCCTGTTCTTCATAGGCGCCTATGTGTTTTGGGCCCTCCTTTGACCTCTGCACCTGACCGGCCCAGTCTTGCTGGTGCTGTGGCTTTGGGTTGCCTTGAACCCCCAACAATGGGCTGCCTATGCCCAGGTGACTGACTGTGTAAGCGCTTTACTTACCTGAGAAACATAACCAAACTTACCTCCCCCAGGTACTGTTGATTTTTGCAGTGTCCACTTTTAAAATAGCGTATTGCAATTTTAACCAAAACTGTGTGTACTACTGTTTTAAATCAAAGTTCTATACTTACCTGTGTGAAGTACCTTGCATTTTATGTACTTACCTCAAATCATGAATCTTGTGGTTCTAAAATAAATTAAGAAAATATATTTTTCTATTTAAAAACTATTGGCCTGGAGTTAAGTCTTTGAGTGTGTGTTCCTCATTTATTGCCTGTGTGTGTACAACAAATGCTTAACACTACCCTCTGATAAGCCTACTGCTCGACCACACTACCACAAAATAGAGCATTACTATCATCTAATTTTGCCACTATCAACCTCTGAGGGGAACCCTTGGACTCTGTGCACATTATCTCTCAATTTGAGATAGCATATACAGAGCCAACTTCCTACAACCCCTAAATTTAGTACTGAGGGGTGACCCTAAACTCAGCTCTTCAGATTTCCTGATGACCTCAAGAAAGAAGAGAGACTGCTGAGCTGAAAACCCCGCAGAGAAAAGAAGGAGACACCAACTGACTTGGCCCCAGCCCTACCGGCTAGTCTCCAGCTTCGAAAAGCTGCAAAAAAAGAAGCAACGCGTTGTGCAGGACCAGCGACACCTGAAAAGCCTCCAGGGGACTGCCTGCATCACTGAGGACCAAGAAAGTCCTGTGGACAGCGGACCTTCCCAAGGAAAAGACCAAGAAAACAACTTTAAAGGGACTCTCACCTCACTCCTGAAGCGTGAGTCCAACTACTCTGCACCAGAAGCCCCAGGCCTGTGTCTAGAGAAGCCAACTATCCAGAGAGGACCCCCAGGTGACTCCGACGATGTGTCCACCCTGGGCTGACCTCTCTGCATCCCCATGACAACGCCTGCAGAGGGAATCCCGAGGACCGCCCTGACCGCGAATGCCCGCAACAAAAATATCTGATGCCTGGAGAAGCACTGCACCCGCAGCTCCCAGGCCCGTGAGAAACCGACCACCAGTGCAGCAACGACCAGCAGGCAGCCCTTACCCTTGCCCAGTCAGTGGCTTGCCCGAGAGGCCCCCTTGTGCCCTGCCTGCAGCACCTAAGCGACCCTCGAATCCCTCCATAGAGTTCTATTGAGAACCCGACGCCCTGTTGGCACACTGCACCTGGACGCCCCGTGCCGCCGAGGGTGTGTTTTTTGTGCCTACTTGGGGCCCCTCTAGTACTCCTCCAAACCCCCCTGGTCTGCCCTCCGACAATGTGGGTAATTACTTGCTAGCAGACTGGAACCGGAGTACCTCCTGTCTCCATAGGAGCCCACGTTATTTTGGCTCTTGTTTGACCTCTGCACCTGACCGGCCCTGTGTTGCTGGTGCTGGGTGGTACTTACCTCAGAAATTGTACTTTACTTACCTCCCCCAGGAACTATTGAAAATTGCAGTGTCCACTTTGAAAATAGGTTTTTGCCATTTTAAAGAAAACTGTGTACAATATTGATTGTATTCAAAGTCCTAAGTATTACTTTGCAAAGTACCTTTCATTTAATGTACTTACCTGCTAAATAAATCTTGTGGTTCTAACAATAAATTAACAAAAGAATATTTTTCTACATAAAAACCTATTGGCCTGAAGTTAAGTCATTGGGGGGGGTCATTCTGACCCTGGCGGTAATTACCGCCATGGCGGAGGTCGGCGGTAGCACCGCCAACAGGCTGGCGGTGCACCGCTGGGCATTCTGACCGCGGCGGTTCCGCCGCGGCCAGAAACGGAAAGTCGGCGGTGTCCCGCCGACTTTCCGCTGCCCTTGAGAATCCTCCATGGCGGCGGAGCGCGCTCCGCCGCCATGCGGATTCTGACACCCCCTACCGCCATCCAGTTCCTGGCGGTTCTCCCGCCGGGAACAGGATGGCGGTAGGGGGTGCCGCGGGGCCCCTGGGGGCCCCTGCAGTGCCCATGCCAATGGCATGGGCACTGCAGGGGCCCCCGTAAGAGGGCCCCAAAAAGAATTTCAGTGTCTGCCTAGCAGACACTGAAATTCGCGACGGGTGCAACTGCACCCGTCGCACCTTCCCACACCGCCGGCTCAATTCTGAGCCGGCGTCCTCGTGGGAAGGGTGTTTCCCGCTGGGCTGGCGGGCGGACTTTCGGCGGTCGCCCGCCAGCCCAGTGGGAAAGCCAGAATGACCGCCGCGGTCTTTTGACCGCGGAGCGGTCTTTCGGCGGGAACCGCGTGGCGGGCGGCGACCGCCGTCCGCCGCGGTCAGAATGACCCCCTGAGTGTATGTTTTCACTTATTGCTTGTGTGTGTACAATAAATGCTTAACACTACCCTCTGATAAGCCTAACTGCTTGACCATAGAACCACAAATAGAGCATTATTATTGTCTCTGTCAAGCCTCGGGGAACCCCTGGACTCTGTGCACACTATATCTCATTTTTATATAGTATATACAGAGCCAGCTTCCTACCTCCCCCACCCCACTTGAAGCCCATCCAAAAACGAAGTGCTGGAATGAAGAAAGCTAGCGCAGTCTAATATCACTACTGCGTTTCGGAGTTGTTGGTGGTAGGGGAATCTCCCACCAATGTAGTTTTCTTAAAAAATGGGCCAAGTGATGTATTTTACAGTGCAACCGTCCGTTCAAAACTAAAGAAGAACAGGGTGTGGTATTCTGAGCATAGAATATATAGCATCATAACACTCATGATACAGATATTGGTTTCCATGGAACCGGGGGCAGTTGAAGAGAGAGATCACTGCAAAGAAGAGGCATATGTGACGGCTGGGGTGTACTGAAGTATACTTCAAAAACTTGTAGTTGTTACCACATCTCATCACCTCCCTACATCATTACATTGGCTATGAGTTCCTAGAAGAGGTTTTGGACCTGCCAGCGTCATCACCACCCCAACTCACAACTCATTTAGGACTCCATCTAACTGTATGTACTTTATAATTATTGATTCAAGAGCCTGTGCTGTCATTGTTAATTCAACTTGCTGAGCATTAGAGAATTACCTAATATTTTTAAATCAACATAAAAATCTGACTTATCTTTATGGTGCATGCGGTGTTCCCAGCTCTTCAGGAGAACGTTTGCTCTTCTTTTTGTCGAGGCCAGTGCTCTAATAACCTTAGAAACAAACGTGCAAATATCACATCTCTACAACAAGAAAACATTATGGCCCTCATTACAACCCTGGCAGTAAATCCCGCTTTCCGCCGCGCAGAAGACCGCCAACATAGTTGCGGCAGCAGAATTCCGCTACAAGTATTACGACTCACAGCTCGGAATCCGCCACAATACAGACACCCACACAAGTCCGCCACACCAAAGGTCAGTGATAAACTGGCGATCCCAAAACCTACACCGTCACGCCAACAGGAATACGCCCATAGTATCATGATCCGCGAGTCAACGCAGTGGTCTTTCAGCCGTGGTAATCCATTGGCGGTACACACCGCCGCGCTCAAAATATACACACATTTTACAAAACACAGCCACATTGGACAATTCAAAATACACACACCTGACACACATACACATACACACACCACACCCACACACCCAACCCAATCCAATATAAAGCACACACCCACATCACCCACAAACCGTTACAACCAAAATTCGGAAAGAAGGCCAGAGAGAGAGACTACCTAACACAACACCAGCATCCACAGACACATATCACCATCACTTAAACAACATCCATGCACCTCAAACACACACCAACACATCCCCTCACACATCACAACAGACAGCACCTCACACATCACCCACACCACATCATGGCACCTCAAAGACACCTCAGGTTTTCTGAGGAGGAGCTCAGGGTCATGTTGGAGGAAATTGTCCGGGTAGAGCCACAGCTATTTGGATCACAGGTGCAGCAGACGTTCAATGCAAGAAAGATTGAGCTATGGCGGACAATTGTCGACAGGGTCAACGCAGTGGGACAGCATCCAAGAACACGGAATGACATCAGGAACAGGTGGAACGACCTATGGGGGAAGGTACTTTCTGTGGTATCCAGACACCAGATTGCTGTACAGAGGACTGGCGGTGGAACCCCCTTCCTCCCCCACAACTACCAACATGGGAGGAGCAAGCCTTGGCAATAATGCATCCTGAGGGCCTCGCAGGAGTAGCAGGAGGACTGGACTCTGGTAAGGCAAATATTTACTACTTTACCCCCCCCACACCTGCATGCCATCACATACTCCCAACCTCACCCCCATCACCCCAACAACCCACAGATACCCCACTAACACAACCCACACATCCCAAAATCAAGCCCTGCATGTAACACCAATGCATGGATGTAGGAGGCTGGCCTGGCTTATAGTGGGTACCTGGTGGTACTTACTCCTCCAGGTCCAGTTATCCCTTATTAGTAGAACAGAGGTGTTCTAGCAGCTTAGGCTGATAGACGTAGCTAAAGCAGAGCAGCTTAGGCTGAACTAGGAGACATGCAAAGCTCCTACCATACCACTTATATCATATAGCACTATATCATAAGAAAACACAATACTCAGAGTTACTAAAAATAAAGGTACTTTATTTTAGTGACAATATGCCAAAAGTAGCTCAGAGGATATATTCCCTTAGGAGGTAAGTAATATGCACAAAGTATATGCACACAAACCAAAATCAGGTAAGTAACAGTTAGAAAAATAGTGCAAACAATGTAGAATCACAATAGAATGCAATAGGGAAAAATGGGCCTAGGGGCAACACAAACCTTACACCCCATAAGTGGAACGCGAACCACAAATGGACCCCAGGCCTAGTGTAGAGGGTCGCTGGGAGTGTAAGAAAACTCTAAAGGTGGCCAAGATACCCAACCCCAAGACCCTGAAAAGTAGGAGTAAAGTTACCCTACTACCCCAGAAAGACAGTAAAGTTGAGATAGGGGATTCTGCAAGGACAACAACCGACTGCAAAACACTGAAGATGGATTCCTGGACCTGATGACCTGTAAAGGAAGTGGACCAAGTCCAAGAGTCATGCAAGTGTCCAGGGGGGGCAGGAGCCCACTAAACCCCGGATGAAGGTGTAAAAGGGCTGCCTCCGGGTGGAAGAAGCCAAAGATTCTGCCACAACGGAAGGTGCCAGGAACTTTTCTTTTGGTCAGAAGATGTCCCATGCTGGAGGATGCAGAGTTGTTTCCACGCAGAAAAACCTCAAACAAGCCTTGCTAGCTGCAAGAGTCAGGGTAGAGGATTTTGGGTGCTGCTAGGGCCCAGGAAGGCCCAGGAGCTCGCCCCTTGGAGGAGGAGACAGAAGGGGCGCTCAGCAACTCAGAGAGCCCATGCAGAAGCAGGCAGCAGCTGCAGAAGCACCTAAACAGGCACTTAGAAGATCTGAGGACAACGGTCAACTCAGAGTCACAAAGGAGGGTCCCACGACGTCAGAGTCCAACTCAGCATGTTGGGCAATGCAGGACGGAGTGCTGGGGACCTGGGCTAGGCTGTGCACGAAGGAAGTCTTGCAAAAGTGCACAGAAGCCCGAGCAGCTGCAGTTCACGCAGTACACAATATTACCTGGCATGGGGAGGCATAGACTTACCTCCACCATATTTGGACAGAAGGGCCACTGGACTGTCGAAGACACTTGAACCCAGCTCCTGTGTTACAGGGACCATGCTCGTCAGGATGAGAGGGGACCCAGAGGACTGGTGATGCAGAAGTTTGGTGCCTGCGTTAGCAGGGCGAAGATTCCATCAACCCACGGGAGATTTCTTCTTGGCTTCCAGTGCAGGGTGAAGGCAGACAGCCCTCAGAGCATGCACCACTAAGAAACAGTTGAGAAAGCCGGCAGGATGAGGTGCTACAATGTTGCTGGTAGTCTTCTTGCTACTTTGTTGCGGTTATGCAGGCGTCCTGGAGCAGTCAGCAGTCGATCCTTGGCAGAAGTCAAAGTGGGAAGTTCAGAGGAACTCTGGTGAGCTCTTGCATTCGTTATCTGGTGAGATGCCCACAGGAGAGACCCTAAATAGCCCACAGAGGAGGATTGCCTACTGAGAAAGGCAAGCACCTATCAGGAGGGGTCTCTGAGGTCACCTGCTGGCACTGGCCACTCAGAGCTGTCCATTGTGCCCTCACACCTCTGCATCCAAGATGGCAGAGGTCTGGGACACATTGGAGGAGCTCTGGCCACCTCCCAACAGAGGTGCTGGTCAGGGGTTTCCTTTGTCCAGTTTCGTGCCAGGGCAGGGCTGGGGGATCCCTGAACCGGTGTAGACTAGCTTATGCAGAGAAGGCACCATCTATGCCCTTCAAAGCATTTCCAGAGGCCAGGAGAGGCTACTCCTCCCAGGCCTTTTGCACCTATTTCCAATGTGAGAGGGTGTAACACCATCTCTCAGAGGAAATCCTTTGTTCTGTCTTCCTGGGACCAGGCTGCCCAGGCCACAGGGGGGCAGAAACCTGCCTGAGGGGTTGGCAGCAGCAGTAGCTGCAGTGGAGACCCCGGAAAGCTAGTTTGGCAGTACCCGGGCTCTGTGCTGGCGACCCGGGGATGCATGGAATCGTCCTCTGTGGCAATTCCATGATTCTAGACATGTTACATTGCCATGTTCGGAGTTACCATTGTGACGCTACATATAGGTATTGACCTATATGTACTGCACGCATGTAATGGTGTCCCCGCACTCACAAATTCCGGGGAATTTGCCCTGAACAATGTGGGGGCACCTTGGCTAGTGCCAGGGTGCCCACACACTAAGTAACTTTGCACCTAACCTTCACTAAGTGAGGGTTAGACATATAGGTGACTTATAAGTTACTTAAGTGCAGTGTAAAATGGCTGTGAAATAACGTGGACGTTATTTCACTTAGGCTGCAGTGGCAGTCCTATGTAAGAATTGTCTGAGCTCCCTATGGGTGGTAAATGAAATGCTGCAGCCCATAGGGATCCCCTGGAACCTCAATACCCTGGGTACCTAGGTACCATATACTAGGGAATTATAAGGGTGTTCCAGTGTGCCAATCAGAATTGGTAAAATTTGTCACTAGCCTGCAGTGACAATTTTAAAAGCAGAGAGAGCATAACCACTGAGGTTCTGGTTAGCAGAGCCTCAGTGAGACAGTTAGGCATCACACAGGGAACATATATATATAGGTCACAAACTTATGAGCACTGGGGTTCTGGCTAGCAGGATCCTAGTGACACATATCAAACACACTGACAACATAGGGTCTTCACTATGAGCACTGGGCCCTGGCTAGCAGGATCCCAGTGAGACAGTAAAAACACCCTGACATATACTCACAAACAGGCCAAAAGTGGGGGTAACAAGGCTAGAAAGAGGCTACCTTCCTACAATGGACACCCATCACCAAAGCATGTCCAGTAGAGAGACTCACTCATGCCCCAAAATCACCAATCACACAAGGGCCACGGCAATAATGCAAGCACAGGAGTAGAGGGTAACTCACCCATAGCACAAGATGGCACACACAGATACTAAGATTATGCATTTACACCCCAACAGGACCCATACCCAGCGTCACCGGACAGGAGGTGCCAGACATATCCAGTCCCCCCACAGAAGAGGCCCACAGTGATGACAGCAGCTCTGCACGCCTGGATCAAGATGACCAGCCCGGCCCATCAGGGACCTCGGGACAGTCGGTTTCCCTGACACAGTCACAAACCACCACTGAACTTCCCCCCTCAGGAAACACCACCACAGCACCCACCCAGTGGGCCCATCCCTCTGTCCCCAGGACACGTCAATCAGCAGTGTGTCCACCACTATAGGGATTCCAGGCAACCCCACTAACACAGGACGATCAGGGACCTGGGGGCAGTGGGCACACGTTCAGGGGACAGAGGCACAGGATAACAGGGAAGCCCAGAGGACTGCTGTGCGACAGGGGGAGGACAGGCCCAGGGAACCCACTCTCCACGAGGCACTCTCCAACATCATGGGAGCTTACCACCATTCCCAGGGAACAATGGGCGCGGTACTGGCCAAGCTTCAGGAGACCCAGCGGCTGCAGGAGGAACACTACCTGGGGATCAGGGAGGACTTGAAGTCCATCAACACCACCTTGGTCACCATTGCAGGGGTGCTGGCAGACCTTCAACACCAGGAGGGCCACAGTGGCACACCAACGGGCCCCTGAAACTAGCCTGGATGATGAACAGCCCTCCACCTCTGCCGGCGCTAGTGGACAGAAGGCACTGCCACAGGAACAACAGGCCACCAGCAACCCACCCCCTGCAGATTGAGAACCACCCCGCAAACGGTCCCTGAAATCTAGGAACAAGACAGAGAACATTGCCAAGACCCCGCCAGGAAATAAGACCCCCCTGAATGTCACCCTTCTGTCCCACTTTGTCACCCTGTCCACCTTAAACTGCCATTGCTCCACTTCCCATGCCCCATTGGACAATGCACCTGTGAAACAAATAGACTAGACTCTGCCATGGACATTCCTCCACCATCCCCCCAGCCAATTTCACACACCCTCCACTTATTTGCACAGAAATAAACACACTTGAATCACAAAACAATCTGGAGTCTGTCTGTGCTTTCACTAATGTTTAACTGCAAAACCTCTGGAATATAGCAATGTCAATGTACTTGTTCACATACCAATGTAACACAGCTGTAGGGCAAAAGTAAACATAGCAGAGGGCACAAAGTGGGACCCAGATCTGTTAAATGGAAAGGCAAAGTAACAAGTCAGGGACCATACACTGAGTGAAAATGACAGACTTATGCGAGATCCAACAATAGTATGAGATGTGGGAAGCAGTTACATCTTCTTACCTGTGTCTCACTGGAAGTATTGCATGATGATGTTGATTCGGTTGTCGACATCTTCTTCTTCTGCCTCCTCTTCGTCACTGTCCACAGGCTCCACAGCTGCCACAAGACCACCATCTGGCCCATCCTTCTGCAGAAAAGGCACCTGGCGTCGCAAAGCCAGGTTGTGCAGCATACAGCAGGCCACGATTATCTGGCACACCTTCTTCAGTGAGTAGTATAGGGAGCCACCTGTGAGATGGAGGCACCAGAATCTGGCCTTCAGGAGGCCGAAGGTGCGTTCTATAATCCTCCTAGTTCGCCCATGTGCCTCATTGTAGCGTTCCTCTGCCCTTGTCCTGGGATTTCTCACTGGGGTCAGTAGCCATGACAGGTTGGGGTAAACAGAGTCACCTGCAAATGTCGAGGGACAACTGTTAGACACACACTAAGCCTTAGGGACAACCCCATACCCAGACACCTATGTCAACTGTGTTGGGACCTTGGGCTCACCTATTAGCCACACACAGTGCCTCAGGAGTTGCCCCATCACATAAGGGATGCTGCTATTCCTCAAAATGTAAGCGTCATGCACAGAGCCAGGATACTTGGCATTCACATGGGAGATGTACTGGTCTGCCAAACACACCATCTGCACATTCATGGAATGGTAGCTTTTCCGGTTTCTGTACACCTGTTCATTCCTGCAAAGGGTGGGGGGGAACAAATGCCACATGTGTACCATCAATGGCACCAATGATGTTGGGGATATGTCCCAGAGCATAGAAGTCACCTTTCACTGTGGGCAAATCCTCCACCTGAAGGAAAATGATGTAGCTGTGCATGTGTTTCAGCAGGGCAGATAACACTCTGGACAACACGTTAGAGAACATTGGCTGGGACGTCCCTGATGCCATGGCCACTGTTGTTTGAAAAGACCCACTGGCCAGGGAATGGAGTACAGACAGAATCTGCACTAGAGGGGGGAATTCCTGTGGGATGGTGGATAGCTGAAATCAGGTCTGGCTCCAAATGGGCACACAGTTCCAGGATTGTTGCACGATCAAGTCTGTATGTGATAATGCTGTGTCTCTCTTCCATTGTTGACAGGTCCACCAGGGGTCTGTACAGTGGAGGATGCCGCCATCTCATCACCTGCGCCAGCAGAAGTGCCCTATGGAGGAGAACAGCGAGCAGAGGGTCATCCAGCACTTAGGTATCACAATGTGTTATTTGCTAAAAGGTTGGAAAATCGCAATGTGCTGGTATCTTTCTGTATTCCAGGCCTAGATAGCTGTGATGCAGTTTTTATTTCATCCCATGTGGCCCCCTGAAATGGCAGCTGCCTGACCTGTAAGGTGGGACAAGGGGAAATGAGGTAACTGCGCTGGCGTTGTACACTGTTGCGGTGGGCGGTCGAAGACCGCGGCAAAATTCAGAATTGGTTAACATTGGGCCCTATAGGTCCCAGGGGCCAATGACGATGTACGCCGGTGGTGACGGTACGCACCGCCGTGGACTAGGCCGCCATTTTCTGTCTGTTCACTCACTTGATACCGGACCTTCAACAGAAGAGGACCTACAGTGCTGCTGTGACCTGTGTCTGGAAGCGATGATGGCTACAGTGTCTGGGGAAAGGGCCCCTGCCTTCACTTCGGAGGAGTTGGAGAAACTAGTGGATGGGGTCCTCCCCCAGTACACGCAACTGCATGGTCCTCCAGACGAACAGGTGAGTACACTGTGAGCATGGTGGATGGTACCTGAGTATATGGAGTGTCGTGGATGGAAGAGGGTGGGGAGGGGGACAGGCCAGCATGTCAGGATTGTGTGTATGTATGGCTGGGCCAGGGTGGGAGGTGTTTGGCAATGTGTGAGATGAAATGTACGGGCTAGAAACATCAATTTTTACTTAACTTTTCCTCTAGGTCAGCGCCCACCAGAAGAAGGGTATTTGGCGTGCCATCGCCAAGGACGTCCGGACCCTGGGGGTCTACCATAGACGGAGCACCTACTGCTGTAAAAGATGGGAGGACCTGCGCCGCTGGAGCAAGAAGACGGCGGAGGCCCAGCTGGGGATGGCCTCCCAACGTGGAAGGGGTGCCCGTCGCACCATGAGCCCCCTGATGTACCGGATCCTGACGGTGGCCTATCCAGAGTTGGATGGGCGCTTGAGGGCATCACAGTAGCCACAAGGGAATGAGTACACTCTAATTCAGCTGACTCTGTGCGCTTTACAAGGTGTCTGGGTGGTCGAAGTGGGCTGTGGGTTCCCCTAGGCCAGGGCGAACTTGGCAGGCTAGGTCCCTTGTTAGGCAGGCTCTGTGGCACCCCAACCCTACTACTGGTAATAGCCATCTACAGCTAGTCAGGCTCCTGTGACTTCCAGGTGTGCAGCAATTGCGCTTAGGCTTTGTCCCCTGTGGGCATGTGGATTTGCTAGGATTTGTTAGTGCATGGCTTAGTGCAGAGTGCTGCTCCCTGTGTGTTGCGTCCGCCAACAGTAGTGGTGTTGCATGCACTGAACTTGTGTTTCTTCTGTCTTCCCACCCCCTTTTTGTTTTGTCTCCCTGTTCTTGCGTGCAATAGCATCATCTGGCAGAGGAGCAGTGACACCGGAGCAGGAGGGAGCTGCAACCCACTTGGCCCTAGAGGGTGAAGCAACGGAGTCTGAAGCCACCAGTGGGACAGAGGGCGAGGGGAGCTCCACAACGGGGACAGGAGCATACACCAGCGACAGTGACTCCTACTCTGATGGGAGCTCCCTTGCGGTGGCGGGCACCTCTGTGCCCACCGCATCAACAGGTACAGCCGCCACCCTCCCTACCAGCACCGCCCTCTCAGCAGCCCCTCAGCGTGTGTCCCGTGCCTGCTCACCCAGGAGGGTGGGCATCTCCTTCGCTCCAGGCACCTCAGACCCTGCCCCAGTAAGCCCTGCTGCCTTCAGTGAGGAGGCTATTGACCTCCTGAGATCCCTCACTGTTGGGCAATCTACCATTTTGAATGCCATCCAGGGTATTGAGAGGCATTTGCAACAAACAAATGCATACCTGGAGGGCATTCATTCTGGTCAGGCGGCCTAGCAGAGAGCATTTCAGGGCCTGGCCTCAGCACTGATGGCAGCCATTGTCCCTGTGTGCAGCCTCCCCCTCCAACTTCCTCCACCCAGACCCAATCCCCTGTACCTCAGCCTATCCCAAGCACACTATCAGACCAGCATGCACACTCATGAACACACAAGAGTGGACATGGTAAACATAAGCACCACACATCCCACAAGCACTCACACAAGCACCATCCCCATGTAGACACAGCAACATCCACTGCCTCCACTGTGTCCCACTCCTCCACGTCCTCCTCCTCCCTCCCTGTCTCGTCTCCACTCACACCTGCATGCACTACATCCTCAGCCACTACCTCCATCACCAACACGTCCATCACCACACACTGCTCATGTGCAATCACCACCCCCACTACCATGCACACATCCCAAGTGTCCTCTCCCAGTGTGTCTGTGAGCCCCCCTCCCATAGTACACAAACGCAGGCACACACCTACCCAAAAGCCATCCACCTCACAACAGCCTCCGGCCCATGCACCTTCACCCAAATTAAGCAAGCGTGCACCTCCTACAACCACTACCTCTTCCTCTACTTCCAAACCCCCTCTATCTTCCAGTCCCAGTGTGTCTAAGAAGCTTTTCCTGGCTAACATTGACCTCTTCCCTACACCTCCGCCCCGTCCTTCCCCTAGGGCCAGGCTTTCCAGGTCCCAGCCCAGCACCTCGGCCACCAAATTCCCAGGCACAGTGGTGCCAGCAACTGCGGGGTCATCGAGTGCTCCACCCATCAGGGCTGCCAGTGTGCCACCTTGCGAGGCCAAGGACATTCCGCCACCTGCCAAGGTGAAGAAGGTGCCCACATCCCTGAGAGAGAAGCTGCACCTACCAGACACCAAGGGCTACACCAAAACAAAAGGGGACAGTGGCAAGACACCTGCGGCACCATCAAAGGTGGGGAAGGGACAAAAGCAGAAGAGCAGATCAGGACAGGGCACGGTGGCACCGACTGAGGGACTAGTGTCACTCCTTCGGTCAACGACTACACCAACCTGTAGGGCGGCGAACACCTCAACCTGCCCTGCCACCAGCACCGCCACCTGCACGTCTGCAGACTCAGCAACAGTCCCCAGCATCGTCCCCAATGGGCAGCCGCCCGAGGCTGCAGGAGACATCTTGCTGTGTCCCTCAACAGGTGCTGACACATGCACCGCCGCCACAGACACCGCCGCAAGCACCGCCACCAGCCCTGTGACATGCTCGGACAGTGGAACCACAGCTGACATGGCTACCATCCCCAGTGGGCAGCAGTCCGAGGCTGGAGGAGACTTCCTGGACCCTGCCCAGCTTCCATGAGGCATAACTCTCATCACTGTTTGCACCTGCAGTTGGAAGGCGAAGCCGCAGAAGGGTGGGGTATGTCTCTGCCTCCATGGCGTATCATGCTACCTTTTCCTAGGTAATCTTGTGGCACACACACCCAGGTGAGGAAATGGGACCTGCCACACTGCATGTGGAGCACTCTGGGCACAATGCCCCCTTCAGAACCAGCGGAGAATCACATCCACTAACTCAGTCCTTGGCAGGATGAAGCACTCTGGACACAAGGCCCCCTCCAGAACCAGTGGAAAAAAGCATCCACTACCTCAGTCCTTGGCAGGATGAAGCACTCTGGGCACAAGGCCCCCTCCAGAACCAGTGGAGAATCACATCCACTACCTCAGTCCTTGGCGGGATGAAGCACTCTGGGCACCAAGCCCCCTCCAGAACAGAGACTGTTATCCACTTGAAAGACTGTGGCTTTGCACTCCCCAGGATAAAGCAGTGGGCAAACCACCCACTGGAAAGACTTGAGAGACTGTGGCTTTGCACTCCCCAGGATAAAGCAGTGGGCAAACCACCCACTGGAAAGATTTGAAAGACTGTAGCTTGCACTCCCAGGATACAGCAGTGGGCATGTAGCCCCCTCGAGGAGCAGTGGCATCGTGCGTTCATCCGGCTGAGGTGCCCCCCTCCCCTTCCCCCTGAGGTGCCTGTTTATTTTCGATCTGATGCCCCTGCAGTGTTCTCTCCGTTTCGAGTCAGGCATTTTGTGTGGGCTTCGCCCATGCATTTTGGGACCACTGGTCCACGGACAATGATTGGTACACTATCCGGACTTGTGTAGTTGGTGTACATATTTGTATATACTGATTTTTGAACTTTCACTATCTGATTTTTCATGATTACAATTGTTACAATCATTTAATTTTGTCCTTGCATTCTTCCAGGGGGTGGGTGTGTATATGTAATGTTGCTGCATGTATCTGTGTGTATGGTGTTGTGGGTGAGGGTGGGGGTATTGCGTGTTGCGTGTGTGTGTGTCACTCTCTTTTCCCTCCCCCATCCCTGTATTTAGGTGCAGTACTCACTGTGGTCGTCGACGGCGTCTGTCCTGCTCCTGATACAGCAGGAGGAAGACCAGCATGGGCAGTACGTGTAACTCGGGCTCCACGGCATCCTGGTTCCTCACTGGGTGTCGAGAGGTGAGTGGTTTCCCTTCTGTGTACTGTTTCCGCTGTGCTTTTGATAGCGTTGGTTCTGCCCCGGAAAAGGTGGTGGAGAGGCCTGTTGTAATACAGTGGGCGGTACTTTGTCCTCTGCCTGTCTGTTGGCAGTTACCGCTGCGGTGTTTGCTTTTACCACTGTGGCGGTCAGAGTGTTAAAGTGGCTGTCTATGTTGGCTGTTTCCGCCATGGTAGTGATTCCATTTTTTTTTCTGCCGGCCTATTGACGGTATTACCGCTGCTTTACCACCGTCCGCCAGGGTTGTAATGAGGGCCTATATCCTCACGCTCCTTGGCAGCCATTTT
The DNA here is from genome assembly GCF_031143425.1 of Pleurodeles waltl. NCBI lineage: Eukaryota > Metazoa > Chordata > Amphibia > Caudata > Salamandridae > Pleurodeles > Pleurodeles waltl. Next base: position 562,421,834 of record NC_090445.1, on the reverse strand, counting down.
GTATTGTTGGGCTTGTTGCAATCTGTTTCAACCAACCTCACGCCATTCGGTGACAGGAACCCCTGTACATGATCGCAGTGTGTCCTTCCACGATTCTTCATGTGCTTTCATCATTGGTGATAAGTACACCTTGAACAGTGAGAGACACACATTTTTATTTGATACTTTCTGTGCCTTCCTTATATTGGAGATCAAGGATAGGCACACCTTCCGTTAACATTGAAGTGCATATGTATTTACATTTAATTGCATAAAAAATATTTATAATTGTTCAGTATGAATATTTAAACATGCAGGCACATATATATATATATATATACATATATATATATATATATATATATGAGAGATAGTGAAACATTTTATGCTTAAGTAGAATAATTTAGTTATTCTATTCTACTTTATTCAATAACAAGTCATATTTGTATTCCAAAACATTATGCAAAAACGTAACTTGTCCACCTTTCTTTTTGACAACTCCAGGTGATCCACAAATACCTTGGAATAAATGGAAATCTGTGTTTGCACATTACGCAAGAGTATGCAGTACTTCTTTGAGCACTGAACGTAAAATGTCACTTTTAATGCATTGCTTAGGTTCTGAAGGGCAAGAGTTCTGGCAAATTTTCGAAAACCTCTCTGCAGAAGCAGCTAGCGAATTAAATGACTATGAAATATGCATAAAAAAGTTAGACCTACATTATTTACCAAAAATGTCCACAGTTTTAGAGAGATTAATTTGGCAAAAGATTACAAAAATCAGGTGAATCTGGTGAAGAGTATGTGACTGTTTTATTAAAGTTAGCCTCGACCTGCAGTTTTGGGGGAAGTAAGGAAGAAAGATTAAAAGACCAATTCATGTTAGGGTGTACATTGAGAAAGCAAAGGAATCCTTTTGGCATTAAAATAATCCTTCTGTCAATGAGGTTATAACTATCGCTAAGACATGTAACCATAGTTCAGGATGTGTTGAAGAGATAAAAAAAGCCAGTTTTGGTGAAGAAGGAGGTGTAGTACAACCTGTTGATCAGGGTAAAAATATAAATGATCATGAGTCAGAAAGCAATAAAAGAATCTAGTAAATTTAGTAAAAATAAAAAAGGGCCAGGAAGGTGTTTTAGGTGTGGTAAGTTTGGTCATTACGCAAATTACAAAGATTGTGTGGGATGCAAAGTCACTTGTAAAAATTGTGGTAAGAAAGTGTAGGAAAGTGGCACTGTTTGCATGGTTACTCCCCCCCCCACTTTGTGCCTAGTGTTGATGCCAACTTTGATTCAAAGTTGCTGGGATCCTGCTAACTAGGCCCCAGCACCAGTGTTCTTTCCCAAAAACTGTACCTTTGTTTCCACAATTGGCACACCAGCGGCAGACAGGTAAGTCCCTTTTAGAAGGTACCCATTTTACCAAGGGCTCTATGGCCAGGGAAAGTCCCCAAGGGCTGCAGCATCTATTATGCCACCCTAGGGAACCCATCACCAAGCACATGTACACTGCCTTTGCATCTTGTGTGTGCTGATGTGGAGAAAAAGGCAAAGTCGACATGGCACCCATCCCAGGGTGCCATGCCCACAAACCACCGCCTGTGGCATAGGTAAAACACCCCCCTAGCAGGGCCTTTGATAAGCCTAACTGCTCGACCACACTACCACAAAAGAGAGCATTAGTGTTATCAACTTTAGCCTCTGTTAAGCCTCTGGGGAACCCATGGACTCTGTGCACACTATATCTCATTTTGATATAGTATATATAGAGCCAGCTTCCTATAGAAAGGATGTTACCACATGTTGTAGAAGCTCTATTTAAAAAAAAAAAGTCCAAGAGGTCTCACTTGAAGAAGACGATTCTTCATCTGAGGAGATAATTTTGCAAGTCAAAGATGTTATCAGTGGTCCAGTAGAAATTGTACAAATTGAAGGTGAATCAGTTCCCATGATGTTTGATTCAGGGACAAAAATAACACTTAGATGGTCATTATGACATTGGCAGTCATCTGACCGCCACGCCGGTGATAGTGGTAATGACTGCCAAATTATGACCATGGCGGTGATCCCTTTCATAGACAGCCAATGTACCACCCCAACTGCCAGTGCAGTACTACCACTGAACACGGCGGTAGCAATCTCCAGGTAGGCGGAAGACAAGGATACACCCACCATATTATGACATAGCAGACCGCCAGGATTTATGGGGCATTACCCTGCTAACCTAAGCGTTTTAGTCTCGGGTCTGCCTGCCTGAGAGAAGCAAGAAGACTGCAGCCAATACTAGAGAGGGTAGTAAATGAAAAAGACAGAAGGAAGCAGACAGTGACGGGGCAGAAGGATGGCGGTTTGGAGAGAGAAAAAAGAATGAAGCAGAGGAAAAAAATAATGCATGCACAAGAAATAGAGATATACAGAGCTCTGTAAATTGTCCACTTCCATGTTATGGTATGCGATTCTGATTTATATTGTGCACGTCGCAGGCGGCAGCAGGAATAGTAGCAGGTTTATTGCTTAAAAAGCCACAACTTCAGGCTCTTTCAGAATTCCAACAGAGATGTACATGCTCGGAGACACCCAGTAAGGGAACTCCACAATTTTGGGCTTAAGTAAGAAAAGGAGCGTCCTTTCATATGTGAGCGGCGGAACCTGGGTACCACGAAAAGAGATCTTGAAGAAGATCGTAGAGATCACGAGGAATGGTACGCTGTCACAAGTTTCGAATGTAATGAGGGCCAAGGCAGTTTTTTAGCCTTGAACATGTAGCACATCGGTTTAAACTTAATACATTTGGGGACTGAGAGCTAGTGCAACACACAGAGAAAAACGGGTAACTGAAGAATACTTTAGTAATCGGAAACGTTGAGTAGAGGCCAGATTCTGTACCAGCTGCATCAAAATCATACCCATGCCTAGATGTAGAACGTTACCGCAGTCTAAGGGGGATCATACTGTAGTGTCGCGCAGGCCACAATGCGCTAGGCAAGATAACACAGAAACACTCTGGTTGATGTCTCCAGTGGGAACTGCGTCAGCGCAGCTCCGTCTTTATTTTATAGACTCTGTTCCGCGCTCCGCCCGGACGCGCAGAACAGGATACAATGTCGGGGAGAGTCCGGACGGCTCTCTACATCCATCCCATGTTTTACTTCCCACAGAAGAGGAAATGAATACACATAGAGACCATAACAAACTACCGATTTAATGCTGTAGTGATGGAGACGTAAACAAATAAATAAAAGAGAAATAGAAACGCAGGGACGGGAAGAGAACAAAAGGAAAACAGAACAGAAAATTGTCAATGGATATAGAGGCCCACGTACAACACCCCTGGCCAGCTCATAGCAGTCACCTGGTCACCCAGGACCCTCCAGCAGATCCACAATCTCGAACATGGGCTCCTCCTCAGTCTGGGGAACAGACAACGATGTCACGACATCCTGTCTTAACAGCCCAGGGTACAGACAAAGGGCCTGATTGCAACTTTGGAGGAGGTGTTAATCCGTCCCAAATGTGACGGATATATACCACCAGCCGTATTACGAGTTCCATAGGATATAATGGACTCGTAATACGGCTGGTTGTATATCCGTCACTTTACCGTCACTTTTGGGACGGAATAACACCTCCTCCAAAGTTGTAATCAGGCCCAAAGTCTTTAAGCTGGCTGTTTGGCACAGGGTTGGGGCGCAAATGGTACCATACACCTCTGGCGAGTGATTCTTCGAGGCCAGCATTCTCACCCAGCAGGTGCCGTGCACTGGGCACCGCTACCTGAGTCTTCTCTGTTCCGTCATTCTCACCCGGAGATGCAACCATCGATTCGTCAACCTCTCCTTCCTCTCCAGATGTGATCGAAACCCCTGCTCTCCTGAAGTGTGATACATTTCTGGTGATCCTCTGCCTGCCTCGGGCTGCTGTTATCATGGCGCCTCTCACACTGATGACCTGCCAGGGTTCAGGCTCAAAAGGAGTTTGGAATTTCCCTCCTGTCCGGCGATTCTTCACTACCACCCTATCTCCTTCCTCAAAGTCTCTGAATCGACTTCGCCGTTTTTCTGTGGCTTTCCGGTTTGTGCGCTCTCGGGGCCACTGGGTGGCTTCAACATCTAGCTTAGGTGATACCCAACGAGGGCCAGATGGGATGCAATCCCGAGGCGGGACTTTGAACATCAGTGCGGCACCTAGTGCTGTGAGGTGTTTGGCGATAAGCACTCAGAAACTGCTGCAGACATTGCTCACTGTCTTCTCTTTGCTCGACACCTATTCTGAGGGCTCGGTTTAGAGTTCGCATGAACCTCTCAACGTCCCCATTAGCCTGTGGCCAGTAGGGCATGACCCTACGATGATGTATAGCTAGCCCCTCCAGGTAAGACCGAAATTCTTGTCCATGAAATGGGGGCCCATTGTCTGTCCTGACCTCATCAGGGAGTCCAAACATTGCAAATGCCTTCTGAAGTACTGGTCGCACATTCTCAAATGCCGTGGACGACACAACGTCAACAACAGGGAATTTTGTGTATGAGTCAATGAGGACGACGGTCAGCCGCCCATCCGGGAAACTCCAAAAATCCATGCTCACTTTCGCCCATGGCTTCTGACTAGCCGGTTCAGTGATGACTGGGCAGCTGGGTGGGTCCCCTGATGTGATGACGCATGAATGACATTTCCCCACCAATTCGTCTACCTGACTGTCCATGCCCGGGAACCACACCTTTGCTCGCAATCTTGCCTTGGTTTTTGCAGCGCCTTGATGGCCCTGATGTGCTAACTCCACCACTCGAGCCCACAAACTCTGCGGCAGCACAATTCTCCTTCCTCAAAGAACCAGTCCTTGATCATCTGTCGATAGCTCATCTCGCACTCTCCACATCACCTGCATGGCTACCTTGCACTCGTGGTTGGCCACTTTTGTCCCTTCCAGGAAAAGCTTCCACTTTCTGTGATCCAACGTTTCCTTGACCTGGTTCAGTACCATATCCCCCTTGGTAGCATTCACAATGTCTGTTACACCAAGGGTACGGGGACAGGCCGACTGTACAATCATGTTGACAAACACTTCGGTGCTCTCCTCATCCTTCTCTTGAGAGTGATCGGTCGTCATTGGAGACGGGTGGCGAGATAAGTAGTCCGCTGGGTTATTCACCCCTGGTCGATAGACAACGGTAAACTGGTAGGGTTGCAGCAGAACAGTCCATCGCTCTATCCATGGGGGCGCCAGACGAGGGCATCCGGCAAATAGTGCGACTAACGGCTTGTGATCAGTCACCACCTGAAATTCTTGCCCATACAGATACAGGTGGAAATGCTTGCACGCCCAATGAATCGCCGAAGTTTCCAGCTCTATCTGGGCGTATCGTATTTCAACGGAAGACAACGCTCTGCTGGCGTACGCAACTGGAACCCACTCCTGCGGGTTCTGTTCCTGGAGGAGAATGGCGCCAAGGCCTACCCGACTTGCATCCACTACAACCACTGTACATCTGTGAGGGTTAAAATAAGCCATCGTTGACTTGTCCAGCAATGCTGTTTTGATGTCAGTAAACGCCTTGTCAGCAGCTGGGCTCCATTCCCACCTGTGCCCTCCTTTTGTGAGCTGTCTGAGAGGTTCCGCCATTGTCGCAAGTTGCGGAATGAATCTTCCACAATACATCGCCATGCCCAAGAAGCTTCTTACCTCTGTGGGGTTCTTGGGAACTGGTGCTTGACGAATGGCATCAGCTTTATGCGGGTCTACTTGTAGGCCATCCTTTAAGAAGACGTAGCCAAAAAACTTCACCGACGTTTGGTAGAATGCACATTTCTTCTTGTGGAGTGTTAACCCTGCCTCCGCTAACCTCTGCAGCGTAGCCCTGAGATGTCGATGATGTTCCTCCCTGGTCTTGGAGTATATGAGGATGTCATCACTCAAGTTGATCACCCCCGGCAGCCCTGACAGTGTCTCTTTGATCACGTTTTGGAATACTTCGGCTGCCGAAGATACCCCAAAGCTCAGTCTCTTGTATCGCCTGAGCCCTACGTGAGTTGAGAATGTCGTAATGTTCCTGCTATTGGGATCCAGCTCCAGCTGATGATACCCGGCATTAAGGTCCAGTTTCGAGAACCACTGCAGCCCATTCAGATCTGCTATGATGTCATCCATCGTAGGTGTTATGTGTCTCTCGCTCTTAATGGCCTTGTTCGGAATGCGCATGTCAACACACAGACGGATGGCTCCCGGTTGCTTGGGCTTTGGCGCCATCACTAACTTCTTGATTACTCCCTGGTCTTCAAGCAGTTGTAGCTCCTTTTCCACTGCTGGTCGCAAATAGAACAGTACACGTCGGTGTCTTAGGGCAACGGGCGTAACTCTTGGGTCTATGTGGAGTTTGATTCTTTTGTCCTTAAGCCGTCCCAACCCTTCAAAGATCTGCGGAAATTCACTAATCAGGTGCTCAGCATGGGAGTCATACACTTGTCACGCGAAGAATACTAATTCCAGCTCCTCCGCGGTGTGACACCCCAACAGAGTGCCTCGGTCTCCGGTCACCACGTAGAACTTTGCCTGTGTTGATACATGCCCGCTGGATACTGCCACTTCCACCGTGCCTTTCAGAGGAAGCGGTTCTTGGCCTCCGTAGTTATATATTTTGGTGGTGGTTGGGGCAAGCGATGGCGTTGGGGTCAACTGCCTGAACAGGGTGTCATCCATTACATTTACAGACGCTCGTGTATCTATGAGCACAGTCGCCGATTTGCCGTTGATTTGGATGTTGCTCATGGGTGGTGGTCGCTTTTTCTATTGTCTCCCACCAGTGAATGAGATCACAAAGATGCCTTCGTCCTCGTCTTCTTCAAAGACTAGGTTTCTTTGAGCTGTGGTTTCTCTGGATTCATCAGTTTCTTTGGTTACGCTCCTAACTTTGGCGTCTTTTCCTTTATGGTTTCCTTGCCAGCCTCTCCCTGACCTGCACACTTTCGCAAAGTGGTTGTCTTTGCCACATTTGTCGCATGTTTTACCTTTCTCCGGGCACCCCATTGTTGTTTTGTGTTCATACCCACAGCTTCTGCAGGTGCGTGCTCCTTGTCTGAAAAAGTTTGGTCTACGTCCTAGCGGCTGACGAGTTTGGATGGAGTCTACCTGCTCCTCCTTCACCTGGACTGGGCATGTGTTTGACGCAGCTGCCAACGACTGTCTTCTTACCGCCGCCATGGCATCCGCCCGGACTGCCGATAGTTCGTGTGAACGTGCCAGAACCAGGATGTCGTTGAGGGACATGCCTTGCTGGCGTAGGATGAGCTTCCGTAGTGCGTTTGATCGGCATCCCTGAATGATCTGTGCCCTAATCTCTTCTTGTTGATTGAGGCCTACACACAAGCTTGCTAACTTCCTTCGTCGTGCATAGAATATGTCAGTTGACTCGACATCCATTTGTTGAGCCTGCCGGAGTTTGAACCGTTCAAAGTCTGAGTTTAACTGTGGGTCAAAGTGTTTATGTAGAGCTTCCAGTGACGCGTTGAAATCAGATTTATCACCAGTGCCTGGGAGTGAATCAAATAATTCTTGCAGCTCGTCTCCTCCCATCAGCAGCATGAGAGATCTGCGCACTTCCCCATCTGTCTCTCTTGTGGCGCAGGAATAGTTTTCTAGTCGATTTAACCAGAGGCGCCATATTGGCGCTGCTGTGGCCGGATCAATCAGTTGGCTGAATGGGGGCAGCGCAGTGATCGAGGAATGAGCTCTGGCGCCGACCTGCACGGGCAATTGGGGGTTTTCTTGTGGGGGGGGCGCTCATTGTGCCTTTATTTGTGTAGGCACGCTGCGGCTATACTGCAGGATTCTTCTTTTTTTTTTTTTTTCTCCGCAATCTCTTTTAACAACGGTGATATTATTGTTTTCAACAATTATTTTCTCTTTGGAGTGTCATTTATTGCTGAATCTGAGCTGTTTGTTATTCTGTGTTCCACACGTTGTGTAACATCCATATGTGCATTTATTCTTTTTTTTTTCTCTAGGGCTCCACTTGGCTTCAGTTTTCCCTTTATGTGTCTTTTTGGGGGCTCCACCCACACTTCTCTTTGCCCTTTCTTGGTGTCTTTATCTTTCTTCCCCTTAACTTTGCTGCTTACGAGTACGGGCTCCTGCCCCTCTGGCTCCGTATGCTGCGTTCCTCTCTCTGGGGAGCACAGCCTGGGCTCACGTGGTCGTTGACACGCAACGGGGTGTGCGCGTGCGTTCCCTAACGCGCACCAACCCCATGTGGTGTAGCTGGGCCTCTGGGGCGAGCGCTGTGTTGACTCCAGCGCCGGCGGCACGGCCTCCTCTCTTTTCTTTCTGGGCCGCGTCTCCTCACTTCCCAGGCCACCGCGAGGGCCCACGAGACGCCGGGTGCTCGGCCCGCATGGACCGGAGGGCGACGCCAATCACCGGGCAGCTCGCATCGGAGAGGAGGTGGGGCTCACTTTGCACTGTAGGACGCACGCCGCTTCTGCTGCGGACCGTCGCACGTCAGCCAGGTCTCTTGTTTCGTCGATCCTTGTAGCACGGCGCGAGGGCTCTGCGCCGGTCGCCTCTTTTTTTTTACTCTGCACCACTTGCCTGCTTTTACGCGGTTTTCGCGACGCGGGAGTTCTGGGATCCGCTCGTTGCCAATGTAGTGTTGCGCAGGCCACAACGCGCTAGGCAAGATAACACAGACACACTCTGGTTGATGTCTCCAGTGGGAACTACATCAGCGCAGCTCCGTCTTTATTTTATAGACTCTGTTCCGCGCTCCGCCCGGACGCGCAGAACAGGATACAATGTTGGGGAGAATCCGGATGGCTCTCTACACATACCAGTGCCGAAACCACAGTTCTTAAGTTGGAAAATTAGAGCATTCAGCAGATTTTCCTTAGCCAATTAAGCACCAAAAAACAAGTGGAGGTAACTTTGATAACTTGCACTCCAACCATGCCACTCTACTCTACAACACACCAATAAAATCTATTGCACTTTACTCCACATTATGTTACACCACTCCACCCTAGTCCACTGTATAAGACTTTACCTCACCCTATGTTACTATACAAAAATCCACCCTACGCAGTTTCACATACTACTGTACTCTATGCAACTTCACTCTACAACACTCTACTGCACTAAATGCCGCTCTCCAACACTACACTCCTGTCTATACCCCTTCATTCCACAACACTGTACTATGCTGTACGCCGCTGTACAACACTCTACTCCGATGCTTTAGTCAATTATGCAACACTGTACATAACTCTTTGTATGCTACTGCATCCCACTTTACCCCATTTTACTGTACTCCACTACACGCCATTGTGCTCTATAAAACTGTATGTCAATTCACTGTCCCACACTTTACAACACTGTACTGTACACTACTCCACTTCACAAAAATTACCAAGAATGTATGCCACTCTACTCTACATCAGTTTCCAGTGCTCTACGACACCCCACTACACTCTACTGTACTATACGGTACTTCAATTTATGACACTCTACTTGACTTTATACTATACCACTCCACTCTACTGTACTCTATGCCACTATAATCCACAACAGGCTACTCCACTCTATAGCACTTTACTCCACTCTACACTACCCCACACCACTGTACGCCACTCTACTAGACTTTATTCCCCTCTGCGGTACTGTGCTATACTCCGCTCTATGCCGCTCCACTGTGCTACTCTCTGCTCTACTGTATGGAACTCCACTATACAACACTGTACTACACTCTAAGTCACCCTACTCCATTCTATACCCATCCACTTTAGGTCACTGTATGACACTCAACACACCTTCTCTCCACGATATGCCACTCTACTATATGACACAGTACTCCACTCTACAACACTCTCCTCCCCTGTACTCTACAACATTCCACTTGATGATACTCCACTCTAAGACCCTCTACTTCACCCTACTCCACTCTAAAACACTCTGACAGTCTACAACACATCTACTCTACTATTCAACATGCCATTCCACTGTGTAACTTGCTGATCCGTTCAACAATACTTGACTCCACTATACGAGACACCATGCCACAAAACTATATAACATTTAACTAAACTGTTTGATACACTACTACACAGCACTCTACCCTATTTGATTCCAATCTATAATACTCCAGTCTATGACAACACACTTTACAACACTCTTGTCCTCTGTACTATATGGCACTCCACATAACAACTCTCCACTTGCAACACTGGACTCTGCAATTTGAAACACATTTTTATGAAATTTTTAAAAAAAACATTAAAATTCAATGAAAAAAAACTAAGGTTAAAGCTTATAGTTAGGAAAACATATTTTCCCTGTAGAAACCAAGTTTAAACTACACAAACTTTTGTGGGATCAATCAAGCAATCAATCACTCAATCTTGTAAAGCGCGACTACTCACCTGTTAGGGTCTCAAGGCGCTGGTGGGATGGGGGGGGGGGGGTAGTGTAGGGAAGTGTAGCGTTCACCGGTGGTTCTTAAAAAAGCCATGTCTTCAGTTCCTTCGTGAAGCTGAGGAGGGAGGTGGTTTGTCTAATGTGGACAGGAAGGGCATTCCAGGCGATGGCTGCGAGGTAGAAAAGGAGCTTTCTCCTGTTCTGGTTTTCCTGATGCGGAGCACTTCTGCCAGAGAGGGCTGGGCTGAGCGTAGGGTCCTGTGGGGTATGTGGAGGTTGAGTCGATGATTCAGGTAGTCTGGTCCGGTGTTGTGGAGGGCTTTGTGTGCCTGGGTGAGGATCTTGAAGGTGATTCTTTTCTCTATGGGAAGCCAGTGCAGTGTACGTAGGTGTTGCAAGATGTGGCAGTGTCGAGGTAGGTCAAGGACCAGTCTGGCGGTGGCGTTCTGGATGTTTTCTATTTTGCGGATGAGTTTCTTGTTGATTCCGTCGTAGAGTGCGTTGCCATAGTCCAGTCTGCTGGTGATGAGGGTGTGTGTAATGGTCTTTCCATGTTCGAGGGGGATCCATTTGAAGGACTTGCGTAGTAGGTGGAGGGTGCGGAACCAGGTGGAGGTGACCGAGTTGATTTGATGGTTCATTGCTGAGACTGGAGTCCAGGATGATCTCAAGGTTGCAGTTTTGGCTGGTGGGGGTGGGCGGGTTTCCGAGGGTGGGTGACCACCAGGAGTCGTTCCACGTGTTGGGTTGAGGGCCCATGATGAGTACTGTCTTGTTTGTGTTGAGGTGAAGGCAGCTGTTTCTCATCTAGTTGGCGACTGCTTCCATGCCTTCGTGGAACTTGTTTGGCTTTTTTGGGTTCGTTGGAGAGGGAGAGGATGAGTTGGGTGTCGTCGGCGCAGGAGATGATGTTGATTCAATAGCTTCTGATGATGGTGGATAACGGGGCCATGTAGGTGTTAAACAGCGTGGGGCTGAGGGAGGATCCCTGGGGAACTCTGCAGGTGGTGGGTGTGGGGTCTGCGAGGCAGGGTTAGAGTCTAATTCATGGAGTTCTGCAAGAGAGGAAAGATTGGATCCATTTAAGGGCCTTGTCTCTGATGCCAGCTTTGTGGCGTCTTCTTATCAGGGTGTGATAACCAGGACCCCAGTGATTATGCTCTCTCTCCCAAAACTCTGGATTTCACCCAAAATTGGCATACTGGTGCCCCCTTTTAAGTCCCTAGTATGTGGTACCTAGGTACCCAGGGCATTGGGAACCCAGGTGATCCCTATGGGCTGCAGCATATGTTTTGCCACCCATAGGGAGCCCATGCAAAGGCTTCTGCAGGACTGCCATTGCAGCCTGTGTGAAAAGGTGCAAGCACCCTTTCACTGCCATTTTCACTGCACCAGGTCACTTATAAGTCACCCATATAGCAGGCCCTCCAGCCCTGAGGGCAGGGTGCAAAGTACCTGTGTGTGAACGCACCCCTGCACCAGTAGAGGTGCCCCCACAAACACCAGGACCGTTTTCCCAGACTTCGTGAGTGCAGGAATGCCATTTTACGCGTGTACTGGATACAATTCACTACTACTAAGGGAGAGAGGTGTTTCAACCTCTCCCTTTGGAAATAAGTGTAACAGGTTTGGGGGGGTAGCCTCCCCATGCCACTGGAAATGCTTTGAAGGGCACATTTGGTGCCCTCCTTGCATAAACCTGTCTACACCGGTTCAGGGATCCCCAGTCCCTACTCTGGTATCAAAATGGACAAAGGAAAGGGGAGTGACCACTCCCCTGTCCATCACCACCCCAGGGATGGTGCTCAGAGCTCCTCCAGAGGGTCCCTGGGTTTTGCCATCTTGGATTTAAGGTTGGCAGGGAACTCTTGAAGCATCTGAGTGGCCAGTGCCAGTAGGTGACGTCAGAGCCCTCCCTGGATAGTTGATAGTTGCTTACCTGCTCAGGTGACCAATTTCCCTTTCAAGGCTATTTAGGGTCTCTACTTTGGGTAGTTCCTCAGATTCAGATTGCAAGACTCAAGCAGGAATCCTCTGCATCCTCCACTTCGACTTCTCACTGAAGAAACTGCATTAGGACCCTCCAGGAACTCTACAAGCAGCAACAAAGAAGCAAGACATCTTCTGCAACATTGTATCTCTGGCTCCTGTCAGCAACAGCAACAGTTTCCCAGTCGTGCATCCTCTGAGGACAGCCCATCTTCAGCCTGCATCAGAAGAGTGAAGGACTCACTCCCCTGCTTCTTCAGGCACCAGCTGCGATGACGACAGACTGCGTGGATCCTGCATCACAGGTGGTGGACTGAAGTGGTCCTGACGGTGCTCTCTTCCAGTTGTCCCACTTTGGTGGAGGTAAGACATTGCCTCCCCACGCAAGACAGTACCCCCGTGCACTGTGTCTTTTACAGCTGCCAAGGCTTGTTGGCATCCTTCCTCCAAGTCCTTCATGTATCTTGTAGCTCCGGCCCCCGGCACTCTATCCTGAGAAGCACAGCTTCCTGAGTGGTTCTCCAACGGCGTGGGAGTCTTTGCCGTAATGCTGCGTGGGCCTCTCCTGCAACTTTCTTTGTACCCGTGTTATAGAACTCCGGTGTGTGCTGCCTGGCCTTCAGTGGGCTCTCTGAGTTTTTGAGAGCCCCTCTGACTCCACCTCTTGGTTCTTCCTGGTCCTGGGTTGCACCATTTTCCGCTAAACGCAAGCTTTGCATGTGCCACGGGTTGTTGGCGGACTCCGAAGACGCACACCCAACTGCAATCCTCCATCCGGCGTGACACATCACTAGCACCCACCAGGAACAAGACTTGGTCTTCTTGGGTGCAGTGTTGACTTTTCTTCTTCACCAGTGGTTTTCCTTTTGCACCTCCATCTGGGTTAGCAGGAGCTCCTGCTCCTCCTGGACTCTTCTGTGCTTCATGGACCTGGTCCCCTTCTTCCACAGGTCTAATTGTCAGGGATCCCATTGTTGGTGTCATGCAGTCTCTTCTGGGTTTTGCATAAATCTTCTAGTTTTTGTGTGTGTTTTGGGAAAGTTACTGTGATTTACACATGCTTTCCTGGTCACTGGGGTGGGTTGTGGTACTTACCTTTGGGCTTTTCTAGTAATCCCAGCTCCCTTCTACACACTACATTTGCCTAGGTGGGGGACCACCTTTCGCATTCCACTTTCTTAGTATGTGGTTTGTGCTTCCACTAGGCCCATTTCTAACTATTGTGATTTTCACTAATTGCACTGTTTTCCAACAGTTTTTATGCCTATTTCTGCATACTAGTGTATATATTGTGTGTATGACTTACCTCCTAATGGAGGATAGTCTCTATGGTATTTGTGTCACCAAAATAAAGTACCTTTATTTTGTAACACTGAGCATTTTCTTTCATTTGTTTTAGTAGTGTGTGACTACAGTAGTATTCCATGAGCTTTGCATGTCTCCTAGATAAGCCTTGGCTGTTCATCCATAGCTACCGCTAGAGAGCCTGGCTTCTAGACGATGCCTACACTACACTAATAAGAGATAACTGGACCTGGTATAAGGTGTAAGTACCATAGGTAACCAGTACACACCACGCCAGCCTCCTACATTGGAGGTGCAGCGGTGGGATAAGTACTAGCAATTGCCTTATCGCTCTGTCACCTGGTGCTTTCCACACGAAAGCTCACTCCATACCTAGAGACAATACATAGTACCTAGTGCAGGAATCTAGTCTCTAAACCTCCTTCTGAGAGACTAGAGGTTAGGTAGGTTAGGTACACCCTACACCATCCTAACACATACCATGTCTGCAGCTGGTCCTAGCTCTGAGGTCATTGGCTCTCCTTATGAGGGCAAGACCTTCAAGGAATTGAAGGGGCTGCATTCAAAGAGGAAGCTAGACATGGGGAAGAATCCTAACAAGAGTTTACTTTTGAGCCTCCTTCTTCCGGATGACCAAGAACATGCTGGTAGCCAGAAGGAGGAGGAAGACAAAGACTCTAACCACATTCTTCAAAGGATCTTGTTCCTAGCAGACCAACTAGTATAGCAGGCAGTGGGAGGGAAATTCACTCAGGTAGGTCTCCCTTGACACCCAGAGGACAAGTAGCTAGGGTCACTAAAACTAGGGAAAGATCCACTTCTGAACACTCTTGTGTCACTTCAGTGTCTGAGGGCTCACACTGCACAACTCCAGGGTATGACTGTATCGACAAAGAGCTCAGAAAGCAGAGACTGAAGGAGGCAATGCTGAGGCTGCAGCAGCAACAGCTAGCCTTAGATAAAGAGGCCTTGGCAGTGGAGAGGGAGAGGCAGGGGTTGGGGTTAGCACCCCATGGTGGTAGCAGCAACAGGGATTATAGAGTCAGGGAGGACTCCAAAGATTCCAGAAACATGCACAAAATTGTGGTTTGGTGCACTTGAGAGGGCCAGTAAAGTTCAGAGGGTCCCTCAAAGGCAGTGGGCTGCTATTCTCTGGTTGTCCTTCTCTGACCAGGGGAGGGATAGACTTCTCACTGTCAGAAGGAGATGCATACAACTACAATGTTGTAAAAACAACACTCTTAGAGGGTTTTGATTTCACCACTGAACAATACATGATCAAGTTCAGGGAGACCAGAAAAGAGGCCTCACAAGATTGAGTTGACTTTTTGGACTGTTCTTTTAAAGCTTTAGAAGGCTGGTTACATGGCAGCAAAGCGTCTGACTATGAGGGCTTGTATAATCTTACTAAGAGAGCATATTTTGAATAATTGTGTGTCTGACTTGTTGCACCAGTACTTGATAGACTTAGATCTGACCTCTTTCGAAGAATTGGGAAAGAAGGCAGACAAATGAGTCAGAACAAGAGTGAGCAGAAAAGCTCATACATGGGGTGACAAGGACAAGGAGAAGGATGGTAAGTCTAATGACAAAGGTGGGGACAAAGATAAAAGTTAAGAGTCAGGCTCATAAAACTCTTCTGGGGGTGGGTCTCAATCATCTTCTCATCACAATCAGAATAAAACGCCTCAGTGCTATATTTGTAAAAACAAAGGCCATTGAGAAGGAGACCGCTCTTGCCCTAAGAAAAGCACCAAACCTCCCAACCCCACTGCTACAACTAGTGCCCCCAGCAATAGCAGTGGTGGTGGGAAAACTAATACTACAAATAGTCAGTCCAGGGGTGTAGCAGGGCTCACTCTGGGAAAATGTAGTGGGGGTGGTTTAGTTAGGGAAACCACTGAGGCTGTTTTAGTCTCTGATGGTGGCATTGCCCTTGCCATCCTTGTTGCTGGTCTCCTCAATATGGATAAGTACAAGCAACAACCCCTAATAAATGGTGTTCAGGTTGAGGCCTTCAGGGGCATAGGTGCCAGTGTCACCATGGTGATTGAAAAACTGGTGGCCCCTGAGCAGTACCTACTTGGTCATCAGTACCAAGTGACTGACACCCACAACAATACTGTGAGCTACCCCTTAGCAGTTGTTGATCTTAACTGGGGGGTGGGGGGAATGGAGGGGTTACTGGTCCTAAAAAAGTTGTAGTGTCCACAGACCTACCTGTAGAGTGTCTACTAGGGAACGACTTGGAGACTTCAACTTGGGGTGAAGTAGAGTTGGAGGCCCATGCAGCCATGCTGGGCATTCCTGGGCATATCTTTGCTTTAACAAAAGCTCAGGCCAAAAAGCAAAGGGAACAGGGAAACTTGGATCCTGAAACTATGGACTAAGAGCTTCCCAAAAGCAGGACTAGGAAGGGTAAGAAATTATCCCCTATCCCTACCCTCACTGATGATTCCCCCTTTGAGGAGGGGTAATTAAATCCTTGGACAGACCCTACACCTGAAGAACTTCAAGCTGACACTGCTGAACTCTTAGGTGCAGGGGTGTCCTGCCAGGGAGGAATTAAGTGTGACACAGCAAACCTGCCCCACACTTGAGGGTTTGAGACAGCAAGGTGTCAAAGAAGAAGCAGGGGATGTCAGTGGCACCCACAGGGTGGGCTGGGAAAACAAATCTCATGAATTCAGAAGCAAGGGAACCCAAACATGGTGCCACCAGAAGATAGGTCATCCCTATGCAATACAGAGAATTGTTGTTGACTTTGGCACATTGCATTCCCCTTGCTGGACATCTGGGGCAAAGAAAAACATGGGACAGACTGGTCTCTCACTTTTACTGGCCTCACACGTCAGAAGATACCAAAGAGTTTTGTCGCTCCTGTGTCACTTGTCAAGCCAGTGGCAAGACAGGTGGCACCCAAGGGCCCCCTTAATCCCACTGCTAGTGGGTGGGGTACCCTTTGAAAGGGTAAAGGTTGATATTGTTGGCACCTTTGACCCTCCCACAGCTTCTGGAAACAGATTCATACTGATGGTTGTGGACCATGCCACCAGGTAACCAGATGCCATACCTCTTAGGACCACTACAGCTCCTGAAGTGGCCAAAACCCTACTGGGAATCTTTTCCAGGGTGGGCTTCCCAAAAGAGGTTGTATCAGACAGGGGTAGCAAATTCATGTCTGCATACTTAAAAGCAATGTGGAAAGAGGGTGGTGTAACATACAAATTCACTACACCTTACCACCCCCAAATAAATGGGTTGGTTGAGCGTTTTAAGAAAACACTTATAGGCATGATTATGGGACTCTCTGAAAAACTCAGGAGGAGATGGGATGTCCTGTTACCATGCCTCCTCTGTGCCTACAGGGAAGTATCCCAAAAAGGAGAGGGCTACAGCCCCTTTAAACTCCTCTTTAGTCACCATGGTAGAGGTCCATTAGCTTTTGTGAAAGAGGATTGGGAGTAGCCTTTGAGGTCCCTAAACAAGATATAGTGGACTATGTACTTGTCCTCAGATCAAGGATGGCTGAATATATGAAGAAGGTCAGTATGAAACTTCAGGCAAGCCAAGAATTGCAAAAGCAATGGCATAACCAGAAGGCTGTCCTGACAGTGTACCGACCAGGGCACAAAGCGTGGGTCCTGGAGCCTGTGGCACCAAGAGCACTCCAAGACAAATAGAGTGGACCACACATCATAGTGGAGAAAAAAGGTGAGGTAACTTACTTAGTTGACCTTGGTACTCCAAGACGTTCTCTCAGAGTACTTCATGTGAACCGCCTAAAGCCCTACTATGACAGGGCTGACTTAACCCTGCTGATGGCCACAGATGAGGGACAGGAAGAAGAGAGTGACCCTCCCCCTGACCTCTTTTTAAATCCTGCAGCTGATGGTTCAGTTGAGGAGGTGGTCTTAGCAGATTTCCTTTTGAGACTGAGAAAGGCAGACTGCAGAAATCGCCTAGGACAGTTCTCAGAACTGTTTTCCCTATCACCTGGTCAGACCACATTGTGTGAACACACCATTGATACAGGGGACAGTTTGCCTGTGAAAAGTAAAATTTACAGGCAACCTGATCATGTAAGGGATTGCATCAAAGCAGAGGTGCAAAAGATGCTTGACCTGGGAGTCAGTGAGCACTCAGATAGCCCCTGGGCTAACCCAGGGGTGCTAGTCCCAAAAC
Organism: Pleurodeles waltl; assembly: GCF_031143425.1. Taxonomy (NCBI): domain Eukaryota; kingdom Metazoa; phylum Chordata; class Amphibia; order Caudata; family Salamandridae; genus Pleurodeles; species Pleurodeles waltl. The sequence goes on along the minus strand of NC_090445.1, from coordinate 562,403,978 downwards.
CTCACTCTCAGAATGGGGAAAAGAGAAATGAGGTTTTGTGTTGACTAGAGAGGGCTCAATACAGTAACCAAGACACACGGGCAGATGAGCTCAGATATATTAATATCTGCCAAGTATCTCAGCACTTTTGACCTTACCGCAAGCTATTGGCAGATTAAGTTGTCAGAAGATGCTAAACCAAAGACAGCGTTTTCAACCATTGGAGGGCACTACCAATTTACAGTAATGCCCTTTGGTCTGAAGAATGCACCTGCCACTTTTCAGAGGTTGGTGAATACAGTCCTCCAAGGTCTGGAAGCCTTCAGTGCATCATATATATAGATAATATAGCTGTGTTTAGCTCTACCTGGGATGACCGCCCGGTCCACCTATGGAAAGTTTTGGAGGCTCTGCAAAAAACAGGCCTTACTATCAACGTTTCAAAGTGCCAGATATGGCAGGAGAAAGTGGTTTATCTGGGACACCTAGTAGGTGGGGAACAGATTCAGCCACTAAAAGGGAGGATTCAAACCATTTTGGATTTGACTCCCCCTACCACACAGACCCAGGTCAGAGCCTTTCTAGGTCTCACTGGGTATTACAGGAGGTTCATTAAGAAATATGGCTCCATTGTTGCCCCTCTTAATGACCTCACCTCCAAGAAAATGCCTAAAAAGGTATTATGGACAGCCAGCTGTCAAAAAGCTTTTGAGGAACTTAAACAGGCCATGCGCTCTGCACCTGTTCTAAAGAGCCCAAACTACTCCAAGACGTTCATAATTCAGACTGATGATTCAGAGGTAGGGGTGGGGCAGTTATTTGACAGCTTAATACAGAGGGCCAGGATCAATCAGTAGCTTTTGTCAGCAGAAGGTTGACCCCCCGGAGAAAAGCGTTGGTCAGCCATAGAGAGGGAAGCCTTTGCTGTGGTCTGGGCCTTGATGAAGTTGAGACCATACCTCTTTGGTTTTCACTTCATTGTTCAGACAGACCACAAGAGATGAAAGGAGAAAACTCAAAATTGTTGAGGTGGTCCATTTCCCTACAGGGTATGGACTTTACAGTGCAATATAGATCTGGGAGTAATCACTAGTTCAGATGGACTCTCCAGATGTTTCCACTTAGACAAGGAAGACTCATCTGGGCAAGGTTAGCCTTCCTGTCCCTCGTTTGGGGGGCGGGGAGGGTTGTGTAGGAAAGTACCCTCTTTCTTGACCTGGTTACCCCCATTTTCTGATGTAAGTGTGTTTGTCTGTGTTCACTGGGATCCTGCTAACCAGGACCCCATTGATTATGCTCTCTCTCCCAAAACTCTGGATTTCACCTACAATTGGCATACTGGTGCACCCTTATAAGTCCCAAGTATATGGTACCCAGGTACCCAGGGCGTTAGGGTTCCAGGGGATCCCTATGGGCTGCAGCATATATTTTGCCACCCATAGGGAGCCCATGCAAAGGCTTCTACAGGACTGCCATTGCAGCCTGCGTGGAAAGGTGCAAGCACCCTTTCACTGCATCAGGTCACTTATAAGTCACCCTTATAGCAGGCCCTCCAGCCCTGAGGGCAGGGTGCAGAGTACCTGTGTGTGGGGGCACCCCTGCACTAGCAGAGGTGCTCCCACAAACTCCAGGACCATTTTCCCAGACTTTGTGAGTGCGCGGTCACCATTTTACCCATGTAGTGGACATAGCTACCTATGTCCAGCTACATAATGGTAACTCCGAACATATGCATGTTTGGTATCAAACATGTTGGAATCATACACCAAAGCTTTTGCAAGCATTGGTTGTATGAGTCCATGCACTCTGGGGGCTCCTTAGAGGATCCCTAGTATTGCCATTTCAGCCTTCTGAGGTTTTGCAGGTAGTCCCAGCTGATGCCAGCTCACAGACAGGTTTCTGCCCTCCTGTTGCTTGAAAAGCTCGAGCCCAGGAAGACAGAACAAAGGATTTCCTTTGGGAGAGGGGTATTACACCCTCTCCCTTTCGAAATAGGAGTTACAGGCATGAGAGGGGTAGCCTCCCCAAGCCACTGGAAATGCTTTGAAGTCTACATCAGTTCAGGGACCCCCAGACCCTGCTCTGGCACCAAACTCGACGAAAGAAAGGGGAGCAACCACTCCCCTGTCCATCACCACCCAAGGGGTGGTGCTCAGAGCTCCTCCAGAGGGTCCCTGGGTTTTGCCATCTTGGATTTAACTCAGGAGGTGACATCAGAACCCTCCCCTGATAGGTGCTTTCCTGGTTAGGTGACCAATCCTCCTTTCAGGGCCATTTAGGGTCTTTCCTTTGGGTGGTTCCTTAGATTCGGATTGCAAGACTCCAGCAGGAATCCTCTGCATCCTGCACTTCGACTTCTCACTGAAGAAACTGCACCTGGACACTCCAGGAACCCTACAAGCCACAACAAATAAGCAAGACCCCTTCTGCAACATTGTACCTCCGGCTCCTGCCAGCAACTGCAACATTTTTGTGGTTGTGCATCCTCTGAGGACAGCCCATCTTCAGCCTGCATCAGAACATCGAAGGAATCTCCCTTGGGATGAAGGAGTCACTCCCCTGCTTCTGCAGGCACCAACTGCAACGACGACTGGCAACGTGGACCTCCTCTCCTGCTGACCTGTGTGGATCCTGCATCACGGGTGGTGGACTGAAGTGGTCCCGACGGTCCTCTCTGCCAGCTGTCCCACTCTGGTGGAGGTAAGACCTTGCCTCCCCAAGCAAGACAATACCCCAGTGCACCGCGTCTTTTGCAGCTACCAAGGTTTGTTCGCATCCTTCCTCCAAATCCTACGTGCCTCTTGTAGCTCCATCCCGCAGCACTCTATGCTGCCATGCACAGCTTCCTGAGTGGTTCTCCAGTGGCGTGGGAGCCTTTGTCGTAGTGCTTCGTGGGCCTCTTCTGCAACTTTCTTCTCCCCATGCTGTGGGACTTCTGTGTGCCCTGCCTGGTCTTCTATAAGCTCTCCGAGTTGATGAGAGCCCCCTCTGGCTCCCTCTCCTGGGTGGAGTCCAGCTTGGTCCTTCCTGGTCCCAGGCAGCGCCATATTCTGCTAACCGCAAGCTTTGCGTGTACCAAATCTTGTTGGCGGACTCGGACGACGCAAACCCAACTGCAGGCCTCCATCTGGTGTCAGACATCACTTGCACCTTCCAGAAACCCGACTTTGTCTTCTTGGGTGCAGTGCTGACTTTTCTACTTCACTGGTGGTTCTCCTTTTGCACCTTCCTCTGAGTTAGCAGGGGCTCTTGCTCTTCCTGGACTCTTCTGCACTTCTTGGACTTGGTCCCCTTCTACCACAGTGTCTTCTTGTCAGGGATTCCACTATTGGTGTCTTGCAGTCTCTTCTGGATTTTGCATAATTCTTCTCCTCATTTCTGTGTGTGTTCTGGGAAAGTTACTGGGATTTACTCCTGCTTTCCTGGTCACTGGGGTGGGTTGTGGTACTTACCTTTTGGCTTTTCTAGTACCCCCAGCTCCCCATACACACTTGCCTAGGTGGGGGGCTGACTTTTGCAATCCACTTTCTTAGTATTTGGTTTGTGCTCTCCCTTGGCCCATTTCTTACGATTGTGATTTTCACTAATTGCACTGTTTTCTAACTGTTTTATGCCTATTTCTGCATACTACTGTATATAATGTGTGCATTACTTACCTCCTAAGGGAGTATAGTCTCTAGGGTATTTTTGGTATTTGTGCCACCAAAATAAAGTACCTTTATTTTGTAACTCTGAGTATTTTCTTTCTTGTGTGTGAGTGCTGTGTGATTACAGTGGTATTGCATGAGCTTTGCATTTCTCCTGGATATGGATAAGCCTTGGCTGCTCATCCACAGCTACCTCTATAGAGACTGGCTTCTAGACACTCCCTCCACTACACTAATAAGGGATAACTGGACCTAGTATAAGGTGTAGGTACCATAGGCACCAACTACACACCAGGCCAGCCTCCTACAGCTTTGTGTTCTCACAAATAATGATACTCCACTGTACGAAACTCTCCACCACTGTAGTGCATGACACTACACACTTGACAACAATGAACTATACGACACTACTGACCACCACTCTCTGCCACTACACTCTACAACTCTCGGCTACACTCTATGCCACTCTACTCAATGACACACCACTCCACCACACTCCATTTCATGACACTCCACTGTACAATATTCAGCTCTACTGTTCAACACGCCACTACACTGTACAACACTCTACAATACTCCACTCCACAAAAAACCACGCCACTCCACTGTATAACACTTTACTCCACTGTATGCTAGGTCTCTACATTCTACTCCTCTCTGTTTCACTCTACAATACTCCCTTGTATGACACCGAATTCTAGGACACTCTCCTTCACATATATACACACACACACACACACACTACATACACACATACTTGCCTTAACTATACTTATGTGTGGTAAAGGCATATGGGTGGGAAAGATTTGCATGGCAAATGATAAGTAGTAAAGGCATTGCATGTAATGCCTGCATTGTAAAGGCTGTTTCCCTCTCAGAATGGTAGGCAGCTTTTTCCCTTTGACTTAATCCACTCAGACGGGTCCAGCCAAGGTCTGTGTAACAAGCTGCTAGCAGGGAGGTGGGGTAGAGCAGCAAATTTCCTGGTAGGGGAGACCCAACACAAAGATACACAAGAAAACAAGTTGTCCCATTTAATTACCTTTTATCTTTTGGGAGAGGGATAGCTCTTCCAGTAAATAATGGGTCAAGAAAGGGCACGTGGAACTCCCTAAGCTTCTGTGAGATGTCCTGGAGAAGCTCTGTAGTTTACTGTAGTTTACTCCTGCTACCTGGGCACTCACCAACACCCCATTGGAACTATGTACCAAACACTTAAGAACTTGAATGCTTCATGCACATCCACTACACACGCAGATGAGTATACCATGTGTAAGGAAATGCCTCCTTGGCATGGTTACCCCCTGACTTTTTGCCTTTGCTGCTGCTATGTTTTGAATTGAAAGTGTGCTGAGGCCTGCTAACCATGCCCCAGCACCACTGTTCTTTCCCTAACCTGTACTTTTGTTTTACACAATTGGCACACCCTGGCATCCAGGTAAGTCCCTTGTAACTGGTACCCCTGGTACCAAGGGCCCTGATGCCAGGGAAGGTCTCTAAGGGCTGCAGCATATCTTATGCCACCCTGGGGACCCCTCACTCAGCACAGACACACTGCTTGCCAGCTTGTGTGTGCTGGTGAGGACAAAACGAATAAGTCGACATGGCACTCCCCTCAGGCTGCCATGCAAACCTCACACTGCGTATGCAGTATAGATAAGTCACCCCTCTAGCAGGCCCTACAGCCCTAAGGCAGGGTGCACTATACCATAGGTGAGGGCACCCGTGCATGAGCACTGTGCCCCTACAGTGTCTAAGCAAAACCTTAGACATTGTAAGTGCAGGGTAGCCATAAGAGTATATGGTCTGGGAGTCTGTCAAACACGAACTCCACAGCACCATAATGGCTACACTGAAAACTGGGAAGTTTGGTATCAAACTTCTCAGCACAATAAATGCACACTGATGCCAGTGTACATTTTATTGTAAACTACACCCCAGAGGGCACCTTAGAGGTGCCCCCTGAAACCTTAACCAACTACCTGTGTAGGCTGACTGGTTTTAGCAGCCTGCCACACTCGAGACATGTTGCTGGCCACATGGGGAGAGTGCCTTTGTCACTCTGTGGCCAGTAACATAGCCTGCACTCGGTGGAGATGCTATCACCTCCCCCAGGCAGGAGCTGTAACACCTGGCGGTGAGCCTCAAAGGCTCACCCCCTTTGTTCCAGCACCACAGGGCACTCCAGCTAGTGGAGTTGCCCGCCCCCTCCGGCCAAGGCCCCACTTTTTGCGGCAAGGCCGGAGGAAATAATGAGAATAACAAGGAGGAGTCACTGGCCAGTCAGGACAGCCCCTAAGGTGTCCTGAGCTGAAGTGACTCTAACTTTTAGAAATCCTCCATCTTGCAGATGGAGGATTCCCCCAATAGGGATAGGAATGTGACCCCTCCTCTTGGGAGGAGGCACAAAGAGGGTGTGCCCACCCTCAGGGCTAGTAGCCATTGGCTACTAACCCCCCAGACCTAAACACGCCCTTAAATTTAGTATTTAAGGGCTCCCCTGAACCTAAGAATTTAGATTCCTGCAACTTACGAAGAAGAGGACTGCTGAGCTGAAAAACCCCTGCAGAGAAGACGGAGACACCAACTGCTTTGGCCCCAGCCCGACCGGCCTGTCTCCCTCCTTCAGAAGAAAACTGCTCCAGCGATGCTTTCCCCAGGACCAGCGACCTCTGAATCCTCAGAGGACTGCCCTGCTTCCAAAAGACCAAGAAACTCCCGAGAACAGCGGCCTTGTTCAACAAAGACTGCAACTTTGTTTCCAGAGGATCAGATTTAAAGACCCCTGCAATCCCCGCAAGAAGCGTGAGACTTGCAACACTGCACCCGGCGACCCCGAGTCGACTGGTGAAGAAACAACGCTACAGGGAGGACCCCCAGGTGACTCCAAGACTGTGAGTAACCCAAGTTGTCCCCCCTGAGCCCCCACAGCGACGCCTGCAGAGGGAATCCCGAGGCTCCCCCTGACCGCGACTGCCTGACTCTAAAATCCCGATGCCTGGAAAAGACCCTGCACCCGCAGCCCCCAGGACCTGAAGGATCGGATCTCCAGTGCAGGAGTGACCTCCAGGAGGCCCTCTCCCTTGCCCAGGTGGTGGCTAACCCAAGGAGCCCCCCCCTTGCCTGCCTGCACCGCTGAAGAGACCCCTTGGTCTCCCATTGATTTCTATTACAAACCCGAAGCTTGTTTGCACACTGCACCCGGCCGCCCCCGTGCTGCTGAGGGTGTACTTTTTGTGTGGACTTGTGTCCCCCCAGGTGCCCTACAAAACCCCCCTGGTCTGCCCTCCGAAGACGCGGGTATTTACCTGCTGGCAGACTGGAACCAGGGCACCCCCTTCTCCATTGAAGCCTATGTGTTTTGGGCACCACTTTGAACTCTGCACCTGACCGGCCCTGAGCTGCTGGTGTGGTGACTTTGGGGTTGCTCTGAACCCCCAACGGTGGGCTACCTTGGACCCCAATTTGAACCCCGTATGTGGTTTACTTACCTGCAAGAACTAACAATAACTTACTTCCCCTAGGAACTGTGAAAATTGCAGTGTCCACTTTTAAAATAGCTATATGTGTTTTATGTAAAAAGTATATATGCTATTGTGATTATTCAAAGTTCCTAAAGTACTTACCTGCAATACCTTTCAAATGAGATATTACATGTAGAATTTGAACCTGTGGTTCTTAAAATAAACTAAGAAAAGATATTGTTCTATACAAAAACCTATTGGCTTGGAATGGTCTCCGAGTGTGTGTTCCTCATTTATTGCCTGTGTGTATGTACAACAAATGCTTAACACTACTCCTTTGATAAGCCTACTGCTCGACCACACTACCACAAAATAGAGCATTAGTATTATCTCTTTTTGCCACTATCTTACCTCTAAGGGGAGCCCTTGGACTCTGTGCATACTATTCCTTACTTTGAAATAGTGCATACAGAGCCGACTTCCTACATTGGTGGATCAGCGGTGGGGTACAAGACTTTGCATTTGCTGGACTACTCAGCCAATACCTGATCACACGACAAATTCCAAAAATCGTCATTAGAAATTGATTTTTACAATTTGAACAATTTTTCTAAATTTTTAAAAGTCCTGCTAGGGACTTGTGTTAGTCCCTGTTAGCATTTCTTTTAGAGTTTAAAAGTTTTGTGAAAGTTTGAATTAGAACCTAGAACTAGTTTTAGATTCCTAAAAAGTATTCCAACTTTTAGAAGCATAATGTCTAGTGCAGAGATGAATGTGGAGGAACTCGACCTCACACCTTACCTCCATCTTAAGATGAGGGAGTTAAGGTCACTCTGCAAAATAAAGAAAATAGCAATGGGCCCCAGACCTTCCAAACTACAGCTCCAGGAGCTTTTGGCAGAGTTTGAAAAGGCCAACCCCTCTGAGGATGGCCACACAGAGGATGAAGATAGTGACTTGGAGGAAAATTCCCACCTACCAGTCCTAACTAGGGAGAACATGGCCACTCCAGCCCTGTCTCCAAATATAGTAGTCAGAGATGCTGCTTCCCTCACAGGAGGGACCAACATCTCTGAAATCACTGAGGATAACTCCAGTGAAGAGGACATCCAGTTAGCCAGGACGGCCAAAAGATTGGCTTTGGAAAGACAGATCCTAGCCATAGAAAGGGAAAGACAAGAGATGGGCCTAGGACCCATCAATGGTGGCAGCAACATAACTAGGGTCAGAGATTCTCCTGACATGTTAAAAATCCCTAAAGGGATTGTGACTAAATATGAAGATGGTGATGACATCACCAAATGGTTCACAGCTTTTGAGAGGGCTTGTGTAACCAGAAAAGTGAACAGATCTCACTGGGGTGCTCTCCTTTGGGAAATGTTCACTGGAAAGTGTAGGGATAGACTCCTCACACTCTCTGGAAAAGATGCAGAATCTTATGACCTCATGAAGGGTACCCTGATTGAGGGCTTTGGATTCTCCACTGAGGAGTATAGGATTAGATTCAGGGGGGCTCAAAAATCCTCGAGCCAGACCTGGGTTGATTTTGTAGACTACTCAGTAAAAACAATGGATGGTTGGATTCAAGGTAGTGGTGTAAGTAATTATGATGGGCTGTACAATTTATTTGTGAAAGAACACCTATTAAGTAATTGTTTCAATGATAAACTGCATCAGCATCTGGTAGACCTAGGACCAATTTCTCCCCAAGAATTGGGCAAGAAGGCGGACCATTGGGTCAAGACTAGGGTGACCAAGACTTCCACAGGGGGTGACCAAAAGAAAGGGGTCACAAAGCCTCCCCAGGGGAAAGGTGTTGAGACATCCAAAAACAAAAATAGTAAAGAGTCTTCTACAGGCCCCCAAAAACCTGCACAGGAGGGTGGGCCCAGAGCCTCTTCACAAACCAATTTTGGGTACAAGGGTAAAAACTTTGATCCCAAAAAGGCCTGGTGTCGTAGCTGTAATCAGCCTGGACACCAAACTGGAGACAAGGCCTGTCCCAAGAAAACTACCACTTCTAACTCCACTCCAGCTAACACTGGAATGGCTAGTCTCCAAGTGGGATCAACAGTGTGCCCAGAGCAAATCAGGTGTCACACTGAAGCTACATTAGTCTCTGAGGGTGGGGTGGATTTAGCTACACTGGCTGCCTGGCCTCCTAACATGCAAAAATACAGGCAGCAGCTCTTAATTAATGGGACAAGTGTAGAAGGCCTGAGGGATACAGGTGCCAGTGTCACAATGGTGACAGAGAAACTGGTTTACCCTGGTCAATACCTGGCTGGACAAACTTATCCAGTCACCAACGCTGACAATCAGACTAAAGTACATCCCATGGCTATGGTAACTTTAGAGTGGGGAGGGGTCAATGGCCTGAAACAGGTGGTGGTCTCCTCAAATATCCCAGTAAACTGTTTGCTTGGAAATGACCTGGAGTCCTCAGCATGGGCTGAGGTAGAACTGAAAACCCATGCAGCCATGCTGTGTATCCCTGAACTGGTGTGTGTCAAGACAAGGGCACAGTGCAAGGCTCAGGGTGAAAAAGTAGAGCTGGAGTCTGGAAAAAGGGCCCAGCCTACCAAGAGGAAAGGAAAGTCAGCTGGGAAATCAGCTGCAACACAACCACAAAAAGAGAACCTCTCTTCTCAGGAAGAAGTTCTGCCCTCTGAGGGAACTGAGCCTATGGAGTTGGAACCTTATCAGGTTGAACTCTTAGGCCCAGGGGGACCCTCAAGGGAGCAGTTGTGTAAGGGGCAAGAAACCTGTCCCTCTCTTGAAGGCCTTAGGCAGCAAGCTGCTGAAGAGTCCAATGGCAAGAAAACTGGAACACATAGGGTCTATTGGGAAGATGGGCTCCTGTACACTGAGGCAAGAGATCCCAAACCTGGTGCCACTAGGAGAGTGGTAGTGCCTCAGGAGTTCAGAGAGTTCATACTGACCTTAGCCCATGATATTCCCCTTGCTGGGCATTTGGGACAAACCAAGACGTGGGAGAGACTAGTCAACCACTTCTACTGGCCCAACATGTCCCAGAAAGTTAAGGAGTTTTGTGTCTCCTGTACCACCTGTCAAGCCAGTGGTAAGACAGGTGGACATCCAAAGGCCCCCCTCATTCCACTTCCAGTGGTGGGGGTCCCCTTTGAAAGAGTGGGTGTGGACATAGTGGGTCCACTTGAACCTCCCACAGCCTCAGGAAATATGTACATCCTATTAGTAGTGGATCATGCTACTAGGTATCCTGAAGCTATTCCCCTTAGGTTGACTACTGCCCCTGCAGTAGCCAAGGCCCTCATTGGTATCTTTACCAGAGTGGGCTTCCCTAAGGAGGTGGTGTCTGACAGAGGTACCAACTTCATGTCAGCATACCTGAAACACATGTGGAATGAGTGTGGAGTGACTTATAAATTCACTACACCCTATCATCCACAAACTAATGGCCTTGTTGAGAGATTCAACAAGACATTAAAGGGCATGATCATGGGGCTCCCAGAAAAACTCAAAAGGAGATGGGATGTCCTCTTGCCATGTCTGCTTTTCGCTTACAGAGAGGTGCCTCAGAAGGGAGTAGGGTTCTCACCCTTTGAACTTCTGTTTGGCCACCCTGTAAGGGGACCACTAGCTCTTGTGAAAGAAGGCTGGGAGAGACCTCTTCATGAGCCCAAACAAGACATAGTGGACTATGTGCTTGGCCTTTGTTCAAGGATGGCAGAGTACATGGAAAAGGCAAGTAAAAACCTTGAGGCCAGCCAACAGCTCCAGAAGTTTTGGTATGACCAAAAGGCTGCAATGGTTGAATTTCAACCAGGGCAGAAAGTCTGGGTTTTGGAGCCTGTGGCTCCCAGGGCACTCCAGGACAAATGGAGTGGCCCTTACCCAGTACTAGAGAAGAAGAGTCAGGTCACCTACCTGGTGGACTTAGGCACCAGCAGGAGCCCCAAGAGGGTGATCCATGTGAACCGCCTAAAACTGTTCCATGATAGGGCTGATGTGAATCTGTTGATGGTAACAGATGAGGACCAGGAAGCTGAGAGTGAACCTCTCCCTGATCTCCTCTCATCAAACCCTAAAGATGGCTCAGTGGATGGAGTGATCTATTCAGACACCCTCTCTAGCCAACAGCAATCTGACTGTAGGAAGGTCCTGCAGCAGTTTGCGGAGCTCTTTTCCCTAACCCCTGGTCAGACACACCTGTGTACCCATGATGTGGACACAGGAGACAGCATGCCTGTCAAAAACAAACTTTTCAGACAGTCTGACCAAGTTAAGGAAAGCATCAAGGTGGAAGTCCACAAGATGCTGGAATTGGGAGTAATTGAGCACTCTGACAGCCCCTGGGCTAGCCCAGTGGTCTTAGTCCCCAAACCTCACACCAAAGATGGAAAGAGAGAGATGAGGTTTTGTGTGGACTACAGAGGACTTAATTCTGTCACCAAGACAGATGCCCATCCCATTCCTAGAGCCGATAGACAAATTAGGTGCTGCCAAATTCTTAAGTACCTTTGACTTAACAGCAGGGTACTGGCAAATCAAAATGACACCTGGAGCAAAAGAAAAGTCAGCATTCTCCACACCTGATGGGCATTATCAGTTTACTGTTATGCCCTTTGGTTTAAAGAATGCCCCTGCCGCCTTCCAAAGGTTGGTGAATCAAGTCCTTGCTGGTTTGGAGTCCTTTAGTGCAGCTTATCTTGATGATATTGCTGTCTTTAGCTCCAACTGGCAGGATCACCTGGTCCACCTGAAGAAGGTTTTGAAGGCTCTGCAATCAGCAGGCCTCTCTATCAAGGCATCCAAATGCCAGATAGGGCAGGGAACTGTGGTTTACTTGGGACACCTTGTAGGTGGAGGCCAAGTTCAGCCACTCCAGCCTAAGATCCAGACTATTCTGGACTGGGCAGCTCCAAAATCCCAGACTCAAGTCAGGGCATTCCTTGGCTTGACTGGGTACTATAGGAGGTTTGTGAGGGGATATGGATCCATAGTGACAGCCCTCACAGAACTCACCTCCAAGAAAATGCCCAAGAAGGTAAACTGGACTGTAGAATGCCAACAGGCCTTTGACACCCTGAAACAAGCAGTGTGCACAGCACCAGTTCTAAAAGCTCCAGATTACTCCAAGCAGTTCATTGTGCAGACAGATGCCTCTGAACATGGGATAGGGGCAGTTTTGTCCCAAACAAATGATGATGGCCTTGACCAGCCTGTTGCTTTCATTAGCAGGAGGTTACTCCCCAGGGAGCAGCGTTGGAGTGCCATTGAGAGGGAGGCCTTTGCTGTGGTTTGGTCCCTGAAGAAGATGAGACCATACCTCTTTGGTACTCACTTTGTAGTTCAAACTGAACACAGACCTCTCAGATGGCTGATGCAAATGAAAGGTGAAAATCCAAAACTGTTGAGGTAGTCCATCTCCCTACAGGGAATGGACTTTATAGTGGAACACAGACCTGGGACTGCCCATGCCAATGCAGATGGCCTTTCCAGGTTCTTCCACTTAGAAAATGAAGACTCTCTTGGTAAAGGTTAGTCTCATCCTCTTTCGTTTGGGGGGGGGGTTGTGTAAGGAAATGCCTCCTTGGCATGGTTACCCCCTGACTTTTTGCCTTTGCTGATGCTATGTTTTGAATTGAAAGTGTGCGGAGGCCTGCTAACCATGCCCCAGCACCAGTGTTCTTTCCCTAACCTGTACTTTTGTTTTACACAATTGGCACACCCTGGCATCCAGGTAAGTCCCTTGTAACTGGTACCCCTGGTACCAAGGGCCCTGATGCCAGGGAAGGTCTCTAAGGGCTGCAGCATATCTTATGCCACCCTGGGGACCCCTCACTCAGCACAGACACACTGCTTGCCAGCTTGTGTGTGCTGGTGAGGACAAAACGAATAAGTCGACATGGCACTCCCCTCAGGGTGCCATGCAAACCTCACACTGCCTATGCAGTATAGATAAGTCACCCCTCTAGCAGGCCTTACCGCCCTAAGGCAGGGTGCACTATACCATAGGGGAGGGCACCCGTGCATGAGCACTGTGCCCCTACAGTGTCTAAGCAAAACCTTAGACATTGTAACTGCAGGGTAGCCATAAGAGTATATGGTCTGGGAGTCTGTCAAACACGAACTCCACAGCACCATAATGGCTACACTGAAAACTGGGAAGTTTGGTATCAAACTTCTCAGCACAATAAATGCACACTGATGCCAGTGTACATTTTATTGTAAACTACACCGCAGAGGGCACCTTAGAGGTGCCCCCTGAAACCTTAACCAACTACCTGTGTAGGCTGACTGGTTTTAGCAGCCTGCCACACTCGAGACATGTTGCTGGCCACATGGGGAGAGTGCCTTTGTCACTCTGTGGCCAGTAACAAAGCCTGCACTGGGTGGAGATGCTATCACCTCCCCCAGGCAGGAGCTGTAACACCTGGCGGTGAGCCTCAAAGGCTCACCCCCTTTGTTCAAGCACCACAGGGCACTCCAGCTAGTGGAGTTGCCCGCCCCCTCCGGCCACGGCCCCACTTTTGGCGGCAAGGCTGGAGGAAATAATGAGAATAACAAGGAGGAGTCACTGGCCAGTCAGGACAGCCCCTAAGGTGTCCTGAGCTGAAGTGACTAACTTTTAGAAATCCTCCATCTTGCAGATGGAGGATTCCCCCAATAGGGATAGGAATGTGACCCCCTCCCCTTGGGAGGAGGCACAAAGAGGGTGTACCCACCCTCAGGGCTAGTAGTCATTGGCTACTAACCCCCCAGACCTAAACACGCCCTTAAATTTAGTATTTAAGGGCTCCCCTGAACCTAAGAATTTAGATTCCTGCAACTTACGAAGAAGAGGACTGCTGAGCTGAAAAACCCCTGCAGAGAAGACGGAGACACCAACTGCTTTGGCCCCAGCCCTACCGGCCTGTCTCCCTCCTTCAGAAGAAAACTGCTCCAGCGACGCTTTCCCCAGGACCAGCGACCTCTGAATCCTCAGAGGACTGCCCTGCTTCCAAAAGACCAAGAAACTCCAGAGAACAGCGGCCCTGTTCAACAAAGACTGCAACTTTGTTTCCAGAGGAGCAGATTTAAAGACCCCTGCAATCCCCGCAAGAAGCGTGAGACTTGCAACACTGCACCCGGCGACCCCGACTCGACTGGTGAAGAAACAACGCTACAGGGAGGACCCCCAGGCGACTCCAAGACTGTGAGTAACCCAAGTTGTCCCCCCTGAACACCCACAGCGACGCCTGCAGAGGGAATCCTGAGGCTCCCCCTGACCGCGACTGCTTGACTCTAAAATCCTGACGCCTGGAAAAGACCCTGCACCCGCAGCCCCCAGGACCTGAAGGATCATAACTCCAGTGCAGGAGTGACCCCCAGGAGGCCCTCTCCCTTGCCCAGGTGGTGGCTACCCCGAGGAGCCCCCCCCTTGCCTGCCTGCACCGCTGAAGAGACCTCTTGGTCTCCCATTGATTTTTATTACAAACCCGACGCTTGTTTGCACACTGCACCCGGCCGCCCCCGCGCTGCTGAGGGTGTACTTTTTGTGTGGACTTGTGTCCCCCCCGGTACCCTACAAAACCCCCCTGGTCTGCCCTCCGAAGACACGGGTACTTACCTGCTGGCAGACTGGAACCGGGGCACCCCCTTCTCCATTGAAGCCTATGTGTTTTGGGCACCACTTTGAACTCTGCACCTGAGCTGCTGGTGTGGTGACTTTGGGGTTGCTCTGAACCCCCAACGGTGGGCTACCTTGGACCCCAATTTGAACCCCGTAGGTGGTTTACTTACCTGCAAGATCTAACAATAACTTACCTCCCCTAGGAACTGTGAAAATTGCAGTGTCCACTTTTAAAATAGCTATATGTGTTTTATGTAAAAAGTATATATGCTATTGTGATTATTCAACGTTCCTAAAGTACTTACCTGCAATACCTTTCAAATGAGATATTACATGTAGAATTTGAACCAGTGGTTCTTAAAATAAACTAAGAAAATATATTTTTCTATACAAAAACCTGTTGGCTTGGAATTGTCTCTGAGTGTGTGTTCCTCATTTATTGCCTGTGTGTATGTACAACAAATGCTTAACACTACTCCTTTGATAAGCCTACTGCTCGACCACCCTACCACAAAATAGAGCATTAGTATCATCTCTTTTTGCCACTATCTTACCTCTAAGGGGAGCCCTTGGACTCTGTGCATACTATTCCTTACTTTGAAATAGTGCATACAGAGCCGACTTCCTACACCATGTAAGATTCATGTCCTACAAGGATGGGCGAGGAACCGGTTGCAGAGGTCTGACAGACAAATATACAAAGGTGGGAGTGGCCTGTAGGTCTCTCAGTGGCATGGACATGGAAAAAGATCTGCCTTGCTGTAGGAGGTTGGCCTGGCTTATAGTTGGTACCTGATGGTACTTACAACTTGTGCCAGATCCAGTTATCCCTTATTAGTAGATTAGTAGTGTTCTAGCAGCTTAGGCTGATCGAGGTAGCTATAGCAGAGCAGCTTAGGCTGAACTAGGAGACATGCAAAGCTCCTACTATACCAATTATATCATATAGCACTATATCACAAGAAACACAATACTCAGGGTTATTAAAAATAAAGGTACTTTATTTTATTGACAATGTGCCAAAAATATCTCAGAGGATATACTCCCTTAGGAGGTAAGTAAAATACACAAAATATACACACAAAGCAGAATCAGGTAAGTAAACAGTTAGAAAAGTAGTGCAAACACTGTAGAACACAATAGGATGCAATAGGCCTAGGGGCAACACAAACCATATACTCTAAAACTGGATGTCAGGAATAAGACCATGCGCGGTCCAGGTCCCGCCCGCAACTCCGCTGCGCTGCTCTGTGGTGCTTTCGGCGCACCACTTGCCATCCCCTCTTGCTCCAAAGGTGGCCATCAGCGTCAACTGCCCTGTGGCAAAGCTCATAGAGCTGCAGGTTTAGGACATTGATGGACAAGATTAACTTATAAGTGCTATTCCATGAAGGGGCTACAATTCCCATGTTTTTAGAGGCAGCAGCCATCTTGGGGTGTGGCAGGCCTATAAAGCCCAGCCACACCCAAGCACGTTGCTCACTATTTTGAAGACTTCGATGAAGTTAGACCTCGTGGGGGATTCTCTGAAGAAGAGCAGAGTTCCTGCATGGCTGAGTGGCATCGATCGTAGTATCCTTGTTTCCATGGTGAATTAAAAAACAAGTAGGCCGTACTCGTAGCGGTAAGGCCTTGATGACTTCAATTTTGGAGGAAGTCATTACTTCCAGAAGTAAAGCGCCCCTTACCATAACGAGCAAAGCGTTTTCAGTTTCCAGGTTGCAGCGGCCTAGGCGTGATGATCAAAGGCGTTTCAGTCCACAGGTGTAAAGTGCTCTTGGCACGACCATTCAGGCGCTTCAGTCCACAGATGTAAAGCGTTCTTGGCGCGGCAGTTCAGGCGATTCAGTCCATAGGTGTAAAGCGCTCTTGGCACGACAATTCAGGCGCTCCAGTCCACAGATGTAAAGCGCTCTTGGCACAGCAGTTCAGGCGCTTCAGTCCACAGGTGTAAAGCGCTCTTGGCATGGCAATTCAAGTGCTTCAGTCCACAGATGTAAAGCGCTCTTGGCACGGCAATTCAAGCGCTTCAGTCCATAGGTGTAAATCGCTTTTGGCACGGCAATCAAAGCGCTTCAATCCACAGGAGTAAAAGGCTCTTGGTACAACAATCAAAGTGATTCAGGCCACATGAGTAAAGCACCCCCTTAGCATAACAAGTGTAGCGCTTCGGGCAAGATAAGTAAAAGCACTGGTGTTATAAGTAAAGCGCTTCAAGTTCAATGCGTAAAACCTTTTCAGCCTTTATAGTTGTGAATGTGAAAGTATTTCTGTAGATAAGCAAATCATAGTTTTCATTGTTTTTTTGGAAAGCATAATATGTGAAAAGCATATTTAATTCTTTGAGATTTTCTAGGTCATGATCAAAGGTTTATGTTATGAATGCATAGATGTTACAGGATTGATATTCTGAGTATAATCATAGTTCAAAGCTCTTGCCATCTCTTGGTTCTGAGGTCGTAGTTTATTCTTGTTCCATGATGATCATAATCTAAAGCTCTTGCCATCCCTTGGTTCTGAGGTCATAGTTTATTCTTGTTCCATGATTCAAAGAAGGGGCTTTGCCCTCATTTCAAAAGGGGTCTCCATCAGATATTGGAGACGCATGAGAGTCAAGAGTCTATTGGAGAGTTATATTTCTATGAATGAGTAAATGCATATTTGTTCTAACCTTTTCTTTTCAGATCTCTCTCCCTGCTGTTCCCTACCCCAATTCCCTTCCCCCGACTGGCTTCATCATAACTCTGTGCTATAATAGATTTCTGAGTTGGTGACGCCAGAAGGTGGGCCTTTTGTTCAGCAACATGCAGACCCTGAGGAAAGGACACTGTGACAGTGGAATGCGAACCACGAATGGACCCCATGCCTAGTGTGGTGTGTAGAGGGTTGCTGGGAGTGTAAGAACACACTAAGGGTGTCCAAGATAACCCACCCCAAGACCCTGAAAAGTAGGAGTAAAGTTACCCTACTTCCACAGAAACACACTAAAATCGTGATAGGAGATTCTGCAAAGACAACAACTGACTGCAAAGCACTGAAGACGGATTCCTGGACCTGAACACCTGCAAAGGAAGGGTACCAAGTCCAAGAGTCACGAAAGTCTCTGGGGGGCAGGAGCCCACTAAACCCCGGATAAAGGTGTAAAAGGGCTGCTTCTGGGTGGAAGAAGCTGAAGATTCTGCAACAACGTAAGATGCCAGGAACTTCTCCTTTGGTCAGAAGATGTCCCACAGCGATGCAGAGTTGTTTCCACCCACAAAGACTGCAAACAAGCCTTGCTAGCTGCAAGAGTGGCAGTTGAAGAAAATGGGTGCTGCCCAGGCCCAGGAAGGACCAGGAGGTCGCCCCTTTGTGGAGGAGACAGAGGGGGTGCTCAGCAGCACAGAGAGCCCACACAGAAGCGGGCAGCACCAGCAGAAGCACTTGAACAGGCATTCAAGAAACCTGAGCACGGCGGTCGTCTCAACACTACAAAGGAGGGTCCCACAAAGCTGGTGGTCAATTCAGTGAGTTGAGCAATGCAGGACGGAGTTCTGGGGACCTGGGCTATGCTGTGCACGAAGGATTCCTTGCAAAAGTGCACAGAAGCCCTAGCAGCTGCAGTTCATGTAGTACACAGGATTACTGTCTAGCGTGGGAAGGCAAGGACTTACCTCCACCAAATTTGGACAGAAGGACAACTGGACTGTCGGGGTCCCTTGGATGCAACTCCTGTGTTCCAGGGACCACGCTAGTCAAGATGAGAGGGGACCCAGAGGACCGGTGAAGCAGAAGTTTGGTGCCTGCATTAGCAGGAGGCAGATTCTGTCGACCCACTGAAGATTTCTTCTTGGCTTTCAGTGCAGGGTGAAGGCAGACAGCCCTCAGAGCATGCACCACCAGGAAACAGTCGAGAAAGCCGGCAGGATTAGGTGCTACAATGTTGCCGGTAGTCGTCTTGCTAATTTGTTGTGGTTTTGCAGGCGTCCTGGAGCAGTCAGTGGTCGATCATTGGCAGAAGTCGAAGAGAGAGATGCAGAGGAACTTTGGTGAGCTCTTGCATTTGTTATCTGAAGAGAAACCCATAGGAGAGACCCTAAATAGCCCTTAGAGGAGGACTGCTCACCTAACCAGATAAGCACCTATCAGGAGGGGTCTCTGACGTCACCTGCTGGCACTGGCCACTCAGAGGTCTCCATTGTGCCCTCACACCTCTGCATTCAAGATGACAGAGGTCTGGGACACACTGGAGGAGCTCTGGGCACCACTCCTGGGGTGGTGATGGACAGGGGAGTGGCCACTCCCCTTTCCTTTGTCCAGTTTTGCGCCAGAGCAGGGGCTGGAGGATCTCTGAACCAGTGTAGACTGGTTTATGCAAGGAGGGCACCATCTGTGCCCTTCTAAGCATTTCCAGAGGCCAGGAGAGGCTACTTCTCTACGGCCCTTTACACCTATTTCCAAAGGGAGAGGAAATCCTTTGTTCTGCCTTCCTGGGACTGGGCTGCCCAGACCCCAGGAGGGCAGAAGCCTGTCTGTGGGTTGGCAGCAGTGGTAGCTGCAGTGAAAACCTCAGAGAGCTAGTTTGGCAGTACCCGCGGTCCACGCTGGAGACCCGGGGATGCATGAGATTGGCACCCCAATACCAGATTTGGCATGGGGGGACAATTCCATGATCTTAGATATGTTACATGGCCATATTTGGAGTTACCATTGTGAAGCTACATATAGGTATTGACCTATATGTAGTGCACACGTGTAATGGTGTCCCCGCACTCACAAAGTCCGGGGAAATGGCCTTGAACAATGTGGAGGCACCTTGGCTAGTGCCAGGGTACCCTCACACTTAGTAACTTTGCACCTAACCTTCACTAGGTGAAGGTTAAACAAATAGGTGACTTATAAGTTACTTAAGTGCAGTGTAAAATGGCTGTGAAATAACGTAGATGTTATTTCACTCAGGCTGCAGTGGCAGTCCTGTGTAATATTGGTCTGAGCTCCCTATGGGTGGCAAAATAAATGCTGCAGCCCACAGGGATCTCCTGGAACCCCAATACTCTGGGTACCTAGGTACCATATACTAGGGAATTATAAGGGTGTTCCAGTGTGCCAATCGGAATTAGTAAAAATGGTCACTAGCCTGCAGTGACAATTTAAAAAGCAGAGAGAGCATAAGCACTGAGGTTCTGATTAGCAGTGCCTCAGTGATAAAGTTAGGCACCACACAGGGAACACATTTGCAAAACTATGAGCACTGGGGTTCTGGCTAGCAGGATCCCAGTGAGACAGGCAAAAACAAACTGACACAAGTAAAAATGGGGGTAACATGCCAGGCAAGATGGTACTTTCCTACACTTGCCATTATAACTATATCACTGACACAACTGTCAGCCCTCTACAGAAAGGCAAACTGACTATAATCAGCGTGCCAGAATGTCCCTGCATACCCCAGAACCCCATTTTGAGCCTCAATCCAAGTTCCAAACATGCCTCTGGTGCAGATGTATGATTGACGTGTGTGTCCAGATCTACAATTTTGCTATGATAAGGCATAGTCTACATGCCGGGGTCCTTGCTCTGTCCGAAAAAACATTTAAGTTCAAAAATTACATTCTGAAGTAAAACCCATGTTGGTGCAAAATCACTCTTGACGTGATAACAAGAGTACAGAAACAGTTTTAGGAGCACAAGTCCCATATGGAAGCAAAAACACATCTGGTTTGCACTATTAAAAATAGCTTTACAATGTGAGAAGGAGTGTGAAATTTCATAAAATATCTACTTGTCTTTGGGACAGGTTGCTTCATCAATCTACTTGTCCTGTAAAAAAAAAAATCCACTTGTCCCTTTGGTGCCATGTATTGCAGCAACAAATTATTGCAGCAATCTCATTATATAAGAGCTCTGATAATAGCTTCTCTGATTATGCCAGGGCTCATACTATATATATATATATAGGATGGAGATAGGGGTAATCAATAGTTCTAGGGTTGTAGTGCCCTTTTGAGTCTGTGCAAACCTACTAACATGCATGTTTTAGGGGTTTTCACCAGCCCTTCTGTAATCTTGTCCGACAGAGAGAAAGGGTGGAAATTTACTCCTGACAAGGTCAGAAGTAAAACTTCTTCCAGGGTTGGAAAAAAGTGGTTGGAGGGAAAGATAACTTGTAAACACTCAACAGATTTTCGCATGACAAAATTACACGTGCATATTTGCTTGTGCTAAAATACAGTTCACAACTATTTTTTAGGAGTACGATTTCCTGGCCCACTTCTGAAATTTCTTGTGAATTCAGGAAAGCAGTAAAACTGCACTAATGCAAAGCCATAATCTATTTGTACACATCTGTCATTTTCTTTAAGAATTGAGCCCCTAACTGGTCATCCAAGGCTTTTTGCTTTTATTAAAATTCTAGCTCTCTATTTGGTGGCTGTCTTCACTGTGAGTGATAGCATTCCACTCTTTCACAAGGAGCATATTTGCACATAAAGTAGTTTTGTTCAGTGCCCAGAACTATAGCGGTAAGGTGTGCTTTTTGAGACCAAACATATTTTTGCTTTTTGCCAATGTTCATGATGATGGCAAGAGCCTGGCAGGTCCCACAGCAATAAAGTTTTACAAAAACCATGTCAAAACAAGACATGCATTGACAAAATCAAAAGGCTGACCAGCAATGTCAGACCTATTGGCTTTGCCACTGCTAGTTGATTTTCAAGTTTCCCATAGTCATGTTGGAACTGGTTACAATGAATTTTCCATTATGAATATTGTTTTGGAAACATTAGCATGCATCAGCACATTTTACTGAATTGTGCATCCAAGAAATGATATCTAAATTTCACTGTAGCTTAGCAAAACATTCTTTCCTAGCTGCATTTTTGTGAACATTGTATTTTGAAAGCAAAGAATCACCAATCTTGCTTTCAAGCGTCTGCAAATATTTGCATCAAACCAGAGAGCATGCTGTGGGAGCATTATACATAGCTTCATATTGTTAAAATTTGCAAATTGGTGTACACATTTTTATACTGGAACCACTACAGATAATATTGTCTTAGAACACTCACTCTAATAATAAAGACTTTGCAATAATGAACCATGAATACAAATTTGAACAGCATTTACATATGGACACACATTACCTTAACTGCAGACAGTGCCATTTCTTGATCCATGATGTTTATACTGTAAACTGGCAGCCAAAGGTTTGTGCTGCAGGGGCCTGGGCCTTCTTGTCCCAAGGACAAAATAAGTATGAAAACTTGTTGTCCTGGACTCCAAACAATATGTCCTGGGTGTCAGGCTATAGGAATTCCACACCCCAGGGGAGTAAAGAGGTGGGGCCTAGAAGGGCAGGTTAGGAGTGAGAGCATGACTTTGAGCTCATCACCACCTGGGCAACCATGGAGGGGGTGGGGAGAAGGGATGGGGGCCAAGGAGAGGGGTGGGGCTTAGAGCTTGCTACTGCTTCACCTCCCACTCCTCCCCAAAAACAAATTACAAAGGCTTCTGAGAGAATTACCTGCCATTGGTTCATGTTTTAAGGTTCTAAAATGGCCCACACATAATACTTACATAGAACTTCGTATAAACTTGGCTGTATTCATTTTTTAAATTGCTTTTCTGTCTTTATTTACTTATCAGAGATCATTAAGGCAACTGTAGAATACATTTTACCATTAGAGGTATGTACTTATTAGGAGGAAAAAAAAATCACAGTTAGTGTGGCATCTGCAGTGCGCCAACATTTTAGGAATACACCAATTTTGGGAGTCCACTTCAATTCACTGTGGCAAGCACCTTTAAGTAAGGTGGACTAACACAACTATGCTTCGGTAAAATGCATGTGCATAAAAGATTATGCAAACTTTTGATAAATAAAGTTCATTTTGAGACTTATGTTTCATGCTTTCAAAGTATTAGTGCGAGCTCAATTAACAAAAGTTCAGTTTAAGGTTGAAATTAAAAAACCTTCACAAAAGAAAACAAGGAGAAAAACAAATACAATACACACAACAAAGGGAAAGATGCATTTTCAAATCAATATATTGGACATCAGAGCAAGGTGAAGTAGTTCGCTTGAGAATCACTGAGACATTTGACATGTGCACTGAAAACTCATGTACTTCCCATGCACTTCATATTAATTTATAAAATGCAATATGTACAAAGTATAAAGCTATACTTTTGTTAAATAATAAACATTAGGCTTTGTAAGCATATTTCATTGAAACAAATGTTATTGTAAATACTGCGGTTGGAATACAGATCATTTCAAGCCATTATAAGATGGCCGCCATCTGCGCTCATGCGGCTCAGGAAAACTTGTGCTTCCATACGGGTAGTTCGGCGGTCTGCTAGTAAACTTTTCAACAGCCTGGGCGGACGCGGAAGTTTTATTGGGAAGGGTCAAGTTAGTTTACACTTCTCAGCCCCGTTTCACCCTGAGAACCCGAAGATAGGATCATCGGGACGTAGCTTAGGACCCGCAAGAGCATGGTACAGACCACCGTGTGCAGCGCGCATCGAAGGACCACGAGGTAAGTACATACCTACTACTTGAATGGAGTCTCTGATACGTGCACATCTCCCCTTCGGCCCTTTTTACACGTGACACCTTCAATTGGGACTGACTTTTTAGCCAATTGCATGCTTTTATTTTTGTGTCCTACTAGTGAAACTCTAAATATCAGCCCGCAACTCGCTTTTAGCTTTAAAAGTCAAAACTGGTTGACGGTGTTGCACTTTGTTGATGCTACATGGCAGCTATACTCGTGCTTGTTAGACATTGATGCCAGCACCGCGCCCACTGTTATCGAAGCATACATCCACTGACTGCCTTTATATCAGACAGCTTTCCGCGAACTGTTAAGCCCGCCGTGGATTAAACGGTCTGCTAGATCAGGCAAAATCTGCCGTCGCTGCCCTCGCTTCCTGCTTTGAAACTTGCTCATGCTCCTTGTTCGCGCTTTCCCTCCACTCTTACTTCCTGTTGTTTCTGATGACTTGCTTGGCAGCCACTAAACGCTCTTACTTAAGTGCCGGCGTTAGACATAGTACCTCTTATTGCTACATGCCAGCTAACTGGGAAAGCACTAGTGCACGCCGGCCCCTCTGAGGATCAGGGCAGGCTTTAGGGCGGTGCCTCCGATGCAGCTGCATCTGGCGCAGCGCTCGCGGCGAGGGTGCTATGGGGTGTGAGCTGAGTTTAGCACTAATTTATGGAATTAAAAACACCTGCTGCAGAGTTCCTTGTATGCCCAACATTTTTCGGGCAACAAAAAATGTCAAGATAACTGGTGATTAATGTTCGGTTGGAGAACGATCTTGAGTTTTTTCTAGTGGCAGTTGTGACTCAAAATAAAGTAGCGCAGAGGGTTAAAATGCCTTCTGCAAAGAATGCGTATCTTGGAGATCGCAGACCTGTTTTTTATTTAGGTAACTCTGTGATTGACTGCTTTTCTCAAAGAGATCCTTTTATTATTTGCAATTCACAAGTTACAGTCCTAATATAGCACAGTGTTAGAGGGAAATCTGTTAACAAAATGAGACAGATCAATTTGACACAATAATATAGGTTTAATCGATTTTCAGCTGGGAACAACAGGCAGTCTCAACATAGAGGCCATGACTGAAGTTCAAAGTTCTGGTTCAAACACCAGTAGCATTTATACTGTAAAAACCACAAAAAACTGTGGTGAAGAGTTCACCATTGACGTAAGCAACTACAAGCAGTACAGATAAGATAATGTTTGTATGTGATGTATTCCTGTTCTTCCTACATCAACAGTGATCTATGAACAGCCGTCCAAGACAGTATCACACGGTGGGGGGACAGTAGCGCTAAAGTCGGCCCTGCTGACGATGCCAGCGATTCCGACAAACCCTACCATAGAGTTATGCCTGAACACACGCACTGCACATAGTAAGTACTGCTGCCTACCAGCATGGACGCCAGTTCACCGAAATGCCACGGATAGCCGAAGTGACATCACATGCCCTTTGACCTCCACTTTCACTCACACACATACTCACACTTACATACACTCTATCTCACATATACATACTCTCACCCATTAGCGCACACACAGTATACCTTAAAAAACATTTTTTTACTCATCTCATCTGCCAGGGTAGGTCATATTCCAGTTTTATTACACTAACAGTGAATAATATAATATTATTCACTGTTAGTGTAATGAAAATTGTCAGAAAACAAAGACAGTGAAGCCCCAACTGACGTCAGTAAGGACAAACTGCCACTGTGTTTCTGGCTCTGAATTTGCCTCCCCTGAGGCTGGGGGTCGCAAAGGCAGTGCCTGGGATAGCGAAGGTGACATCCATTATTCAATCAATCAAGGCATTTATAGATCGCGCTACTCACCTGTGAGGGTCTCAAGGTGCTGGGGGGGGGGGTACTGCTGCTCGAAGAGCCAGGTCTTGAGGCGCTTCCTGAAGGCGAGGTGGTCCTGAGGTGGACAGGAAGGGAGTCCCATGTCTTGGCTGCCAGGTAGGAGAAGGATTTACCTCCAGCAGTGGTTCTGCGGACGAGAGGGACGGTGGTGAGAGCGAGGCTGGTTGAGCGAAGTTGACGGGTGGGAGTGTAGAAGGCGAGGCAACTGTTGAGTGCGTGGGTGAGGAGCCTGAAGGTGATCCTTTTGTTGATGGGGAGCCAGTGCAGGTGTTTCAGGTGGGCGGATATGTGGCTGTGGCAGGGTACATCGAGGATGAGGCGTGCAGAGGTGTTTTGTATGCGCTGAAGACGTTTCTGAAGTTTTGCGGTGGTTCCTGCGTATAAGGTGTTCCCGTAGTCCAGGCGGCTTGTGACGAGGGTGTGGGTAACAGTCTTTCTGGTATCGGCGGGGATCCAGCGGAAGATCTTCTGGAGTATTCGAAGGGTGTGGAAGCAAGAAGACGAGACGGCGTTGACTTGCTTGGTCATGGTGAGAAGGGGATCCAGGATGAATCCGAGGTTGCGTGCGTGGTCTGAGGGGGTTGGTGCAGTGCCCAGGGCCGTGGGCCACCAAGAGTCGTCCCAAGCGGACGGGGAGTTTCCGAGGATGAGGACCTCCGTCTTGTCTGAGTTCAGTTTCAGGCGGCTGAGCTTCATCCATTGTGCGACGTCTTTCATTCCATCCTGCAGGTTGGCTTTGGCGGTGGCTGGGTCTTTGGTGAGGGAGAGTATCAGCTGGGTGTCGTCGGCGTAGGAGATGATGTTGATGTGTTTGCGAGCGATGTTGGCGAGGGGGCTCATGTAGATATTGAAGCGAGTGGGGCTGAGTGAGGAGCCTTGAGGGACGCCGCAGATGATCTCAGTGGGTTCTGAGCGGAAGGGCGGGAGGTAGACTCTCTGTGTTCGGTCCGAGAGGAACAAGATGATCCAGTTCAGGGCCTGTCCTTGGATACCAGTGGAGCGGAGGTGGGTTGTTAGGGTGCGGTGGCAGACTGTGTCGAAGGCAGCCGAGAGGTCGAGGAGGATGAGGGCGGTTGTTTCTCCATTGTCCATCAGGGTTCTGATGTCGTCGGTGACTGCGATGAGGGCGGTTTCCGTGCTGTGATTGGCCCTAAAGCTAGACTGGGAGGGGTTGAGCAAGTTGTTGTCTTCGAGGAAGTTGTTCAGTTGCTTGTTGATGGCCTTCTCGATGACCGTGGCCGGGAAGGGGAGGAGCGAGATGGGGCAGAAATTCTTCAGGTCGTTGGGGTCCGCCGTAGGTTTCTTCAGGAGCGCGTTGACTTCTGCGTGTTTCCAACTCTCGGGGAAGGTGGCCGTGGCAAACGAGCTGTTGACGATGCTCTGGAGATAGGGGGCGATGATGGCGTCGGCTTTGTTGAAGATGTGATGGGGGCATGGGTCCGATGGGGCACCGGAGTGGATGGTGTTCATGGTGGTTCTTGTCTCTTCGGGGCTGATGGGGGTCCAGGCGTTGAGGGTGATGGTTGGGGCTGTGAGTTCAGTGGTGGTCGGCGGGATCTGGGGTCCGAAGCTGTTGTGTAGGTTGGTGATCTTACGATGGAAGAAAGTGGCGAGGGAGTTGCAGAGGTCTTGTGAGGGCGTGACGGTGTTGGTGCTGGCGTTTGGATTGGAGAGCTCTTTGATGATGTTGAAGAGTTCTTTGCTGTTGTTGGTGTTCTTGTCCAGTCTCTCTTTGAAAGATGCCCTTTTGGTGGAGCGGATCAGCTGGTGGTGTTAACGGTGGCGGTCTTGAGGGCTGACATGTTCTCTGCGGTGTGTTCTTTGCTCATTGCGCCAGGTTTTTTCGAGGGTGCAGCAGGTTTTCTTGGATTCTTTGAGGGCGTCTGTGAACCAAGGAGGTTTCCTGGTGTCGGTCTGTCTTGGGAGGTTTCTGAGGGGGGTGAGGTTGTCGGCGCAGTTGGTGATCCACTGTGTGAGGCAGAGGGCTGCGTTGTTGGCGTCGGGGGTGATGGCAGGTTGGTTGTGATTGAGAGTGGAGAGTAGCTGTTCTGTGGAGATTTGGTTCCAGGGTCTGTGGGTGATTAGTTGTGTGCGAAGGTGGTGGGTCTTGTGTCTGAAGGTGAAGTGTACACATCTGTGGTCGGTCCAGTGTATCTCGGAGGAGTAGTTGAAGGATACGTGGTTGCTGGCGGAGAAGATGGGGTCGAGCGTGTGGCCGGAGGTGTGGGTGGGGGTGTTCACCAGTTGCTTGAGTCCGAGGTTGGCGAGCAAGGTGGCGGTGTTGGTGTCGTTGTTCTTCTCCAGGTGGAAGTTCAAGTCCCCGAGGAGGATGTAGTTGGGTGAGGCTAGGGCGTGCGGGTGATGAAGTCTGTGATGGATTCGCTGAATGGGGCGCGTGGGCCAGGGGGCCTGTAGACGAGAGTGCCTCTGAGGGTGGTCCTGGGGTCGGTGTGGATCTGGAAGTGCATGTGGTCGGCGGCGAGGAGGGTGTCTTAGGTGGAGGCCTGGGCAGGTGATGGAGCTTTTGTAGATGATGGCGATTCCTCCTCCTGTTTGGTTGGTGCGGTCTTTCCTGGCGATCTTGTAGCCGTTTGGTATGGCTAGGGCGATGTCGGGGGCCGATGAGGCGTTCATCCAGGTTTCTGTGATGAAGGCGACGTCGGGTGCGGTAGAGTCCAAGAGGTCCCATAGTTCAATGGCGTGTCTGTGGACGGAGCGTGCGTTGAAAAGGATGCACTTGAGGTGGTTGTTGGAGCGTGGGCCGGTGGACGGATTGTAGGCGCGGTGGAAGGTATGCTTGCAGGTTTGACAGGCGAAGGGTCCCTGGGTGTGTTTGGGGCTGGCTTGGTAGCAGGTGGTAGTGCGTCCAGGGTTGAGTGCGTGGAGGGAAGCGGCGCTGTATCTGAGCTAGGGGTTTTGGGAGCGATGGGGGCCAGGGGTTCTGGCGCTGGGCGCTGTCCAGGCACGGATGGGCGCAGACGGGCTTGCCTTTGGCGCACCAGCGGCGGGTCCGCGCAGGGGCCGCCGTAATAGGGAAGGGGGGAGGAGGGGTCAGCTGGGAGGCGTGAGGGGGGACAACGAATGGGAGCAGGTGGGGGCCGGGGCCGCACGGGGCAACGGCGGGAAAGCGGGAGGGCCGGAAGGCGGGAGAGCGGAAACGGGATGGAAAAGGCAACCAGAGAAAAATAGGCAAAAAGAGAGAAAAGGCAACAAGGGCGAAAGGCAAAAGCAAGGAAAGGCAACAAGAGCGAAGGGCAGAAACGAGGAAAGGCAACAAGAGCGAAGGGCAGAAACGAGGAAAGGCAACAAGAGCGAAGGGCAGAAACGAGGAAAGGCAACAAGAGCGAAGGGCAGAAACGAGGAAAGGCAACAAGAGCGAAGGGCAGAAACGAGGAAAGGCAACAAGAGCGAAGGGCAGAAACGGGGAAAGGCAAAAACGAGGAAAGGCAACAAGAGTGAAGGGCAGAAACGAGGAAAGGCAACAAGAGTGAAGGGCAGAAACGAGGAAAGGCAACAAGAGTGAAGGGCAGAAACGAGGAAAGGCAACAAGAGTGAAGGGCAGAAACGAGGAAAGGCAACAAGAGTGAAGGGCAGAAACGAGGAAAGGCAACAAGAGTGAAGGGCAGAAACGAGGAAAGGCAACAAGAGCGGAAGGCAAAAGCGAGGAAAGGCAACAAGAGCGAGAGGCAAAAGCGAGGAAAGGCAACAAGAGCGAGAGGCAAAAGAGAGCAGGAAAGGCACCAAGAGAGAAAAACTGGCAACTTAGAGGCAAGCGCAGATGTGGAGTCGAGACCTACACACAGGTGGCAGGGGCCTGGGCAGGTGGAGCTGCAGCGGCGGGGGAGCGACGTACCCTAGGCTCAAGGGTTGCTCTGCACATGCCTACCAGTCCTATGCACTCTTGCAGCCTTCTCTAAGGGTGACCACCCGTCCGTAAATTTCACAGACTGCCTGTAATTTCACCCTGCTATCCATTGTCAGTGATGAAAGTTCTAAGGGATGGCATTGTAATTTTAGCCTTTCACCAAAAGGACAATGGACGGCAGGGCAAAATTATGGGCAGTTTAGTTTCCCCAGCTGGATTCAAAGGCAGGGAGTCTCCTATGCTCCGAGGGAGGGAGGAGCAGACAGATAAGAAACAGACCTTCCTTCCAGGGTGTCTCCTTCCCTAAAGAAATGCAAATGTGGGCAACTGGTAAATCTGCAAATGCAAAGGGGCTCAAAAACCTGCATTGACTTTAACCAAAGGAGTCTCTTAAAGCTTTCTGATGGCAAAGATATTTTCTTTTAGAAAGGTACTGTAATGGTGTTCCAAGGTGAGCTGTGGAGTGTATGGATTTAGTGGAGTGTTATAAAAAATGTTAGTGCTAGGTATAAACTGTATATTATTAAAATCTGTATTTGAGAAGCAATTTTTTTATTTAACCAAACTATTTTTGCGCGTTTTGTAGCAGCCTATTTTATGATGTAATTGTATTTATATAGCGCTTACTACCCCTGACGAGGCGTCGAATGCATGTTTAAAATAAGGACTTACACATTCACAGTTCTTTCAGGGACCTCGCAACCTCACAGTGCTAACAAACATTGGCTAAGCCAATAGGTCTCGTCTACGCAAGAGTTATTGGCTTTGCCAACGTGTTTTAGTCATGTTATACACCAGAGTGGATGCTGTTCAGCATGGCTAAAAGTTAGTGGCATAGTGGTGTGGAGTAGAGTGGCATAGGAGCACTGGTGTAGAGCCCAGTGGTACAGAGTACAGTGCAGTGGGGTACAGTGGTTTAGAGTTCAGCGGCATGGAGTGGTGTGGGGCAGAGTAGAGTGACAGAGTGCAGTGGCGTAGAGTGGTGCAGTGGCATAGAGTGCAGAGTAGACTTGCGTGGCAGAGAGTGCACTGGCGTAGTGTAGAGTGGTGCGGTGCAGAGTAGAGTATATTGCTGTAGAGGGAAGTCA
The DNA here is from genome assembly GCF_031143425.1 of Pleurodeles waltl. Lineage (NCBI taxonomy): Eukaryota > Metazoa > Chordata > Amphibia > Caudata > Salamandridae > Pleurodeles > Pleurodeles waltl. The sequence goes on along the minus strand of NC_090445.1, from coordinate 562,373,948 downwards.
CGTACAGTGGAGTGATGCAGAGTAGAGTGGCATAGAACGCAGTGGTGTAGAATGCAGTAGTACAGAGTTGATCGGTGTACAGTACAGTGGTGGAGAGTGCAATGTTGCAGAGTAGAGTGTAAGCACAGTGATGTAGAGTGGCACAGAGCAGTGGCATAGAGTACAATGGTGAAGAGTGGAGGGCAGTGGCGTATACAGTGCAGTTTAGAGTGCAGTGGCGCAGAGTGCAGTGGCATAGAGTACAGTGGAGTAGAGTGGGATACAGTAGAGTGGCAGAGAGTGCAGTAATGCAGAGTGGTGCAGGGTCAAAGAGTGCAGAGTAGACTCATGTGGCATAGAATGCAGTGGTGTAGAGTGGTGCATAGTAGAGTATAGTGCCTAGACTGCAGTGGCGTAGAGTGTAGTGATGCACAGTGCAGTGGCATAGAATGCAGTAGCGCAGAGTAGAGTGGTGTAGAGTGCAGTGTTGCAGAGTAGAGTGTCAGTGCAGTGGTGTAGAGTGGTACAGAGAAAAGTGGCATAGAGTACAGTGGCCCACTATAGAAAGCAGAAGAGAAGGCCAAAATGCAAACTGGGGTTGAAGGGACCGTGACGCTCTGCCGAGATTTCCATCCTGCAAATCAGTGGGAGAATGGTAGGTATTAATCACTAGGTATCAAAAGGTAACTGGTTCCCAGTTTAATCTGAGATCCGTTGTATATAAAGGGGAAAAAAGTGCCATATGTTACAGAAACACAAATTACATTTTTAAATTCTTACATTTAGTTTGTGCAGTTTACATCCCAAATATTTTGAGGATTCTATGTGTACTTGACACTTAGAGATAACCTAGGTCACTAGTTTGGCTTTTGCTCAATTTCAAAACCATTTAAAGACATGGACAAAGCAGGCAATTGACTTGCACAACCTTGCACAGGGTCTGGTCCCTGCTCACCCTTCACAAGCACGAACAGCGGACCATTGCGCCAGAATAGTTTGCCAAGGTGGATGGGTGTTGCTTGTTAAACCACTTGACAGTGCCTCTTTTGTCTCTCTCCTGTGCAGAGACAACTCCCCAGGTACCCAATATCTTCCGTTAGTCTTGGTGGACCCATCTTGTCTGATTTTAGGAATTGTCCCACCTTGTTCTTCTCTTCCTTATTTATCCAGCTCATGACAACAACCCTTTGAATCACTTGCTGTGGATCTCCCATTTGATCTCGATTTCATCCTCCTCTTTAATTATCTTTGATTGGGAGTCCAGGCTCCCATTTCTGAGATAAATGTAGAGTCCCAGACATACACTCTAGTGCTGTGAGACTGCAGACAAGTTGTGGGTACCTCACATCCTGACTTTAGGGGTGAGACTGTCGCCCACACCATCTGCCCTGCCTCTTTCATTTTGTTTTTAGGTTGAAAGTCCATGGGTGATAGGGATAAGCCAGATGTTTTTGTACAAGTTGTTTAAACTAGCATAAGGTTAATTACTTTAATGTTTCCCAAACTGTTTGCGAGGGGTTTTAAAATGTTACGAAACAATCAAAATTTTGCTGTTTCTTTCTCTTCAAGAAAGATTAGGTACATTTTGGGTAGGGATGATGGCCTTGCTGCAGTACTGAAGGGTATTAATTTACTACTGAACAAGGACGTAATGTGACACCTGAATGTAGCATACCAGGAGGCAGTCACAAAAAGACAGAGTGAATAAATAGTGCTATGTTAAAAAAGAGTAAATAAATGCACTGACAACATAGTGAGGCATGGCTTCTCCTGAATTTTGACCTTTTGTCCTGAATTTTTGTCCTGAATTTTGTCCCTTAGTCCTGTATTTTTAACAGTCCTGTCCAGAATTTGCCTCAATACCAGGTGGTCACCCTACCTTCTCTGCTTATCGACTCAGCTCTGGCTGCTTTTGAGTCTGCCCAAGGGTGCTTCCAGCCATGCCCACACTGCAGGTGGCAAGTCCAGCCCCCTAACTCTATGCACAGGCAATCAGGCCTCTCACCCACATGTGGTACCGCCTTTTCCCCATACTGGTGGCCCACTTGTCCATGTGGATCTCCACACCAGATTACACTGTGTGCATGCTTGCGGCCAGTTCAGAGTACATGCATCCTGATTGGTGCTGTAAGGCCATCCTGCTGTGCAGTCACCCACATTGCCCAACTTTGGGACTGACAGACCACTCCGCAGCCAGCTCACCCGTTTTCGATGTTGCTGCCTTCCTGGTGCATTTTCAACTGTTTCTCACCCTACTTTGCTGATGACAACTGTATGGACCACTTCCATCACAATCCCAGCCAGCACTACACAATTACCGACAGTTTGAGTGCACCATCCTGCCACTCAGCACATCATGCATCCCACTCAAACACTGCCAGCCAGTTTCCTCCCCTTCTGATGACGTGGTATATTGCTAAACATCCCAATGTGATTCGCTGTGAACCATCCTCCTATCTGATGCATTGCCAGACACCTATGTGGTCATGAGTGCTGATTAGCATCGCACTAGGTCAGACTTAAAAAACTTTCCCATCCTAACTAGTATTTGGTCATCTAACATGCAGTACCTAGCTTGTGGAAAGTCTAACTTTCTCAGCATGTGTCAAGGTTGGACTTGCTACGGGTGCATGCTGAGAGACTGGGCTGGATACATCCTGGTATATAACCATATATAGCGTGTGATCTATTCTGGCTGTGCTCGTCAAAGGGTGGATTATCTTGGTTTAGGCTGATGATAGGCGTTTAAAAGGGGGTAAAGCTTCTGGTAGCTTAAGCAGGGGATGGGTTTGCAGCGTGCTGGGATGTTAGATTGGCAGGGAGCTTACCCGTAGCGCACAGCTTTTGGTTCTTGACTACACACTGTACTGACTTGCTCTGTAGAGAGCTAATTGAGGACTTTCTGACCACTGACCTCCTCACATCCCTACCAGAATGAATGCAGGCAGTGGGCTTGGTCTGTTGCATGCGCAACCAGCACTTTCACTGTCGGCAAGGCAGTCTGGTACTAGGGAACCTCCTCTGTGGTGGTCAGTAGTCTAAGTGCATTAAAAAAAAATATGGGAACTGTGATGCTGCATGCAAAGGGTCAGTGAGCGTGGGGACGGGGTAAAAGATGTGGCTAAAAGACAGACTATTCTGTTCTTTCGGTCTTTTACCATCAGGTAGCCACATATAAAGTAGCACGCATCTTAATAAGGAAAAAAAAGTTGTTAGTGAGAAATGTAGAATAGTATATTATGAAACCTCTATTAGTTGATGCGGTCTGTGTGTTACCAGAGGAACACAGAATCTTGGTTGGTGTGGTGGAGAATAGTGACGTGTATTTTTATTGCTACGAGGTCAGAGCCTGTGTTATTATATAAGTCAATATTTTAAATTTGCATTATACACAGTATCATATACAGTTCCACAAAATGCACAAACATGTTTAAGATAAAAAGGTGCTTCCAAAATATAGATTTTGGAAATACCCACAGTAAACGTAATGCAATTTTTTGACATAACTGTCCCTCCAATATCTCTTCAGGGATAGTGAATAATTATCCTGTACATTTGTAGATTAACTTGTTACGCACATTTCCATTTCTTTAGGGGAAGCAGGTAACCTGGCAGAAAGGTTTGTTTAGCTGTCTGCGGGCTTCGGTTTCTTAGCACAAGAGACTCATTGCATGACGCTTGAGCTGAAGCATTTAAAATACAGGAATTAAACGTCCCAGGCGGTTTCTCGTAAATCAGAAAAGTATTGGCACGTCGTGCCGCTCCGATCCCACCCACTTCGACCACTGAATGTGGTTTAAGGTTGTTTGCCACTGGTACCATGAGGGACATCATACTATGACTTGCGAACTGGGCCAAATACAACTCTTTCTGCATGGAACTCTGCGTAGGAAAGTCTATGTCCAGCTCAGTGCGTCTTAAGAAAAAGGCAGTACTTTTAATCACACAGCCGTATTAAATGCTGCACAATCCAACTTAGTTTACAGGGCAGTGACCCTGAGTACGAATCTCCCTTGTGGCGCTATATCCTCTGAGTAGCTCCTTTGTGCTTATCCCATTCAGGTCACCTCTTGATCGCTAGCCCCCCAACCCTGTCCCCCCCACAGCACTTTCCCAACAGTCATGTAAAAGTAAGAATCGGTCTGGTGCAGTCTCGATTTTCTCCACCAAACAACGCACACTCCGTTCACGGTTTATTTCCGTACTTACCCTTGGTGCCGAAGCGGGTATGCGATAGTCTTCGGACTGTCGGTAGCAGTGAAGAAAGATAGTCCTTTAGGCCGCCGGAAAGGCCAACTTTGGCCTGCATCTCCGCAAATGCGACCAATAGGTATAGTACCACAGCACAGCAGCCCTGTACGGGTACGGAGCTGGCTGCAGTGGCTCTCTTGTACAGCGGGTTGGTTGTTGGCCTGCATACGCTGATGCAGGCAGTTGCAGCTCTGATCAGGCTGGCGCAGTAACCAACGTCTCTTGGATAGTTTCTTTTTTTAAACCTGGAATAAAGTGTACTAGAATTAGTGTACTTATGAAGATAGCTATTGATAACGCGTCCAGCCCTTATAAATTACCTGTACCTGAACACGCTGGAGGTCGGTGAACCTTTTAGCCGAGTTGGGCTCTCCTCATCCTAGAACAGTCGGATCACTTAGATCAATAATCAATAACTATTGTAATCGATACCCATTACTCAATTAATAGATCGAGATAACACATTAGGAATCAATAACAGTTGGTATTTTGGCGCACCATGACCTTTCAGTCATGAATAACCACACCAGTTTATTAAAAGTTAATGAGTTTATTTCCCTATATTAACAAAACTAACACAATATATATGAGTCTCAAAATCAAATGATATATGTATACGAACATTACTAGCTGTCCATAACGGCGGAAGAAACGCAATCTATGCAATATCTGGATTATAATGCACTCGGTTATAGCAATGCAAATCACTAATATGAGTTACTAAATTTGACTAATTGCATACATCGGTCAGCATAACAAGATTTCAGTTTAGCATGGTGCATCAGATGAATAACTCGACTAGCCTCTAATTAGCATTGGCATGTGGGGCTTCATGCAAAACGAATTTAGTCAACACAAATCTGGAAAACTTCTAGCTTGGGCCCTATCAAAATAGCAGTTGGTACCTAAAAGGAAAAACACAATGCATAATACAATTATCCTTTCATAATTACCAAATACAATCAGCATTCAAGAAAGTCTTCGTCCCTCAGGTACTGGTTCGATCAGCATGGGGCAGATTTCAAAGGGCAAAGTTAAGGGGAAGTTTCCTTGCAGCAGCAAGGAGAATGGGGCAAAGTTACTGCATGGGCAAGACTGGGCAGGTTTAAAGTTAAAGTCTCTAGGGTGAGAATTCTTAAAGTCTCTTTCTCTGGAATAGAGAAAAGGGCATCAAGATGTTGTCTAAGATGGCGTCTGGCATTTGGCTTCAAAGATGGCATCAAGGAAAATGGCTGACTTCTTTGTCTGGTGGGTTTAAGTAAGAAACATTCCAAATTCTGCAGGGTCTTCCATTGGAGGGTTCATAGGGTGGCTTCAATTTGACCAATGAATAGTGTCTTTCTCCTAGTACTCATTTATGCATACATTGTCCTTGGAGCCTTGGAACACAAGTTGCAACAAAGTTTGCCAATTAATTTTATCTTAAAGTCTTTATTGTCTGCACCTGCAGGAGATGACCTTGTATCAAAGGGGATGAAACCGGCCTAGCACGAAACCTTGGAGATAAGTGTATTAGTCATCTTCTACTGGAAAAATACAGAATAAGGTCCTTTTGTTAATAAAAGTGAAAACCACGCTGTTAAATTTGAGACCAGGCGACTAGGTCAAAGCCTCTACTAAATTTAAGCTAAGCATAAAACAGTTTCAACAAGAAATCATAGCACATATTTGCAATTATGACGGATTACTACAATTTTCAATTCTTCATGATTAATTAAGCTTGTTTATAATAATGGCGAACTACTCCGAGGGCACAATTTCCCACGTACATTATTTTCTTTACTAAAATCACACTACATTATACGATTTTGGTTACATGATATATGAATCTATGTTGGTCCTTCTTTTTCTGCGTCATCACTATTAACCTTGTTAATGAGTTTATATTGCGCCGTTCATTGCAAGCTGTTGCATACATTATACAAAGAAGGGGGCTTGCATGTATTTTTGTTTTTTTTCAATTAACTTGTGGTACGCCTGTCTTTTTAAAAAATATATCTTACATGGTAACTACAAGTGCAGGCACGTGTAGACAATAGGCATTTGCACATAGAACACATTTCTTTCAGTTTTTTTTTTTTTAGATAGCGTCATATGTTGGTGGCTAATATCTTTGGCATTTTAAAATAACTATAAATAACTCAAAGTGGTGTGAAGGGCAGAGTATTTAACTTGTTTTAAAGAAGCGTTTTTAAAAGATGTCACAAACATATATGTTTAGCACAGTAATAGAACCAAATTTTGTAATATTTCCCTGCTGTCTTTCATCTTGTAAAACGCCATTATGGGTAATAAGGTTAAATGTATTTTAACTAGCTTGCTCCATGCAGGCTTAATCTCCAGCCGCTCGCTCAGGCTTCGATTTCTCATACTGTATTCCTCCTCTCCTTGCTTATACCTCATACACTCCCTGGTTCTTTCTTCTCTCGGCTGTAGTCTGCTTTCCTTTGCTTCTTTCTGTTTCCAGACTCCCAAGGTCGGCTATCAACTATACACTGTGTTGAGAAGCTCAATCTATTCACAGGCCTCCATCCTCATCCCCTCACTTGTTCTCTCCTTTCTACTCTGCTGTGCTGCCGTATCTAACATTTTGAGACGGCCTTAGACGTACCAATATAAAATACGTTTTTTTGGTCAGTGTCTATGGGTGATTGCATGTCAGGGGTTCTGTCTGTCTGGATGCATGAAGGTCTGTGCATTTGTCTGATGAGCTATATGTATGGACGTCTGTAGGTATATTGATCTACATGTTTGCATTAAGGTGCCGTCTATAACAGGATGTGCACAGTAGTGAAGTTACTGTAGGCAGGGGCTTCCTGCAAGAGTATGGACCTGTAGTCTTGAAATGCTAGGAGTACTGCTTAATGCTTAAACCACCTATTCTCCTTGGTATGTTTTCCTGCACACCCCCAACCACTCGCTAAGAGCTGCAAAACTAACCCTATGATCTCACCTCCAGTTCCTTTGCTATAGACCAGGGGTCTCCAACCTTTTCTATAACAAGAACTACTTGTGTTCAATGAAAAGTATCCCCAGGTACTGATATTATTAGTGTTGTAGTAGTAACCACCATCAAACAAGATTATATTTTGGTCACTGTAAGCAGGGTACCAGCAGTAATCACCTCCGTGCATCTGGCAGGGTTGCCAAGAGTAATGTCAAAAAGGCTTCTATACACTACCTTTACATAGGTAGTGTATAGAAGCCATACCTGCAAAGCTTGTGGCACGAAGGTGATAATAAACGTAATTATTCTCCCCAACACCACATGATTTACCACTCAAATATCAGCTTTAAAGGTACTTTGGAAATTCAACAATTATCGTCTTGAATACATGCTTTTCAATTTTGATATAAATATATCTATACAGCCAAGTAAAAGCTTCTAATTTAGTAGGCTGGGCTGCACACACAAGAGCCACCCAAAGATATCTGGAGAGCTACTCAGTAGCTTACGGGCTACTCATTGGAGAAGCCTGGTATAGACGGTCTCATCTCAATAAGATAGCATTTGTTCCCTAGAAATAAGTGGACCCTGTGTTGGGGAAACAAGGTGTGATCCTCCTGCACCAAACCAACATATTTCATCACTGCAATGCCCTGCAACTTCAGAAGGTCCTCATTTCACTACTGACTTTATGCTTAGGCTTCTCTGTAGCAGCAGGTTTCCATGCTCCCCTCCTTGCTCTCTTCTGCACCATCGCTCAAATAAATCAGTACTGGACCACAAATCCTTGATTGTGGCCGAATCTATCATCATGTGCTTTAACAAACTTGTGGTGGGCAATTAGACTAGATCATTCTCACCAAGGTGAACTGCCATATGGTGTGGCCAGCCTATCCCAGTAAAAGAATTTGCTAAACATGGTAGTAATTAGGTCAAGCCCATAGCACTCGTACCCTCACCATGAAATCAACGTTTGTGTTCCATCCAGTTCTATCTGTCTGTCAAATGGTCTTGTTTCTGCTTGCTTTGTTGCTCACTTAATGAAGGAATGACCACTGGATCCACACCATTTTCAGGCCAGGTGGCCATCCTCTAATGCAACCTGTGGCAACAAACAAAGTTGTTAGAACAATAACGAAAACATGCCAGGATAACTGCAGTAACCCGATAAACTTCATACTGAAACCTTTTTCCCGCTGACATCTCTCACAAAAATGTGACCACCAATCCACTGCTGGAAATATTCAGCCAAAAAGCCCAAATTTATAGCTTCCAAAGCTGTGCCTGCCCGAAAAGAATGTGTCCTAAATTGGATAATTGGGGAACCCAGTTTACTCTGCCTTACGTATTCGTTGCAGCATTTGAAATTGCATAAGAGCAGGAACATCCTCATTCCTCTTTTGTTTTTAGTTTTTTTTCATAAGCAACTTTTATTGAGTTTTCATAAGGAATGTCAGAAACAGCACAACTAGCCTCAGAGGCCAGCTCGACATCATGAGCAAGAACACTTACACCTTAAAGTAGTTAAAGGTCAGTTACATTCAGAATGCAAAACATCAACAACGGCAGGCTTAGAGCCCCAAAAAGTGTTCATGGTAATTGCCCCAACCACTTCTCCCATACATTATAGTGTTTGCGGAAGCAACCCCGAGCTTCATAGACCGGCTTCTCTTGTCTTGCACACCAGTCCACCCCCCCCCCTCGCAATCTTGAGAGGGTCGGTGGTGCAGCTGATTTTTATCTGGTTGCAATGTCTCTTTTCTCCACTATCATGGCAGTTGCCAGAAAAGTCTGTTCAGCTTGTGTGCCCCTAAACCCTCCATAACTCCTAGCAGAATCACTAATGGGCTCAGCGAGATCTCCCAGCCTAATACTTCTGCAAGCTCGTTCAGCAGTAAAGTTCAGTAATGGTGAGTTAGAGGGCATGTTCAAGTAATGTGAAAGAAATCCTCATGTTCTGTTGTGCATCGGGGACAAGTGAGGCCTCGAAGGAACCCTGCCCAGTGTAACTTAGCTGGTGAAAGATATGCCCCATATAGGTAATACGTTTGTACCAGTTGTAGATGAGATAACATGGTTATATTTCTGGGCGCCATTAAGGCATTGTAGGAAGCTGGCTCTTTATACTATCCCAAAGTAAGTTATATTGTGCACAGAGTCCAGTGGATCCCCAGAGGCTTTACAGAGGCCAAAGTAGACAATACTAATGCTGTCTTTTGTGGTAGTGTGGTCCAGCAGTTAGGCTTATCAGAGGATAGTGCTAAGCATTTGATGTACACACACAGTCAAAAAATGAGGCACGCACTTTGTGACTAACAGCAGTCCAATGTTTTATGTATCAAAAATATACTTTGTTACTTTAGAACCAAAAGGGTCTTTGTTGCTGGTAAGTACAGTTTCGAGAATGTATCACTTTTAAGCATCAAATGCACTTTGTTTGTAATTCCCAGTTTAAACAGTTTTCAGGTAAGTACTACTTTTCAATATAAAAAGTAAGCAGTGCAATTTTCATTGAAGGCAATAGAGCCCCGGGGGCGGGGGGGGGGGGGAGTACATGCACAGTTTACAGGTAAGTACTAGACTTACGGTCCGAGTCTTTGGGGGTTAAGGTGTCCACAGGACAGGGTTCGTTTTGACACCAAAGGTGCACCACCAGCAACACGGGGCCGGCCGGGTGCAGAGGTCCAAGTTGGTGTCAGATGCCTAATGGAAACCAGTGGAGACTGGGGCTCTCAAAAGAGAATGGTGTGCAGGTAAGTACCCGCAGGGTCGGGTCGCAGGCCTGAGGGGGTTTAGATCAGCACTCGGGGAAAGGGGTTCACAGTAAAGCACCAAACATACACCCTCAGTGGCACAGTGACTGCCGGGTGCAAACACAGCATCAGGCGCCCAATGCAATCCTATGAGGAATTCCAGGTTCACAAGGAGAGCAACACTGGTCCGGCCGGGTGCTCTGCTTAAAGTTGGTGTCAGGTGCCCAGTGATAACTAATTGGAACTGGGGGTGCTCAAAAGAGAACTGTTTAAGTACCTGTGGGATCGGGTCACGGGCCCGAGGGGGTTCAGATCTGCACCAGGAGGGCCACAGGAAGCACCAAACATACATCCTCTGTGGCACGGGGGCGGATGGGTGCAGAGTGCAAACACAGCGTCTGGTGCCCAACGCAATCCAATGAGGAACTCTGGGTTCACAAGGAGGCTGCAGGCTTGGTCCAGGGTGTCGGCTGAAGTAGACCAACGGCTGGGCGGGTAAGTTGAGGGTCCTCTGGCCGTTGATGGAACATCAGCTGTTCCACCAGACCAGGGTTCTGGGGGTGCAGGGATACCTTTAGGCGTTTGGTGTCTTCACTGGATCCGGTCCTCTGGATTCAGGCTGTAAACGCTGTCGTGGTGGCCAGGAGGGATCAACCCAGAGTGAAGTTGAGGTCGGAATTGCCTGGGGACACTCTCTGGTCTGATGGGCCACCTGGACTCGGACCGTGGGCATCGGGTACAGAGTGGGCAGAACAGATCCGGTCTTTAGGGAAGGCAGGCAGTCACCTGGGGGTTTGTAGAGGTCGCTTCTCCTGCAGGACAAGTCATCTTCTTGTAGCAGGAGTCTTGAACCCTATTGGCTATCTCCCTCCAAAACAAGATGGAGGATTCTGCCAGGAGGCGTTCACCTCTGCTCTGGGCACCCTAAGGGTGGTCCCAGCTGGGGTGGACAGTCCTCCTGTTGTTTACTAACTTTCCTGCTGGACCTGCTGCCACTGCCAAAAAGTGGGGCCTGGTCTAGGGAGCAGGCATCGGCATTTCCTGGAGTGCCATGATGCAGCAAAACAAAAGGCAGGAACCTTTGAGGCTTACCGCCCAGTGTAGGTTTTGTCCCTGACTCCTGAGAGTGCAAGGGCTCTTACCCCATGTGGTCAGAATCTTGTCTGGTGGTGGCAGGCTGGCATAGACCGGTCAGCCTCACACTAGAGAGTTGAGTGAATTTCAGGGGGCATCTCTAAAATGCCCTTTATGTGCATTTTACAATAAATCCAGCACTGGCATCCATGTGGGTTTACTGAGCTGGGAAGTTTTATACCAGTTTTATTCCTGTCTTAAGTGAAGCCATCATGGAACTGTGGAGTTCGGAATGACAAACTCCTAGCCCGTGTACTACACTGCACTTACAATGCCTAAGAGTGGACTGTAGGGACATATGGGTCGTGCAGCTATGCCCTCATCTGTGGTGTAGTGCATCCTGTCTTAGGCCTGCTAGAAGGGTGACTTACCTATGCCACAGGCAGTGGATTGTGGGCATGGCACCCAGGGCCGGATGTCGTGTAGACTTTACCTTTTTCAACCTGCCAACACACACAGTCTGCAATGGCAGTGTGCATGTGTTTAGTGAGGGGTCCTTTAGGGTGGCACAATATATGCTGCAGCCCCTAGGAACCCTTGCTGGCCACAGGCCCCTGGTACCACTGGTACCTTTTACAAGGGACTTAGCTGTGTGCCAATTGTGGAAACAATGGTACAGGTTAGGGAAATAACACAGGTGCTGGGGCCTGGATAGCAGGATCCCAGCACACACTCAGTCAAGTTAGCATCTGATATCAGGCAAAATGTGGGGGAATGACCATGCCAAAAGGAGCACTTTCCTACAGGCATCTTGCCAGACTTTTTTCTCATGGAGTCCCTGTTGTTGTTCTCATTGGCCTCTGATGTGATTCAAGTCACCTGGCTTATTATTAATCAACATTTTATATATTTGAGACACTTCCCCAGTGCCCCTATCCGAAGTTAAGCCTCAGACAGACTATATTCAGGGAGGGAGTCATTGTGGGAAAGGTGTGTATGCAGAGGGTGGAGGACTTGGAGATATTTGTAAAATTGGGTGTGGGAAAACTGGTATGTAGTTTGTAGGTCTTGAAAGGACTGCATGTATGTTTCTACCTGCACATCCCTGAGATGGGAGATCCCCAGCAGGTCCCATTTGTCGAAACCATGTAGTGGCACTGATTCTCAGAGCCAGGTGCTCCTGCCAAAGTGGTATCTGCTGTGTCCGGATGTTAGTCCAGTGTGTGTGACATAGGGCTGCTTGCCATGCAATGAAAACCACATTGGTCACAAAGTCCACACTTCTAGGGATCGGGGAGCCATAGAGCAGATCTAGTATCTGAGGAAAGCTAAGAAAGGTACGCTTGAGTCGATACACTTGATCTGACCACAACCTGTTAAACCAGTCATGTATAACTAGGAGCTGAGTTGCCAACTAATGTAGATAAAGGTTAGTCCTACCTAGCCCCCCAGTTTATGGGCCACTCTGATAGTGCTGCAGCCCAATTCAATGTCTGGAGCCCCGCCAAAGGAACAATGTAACTGCTGTATCCAAGACACGTAATCAGGAGTGCTGCAGGGGGACCACGAGATTCTGAGAGATGTAGATGAACCGTGGGCGGATCATTATTTCATATATTGCTATGTGGCCGAGAAAATTCAGTAGGAGGGACCGCCAGATCTGCCTTGGCTCGCTGTGTCAGCGGGTTGAGATTCAGGAACCAGGCCAATTCGTGAAGGAGAGCTACCCAGATATTTTAAGCCTAGCCAGCGAATAGGCACTGCCTCTTGTCAGACGGGCCAGTCTCTGGATGATGTCAGGGATACCAATACTGACTTTGATGAATTCATGAGAACCCCAGAGGCCTCCTCAAAATATCGAAGAAGTTGGAAGCAGCATGCACTACTGGTGACTGGGTTTGCCAAATAAAGGAAAATGTCATCCGCATAGAAGGCTATGCGGTCCTCATCATTCCGGCACCAATTCAATCCATGAAAAAGAGGATCATCGCTAATCAGTTGTGCAAGTGGCTCAATTGCCAGGGCAAAAAGGAGAGAGAGGAAAGTGGGCAGCCCTGACTGATCCCTAGAGGAATGGGGACTGTGTGGAAGAGGGTTCCATTAATTTGGACATGAGCTGTGGGATAAACATATAAAGCCAGTAGCAGTCTATGGAAACGAGGTCCCATGCCAGTCCGACAGAAGACCAACTGCAAGTACTTCCAGTCCACTGTGTTGAGGGCCTTCTCAAAGTCGATAAAAAGTAGGGCAAGGTAAGAAGGCAGTTTGTCGGTAGGCCAAGGCCACATGAAGTCGTCGGATACAGTGTTTTGTACTGTGGTTTGTCATGAACCCGCATTGGTCAGGATGAACTAGGAGTGGCAGCACTCTTTATTATTATATTTTTTTATGGCTGGTTGCCTGGATTGTGGCATAAATATTAATATCCCCTTTAATAAGTGTGATCAGGCGGTAGTCTGCATAGTGCTGCGATGGATGTGGTGAGTCTTCCAAATAACCACTATGGTGGCCATGTCTAGGACGGCTGGGAATGAACCCAAGCAGTCTCCCTCACTATAGAGGGCGAGGAGCTGGTGATTCAGGACTTCCCGAACTTCTGCATAGTATTCAATAGGGAAGCCTTCAGGGCCAGGAGTCTTCCCAGAGACCAGGATGGAGATTGCAGAAGCTATTTCCACACTCGTAATAGGCTTAGCCAGTATCTTTGTCAAGTGAGGTCAGAATAGTGGGGGGGTACGTCCTTGAGGAATTGAGCAGAGTAGTTGGGAGCAACGTCTGGGGCAACTGTAGCTAGCGAACGATTCAGCAACCTCCGGGAGTGTACTTACTTCATTACCCCCAGTGTCCTTGATTTTGGGCACAATTCTGGATAACTGGTGGTGGGAGGACAGCTAATAAAGCATCTTTCTATTTTTATCGCCTTAGCCATAGACTTAGGTGGTGGATTCGAGGGGACCCGCTACCCTTGGGTGATACTCGTGAGCTCCTTAACCTTCGCTTCCTCAGTTAGGAGTTCTCCCATATCCTCTGAACTCTGCTGCTCGTGCTGCAGGTGGCGGTAAGCGGGTTGATTTCCGGGGCCACTCCCTGAGTCAGCCTGAAGTTAGTGTCTGTGTTGCTGCCTGGGGAAGTAAGAACTGTTGTGCACCTACTGGTCTCTGGGGTGGCAGGTTTGATACGGTGCCCCATCCTTGTCTGTTCTGACAACATATCTGGTGCGGCTCTGAGATGAGGGGGTGGTTGGTGGGAGGTTTTGCTTCCCTGGCATCCCTACCGCCTGGGTCTACTCTACTGTTCCAGCACTCTTACCTCCCTGGGTGGGGGCGTCGCTTTCATCCAACTCAGCTGCTTGTGCTCCCACAAAGGGTGGTAAGCGGGCTAAGTTTCAGTAACACACACTCTTGGCTGACGACCCTCTCCTCGACCTAAATGCACTGAAAACAGCCACACATTCACAGTCACAACAATGTTACCTCACACCAAAAATAATTAAGCCAGCAACACCACTCGGATCCTCTCCACATGGGGTATGCCAGATTGGGTGCAAAGAACCAACCATGGTAGGACCTAGCCACAATCCTCCAGGCGATCCTCACAGGAAGCAGTCAAAATGAAAATTAGAGAGGTCAGAGTGGATGTGGCACTCTTACCTGAACAACCCTTTTCCCTAGCCCAACCTGCCAATGTTCTACATTCCGACTCACCTGTTCATAGTCCCAAATACATGCCATAAAACACAATTCCCAACATCTTACCCAAAATTGTCATTGCTGCTAAACCCTTCTTGATTTGCCTCAGGATAAGTTGGACATCATCATCCTTTCATTTCAGTGCCCTCATTAGGCAACCTCCTCCTGACCATTCCACCTTCCAGAAATTCCCACCACGCTTCTTTGTAGGCCTTCCTGGTAGACCAAGCCACTGAGTTTTCAGCAAGCTCCAAGACCCCTAGTCCCCCAAATCCTGACAGTTCCAACAGCATCCCAGTCTTTGCCTTCTCAACTCCTGGTGCAGAACCATGGAACCTCTGCCACTGTGAATGAGACCTCGGCAATATGATTGACAGCTCTGGGGACAATCCTTGCTCTTAAACATCAAGGAACCCAACAAGAAATTGTGCGAACGCAGTAAAACCCTTTAATTCTTAACAATTCACTAGTGCTAGACCAGTCTGGTTACTGAACTAACCTGAACTTGGTTATCTTCTTTTCCCACTGAACCAATATGACCACCAATAAAACCAGTAGGGTATCTGGGCACTGGAGCAGGTGTATAAGTTTGGGACTGTGGCAGAGGTGAGCGAGTCGGTCATGGTTAGTGAGCTAAAGAGCCAGGTCTTCTACTTCTTGTGTAATTCAAAAGCGAGGAGGAGGCCCTATTGTGAAGAGGGAGGTAATTTCAGGTTTTTGGTGCAATGTGAGAGAAACCTAGGCCTCCAGTTCCGCTTTTGCTCATGTGTGTGTGTGTGTGTGTGTGTGTGCGTGTGAGACTAAGCGCACAAGTCCAGTGAGTTGGTGGAAGTGAAGCCGCCTATTAAGGTTTGCTGTTCCTATGTTTTGCAGTGCTCTGTGTGCGTGCGTGAGGAGTTTGAATTGGCAACATTTGTGTATAGGCAGCCACTGGAGCGCTCTGATGTGTGGGTTGATGTGGGTCAACGTGGGAAGTGTAGGATGAGTCTTGCTGCAGCGTTCTGGATGGTCTGAAGTCAGATGAGGTGGTTATAGATTCCAGAGTATAGTGTATTGCTGTAGTCTAGTCTGCTTGTAATGAGGGCTTGAGTTAAAGTATGTCTGGAGTTCCTGGGAATCAATTTGAAGTTTTTCTGAAAAGCATGCAGAATATATGGAAACAGATATCGCTGACTGTTTACCTGTGCTGCCATGTTGAGTTTGTTGTCTTATGATGCTGCTTGCATGGTTGGTTGGTTTGGGACCAGTCTCTCTAAAAGCCTCCAGGTGGAATCCCAGGGAAGTTCCCGTTTCTGAAGATCAACACTTCCGTCTTGTCAGATGTAAGTTTCAGGCAGTTGTTTTTCATCCACTCTGCTATATTGATTGTGCTGATCAATTGATCAGTGGAGTCTTCAACGTAGAAATTGAAGTCGCAGAGTAGTTTGAAGTCTTTGGGGTTGACAGTGGAGGTGCTATGTAGTTTAATAAGAAGTTGCTGAAGTTTGTTCATGGTCCTGGTGATCTTTATGCTGGGGTATCTTTCATGGTGAAGCTGCCATTTGTTTGGAGGCTGAAATGCAAGTGTCCCAAGAAGGGGGTGTCTTGAGTCCGTGGTTGTGGCACATCTGATGGTGTCTTTGTAGATCACTGCAAGTCCACCTCCCGCTTTGTGAAGATGGTCTTGGCATGTGATTTTATATCCTCCTGGGATGGTCATGGCAATGTCGGAAGACGTCCCTGTTTGGTTCTGCCAAGTTTCTGTCACAAAGAGGAGGTCTGCTGCACTTTTGCTGAGAAAGTCCCAGATGTCAATGGAGTGTTTGCTGAGAGAGTAGGTATTGAGGAGTATGCACACTAGGGAGTCTGGGTCGACGTTGTGGGTGTATGAGTGTGGGGGGCGTGTGTAGGAGAAACCGCTGCAAGTGAAGCAGCTGGGGAAGCAGTAAATAGGTCCAAACATGCTGTGTGGAATGCTGTAGCAGCGCTGGATTGAGGGAACGGAGGATGGATGCTGTATAGCGTTGAGGGCTCAGCGGAAAGGGATTGTGGGGCCGGGTACAGTCCAGGTGCAGACTGGCTTGCTTTTGTCGTGGTTATTCAGCGGCCATCATTAAGTTGTTCCTGAGAACGGGGAAGAAGATGTAGGAGAGCAGGTAAGGAGTTGGGGGTGAGGTAAAAACCACAGGAGGTAGGTGAGGGAGCTGTATTGATTGAAGGGGCACTGAGCCACAACAAGCTACTAGAGGCCTTTTAAGGAGGTACCCAGCTGAACTGAACTGGACTGAACTTTGCTGTTGGCCTCATTCTGACACCTTGCAAGTCTCCAGGTGCTCTCCACCAAGCTCCTGGGAGCATTAGAAATGTCCCCTGTGGTTGTTCGGGCGCCAGAAGAAAGGTTTTCAAAGTTCCCAAACATTTCCTCCAGACGTTCAGGAGACCTGCTGGAAAAAGTATCCAATTGACAGTTCCGTGCTGTTTGATTGAATCTCAGCTTTGTCATGGTCTAGACTCCCAGCACCTCTGGGGATTAGGGAATAGCTTTGTCCCACTCTGCTTTGGGACCTGGACATTATTCATAGGGATATCTCCAAAGTTCCAGTGCAGCCAAACCTGTTTTAAGTATCCAGCTTTCATTTCTATTGCTGCAGCTATATTTTTAGTGCCCACTAAGAAAGGAAATCTCTTTCTGCAGTGGGACTTGTTAAGCTTTTTTTTAAAACTTTTTGAGGTTTAGGTTTGCACCGAGACGAATCTACTTGGTGTATTTGACCTAGCCTCCTTTGAGGTCTTCCTCAAAACGCCCCTAGTCCCTGGTCTACCGCTCCCATAGACTATCATTAGCCCTTTGTGCTTTTTTGGTGCTATTCTCACCTAAATGTCTTTAAATGAATGTCTCCGGGTTATTGTTTTGCCTTATTTTACTCATACCATGTATATCTTTATTCCTCTATTGGAAATGTATCCTATTTTATGTGACTTTTTGTACTGTTTATGAACTGCTTAAATACTTTACACATTGAGTTTGCTTTAAGCCTCACTGTCTTATGTTGGTTACCAGGTATTGAGCATGTTCATTTTATTACATTTGTATTACATCTGTCAGGTGGTGGCCTTATCCTTTGAGGTGGCCACTTTTCCAGCCCAAATAATAATCGACTTATGTACACCATATATGGCACCTTCTTACATACTTTCTCTTTCCCTCATTTTTCCTGTCCATTAGCCTTCTGTACCCCCCCCACCAGTTCTCCCTCTGCTTTTCCCATGTTTCATTGTTTAAGTTCTTGTCTGAAGCCCCACCATCACCTCACCATTGTCTGACTTTTGCCCACCAAGAATCCCATTGTCGGACTCTTCCAACCGTGATTTCTTTCCTCTTGTCTCCCAACACATTGTTTCCACCAAACACCCTACTCCGATCTTTGCCCATACATGTTCTGATGTTGCCTGACGCATCTTCTGTCCTCTCAGACTTCATCCTTTTTGTCACTTTTTATCCCATTGGCTTATCATAAATCTGAAATGCACTAACATCTCCTATCCAGCCTCTGATGCCCCCACAGCACTCTTCCATCAACCACCCCCACAAGTCCCGTCCATGCATCTTTATTTACAACCTCCCCTCTTCTAATTCTTCAACATTCTCCTCATCATAAACCGTTCCTCACCCTCCTTCACATTCATCCCTCCTATCCATGCACCACAGGTGCTAAACTACATCTAATCCTACACCATATTGACATCCATAAAACTGGACTTTTTTGCAGGTCCAGCCATCAAGGTGGCCAATGTGATGTTTCCCTCGCATCAGGCTGGTGCACACAAGCCATCCTGTTCTTAGTCATGTCAAGATACCCTTAACAGCCTCAGTTACTAATATTGTGTGGGCCTCACACCCACCAGATCACCAGATCACCCAGCCTATCAGTCTCTTTGCTACTGGTGGGCCTTTCAGCTTCCCTAGGCTGGGTCCTTCACAGTCCTCTAATCCCTTGCCTTCATCAATCTATAACCATCCCACTAGCCCAGGTTCCCCTGCTCCCAGGGGACCAATGCTCCCCCCCAGGGCTGCATATACTTAACCTTCATAACATATTTTGGTCTCTTTGGTCCCACTGCTCCGCCTCTCAGGTCAGACTGATTCCCTAACCCAGTGCTACAGGGAACTTTTATCAACTGCCCTCCCAGCATTGCTGCCTGCAATCTTGCTTGTGCTGTTGCTGGCCTCTGTCCCTGGCGCAGAATACCAGAGCTCGCGGGCCTCACTTCATTAACTTCTGGGTAGGACTAAGAACTGATAATGATGGCCTTGCCCCTGTAGCTGATGGGCGCCACCATTTTAGGTGCTGCCAACTGCTGTTCCTCTAATGCATTTGTAACAGGCTTGGTAGTTAAAGGTGGTTGCGCCCCTTGACGGCCCAACTCTGACATTTCGCCTGGGATGACTGTAGCACACCATGCCTATACTCACAACATTTGTCTGAGCCTGTGAATGCCCATGCAGCCATGTCCAACATATCTGCTACTTGCCTCGAATCCCTTCTCTCCCACACAAGAAGTCTCCACAGGTAAGCCCTTGGCTACTTTGTCGCCTATGTTACCCAACCTCATTATTTCACCACCTAACTACTGCCTCCTCACTGTATGGCTTACTTGACCACTGACCAGGACAACCACTACTTCCCTGCGGGGCCATCTAATCCCCTGCAGCAATAAGTAAATAAAAAATCTCATGGCTACTCCATGTTCTGAGATTCTGCAGGAGTGCCTGAGTCCCGCCAAAGAATGTTCCAACAATCTTTGTTTCAGGAGGTCCCCCCCCCTACTGTTCTGGTAAAGCACCCTCAGTACTTCCCGAGCCCTGTCTGACTACTGCACACTGCCTAACCTAAAATAGAAGCCAGCTGTACCCTGCCTCTTAACAAATTTGATCCCTGAGCACCTCACTGAACACTTTCCTAAACTGCTTGTGGCTTGAGCTACAAAGAAAAAAGACAGAAAAGACTATTTGAACCACACCCCAACCCCCCTTTCTAAAAACCTTTGCCTGTAACTCCACCAAGTCTTTAACCTGGCCAATCGATAACTCCACCCAGTCCAGTTGAGTGTACCATTCTGTTGGCCCAAAACTCCATGGGGAAGATCATGTCGCTTTACCCCTGATCCACCCGCCCACCCCCAAACCCTCCACCACAGGTGTCTCTCTTGTACTCAAACATCTCTTTTCTGTCCATTACATTCAGCCTTTTGTTCCTGGATGTAAGGAAATGCCTCTTTATGCATGATCACCCCCATGTTTTTGGACTGATGCTGCTGGGCTTTTGACTCTGAAGTTGCACTGGGGTATGCAAAACAAACCCTGATGCCAGTGCTCTGACCCATAAAAAGTATATGTCTGAATGCTTCACCCACAACTGGAATAAGTTAACTTACTTATAGGGCCCTAATATATAGTACCCAGGGTGTGTAAGTTACATTGTCTCTTGGGAGCTGCAACACTTATGGTGCCACCATCTGTGTGACACAGCAAAGTATGACTCCTAGCCCACCATTGCTGGCTGGCAGAGCAGTTTTAAACTGCTGATTCAACTTTGCCATTTAAATTAATGGTAAAAACCCACACTTTCCTTTTTAATATTCATAAGTCACCCTAAAGCAGGCCTACTAAATCCTAAAGCAGAGTGTGTTATACTAAAAAGTTTGACGTGTCATTTTTGAACTTTACATGCCCTGGCAGTAAAAGCCGTACTTTGTCGTTTCTACTGTGGAAAGGCTAGTAGCGCCATTGTCGAGCATAGAGTTATACATTGACAGTTCAGCAGTGCTAACGTCTGAATGGAACTACTGAATGTGATACTTCAAGATGTCAAAAGAATTGTTGCATTAAACCTGACTTCATGCACAAGTCGAATTTAATGTAACGTTTGCACAAGTGACAAGTGGGTAAGTAGCCACTTTGTTGCCCAAAGTTTTCCAGTTAATGGTTGCTGGCCATAAGACAGTCTTCTGCCCTCCAGGGGAGAGGAGTAGATGACTCCTAGGTAGGAACACAAAGGGCCTGCCTTGGGAAGAAGTGTGACTTCTCCCTGGCAGAAAGGCCAAACAGGGCGGAAACTCAAAAGGTGAGCTTCAAATGGGAAGCAGTCTTTGAAGGGCAAATGATGGACATGCACATAAGGGGCTTGCCTTTTGTTCTTGCAGACAGGTTGCAGTCTAGGCCAGAGAAGGGTAAGCTATTGGCAAACAGTTTTTTATATGGGTATGTTGTCCGCACGTAGCCACACCTCTGGGGTAGGGTAGGG
This sequence comes from Pleurodeles waltl, assembly GCF_031143425.1. Classification (NCBI taxonomy): domain Eukaryota; kingdom Metazoa; phylum Chordata; class Amphibia; order Caudata; family Salamandridae; genus Pleurodeles; species Pleurodeles waltl. Next base: position 562,352,971 of record NC_090445.1, on the reverse strand, counting down.
AGAGCCACACACTGAGAGGTGTCCTGCCACCTTGAGAGTGTGGGAGTAGTGCATCCTGGAATAGATAGGCACCACTCTTCACAGGAAGTTGTCACTAGGTGACAGGGGGACCTTATAGCCCATTGGCTAATAGTTGCCACATCACTTTAGGGTACTAAGTGGGCATAAAAATGGCATCCTGACTTCATCTGCACTGAAGAGCAGATTGAAGAGGGACTGGCCTGCTGTTCCCTGGACCCAGCAAAGAGAGGCTCCCCCATTACTGGACTGCACCTGCTGCTCATTGGGTAGGCAGTGAGAAGACTGTGCATGTCTGGACTGCACCTGGTGCTCCTTGGGTCAGCAATGAGAGGACTGTGCATGTGTTGCCCTGCTCGAGGGAAAAGTAATCCCAAGCCTCAGATAGACAGTGACTCCAAGAGTCAACTGGCTGACTTCTTGTTACTGTCACTGGAGTATAGAAGTTGAAGAAGTCTGTGTTGGTGAATTGGTATCCAAGAACGCCTGACTGGCAACATGCTGCTTGGGAGACCGTGACCCGACCCTGAAGAGTTGCACCAGAGTTTGCTGGACCTGGAAGAGTTGTCAGAGTGTAGTTTGGATACCCAAGAAGAAAGTTACAACTAGTTAAAAGGGATGGCAGGGTTCTCAGTAAATGTAGACTTGTAGACTAGCAGCAGCTACATTTTGGCTGGACTTCAGCTTGATGAATGTGAATTAATGGGAAAACGAATACTGAGAAACAACATTGGAGCAAACTAAATCATGGAAACCAATTTTAGGGAAATACAAGTAAATCAAAAATTAAAGGAACCATATCAAAGGAAAGATAATTTTAAGGAAACATTCAAAATGGCATTAAACTTGGTTGGGGTTTAGGGGTAGTGAGGGAGTTTGCATTTAGTGATAGGTGATGTTTACGGGTGATGAGTGGAGTTCAAGTGTAGGTGTTCTTTGAAAGTTCAGGGATGGGTAAAGATTGGGGAGGGGAGGGTTTTTAAAGGCTCCGGAATGGATTCAGTTTATGGTGGTGAGGCCTTCTTAGGGTTAATGGCTAAGTGGAGTTTTGGAGAGGAGTTTATAGGATTCAGGAATCAATCAAGTGTCGGGATGTTGAGCTTTCAGGGTTCAGGTTGGGCGAAGGTTTGGGCTGATGTGGGTTTTTACAGTTCAGTGATGGGTGATTTTTAGTGTTCAGGAATAGGTCAAGTATGGAAGTGGTGGGAGGTTTTAAGGGACAGGGATGGTAGAGGTTATGAGGAGAACGTTTCTTAGAGTTTAGGAATAGGTGGATTTTAGGTTGGTGAGGGAGTTTTAAGGGTTCAGCAGTGGGTTGATTTTAGAGATGGTGAGGATTTTGTAAGGGTCAGGGATGATTGCTGTTTGGATGGTGAGGGTAATTTTTAAGGTTTATGGCTGATGGTGATGGTGAGAGGTTTTAAAGGTTCAGGGTTTGGTGGAGTTTAGGCATAGACAGTTTTTTTTTAATGCTGAATAGATCAGAGTCTAGGGTCAGGGATGGGTGTAGTTCTGATGTGGTGAGGAGTTTTTAGTGTTCAGGGATGAGTGGAGTTTCGGGGTAGAAATAACTTGGGGTTGAGGGATATGCAGAGTTTATGGGTCAGAGATGGCTGCAGTTTAGATTGTGTATAGGATTTTATTTAGGTGGCAGGGATGGATGGTTTTTAGTGGTAGTGAGGATTTAGCAAATTAAAGCACCAGAAGTAACTCTTTGACAATCTAAAATATGTATAAATCCAAAATAATGTCTTCTGAACAGAGGCACTGAAATAACTACCTCTCACAAAAATGCTTCTGAAAATAAGACCTGCAGCCATTTCATTTACACCTTAAAACTAAGCATGCAAGAGCCAATAAAAAATAATAATCCATGAATTGGTTTCTATGAAATTGTAAATACCAGTTATCCTGCAAATTTCCATTAAACAGTTTAGGTGAAATGGTTTCTTAGTAGTGGCGTTCCACAAACTTTTTTTCCATCAATTCACATAAAGCCTTACAACCAGACTTTAAGGGACATCGACCCCTGTGGCGAAAGTCACTTCATTGCATCGGCGACTGAGGAGTAGCCCCTGGAAGACCCAGTCACCAGATCAGCATCCTTCAACATCTTCAGCATTGTGCATTCCTTTCACCAGGACCACTCCACTATAGTCTATGGCAGTTTGTCATAGAACCTCGAACTGGATTAGAGACTGCTTTGACTGCGAGGTAACTGTCCTACCAAGCCTCATTGACCTCTGACCTGCTCCCTGCTTGAGCTGGTCGCCCGCCCGCAGGAGTCTGGAGTGATTCACTAACCATGGTAGTTGCCAATGCTTATTCGTTTTTCAAATGAATAAGAGTGATTTATTATTTGGTTAATACTTCTATATTCGGCACCCTCAGGTGGAATTTCGTCGTTAAGGTGTCATTTTAAAGATCAAAATACAACCTATTTTTATGAATTGGTGTTGGATTTTTATTGTATCTTGTTTTTCTTATTTGACTGTTTTTGGTATTGCTTAATGCTTTATACTTGTTCTTTTGATAAAGCCTGATTTTTCAGAGTCAGAGCTACCCAGGGTTCAGCCAAGGTTTCTAACAACTCTGACTGGACTCCATACAGGTAGTGCGTTTGTTACATGCTGAGGTCTCAGAACCACACCATGTATTAAATTGATTTCCTCACATTGGCTATTTAAGGGCTCATGGAAAAGAGTCTCTCCTGCAAATCTCAAAGCCTCTCCACGCTCCATGAAGTAAAGGTGTGTGCAAACAGAGAAGGGTTCTGGTCTGAGGAGAGTGCGACTTTCCCCTTGGACTGCAGCTCCTTGATAACTTTACTGCTAGATTGTTTGAGCATCTAGGCTATAGATAAATAAATACTGATTGGCACTTATAGTAAATCTAGGCTGCTTCAAAAGTGTAGCAGCACAATAATGAGAGGGAGACAATCTCTTCGCAATTGACATGCATAGGATTGCAGAAAAAAGAGAGGATTCTCACCACAAGCACTGCATATAGCGCTGCAGAAAAAGAAACATGGTATGAGGACTTGGGGAAAGCAGTGGATGAGCATGGGCTGGGGACCAAAACAGAACTGAGGGTAGGGGCAAAGTGAATGCAAAGCAAGGCATAGGGAGAATGCAAGAAAAATATGCCCTTTCATGGAGTGCTTAAAGGAAAATGACAATGCAAACAACATCAGTAATAGAAGGATAAATATCTACCAATCAGATCACCGTGAGATTGAAATGATCCTTGGTGAGGCAAATGAAAATTAGGAAGGATAAGTCATTAAATCAAGAGAAAACAAAGCCATGCAATCCTGATGAGCAAGAGTTTGGCCAACAAACTGCCACAGCTGTCAGTAATCAAGACCTAAACAGTAATATCGCCCTTTGCAGTTATGATTCTATGATTCTTTTTTAAAGGTTTCCAACTTGTTCTTAATGCTAATGGGCTTGGATTTGTGATTTTTTGGGGGCATTTACGTGGGATTAATTGGTGACAGATTGAGTTAAGATTTAAAGTTGCATACTTGTAACTAAGAGACCCAGGATTCAACCCCATTTTGCTCACTGTATCAAGTTATGTAATCCTGGCCAAAGCACTTTCTCACTGTTGCTCAGTACTTCTGTCTACTTCGAGGTGATTCATTTTGCAATGTTTACTACTCAGAAACGTATTAAATCATTTAGACTCAATGTGCAACTCCTAACACGTCACACAAGTGCTCAGTTTTGCCATGAGGCTATTTGCCGCACCATTCCACATAGGATGGTTGTTGATTATAATTTGTGCTGGGTCTATATAATCCCTTTCATTACCTCTTTGTAGAGTGAAGTAATATGTGTTTCAGACCACCATCCTTTCACGTAAGTGCACTGCACCCATAGCACATGTAACCTAGCTAATGGGGTGAAATGTTAGGGTTAAACAGGCGCTCAGGATCCTAAATCGCACAAGTTACGACAAGAAATGAGGGGTGCCTGCACAAGGGAAAACACCCATCCCCTAAAGGTTCATAAAAACCCAACAAACAGGATAATAATGTGCGCGGCACTCCACTCACAAGAAAAAGTAAATTTCATATAATCAAAAAAGTAGTCTTGGAAAAGCAAACATTCAATTTTAATACAAGTTTCAGGGGTGTGGAATTTATTAAAATATCTACTTGTCCAGGGGACAGGTTGCTTCTCAAATCTACTTGTCCTGTAAAAAGATCTACTTGTCCCTTTGGTGCCATGTAGTGTGGCGACAAATTATGGCAGCAATTAATAGCCTCTCTGATTATGCCAGGGCTACTACCATAGTAGGGCTTGAATACTTGGAGTTTCAATCCCTACTGTAGCAATTTCCTTATTTTGCCACCTTTCTGCAGATCTGCATACTGGGGCTGGAGGAAGCAGTAAGCAATAGTTCCAGGGCTGGAATGCCTTTGAGTCTGCAAACCTACTAACCTGCATGTTTTAAAGATTTTTACCAGCTTCTCTCTAATATTTTCCCATAATAAGAAAGGTTGGACATTTACTCCTGACAATGGCAGAATTAGAACTTCTTCCAGGGTTGGGAAGAAAGTGGCTGGAGGGAAAATGAACTTGCAAATGCTCAATAGATTTTCACATGAGCAAATCTACACATCGTATTTACCCACGCTAAAATACAGTTCACAAATATTTTATAGGGGTACGACATATACCATGGGTGCACTTTTGTGACTTTCTTTAAGAATTTGGGGCCACAAGTAGGTAGGTTCAGATTTGTGACCTGCAAATTGCAAGTCGCAAATCCGAATGTAGGATGGTGTCCTTGACACCATCTGTGATTCGCAAAGGCTTCGCAAATGCCCACATCATGAATAATCATGAGGTGGGTCGCAATTTGCGACCCCCTCACGAATGGTGGCCTGCTGGAGACAGCAGACCACCATGTCTGTGACTGCTTTTCAATAAAACAGTTTTTTTTTTTTGTAATGCAGCCAGTTTTCCTTAAAGGAAAACGAGATGCATAACAAAAACGAAAAATGAAACGTTTTCGTTTAATTTTTTCAGAGCAGGCAGTGGTCCGCAGGACCACTGCCTGCTCTGAAAAAATGTTTACAGTGACATTCACAATGGGGAAGGGGTCCCATGGGGATCCCTTCCCTTTTGCGAAAGTGTTAGCACCCATTTGAAATGGGTGCAAACTGCGATTGGTTTGCGCCCGCGTTCGCGGTCACAAAACAATCCTACATTGCACTGCGAGTTGCAATTAGGAAGGGAACACCCCTTACTAATTGCGAGTCGCAAACCCGTTTTGTGATTCGGTAACCAGGTTACTGAATCGCAAAACTGGGTTTGTGCATCGCAATGTGCTTTTTGCACGTCGCAAACAGCTAAAGTCGCTGTTTGCGACATGCAAAAAGCTACCTACATGTGGGTCTTGGTCCCTAATTAGGTCTGGTGTTAACAAAGACATTTTGTTTTTATTAAACTTCTATTTCTCTCTCTTTCGGCTGGCTTTACTGTGAGTGATCGCATTCTGCTCTTCCACAAGGAGCATATTGCCACACAAAGTAGTTTTGTTCAGTGTCAGGAACTACAGTGGCAATCAGTGACGTAACGAAACTGGAGGGTGCCCCTTTGCAAAGAACATGGAGGAGCCCCCTCTCCACACTCACTCAGGGCAGGTGCTGTGCTGACGGGGCCCCCTGGAGGGCGGCTGCGGGGCCTTTGTTATGCCGCTGGCGGCAACGTGTGCTTTAAGAGTTCAAAAACTTTTTGGGGGGGTTTTGCCAATGTTTGTTACAATGTTGAGGGCCTGGTAGCTCCCACAACAATAAAGTGTTACAAAAGCCATGTCAAAACAAGACACGCATTGATGAAACTAAAAGACGTGTAAAAGTATGTCAGATCAGTTGGCTTTGTCAGTGTTTGTTTATTTTCATGCTTCCCATAATCGTGTTGAAAATGGTTACACTGATTTTCTATTAGAAATATTTTTGGGAAATACTAGCATGCATCAACACATTTTACTAAATGACACTTCATTTGCATATAATCAGAGAGCATTCTGGGAGCATTATACTTAGCCTCTTAGTCTAAACTTTTCAAACATGTGTGTACACGTTTTTTTTTTTTATTGTACTGGATAAAAAAGTTTTCCAGACTAATGACAACGCCACCTTCTGAAAAGGATACTACAAATATTAGGTGAGCACCTGGGGGGTGGTTTTCGGTTCTCCACTAGAAGATTTTGTGTGTTTAAGAGCATGAAACCAGAGCTCCGGTTTTTGTTCATTTGTCATTTAGGTAGTGTGTCTTAATTTCTTTGCAGTGTAATATAAGGATGAATTTACCATAACATTGAATATATACTACTACTTTTGGATGCTGGATTTCAGGTATTTTACACGGGGGCACGGTGTAATGCACATTGGTTAATAAATTTTATTGCATGTTGGCATTTTCTATATATATTGGGTGCAAACCATTTACATCATATCTTTCCTGGCTTTTTGCTTATATGATAGATCTGGTTAATTTGCTGTGTAAGGAGAAACATAAACAACATTAGATCAAATAATGGACAAACAATGGACTCTTTAGGAATTATCTAATCATGAGGTACTATTCAGAATCTTATAAAGAAATTTGTTGACACAAGGGTAGTTTCGCATTAAATTGGAAGTGCATGATATCACTATTTGGAGTTTTTTTTGGTGGAGGTTGGTAGGACACAAGATTCGAGTGTGCTTTCTGGGGGAGCACTTCAATGCAATTTTATCTGGGTTCTTTACCTCTTGGTTCAATTGATACTCACGTGAGCCATTACAAAAAGGTCTCTTGTACATGAGACTTCCACATTTTTGTTTTTAATTGGGTTTCTTTCATTTTATTTTATTGTTCAACCATTAGTTCGAGCATTTTGGTTCCTAACTTTATCAATATGTTTAAAATTTTTAGCCCTGAAGAAGTTGTTCGGGATGTTAAAAAGAATTTCCTATGATGAAACACGTGTTGGCTGAAATTGTATTACCACGGATGGGTTTCTAATTTTTACAGATTCTTAATTTAATGTTTGGATTAGATTGGACAATTTAAACTTGTATTAAAATTGAATGTTTGCTTTTCCAAGACTACTTTTTTGATTATATGAAATTAACTTTTTCTTGTGAGTGGAGTGCCACGCACATTATTATCACATAGCACATGTACTTTGCATCAAATGTAAATGAGGGATCATTTGTTGTTCTACCTTTAAATGTCTTTGCGTCACCCCTACGCTAAACCCTTCGTCCTCCGTAAGCTCAGGTTCTTTGCCGGTACCCATCAACTTTTCTGTACTGGTTGCTCCTCTTCCCTTGCACAAGTATAATGTTCCACCCATCGGTTGCTAGCCAAGCCCACAAACCCTGCCAACCACCACTGCATATTTGTTTACTTACAGAAGTCACCACTTTCACAGTTTTTCTCAGTAAACATAATTTGACTAAATGGCTCTCCAGTCTGTGTAGGTGAATCATGTGAAATTGCTTTCCTACATATCGTGTTTTCATCATTATCATCTGTTTAATCACAATGCTTATTAAAATCGGAAAACTTGTATTACTTTGTTAAATTAACCACCCATTATCAGAGTTCTGATCTGTTGTTATCCATTATCTAGGCTCTTGCTGGAGTGAAATGACGGAGTACAAATTGGTGGTGGTTGGAGCTGGTGGTGTTGGAAAAAGTGCTCTGACTATTCAGTTAATACAGAATCACTTCGTAGATGAATATGACCCTACAATTGAGGTAATGCTTCCAGAGGACTTCTTGTTCTTTTAGGAAAATTACTGTGCTTTGTACATGCATGTAACACCTTACTGGTTGGTGTAGTTTCCAACTACTTTTTTTTCTTGTGTGTTACTTTAAAAAAATAACCAAATGGTTCTCTTAGGGATTAAGTGTATGATTACAAGCAGGGCTGTAAATTCCGATCCCCGTACAAAACAAGCATTGGCAAAGACAATAGGTCTTGGCAATGTGAGAGCTATTGGCTTCTGTTCAACATGGCTGAAAGTCAGGGAAGAAAGTGCTATGGCGCTGTTATACAACATGGCTAAAATACATTGACAAAGCCAATTGCTCTTGTATTGCAGAGGCCTATTGACATTACCAGTGCTTGTTTTTTTTTTATTCGTGGTGGTGGAGAGGGTGTGTTGGGGAGAGGCCAAGACAGAAAAATAAACTTGGCACTGCTCTGAGAAGCAGTGTTGTTGCTATTGTACACTTAGCCCTTCAATCCAGCCATGCCATTAGGAGGCTGACTTTGCAGAGCTGTACTAAGCAAGTGAATTCAGTCATTTACTGCAATAAGCAATTATTTCATACATACTGTTAAACTTTCACTCATCCATTCAAGAAGTAATCCACAAATTTGTTTATCAATGCGTTCAGTTATTCACTCGCATGTATGTCAATTCTTCAATCCATTTATGAAGTTAATACTTCATTGGTTCTTTAAAGCAAGCATTCATTCAAGCATGTTTGTTTATGCGCTTTATGATTCATTCAGTCATGTATGCATTCGTTTATCCTTGCATTCAATAATTCAGTTGTTTAGTCAGGAATTCAACCATCCATTAATGTATGCATTCAATCATTCCTCCAAGAATTTGTTTACTTGTTCATTCAAATATCAATGAATGTTTTCGTATATACATTTAATCATTTGCTTATTCATTCATGATTTCATTCATTCATGCAATCATTGTTCAATGCATTTGTTTATTCAAGCATTGAGTCCTTCATTCAGTAATCGAATGTTTCATTGTCCTAGCTCAGTTTCATTTACTCCTGCATTTGATTGTTTGTTAATGCATTCCTAAGTAGATGAAATACGTCCTCTTCTGTTGGTAGTGTGATGTGACAGGAAAGTATCTCACTATTCATGGAAAGCTCCCTCCCTCTCTGCCATCCTTCGATACTGCAGCTTACATGTTTTTAGAAATTGGGTTTCTGGTTGCCTAAGGTATGAACCTCAGCCAGGCAGAACCCACCACTCGTCAGGGCAAGGGAGCTACACACCCAAGATAACCTCTGCTTACCCCCTTTTGTAGCTTGGCACGAGCAGTCAGGGCTGTCACCGAGGCAATGTGTAAAGTGGTTGTACAAAAACCACCACCACCCACCACATCATTTGACCAAACACGACCTGTATCAGTAGTACACTGCTACACAAGCAGTAGTCAGAACATCACATAGGTTACTAGTACTCTGCTACACAAGCAATAGTCGGAACATCACATAGGTTATGACTATCCTGCAACACAAGTAGTAGTCAGATGAACACATAGGTTACGACTATTCTGCAACACAAGCAGTAGTCAGATGAACACATAGGTTACAACAATTCTGCAACACAAGCAGTAGTCAGATGAACACATAGGTTACGACTATTCTGCAACACAAGCAGTAGTCCGGTCCAACGCTATTACCAAGAATGCACATGTTATCGTAAACATCATCATGATTGCAAAAATATCTCCTCCTTTGCATATGTCAGAAAACCCTCCCAATGCACACAGGCAGATCCTGAGAGCTTTAGCATTACCCAAGTGAGGCAAGAAAGACATATGATCTTGCATGAAGAAAGATATGACCAACTGAGGGTGAAAGAACACAGTGGTGAACCACAGGACATAAGGTAGTCACCAACAATATAACCTACATGAAGGCTGCAGCACGTCTGCGCTTCCTTTAGAAGTTATATTGTGAGTAGAGGAGCCCACTACACCCAGCGCAGGAGCTCCTGCACTCCTAACAAAGATCATACAGTAATCCGAAGAGGCTGGGCAGGTATGGGACCTCCGCTGAGGTTTTCCTCCCTGCCCTGCCAACCACAGGTGTGTGCTCCAAAAGTATGCTCCTACATTGTGTGGGGCAGGTGGAATACACTGACACATTCCCCACGCTGATGGGGAGATCTTCCCCAACCTCCCGACGTGATGACGACAATGGTCCCAACAGGTTCCCCTCCAGTAGGGGGAATATGATAGGAGACTTGTAATCGAGGAGCGGCTCCTCTCTTCCCCTCTTCCCACAAGGGCTGCTCCCGCAGCAAATACCTCCCAGCTAGGGGTGCCCCCCGTAACGGAATGATAGGAGAAATCCTCTGTGGGGTTCTATGTATGTGGGCTCAAGAAGGGCCACACCTCAGCCACCCGTGTCCGTGCGACACAGCTGCTGGTTTCTCCCCATGCAGGTGGCCACTGGTAGCACTCTCTGAGCCCTCCAGGGCCTCCCAGGTCGCTACCGCCCTCCATCTAGGGCGGCCCAGTCGGGGGCACCTTCCGGCCACGGGCTGGCTCCTTTTTTCGCTCCTGCATGGGTGTAGGAAAGTACCATCTTGCCTGGCATGTTACCCCCATATTTCACTGTATATATGTTGTTTTAGTTGTATGTGTCACTGGGACCCTGCCAGCCAGGGCCCCAGTGCTCATAATCGTGCCCTGTATGTGTTACCTGTGTTATGACTAACTGTCTCACTGAGGCTCTGCTATCCAGAACCTCAGTGGTTATGCTCTCTCATTTCTTTCCAAATTGTCACTAACAGGCTAGTGACCAATTTCACCAATTTACATTGGCATACTGGAACACCCTTATAATTCCTTAGTATATGATACTGAGGTACGCAGGGTATTGGGGTTCCAGGAGATCCCTATGGGCTGCAGCATTTCTTGTGCCACCAATAGGGAGATCTGACAACTCTTACACAGGCCTGCCTTTGCAGCCTGAGTGAAATAACGTCCACGTTATTTCACAGCCATTTACCACTGCACTTAAGTAACTTATAAGTCACCTATATGTCTAACCTTTACCTGGTAAAGGTTGGGTGCTAAGTTACTTAGTGTGTGGTCACCCTGGCACTAGCCAAGGTGCTCCCACATTGTTCAGGGCAAATTCCCCGGACTTTGTGAGTGCGGGGACACCATTACACGCGTGCACTATACATATGCCACGACATATGTATAGCGTCACAATGGTAACTCCGAACATGGCCATGTAACATGTCTAAGATCATGAAATTGTCACCCCAATGCCATCCTGGCATTGGGGAGACAATTCCATGATCCCCCGAGTCTCTAGCACAGACCCGGGTACTGCCAAACTACCTTTCCCGTGGTTTCACTGCAGCTGCTGCTGCTGCCAACCCCTCAGACAGGTTTCTGCCCTCCTGGGGTCCAGCCAGGCTTGGCCCAGGAAGGCAGAACAAAGGACTTCCTCAGAGAGAGGGTGTTACACCCTCTCCCTTTGGAAAAAGGTGTCAGGGCTGGGGAGGAGTAGCCTCCCCAGCCTCTGGAAATGCTTTGATGGGCACAGATGGGGCCCATCTCTGCATAAGCCAGTCTACACCAGTTCAGGGATCCCTCAGCCCTGCTCTGGCGCGAAACTGGACAAAGGAAAGGGGAGTGACCACTCCCCTGACCTGCACCTCCCCTGGGAGGTGCCCAGAGCTCCTCCAGTGTGCTCCAGACCTCTGCCATCTTGGAAACAGAGGTGCTGCTGGCACACTGGACTGCTCTGAGTGGCCAGTGCCAGCAGGTGACGTCAGAGACTCCTTTTGATAGGCTCTTCCAGGTGTTGCTAGCCTATCCTCTCTCCTAAGTAGCCAAACCTCCTTTTCTGGCTATTTAGGGTCTCTGCTTTGGGGAATTCCTTAGATAACGAATGCAAGAGCTCATCAGAGTTCCTCTGCATCTCTCTCTTCACCTTCTGCCAATGAATCGACTGCTGACCGTGCTGGAAGCCTGCAAAACTGCAACAAAGTAGCAAAGACGACTACTGCGACCTTGTAACGCTGATCCTGCCGCCTTCTCGACTGTTTTCCTGGTGGTGCATGCTGTGGGGGTAGTCTGCCTCCTCTCTGCACTAGAAGCTCCGAAGAAATCTCCTGTGGGTCGACGGAATCTTCCCCCTGCAACCGCAGGCACCAAAGAACTGCATCACCGGTCCTCTGGGTCTCCTCTCAGCACGACGAGCGAGGTCCCTTGAACTCAGCAACTCTGTCCAAGTGACTCCCACAGTCCAGTGACTCTTCACTCCAAGTTTGGTGGAGGTAAGTCCTTGCCGCCCCACGCTAGACTGCATTGCTGGGAACCGCGTGTTTTGCAGCTACTCCGGCTCCTGTGCACTCTTCCAGGATTTCCTTTGTGCACAGCCAAGCCTGGGTCCCCGGCACTCTAACCTGCAGTGCACGACCTCCTGAGTTGTCCTCCGGCATCGTGGGACCCTCTTTTGTGACTTCGGGTGAGCTCCGGTTCACTCCACTTCATAGTGCCTATTTCGCCACTTCTGCGGGTGCTGCTTGCTTCTGAGTGGGCTCCTAGTCTTGCTGGACGCCCCCTCTGTCTCCTCACGCAATTGGCGACATCCCGGTCCCTCCTGGGCCACAGCAGCATCCAAAAACCCTAACCGCGACCCTTGCAGCTAGCAAGGCTTGTTTGCAGTATTTCTGCACGGAAACACCTCTGCACGACTCTTCACGACGTGGGACATCCATCCTCCAAAGGGGAAGTTTCTAGCCCTTGTCGTTCTTGCAGAATCCACAGCTTCTACCCTCCGGTGGCAGCTTCTTTGCACCCACAGCTGGCATTTCCTGGGCATCTGCCCACTCCCGACTTGATCGTGACTCTTGGACTTGGTCCCCTTGTTCCACAGGTACTCTCGTCCAGAAATCCATCGTTGTTGCATTGCTGGTGTTGGTCTTCCTTGCAGAATTCCCCTATCACGACTTCTGTGCTCTTTGGGGAACTTAGGTGCACATTGCACCCACTTTTCAGGGTCTTGGGGTGGGCTATTTTTCTAACCCTCACTGTTTCCTTACAGTCCCAGCGACCCTCTACAAGGTCACATAGGTTTGGGGTCCATTCGTGGTTCGCATTCCACTTCTAGAGTATATGGTTTGTGTTGCCCCTCTCCCTATGTGCCCCCATTGCATTCTATTGTGACTATACATTGTTTGCCCTGTTTTCTATTGCTATTACTGCATATTTTGGTATTGTGTACATAAATCTTGTGTATATTTGCTATCCTCATACTGAGGGTACTCACTGAGATACTTTGGCATATTGTCATAAAAATAAAGTACCTTTATTTTTAGTATATCTGTGTATTGTGTTTTCTTATGATATTGTGCATGTGGCACTAGTGGTACTGTAGGGGCTTCACTCGTCTCCTAGTTCAGCCTAAACTGCTCTGCTAAGCTACCTTTTCTATCAGCCTAAGCTGCTAGACACCCCTATACACTAATAAGGGATACCTGGGCCTGGTGCAAGGTGTAAGTACCTCTTGGTACCCACTACAAGCCAGTCCAGCCTCCTACAATGGGTTGCGGCAGTGAATGCACCACAGTAGGTGCTTACTTGTGCTTCGTCCGTACTCCCCTAAGAAACCAGACCAGTGATCCTAGCTGCACACGCTAAAGTAAAAGAATGACGCACTCTCTGGGCTCCAAACTAGCGTGCGCAGCGCTTCCCTCGCTTTGAGGAAGTAAATCATAAAGCACCCATCCTGCGCCCGAGTCCAGAATACAGTGCTTCCCTCGAGGTGTACGAATGTGAATGCAGGGAGAAAAGGGGCACACCACCCAGTCCTTGGAGACAGCAATAGGGGCACGGGCTGCAGGGCCCAAGCAGGCAGGCCAGCACAAGGGTTTAAAAGGCAGTGGCAGTCCCTCTTGGTGACCTAGCAGGTCACAGATCAGCACAACAGCAGAGCAGTCCCAAGGCAGTTCCTGGCGAGTCCTTCCAGCAGCATCCAGTGTCCAGTCCATTAGTGTTCTCCCCATGTGGGGGACAACCCCCTGTACTTTTACTCATTTTGCACAGCGTCCACAGAGGTGGAGGGGGTTCCTGCCAGTTCTAACCAGTTCCAGGAAAACCCCCTTCTCCTCCAACCCCTTTGTGTGAGGTCAGGGCAAGACCTTTACAGGTGCACGTGTGACCCGCCTCTACCTCTTCCAGCCCATGAAGACCACTTACCATGCAGATGTACTCCTGGTACACCTCCACCCTCACTTTGTACAGGCTGTCTGCGAAGTATCGACAAAGCCCCGCTGTCACTCGCCCCCCAGATGTGGATTGGATTCAAGCTGCAAAACACCCGAGTGATAAGCACAGAGAAATGGTCGCTTTCTACAAATGGTAATAAAATATCCACCTACTCCAGTAAGCAGCCTTTCACAGTACCATTCCAGCCATACCAAACATGCCTACGCCACACCTCATAGATCAGACAATACCACTTAGGCATATGTTAGGGCATTTTTAAAGCAATCCTCATAGAGGGGCAGCGCTCACAGTAGTGAGAAACTAAACAGGCGGTATGTCAGTATTAGGACATGTAGTACATAAAGACATATGTCCTACCTTTTACACACACAGTTTCCTGCCCATAAGGCTAGCTAGAGCTTACTTTAGGGGTGACTTATATGTAGTAAAAGGATAGTTCCAGGCCTGCTAAGTAAATTTAGATGCTAGCTCCCTGTGGCAGTAACTACGCACGCAGGCCCTGAGGTGGCAGGCCTGAGACAGGTTTGAAAGGCTAATTTTGTAAGTGGCACAGGCTGTACTGCAGACCCACTAGTAGCATTTAATTCACAGGCCCTGAATATAAGGGATACCACTGCACAAGGAACTTATAGGTAAATTAAATGTGCCAATCAGGTGTAAGCCAATCATACCAGGTTTAGAAGGGAGAGCACATGCACTTTAGCACTGATCAGCAGTGATAAAGTGCCCAAAGTTTTAGATCGAACAAAAAGATGTCAGAAAAATAGGAGGAGGAAGGCAAAACGTTTGGGGATGACTCTACAAAAAGGGACAGGTCCCACATGTGGTTGACACAGTTCTGTTTATATAACTGTGAGATGTGCAACAGTGATGGTGTAACACACCTCAACCAGCTGCCAATTGGAAAGCACAGCCAGCTCAGGGTGCCTGCTGCAAGGACCTGACAGATAGTAACATCTGGCTATCATGCCCTCCAACAGCAGCAGGTTCTACAGCATGTTTGTAATGCAGCTGATCATGCAGGGCATATACTCCCTGGTAGCTCTTGGGTTTAACACACCTACAGGTTCTACTCTCAGTAAGACTGTTCATGCAGTTACACCTGGCATCTGACTGATTCTACCCCAGCCATATCAACTTGAGGCATCTGCTTCTATCTAACTTTAGTTTTCTGACTTTGTATAGTGCCTAGCACAGCTTTCATATGAGTGCTTAGAAATTTCACTTTTGGAAGATCAGAGCCTGAGGCACTTGAGGCAAGGCATCTTTCTCAGGATCACGCCAATGACAAGACTTGTTAATTATGTGGAATAAGAGACGGGGCTGACAACCACAGAAGAGCAGTATGCAGGCATGGGGGTGCATATGGTTAAGGGAGAGATGTGCAGGTGGCACCATGGACAATGGAAAGGAAGTAGGGTAGGACAGACCAAAACCGTGAACAACCAAAGGGAATCAGGACAGGAGTGTGGGAGATGGCAACACCACAGACAGTGGAAGGAGGGCAGGTGGAGGAACAGGGAGTTGGGGATAGTACATGAGGAAATTACGGGAGACTGAATACATTGATGGCTGCTGTATGCAGTGTTCCTGGTAAAATCTGGAAAAATAACAGTAAAAACCGGCCCACCAAACCATAGAACAGGCTCGCAAACATCCAAAGAACCCACCCCCCCCCTCCCCACCCCCACCCCCTCAAAAAAAGACCCACACATGGTGTGGTCAGACGAGCCCGTCACACACTGTCTTCAGTGCTTACAGAAGAAGCACTGCACGAATTGGCAGTGCTTATAGTGGTGGCACTGTGGGTACCTAAAGCGGCTGCAGTGCTGTGAGCTGCTGGATGCAATGCTGTGATCTGCAGTGCTTACTGTGGAGGCACTGTTTACTGTGGAGTAGCTGAAGTGAGTTGCAATACTCACTGCGGAGGCACTGCTGGGATCTGCAATGCTTACATTAGAGGTGCTCTGTTTGGATCACCAGTACTTACATTGGAGGAACTGAACTGCAGTGCTTACATCAGAGGCCCTGCTGGGGATCCATATTGCTTACAGTGATGGCAAGGTTTTTGTTTACATGCTTACGTTTAAAGTACTGTTGGGATGTCCAGCGATTGCAGTGGAGGCACTACTAGATTTGTCTGCATTTCTTACAGTAGAGGCACTCCTAGGATCTCTCTGCAGTGCCTAGAGTAGAGGCACTGCAGGGATCTTCAGTGCTTACAGTACAGGCACTCTAACATAATGAGCAGTAGAGGGACACAAGTAATGCATCCATACTCCTGGGGGAGGGATAAACACAGATAGATGAAGGATTCCTACAACAGCTAACTAATAAGAAGCAAAAAAATGTGAGTGAGAAGGACGCCAACCAATGGTATTTAATGGGTGGACTCTATGCCCACTTAAAGTGACAATACAGCTCAAAGAGACAACCATGCTCTGGCTAGCCGAGACATAAAACAGCTTGCACAGGGTTCACAATTAAGAGGTGTTTTGTACCTCACAGTTTTCCCCTGACCTATTTCACTGAAAGAAGTTTTGGTAAAGTAAATCTGTGGTAAATGCTTAGAAAAGAGACAAAAACATCCCATCTGCAAATAATGTGTCATTCCCATGGCAAAACCTCATAATATGAGATATTTAAATCACCTGGTAAATAGTTCACCCTTTAATAGCGTCACTGAGTACCCTCCAACTTGTAATTTGGCCCAAAAACGTGTGAAAGGGGCAGACAAACTCTATGGTTTACATCTGACTTGGAATCATAGGGATGGCATCACTAGATGGTGCTGCTGTGCCACATCTAATAAGCAAATTCTAAGGGTTGAGCCTGCTAGTGCATGCACTAGTTCATGCGTCTCGTTGGCGAGACTCTTTTGTGTACAGTAAAGGGCTTGAAGCCCACCTGATGCTCACTATTTGTTGGTTTGCGTGGCAGTTTTCTTTACAGCCTTGTAATTTGTCAAGGTGCGCCTGCCATCATTTCGTCCTTTGCGTGGAGCAGAGACCAAGCACTGATTGATTCAACTTAATTAGTGCCAGTCTGCTGCTCCCGACACGATTGAGGTATTATTTTCTTCTTTTTAACTTTTAGTGTCCTGCAAACAGAAGTCTTGTGACTGGAAAAAACTTACCCAGCAGGACAAACAAAATTGCAATGTTTTATCTTTTAAAGCTACCTTTCTTTTATTTTGCCAAGTCGTCTTTTCTCACTTTCCACTCATGTTTTCTTTAGTTTTTGCTCTTGGGCACTCCTCTGAAAAGATTACAATTAACTTGCTTGAAATATTGCAAAGCAACGTTGTTTCTTTATTATGTAAAGGTTCTGAAATGACACTTTAACACATAATCATGCAGTACACCCCAATCCACCCCACTACAATCTCCCCAACACACCCTCGTCTAATCTGCCCCACTCCAATTCGCCTCACTCTAATCCAAAACAATCTGCATCACTCCAAAACAATCTTCCCCACTCCAAACCAAAACAATCTGTCCCACTCCAGTCCACAACACTCCAATCTGCCACACTTGAAACCGCAACAATCTCTCCCACTCTATACTGACCCACTTCAATCCAAAACAATCTGCTTCACTCCAATCCAGCCCACCCCACAACTTTTCAATCTGCCCCACCCAACCACACCCTAACCCACCCCACTCATTCCAATCCACCTGACTCCAGTCCACCCTGATCCATCCCAATCCAATCCACTTCACTCCATTCCACGCCCTGCAGTCTAATTCACCCCACGCCAATCCACCTTAATGCAATCCACCCCAGTCCAGTCTAATCCACCCCACCCCATCCTGAACCCATCCACCCCACGCTACCTCACTCCAGTTCAGTCAAGTGCACTCCGATCCAATCCTTCCAGCCAAATCCACTCCAACACACCCCGCTCCAATGAAGTCCACCCCAGTTCATTACACCCCACCCTACTCTGACCCAATCTATCCACCACCCTGCACTCTGATCAACCCACCACTCTGCACTCCAATCCACCCCAATCGAATACACTCCACCCCAATCTGATCTACTCCACCCCACTCGATCTAGTCCATCCCACTTCAGCCCACCACACCCCAATCCAATCCACCACATTTCAATGGACCCTCTCCAGTCCACGTAATTTACTTCAATTTACCTCGCAGTAGCCCAGTCTAATCCATCCCACCCCAGTTCAGTCCACCCCACTCCAACCCTTCCATCCCACTCCACTCCAGTTCAGCCCACCCACTCCAGTTCAGTCCCACCCCACTCCAGTCCACCCCACTCCCACCCCGCTCCAGTCCACCTCTCTCCAGTTCAGTCTAATCCACCCCACTCCAATCCAGTGTAATCCACCCCACTCCAGTCCAGTCTAAACCACCCCACTCCATTCCCACCAGCCCTATCACCTAATTCCAAACCACTGCCCTCAATCAAATCCACTCCAGTTCCATCCACCTCACCCCATTTCAATCCACCACACCACACCCCAGTCCAGTCCACCTCACTCTTCTCCAATTCAGTCCACCCCATTCTACTCCAATCTAATCCACCCCATTACCTCAGTCCGCTTTAACTTGCTCCACCCTATTTCATCCTAATCCATTCTACGACACTCTCTGCCATGTAACCACTGAACTCTACTTCCCTCTACTTCCCTCTACTCCCCTTACTCCACTCGACGACAGTCAAACAAATCCTCTCTGCGACACACTACTCCCCTACTCCACTCTGACACTGCACACCACTAACTTAAAGCCATGCTGAACAGGAGCCACACTAGTGTACAACATGGCAAAACACATCGCCAAAGCCAGTAGCTCTCGTAAAGGCAAGATATATTGGCTTTGCCAATGCTTGTTTGTACTTGGTTCTGAACACCAGTTTAACGTGGCTTGATGCACCATGACTGTGTCATGGCAGTAGAAAGGAAATGCCGCATGAAAGTCAGCACCACAATGTTGTGTTCCTCTCCGGAGCGAACATAAGTACGAGACTCGCAACTGAAGTATGTATAACAGCATCTTTCATAAGTAACTACACATACAAAAGAAGCAGGTCTGTCCGGTTCCTCTGCCACAGCAAACTGCCCTCAGACCTAATGCTCAGGCATTGGAACACCACAATGTCACGTTCCCTCATTGTAAATTGAACGTAAACAATATACAAACCATAAACCATCTCCCCCCTTTAATAATGAAACACAACTGTACGCCCCATAACACACAACCCCTTTTTTTTTTTTATCTCGGTGAATATTTTCCTAAGCTGTTGTTATGCTAATTGCCGCTAACGACAATGCCCACCTTTCTTGGTTCGGATTTTTTTTTTAGTTTAAAATCTTTCATTTGAAATTGCAAAGCACAAGAGTTTAAGGTCGTTTGGAAAAACGAGTCTGGAGGTTATCAGCATTTGATTGGAGCAGACATTTCAAAAACAGCGGGCGTAAATCCGGCAGAGGGTTTTATCAATAAAGGAGGCCTGTAGGAGAAGGTGCAGAGGACATCGAATTGTTCACAGGAAGAGATTTGCTTTTGGTATTGATGAAATTGAGTAATGGTTAAAACGCCACTCCAGCGCATTTGCCCACAGATGTCACTTTGAGGCTTTCTCATACAGTTATGGGTGAAGTTGTTACTACGGAATGGGCTGCAGATGTTTGTGCAGTCCTTTCTGTAATAAGTATCAGGCCGGAACAGGCTTGCCTGGTGGTTTCAGTCCGCTGGTCCGCCTTTCAGTACTGCATGCAGTGTCCCCGCTGCTGCTCTCGCCTGCACTAGAGTGGAGACAGCTGACATTTGTTTTTTAGTATATTGTGTCCCACTACTGTTGTTGCCTGACTGTGTGCCATATTGCACTCATGATATTTTGTTCTCAGTGAAGGTGTTAACTCACTGTAGAAAAGCGTAATAAACCTCACTTCCAGGAACAGTAAGCATTCTATTCTGAACGTTGGACCATCTAATCCCGTTTTAGAAGTGAAGTCTGTATTCAAACATAAACTTATTATTGTACATTTTTCTGGAATGTTAATTATCTGAATTTGGACCTTTGGCCATTAGATACTAGTTTAGCCATGATCTCTTATTACAGTCTTAAAGATAGCAGAAGGGACATGGGCTTTATCGCCCTCCCTATGACGCATATTACACCCAGGAAGTGACATGTAGTTTTACATTTTTCAAGATTCTCTGTTGACAGACAATTTGAGGTTGGGTTGATAAAGACAAAATCTCGTACAGGTTAACGGCCTGCTTAATTTTAAAATTTGAGGGAAAACGGCATCCATTGCTAAGCTGGGTTTGGAAGCAGAAGGATAGCAACTTCTACCATTATTACATCCATGCCAGGTCCGTTCCAAGTAGCTCGGTACGCAAGGACATAGTAATTTCGAGACCAGGAACACCGGACCTGGTTTTCACTGCTTTAGGGGCATGGTCTGACGCAGGAGCACAGACTGTGCCCCGTCCAAATACTGCGCAACCACAGGAGGAAGCATACAGTGGACCCTCTGGGCTGACCACTCGCTGTCCTCTCCTCCCAAACTTCCGACCCAACCGGACCCCGCTGACATTTTCCAACTTCTCTAAGCAGGTGGAAAATGGCAATTCTCTTGTCCCCGGAGACGGGGGGAGGGAGCGGGCTTTAGGAGAGAAACCACCAGAAAAAGAAACCGTATTCCCAGGTCTGTGCGGTTATTCTTCATTCTGGGGACAAATCGTGTCCTTGGTGGAGGGACACTAGCTAGCATTGGAAATTTCGGCTCGCTGGTATCCCAGCCTCAGAGTTTGTCTAACTTGTATGAAGGACTTAATAATATTTACGACTTTTTCCAACACAACTGAAAATGTTGCATTTTGCTCTTTTTTTTTTTTTTGCAAGCACAACATTGTAAGTGGGAGGGTATAACCGAGTTTCGTTAACTATGCTACGAGTTAAAGATAGTGAATACATATATTTGCTATAAACACTTGTAACAAATATTGGAAAGGTGGAAATAGGTTAGGATATAACCAATATAACGTTTGAACTATGCGTTTGCGGTTTGAAAATGTGCTGCATTTTGTGATTTAACAAGGCTGTTGAAGTACTGAATTTTAAATATAATAACTCTCGCTCAAGCTTTTAAAGGATAACGAGGATTAAAAAGCAAAGATGCAAGCCTGCCCTTAATATGTTTTTAATGGGTCTAACGGCCACTCAGAGTTTTAAATCAAGAAAAAAAAAATCTGGAGTGCACACAAGTACTGTTGCTAAGTAGCAAAACTCAGGAAGGACACACATTTGTGTGAAGGAAGCCACCACCCAATGCAAAGGGATATTCAGAAAGAAATGCCTCATTTTTTTTTTTTTTAACTTTAGTAAGTTACGGTTAAAAATGCATTTGTCTAGAATACCAGAAGTCTTACTGATGTATGAAAAAAAAGCTTCTTGTAAGAACTACTTAATGTTTCTTAACATGCTAGTGCAGTTTTCTGTATGCGGTTAAAGAATAAATGGCTTGTTTAGGAAGTAAGTAATAAGTGAAGAATGACCCAACTTTACCACTTTTCTGTCCTTTCTTTAGGATTCCTATAGAAAACAAGTAGTTATTGATGGCGAGACATGCCTGCTGGATATTCTAGATACTGCTGGCCAAGAAGAGTACAGTGCCATGCGAGACCAGTATATGAGGACTGGGGAAGGATTCCTCTGCGTGTTTGCAATCAACAACAGCAAATCCTTTGCTGATGTTAACCTCTACAGGTATGGTTTAAAGTGTGTTATGTAGGTAGGATTTATACAAGATTTTTTAACCTGCTTCAAATGTATTTTCTTGTCTGGAATGACAGCAAGTGCGTTTTTGTCTGACGAACTGTGGTGCCAAAGTAAGGGGTACACAGCTAATTCATAACACTCAAAATAAGGCAAACCATACAAACAAAGATATTAAGAGGTTTCCACTTTTTTTAAATCTGGCGTAAGAAGTAGAGTTGAGTGACAGGGAAAACGCACATTAGCATGTTATACCACAAGTTAGGGCAAAAGTACAATGGAGCTATGGAGGATATTGGAGATAAAACGTGACAAAACAATGGAGAACATGTGAGAGGGGAAATTTAAACCCAAGGTGTCAAAAGGGGGGCCTTCTACGAAAAGGTAGTGGTGGAAAAGTCACAAACCTGTCATCAGATGAGTTTTATTAAAATGTATGGCTTTTATTTTGGCTTGTTCCCTTCCTTCACTCCACCACCACTGTTAACTCAATACAAACCTATGGTTTGATACACTAGACTATTCGAGATCATCCTTTGCCTCAAATTAGTCCCATATGCTCCTTTTCTAGCTAACACCCTAATAGTATTCCCAAGACAGAAATACAGTGCCTTCAGTGGTGCCAGTAATAAGAAGATACTTGTAAGGAAATGGTTCCCTGTTGCAATTACCCCCCACTTTTTGCCTGATACTGATGTTGATTTGACTGAGAAGTGTGCTGGCACCCTGCTAACCAGGCCCCAGCACCAGTGTTCTTTCACCTAAAATGTACCATTGTTCCACAATCGGCACACCCCTGGCACACAGATAAGTCCCTTGTAAAAGGTACCAGTGGTACCAAGGGCCCTGTGACCAGGGAAGGTCCCTAAGGGCTGCAGCATATGTTGTGCCACCCTAAGGGATCCCCTCACCTAACACATGCACACTGCCATTGCAGATTGTGTGTGTTGGTGGGGAGAAAAAGGCAAAGTCGACATGGCCTCCCCCCCCCCCAGGATGCCATGCCCACAAAATACTGCCTGTGGCATAGGTAAGTCACCCCTCTAGCAGGCCTTACAGCCCTAAGGCAGGGTGCACTATACCACAGGTGAGGGCATAGCTGCATGAGCAATATGCTCCTACAGTGTCTAAGTCTATTCTTAGACATTGTAAGTACAGTTGTGGCCATATTAAGTATATGGTCTGGGAGTCTCTCAAAAACAAACTCCACAGCTCCATAATGGCTACACTGAATACTGGGAAGTTTGGTATCAAACTTCTCAGAATAATAAACCCACACTGATGCCAGTGTTGGATTTATTAAAAAATGCACACAGAGGGCATCTTAGGGATGCCCCCTGTATTTTACCCAATTGTTCAGTGCAGGACTGACTGGTCTGTGCCAGCCTGCTGCTGAGAGACAAGTTTCTGACCCCATGTGGTGAGGGCCTTTGTGCTCTTTGAGGACAGAAACAAAAGCCTGCTCTGGGTGGAGGTGCTTCACACCTCCCCCCTGCAGGAACTGTAACACCTAGCAGTGAGCCTCAAAGGCTCAGGCTTCATGTTACAATGCCCCAGGGCACTCCAGCTAGTGGAGATGTGTAGGAAAGTACCATCTTGCCTGGCATGTTACCCCCATATTTCACTGTATATACGTTGTTTTAGTTGTATGTGTCACTGGGACCCTGCCAGCCAGGGCCCCAGTGCTCATAAGTGTGCCCTGTATGTGTTACCTGTGTTATGACTAACTGTCTCACTGAGGCTCTGCTAACCAGAACCTCAGTGGTTATGCTCTCTCATTTCTTTCCAAATTGTCACTAATAGGCTAGTGACCAATTTTACCAATTTACATTGGCATACTGGAACACCCTTATAATTCCCTAGTATATGGTACTGAGGTACCCAGGGTATTGGGGTTCCAGGAGATCCCTATGGGCTGCAGCATTTCTTTTGCCACCCATAGGGAGCTCTGACAATTCTTACACAGGCCTGCCACTGCAGCCTGAGTGAAATAACGTCCACGTTATTTCACAGCCATTTTACACTACACTTAAGTAACTTATAAGTCACCTATATGTCTAACCTTTACCTGGTAAAGGTTGGGTGCTAAGTTACTTAGTGTGTGGGCACCCTGGCACTAGCCAAGGTGCCCCCACATTGTTCAGGGCCAATTCCCCGGACTTTGTGAGTGCGGGGACACCATTACACGCGTGCACTACATATAGGTCACTACCTATGTGTAGCTTCACAATGGTAACTCCGAATATGGCCATGTTACATGTCTAAGATCATGGAATTGCCCCACCAATGCCATCCTGGTATTGGGGGGACAATCCCATGATTCCCCGGGTCTCTAGCACAGACCCGGGTACTGCCAGACTGCCTTTCCCGGGGTTTCACTGCAGCTGCTGCTGCTGCCAACCCCTCAGACAGGTTTCTGCCCTCCTGGGGTCCAGCCAGGCTTGACCCAGGAAGGCAGAACAAAGGACTTCCTCAGAGAGAGGGTGTTACACCCTCTCCCTTTGGAAAAAGGTGTTAAGGCAGGGGAGGAGTAGCCTCCCCCAGCCTCTGGAAATGCTTTCATGGGCACAGATGGTGCCCATTTCTGCATAAGCCAGTCTACACCGGTTCAGGGACCCCTCAGCCCTGCTCTGGCGCGAAACTGGACAAAGGAAAGGGCAGTGACCACTCCCCTGACCTGCACCTCCCCTGGGAGGTGCCCAGAGCTCCTCCAGTGTGCTCCAGACCTCTGCCATCTTGGAAACAGAGGTGCTGCTGGCACACTGGACTGCTCTGAGTGGCCAGTGCCACCAGGTGACGTCAGAGACTTCTTCTGATAGGCTCCTTCAGGTGTTGCTAGCCTATCCTCTCTCCTAAGTAGCCAAACCCTCTTTTCTGGCTATTTAGGGTCTCTGCTTTGGGGAATTCCTTAGATAACGAATGCAAGAGCTCATTAGAGTTCCTCTGCATCTCTCTCTTCACCTTCTGCCAAGGAATCGACTGCTGACCGCGCTGGAAGCCTGCAAAACTGCAACAAAGTAGCAAAGACGACTACTGCGACATTGTAACGCTGATCCTGCCGCCTTCTCCACTGTTTTCCTGGTGGTGCATGCTGTGGGGGTAGTCTGCCTCCTCTCTGCACTAGAAGCTCCGAAGAAATCTCTCGTGGGTCGACGGAATCTTCCCCCTGCAACCGCAGGCACCAAAGAACTGCATCACCGGTCCTCTGGGTCTCCTCTCAGCACGACGAGCGAGGTCCCTTGAACTCAGCAACTCTGTCCAAGTGACTCCCACAGTCCAGTGACTCTTCAGTCCAAGTTTGGTGGAGGTAAGTCCTTGCCTCCCCACGCTAGACTGCATTGCTGGGAACCGCGTGTTTTGCAGCTACTCTGGCTCCTGTGCACTCAGCGAGGATTTCCTTCGTGCACAGCCAAGCCTGGGTCCACGGCACTCTAACCTGCATTGCACGACCTCCTGAGTTGTCCTCCGGCGGCGTGGGACTCTCTTGTGCAACTTCGGGTGAGCACCGTTTCACTCCACTTCGTAGTGCCTGTTCCGGCACTTCTGCAGGTGCTGCCTGCTTCTGAGAGGGCTCCTTGTCTTGCTGGACGCCCCCTCTGTCCCCTCACGCAATTGGTGACATCCTGGTCCCTCCTGGGCCACAGCAGCATCCAAAAACCCTAACCGCGAGCTTTGCAGCTAGCAAGGCTTGTTTGTGGTCTTTCTGCGGGAAAACACTTCTGCACGACTCTTCACGATGTGGGACATCCATTCTCCAAAGGGGAAGTTTCTAGCCCTTGTCGTTCTTGCCGAATCCTCAGCTTCTACCATCCGGTGGCAGCTTCTTTGCACCCACAGCTGGCATTTCCTGGGCATCTGCCCACTCCCGACTTGATCGTGACTTTTGGACTTGGTCCCCTTGTTCCACAGGTACTCTCGTCTGGAAATCCATCGTTGTTGCATTGCTGGTGTTGGTCTTTACTGCAGAATTCCCCTATCACGACTTCTGTGCTCTTTGGGGAACCTAGGTGCACTTTGCACCCACTTTTCAGGGTCTTGGGGTGGGCTATTTTTCTAACCCTCACGGTTTTCTTACAGTCCCAGCGACCCTCTACAAGGTCACATAGGTTTGGGGTCCATTCGTGGTTCGCATTCCACTTCTAGAGTATATGGTTTGTGTTGCCCCTATCCCTATGTGCCCCCATTGCATTCTATTGTGACTATACATTGTTTGCACTGTTTTCTATTGCTATTACTGCATATTTTGGTATTGTGTACATATATCTTGTGTATATTTGCTATCCTCATACTGAGGGTACTCACTGAGATACTTTGGCATATTGTCATAAAAATAAAGTACCTTTATTTTTAGTATATCTGTGTATTGTGTTTTCATATGATATTGTGCATATGACACTAGTGGTACTGTAGGAGCTTCACTCGTCTCCTAGTTCAGCCTAAGCTGCTCTGCTAAGCTACCTTTTCTATCAGCCTAAGCTGCTAGACACCCCTCTACACTAATAAGGGATACCTGGGCCTGGTGCATGGTGTAAGTACCCCTTGGTACTCACCACAAGCCAGTCCAGCCTCCTACAAGATGCCCGCCCCCTGGACACAGCCCCCACTTTTGTCGGCAAGTCCAGGAGAGAAAATGAGAAAAACAAGGAGGAGTCACCCACCAGTCAGGACAGCCCCTAAGGTTTCCTGAGCTGAGGTGACCCATGTCTTTAGAAATCCTCCATCTTGATTTTGGAGGATTCCCCCAATAGGAATAGGGATGTGCCCCCCTCCCCTCAGGGAGGAGGCACAAAGAGGGTGTAGCCACCCTCAAGGACAGTAGCCATTGGCTACTGCCCTCCCAGACCTAAACACACCCCTAAATTCAGTATTTAGGGGCTCCCCAGAACCTAGGAATCTAGATTCCTGCAACCTAAGACGAAGAAGGACTGCTGACCTGAAAGCCCTGCAGAGAAGACGGAGACACCAACTGCTTTGGCCCCAGCTCTACCGGCCTGTCTCCCCACTTCAAGAAAAACTGCAACAGCGACGCGTTCCACAGGGTCCAGCGACCTCTGAAGCCTCAGAGGACTACCCTGCATCTAAAAGGACCAAGAACTCCAGAGGACAGCGGCTCTGCTCCAAAGAAGAAACATCTTTGCAACAAAGAAGCAACTTTTAACGACAACATGTTTCCCGCCGGAAGCGTGAGACTTTGCACTCTGCACCCGACGCCCCCAGCTCGACCTGCGGAGAAACAACACTACAGGGAGGACTCCCCGGCGACTGGGACCCTGTGAGTAGCCAGCGTTGACACCCCTGGGCCCCCCCAGCGACGCCTGCAGAGGGAATCCAGAGGCCCCCCTGACCGCGACTGCCTGCTTCAAAGAACCGGACGCCTGGTAAAGACACTTTACCAGCAGCCCCCAGGACCTGCAGGATCCGACCTCCAGTGCAGAAGCGACCCCCAGGTGGCCCTCTCCCTTGCCCAGGTGGTGGCTAACCAGAGGAGCCCCCCCTTGCCTGCCTGCTTCGCTGAAGAGACCCCTGGATCTCCCATTGAACTCCATTGTAAACCCGATGCCTGTTTGCACTCTGCACCCGGCCGCCCCAGTGCTGCTGAGGGTGTACCTTTTGTGCTGACTTGTGTCCCCCCCAGTGCCCTACAAAACCCCCCTTGTCTGCCCTCCCAAGACGCGGGTACTTACCTGCTGGCAGACTGGAACCGGGGCACCCCCTTCTCCATTGAAGCCTATGCGTTTTGGGCACCACTTTGACCTCTGCACCTGACCGGCCCTGAGCTGCTGGTGTGGTAACTTTGGGGTTGCTCTGAACCCCCAACGGTGGGCTACCTTGGACCCAACTTTGAACCCTGTAGGTGCTTTAGTTACCTGCAAGACTAACAAACACTTACCTCCCCCAGGAACTGTTGAAAATTGCACTGTCTAGTTTTAAAATAGCTTTTTGCCATTTGTGTGAAAACTGTACATGCTATTTTGCTAATTCAAAGTTCCTAAGTGAAATACCTTTCATTTGAAGTATTACTTGTAAATCTTGAACCTGTGGTTCTTAAAATAAACTAAAAAAATATATTTTTCTATACAAAAACCTATTGGCCTGGAATTGTCTTTGAGTGTGTGTTCCTCATTTATTGCCTGTGTGTGTACAACAAATGCTTAACACTACCCTCTGATAAGCCTACTGCTCGACCACACTACCACAAAATAGAGCATTAGAATTATCTCCTTTTTTCCACTATCTTACCTCTAAGGGGAACCCTTGGACTCTGTGCATGCTATTTCTTACTTTGAAATAGTACATACAGATCCAACTTCCTACAATACTGCTTGACCATTGCACTGTGCTGCCAATAAAGCTAGTGTGCTGTTTTATACTGGAGGAAGATGATGATCTAATGTCACTTCCCTGTTGGAATAGAGAGACCGTTTGTGGCTCACTATAAATCTAAGATTCCTAGATATTGCCCAAATGGGAGGAAACGTAGGTACCAAAATTGTGACCCGTCAAGCACCCCATAATCTGACACCCTGGTTTGGCCCATCTCTTCTTCTATTATATTCTGTGTTCTCACTAGATTAGAAGTGAGTAGGCTAAACCACAACATTTGTTAATAATTTGGCATTTTGTCAGTTTGAAATGTATTTAATTAATTGCTCAGCAAGAAATGATAGATTCTCATAACGTAACCATTTATTGGATTCCCCTGGGTTCAGCTAAGCAGCCTACCTACATGTCTATTTTATATCATCTTTCAATGCCACAAAATGCACCAATTGGATTGTCTAAGCTGCAGTTTAATCTGGTTCAGTTCCTACTCTACCTTGCTGTGCTTCATTTGTAAACAGCTTCTTGTCAAAAGTTTACTCCTGAGGTCTCAGGGCCCGTCCTACTATGGTCAAATAACCCTTCAGCACTTGACTTGACCCTCAGTGGTACCTGTGGACGAGCAATCAGAGGCTCCCTTGGTGGGAATTGAGGGAGTGGGGGTTTATCGGGGGCGTGGAGGAGGTGGGGGCGGGACTATGGGGAATGTGCTAGTTGCATATAATTGGATTTCGGTAAATTCTAGCTCTGCTGGGGTGCTAGGAACACAAATGTGTGAATTTATTGTAGCCAACATTGCCTCCATAAAACATACAGAAAACCCTCCATAATGCTCTTTGTGAAATTCCACCTGTTACAGCCACAGCGTGTTGGTAGCTACCTGAAGCTATAAAGTGTAGAATACAGAAAAACTGAATATGTGTAGGTATTGCTACACTGCATGGGTAGACATGTTTAATACAGTCTCCAGTTAATAAATTGAACTCAAAATAACCTATTTAGTAAATCTTTATCTGGCATAAACCTCTTCATCAGTTTGTTTAAGCAAAGTCACCCTATCTTTGAGTATCATTTATCTCCTCCTCTTTTGAGCTCCCAGAATGTATATCATCCTCACTACAGCTTAGAGAACAGTCATTGTAAAATATTGCAATGTATTTGGAACCCTTTTTATACTTTTCAACTGGTTACCACTTGTTTCAAATCCATGGTATTTTGCACATGCAAAAGGCATTGTTTAGCCAAATATCTCAATTGCGAATGCGTTGTACATACAAATAGCTACTCACTATTTGGAAATCACATTTGCTAATTTGATAGTTCCAATTGCAAAAACAAAAGCTAAGTTGGTACAGCGTGCAGTGTTAAACACTGTTAGAGAGTCTTTGCACATCACAAGCAGCTTATTTAGAGGTCACTAACCATTTTGTGTCTGGTTACCAACTCGCAAAACGTTCGTACATCAATCTTTAAGTATCCTGATTTCCCTATTGTGAGTTATAGCAGTAGAGACCTGCTCCCTGCAGTCTTTTTTGTAAGGCTAACCAAGTATTTGTTCCCGTGTAAGACTTCTCGATTCCTGCTCAAATGAGCTGTTTTGCATGAAGGGGTTTGTTTTGGAGCAGAGAACAGATGTGTGTGAGTCCCCCGTTTAAATCCCATTCTTTCACTTTCAGCTTCCCCTCGCTGTGCAGTCCTTCTTCTTCTGGCATTCCTGCTATAAGGGGGCACTGCAGTGGACACACAACTCTTTGTAGACAGTTGAAGACCCTGCACCTCAGACTTATGGCACCCTACAGTTATGGGTTATAAAAGTCTGTTGGTATGAATTATGATGGCCAAATCACTGGGGACTCCACTGAAGATTTTCTAAGACCTGCCACTTTTTGCATGGTGTTAGTATGCTAACCAGGACCCCAGTGTCTGTGCTCTCTCCTTTATATTTGGTTGCTGGTAAACCTTTACACCCACAGTTGGCATACTGGTGCACCCATGTCAGTCCCTAGTATAGGGTACTTAGGTACCAGGACATTGTACACCAGGGGACCCCCATGGGCTGCAGCATGTATTGTCACCCATGGGAGCCTATACAAACTGTGTCCGCTGGCCTGCCATTGCAGTCTGCTTGAAATGGTGCATGCACCTTTCACTATAGATAGAAGGCTTGCCTTATATCATGGTCACTGCACTTAGACACTGGAATTTCACCCCTCTGGTAGGCCCTCAGCCCAAGGGCAGGGTGCATGTCCCTAAGTGTGAGGATAGCCCTGCATAAACAAGGTACCTTTATAAACCCCAGACTCCATTCCCTGGGCCTTGTAAAAGCGGGGAAGTCATCTTAAGGTATGAAGTTGATACTTGTCCACACTAGTGGTCCAACTACATAATGGCTACTCTGAGGCCAGGCAATTTTGGTATCAAACATGTTGGAATCATGCAACTACACCGATTCCAGTGCTAGCTGCATGATACTATTTACTCTGGGGTTCCTTAGAGGATCCCTCAGTTCTGCCTGTGCAGCCTTATGGGGTCTGGCTGTCGGCCCACGCTGCTGCAGACCTCAGAAACTGTTCTGCCCTCTTGCTGATGAGCCTAACTCATACAGGGGAAGGCAGAAAAAAGGATTTCCTGCAAGGGAGGGGTGTGACCACCTCACCCTTTGAAATAGGTGTCTCTGGGCTGGGGTGGGGTAGCCTCTGAGCACCATCAGACTGCTTTGAAGGTCACACTTGGTGCCCTTCTTTCATAATCCAGTTTGCACCAGTTCAGCAACCCCTGGTTCCCGCTCTGGCACGAAATCACAAAAAGGATAGGGGAGTGACAATCCCCCTGTCTAGCTTCTCCCCTAGGAAGGTGCAAAGAGCTCTGCCAGGTGGCCGGTTGATTCTGCCATCTTGGAAAACAATGTGGGCAGAGGCCCCTGAGAGCATCTGACTGGTTAGGCCAGATAGATGACGTCCCTGACCCCTTCTGATAGGTGGGTCACTAAAGAGAGTGAACAGCCCCCTTTTAGAGTTACTTAAATGCTCCCCCGAGGGTGAGTCTGCAGATTCGTCGAAAAAGACTGTGCACCAGGAATTCTCTGCAAGACTCTTCTGCACCTGGCCGCCGGAACCGCTGCTGGTCTGCTATCGAACCGAAACAAGAGTGTATCCATTTGGGAAGGCTCCCACTGCAATAGTGTTTGGAGACCTCTTGCAAGATGTCTGCAACATCCAGGACTGGGCATCCTCCAGGGTCACAAAGACTCTGTTTGCATCCAACAAGCAAGAAGGAATCTCCCTTAGTGTGAAAGAGTCACTCCCCTGCATCTGCAGACAGCGACAACCAGCTGGTGGATCCTGCTGTCACACGGACATCGAAAGGCTCTGCAACACAGGTGGTGGTTCTATGGTCCTCTTCAGGTCCCCCTTGTCTTCTGATCCACTTGGGAGAAGGTGGGCCCCTGCTGCAGCCACTGGAACAGAGCCCATCTGCATCGCGACTGTTGCTCTTGCCAAGGCTTTTTTTTGCTCTCCTTCTAAAAAGAGCTTCAGGCTCCAAGAAGTCCCAGTCTCCAGAAATCTGCAACTCCAAGATCAGCTACCAATCTGCAGCTTCTGCAACGTGGGACTGTTTTGTTGTGCTGTTGAGGCCTCTCTGCGACTCCCTGTGCCTACTGCCAGTGTATTTTTTTTTTTTTTTTTTTTGTGGGGGCTCCACTGACTCGGGCTGGCTTTCCCTTCTGCTGAAGTCACTAGAACCTTCCTGGTCCTTATAAACCTACAACGTAACTTACAACTGCTATTTGCATTTCCTTCTGACCTTCCTGCAATCCGGAAACCAAAGTAGGACAGCTCGTGGGTGACTCCAAGGATCTCCTGCGTCCTCCTGGACACCGTAGCTGGACTTCTCCTTCACCGTCCGGCCTGACCTTCAACACCAAGAGGGTGGGCATTGCACACCTGCACCGCTTGGACATCTCTGAGTGGTCTGGACACTGACCTTTCTATTTCAGGCTCCTCTCGTCCAGAATCCAGCTTGGGTTCCACTGACCTGGTCCATGGGTCTCAACAGCGGATAACCAATACTTCCAGTGACTCCGAGAGTTTCCACCGTCACTTCACCCCTATGCACCTGGGCTCCCTGGTGTAGCTACTCCGGTCTTTGGAGTATCCATGGGTGGGGGCACTCTCCAGTCTTGTTTGTACCAACTGGTATCCCCGGGGCCGACTGGAAGGGTCCTGAATTCATAAAAATTCAACTGCGACAGTCCTGTGTTAACCAGTGGGACACTTGGTTCCATAACAACTCTGCACCCGAGTGCCCGTGGGATTAGTTACTTACCTCTAGTATTTTCTTACTCCCCCAGCCCCTGGGATCGTAACACACTCACTGTGGTTGGGCACTTACACTCTTATACCACTTTTCTTAGTATATGGTTTCATCCCTCTATAGGGCTCCATGTATTTCTATGCTATTTGTGATTCTTTCGAAGTGTATATTTTGTGTGTAGATATGTCCAAGTGGAGATACACCAACGTTAGTATAATGTTTGGTGTTGTAATTAAGAAGCCTTTATTTTTGCAACACCTGCTGTGGTTCTTTCTTGTGTAGTTACTGGCTGACTATTGTGGTATTGCAAGTGCTTTACATTCCTCCTAGATAAGCTTTAGCTGCTCACCACAGCTACCCCTGGAGTGCTCTTGCTATCTGGACACCTCAACACTATCACTAAGGGTTGTCTGGACTTAGTATAGGGTGCCACACCATTAGGTGTACACTATAAATTGAGCCAGCTTCATATAATGAGTGTGCAGATCTCTAGATTAGTGCCTTATTAGATGCAAGGGTCCTGGTCGCAGAACGGGAGGATGGAAGAGTCAGTAAGGAATCTGCGGTTAGATAGTATCTACCAAAAAGATAGTTTAGATAGTTTTCTAAAGATATCTAATGGATAATTCTAACCACAGGTTCCTTACCTTGTGAATAGGTACCAAAGTAGTACCTCCTAAGGTGGTGGTCTGTGAACCGGCTGAGACCAAAATGTCTTGCAAGATCAAGTGGGCAATCTGCACCTCTCGGCAGACCTGGCTATCAAGGCAGTAGTGCTTCGTGAACCTTGTGTTGCTTCCTGAGAGATATCCAAGACAGGCAGTCTGCATGGTAGTGCCATGGTTGCAGGTTTGGCCCAAGTGGAGGTTGCTAATTAGCCACTGCCTAGCAGATATTTAGGCAGAGAACAGTCTATTGAGAGATGGCAGTGCCTTAACCTTTGCTCCGGAAAACCTACACATTTTTCATCATCCACCTGATTTTTCTTGGTAGTATCCAAGTGATGTAGTTTCTCTTATTCCTTAGAGGGATGAGGTGGAGCAAGGAGCGCTAGGAAGGTGATAGCCTCAACAACGTGAAAAGCAGTGTAGAAAGGAAGTCCTTAAAATCAACTTATTAGTAAAATCAACTTATTAGGACGAAAGGGATGCAAGGTGAGTTTACAAAGAGAGCTTAAAGTTCACTCACACAACTAGCTGATATGGCAAATGAGAAGCACTGTCTTTAAGGTAATCTCCATAGATGTGCTGCGACCACTGCTTTTGTGAACACCATGGACCACTGGTGAGCCCAACGGGAATCAGGTAGAAAATATTTTTGGTCCACTGTGAACCACAGGTAGTGTCTGTTGGCCTGCAGGACGGGGTTTGAAAATAAGCGTCCAATGTTACCATCCAGTCTCCAGGTCCAGGGCAGACAGTACCTTGGCTAGTGTTAGTATCTTGTATTTGTCCTTCTTGGTGATGGTGTTGAGAGGGCAAAGATCTAAAATAGGGTGAAGGCATCTGTCCTTTGGTACAAGAAAGGAGCCGGGCTAACACCCAGGCCCTACATCCTTAGTCAGATTAGTCTGTATGCCTCCTTTGGCTAGAAGGGCTTGCACGTCTGCTATAAAACAAATAGGTGGTCTTCTGTCTGCCACTTTGAAGTCAGTAGAATTTGCTGCGGGGTAGGAAGAAAGGCAGAAGCATAACCTGACAGACAATTTGTAGGAACCATTTGTCCATTGTTGAGACAAGCCAACTCTATAAGAAATATCTGATCCTGCCTCCAACAGGCTGGATGTGTGCCGATGTGAGCACACTATAGTACTTTTGTGGTTGCAGCCCCTGGAGGGGCAGTGGACTGAGCTGCACTTTGCCCCTGCTGACTTAATGGTCAATGGGAACCATGACTTCAGCCACGAAAGGGCTGAAAAATCTAATTGGCTGCGGGAGGCACCTGAAGTTGACAGACAAGAAAAATCTCTTCCATAATCAAGCATGAAGAGGTTGAAATTGTTGGTGAAAATGTGTTGTGGCAGGAGACCGGTCCAAGGAGCTCATTGTGGCTCAGCTCCCTTTAAAGAGTTCCAAAGCTGCCGAAAAGGTGGGTCAAAGGGCTTGTGGATCTGGCATGGCGGCAGGCAGCCACACTGATGCCCATGGCACATCCCAAGCAATCAGTCGTGCCCAACATATTACGAATGTTACCACACTGCGGCCATACTGAATTGCCTGCGTGAGAGACTCCCAGAGGTCATATTCTGGAGCAGTCAGTTAAATGTGAGCCACCGTATCACAAAGGGCATGGGAATAACAGCCTATAAGACAGCTGGTATTGACCATTCTTAGAGGACTGCTTATGGATGAGAATATTCTTTCTCCAAAAATCTCCATTCGTTTTGACTCCCGATTGCAAGGAGTGGTAGTAAAAACATTTGGATTGATCTTGCTGGTGGATGCTTGGATCACCAGGCTCTTCTGATTCGCAACTCGGTCTATTGATGGGCAGTCTCGAACAGGGCTTAGACCGAGTACACAACTGAAACTGGGGAGGAGGTGTCCAATATTTCACACCTTTACCAATGCCTCATGTCCCAGAAGCTTGGGTAACTGAGTTGGATTAATCCATCTAACCCAGGAGGTCCACCGCATACTCTAGTCAATGTGTCCCAATAAGCTATTTGCCCGGAGGGCTTAAAGTTTTATAAAATCTTTTTGCCTCATTGCACTATTGAGTGCTTTATGCAATATGTTTGCACATGATTCGAGGATGATACAATCTACACCCAAAGTAAATACATCACTAAGCCTAAAATTAAAAAAGAAAATGGAGCTCTGTTTCATACCACCCCAGGGTGTTAATAAACATTGATACCAACATTCAGCTGACTTTTATTAAGAATAGACAAGGAGTAGACAACATTCAAAAAGTAGCATGCTTGGTCACAAGAAGACCAACACCACTGTCTTCCTGGCTGCCTCTGCCATAAAGGCTTTCAGCAGTCACTTTGATATTTTTTAGAAGCAGTACTAGCCATCATAGATCTTGGGCCATGATTGAAGGGGTGGGCACTAGTGGAATATCAATCTCCTTTAGCCAGGGTTATAATTATTGAACGGAAGACGGACAAAATGTTGCTCCTGGAGGAGGGGTAGACGAGGCAGGGTTTCCTTCTGGGTGGAAGCTTTGCCCATAATGATTAGGTCAGCTGGAGGTAACCAAAGTCTGCAATTTGATGATGGTCCGCTGATGCTGACTGATCCAGAGACTTCCATTCCTGCTGCTCTGAAAATACTAGAGGCATTTAAGATAGCAGATATACTTGAGAAGGAGTGGACACGTTTGAGATTTTTATTTTCCTTCAAAAATAAATTAAATAAGTTCTTGCAAAAAAAGGAGACTTTGGAAACCATAAACATAGACGTTGTTTCACCTGCCGTTTCTCTGCTGAACTTACTGATTTGATTATTATATCAGCTGTAACTCTTAATGGTCAATTCCTGTTCTTTGAAAGACTTTTTCCTTACTCTAAAAAGCCTATCTGATCACAAAATAATGCTTGTTTTCTCATCTTTCTAATTGCATATGCAACATGCCATTGTGTTTTGGTGATTTTGTAAACTAAAATGTTCTGTCCACAGAGAGCAGATCAAGAGAGTTAAAGATGCTGATGATGTCCCTATGGTGCTAGTTGGAAACAAATGTGATTTACCAACAAGGACAGTGGACACAAAGCAAGCCCAAGAACTTGCAAAGAGCTATGGGATTCCATTCATTGAAACCTCAGCTAAAACAAGACAGGTGAGGGTTTTTCTTCTATATGTTTAACAAGTGCAGAGGAGAACATTTCATGTTGCTTAACAGAGAACAGATTGTATGTGGTGGGAACTACAAACAAGTGATCATTATGACGTAGATTTATTTAGAGATAAGTGCTAACTTATGTTATAGATCAAGACTCCCGAGTGTCCTTATTTGTAGGACTGAAAAGCTCTAGAATTAATCTGCCACAGTTGGCTCAGTGGGCTACGGTGTAATTGTTTTTAAATAAATCTTTTTTACTATGTTTTTATTTCTTTCACTTTTGATCAAAACATCAATATATCAAACATCTTCTTTGTAGCACAATGTTCAATGGCATGTGTGGCTGTGGATACACATGCTTTGCATAAGTCCACCATCTAGTGTTGAGTCTGGATTGTTGCAAATTGTTTTGTTTTCGAATAATCTTTTTGAGTCCCAGGATCAAGTGACTCCTCCTCTCAGTAATACTGCACATGGACATCGAGTCCTTTTGTTAGATTGTTTTCTCTCTGCGACGGGATCCAGTGTGTGTTCCTCTCGCTCCGGTATTTCCTCGGCTCGGTATATTCCGAATTGTTCTCTTCTGTCTTTCTTTCAGTGACGGTATTGTAATTTCATAGAGTTTTCTATATATTTCACAGTTGGTCTGAATTTCTGCTCCGGGAGCCAGCTTACCACCCTTCGGGGCATCCACACCCGTCTCGGGCCTAATCTTCCACATGATGTTGTCCGATGCAGGGCTAATTGAACGTACTCCATTTCACCTTTGCCCTCAATGCCACTCGAAATTCCCCCTCACCCACCAACATCTGATGTGTAATTTGTGTCTCTCCCTGGACCACAATGAAAAAACCTGTGAAACCTGCTGTTCCTTTCAATCCAAGAAGACGGTCTGGTATCGAAGAGCTTGTAGATGGTGTCCAAAACACCTGAAGGCACTCCAGATTTCTTCGGGGAAGGACACGGCAGGAGGAGCTGGAAAAGGAGGAGGTCTTCTCCATCGAAGATTCGAAGTCCAATCCGACATTGAGAGCCAGCCACTCACCTCCGTGCGACCCGTGAGTAGAACAGCCTCTACTCCCTGTACAAAGACTTTATATAAGCCCCAAAAGCAGATCGCCGGACCGCCACTGTCTTCGGGCCATGGTCTGAAAATCACCTTCAGATGCCCCACCCTCCGGCTCGGCAGCAAAAACAGCCAAGACCAAGATGTCTTTGGCAGCAACATTTCGCTTGGCAACATCCCAGGCAGGCTCTGGATCTAGCAGATCCAGTGACCCAAGCGCATCAGCACCAGGAAAAAAACCCTCTGCAACCACTTCAGAGCCGACAGCTTCGACTCAACTCAAGACTTCGGCTCCAAAAAGTTCGGAACATAAGGCTGTGCCTTCCAGAGATTCCAGTCATTCTTCCTAAGCAGCTTCACCAGAGCAGCCCATCTTAAAAATAATGGATATTCGTCAGCGCAAACTCCATATCCAAATGGCAACTGGGAGAATAATTGCTTCCGGAAAAAGGAAGCTCACCTTTGAAGAGGCCTTGGACACTGCTTCTCCCCTTAAAAAGGTCTCCAAGGACAAGGCTCCAGCTCAGCCTTTTCCACCGAATTCGCCACTGCTCCCTTCTACTCCTCCACCACCTCCCCAGTCTACTACACTCCAGTTTTCACCACAGGGTTCACCACCACCTCAAGGAGATGATTTGGGTGATGTGCCACAGGACATACACCCATGGGAGTCATACGTCCAGATCCCATCCTGCCAAATGTCCCTGACTTCTATCCAGCACAGCCATCACCACTTAAAGACACAACATCCTATCAGCAGGTCATAGCAAGAACAGCCGCATACCACAATGCCCAGCTGCACACTGACCCTGTTTGAGGATTTCCTCTACGACACCCTCACTACCACACATATAGTCAGTTTTTACCCATGTTGCCAGGCATGCTTAGACATGTCAGTGATATTTTTGAAGAACCCATAAAGTCTTGGGTTATCAACCTAGGGGTGGTTAAGAAATCCAAGGCTACACCTACAGACCCTCTATTTATACAGGCTCCTGATTCCGTTGTCAGTGCAGCACGAAAACGTACTAATAGTCAATCTACAGGATTGGACCCTTCCTGATAAGGAAAGTAAAAAAATAAATGCAGCGGGAAAAAGAGTGGCTGCACAAGCTTCCAATCAATGGCGTATCGCCAATTCCAAGGCACTTTTGGCATGATACAACAGGACCCACTGGTACGAAATGAAGGATCTCCTCCAGTACATCCCAGAGGAACAACGTAAAAGGGCACAAGAGATAGTTTAAGTGGGTCAAACCATCTCTAATACTTCTTCTAGGTGTGCAAATGATGATGCAGATACCGCAGCACGCGGTATTATCACTAGTGTCACTAAATGTAGGCACTCTTGGCTTAGGTAAACAAGATTCAAGCCAGAAATATAGCAGGCAGTACTCAACATGCCATTCAGTAGGGAACACATATTTAGCCAAGAAGCAGACAACACCATAGAAAAACTTTAAAAAAAGACTCTGAGACATCAGAGGCTATGTGGGCATTACTCACCACCCACAACATGGTAATTTTTGTCGCCCACAATTCAGGAGAGACTTTAAACCATCCTCTATCGATCCTTCTACCTCTCAGAACAAACAAGGTTCTCATTTCTACAAGAGGTTGTTTTAGAAGATCCTACTGAGGTGCAAATAACCAGGGCAGGGGAAAGCCATCCACCTCCAGAGGATCTGCCTCCACTGCACGCCAGTGACTATTTACACCTTCCACCACCTCACACCTCTCCAGTAGGGGGACGACTCAAAAATTTCTACCCACAATGGTACAACACTGTCAGTCACACTCCGATCACAGTGGATCTCCTTCCCACTCTGGGATTCACAATCAACTTTCTCAGATCCCATCTCCAACCTTTACAGATACAGCCTTATCTAGGAGCAGTGCTCAATGTGCATATAGGGTTAGCATATCATGCTGGTCCAGCGGCAGCGACGAAGACACCATCAAAACCATGAATTCCATCCACTCCGGACCACTGCCCTCACCACGTTTTCAACAAAGCCAGCGCAACCATCGCGCCCCACCTCCGGAAAACAATCAACTGTTCCTTCGAGACAGCAACCTTCCCAGAAAGCTGGAAGCACGCCGAGATCAACGCCCTTCTGAAGAAGCCCAAGGCGGACCCCAAGGACCTCAAGAACTTCCGGCCCATCTCCCTGCTCCCTCTCCCGGCAAAAGTGACCGAGAAGATTGTCAACAAACAGCTGACCTGCTACCTCGAAGTTAACAACATCCTGGACCCTTCCCAATCCGGTTTTCGCAGTAATCACAGCACCGAGACCGCCCTCATCGCCGCCACTGACGACATCCGGACCCTGATGGACAAAGGAGAAACAGCCGCCCTCATCCTCCTGGACCTATCAGGAGCCTTTGACACAGTCTGCCACCGCACCCTATCAGCACGCCTCCATGACGCCGGTATCCAAGAGAAGGCCCTGGCCTGGACCACATCCTTCCTCTCCGGCAGAACGCAGAGCGTCCGCCTCCCACCCTTCTGCCCCAAAACCACTGAGATCATCTGCGGCGTCCCACAGGGATCCTCCCTCAGCCAGACACTGTTCAATATCTACATGGCCCCCCTCGCCCACATCGCACGACAACACAACCTCAACATCATCTCCTACGCCGACGACACCCAGCTGATCATATCCCTCTCCGAAGATCCCCACACCACCAAAGCTAACCTCCACTGAGGAATGAAGGCCGCAGCCGACTGAAGTTGAACTCAAACAAGACGGAGGTCCTCATTCTCGGACCCACCCCATCAGCCTGGGACGACTCCTGGTGGCCCAAGTCACTAGCCACAGCCCCGGAACCCACAGACCACGCACGCAACCTGGGGGTCATCCTCGACTCCACTCTCTCCATGACCAGGCAAGTCAACGCCGTCTCCGCGTCCTGCTTCAACACCCTCCGTATGCTCAGCAGGATCTTCAAATGGATCCCCCTCGACACGAGAAAAAACGTTACCCAGGCCCTCATCACCAACAGACTCGACTACGGGAACGCCCTCTACTCAGGAACTACAGACAAGCTCCTGAGACGACTCCAACGCATCCAGAACGCCTCGGCCCGACTCATCCTCGGTGTCCCCCGCCGCAGCCACATCACACTACACCTGAGAGGCCTGCACTGGTTCCACGTCAACAAAAGGATCACCTTCAAGCTACTGATCCACGCACACAAAGCTCTGCACAACACCGGACCCGCCTACCTCAACAACCAACTCAGCTTCCACACCCCCACCCGAAGCCTCTGCTCAGCCAACCTCGCCCTCGCCACAGTCCCCCGCATCCGAAAAACCACCGCTGGCGGCAGATCCTTCTCCTACCTCGCCGCCAAGACCTGGAACACTCTCCTCACCATCCTACGACAGACCCAGGACCTGCTGACCTTCAGAAGACTCCTCAAGACCTGGCTCTTCGACCAGTAGCACCCCCCCCTCCCCAGTGCCTTGAGACCCTCGCGGGTATGTAGCGCGCTTTACAAATGCAGTGATTGATTGATTGATCAAAGTCCAGCTTGAATTCAAACTTTAATTTCCCAGTAACAGGAAGACCACACTTACACAGAGAAGACAGTGATGCAGCTATTAGGAATGAAGGCTTCTTGCATTGCCATCATACCTCATGCCAGACTGCATAGGCATCTCCTACAACAATGTCATCATTGGTCTCAGTCACAGAGTCCTCTCTAAGATCCAGTGTTGTTGGACCGCCAGACTTTTCGCTCTCTGCAGTGGTGGAACCCCACCAACCTCTCCAAGGCCCTTTCTGCATCCTGTGCCTTAGATCACTCTGACTACAGATGCATCACATACAGGTTGGGGAGCTTACCTCAACAACCTCACAATGCAAGGTAGAGGGATCCTGTAAGGAAATGCCTTCCTTGGCATGGTTACCCCCTGACCTTTTGCCTTTTGTTGATGCCAGTTGTGATTGGAAGTGTGCTGGGACCCTGCTAACCAGGCCCCAGCACCAGTGTTCTTTCCCTAAACTGTACCTTTGTCCCACAATTGGCACAGCCCTGGCACACAGATAAGTCCCTTGTGAATGGTACCTCTGGTACGAAGGGCCCTGTTGCCATGGAAGGTCTCTAAGGGCTGCTGCATGTCTTATGCCACCCTGGGGACCCCACACTCAGCACACGCACACTGCCTCACAGCTTGTGTGTGCTGGTGGGGAGAAAATGACTAAGTCGACATGGCACTCCCCTCAGAGTGCCATGCCAACCTCACACTGCCTGTGGCATAGGTAAGTCACCCCTCTGTCAGGCCTTACAGCCCTAAGGCAGGGTGTACTATACCACAGGTGAGGGCATAAATGCATGGGCACTATGCCCCTACAGTGTCTAAGCAAAACCTTAGACATTGTAAGTGCAGGGCAGCAATAAAGAGTATATGGTCTGGGAGTTTTCCAAATATGAACTCCACAGTTCTATAATGGCTACACTGAAATCTGGGAAGTTTGGTATCAAACTTCTCAGCACAATAAATGCACACTGATGCCAGTGTGGGATTTATTGTAAAATACACCCAGAGGGCATCTTAGAGATGACCCCTGAATACCAGTCCGACTCCTAGTGCTAGGCTGACTAGTTTCTGCCAGCCTGCCTGCCACAACCAGATGAGTTTCTGGCCACATGGGGAGAGTGCCTTTGTCACTCTGTGGCCAGGAACAAAGCCTGTACTGTGCGGAGGTGCTTCTCACCTCCCCCTGCATGCAGGAACTGTAACACCTGGCAGTGAGCCTCAAAGGCTCATGCCTTTTGTTACAGCACCCCAGGGCATCCCAGCTAGTGGAGATGTCTGCCCCTCTGGCCACTGCCCCCACTTTTGGCAGCAAGGCGGGAGGAGATAATGAGGAAAACAAGGAGGAGCCACCCGCCAGTCAGGACAGCCCCTAAGGTGCCCTGAGGTGAGGTGACCATCTTGAGATTGGAGGATTCCTCCAATAGGCATAGGGATGTGCCCACCTCCCCTCAGGGAGGAGGCACAATGAGGGTGTAGCCACCCTCCAGGACTGCCCTCCTGACCTAAGTATACCCCTAAATTTAGTATTTAGGGGTGACCCAGAACCCAGGAAATCAGATTTCTGCAACCTACACAAAGAGAGACTGCTGACATGAAAGCCCCGCAGTGACAACGGAGACGACAACTGACTTGGCCCCAGGCCTACCGGCCTGTCTCCAGACTCAAAGAACCTGCACAGCGACGCATCCGTCAGGGACCAGTGACCTCTGAGGACTCGAGGACTGCCCTGAACCCGAAGGACCAAGAAACTCCTGAGAACAGTGGCACTGTTCAAAAACAGCAACAACTTTGCAACTTTTTAGCAACTTCCAAAGAACTCTCTCTTCCTGCCGGAAGCGTGAGACTTCTCACTTTGCACTCGACATCCATGGCTCGATCTCCAGAGAACAAACACCTCAGAGAGGACACCCAGGCGGCTATGACAACGTGAGTACCCTTAGTCGACCCCCCTGCACTTCCACAGCGACGCCTGCAGAGAGGATCCAGAGTCTCCCCCTGACCGCGACTGCCTGGTAACAAGGAACCCGATGCCTGGACCAAGCACTGCATCCGCAGCCCCCAGGACAGAGAGGAACCACCTTCGAGTGCAGAAGTGACCAGCAGGCGGTCCTCTTCCTAGCTCAGTCAGTGGCTGGCCCGAGAAGCCCCCCTGTGGTCTGCCTGCATCACCTACGTGACCCCCGGGTCCCTCCCTTGCTTTCTATAGGTAACCCG
The DNA here is from genome assembly GCF_031143425.1 of Pleurodeles waltl. Classification (NCBI taxonomy): domain Eukaryota; kingdom Metazoa; phylum Chordata; class Amphibia; order Caudata; family Salamandridae; genus Pleurodeles; species Pleurodeles waltl. Next base: position 562,309,930 of record NC_090445.1, on the reverse strand, counting down.
ATGCCTACTTTGCACACTGCACCCGGCCGCCTCTGTGTCGCTGAGGGTGTGTTTTGTGTACCTGTTTGTGTCCCCGCCCCCCCATTGCTCTACAAAACCCCCCTTGTCTGCTCCCCAAGGACGCAGGTATTTACCTGCCAGCAGACCAGAACCGGAGCACCCCTGTTCTCCATAGGCGTCTGTGTTTAGGGCCCTCCTTTGACCTCTGCACCTGACCGGCCCTGTGTTGCTGGTGCTGTGGCTTTGGGGTTGCCTTGAACCCCCAACGGTTGGCTGCCTATGCCCAGGAGACTGACTGTGTACGTGCTTTACTTACCTGAGAAACGTAACCAAACTTACCTCCCCCAGGAACTGTTGATTTTTGCACTGTGTCCACTTTCAAAATAGCTTATTGCCATTTTAACCTAAACTGTGTGTACTACTGTTTTAAATCAAAGTTCTCTACTTACCTCTGTGAAGTACCTTGCATTTTATGGGCTTACCTCAAATCCTGAATCCTTGTGGTTCTAAAATAAAATTAAGAAAATATATTTTTCTGTATAAAACTATTGGCCTGGAGTTAAGTCTTTGAATGTGTGTTCCTCATTTATTGCCTGTGTGTGTACAACAAATGCTTAACACTACCCTCTGATAAGCCTACTGCTCGACCACACTACCACAAAATAGAGCATTGGTATTATCTAATGTTGTCACTGTCAACCTCTAAGGGGAACCCTTGGACTCTGTGGACACTGTCTCTCACTTTGAGATAGTATATACAGAGCCAGCTTCCTACAGATCCCATTGAACAAGCTTCACATATCAATTACTTGTATCTTCAAGCAGTTTTCCTAGCAATGAAGGCTTTTCTTCCACAACTCTCCCACGAAGTGGTTCTAGTCCGTACGGACAACATGACAACCATGCATTATCTGCAAAAACACATTCTTCTCAGTTGTTCTGTCGTGCTAAAAAAATATGGAAATGGGCAATTCAACACCACATTCACTTAGTGGCAGAGTATGTCCCAGGGACAGACAACCAATTTGCAGACCTCATCAGCAGGATGTAGGAAAAAGTCCAAGAATGGGAGCTCCACCCATAAGTCCTTCAATAGTACTTTCTAAAGTGGGAAACACACCAAATAGATCACTTTACCACTGCAGGTAACACAAAATGCCAAAACTTGCTCTATGGATGAATTGGTCAGGGATATTTGGTTACGCTTTTCCGCCTCTCCCACTCATTCACTCTCTAGTTTGCAAATAGAGGCAAATCTCGCTCACCATGATCCTTGTAGCTCCCACATGGGCATGTCAAGTTTGGTTGACAGTACTTTTGGATCTGTCAGTAGTTCCACACAAGAAGCTCCCCAACAGGCTGGACCTTCTCACTCAAAATCATGGACAGATCAGGCATCCAGACCCTACAATGTTCAACCTTGCGATATGGCTCCTAAAGTCATAGTCTGATTACTTCAAGCTACCGCCAGAATGCATGGACATTCTAAAAGAGGCTTGTAAACCTTCAACTAGACAGTGTTATGCTGCAAAATGGAAACATTTTGTATGCTACTGTCAACCTAAACACATTGACCCACTCAAAGCTTCAGTCCAAGATATTGTTTATTTGCTACATTTGTAGAAAGCAAACTTAGCATACTTGTCTATTTGTCTTCATTTAGCAGCAATAGCTGTTTACCTTCAAAACAGACAGCTCATCTCTTGATTCCAAAATGTAGTTATTAAGGTCTTCATGGTAGGTCTCAAAAGAGTAATTCCACCCAGAGTACCTCCAGCACCGTCCTGGAACCTTAATGTTGTTCTTATTAGAATCATGGGTCCACCTTTTCAGCCAATGCGTACATACCCTTTACAATTCCTTTCATGGAAAGTGGCTTTTTTGGTAGCTATCACTTCCTTAGGATGTGTAAGTGAACTCCAGTTTCTAACTTTAGAAGAACCATTCTTCCGAATAATCAGAGATAGTGGTTCATCGAACAAACCCTAAATTCATTCCAAAAATATTTTCACAATTCCATATCACCCAGTCAATTGAGTTACCAGTCGTTTTCCTGCAACCAGGCTCATTTGCAGAGAGAGCTCTTCACACACTTGATGTTAAAAGAGCTCTCATGTATAATATTGACAGACCCAATCAATTTAGAAAATCTGAACAACTTTTTGTAGCATTCTCAGTGACTCATAAAGGAAATCCAATATCAAAAAATGTTATAGCTAGATGGATAATTAAATTTATTCAAACTTGCTGAAGCTAAACAACAGTTACCTGCTATCCCCAAAGCACACTCCACTAGGAAAAAGAATGCTTCTATGGCATTTGTAGGTAACATCCCAATTGCAGACAAATGTAAAGCTGCTACTTGGTCTACACCACATACATTTACTAAACACTATTGTGTAGAACAACAAGCCAATGTTTGCCAACAAGTGCTCAGCGCCCTCTCTCCTCCCTGGACGCCTGTAGCCATTGTAATTGTGTTGCCATATAAATACTGTACATATGTAAATAAACTGCATGGTCATCTCTTTCTCTTTACTCTCTATACACTCTTTACCTCACCCACCTGCGGGAAAACAATCTAACAAAGGACTTAGGCGGTCATTCTGACCATGGCGGTCGGTGATAAAGCGGCGGCCAACCCGCCAACAGGCAGGCGGTCCAAAAAATGGAATTCTGACCCTGGCGGGAACCGCCAACACAGCCCGCCACCTTAACACTCCGACCGCCACGGCGGGACAGACAAACAGCGCGGCGGTCACCGCCAACAGGCAGGCGGCAGACAATGTACCGCCCACCCTATCACAACTCACCAATCCGCCACCTTTTCCGGGGCGGGAGCCCCGCCGATAAAAACACGGCGGAAACAGACTACGAACGGGAAAACGCTCACTTCTATACACTCCACGAAGACGGAGGTCAGCATGGAACCCGAATTAAACATCCTACCAGCTATTGTCTACCTGCTCATCTACCACGAGTACGAACGCCGGCGCAGACGACAACGGTGAGTACTGCACCTACGACACAGGGGAGGGGGGAGGAGAAAAGGTTACGGGCACTCACATACGCAACACACCCACCCCCTCCCCTCAAATCCCTACACACCAATGCAGAGCAACAAGTCAGAGTGACACCCCCCAAACCCACCGGGATAATGCAAAGACAAAATAAAATGATCTTTAAAATAAATGTATAATATAGCTCCATTGAAGTCATGGGAAATATGCAAAATGAAAGATACAAAATAAGGAATGAACATAGTAAAAAATATATACATAGGCAATAAGTCCTGCCCATTCTGTCAAAGTTCCATAGTCCGTGGGCCAATGTGCACAAACACTGGGGCAAAGCCCACACAGGAGACCAGATACCATTGGAGAGAACACTGCTGGGGCATCAGATGATATAACTACAGGCACCTCAGGAGGAAGGGAAGGGGGGGCACCTCAGCCACATGAGTCCACGACGCCAGATCCACGAGGGGCCTCCATGCCCACTGTGCCATTCTGGGGAGTGCAAAGCCACAGTCTCACAAGTCTCTACAGTGGGTGGATTGCCCACTGGACCATCCTGGGGAGTGCAAAGCCACAGTCCATCAGATGGATTACTGACTCCACTGTTAATGGAGGAGGCATGGTGCCCAGAGTGCTTCGTGAAGCCCTGCTCGACACAGAACCGGCACTGTCAATGGGCCAGCGGTGCTTGAGACGGCGGTGGCCAGCGGAGCGGTGCCTGACAGGAAGGGCCCAGCGGAGCGGTGCCTGACAGGAAGGGCCCAGCGGAGCGGTGCCTGACAGGAAGGGCCCAGCGGAGCGGTGCCTGACAGGAAGGGCCCAGCGGAGCGGTGCCTGACAGGAAGGGCCCAGCGGAGCGGTGCCTGACAGGAAGGGCCCAGCGGAGCGGTGCCTGACAGGAAGGGCCCAGCGGAGCGGTGCCTGACAGGAAGGGCCCAGCGGAGCGGTGCCTGACAGGAAGGGCCCAGCGGAGCGGTGCTTGACAGGAAGGGCCCAGCGGAGCGGTGCTTGACAGGAAGGGCCCAGCGGAGCGGTGCTTGACAGGAAGGGCCCAGCGGAGCGGTGCTTGACAGGAAGGGCCCAGCGGAGCGGTGCTTGACAGGAAGGGCCCAGCGGAGCGGTGCTTGACAGGAAGGGCCCAGCGGAGCGGTGCTTGACAGGAAGGGCCCAGCGGAGCGGTGCTTGACAGGAAGGGCCCAGCGGAGAGGCGCTTGACAGGAAGGGCCCAGCGGAGCGGCGCTTGACAGGAAGGGCCCAGCGGAGCGGCGCTTGACAGGAAGGGCCCAGCGGAGCGGTGCTTGAGACGGCGGTGGCCAGCGGAGCGGTGCTTGACAGGAAGGGCCCAGCGGAGCGGTGCTTGACAGGAAGGGCCCAGCGGAGCGGTGCTTGACAGGAAGGGCCCAGCGGAGCGGTGCTTGACAGGAAGGGCCCAGCGGAGCGGTTCTTCTCACGGCGGGCCCCTGTTCAGCGGTTCTTCTCACGGCGGGCCCCTGTTCAGCGGTTCTTCTCACGGCGGGCCCCTGTTCAGCGGTGCTTCCCACGGCGGGCCCCTGTTCAGCGGTGCTTCCCACGGCGGGCCCCTGTTCAGCGGTGCTTCCCACGGCGGGCCCCTGTTCAGCGGTGCTTCCCACGGCGGGCCCCTGTTCAGCGGTGCTTCCCACGGCGGGCCCCTGTTCAGCGGTGCTTCTCACGGCGGGCCCCTGTTCAGCGGTTCTTGTCCTGTGTTTCTAGGGAGCCAGACCTGGCCAAGACTTCATGCTCACTCGCCATCCGGTTGTCGTCCGTCACAACCGGAATGGGGCTGGTGGGGCCCTCCTGGGCAGCTCGCCTGCTGCCTGACTTCTCCGCACTGCTACCCTTGCCCTCCTTCGCTGAAGCTCTGTGGCCCTTGCCTCCCTTTGATGATGTGGCAGGTGACGGGGGCAAGGCTACTGTCCTTGGTGGCAGCCGTCTCAGGCTTGTTGCGCCTGCCCTTATTTTTTCTTGCCCTCTTCCCAGGGGGTGGGCTGGCTGTCCCCTTGCTGCTGGCCGATGTTCATGCCCTAGGAGCTGGTGGACTCCAATAGCCCTGCACTATGGTCATAGTAGAGGCAGGGCTGGTGGTGGCTGAGGTGCTTTTTTTTACTCTTACCAGATGGAGGGGGTGGGTCAGTGATTGGAACGAGCTCAAGGTTGGAAAGGAAAAGCACTTGGGAAGGACAGGGACGGGTAGGTGTAGTGGGTATGGGAGTGGAGGAAGAGGATGTGGTTGTAGGAGAGTCAAGTGTGCTGTCTTTGGGTGCAGGAGATTGTGACGGAGGCTGTCGTGAGGTGGATGGCTGTTGGGTGGGTGGCTGCCTGCGTTTGTGTGGTTTGGAAGAGGGGGTGACAGACACACTGGGAGAGGACACAGGGGACGTGTAAATGGCAGTGGGGGTGGTGACTGCACGTGTGCGGACTGTAATGGAGGGTGTGCTGGTGATGGAAGTACTGGCTGATGGTGGTGTGCATGCAGGTGTGAGTGGAGACGTCACAGGGAGGGAGGAGGGAGATGAGGAGGTGGGGGACACAGAGGTGGTAGTGACTGTTGGCATGTCTGCATCTGGATGTTGCTTGGGTGACTGCTTGTGGGATCTGTGGTGCTTATGTCTGGATGAGCTGCCCTTGGGTGTAGAGGTGTGTGCAGGCTGGTCTGATGGTGTGGATGGGATAGGCAGAGGAACAGGAGACTGGGACTGGGTGGAGGGAGTCAGAAGAGGGAGGCTGGAGACAGGGATAATGGCTGCCGTCAGTGCTGAGGCCAGAGCGTTGAACGATCGCTGATGGGCAGCCTGACCCGAATGAATGCCCTCCAGGTATGCATTGCTCCGATGCACCTCCCTTTCTACACCCTGGATGGCATTCAAAAGGGTAGACTGCCCAACAATGAGCGTCCGCAGGAGGTCAATGACCTCCTCACTGAGGGCAGCAGGGGTAACTGGGGCAGGGCCTGAGGTGCCTGGGGCGAAGGAGATGCCCGCCTTCCTGGGCGAGCGGGCACGGAGCGAAGGCTGAGGGGCTGCTGGGAGGGCGGGGCTGGTGCGCTGGGTGGCGGCTGTACCTGTTGTGACGGTGGGCACGGATGTTGCCGCCACCGCAAGGGAGCTCCCTTCCGAGGACGTGTCTGTGTCGCTGACGTCTGCACGGGTCCCCGTTGTGGAGCTCCCCTCGCCCTCCGTCTCACTGGTGTACTCGGAGTCTGTTGCATGGCCCTCCGGGGCCATGTGAGATGCAGCTCCCTCGTGCGCCGATGCCACTTCTCCTCCGCCTGATGATGTTAATGCACACATGAACAGGAAGACAAAGAAAATGAGGGGGGGAGAAATGAAGACAGGTTGAGTGCATGCATTGGCAACACTGTTGGCGGAGAGGACAGACACAGAAGCCCCCTGCACTAGGCCGCGCAATCGGGGTACACTACTCAGTTATTGTGACTAGGCCTACAGGTCTATGGACGACAAATGCACACATGGGTGAGGCCGGACCATGGATAGCTGTACTTGGCACCCTACAGAGGTGGGGGGCGGGGGGACAGGGCCATGCCTAACGGAAGGGCCTAACCTACAGAATGCGCCCTGGCCTAGAGATAGCCACACCCCTCCTCCCCCACCCAGACACCTTCACTGCGCGCACAGATAGCAGAATGTGCTGATACTCACCCCCTTGTGTCTGCTGTGATGTCCTCACGCGCCCATCCAAATCGGGGTAGGCCACCGCCAGGATCCGGGACATCAGGGGGGTCAATTGGCGGCTGGCACCCCTCCTACGTTGGGAGGCCATCCCCAGCAGAGACTCGGCGGTCTTTCTGGTCCCGCGGCGGATGTCCTCCCACCTCTTTCGGCAGTGGGTGCCCCGTCTGTTGTGGACCCCCAGGGCCCGGACGTCCTTGGCGATGGCACGCCAAATGTCGATCTTCTGATGGGCGCTGACCTATGTGACATGTACAGGGTGGGAAAGGAAATCTCATTACTTTTCTGCCTGGTCAATGTGAGTGGCCCCCCCCTCCCCAACCTTGCCATGTGGCACATGCTCTCATCTTTCGTGCGTTGCACTCCTCGTTCGCTCCCCACCATCTTACATCCACCCCACTCAACACAGGCATAGCCCATTCAACGTGCACCCTGTGTACTAACCTGTTGGTCTGGAGGACCGTAGAGTAGCGCATACTGGGGGAGGACCCCATCAACAAGTTTCTCCAATTCATCAGAAGTGAAGGCAGGGGCCCTTTCCCCAGTCGCAGCAGCCATTGTATCTTCCAGACCGAGGTCACAGCAGCACTTGCAGTATAGGTCCTCTCCTGTGGATGATCAGGTCTCGAGTGATTAATCAGATAGAAAATGGCGGTCACGCCCGCGGCGGTGCGTACCGCCGCGGTGCTTACCGCGAATGCCGGCGCACATCGTCACTGGCTCCTGAAACCCTAAAATTTATTTTAAGTGCTATATATAGGTACATGATTGTAAAACGGTGATGGGTGGGGGTGGAGTAATGTCTATGGCAGAGTCCAGTTCTCAGACGCACAGGTGCATTGTCCAGATGCCTGTGGAAGGATGGAGCAGGGGCAGTTAAAGGTTGGACAGGGTGACAATGTGGGACAGTGGGATGACATTAGGGGGTATCTTATGCTGGCGGGGGTCTTGCAATCCTACTCTGTCTTCTTGTGAGATCTCAGGTTCCGCTTGCGGGGTGGTTCTTCTTCAGCAGGAGGTGGGGTTCTGGTGGCCTGTCGTTGTGTGGGGCCTCCTGTCCACTAGCGTCGGCGGAGGTGGTAGGCTGTTCCTGGCCTGGGCCAGTGACAGGGGCCCTTTGGGGTGCCACATGGTCCCGCAATGTGGTGACTATCTGGTTAAGGGCCAGGACGATGGTCCCCATTGCGGAACCGATGTTCCTTAGTTCCTCTCTGAACCCCATGTACCGTGGATGAGGTGTGGGGTGGCGTTTGTGGTGATGAGTGTGGTGCGTGTAGTGGTGTGTGGTGTTTGGTGCGTGGATTCTGTGTGGGTGATGGTGTTGTGTGCCTCTGTGTTGTGGGTTTGTCTATTCTGTGCTCTCTCTCTAGCCTTTGTCAATAATTTCGGATCGTAGGGGTTTGTGGGTGATGTGGGTGTGTGTTTTATATTGTGTTGGGTGTGTGGGAGTGGTGTTAGTATGTGTATCAGGTGTGTGTGTTTCAAAATGACCAATGTGGCTGAGTTTTCTATGTGTGTGTGTATTTTGAGCGCGGCGGTGTGTACCGCCAATGGAATACCGCGTTTCAAAGACTGCCGCGTGGATTCGTGTGTCGTGATAGTGTGGGCGTATTTCTGTTGGCGTGACGGTGGAGGTTTGGTCATCGCCATCTTTTCGCTGACCTTTGGTATGGCGGACTTTTGTGGATGTCGGGTTTTTGGAGGTTTACAAGTTGCGGGTCAGAATGACCGTGGCGGTTTACCGCGGCCGCAGCGGTGTTATGGCGGCCTTCTGGCCGGCGGTAAGTGACTTTTACCGCCGAGGTCAGAATGACCCCCTTAATGCCCATGCCCTCTCCACCGAGAGGAGAAGTCAGTCGATCTTGTGACTAGAAAAGATTCTTCGAACAAAAACAACTTGCAACACTCTGGACCCAACACTAGATGGCTGACCTATGCAAGGCATGTGAATCTACAGCACTGCATGCCACAAACAAATGTCTACTGGGAAAGTAACATTTTCCATTCTACAGCAATCATTTGTGCTCAAACCAGTTATTGCTTGGGAAGAACTGAAAACAATAAAAGCATCAGTTGTCTTGCGCTATTGTAGTAAAGTACTAACAGATTTCCCGTCAACTGTTAAGTCCTTATATTGTATTTTTTGCCATGCATAACTTCCAGCCCTAGGTTCCATGGGCCTTATACTTTCTCAAATTTCTTGGACCAATCTCAACTTGTATATACGAGTCTTTAGGCCACTGTACTCCACCCTATGTTCTACACCATTCCACCACTGGGGAAATCCGGGGGCATCCCCATTTTCTTGCTATATCTCACCTAGCCACCACCAGACCTGCATTTACAAGCCTTTGGCACCTTGATATATCCGGGTCTCCTCACATTCCAGGCAATGTGGTAAGTCACCTCTAAATATAGCTTTATCCCTATCATGTTATGCAACATTTTCTGTATTTTTTGACATTCCCAGTGTGTGAAAGTATGTTCCCTTCTACCAACAGCTTCTGCAACATGTCATTGACCACTCTTCTAAAGGGAAAGAAGAACTGCTCTCTTGTATAATATATCACGTTACACTTTTAATTGCACCATGTTGAACCTAGATCATGTGGACACTTGAGTGTGCCAGGGCATCCCTTTCACATGGTGTTGTCTATGTCACGCTCCCATCTGGATTTCAGATCGACTAATGATTGCTTGGTTACTCTGCAAAGTGCACTACATCAAGATGTTTTGCCTTTTTCAAAATCAATTATCCGTCAAATAGTTTAAATCTAGGGGGATGCATTGGGGAATCGGGGGCATATTTACCTATTACATACCATTTTTGTTCCTGCGTGTGCGACAGTAAAACAGTTCTGTGCCCTGCATCTCCAGCTACGTGCTCAGAATACTTGTGATAATAGAACTATGCAAGTGAGGCAGAGAGAGAGATCTATCAGATCAGTGATGTTTGCCACTAAAAAGCTTTCTTTGGGGAAAATGCAAACTGTGCTGCATTTGAATTAAATTTTACTGCTTGTAATAGTAAGTTACAAGGCATTTTTTCTAATGTAACCACACCATAATCTAAAATGGTAACTCCAGCACCCTGATTACGACTTGCACGAATACTATAATTGCATGCTAATTCTGTTCAAGCATATAATAGCCTCAAACATGTCCAAACAATTACTGCTTCTCAAATAACCTCTATCAAACGAGTACAGCTGTCAAATTACCCTTTTTATGAAGGTAGCTTTCAAACTGTTTTATATTTTTCAGCCAACTGCACTACGCACACCGGGACTTGTGGTTTAATTTCACCATTATAAGAAGAGATGTATCAGTCTCCATCATACATGGCTTTAAACACTAGTTGAAATTCAAACTCAAGGCATTGGAGCAGTTGAAAGAAATGTATGAGGTTTCATCACAAATCTTTTCTAATCCTACCTAATACTATTGAACCACACAGGAGGTTCAGTGCTTCAAGGAATAACTATGCCTCTGTTATGGATAGATAAACACACCTACTCAAAAGCTGAATAGCGAAAATGTGAATTAAAACCACCCACAAGAAACACCCATGTATTTGAATATCTGGGCAGCATAGGATGATAAAAATTTTCATATTTAGCAGTATTGGTTTTGACCTAAAATCATCAATAATGAAAACCTGTTAAAATTGAAGAATCTCCCATAGTTCATTCTCACCCTTGATACTAATAGTGAAGAAAAACAATGTGAAATGCTTGAAGTAAAACTGCCAAACACACACATAAACGCCCAGCACCATGTACTCTTCAATTAAACAATGTATTCTTCCAGTCATGATGGCTTTTTGAAGGCAGTACTGACCGTATCAAGGATTTCTAGCCCCCATCCCCATCTAAGATACAGTGAGAGGTATAAATTCATGCGTTACAATGTACCACAAGAAAGATCTATTAAAACGAGCCCCCGGTATAGTAGCTCCTCGGGGCAGGGAGGACTCAATTACTGGCAACAATAGGGATTTTGACTAGTTAATACTGTAGCCTTACTACTTCCCATATACTTTAAACCTATACATTAATCTCTGTAACACGTTAATTTGGTAGACCACATAAAACAGGATAGCAAAATCCTGTTCCATTCCCTGTACCATTTACATCCTCTACCTCTTGAGCTTCTCTGGATCCAACTAGTTAAAGACTAAATAACCGTGCAAATAAAATCGGAGTGAAGGGACAGGTGTGTCTAGTATCTTTGGATGTTCAGAAAAGTGTTCTGTTCTTTTGTATGGCTGTGGCGTTTTCCTCAGTTGTAGTTGCGCCATTGTTTCAGTCTCCTCCAGAGTTGTTTAATTTGCTAAATCCAACATCTACACCATGCTACACATCCCTCGAGTCTTTAATGCCTTTTCTACTTTTGCATCATAAAAGGCATGGAAGTAGTTCATGAACACCTCTGCCATCATTGCATCACCTGCTGTGAGCCTACAGTCTCTTGCACGTAACCTCCGGTATATGTCTACCACCCTCATCCTGTTCATTCATATATCCTCTTTGGAGCATTCAAATATATCATTCATCAGTTGATTTATTGTCCAGGGCCCTACATTTCTCTCTCTTAACTTGCAGTTGCCTCTCAAGGCTGTCTCAAGTTGCTCCTCATTTTTGTTTCTCAAGTTCCATTTGGTCTTTCAGGGGTCTCACAAACCTTTTTCTTCTCTCACTCTTGTCTGAGGTCACAATTCATGTGTTCTCCAAGAAATATCTGTTAGCTACTAGTTTGTAATTGGGTTACTAATTGCCAAGTAGCCGTTCTCCACTCCTTTCTATGGCCTTTTATTAGTTTGTCATCACTTCTAACGTTATGGTAGAGTGGTCAGAGATGCCCTGTGCAAAGTAGTCAGTTTCCCTGAATATGTGTCTTGTGCTACAGGATGTTTTTTTTTTTTTTTTTTGGTGGAGTAGTGGCCTAAGAGAAAAGGTGCTTGAGGTGAAACTGTCAGGTTTTTCCCCCTAAAAATGGCATCCACAAACGGTTTACTGTACTGTCTTTCGAGGTATAAGGAACATGCAGAGCTGAATCAAAAAACATAATTTTGTGACACAGATTTGGCATTTTTCTAAGATGTCTTCTGTGTTTTTTTTAAATTGTTTTTTTGTGTACTTTTAACCAACTTCCAGTTTGTGGTGGAAACCAGTGTGAAACCCATGGGTGATTCGTAAAAGCCATTTTTGAGAACTAGGGAAAGTTCTGAATTAAGCAAGGGGTCATATGTGTAGATCCCTCAAGGGTTTCCCCAAGGAAAATAACTGATGAAATAAAGAAAGTATGGAAATTAGTAAGAAAAAACAGGCATTTGTGACAACCTTTTCATCTGTGACTCTGTCATGATGGGAGAATGACAGAAGCAATATACCATTATGTCCCCCATCCCCCTCTGGTTGCAGGGGTGTACAATGTTTTTAGGTTCTTCAGGAACCCAAGGTATTCGGAGCAAACAACTGAGCTGCAGCACATTTTTCCACCCAAAACTGACCCTCTTTTTACCAAAGTGGAAAGCTCAAGATTTTGGTTCCTTGCTCAGCTGGCACCTAAGAAAACCTAGCCAACCTGTACATTTGTGTAATGTAGACACCTAGGGGTATCCAGGGTGGGCTGCCTTGCGTGGCTCGCTCCATGTTTAGTTACCCAAAATCCCTTACAAAACTCAAATTTTGACTAAAAAAAATCACATTTTCCTCACATTTCTGTGTTGGAATGTTCTAGAATCCGTGGGGAGCCACAAACTTCTGTCCACCAGGCATTCCCCCAAGTCTCCCGATAAAAATGGTACCTTGCTTGTGTGGCTGGGGTCTAGTGCTTGCACCAGAACAAATCAAGCCAAGGAGGGTCCCTTTGCGAGGACTCCTATAAATGTTAGTTTGGTAATTTCCTTTCGTGGGCAGTAGACCCAGCCACACAAGTGGGGCATCCTTTTTATTGGGACAAGTGGGGAAACACTGGGTGGTAGGACTATTGTATTTTCCTTCTGACTCTAGAAGAATATGGTACATAAATGAACGGAAAAGGTATGATTTTAGTCACATTTTGAGGTTTGCAGAGCATTATGAGTAGGAAACCTGTTGGGATACACCAGAGGCACACCACCCTATACTCCCCTGGGTTTCTAGTTTACAAAAATATCTAGAGTTGGTAGACTTTCCTCACTGAACCTAATTAACACACTGGCAGAGAAAGACACAAGGGAGAGTGAATGTTCAGAACGTAAAATTATACTAACGAGATTTCGCAAAAATGAAATGCACTGTTAATATTGAAATATTGAAAAACTGAACCAATGATTCTCAGCTCGTGAGCTGTAAATCCGCAACAAGGCAACAATGGCTTTACAGGCCATTCACACACCTTTCATACTTGATGCACACAAGACCATTCACACTGCCAGCTGAGGGCTCTGCACATTACAGCACCCACATCAACAGACAATGTAGAGACACTGTACACCCTGGCCGAGAAAGACAGAAAAGACAAATATTATTTCACAACCATCAGTTCCTCAAGTACACACACATACTGGTTGGACTTGACACAAGGGTGAGTGAAGATTCAGAACATAAAATTTTATTAACAAGAGATTTCACCAAAATTAAATACACTGTTAATAGTTGAAAGGTCAAACATCTGAACCAATAACTCAGCTCGAGAGCTGTAAAGCTGTGACAAGGCACCAGCTGCTTTATAGGTCATTCACACACCTTTCATACTTGACACACACAAGACCAATCACACCGCCAGCTGCAGGCCCAGCACTTTACAACACTCACATCAACAGACAGAGCCATTCAAGGACCCATCACTTTCATACGCTCCCGTGCCTGCCACCGCAATCACCCCTGCTGGCAGCAGATGGACTGTGTGGACTGGGGGTTGGCTAGCAGTGTGCATAGTGACCAGCAAGTCACCACTCGCACACTGCCAGCCATGTGCCAGCTCACACACGCCACCAGCCAAGCGCCAGTCCACCCACACCGCTAGTCAAGCGCCAGCCCACGCACACCGCCAAGACATTTTTGTTAACAAAAAGCAATTGGAAGTAGATGAAAAACCAATTGCTTTACTTTTACACTCATGGTTGCTTCCAATAACTCTGTTGCATGTGGTTCAATTTAAAACATGTGGGCACACACAGCCCAGGTGGGGAAGGACAATTGAGGCAGTGCATACGACTCTCCTTCCGCACACCTCCTACTGGGAAAGTATTTTTTGGGTGTGGGAGGAATATGATCATAAAAGTGGTTATAGTTCAATCTAGCCACATCCTCAACCACTCCACCTCTAGGAACTCTTGCCTGCTCCACCACAACAGGGCTGCTCATCACAGAATACTCAAACTGAACTAATGTCATCTTTGATTCTGGAGAACAATTCTGGTACACAACAAAAGCATTGAAGGTTGCTAAATGGAATAAATGCATACCCAGCTTCTTATACGAAATGTAAGCCTTACAAACATCAGTGTAAGGTTCCATCCTCTGATCTTCTCTAGCTACACCACCCATGTGCTTTGTGTAGTCTAAAATTGCGCACAGGATTGCACACTTTAGCAACCTGACCCCAAACAGTCACAGGTGAATTACTTTCATCATGAATGGTAGTCAGCTAGTAGACATCTCTCCTTTCTGAAAATTGTACAGCTAGAAGTTCAATTGTCCCTTCTCAAGTACACCATTGTAGACGTTATCTTTGTATAAATGGTGACCTTTGTTGAAAAGTCGTCTGCCAAGTTCCCACACAATTTTCTCGATAACTCCGAAAGTGTATGGACAACCCGGGGCAATAATAGAACCCCTACAAGTGTATACCCTGAAATTATAGACCTATTCTGTACTACTCTGACAGTATATACATCCTAATTCCATAACTTGCCCTTTTTGCTAGGAATGTACTGCCTAAAAAACAAATGACCCTCAGGACCATAGAGATGCCATCTACAGCTATTTCATTCCCTGAAACATAGATCTCTAAAAATCAATTTACAAAGTGATCAAAGACAGGCCGAATCTTAAAAAGATGGTCACAATCAGGGTGATTTCGCAGCAATGCTGAAGTATTATCGACAAAATGCAGCTTCTGAAGATGAAGATAATAGCGATCACTACTCATGTTTGCAGGAAATATGGCTGTTACCATCGAGGGACTAGTAGACCAATATAAAGACAGCCATGGCTTCCTTATCAAGCCCATCCGAGTGCGACTTGCGTCTGGCACTGTTGTCCCTCAAATACTGGTCAGCATACAAATTAGTCTGGTCAACAATCTCATCCAAAAATACATTGTCCATTAACAACTGAAAGAAATTTATAGGCAAAAGGTTTTCAGTATTCACTCTACACACTGCAACACCACTAAAGGAAGGCAACGCCAGCTGCACCATGTTTGGGGCAGCCCAGAGTTCAGCTTTTCCAGTGGGAATCCTTTCAGCCACAGGCTACAGTCCAGATGCCTCTTGCTGCACCATCAGCACATCAGTGTGTTCCTCTAAAAGAGGCACTTCCTCTGTACTGGGAGTGGCTTCTACAGATGATTCCCCTCAGACAGAAAATTCACTGCCAGAATCTTGCATGTCTTCCTGTACCTCAGAGTCAGTCTCACAATCACGGTCAGAAGAAGATTAAAAAAGCATGCCAACAACCTGATAAACAGTAATGCTCCGGCTAGCCATCATCTTTACTAATAAAAGTAACTTGACAAATAAGTCAGCAATAAGCAACACTCTGTAAAATAAGTAATACACAAAGTGAGGCTTTATCACAAAGACCTGCATACTCAAAAACAATACCACTCACTTTTCAGAGACGGCTTGACTCACCAGCACATACTCTACACAGACACAGCAAACACCAACGATATACCACTAGAAAGGAAAACAAGAAAATTACATACAAGACAACACAATACACATCATGCACACATCCAATGAGAATTTTACACAAAATAAAACAGAAGCTAAATATGCTGCTATTATCATACCATTCATAAAAAACACATTCATGCAGGGAAATAATTCTCATTTAGAGAAAACAGTACAAAAAACGTTTTCTCACCAAACACATGCATCTACGCAACCTGCAGATCTACCAGTGCCAATACTGCAAGCAGTAGTTGCAGCAAAGGACATCAAAAGCTTTGCACTAGAATGAAAAGGAGAAATAAAACATTAGTCACAAATGCAAATGAAGACAAGCAATAAAACAGTTAACATGATAAAATGCTAACCATCACCACCCAAATGTCAGTACAGACACAGCCATCCAAACGCCAGTACATGCAGACAGTCAGCCAAACTCCAGATCACTCACACACACACACACACTTTCTGTGGTGTCTAGTGCTTTCTGCCCCCCTTGGGGGCAGATTGTCCTAAAAATATGACCAATCCCCCTGGTGTCTAGTGGGCTTGCCCAAGGCTCACTCCCCACACGTTTATCAGATAAAAACCCAGGTGTCTAGTGAGTTTTGACCCCCTCCCCCCAAATGGGGGGGAGATCAGCTGAAAACATGGCCAATCTACTCTGAGGGGAGGCCAAAAAAGTACCACTGAAGAAATATATTATCACTCGGTGGAATGACCCTTGCCCAAGAGCTTGCTCCCTTAATGTGCACACAAAGTAAAAAAAAACAAAAAACTGTTTACTGGGTTTCTGTCCACCGCCAAAACACAGAAGAAACATTTTCCCGCAGGAGAGCGACCCTTAGCCGTCCCTTCCTTGTTGTGCAAACAAAATAAAATCCCTGGTGGCTAGTGGGTTTCCACACGCGGGGGCAAATCGGCTAAAAGAAAAAAGACTGATCTCCCCTCTTGGGGGGACAAAACACGAGAAAAAAACATTGGCCCTAGCGAGCAACTCTTGCCTAAGGGGTCGCTCCCCTTAAACAACAGAAAAACTCTCTGGTGATATAGTGGATTGATTCCAGCTACACAATTGCGGACCTCATCTGCGATTGTGGAGAAGGAATCAGTTCAGAACAGGCACAGGGGATAGTAACAACTCCTTCCTTTCCTCCTCTGACTGTTTTGAAAAGTTAAATCCCCACCCTCTGGTTCCCAGAGAAGGACTCAACTTGTCCACGCTGGAAGCACAAATGGGTTCTAGCGTGTCGACTGCATGTGATGACGTTGGTGCGCTGACGTCATCTGATCGCCGATGCGGTGCGTGGCTGGGTCAGCGGAATCGCTTCCATTGCCGTCCCTGGTGGGGGGGGGGTTGTATTGGGTGACTCATGGGGGGAGTGCCAGCGCTTTTCCCATGGACAGGTGAGAGGATGTAACACTTCTGTCCTCAGCACATGCCCACCGTATCTGAGGGCGTAACAGTTCCATCCTCAGCACAGAACGGGTTAAGGGAACCAGGCTACAGTTAAAAAAAATAAATAAAAAAAAAAAAAAAAAAGTTTCTTTATTAAAAAGCAGTCACGGACAAGGTGATCTCCTGACCCATGCAGGCCACCTTCGCTGTTATGACGGCGATTCCTAGTGGGTCACAAATTGCGAACTACTTCATTAATATTTATGAGGTAGGTCGATTTCTGACTCACTAGGGAGTACTAATTTAAAAAGAAAACATTCATACATTTAGAGTAAAGATAACCATGCATTATTGATCTGGGGAAAAACAAAGTTATTTGAAAAGTGCTTCTCTAAAGTTACTTGTATCTGGTCCTTAGTTCATTCCCCCTGAGGGCTCATAGTACTGTGTAACACTTTTCCTCTGTTTCTGAACTGCTAGGTTGGAGTGCAGGAATAGCAGTACCTTTTTGTTTTCATGTTGAGCTGCTCCCGTTTATTTGGACGTCAGCTCAGTTTTCAGGATGGAGTTAATTTCTTCAGTCTGGCAGATTGATTAGTGAGAGTGGTGGGCCTGGTACTCTTTGAGCTCCCTGCATTAATAAAAAAAGGTGGGAAACTCTAGTTTAGTACTGTCCTGATCCAGTCCTGTACAGGTTTATGGAAAAGGTCTTCAAATATGTTTATTGTGCCAACCATATGGATGTTATTTCTCCAGGAACTCTCTTAGGCATCTTCCAGTCTGGCTTGGAGAGTAGTTGGTACAGTATTATACCCTGCTTGGCATTGCAGGCTTGCACCTCTTCACAGACTGATCCCAGCTGCAGGTTATCTGGCATCCTGATATGTTCTGGTCCAACACAATTGACTGTCATGCATGAGTCCTGAGATCAAGGCGTTTCATCTTTGTTCTGAGACTAGGAGTATAGCACTGTAGTCTAGAGGGGTGCATCGGATGTGATCTGCTCCATGGGGCTGCTGTCTTTGTCCTGGAACAGATACACTAAGTGTTGAAGGCAGCATACAGTTTTTCTGATTTGTTGTACTCACCAGGCATTTTTTTCTTTTCAGGGATGAAGGAGGGGCGTACAGGCCCTGCACTGAAATCCTTGTGTGTATGATGTGTGCCTGTTTTTATGAGTGGTGACTGGTAGCAGGACTCAGTACTGTTTGAGTGTGTGGCTGCTATGATGACTGGATCCCTTTCTCATAACTCTAGAAAACAATATAGAAGATGGAGGTTGAGATGGAGTGAGTGTGTTGCAGAGAACTCAAAGAACTGCAGAAAATCATGGCTAGTAGATTTGATAGCAATACTCCCAGAGGTGAAGGGATATTGCCTGCAGTCAGCGCATCTTGCTGGAAAGATGCAGGTCTGCATGTGGCCCAGCCTGCTAAGAGAGGGGCTGGTGTGCTTAACCATGCAATAAGAGACCGCTGTGAGAAAAGAAGTGCAGCCACTCTGCCCAAAGTGTGGGGTAGCCTAGAAAAAGCACACTGAACTGTGGAGTGTGGCTGGTGCTAATCTGGGTCCAGAGAGAGTCTCTTTACCTCCATATGAATTTCAACAACGAGCCAAGTGAGCAGAATCATTCTATGACCACCCACAATGTGGCAGCGTGAAAATGATTTGGCTGTTGCCTGTAAGACATCGGAGAACTGTTGCAAACTCTGCTGCAACATCAAGCCTTGCAATCTAAGACAAGTATCATGCAGGTAGACCTTCTCTGTGCGGCACAGTGCATTCATCAGGACAGGTCCTTTCTGTCCTAATGCTAATTTTCTCTCATTAGGTAGACACATGAATGTGAATGTGTTTTTTTTTCCCTGTCCACACACCACACTGCAATCTAGTAGTTAAGACTTGAAAAGCAAATGCTCACCCTGTTGAATGCCCATGACTCATGGATGGCAGTGTAGATCAGGGGTCTCCACCCTTTTCTCTGACAAGAGCTGCTTCTGCACCGTGAAAGTCCTCCTGAGCTACCAGCAAATGTTATCAATGCCAGCTATAGACCACATATGTTAATGTTAGACATTTAACCATCCTAAACAGAAATTTTTATTATATAGCGCTTACTACCCCTGAAGAGGTGTCAAAGCGCTTTTCAGCGAGTAGCACGCTACTCCAGAACCCAAAAAGGATTAGTGGTGGATTAGTATAGGGAAATAAGAGTTAATTTGAGTGGTGGACATGCAAGTCTGTTTGTTAGACTGAATAGGTTAATTGAAGGATAGAAGAGAAAAGAGACTAGAAAGTGTTATTTGGGAGATTATAGTGGCACATTGAGGTTTGGGATGAGTAAAAGGAGAGATGGAAGAGGGAAGAGACACTAGAAAGGAATTAGGGAGATCACAGTAGTAAAATGATGCTTGGGATGAGTGAAAGTAGGAATGTAGGAAGTTGGCTCTGTATGTGCTATTTCAAAGTCAGGAATAGCATGCACAGAGTCCAAGGGTTCCCCTTAGAGGTAAAATAGTGGTAAAAATAGATAATACTAATGCTCTATTTTGTGGTAGTGTGGTCGAGCAGTAGGCTTATCCAAGGAGTAGTGTTAAGCATTTGTTGTACATACACATAGACAATAAATGAGGTACACACACTCAGAGACAAATCCAGCCAATAGGTTTTTGTATAGAAAAATATCTTTTCTTAGTTTATTTTAAGAACCACAGGTTCAAATTTAACATGTAATATCTTGTTTGAAAGGTATTTCAGGTAAGTACATTAGGAACTTCAAATCATAAAAATTGCATGTATACTTTTCAAGTTATTGACAAATAGCTGTTTTAAAAGTGGACACAGTGCAATTTTCACAGTTCCTGGGGGAGGTAAGTTTTTGTTAGTTTTACCAGGTAAGTAAGACACTTACAGGGTTCAGTTCTTGGTCCAAGGTAGCCCACCGTTGGGGGTTCAGAGCAACCCCAAAGTCACCACACCAGCAGCTCAGGGCCGGTCAGGTGCAGAGTTCAAAGTGGTGCCCAAAACACATAGGCTAGAATGGAGAGAAGGGGGTGCCCCGGTTCCGGTCTGCTTGCAGGTAAGTACCCGCGTCTTCGGAGGGCAGACCAGGGGGGTTTTGTAGGGCACCGGGGGGGACACAAGCCCACACAGAAATTTCACCCTCAGCAGCACGGGGGCGGCCGGGTGCAGTGTAGAAACAAGCGTCGGGTTCGCAATGTTAGTCGATGAGAGATCTCGGGATCTCTTCAGCGCTGCAGGCAGGCAAGGGGGGGGTTCCTCGGGGAAACCTCCACTTGGGCAAGGGAGAGGGACTCCTGGGGGTCACTTCTCCAGTGAAAGTCCGGTCCTTCGGGTCCTGGGGGCTGCGGGTACAGGGTCTCTCCCAGGCGTCGGGACTTTGGATTCAAAGAGTCGCGGTCAGGGGAAGCCTCGGGATTCCCTCTGCAGGCGGCGCTGTGGGGGCTCAGGGGGGACAGGTTTTGGTACTCACAGTATCAGAGTAGTCCTGGGGTCCCTCCTGAGGTGTTGGATCTCCACTAGCCGAGTCGGGGTCACCGGGTGCAGTGTTGCAAGTCTCACGCTTCTTGCGGGGAGCTTGCAGGGTTCTTTCAACGCTGCTGGAAACAAAGTTGCAGCCTTTCTTGGAGCAGGTCCGCTGTCCTCGGGAGTTTCTTGTCTTTTCGAAGCAGGGGCAGTCCTCAGAGGATGTCGAGGTCGCTGGTCCCTTTGGAATGCGTCGCTGGAGCAGGTTCTTTGGAAGGCAGGAGACAGGCCGGTGAGTTTCTGGAGCCAAGGCAGTAGTCGTCTTCTGGTCTTCCTCTGCAGGGGTTTTCAGCTAGGCAGTCCTTCTTCTTGTAGTTGCAGGAATCTAATTTTCTAGGGTTCAGGGTAGCCCTTAAATACTAAATTTAAGGGCGTGTTTAGGTCTGGGGGGTTAGTAGCCAATGGCTACTAGCCCTGAGGGTGGGTACACCCTCTTTGTGCCTCCTCCCAAGGGGAGGGGGTCACAATCCTAACCCTATTGGGGGAATCCTCCATCTGCAAGATGGAGGATTTCTAAAAGTTAGAGTCACTTCAGCTCAGGACACCTTAGGGGCTGTCCTGACTGGCCAGTGACTCCTCCTTGTTTTTCTCATTATCTTCTCCGGCCTTGCCGCCAAAAGTGGGGCCTGGCCGGAGGGGGCGGGCAACTCCACTAGCTGGAGTATCCTGCTGGGTTGGCACAAAGGAGGTGAGCCTTTGAGGCTCACCGCCAGGTGTGACAATTCCTGCCTGGGGGAGGTGTTAGCATCTCCACCCAGTGCAGGCTTTGTTACTGGCCTCAGAGTGACAAAGGCACTCTCCCCATGGGGCCAGCAACATGTCTTGGTTTGTGGCAGGCTGCTAAAACTAGTCAGCCTACACAGATAGTCGGTTAAGTTTCAGGGGGCACCTCTAAGGTGCCCTCTGGGGTGTATTTTACAATAAAATGTACACTGGCATCAGTGTGCATTTATTGTGCTGAGAAGTTTGATACCAAACTTCCCAGTTTTCAGTGTAGCCATTATGGTGCTGTGGAGTTCGTGGTTGACAAACTCCCAGACCATATACTCTTATGGCTACCCTGCACTTACAATGTCTAAGGTTTTGTTTAGACACTGTAGGGGTACCATGCTCATGCACTGGTACCCTCACCTATGGTATAGTGCACCCTGCCTTAGGGCTGTAAGGCCTGCTAGAGGGGTGTCTTACCTATACTGCATAGGCAGTGAGAGGCTGGCATGGCACCCTGAGGGGAGTGCCATGTCGACTTACTCGTTTTGTCCTCACTAGCACACACAAGCTGGCAAGCAGTGTGTCTGTGCTGAGTGAGAGGTCTCCAGGGTGGCATAAGACATGCTGCAGCCCTTAGAGACCTTCCTTGGCATCAGGGCCCTTGGTACTAGAAGTACCAGTTACAAGGGACTTATCTGGATGCCAGGGTCTGCCAATTGTGGATACAAAAGTACAGGTTAGGGAAAGAACACTGGTGCTGGGGCCTGGTTAGCAGGCCTCAGCACACTTTCAATTGTAAACATAGCATCAGCAAAGGCAAAAAGTCAGGGGGCAACCATGCCAAGGAGGCATTTCCTTACACAACCCCCCCCCCCCAAACGAAAGAGGATGAGACTAACCTTTCCCAAGAGAGTCTTCATTTTCTAAGTGGAAGAACCTGGAAAGGCCATCTGCATTGGCATGGGCAGTCCCAGGTCTGTGTTCCACTATAAAGTCCATTCCCTGTAGGGAGATGGACCACCTCAACAGTTTAGGATTTTCACCTTTCATTTGCATCAGCCATTTGAGAGGTCTGTGGTCAGTTTGAACTAGGAAGTGAGTCCCAAAGAGGTATGGTCTCAGCTTCTTCAGGGACCAAACCACAGCAAAGGCCTCCCTCTCAATGGCACTCCAACGCTGCTCCCTGGGGAGTAACCTCCTGCTAATGAAAGCAACAGGCTGGTCAAGGCCATCATCATTTGTTTGGGACAAAACTGCCCCTATCCCATGTTCAGAGGCATCAGTCTGCACAATGAACTGCTTAGAATAATCTGGAGCTTTTAGAACTGGTGCTGAGCACATTGCTTGTTTCAGGGTGTCAAAGGCCTGTTGGCATTCCACAGTCCAGTTCACTTTCTTGGGCATTTTCTTGGAGGTGAGTTCAGTGAGGGCTGTCACAATGGATCCATATCCCTTCACAAACCTCCTGTAATACCCAGTCAAGCCATGGAATGCCCTGACTTGAGTCTGGGTTTTTGGAGCTACCCAGTCCAGAATAGTCTGGATCTTGGGTTGGAGTGGCTGAACTTGGCCTCCACCTACAAGGTGGCCCAAGTAAACCACAGTTCCCTGCCCTATCTGGCATTTGGATGCCTTGATAGAGAGGCCTGCAGATTGCAGAGCCTTCAAAACCTTCTTCAGGTGGACCAGGTGATCCTGCCAGGTGGAGCTAAAGACAGCAATATCATCAAGATAAGCTGTGCTAAAGGACTCCAAGCCAGCAAGGACTTGATTCACCAACCTTTGGAAGGTGGCAGGGGCATTCTTTAAACCAAAGGGCATAACAGTAAACTGATAATGCCCATCAGGTGTGGAGAATGCTGTTTTCTCTTTTGCTCCAGGTGCCATTTTTATTTGCCAGTACCCTGCTGTCAAGTCAAAGGTACTTAAGAATTTGGCAGCACCTAATTTATCTATGAGCTCATCAGCTCTTGGAATTGGATGAGCATCTGTCTTGGTGACAGAATTGAGCCCTCTGTAGTCCACACAAAACCTCATCTCTTTCTTTCCATCTTTGGTGTGAGGTTTGGGGACTAAGACCACTGGGCTAGCCCAGGGGCTGTCAGAGCGCTCAATTACTCCCAATTCCAGCATCTTGTGGACTTCCACCTTGATGCTTTCCTTAACATGGTCAGATTGTCTAAAGATTTTGTTCTTGACAGGCATGCTGTCTCCTGTGTCCACATCATGGGTACACAGGTGTGTCTGACCAGGGGTTAAGGAGAAGAGTTCAGGAAACTGTTGTAGGACTCTCCTACAATCAGCTTGCTGTTGGCCAGAGAGGGTGTCTGAGTAGATCACTCCATCTACTGTGCCATCTTTTGGGTCTGATGACAGAAGATCAGGGAGAGGTTCACTCTCTGCCTCCTGATCCTCATCTGTTACCATCAACAGATTCACATCAGCCCTGTCATGGAAGAGCTTAAGGCGGTTCACAT
This sequence comes from Pleurodeles waltl, assembly GCF_031143425.1. Classification (NCBI taxonomy): domain Eukaryota; kingdom Metazoa; phylum Chordata; class Amphibia; order Caudata; family Salamandridae; genus Pleurodeles; species Pleurodeles waltl. Next base: position 562,286,189 of record NC_090445.1, on the reverse strand, counting down.
GGATCACCCTCTTGGGGCTCCTGCTTGTGCCCAGGTCCACCAGGTAGGTGACCTGACTCTTCCTTTCTAGTACTGGGTAAGGGCCACTCCATTTGTCCTGGAGTGCCCGGGGAGCCACAGGCTCCAGAACCCAGACTTTCTGCCCTGGTTGGAACTCAACCAGTGCAGCCTTTTGGTCATACCAAAACTTCTGGAGCTGTTGGCTGGCCTCAAGGTTTTTGGTTGCCTTTTCCATGTACTCTGCCATTCTAGAGCGAAGGCCAAGTACATAGTCCACTATGTCTTGTTTAGGCTCATGGAGAGGTCTCTCCCAGCCTTCTTTAACAAGAGCAAGTGGTCCTCTTACAGGATGACCAAACAGAAGTTCAAAGGGTGAGAATCCTACTCCCTTCTGTGGCACCTCTCTGTAAGCGAAAAGCAGACATGGCAAGAGGACATCCCATCTCCTTTTGAGTTTTTCTGGGAGCCCCATGATCATGCCCTTTAATGTCTTGTTGAATCTCTCAACTAAGCCATTAGTTTGTGGATGGTATGGTGTAGTGAATTTATAAGTCACCCCACACTCATTCCACATGTGCTTTAGGTATGCTGACATGAAGTTGGTGCCTCTGTCAGACACCACCTCCTTAGGGAAACCCACTCTGGTAAAGATACCAATGAGGGCCTTGGCTACTGCAGGGGCAGTAGTCGACCTAAGGGGAATAGCTTCAGGATACCTGGTAGCATGATCCACTACTACCAGGATATACATATTTCCTGAGGCTGTGGGAGGTTCTAGTGGACCAACTATGTCCACACCCACTCTTTCAAAGGGAACCCCCACCACTGGAAGTGGAATGAGGGGGGCCTTTGGATGCCCACCTGTCTTACCACTGGCTTGACAGGTGGGGCAGGAGAGGCAAAACTCCTTAACCATGTTGGACATATTGGGCCAGTAGAAGTGGTTGACTAACCTCTCCCACGTCTTGGTTTGTCCCAAATGTCCAGCAAGGGGAATGTCATGGGCCAATGTTAGGATGAACTTCCTGAACAGCTGAGGCACTACCACTCTCCTAGTGGCACCAGGTTTGGGGTCTCTGGCCTCAGTGTACAGGAGTCCATCTTCCCAATAGACCCTATGTGTTCCATTTTTCTTGCCTTTGGACTCTTCAGCAGCTTGCTGCCTAAGGCCTTCAAGAGAGGGACAGGTTTCTTGTCCCTTACACAGCTCCTCCCTTGAGGGTCCCCCTGGGCCTAAGAGCTCAACCTGATAAGGTTCAAGCTCCAAAGGCTCAGTTCCCTCAGAGGGCAGAACTTCTTCCTGAGAAGAGAGGTTCCCTTTCTTTTGCTGTGTTGCAGTTGGTTTCCCAACTGACTTTCCTGTTCTCTTGGTAGGCTGGGCCATTCTTCCAGACTCCAGCTCTCCTTGTTCACCCTGTGCCTTGCATTGTGCTCTTGTTTTCACACACACCAGTTCAGGGATACCCAGCATTGCTGCATGGGTTTTTAGCTCTACCTCAGCCCATGCTGAGGACTCCAGGTCATTTCCAAGCAGACAGTCCACTGGGATATTTGAGGAGACCACCACCTGTTTCAGGCCATTGACCCCTCCCCATTCTAAAGTAACCATTGCCATGGGATGTACTTTTCTCTGATTGTCAGCGTTGGTGACTGTGTAAGTTTTTCCAGTCAGGTATTGGCCAGGGGAAACCAGTTTCTCTGTCACCATGGTGACACTGGCACCTGTATCCCTCAGGCCCTCTATTCTAGTCCCATTAATTAAGAGTTGCTGTCTGTATTTTTGCATGTTAGGCGGCCAGACAGCTAGTGTGGCTAAATCCACCCCACCCTCAGAAACTAGAGTAGCTTCAGTGTGGACCCTGATTTGCTCTGGGCACACTGTTGATCCCACTTGGAGACTAGCCATACCAGTGTTACCTGGATGGGAGTTTGGAGTGGAACCTTTCTTGGGACAGGCCTTGTCTCCAGTTTGGTGTCCATGCTGTTTACAGCTATGACACCAGGCCTTTTTGGGATCAAAGTTTTTACCCTTGTACCCATTGTTTTGTGAAGAGGCTCTGGGCCCACCCTCCTGTGCAGGTTTTTGGGGGCCTGTAGAAGACTCTTTACTATTTATAGTTTTGGTTGTCTCATCACCCTTCCCCTGGGGAGTCTTTGTGACCCCTTTCTTTTGGTCACCCCCTGTTGAAGTCTTGGACACCCTTGTCTTGACCCAATGGTCCGCCTTCTTTCCCAATTCTTGGGGAGAAATTGGTCCTAGGTCTACCAGATGCTGATGCAGTTTATCATTGAAACAATTACTTAACAGGTGTTCTTTCACAAATAAATTGTACAGCCCATCATAATTACTTACACCACTGCCTTGAATCCAACCATCTAGTGTTTTCACTGAGTAGTCTACAAAGTCAACCCAGGTCTGGCTCGAGGATTTTTGAGCCCCCCTGAATCTAATCCTATACTCCTCAGTGGAGAATCCAAAGCCCTCAATCAGGGTACCCTTCATGAGGTCATAAGATTCTGCATCTTGTCCAGAGAGTGTGAGGAGTCTATCCCTACACTTTCCTGTGAACATTTCCCAAAGGAGAGCACCCCAGTGAGATCTGTTCACTTTTCTGGTTACACAAGCCCTCTCAAAAGCTGTGAACCATTTGGTGATGTCATCACCATCTTCATATTTAGTTACAATCCCTTTAGGGATTTTCAACATGTCAGGAGAATCTCTGACCCTATTTATGTTGCTGCCACCATTGATGGGTCCTAGGCCCATCTCTTGTCTTTCCCTCTCTATGGCTAGGATCTGTCTTTCCAAAGCCAATCTTTTGGCCATCCTGGCTAACTGGATGTCCTCTTCACTGGGGTTATCCTCAGTGATTTCAGAGGTGTTGGTCTCTCCTGTGAGGGAACCAGCATCTCTGTCTATTATTTTTGGAGTCAGGGTTTGAGGGACCCTGTTCTCCCTAGATAGGACTGGTAGGGGGGAATTTTCCTCCAAGTCACTATCCTCTTCCTCTGAGTTGCCACCCTCAGAGGGGTTGGCCTTTTCAAACTCTGCCAAAAGCTCCTGGAGCTGTATTTTGGTAGGTTTGGGGCCCATTGTTATTTTCTTTATTTTACAGAGTGACCTTAGCTCCCTCATCTTAAGATGGAGGTAAGGTGTGGTGTCGAGTTCCACCACAGTCACATCTGTGCTAGACATTTTGCTTCTAAAAGTTGGAATACTTTTTAGGAATCTGAAACTGGTTCTAGAATCTAATTCAAACTTTTACAAACTTTTAAACTCTAAAAGAAATGCTAAACAGGATCTAACACAAGGCCCTAGCAGGTCTTTTAAGAATTTAGAAAACTTTTCAAATTGCAAAAATCAATTTCTAATGACAATTTTGGAATTTGTCGTGTGATCAGGTATTGGCTGAGTAGTCCAGCAAATGCAAAGTCTTGTACCCCACCGCTGATCCACCAATGTAGGAAGTTGGCTTTGTATGTGCTATTTCAAAGTAAGGAATAGCATGCACAGAGTCCAAGGGTTCCCCTTAGAGGTAAAATAGTGGTAAAAATAGATAATACTAATGCTCTATTTTGTGGTAGTGTGGTCGAGCAGTAGGCTTATCCAAGGAGTAGTGTTAAGCATTTGTTGTACATACACATAGACAATAAATGAGGTACACACACTCAGAGACAAATCCAGCCAATAGGTTTTTGTATAGAAAAATATATTTTCTTAGTTTATTTTAAGAACCACAGGTTCAAATTTAACATGTAATATCTTGTTTGAAAGGTATTTCAGGTAAGTACATTAGGAACTTCAAATCATAAAAATTGCATGTATACTTTTCAAGTTATTGACAAATAGCTGTTTTAAAAGTGGACACTTAGTGCAATTTTCACAGTTCCTGGGGGAGGTAAGTTTTTGTTAGTTTTACCAGGTAAGTAAGACACTTACAGGGTTCAGTTCTTGGTCCAAGGTAGCCCACCGTTGGGGGTTCAGAGCAACCCCAAAGTCACCACACCAGCAGCTCAGGGCCGGTCAGGTGCAGAGTTCAAAGTGGTGCCCAAAACACATAGGCTAGAATGGAGAGAAGGGGGTGCCCCGGTTCCGGTCTGCTTGCAGGTAAGTACCCGCGTCTTCGGAGGGCAGACCAGGGGGGTTTTGTAGGGCACCGGGGGGGACACAAGCCCACACAGAAATTTCACCCTCAGCAGCGCGGGGGCGGCCGGGTGCAGTGTAGAAACAAGCGTCGGGTTCGCAATGTTAGTCGATGAGAGATCTCGGGATCTCTTCAGCGCTGCAGGCAGGCAAGGGGGGGGTTCCTCGGGGAAACCTCCACTTGGGCAAGGGAGAGGGACTCCTGGGGGTCACTTCTCCAGTGAAAGTCCGGTCCTTCGGGTCCTGGGGGCTGCGGGTACAGGGTCTCTCCCAGGCGTCGGGACTTTGGATTCAAAGAGTCGCGGTCAGGGGAAGCCTCGGGATTCCCTCTGCAGGCGGCGCTGTGGGGGCTCAGGGGGGACAGGTTTTGGTACTCACAGTATCAGAGTAGTCCTGGGGTCCCTCCTGAGGTGTTGGATCTCCACTAGCCGAGTCGGGGTCGCCGGGTGCAGTGTTGCAAGTCTCACGCTTCTTGCGGGGAGCTTGCAGGGTTCTTTCAACGCTGCTGGAAACAAAGTTGCAGCCTTTCTTGGAGCAGGTCCGCTGTCCTCGGGAGTTTCTTGTCTTTTCGAAGCAGGGGCAGTCCTCAGAGGATGTCGAGGTCGCTGGTCCCTTTGGAAGGCGTCGCTGGAGCAGGTTCTTTGGAAGGCAGGAGACAGGCCGGTGAGTTTCTGGAGCCAAGGCAGTAGTCGTCTTCTGGTCTTCCTCTGCAGGGGTTTTCAGCTAGGCAGTCCTTCTTCTTGTAGTTGCAGGAATCTAATTTTCTAGGGTTCAGGGTAGCCCTTAAATACTAAATTTAAGGGCGTGTTTAGGTCTGGGGGGTTAGTAGCCAATGGCTACTAGCCCTGAGGGTGGGTACACCCTCTTTGTGCCCCCTCCCAAGGGGAGGGGGTCACAATCCTAACCCTATTGGGGGAATCCTCCATCTGCAAGATGGAGGATTTCTAAAAGTTAGAGTCACTTCAGCTCAGGACACCTTAGGGGCTGTCCTGACTGGCCAGTGACTCCTCCTTGTTTTTCTCATTATCTTCTCCGGCCTTGCCGCCAAAAGTGGGGCCTGGCCGGAGGGGGCGGGCAACTCCACTAGCTGGAGTGTCCTGCTGGGTTGGCACAAAGGAGGTGAGCCTTTGAGGCTCACCGCCAGGTGTGACAATTCCTGCCTGGGGGAGGTGTTAGCATCTCCACCCAGTGCAGGCTTTGTTACTGGCCTCAGAGTGACAAAGGCACTCTCCCCATGGGGCCAGCAACATGTCTCGGTTTGTGGCAGGCTGCTAAAACTAGTCAGCCTACACAGATAGTCGGTTAAGTTTCAGGGGGCACCTCTAAGGTGCCCTCTGGGGTGTATTTTACAATAAAATGTACACTGGCATCAGTGTGCATTTATTGTGCTGAGAAGTTTGATACCAAACTTCCCAGTTTTCAGTGTAGCCATTATGGTGCTGTGGAGTTCGTGGTTGACAAACTCCCAGACCATATACTCTTATGGCTACCCTGCACTTACAATGTCTAAGGTTTTGTTTAGACACTGTAGGGGTACCATGCTCATGCACTGGTACCCTCACCTATGGTATAGTGCACCCTGCCTTAGGGCTGTAAGGCCTGCTAGAGGGGTGTCTTACCTATACTGCATAGGCAGTGAGAGGCTGGCATGGCACCCTGAGGGGAGTGCCATGTCGACTTACTCGTTTTGTCCTCACTAGCACACACAAGCTGGCAAGCAGTGTGTCTGTGCTGAGTGAGAGGTCTCCAGGGTGGCATAAGACATGCTGCAGCCCTTAGAGACCTTCCTTGGCATCAGGGCCCTTGGTACTAGAAGTACCAGTTACAAGGGACTTATCTGGATGCCAGGGTCTGCCAATTGTGGATACAAAAGTACAGGTTAGGGAAAGAACACTGGTGCTGGGGCCTGGTTAGCAGGCCTCAGCACACTTTCAATTGTAAACATAGCATCAGCAAAGGCAAAAAGTCAGGGGGCAACCATGCCAAGGAGGCATTTCCTTACAGTAGGGATACACAAGGGAATTTAGAAAGGGTTCTTTGGGAGATCACAGTAGTAAAATAAGGGTTGAAGTTAGTTAAGGAGGGATAGGGGAGGGAAGAGGCTAGAAACGGTTAGTTTGAAGCATGGGTGACTGTAGATACACATGCTTCGCATAATCGTGCGCCTTCTAGTATTTGACTCAGCTATGTGCAAGTTGTTTTTCTTTGAAGAAAGTCTTTTGAGTTACGATGTAGTGTGGTGACTCCTCTTTCTGGTAATGAGCATGGTCATCGCCTCCACTGTTCGATTGTTGAAACGTGAAGCAAAGCGTAGTAAAATGAGGTGTCCATGATAAAGGAGTTTCTGAGAAATAGTAAAAGTAACTGTAACAAGAACAGGGACCCGGAAAGGAGGATGGGCACATGTGTATCTACAGCAATACATGCCACAAGATGCTTACTGGGTAAGTAACATTTTCTGTTCAAGGTATGGGTGCCTAGCATAGACTGTAAAGCAGTCCTCCTCCATAATCAGAGGCTAGCCTGTGGGAGGTAGTTGTTTGAAATATTGTACGTAGAACTACATGGCCCTTATTGGCTTGTTGACAGGCCATTACATCTACACAGTAATGTTTTGTAAATGTATACGGTGTAGACCATGTAGCTGCTTTACATTATGTCTGCTATAGGTATGTTTCCTAAGGCCATTGAAGCTCCCTTTTAACGAGTTTAGCTCTAGGAGGATTCGCTGAAGTTCTTTCAGCTTTAGCGTGGGATATGTGGATGCATTTAACAATCCATTGTGCAATACCTGATTTAGAAATGGCCCTTCTTTTTGTGAAGTTTTCAGGAAGCAGCAACATTTTCCTTTTAGGGATCATAGTACTAGAATGAGGTTTGGGGTGAGTCTCAGAGTGGAAGTACAGGATATATTGAGAGTGTGCAGGAAGCTGGATCTTTATGTGATATATCAGTAACGATCTAAACCATATAAAGTGTCCAGGGGTTCCCCAATTAGTGGACAGGGGCTTGCTATGCAATCCCAAAGTGCTCTGTTTGGAGTTAGTGTGGTCAAGCAGCCTTAGGCTTAACACAGAGGAGTGCAAGACATCCACAAATGCACACAGTGGTCAGTAAATGAGACACACAACTCTAAAAGGAGATCCACACCAATTTATAAAAATAGCAAGTATCTTTATATAAGTTTAAGTATCAGAGAAAAAACATTCAGGTAAGTATTTTTTAAAATAAAGTCTTTTCACTTTAAAAAGTGGACACAGTGCAATTTCTGAGTGATGCAATGTTATCCTATGGAAGGAAGAACAGGTTCTGCAAACATATAGAGTACAATGAATTACAATCTCCAGGAGTTAAGATGAGTGGTGGGCAAGCTCCAAGGCAGCACCAGTAGTACACCACCAGCAACAAAGGGGGCAGCCCGGTGCAGAGTGCAAAACAGCATCAAGTTCCCAATGCGTTTTAATCTATATCAGTCACTGCGAAAAGAGGCTGAAGGCTTTGGCCAGGAAGCCAGTCAGACTGAACCAACAGTGGGGCTCACGCCTCACGATGCTCTGGCACAGTAGGCACCTTTGGTATTCTTCTCCACTGCTCATGGGTGACGGGTACTGAGGTGTCTTCAAGTGTCAGGTTTTCCTTACCGGAGCAGTCGAGGTAGAGGGGGCTGTGTGCAGAGGCTTTAGGCAACATCGGGGAGTCCAGGAGGGGTGAAACCACAATGGACTCAGACTCTAGAGGGATGGATAACCATGTTGACACCAGTGGCACACTTCAGCTCGGGCCGGAGGTGACGACTGCAGTGTTGGCTTCAGGTGTTGGGCTTTGGCAGTTCCGAAGGCTTCAGAGTCCTTTCTTGGAGTTTGAGGGAGAGGAGTTCTGCTGTTCGCTGGGGGGGTCTTGAGTCTTTATTGAAGGCAGGCAGTCCTCCAGGTTTTCTGGAGTCACAGCTGCAGGACGAGTCGACTTTGGTGCAGATTTCGATAAGGGACGCAGACAGATCCGTGGAGTTGGTTCCAGGTCAGCTGCTTCTTTTCTCCTCTTCTGCTTTTGCTGCTCTGTGTCCTTGGTCTTCTTAGGTCAGCAGGATCTGCTTCTCTAGTGCCAGAGCCTCCTCTAAATACTGACTTTAGGGGCGTTTCAGGGAATGTAGGGTATAACCAATGGGCTACTTAACCCTGGGATCACTACACCCCCTATATGACCATTTCCTGTGGGAAGTGGGCATAACCCTGTCTCAGAATTCCAGCAAGATGGTAGATTCTGAAATGTGGTGTCCACATCAGGCAGCTCACATAGGGGTGGGACTGACCTGAGGGTGGACACACCTCTCAGAATTCTAAATTTCCCACCTGTCCAGGTGCCAAATGGGTCCTGGGGCAGGGGGGGTTGCCATCTCCCTTGTGAGGAAAGCCAAATCAGCATACTAAGGGCGGTGAGCTTTTTTTTTTTAAGCTCCTTACCTTGAAATATATATTTGTAGGTTATCCTGTTGAGTGGGGGTGTGTAACACCTCTCACAGAGTAGGTTTTGTAGCGAACTGCTCGTCTGCAAAGGCTGTCACCTTGGGGGAGGGGGGGCAGACTCTTCTTGGGTGCTGGCAGGCTGGCTCAAACTAGTCAGCAAGCAAATTAGAGGCTGGTAGGTTTTCAAGGGGCATCTCTTGATAAATCCATCACTGGCATCAATGTGGGTTTATTAATACCACACATCCCTATCTTCACTGAAGCCATCATGTTGCTGGGGAACTCGTATTGACCTGTGCCCAGCAAACTTACTATGCCTAGAAAGCGACAAGGACATAGCACAGGCATATCAGCTTTTGCAGATATTCCCTCATATGTAATATAATGCACCTTGCCTTAGGGCTGCAAGGCCTGCTCTAGGGGCGACTTAGATATATTGCATGCAGTGTTAAGTTTTCACTTTTGCATGCACCAAGACATACAGCCTGCAATAGAAGCCTGTTGTGCTTGGTGCAGGGTCCCTTAGTGTGGCACAATTCGTGCTGCTGCCCCTAGGGACGCTCTTTAGTATCTCAGGCCCTAGGTACCAGGGGTACCATTTACATGGGACTGATAGAGGGTGCTAAAGGGTTTACCAACTGGAGAAACAATTGTACAGTTTTTGGAAAGAGATCTGGCAGTGGGGTCCTGGTTAGCAGGGACCCAGTGCACTTTCAGTCAAAATCACACCAAATGCCAGACAAAAAGTGGGGGTGACCATGAAAAAAAAGAGGCACTTTACTACAGAGAGGTACAGAGTGAGATACTAGAGGAGGTGTTCCCAGATCGTCAGGCCAGGCCCAGAATGGGTCATCATTTTTCCAGTCGCCACATGAGAGTATTTCAGTTTCGCAAGCATTCAATTTGAGATGACTCCATGTCATCCACTCTGAGGCAACTGAAGATGTTTGAGTTTCCCATGTGTTTGAGGCTTTCAACTTTAAGGAATATTTTTGTGCATTATTAGTTATAGCATATGAGCTGAATTTCATTGATCACTGCCCGTAATTACTTTGGGTAGACTTTGAAAAGCATAAGTGAGATGATAGAGCCTTGAGGGACTTGTGAAGTATGATTTGTATGAGAAAAAAGGAGTATAGATGACATTTGTTCTGTTTTGATGGTAGTATGTGATCCAGTCATGAGCAGTCCCCTCCATGCCAGCTTTATAGAGTCTTTGTATTAGAGTGTCATGGTCAACTGTGTCGAAGACAGCTGAGAGGTCCAAGAGAAGTAGTACAGCGACCCCGTTCTGGTCAACTGTATTTATAAAGTCATCCCAGTTGGTGATGAGGGCAGATTCTGTGCCTCTTCTTGGGTGGAATCCTATTTGGTAGTCTGAAATTAGAGTTCTCTTCACTGAATTGTGACATCTGGGTGAATGCTGCTCTATCTGTTGGTCTGTTGTTGGGGTCGGACGGGTCCAGGTTTGTTTTCGTTGATAATGGGTGTATGTAACCCTTTTTACGCCTTCTGGAAAAATTCCAGAAGTTGAAGAATTACTGATGATTCTTCTTACTGGTGCGGCAGCAGAGGTAGTTGATAGAATGTTCTTGAAATGTTTGGTGGACAAGAGGCAGAAAGGCAGCCAGCTGGCCGCCGTGGTTTGACAAGACCCATACATTCACTTTGTGATGGTTGTTTGAAGGACTGCAGAGGCTAGGTTATGCTACTCTTGAAGGGGTTTCTTGGAAACTGGTTGGTGCTGATGGATTGCCTTTGTTTTAAATATCAGTCCAATGTGTCAGCTTTGGTTGTGCTATGATTTACCAGTTGGTCAGTGAATTCTTGAGTAATGGGATGAGTTGCCACTGTGCATTTAGGTTTACGAAATTTGGTGAGAATTTTATAAAATCCTTGCAAACTTAAGATTTTGAATTCTGTCTGAATAGTACTAGTGAATAGTACCTTTTTTTAACTTTATCGATTGTTAAGTTCTGTAGGTGAAGTTTGTTTTGATTGCTGTTTGTTTTGAGCCAGGTGCGTTACAGCTTTCTAATTTGTAGGTGTATCTTTTCTAGTTCTTTATTTCTCCTAAGGTGCTTGTTTTTTGTCCAGTTTATTTGTCCTTAGTTGTATTGGGATATCAGAAGCTTCCTGTAGCCACTCTTAAAGGTTTTAAACTGAATTTATTGTGTCTAGATCTGTGTTGGATGTTAGTTGTGTTTGTAACTATTCAGAATTGAGTTTGATCCAAGGTCGATAGGTGGATGCAGGTAAGGTGGTCTTAGGTGTGTTGATTTGTGATGTTTTATGTTGGAAAGCTAACAAATGGTGGTCTGACCATGTGATTAGAGTAATCCTTTGAAAGGTAACTAGTTTTGGATTTTAAAAAATGACATCCAGGATGTGCCGGTGATGTGTGTGGGTTTCTGTGTAAGCTGATATAGGTTCAGTGTGACTAGGTCAGTGATAATCGTTTTTGATGGGGCTTATTGGGTTTGTCACAGAATGACTAAGTTGGAGTGTAGCATTATAAGTTTTGAAACTGTGTCTCGAAATGTGACTGGGAATGTTGCATTGATGGGTGGTGATCTGTAAATGAGGCGGAGGTTACAGGAGTAAGTTGGTGTAGAGATGCATCTGGTGATGAGGGCCTCACAGCCTTGAATGGACACATCATCAGCTTTGGTGAGATGTATTGTTTGCTTGAATATAACAGTGAGTCCACCTCCTCTTTTACCAATACGATTTTATGTAACAGCTTGATATCCTGGAGGGACAGTTTCATGCAACTCTGGAGCCATGTCGTCACCCAATCATGATTCAGTTTGAAGAGTAATTCAGGTTTTGTCTCTTTGAATAGGTTGCAGAATGGGTGCTTGTATTTAGAGAGTGATCTGGCATTTATTAATAGGCAGTTTAGAGATTTGGTGATGGTTTCACTTTGTTTTCCAGAAGAGCGAGCAATATTTCTTGAAATTGTAGCTTATGTGTCATTAGTACTGGTATTAGTGTTGTTTTTTTATATAATATTCCTCATCCAGAAGGCTTAGAAGACCTTTTGTTGTGTCTGCGTGTGAAGGTGATGGAGATGGTGGTTCAGAGTGAGTTGGTGAGCTGCTTATCTTGTTGTGTAATAGACATGGAAATGCAAAGTTGTGAAGAGTGCCATGTTCATTTTGTTTGCATCTGTTTAGGGTGGAAGATGTATGGGTTAGGGATGTTGGTGTAGCATGTGGGTCATGTTTTATAGCTCTAAATCGTGCAGTGGCTGAGAGACTGGTGAATGAGAGTTGTTGTGTTGGGGTATTTGTTGTAGGTGTTAGTTAAGATAGAAAATTTGGGAGTAAAGATGGTTTTGGATATGTATTTGTGTAGTCATGAGGGTGGGAGTGGGTGTATGTTTCTAATTTGTGACTGAATGTATTATGAAATTGTGTGTGTGAGATTGATTTGCTGCTGTTTATGTTTTCTTTTGTTTTTTTGTAGCGAGAGGAGATATTGATGTGGTTTTCTGAGAAGGATTTGTATGTAATGTACTGTTGGTGAGTTGAAATTGAATGGTGATGTATTTTGGAAAAGAGTACATATGTGGTGTGTGAGGGGGATGGACAAGAGTTATGAGTATGTTAGATTTTTTTTAATGATTTTTATTGATTTTATTGTTTCTCCAGTACATCAAACAACTATGCTTCAAATATTGAGGAAATACAGGTTGTCAGCGGTGCATTCAATAATTGACTTTTCATCACTCCAGATTCATAGCATTCAAGGGGGAAAGCAACAATTGTCTATACATCTCCTTGCTTGTCCCACCTGCAGTCCAATACACGTTGTTGGGTTCTGACCAGGATGCCTGTGTCCCAGTTGGGGGGGCAGCCATTGTTCAGATCCGGCCTGGGGTACACTCCCGATTGACATTGTATTTCCCACGCGCCCCATATTCTCTCAAATTTCTTCATGTTTCCCCTCCCTTTATATATCTCTTTCTCCATCGTTTTGCAACGCTCCATTCCAGCTTCCCATGTATCATACTTGGGGGTATGTTTATCTCCCCAATTTTGTGCTGTTTCACGTTTGGCTATCATGCATTCCATGTCAATCAGCGTTTGCTGAGTGTGTTAGATTTGATAGAAGGAAGAGGTAATATGTGTGGTGGGGTGTAAGGATTGTTTGCGTGCATGTTATTGGTAAGAAGAGGTGGAGGGTGTTGGTGATGGAGGGTTGAGGATACCCCAGGGAGCAAAAGACAAAGAAGGTGGTAAGAACACCGACTTAGTGCTGTGTATTCCTGAAACTTTGAAACTGTTTTTTTCCGCTACTGTGACTGTTTAAATTTACCTCTTGGTTTCTGTGCAATTTGTATTTGACAGACTGCTGTATTTTCAACCTGTGACTGTTTAAATGTATCTCCTGTTTTTCCCCTATAATGTACTAAGGCCCGTGGAAAGCAAGTCCCCCTCCTTTCTTTCTTTTTTTTTTTTTTTTTACAAGATAAAAAGGCTAAATACACCTAGAAACTAACCAGAGTGTGTTTAGGAGACTAATAAAGCAGATTAGGTAAACTGTGTTTGAAAAGTGTATGTAGCACTCATTTTTAACTAGAAAAAGTTATTTGTTTTAGTGCACGAAAAGCAGTATTTAGTGGCTTTAGGTTTGGGCCTTACCTACAAGGTTAAACAGGAACTGCAAAGTGTGGATTGAGCCTGTCTGTATCCAAGGAGCTTCTGACTTCAAGAGTACCTCCCTGCAAACCAGTTTGTGTTTCAGGTCACATGCCCATTATGCAAGTTTTGTACAGGTTGTATCATCTTTGCTCTGATTGCTTCCTAGGTCTAGGGCTTCTTTTGGACCTATGGCCCAGGGTTCGACTTTTGATTGGCTGCTCGGCCTGGGGTCATTTGGTTCCTAGGTTTAGGGTTTCTGTTGGACTTAGGGTTAGAGTTCTGTTTGTCTGATAGGTCCTGGGTTGTGACGGGTTCCTAGAGCTAGGGTTTCTATTCGACATTGGGTTTAGCTTTTGATTGGTTCCTAGGTCTAGGGCTGTGATTGGTTGAAAGGGTCAGGACTCCTTTTGGTCCCAGGGCTTAGGGCTAGTGTTCAGATTGGTTAGTGCTATAAATCCCATTGACAAAAGGTCAGTTGACCTATGACTATTTAACTCCAGGGTTCAGGGCGTCTCAGCTAAGGGCGAAGAGGACAAGGGCAGTTACCTGTTTGGGCCTAGGGTCAGAATTGCTGCCCTTTTTGCCATTCACTAGCCACCACCTTAACTCAAGACCCTCAAACATAATAACACACTCTCAGCAAATACACTCTACCCATTTACTACAAACAGACTCTATATACATTTCTGTGTCTCAGCATCATCTGCAAGACCCTTCAGACCATACCTATGCACCCTTCTACCCCAACTATTACACAATAGCACCTTCACTCCCACACAAAACACCACTCTGTTGTATAGCACTTTCCAATTCACACATCACCAACACAAAACAAAGCCGCATTATGCATAATGTTAAATCCATCCAGACACACATTCATACAAAACACCAGTGTAGGAGGCTGGCCTGGCTTGTAGTGGGTACCAAGGGGTACTTACACTCTGTACCAGGTACAGTTATCCCTTATTAGTGTAGAAGAGGTGTTTCTAGCAGCTTAGGCTGATAGAAGTAGCTATAGCAGAGCAGCTTAGGCTGAACTAGGAGACATGCAAAGCTCCTACTATACCACTGGTGTCATATGCACAGTATCATAAGAAAACACAATACACAGATACACTAAAAATAAAGGTACTTTATTTTTATGACAATATGTCAAAAGTATCTCAGTGAGTACCCTCAGTATGAGGATGCCAAATATACACAAGATATATGTACACAATACCAAAAATATGCAGTAATAGCAAAAGGAAGTAATGGAAGCAATGTAAAGTTACAGTAGATTGCAATAGGAGCACATAGTTATAGGGCAACACAAACCATATACTCCAAAAGTGGAATGCGAATCACGAATGGACCCCAAACCTATGTGAGCTTGTAGAGGGTCGCTGGGACTGTAAGAAAACAGTGAGGGTTAGAAAAATAGCCCACCCCAAGACCCTGAAAAGTAGGTGTAAAGTGCACCTATATTCCCCAGAGAGCACAGAAGTCGTGATAGGGGAATTCTGCAAGGAAGACCAACACCAGCAATGCAACCAAAGTGGATTTCCGGACGAGAGTACCTGTGGAACAAGGGGACCAAGTCCAAGAGTCGCGACAAAGTCGAGATTGGACAGATGCCCAGGAAATGCCAACTGAGGGTGCAAAGAAGCTGCCACCGGACGGTAGAAGCTGTGGATTCTGCAAGAATGAAGAGGGCTAAAAACTTCCCCTTTGGAGGATGGATGTCCCACGTCGTGAAGAAGCTTGCAGAGGTGTTCCCACGCAGAAAGACCGCAAACAAGCCTTGCTAGCTGCAAGGGTCGCGGTTAGGGTTTTTGGATGCTGCTGTGGCCCAGGAGGGACCAGGATGTCGCCACTTGGATGAGGAGGCAGAGGGGGCGCCCAGCAAGTCAGGGAGCCCTCACAGAAGCAGGCAGCACCCGCAGAAGTACCGGAACAGGCACTTGGAAGAGGAGTGAACCGGAGCTCACCCGAAGACACAAAAGGGAGTCCCACGACGCCAGAGGACAACTCAGGAGGTTGTGCACTGCAGGTTAGAGTGTCGGGGACCCAGGCTTGGCTGTGCACAAAGGAAATCCTGGAAGAGTGCACAGGAGCCGGAGCAGCTGCAAATCACGCGGTACCCAGCAATGCAGTCTAGCGTGGGGAGGCAAGGACTTACCTCCACCAAACTTGGACTGAAGAGTCACTAGACTGTGGGAGTCACTTGGACAGAGTTGCTGAGTTCCAAGGACCACGCTCGTCGTGCTGAGAGGGGACCCAGAGGACCGGTGATGCAGTCTTTTGTTGCCTGCAGTTGCAGGAGGAAGATTCCGTCGACCCACGGGAGATTTCTTCAGAGCTCCTGGTGCAAGAAGGAGGCAGGCTACCCCCAGAGCATGCACCACCAGGAAAACAGTCGAGAAGGAGGATCAGCGATACAAGGTTGCAGTAGTTGTCTTTGCTACTTTGTTGAGGTTTTGCAGGCGTCCTGAGCAGTCAGCGGTCGATCCTTTGGCAGAAGGTGAAGAGAGAGATGCAGAGGAACTCTGATGAGCTCTTGCATTCGTTATCTAAAGAATTCCCCAAAGCAGAGACCCTAAATAGCCAGAAAAGGAGGTTTGGCTACCTAGGAAGGAGGATAGGCTAGCAACACAGGTAAGAGCCTATCAGAAGGAGTCTCTGACGTCACCTGCTGGCACTGGCCACTCAGAGCAGTCCAGTGTGCCAGCAGCACCTCTGTTTCCAAGATGGCAGAGGTCTGGAGCACACTGGAGGAGCTCTGGGCACCTCCCCTGGGAGGTGCAGGTCAGGAGAGTGGTCACTCCCCTTTCCTTTATCCAGTTTTGCGCGAGTGCAGGGCTGGGGGATCCCTAAACCGGTGTAGACTGGCTTATGCAGAGATGGGCACCATCTGTGCATCTGTGGAACACCCTTATAATTCTCTAGTATATGGTACTGAGGTACCCAGGGTATTGGGGTTCCAGGAGATCCCTATGGGCTGCAGCATTTCTTTTGCCACCCATAGGGAGCTCTGACAATTCTTACACAGGCCTGCCACTGCAGCCTGAGTGAAATAACGTCCACGTTATTTCACAGCCATTTTACACTGCACTTAAGTAACTTATAAGTCACCTATATGTCTAACCTTTACCTGGTAAAGGTTGGGTGCTAAGTTACTTAGTGTGTGGGCACCCTGGCACTAGCCAAGGTGCCCCCACATTGTTCAGGGCCAATTCCCCGGACTTTGTGAGTGCGGGGACACCATTACATGCGTGCACTATACATAGGTCACTACCTATGTATAGCTTCACAATGGTAACTCCGAATATTGCCATGTAACATGTCTAAGATCATGGAATTGTCCAACCAATGCCATCCTGGTATTGGGGAGACAATCCCATGATTCCCCGGGTCTCTAGCACAGACCCAGGTACTGCCAAACTGCCTTTCCCGGGGTTTCACTGCAGCTGCTGCTGCTGCTGCCAACCCCTCAGACAGGTTTCTGCCCTCCTGTGGTCCAGCCAGGCTTGGCCCAGGAAGGCAGAACAAAGGACTTCCTCAGAGAGAGGGTGTTGCACCCTCTCCCTTTGGAATAAGGTGTCAGGGCTGGGGAGGAGTAGCCTCCCCCAGCCTCTGGAAATGCTTTGATGGGCACAGATGGTGCCCATCTCTGCATAAGTCAGTCTACACCGGTTCAGGGATCCCTCAGCCCTGCTCTGGCGCGAAACTGGACAAAGGAAAGGGGAGTGACCACTCCCCTGACCTGCACCTCCCCTGGGAGGTGCCCAGAGCTCCTCCAGTGTGCTCCAGACCTCTGCCATCTTGTAAACAGAAGTGCTGCTGGCACACTGGACTGCTCTGAGTGGCCAGGGCCAGCAGGTGACGTCAGAGACTCCTTCTGATAGGGTCCTTTAGGTGTTGCTAGCCTATCCTCTCTCTCCTACCTCCTTTTCTGGCTATTTAGGGTCTCTGCTTTGGGGAATTCCTTAGATAACGAATGCAAAAGCTCATCAGAGTTCCTCTGCATCTCTCTCTTCACCTTCTGCCAAGGAATCGACTGCTGACCGCGCTGGAAGCCTGCAAAACTGCAACAAAGTAGCAAAGACGACTACTGCGACCTTGTAACGCTGATCCTGCCGCCTTCTCGACTGTTTTCCTGGTGGTGCATGCTGTGGGGGTAGTCTGCCTCCTCTCTGCACTAGAAGCTCCGAAGAAATCTCCCGTGGGTCGACGGAATCTTCCCCCTGCAAACCGCAGGCACCAAAGAACTGCATCACCGGTCCTCTGGGTCTCCTCTCAGCACGACGAGCGAGGTCCCTTGAACTCAGCAACTCTGTCCAAGTGACTCCCACAGTCCAGTGACTCTTCAATCCAAGTTTGGTGGAGGTAAGTCCTTGCCTCCCCACGCTAGACTGCATTGCTGGGAACCGCGTGTTTTGCAGCTACTCCGGCTCCTGTGCACTCACGAGTATTTCCTTTGTGCACAGCCAAGCCTGGGTCCCCGGCACTCTAACCTGCATTGCACAACCTCCTGAGTTGTCCTCCGGCTTCGTGGGACCCTCTTGTGCAACTTCGGGTGAGCTCCGGTTCACTCCACTTCGTAGTGCCTGTTCCGGCACTTCTGCGGGTGCTGCTTGCTTCTGAGTGGGCTCCTTCTCTTGCTGGGCGCCCCCTCTGTCTCCTCACGCAATTGGCGACATCCTGGTCCCTCCTGGGCCACAGCAGCATCCAAAAACCCTAACCGCGACCCTTGCAGCTAGCAAGGCTTGTTTGCGGTCTTTCTGCACGAAAACACTTCTGCACGACTCTTCACGACGTGGGACATCCATCCTTCAAAGGGGAAGTTTCTAGCCCTTCTCGTTCCTGCAGAATCCTCAGCTTCTACTATCCGGTGGCAGCTTCTTTGCACCCACAGCTGGCATTTCCTGGGCATCTGCCCACTCCCGACTTGATCATGACTCTTGGACTTGGTCCCCTTGTTCCACAGGTACTCTCGTCAGGAAATCCATTGTTGTTGCATTGCTGGTGTTGTTGTTTCTGGCAGAATTCCCCTATCACGACTTCTGTGCTCTTTGGGGAATTTAGGTGCACTTTGCACCCACTTTTCAGGGTCTTGGGGTGGGCTATTTTTCTAACCCTCACTTTTTTCTTACAGTCCCAGCGACCCTCTACGAGCTCACATAGGTTTGGGGTCCATTCGTGGTTCGCATTCCACTTCTAGAGTATATGGTTTGTGTTGCCCCTATCCCTATGGGCTCCCACTGCATTCTATTGTGACTATACATTGTGTGCACTGTTTTCTATTGCTATTACTGCATATTTTGGTATTGTGTACATATATCTTGTGTATATTTGTTATCCTCATACTGAGGGTACTCACTGAGATACTTTTGGCATATTGTCATAAAAATAAAGTACCTTTATTTGTAGTGTATCTGTGTATTGTGTTTTCTTATGATATTGTGCATATGACACTAGTGGTACTGTAGGAGCTTCACTCGTCTCCTAGTTCAGCCTAAGCTGCTCTGCTAAGCTACCTTTTCTATCAGCCTAAGCTACTAGACACCCCTCTACACTAATAAGGGATACCTGGGCCTGGTGCAAGGTGTAAGTACCCCTTGGTACTCACTACAAGCCAGTCCAGCCTCCTACATTGGTTGTGCAGCGGTGGGATAAGTACTTTGCAACTATTTACCACTTTTGTCATTGTACTTTTCATAAGAGAAAAATATACAAAACAAGTTCAGTGTATGTACACCTAACCAAAAAGTTTTGCTTTTCTTCTCTCACTTCTTTACTAAGTGCTGAAAAGTACCTCTAAACTTTCAAAAAAGTTCTTTAAAAGTTTAAAAAGTTTTTTCTGTCCTTTTAAAAAGTTCTGAAAACTTTTTCTTTATTTTTCTTTCTTTTTCTGTCCCTTAAACCTTTTCTATTATGTCTGGTACAGGTCAAACTCTGGATCTGGCCAAGACTGCTTATGACCACCTTAGCTGGAAGGCAGCAAGGAATCTCTGTGTAGAAAGAGGTTTAGGGGTAGGGAAGAATCCCTCTAGAGAACTATTAGTTAACATGCTAGTTGATCAAGATACAACCTTTGTTGGCACTTCTGGTGAGAAATTAGCTGATGGTTCCCACTCTGATTCTGGGGCACCCCTAGTAAGAGAGTTAGAAGGAAACTTTCCCAACCTGCCCCTTAGCAGGCCACCTAGCATAGCTGGTACAAATGTGACTTCTCATCACAGTAAGAGTGTTACCTCTCATCATAGTAGGAGTGTGACTTCTATAGGCCAGAATGTTAGAGTGCCATCTGTTAGGGACCGGTCTCCCTCTGTTCATTCACACCATTCTTCTGTGTCAAGGCATGCCCAACCCACCCTCCCTGAAGACAGAATGTTAGAAAGGGAACTCAAAAATTGAGAGTGGAAGAATCCAGGCTGAAGCTCAAGAAGCAACAGCTGGATTTAGATAGGCAAACCTTAGATTTAGAAAAAGAAAGGCAGAGGTTGGGGTTAGGACCCCATGGTGGCAGCAGCAGTATTCCCAATAGTCATCCTGCAAAAGAGAATGATTCTAGGAATCTGCACAAGATAGTCCCCTTTACAAGGAGGGGGATGACATTAACAAGTGGTTTGCTGCACTTGAGAGGGCCTGTGTTGTACAGGATGTCCCTCAAAGGCAGTGGGCTACTATCCTATGGCTATCTTTCAGTGGAAAGGGTAGGGATAGGCTCCTTACTGTAAAGGAAAGTGATGCCAATAATTTTACAGTTCTTAAGAATGCACTCCTAGATGGTTATGGCTTAACCACTGAACAGTACAGGATGAAGTTCAGAGAAACCAAAAAGGAGTCTTCACAAGACTGGGTTGATTTTGTTGACCATTCAGTGAAGGCCTTGGAGGGGTGGTTACATGGCAGTAAAGTTTCTGACTATGAAAGCCTGTATAACTTAATCCTGAGAGAGCATATACTTAATAATTGTGTGTCTGATTTGTTACACCAGTACCTGGTAGACTCTGATCTGACCTCTCCCCAAGAATTGTGAAAGAAGGCAGACAAATGGGTCAGAACAAGGGTGAACAGAAAAGTTCATACAGGGGGTGACAAGGATGGCAAGAAGAAGGATGGTAAGTCATCTGACAAGGGTGGGGACAAATCTAAAAATGAGTCTTCATCAGGCCCACAAAAACACTCTGGTGGGGGTGGTGGGCCCAAATCCTCTTCAAATCAAAACAAAGAAAATAAACCATGGTGCTATTAATGTAAAATAAAAGGCCATTGGACAACAGATCCCAGTTGTCCAAAGAAAAGCACCAAACCTCCTACCACTACAACCCCTGCTGCTACACCTAGTGCCCCTAGTAATAGCAGTGGTGGCGGGAGCAAACCTACTAATAGCCAATCCAAGGGAGTAGCTGGGCTCACTTTTGGTAATTTAGTTGGGGTTGGTCTTGTTAGGGAGACCACAGAGGCTGTGTTAGTCTCTGAGGGGGCTATTGATTTAGCCACCTTGGTTGCTTGTCCCCTTAACATGGATAAGTACAAGCAACTACCCCTAATTAATGGTGTTGAGGTTCAGGCCTACAGGGACACAGGTGCCAGTGTTACCATGGTAATAGAGAAACTGGTCCACCCTGAACAACACCTACTTGGTCACCAGTACCAAGTAACCAATGCTCATAACAACACACTTAGCCACCCCATGGCTGTTGTAAATTTCAACTGGGGGGGGGGGGGGGGGGGGTTACTGGTCCAAAGAAAGTTGTGGTTGCCTCAGATTTACCTGTAGACTGTCTACTAGGAAATGATTTAGAGACATCAGCTTGGTCAGATGTGGAGTTGGAGGCTCATGCAGCAATGCTGGGCATTCCAGGGCATATTTTTGCTTTAACAAGGGCTCAGGCCAAAAAGCCAAAAGGACAGGGTGACTTGGATCCTGGAAGAATGGACCAAGTGCTTCCTAAAGCTAGGGTTAGTAAAAGTAAATCACTACCTACTATCCCTCCCTCTACAGTGAATTCAACTTCTGAGGAAGAAGAATTTCCACCCTGTGCAGAACCTACACCAGAGGAGCTGGAAGCAGACACTGCTGAGCTTTTGGGTGAAGGGGGGCCTGCCAGGGAGGAGCTGAGTGTGGCACAGCATACCTGTCCCACACTAGAGGGTCTAAGGCAGCAAGCTGTCAAACAAGCAAATGGGGATGTCCGTGACTCTCACAGAGTTTACTGGGAGGACAAGCATTTGTACACTGAAGCAAGGGATCCAAAACCTGGAGCTGCCAGGAGATTGGTGATTCCTCAGGAGTACAGAAAGTTCCTCCTAACTCTAGTCCACGACATTCCCTTAGCTGGACATTTAGGGCAAATGAAAACTTGGGACAGGCTTGTCCCCTGGTTTCATTGGCCTAGAATGTCAGAGGACACAAAGGAATTGTGTAAGTCCTGTGAAACCTGTCAAGCCAGTGGTAAGACATGTGGCACTCCAAAGGCACCCCTTATTCCACTGCCTGTGGTTGGGGTTCCCTTTGAAAGGGTAGGGGTTGACATATTTGGCCCCCTTGACCCTCCTACTGCTTCAGGCAATAGGTTTATCTTGGTGGTAGTGAACCATGCCACCAGATATCCTGAAGCAATTCCTCTAAGGACCACTACAGCTTCTCCAGTGGCAAAGGCCCTCCTGGGAATCTTTTCCAGGGTGGGCTTCCCAAAAGAGGTGGTATCAGACAGGGGAAGCAATTTCATGTCTGCCTACTTAAAGGCCATGTGGAAGGAATGTGGTGTGACATACAAGTTCACCACACCCTATCATCCACAAACAAATGGACTGGTGGAGAGATTTAACAAAACTCTCAAAGGTATGATAATGGGACTCCCTGAAAAACTTCGCACGAGATGGGATATCCTGTTACCTTGCCTCCTTTTTGCTTACAGGGAGGTACCCCAAAAAGGAGTGGGCTTCAGCCCCTTTGAACTCCTATTTGGACACCCTGTAAGAGGTCCTCTAACACTTGTTAAGGAGGGTTGGGAACAACCTTTAAAAGCTCCAAAGCAAGACATAGTGGACTATGTACTTGGCGTAAGATCTAGGATGGCTGAGTACATGAAAAAGGCCAGTAAAAACCTTCAGGCCAGCCAAGAGCTCCAAAAGCAATGGCATGACCAGAATGCTGTTTTGGTTCATTACCAACCAGGGCAGAAAGTGTGGGTCTAGGAGCCTGTGGCCCCAAGAGCACTCCAAGACAAATGGAGTGGACCCCACATAATTGTTGAAAAGAAGGGAGAAGTCACCTACTTAGTTGACTTAGACACTGCCAGGAGTCCCCTTAGGGTGCTCCATGTCAATCGCCTGAAACCCTACTATGACAGGGCTGATCTCACCCTGCTCATGGCAACAGATGAGGGACAGTAAGAAAGGAGTGACCCTCTCCCTGATCTCTTCTCTTCCACAGAACAAGATGCTCTAGTGGAAGGTGTCGTTTTTGCAGATTGTCTTACTGCTGAGCAGAAAGACCACTGCATAAATCTCCTCGGTCAGTTTTCTGAACTCTTCTTTACTGTGCCAGGCACCACTTCTTGGTGTGAGCACACTATAGATACTGGAGACAGCTTGCCTGTCAAAAGTAAGATCTATAGGCAGCCTGACCATGTCAGAGACTGCATAAAGCAAGAAATGCAGAAAATGCTTGAACTGGGAGTGGTTGAGCACTCTTAAAGTCCATGGGCCTCTCCTGTGGTACTTGTACCAAAACCTCATTCCAAGGATGGAAAGAAGGAAATGCGGTTTTGTGTAGACTATAGAGGTCTCAACCAGGTAACCAAAACTGATGCTCACCCTATACCCAGGGCAGATGAGCTAATAGATACACTGGCATCTGCCAAGTATCTAAGCACCTTTGATTTGACTGCAGGGTATTGGCAGATCAAGTTATCAGAGGATGCAAAAGCAAAAACTGCATTTTCAACCATTGGAGGCCATTACCAATTCACAGTAATGCCTTTTGGATTGAAAAATGCACCTGCCACTTTTCAAAGGTTAGTGAATACAGTCCTGCAAGGGCTGGAAGCTTTTAGTGCAGCATATCTAGATGATATAGCTGTCTTTAGCTCCAGCTGGGATGATCACCTGGTCCACCTATGGAAAGTTTTGGAGGCCCTGCAAAAGGCAGGCCTCACTATCAAGGCTTCAAAGTGCCAGATAGGGCAGGGGAAAGTGGTTTATCTGGGACACCTGGTAGGTTGAGAACAGATTGCACCACTTCAGGGGAAAATCCAAACTATTATAGATTGGGTTCCCCCTACAACTCAGACCCAGGTGAGAGCCTTCTTAGGCCTCACTGGGTATTACAGGAGGTTCATAAAGAACTATCGCTCCATTGCAGCCCCTCTTAATGACCTCACATCTAAGAAAATGCCTAAAAAGGTATTGTGGACAGCTAGCTGTCAGAAAGCTTTTGAGGAGCTGAAGCAGGCCATGTGCTCTGCACCTGTCCTGAAAAGCCCCTGTTATTCCAAAAAATTCATTGTCCAAACTGATGCATCTGAATTAGGGGTAGGGG
This sequence comes from Pleurodeles waltl, assembly GCF_031143425.1. Classification (NCBI taxonomy): domain Eukaryota; kingdom Metazoa; phylum Chordata; class Amphibia; order Caudata; family Salamandridae; genus Pleurodeles; species Pleurodeles waltl. Next base: position 562,262,399 of record NC_090445.1, on the reverse strand, counting down.
CAGTCTTATCTCAACTTAATTCTGAAGGCCAGGATCAACCTGTTGCTTTTATCAGCAGGAGGTTGACCCCTAGAGAAAAGCGTTGGTCTGCCATAGAGAGGGAGGCCTTTGCTGTGGTCTGGGCACTGAAGAAGTTGAGGCCATACCTGTTTGGCACTCACTTCATTGTTCAGACAGACCACAAACCTCTACTTTGGCTAAAACAAATGAAAGGTGAAAACCCTAAATTGTTGAGGTGGTCCATATCCCTACAGGGAATGGACTATACAGTGGAACATAGACCTGGGAGTACCCACTCCAATGCAGATGGACTCTCCAGATATTTCCACTTAGACAATGAAGACTCATCAGGTCATGGCTAGTCTTATTGTCCTTCGTTTGGGGGTGGGGGTGGGGGGGGATTGTGTAGGAAATTACCATCTTGCCTGCCATGTTACCCCTATATTTCACTGTATATATGTTGTTTTAGTTGTGTGTGTCACTGGGACCCTGCCAGCCAGGGCCCCAGTGCTCATAAGTGTGCCCTGTATATGTTACCTATATTATGACTAACTGTCTTACTGAGGCTCTGCTAATCAGAACCTCAGTGGTTACACTCTCATTTCTTTCCAAATTGTCACTAACAGGCTAGTGACCAATTTTACCAATTCACATTGGCATACTGGAACACCCTTATAATTCCCTAGTATATGGTACTGAGGTACCCAGGGTATTGGGGTTCCAGGAGATCCCTATGGGCTGCAGAATTTCTTTTGCCACCCATAGGGAGTTCTGACAATTCTTACACAGGCCTGCCACTGCAGCCTGAGTGAAATAACGTCCACGTTATTTCACAGCCATTTTACACTGCACTTAAGTAACTTATAAGTCACCTATATGTCTAACCTTTACCTGGTAAAGGTTGGGTGCTAAGTTACTTAGTGTGTGGGCACCCTGGCACTAGCCAAGGTGCCCCCACATTGTTCAGGGCCAATTCCCCAGACTTTGTGAGTGCGGGGACACCATTACACGTGTGCACTATACATAGGTCACTACCTATGTATAGCTTCACAATGATAACTCCGAATATGGCCATGTAACATGTCTAAGATCATGGAATTGCCCCCCCCCCCCCAATGCCATCCTGGTATTGGGGAGACAATCCCATGATTGCCCGGGTCTCTAGCACAGACCCGGGTACTGCCAAACTGCCTTTCCCGGGGTTTCACTGCAGCTGCTGGTGCTGCCAACCCCTCAGACAGGTTTCTGCCCTCCTGGGGTCCAGCCAGGCTTGGCCCAGGAAGGCAGAACAAAGGACTTCCTCAGAGAGAGGGTGTTACACCCTCTCCCTTTGGAATAAGGTGTCAGGGCTGGGGAGGAGTAGCCTCCCCCAGCCTCTGGAAATGCTTTGATGGGCACAGATGGTGCCCATCTCTGCATAAGCCAGTCTACACCGGTTCAGGGATCCCTCAGCCCTGCTCTGGCGCGAAACTGGACAAAGGAAAGGGGAGTGACCACTCCCCTGACCTGCACCTCCCCTGGGAGGTGCCCAGAGCTCCTCCAGTGTGCTCCAGACCTCTGCCATCTTGGAAACAGAAGTGCTGCTGGCACACTGGACTGCTCTGAGTGGCCAGTGCCAGAAGGTGACGTCAGAGACTCCTTCTGATAGGCTCCTTCCGGTGTTGCTAGCCTATCCTCTCTCCTAGGTAGCCAAACCTCCTTTTCTGGCTATTTAGGGTCTCTGCTTTGGGGAATTCCTTAGATAACGAATGCAAGAGCTCATCAGAGTTCCTCTGCATCTCTCTCTTCACCTTCTGCCAAGGAATCGACTGCTGACCGCGCTGGAAGCCTGCAAAACTGCAACAAAGTTGCAAAGACGACTACTGTGACCTTGTAACGCTGATCCTGCCGCCTTCTCGACTGTTTTCCTGGTGGTGCATGCTGTGGGGGTAGTCTGCCTCCTCTCTGCACTAGAAGCTCCGAAGAAATCTCCCGTGGGTCGACGGACTCTTCCCCCTGCAAACCGCAGGCACCAAAGAACTGCATCATCGGTCCTCTGGGTCTCCTCTCAGCACGACGAGCGAGGTCCCTTGAACTCAGCAACTCTGTCCAAGTGACTCCCACAGTCCAGTGACTCTTCAGTCCAAGTTTGGTGGAGGTAAGTCCTTGCCTCCCCACTCTAGACTGCATTGCTGGGAACCGCATGTTTTGCAGCTACTCCGGCTCCTGTGCACTCACCGAGGATTTCCTTTGTGCACAGCCAAGCCTGGGTCCCCGGTACTCTAACCTGCATTGCACCACATCCTGAGTTGTCCTCCGGCTTCGTGGGACCCTCTTGTGCAACTTCAGGTGAGCTCCGGTTCACTCCACTTCGTAGTGCCTGTTCCGGCACTTCTGCGGGTGCTGCTTGCTTCTGAGTGGGCTCCTTCTCTTGCTGGGCGCCCCCTCTGTCTCCTCACGCAATTGGCGACATCCTGGTCCCTCCTGGGCCACAGCAGCATCCAAAAACCCTAACCGCGACCCTTGCAGCTAGCAAGGCTTGTTTGCTGTCTTTCTGCACGAAAATACTTCTGCACGACTCTTCAAGACGTGGGACATCCATCCTCCAAAGGGGAAGTTTCTAGCCCTTGTCGTTCCTGCAGAATCCTCAGCTTCTACCATCCGGTGGCAGCTTCTTTGCACCCACAGCTGGCATTTCCTGGGCATCTGCCCACTCCCGACTTGATCATGACTCTTGGACTTGGTCCCCTTGTTCCACAGGTACTCTCGTCAGGAAATCCATCGTTGTTGCATTGCTGGTGTTGTTGTTTCTGGCGGAATTCCCCTATCACGACTTCTGTGCTCTTTGGGGAACTTAGGTGCACTTTGCACCCACTTTTCAGGGTCTTGGGGTGGGCTATTTTTCTAACCCTCACTGTTTTCTTACAGTCCCAGCGACCCTCTACGAGCTCACATAGGTTTGGGGTCCATTCGTGGTTCGCATTCCACTTCTAGAGTATATGGTTTGTGTTGCCCCTATCCCTATGTGCTCCCATTGCATTCTATTGTGACTATACATTGTGTGCACTGTTTTCTATTGCTATTACTGCATATTTTGGTATTGTGTACATATATCATGTGTATATTTGCTATCCTCATACTGCGGGTACTCACTGAGATACTTTGGCATATTGTCATAAAAATAAAGTACCTTTATTTTTAGTATATCTGTGTATTGTGTTTTCTTATGATATTGTGCATATGACACTAGTGGTACTGTAGGAGCTTCATTCGTCTCCTAGTTCAGCCTAAGCTGCTCTGCTAAGCTACCTTTTCTATCAGCCTAAGCTGCTAGACACCCCTCTACACTAATAAGGGATACCTGGGCCTGGTGCAAGGTGTAAGTACCCCTTGGTAGTCACTACAAGCCAGTCCAGCCTCCTACATTATCCCACTGTTTCAACTCTTTCAGCAGATAAGTGAGGACTTCTCCTAGGTATGTTAGCATCATGCATAGCCATAGTACCTCATGCCAGACTCAACATGTGTCCGTTGCAAGAGTGCTTAGCACACCAGTGGTCTCAAGCGGAAGGTGAATTGGAGGATTTAGTGTTGGTCAGTTGTCAAGCTTGCCAATCTCTGCAAAACCAATAATCTCCTTAAGGAACGGCCTTTCCAGAACACAGTTCCACAGAGAATCATAACAACAGACACCTCCTTTACAGGCTGGGGAGCGCATTCACACTGGATGCTCAGTCAGAAACATTTCCACATCAGTCACCTGGAGTTGTTAGCTGTTCATCAAGTGCTAAAAGCCTTTCTCATCTAATTGGCAAGGTAATCCTTATCAAAACAGGCAGCATGACTACCATGTCCTGTCTTCAAAAGCAGGGGGCACCATATCCCCTCAGCTCTCACACTTAGCACAGAACATTTGGAGATGGACTCTCAGATACTACATTCACCTGTTAGCAGAGTATCTTCCGGGAACAGACAACGGCTTTTCTGATCTTCTCAGCAGGATGCGTCAGCAAGATCGTGAATGGGAGCTCCACCCAGAAGTCCTCCTCCCATACTTCCTGCATTTGGGTCACCCGGAAAAAGACCTTTTCGCAACAGCAGAAAACACAAAATGCCCAGACTGCGCATTCAGGTACCCATACCCACAACCCTGGAGCAAAGCACTTTGAGTGATTTGGTCAGGGATATTTTCTTATGCTTCTCCGCCTCTCTCACTACTTCCATTTGTGATTCGCAAACTTCGACAGAATTCTCTCACAGTCATTCTAGTAGCTCCGGCACGGCAAACATGGTACACCACATTGTTAGAACTCTCCCCACAAAGTACTGCAGAACAGGCAGGACCTTTTCATGCAGAATCACAGACAAATCAGGCACTCAAACCCCAGATGCCTCAACCTTGAGAGCTGGCTCCTAAAGTCTTAGAGTTTGGTTGTTTAAACCTGCCACAGTCCTTTATGAACATTCTTAAGGTAGTACGCAGACCAACTACCCGCGCTTGTTATACTGTAGAGTGGATAAGATTGGTCTACTGCTGACATTCTAAACAAATGAACTGTTTAAACCCCAAAGTTCTGGACATTGTCTACCTATTTCATATACATTTTGCTGGTCTAGATTTTACATCCATAAGGCTACACCTGGTGGCAGTGACTGCTTATTTACAAAAAAGACATTATATTTCTCTTCTCAGGATTCCTGTTGTTAAAGCCTTCCTAGAAGGCCTTAAAGTTACTCCTCCTAGAGTGTCATCTGCCTCTACTTGGAATCTTAACATTGTACTAACAAGATTAAGGGGCCCTCCATTTGAGCCGCCCCACTCCTGCCCCCTCCAGTTTTTACCCTGGAAAGTATAATTTCTAGTTGCAGTCACTTCACTCAGATGTGTCAATGTGCTTCAGGCTTTACCTTTAGAAGAAACATTCTTCCAACTGCGTAGAGATAGTGTGGTACTACGTACCAATCGTAAATTTCCTCCAAAGGAGGTGTCTCAATTCCACTTTAGTCAATATGTTGAGTTGCCAATATGTTTTCCCCAACCAGACTCGGTTGCGGATAGGGCTGTACACACCTTAGATGTAAACCAAGCCCTTATTTACTACATTGACAGAACCAAATCATTTGAGAAAATACAACTTTGTTGCATTTTCAAAACCACACAGAAGAGGGGCCATTTCTAAATCAGGCATTGCACGTTAAATTGTCAAATGCATCCAAACATTTAATGCTAAGGCTAAAAGACTAAAAGAAAATAAGTTTACCTGTCCCTCCTCGAGCTCATCTTTATGGATTTTAAAATACCAGTTTTTGTTTTAAGGAAATACAGTCCTCCGAACATCAGCTTGCCATTTCCATTAAATTGTCACAAGTACAAATCCTCTCATGGACAGATTCTGCTTTACATGCCCAGTGCACTCTACAAAACTGCATGGCAAAATACAGTGATAGGCCATGGATCCTCACCATAACACCAAGGATGCTGGTCATGTGTCAGTAATGCCTTCAGAGCCACCACTGTGCCAAGGCTAGACACCATGGTGGCCAGAATGGTCATATTAGGCATGGCTAATATTATGCAAGGAGTGGCCATGATTATATTGAGATGGCTAAAAGTAGATGCTCTTAACATGTTAGTGTTGTCTGCCACAACTAGACCAAGAATGCAAAGGATGACCTTTTTATGTATTTCTGGTGTTATGTCATTGTGTCAGAGATGACACAGCATAGCTTCAAGAATGTCATACTGTTCATTAGGGAGGGAAACAATATTTTTTTAAAAACACCACAATGTGCACACATGCATTCACACTGGCTGATCATTCACCCAAACTGACACATTTCACTTTGGCTCCTGCAAACCCAGTCTTCAGCGGGTCAGCAGTGGTTACTGCTCAGGCTAGTGCTGATGCTCCTCTATCCTTGCCATTGTTTATACACTTGGTGCTATACTCCAAGTGGGATGGGGGAGGTGGAGGGAAAGGGGTGTGGTGTGGTGTGTGTGTTAGTTATATAAACCCCTATAATTGGTTTGGCTGGCTGCCATTTAAGGGTCTTGAAACTAGCAATGCTGCCTTCTTTAATATGTACAGACTCCCTGAATGGGGTACAGGACTTGGTTTCACCTCTGAGATCTACTTTGAGGTTGCTGATGAGCTACTAGTAGCTCCCAAGCTACTCGTTAAAGACCCCTGATATAGATGTTATAGACTGACTGCGGTGCATAACCTATGCCATAGATGGAATAGTTTTTAACCATGTGGTATAATTGACAAAAGTAAACATTGATCAATCACCCCTTAATACATTTTTAGTTTAGATCCTTACATTCATACTGGAATACGTGTACACATTTGATTCAAAATGTGTAATATATTCTTTCAATGTAAAAACTGGGCAGCTATACTAAAAATAAGTTGGCATCCTTAAAGAGCAGCATTTGGCCCACTGTTGACAAAAGATCAACAGCCACCATTAGGAGGGACCAGATGATGAAACTTGCTGGGTATTGTGAATGAGGGTCACCATCCTTTTTAGTGAAATCTGGAAGGAGTTCTATCATGTGTAGTAGTAGTATCTTTGTAGTACATTTATGAGGATCTGCCACTAAACTGATTTTAGGGGCTTTCTCATGCCTATCCTTCCTAGGTACAACAGTATTTTTTGTGTTTATAAGTATCAGTGGGAGGATTTACTGAGCTATCTCAAGTTTCCTCTCCTCTTCTTAGTATATAAGCCCACTTTGCAGTGCCCACTACATCAGTGGTAAAAGATCCTTGTGACCCACTGACCTTAGTTTGCCCTGTGACCCAAACCTGTTCTGACATGCATATTAATTAGCAGTTTCATGGCAACGATTTCAATATCTTGATGTCCACATATGTCGCTTTCTGTGTGGTTAGATCATGGATTATTCCCCTACTGTTTCCCATTCGTCTGGGGACCTGGGATATTCATGCAGTTCCCTATGTGACCATGCCTCTGGCATCCCACTCTGATATAGAGAATAAGCTACATGGCATTGCCTTTGCAACTGCGCATCCAGGCGCCTCGCCATCTCCATGAGTCAATTTCGACGTGACTGCTATTTTAGCTAATACAACTGCAGCATTATTAAGGATCTCCTCAGCCACTGTCATTATGTTTGAATGGGGATGCTATGTTGTATGAGGAAACACCCCTCAGCTGCCACCAGAAGCACAAAACTTCTTGCCCAGTCAAATTGTGTACTGTAAGTAATTGAGGTGTGGGCAGCTTATCTCCACAGTGTACGCTCACATAAACCCTGGCACTGTCAAGCCAGACCTAAAACAACTTCTTGTTGAGGATGTGGTAAAAGAGAGGCAGGATATTTACATATGTTTGTTCAGTGACCATTTGAAGGAAAGCCCCTTTTTTGTCACAGTTAGCCCCCACTTTTTGCCAAGTATCTGATGTAATTTTCAGTGAAAGTGCACTGGGTTCCTGCTAATCAGGTTCCCAGTGCCATATCTCTTTTCCAAAATTGTACAGTTGTTTTCCCTAATTGGCAAAACCTTTAGCACCCTCTGTAAGTCCCTAGTAAATTGTACCCTTGGTATATAGGGCCAGAGGTACCAAAGAAGTTCCCTAAGGGCTGCAGCACAAGTTGTCCCACCCTAGGGGACCACTCACCAACCACACACAATGCTGCCAATTCCAGGCTGCATGTCTGGGAGCAGATAAAATTGAAAACACTACCTGCCACACATCCCTGTGTTTCAGGTCCCCTACCACTGCATATAATATTTGTAAGTCAGGCCTTCCAGCTGTAATGCAGGGTGCATTATATCACATGTGAGGGCATATCGGCATGAGCAGAAATGTCAGTGCTATGCCTCTGTCGATTCTTAGACATAATAAGTGAACAGGGAAGCCATTTTAGATACATGTGCTGGCCACTGCTCCATACGAGTTCTCCAGCTACATGATGACTTCACTGAGATGAGAGATGTTTGGTATCGAACACCTCGTATTAATGAACTCTCACTGATTCCAGTGATGGCTTTATTAATACATGCAACCAGGAGGGGGCACCTTAGGGGTAACCCCTGAAAACCTAACCGACTGCAAAAGTGTTGACTGACTGGTCTGAAATAGCACAGCCACGCTAGACAGATTTCTGACCTCCTGAGGTGAGAGCCAGCGCTCTCAGAGGGTAGGAACAACAGTCTGCTCTGTGCAGATGTCTTATCAGGCAGGATGGACATTCCAGGGTGGGAAGCTTCAAAGGACCAGCTGCCTTTATTATGCAACCTAGGTCTCTCCAGAAAGTTTGGAAGACCACCCCAAGCCTTGACCCCTCTTCTTGGCAGCAAGACAGGTGGGAAAATTTGTAAAACTAGGTGGTGGGCCCACATCATGCCTGTTCCGCCTCTAAGGTCGACCAACTGATGTGGACACCCCTTTTTAAATTCCTCCATCTTGTTTTGGATGGAATTAGTATTCTAGGGTCAGGGTTATGCCTACTTCCAGGTAAGCAACCCATTGGCTGGTACCCAGCACTCCCTGTAACATCCCTAAATTGAGTATTTAGGTGGCACCCCTGAACCCAAGAACTCAGATGGGATGGATCAAGAGTAAAGGATCAAGATGAGTCGCTGCTTGGGGATAACAGCAAAAGAGCTGTGTACTTTTGGCATGAAACTCCGTCTGCTCGCAACTCTTTCGACAGACGAGACAGAGTGACTCATCCTGCAAAGCTGGAGAACTACCAAAGCCTCGGGTGGCCTGCCAGCACCTTGAAAATTGCCACCAGTCTCTCTTGGAGTAGAGGAGCTACTTCCCTGCAGTCTGCAGGTACCAGAAAGCAGAGTCTGGTCCTCCGCCTTGCAGGTTTCTGGCTTCACTGATGCCTCAGACGACCAGGAGAAGCTTCTCGTGCTCTTGAGGACTAGATCTGTCTCCCCACCAAGTGTGAAGACACCAGGACCAACCGGAGCCGTGCCGCATCAGCCCCCGGGGTACCGGATGCCCTGCACCAAGCACCAACAGTGAGAGTTCATTCCAGACCATTGCACCAGGACCAAGCAGCCGTCGAGGGATGTCTGCACCACTGAGACCCACTTTGTGAGTTGCCCAGCAGCCTTGATTTTGCCCATGCCAGCTGTTGGTCCCTAACCACAAGGAGCATCTTTGCGCACCAGCCCAGTTGCCCACACCAATGTGCACCCAAACTGCCGGGCCCCTGAAGAACTGGCTGTGTCCCTTGCTCTCGGCCTCTTTGCGACCCAAGCCTCTGTTTGGGAGCTCTCAGAATTGTCCCCAGGTCCCCCTGTGCAGCCTATTTCTAGGTGGCCTCCCTTCACTGTAACACGCCCAGCTATAACCTCACCAGCACCCTGCTCCCAGTGAAACCTGGGCGCCTCTTGACGAACTGCGGGTAGTTCTTTGGACCTTGGGCCACTACAATTCCAAACTTTGAAGGTGAACCCCCTGAAACTGACTGTACTTACCTTTGTGCATTACTGACATTTCCTTCAATAGGATTGCATTGTGTGAAAAGGGGCACAGGTTTGAACAGTTAACTTACCCGTAGAAATTGATATAAAAACAGTACTTACTCTTTAATGAAGTGCTTGGTTTCAAAACATATATAAAAAGAAGTGTTCCTTTTAAATTGGTCTCAGATCCATTCTTTGAGTATGTCTCATTTATTGGCTCTGTGAGTACAACTACTGCTTAGCATTACCACTAATGCTTAGCATTACCCTCTGATAAGCCTAACTGCTCTCCCACACTACCACAAAACTGGGCATTAGTATTACCTACTTTTGCCTCTGTCAACCAGTTGGGGATCTACTTGACACCCTGCACAGTGAACTTCTTTTTAGCGCACCATATAGAGAGCCAGCCTCCTATGCCATTAGTGATTTGTGGCTTGGGATCTAAGACGGAATAAAATTTATATTCAGAAAACAGTGCTTCATGCACCTAACCCAACCCTCAGATCATACTAAAACTGCACACTTCTCCAACCAAAGATACACTACTGCCTGTAATCTTTCCACAGTGAGTGCCATGATTACCCGAAGGTGTCCTGGAGCTAGAAGTACTGGCAAGAGAAGTTGGATACAAAGAAAGGCTCAGATATGGAAAAGCCAGTTTTTCGGTTCTTTCCGGAATGCTAAGAGTGGACATTGGTCTGGTTTGGGTGGGAAGACAGTTCCAGGTGTTTGTGGTGTTGAAAACAAAACTGCTACCTCCCCATTTGGCCCGTTTTTAATTTTGTTTTTTTTGGGATGATTAGTTTATTTAGATGTGAGGAGCGTAGGCTCGGATTAGGTTGATAACCTTTAAATCTCTGCATCAGATGATCTGGGCCAGTGCGATGCAATGCTTTGTGAGCTATGCATAAAGCCTTGAACTGACATTGTTTCCTAATAGGCAGCCAGTGTAGTGATTGGATTGTTGTTGCTGGTGATTTATTCTTTGGGGCCTGCAGCAGAAGACGAGCAGCAGCATTTTGAAGAGTTTGTAGTTTATTTAGAAGCTGCTGTAACATTCCTAGGTAGATCCCATTGCAATAATCCAGTTTTGAAAGTATCAACACCATTCCTAGCGTTTCAGGGCCTCAAAAGGAAGAATTGTTTTTTCCTAATTTCATGGGGTAGAAAGTAGAAGAGGTGATTGCACTAACCTGGTCTCCAAATTATAGTTTATTATCCATTATAATTCCTAAATGTGTGGCTTTGTTGACTGAAATAGGTAATTTTCCCAGGTCTTCAGGCCACCCCTGTGGTCTCCAAATAGAATCACCTCGATCTTCTCAGAATTGAGGTAAGACAGTTTTTGTCCATCTGCTGGCAAACGGCCAACATACAGTCATGGAACCTCGTTCCTGTGCTCTTATTGTTGTTGGTCAAGGCAACCACTATTTGTATATCATCTGCATACTATGTCAAAGCAAAACAAAGGATACCATCAAGATGGGCAAGAGTGGTGACATACGCATTAAACAGTGTGGGACTCATAGCGGACCCCTGAATGACCCCAAAGCCACTACTTGCTCCCTTTCTGAGAGGAAAGTCAGAAGAAGGGCCAGTGCAGAACCACCAATTCCAGTCTGAGTCTTTCAGCCCGGAGTTCATGATGAACGGTATCAAGTGCTGCAAATGGGTCCAATAGGACCAGGGCAGCACATCCACCATCATCCATGGCAGCTCTTATCGCTTCTGTTGCTCTAATAAGAGCTGTCTCAGTACTATGCCCACTGCGAAATCCAAATTGAGTGGAACTTAGTACGGCATTATTATCAATAAAGTATGAGAGCTGCTCATTCATTTCTTTTTCAATAATGTTTGCAGGTAGTGGTAGACGAGAGATAGGCCTATAGTTATTGGTGTCTGCTGGATTCAGAATAGATTTCTTCAACAGAGGAAGAATCGAAGCTAGCTTCCAAGATCTAGGGAAATAGCCTGTGTTAAACATAGAGTTAAAGATATGTGTAAGAAAAGAAGCAATTGTGTTGGGGTACTACTCACCGAAGGGGCACAAGGATCTAACGGCGAGCCTGATTTTTCCAGAAGATGTTTAGATGTCTGCTTTAGGGAGACAGGAGAGAAATTAGAGAAACTAGGCTGTGGAAACACTAGAGTTTCCTGTGTGGGGGTATCCCTCTTGATTACTTTACTGGCACTAAACGTCTGATAAATACGCATGACCTCATCCTGAAAGAAAGTCGCAAGCGAATCACAGAATTTTTGGCTATAGTTAAATTGATTATTTTCTGGGGCTGATAATATTTTCTTTACTGCCTGGAAAAGCTCTCGAAGTGCGTTCTTAGAGGACTCAATTATTTGCGCAATATAATCTGATGTCTCTTTGATCAGCAAGGCTTTATACTCCGCTAGATAGCGTTTATAGTTTTCCTTCTCTACCTCACTACGAGCTACTCTCCATAAGCATTCTTCTTTTTTGCACTGTCTAGCACATTATGGCCGTTAAAAAAGCGAGTACTTACTTCATCAAAGAAAGCCGCTTTTCATGGGTATATTTGGCCCACTACCTAGGGGTGACGTGTGAGGGGTACTGTTACCAAATAACTATTTTGGTTTTTGAAGAATTGTTTCATGGATCTGTGATTGTAATTCAGTATTCACTGTGCTTCAGTGCAATATTTATTTATAACCTAATATTATCATGCCCATGTTGTATGAAATCGGCATACTTGTAGACTGGAAATCAAAGTACAGTGCGATGACCTCTGCACTACTCCAGTAACAGAGTATACAGGAACACTGGCACTTCGTACAAACTAATATGATCTAACATTTTACCTTTTGCTTATTAAAAACGGTTGCTTTTTAAAATATTATGTGTAGCACTTTTTACATTGAAACTATTTCGTTTCAGGGTGTTGAAGATGCCTTTTACACATTAGTCAGAGAAATAAGGCAATACAGAATGAAAAAGCTTGATAGCAGTGAAGATACTAATCAAGGTTGCATCGGCCTGTCCTGTTCAGTGGTGTAATCCAGTGAGGTGAGAACAAATCTATCAGGTACATTGTGTGAAATTATTTGTGCCTGTGGTTGTGCTCTTTTAAATTGATATATTTAAGCCCCAGCGCGCACACAGGAATTCACTTAGCTTGTATGCCCCAGGCACCATAATGAGGTCGTAGAAATAATGAAGAATCAGTGGATAATTGATCTATAGAATTCCTAATGGTGGTTTGCTAACCTCACCCTTGTAATCTCTGCTTCTACCTGAGAATCGTGCATTAGCTGATGAATTTCCCAAGTTATAATTTATTTTGCATTGTACATTTCCTTTGTGACTTTGCTTCAGTCTGATGCAGCTATCATTCAACATTGGTATGAATGATAGCACAAAGAGATGTGAGAGAATTGGGCAATATGTTATGTTGTCTGCATTTGTATACGCACAGCGGCTATTTAAGTGGCATTGTGGCACTCACTGTGGAAAGATTACAGGCAGTAGTGTATCTTTGTTTGGAGAAGTGTGCAGTTTTAGTATGATCTGAGGGTTGGGTTAGGTGCATGAATTCTTGATGCGTGGTCTGGTCAGTTGCTGCAGACTTGGCACTACTTCTGTGCATGCAAATGTTTAAAGAGGTATACCAGAGGAGATAGTAGGTGCTTTTTGCAGCACTTATTTTCTTATGTGGGCAGATAGTGGCCTTTAAGGATTCTATGCTGAATATCTTTGATAATATTCAAACTCTTCTGGTGTGCCTTTGGGCCCCACGGAACTCCAATCAGATTGCCACCAGCAGATATGCCTCCCCCCTCCCAAGTTGGTACAGACTTCACACCGGCCTTTAGACACATGCTAGTTTTCATTAAACCAGGTCCAATACGGACTTCACCAGCACCGATAGAAGACCTGTTACCAACATTGGTCTGAGCTTGACTGAAGTCATACTACAAGATCAAGCTTCTCTTCAGTGGCTCATGACAGGCCAATAAGGGAAGGATTCAACATTTCTCCCTTTGATGGAGATCAGTTGTCAGACAAATCGTTCTTACGGATCCTTCAAAGGGGCTAAGCCCTATCCTCCCTTTACACCCCTCAACCACACCACCCCAAATCTGGCTTCCACACCAGCATGCATGTTGGACAAGCACTTGACAATCCTCATTCAGGAGGTATATATTTTACTCTCCAAGGGTGCCATCTAACAAGTAACTAGGCTTTGAGAAGGCAACAAATGCTGTTCATACTAGTTCCTTATCCTGAAAAAGGATGGGAGCCTCAGCCATATCATAGTCTTTAACCACTGAATGACTTCCTATGGAAGGTCAAATTCAAGAAGCTCAGGTTGGCTCAGATTTTGTCTTCTTTGGACCCAGAAGATTGGACTGTGTCCTATCTTCAGAGATCAGGTGGCTGCTAAAGGCGGGCTAATCACTGTCAATCATGGACCACTTCCATGCGACGTCCAACATCTTGACCTAATTGCAGTTCTCGATTAACCAGCTGAAAACACGCTTGAGCCCTTTGCAGAGGATTCCGTTCATTTGTGAACTACTAGACACAGTGACGTTTAAGGCTGTCCCCTCACTGCAGTGAGGCTGGCATATTCACAATATATACCTGATGTTTATTTATGAGGATGGCTCTCAGGCTTCGCAGTCTCCTGGTCTCATTTGTGCTCCTGATCCCTTACACTAGATGGCACATGAGGGGCCTTCAGTGGAACCTCGGGTCCCAGTGTGTTCAACATCATGACACCCTGCTGATGTTGCAGTAGACTGCTCAGAAGTTTAAGTGGTTGCTGACAGACACCCACCTGACCTGCCACTGGCCACTCTTTCAACCACTGAGAGCTCATAGTGGTGACTTGTGGGTCTTGGGGGAGGATGCACCTAGGCAAGGTGGAGATCAGATGTCTCTGGTCTCCATAGAAAGCGAACTCCATATTGATCTGATAGAGCTGCGAGCAATCTGCTTGGCCCTAAATGCCTTCCTACCATCTGTCAAGGGGAAGCTGGTGCAGGTGACAATACTACTGCCATGTGGCACTGCAACATGCAGGACGGAGTGGGGCTCTTTGCTGAAGCAAAAGAGCATCTTTCTGATTGCCAGATTCCTAGTGGAGTCCCTGAATTCCAAAGTGGCTGAAATGAGCTGGCGTTGTCTGGCAGTCAACAACTCATTTCTGAAGTTCTTGAGGATACTGTAGAGGTTATCCCTGAGAAAGTCCCTGATGACCGAGGGATCTGGGCTCCCAAGTATCAAAAGCCCCCTGGACATATCTGTAAATTAACCCATTCCGGTGTCCTCTGCTCCCATTTCAGTAACGGTAAAGAACCGATTTTGACCAATTAATGCGAAAACCGCTGCATCTCCCAAATATTTGTATTATATGCATTAGTCTGTTGATAGAGAACTCAGGAGCAGACACGTACAGTAGGGTATTGTTGACGTACAAGGATATTCTATCCCCCCATGCTCTATCCCATCTCAGACCCCTGACCAGTGGGTCACCCAGCACGTGAAAACAGCATAGGTGACAATGGACAACTCTGTCTGTTGCCTCTATAGAGAGGAAAGATTGTAGAATATTCACCATTGACTGGAACAAATGCGGGTGTCCTGATAGTGGTTTCAGCCACGCCATATAGTTAGGCCCTATATTCATCAATTCAAACACCAGGTACAAGCAAGGTCACTTAAGGGAGTCAGTCATTGAATGCATCCAACGATAACCATACAGCTGGTTCAGTAGAATAGTTGATGCGGGCCATACAGCTAATCAGACATCTTGGGTTCGATCTAGGACTTTAGCCAGGGAAAGAGCTGGACTGGTCTGGGGGTACAAGTGCAGTTATACCCCGGTCAGTCTAGTTGCCAATACCTTGACAAGAACTTTAAGCTCAGCATTCAGGAGAGAGATCGGCCTATAGGAGGAACATAGATCCGGGGGGTGACCTGCCTTATGTATAGCTGTAATCATGGCCATCCGGAGTTTTCTTGTCATGCAGCCCTCCTCCTTTGCTGCAACATATATTGCCAGGAGGTGGGCAGAAACCCTACCCGCTAGACACTTGTATAGCTCGATAGGTAACCCATTGGGTCCTAGGGTCTTACCTGATTGTAGAGCCCTAATGGCCTCTTCTATTTCCACAGTTGATATGTGCGTCTTTTCAGTATCCTTGAGCTTGGGGTGTGATATATCTGTAAGAAAATCGTTCACCCTTTTAACGTTACTGGTCTGGGCGGATGTTTAGAGGTGCTGGTAATGCACAGCAGACATCTCTGCAAAATTAGCATTGCCACTAACCCTCGCATTCCAAACCCATGTGGACATCACTGACCCTTCTCGTTATTTCATCCCTCTCACCCAACCTGGATAATAATTAGCCTGCTAAAGCCAATAAAATTCTTGATATTCCAGAAGTGGACGGAAATGAACCTGCACTGGACTTCAGAAGAAGTTGCAACAAGGGGGAAAGGAGCCAGAATGGGGTCCAAAGAGCAGCAGAAGTCGAACACAGCAGAAGGCTGCTCCCATCTTAGCTGATTTAGTTGACCAGGAAGGGAGGTCAGTACTACGCACTAATAGGACATGGAAGAACTGGATCATGAAGTTTATTTACCCTTATCTACCTCATGTATCCCCCTCCCCCACCTCCTTGTCTAACAAGTAAATAAGCTATCCTTCTGTAGGTTCTATGCAGTACAAAAACCTATGGGTAATCCCTACCTGTAGCATGTACCTTTACCAGGCGTCTAGGAAGCCATTTGTTTCCATTTTGATCATGGTTGCTTTGGATGTCAAAAAGACATTTGTCTTTTAACTTATAGACTTTTTACAAAGTACAAAACCACTTTTACGAGTAAAAAAAAATGGTCTAAAAAAAAGGGTTTTCATTTTTTTCTGAATTTCAAGGAGGGAGGGGGCTTAAAATAGATTTTCCTCATTGGGAGGCACTAAATTGCAGATGCAAACCGCTGAAAAGTTACCACCCCTCAAGTCGGTACAGTAATTAATTTTCAAAGGCAAAATTGTCCCATTAGATAGCTTGCCTTTTGGGAGTTGTGTTGCATGGTCTTGTGAGGCCGGGTATTGCTTAAGAGAACCATTGCCTGCTTCCCCGATGTGTTTTAAAATAGAATGTTTTTAAAGCAGCACCTTTATCTTCAGTGAACGTGGGCTGCTTTAAACATATATATATTTTCCTTTTAGTAATGCACATGCAGGGGCGGTGGCCTGCTGTTCCATGCAGGCCACTGACTGCATTTGAAGCCATTAACACAGGCGCAAAATGCTGCCTTCCTAATTGATAATCATTACGCAAGTCATTTTGTGATTTCTTCCCCCACCCTGTTTTTTTCTTCGGCCTAATTGAAGTGAATCCAAATAGTATCTGGAGGTTTATGACATGTATTAGTACCATGATATACCAATGGGGTGATAGATGCACTTTATAAAACAAACAAGCATAATAAACACCTGCGGATGGCCAATTTATGATGCCAAATAGTTGTACACAGGTTGTGTCGCAAATTGCATTAATTGTTGTTTGCAAAATATTCCTTATGGAATTTGCACATCCAAGTTTGTGACTAGGGATTCGTACATGAAGCCCAAAGGTACTTAAGCAGTCTCAGAGCCCAGTCTCCTTGCTTGTTATGCAGTAAACGTCTAGAAAAGTATACTGGTCCAGAAGATGCTATTCTGTTATGGAAAAACAGAGGATTTGGACTTTGTACTATAGTCATAGATCATTGCATCTGTGTTTCTCACTACACTTTGCTTGAAATAACGTGTTTCTTTGGCCCACAAAAATTTCCGCTTGCTTGTGTATATATATATATATATATATATATACATACATGATGTCAGTGGTGAGGTATGTGAAGTCACCAGTGTACACCATAGTGCTGGGGCTTTGGCTTGGCTCAGCCCTTAACCCCTAGATTATGGGTACTTGCAAACATTTTCCCAGGGCCAACAAAAGTTTGGTTTGTGATGTGTCTGAGGGACGTATTGATGCTAGCAGAGTGGGGGCGGGAGTGAAAGTATGGTGGGTGTAGAGGAAGCGAAGCTTATACATCTAGTGGCTAAATTGCACAATGTGGAACCAGAAAACCTGGGATTAATCCTGGCTTCCTCACTTTAGCAAATTGTGTGATCCTAGGCAATTGTTTTATTTCCCTTTCCCTCCTTTTTCTTCATTATTGCATGTAAAAGAACCTCAGAATACAAGACTTCAGGATTTGCGATGTACAAAACCTTGTCCTGTGTTTCATTTAATAAACAATATTGTTGTTCATGTTTGAAAAGAACCCAGGTCACCCAAAGACAGCACATAACAACTGACTTGCCACTTAGTTCACTATTGCCATTTTTTGGAGGGTGGTTGAGGGAGAATGAATGTTTCTGAATCTATGTTTGAGAACTATCAACAAGAAAATACTGCTTGATGCACTGATATAACCTGCTGTACTAAGGTGAAATGTCTCTGCATGTTAATTTAATACACTTTTTTATTTTTTTGAAGAGACCGTATCATAGTTTTAAACTTTTGCTGTACTATGTCTTTAAAAATCAAGGTGTTCCCAAAGTGCATGACAACTTATTTACTTCCTTTCTTTACCTTCAAGTAAAGTTTAAATGAAGGCCTGCCTGTTTATTTAACATCGTTTTGATCATAGTGCTGAGTTGAGTAAACAGCAGCCCAGTGTTGCTGTTGACCAGGGGCCGCCCTTTGAGTATGAGTAGGTTGCCCCAGATGCTTATTAGCTGCTGCACAGACTTTAGAGGTGCGCAGTACTTTGACCTAGCATTGTTCTATCCACCTTCTGAACTAAATCAGCTGCGTACATCTGTATGGCCATTCAGAGCCTAGCCAAAGGCCAGGTCCTTTGCGAGTCCTCCAGCCACTGATCTAGTTGTGCGTGGCTTTTGGCATTCTAAAATGGTCTCTGGGCACAGGACCTCACTTGCAGTCAGGCCCCCCTGCACTAGCCTCATGCCATAGTGAAATATTTACTTTTTGTTTGTTTTAAAAAAAAGACAATGCAGGTCTTTAACTTATAATGCAAAATCAGGACCTTTTTAATTTTTGATGTTGTATCTGCCCCTCAAGGTGGCCTCTCATAATACTTCAGTCATCCATTTTGGGATCAGAAGATGTTCCCACTCCCCCTTCAGTCCCTCGTTCCCCTAGTAAGAAAACATGGCATCCTGTAATGATTTTCACACAAAATGTTTCAGTTGCTGTTAGCCAATCATATATTACCCTCTGAGGGTTTGCGTACCCTGCATTGTACAAAGGAAAACGATTTTCCTAAGCTAATCAGATTCCATTATCTTTCAAACTTAAGTCCCTAAGCAGTCCTCAAAACAACTATCAAGATATACAATTCCGTTAATCTCTCGAGCCCTTACAATACCATTTGGTTAAACAGCTATTTCAATAACTATTGGATTGATTTATACCAAAAAACATGTCCTAAGCAAAGTTCTAGTTTCTTGTAACGTTTGGTATTATTCCGTTCAGTTACCTGTAACTTTTTCCCTGTGGCTGCATCTGCACAAAACCTGACATGCTGAGACGTCCAGGTTCGTCTGGTAATTGCCAAATTTTGTGCAGATCTATCAAACAGTAGTAAAATTGTAAGCCAATAAAAAAAACGCTTTTTAACAAAAACTGTGACTTTGTCAACATATACAAATATATAAAAAATAATTTACCTTCCATTTCTGGAGTTCATGTAGAAAAGCTATAAATGTAAATATACATAGAGACTACCTCATGTGTTGGTCGTGCTACCTCGTGTTTTAGTCATGCACTAAAATTCAGGAAGATCAGGCGAAGAATTTGTTCTTGCAG
Source organism: Pleurodeles waltl (assembly GCF_031143425.1). Taxonomy (NCBI): domain Eukaryota; kingdom Metazoa; phylum Chordata; class Amphibia; order Caudata; family Salamandridae; genus Pleurodeles; species Pleurodeles waltl. The sequence continues at coordinate 562,243,095 of NC_090445.1, read as the reverse complement.
CATTAGGACGCCCAATCCTTTATTTTGTTTATTTTTGCCAGAGGAAATGGGGGGTCGTATAAATTAGACCATGTATGTCATGCTGTGCTTAATTTTTAATTGAAGAGTTAGCTAAGAATAAGCAGAAAATAGGCAAGGTGTTTATAATCGTCGTAATATTCAATGTTGGTGTATTGTGCTTACTCACAGAAGTGTGCTTTGTTTTTTTCAGCCCATTTTAAGGTTTAATGCTAATGGAAGAACTTCACTGCAGCTGGGAACGTCTCTTACAGTTGTCCTCCTAGTATCGAGTGATTCCCTGTTGTCATCAATGCTGAAGACTAGCGTCCATGAAATCTGATCACCTGTCCTGAATGAAAGAATACTTGTCAGAATTCTCACATAGAGTATTTTTCTTTAATTTCTTCTATTGCTGAGATTATTCAGTTCTATTTTTTCTATTTCACCGTGCAAGATGTCGCCCCAGGACTCTGCCCTGATGATCATTCCGTATATTTCTTTGTTTTCCTATAATATCTAGAATTTCATGTGCAAATTCATAAGAACAGGTGGATGAAAGATAACAACTAAATTATGTATTTGTAGAGGCTCAACATAGAATACCCAGTAGGCCAATTAAAAGGCACACATCAAATTGACTGTGAGGGAATCGTTTACAATTTAAAAAAAAACAAAAATCAGAATGTAGGCAATAAAGCGCTCTGTGAATCTGGATCCCAAGCCACTTTCTATAGGTGTTGACTTTCATTGTTTTATGCGTTCCATATTCATGTTTACAGTAATGGTATTTTCTGACCGGAAAGTATTTTACACAAACCTGTGACACAAAAGAATGCATAAATGTGTAATTGGACCAATGTTGAAGTCCATCAAACTGTGCCTAAAATCCCTGGAATAACTTTGGTGTCCATGCTCACTTTGGTTTGACAAATATAGAAAAAGATGTGTTTTTGTCAAGTTGTAAAGTAGCACAAATGATAAAGATTCTTTTTTAAAACGTTTTAGTTCCTTCTTTTAAATGTAATTGTAACTACCTGTTCTCAGTGTTAAAATATGAACTATCTGAAAATATTGCTGTTAAACGTGTACATTGTAGTAAAACCACCACTGTGGTACTGCCACACAGAATGACTGATGCAGAAGGGTATTTTAATTTAGGCTGCAGTATTACACTAAGTAGTATTCCACACTTGCCTTGAGGAGTGAAGAATAACTGGAGGAATCCATGTTTTACTCATCGATTTCTGCATGTTTTTCCCACATTTTGGACACTTTTTCAATGCACATTTTACCAGGTGTTTACAGGCAGATTCCTGTGACCCATGCTGCTGAGCAGTGTGGTGGTTTTACCCATACTGTAATCCTGATGTAACTGCAAACGCATGTCCACATGTTTATGGCAGATTCTGGATTACCGTAAGTTTTGTACTGAGGTTCATAGTTTAGCATGTGTGTGCTCACCAACAGTTACGCCTGTACTACATGTTTTCTGGTGTTTTCAAGTCTGGAATTATGTGATGCTGAAACTCCGGACTGGGAGACCTCTGAGGAGGTATGAGGATTGCATAAAGCAACTGTGGCCAGCTCCTGTATTCTCCTTACTTCAGCTAGAGGGAAGCAGAAAAACGCCTCCTTAAGTGAAGTGAAAGTATCTCTGGACTCCTTCTGTCCCAAGATATTCCTCTCTTCCCCCAGTGACCCAAAAAAGCCCCTGCAACATTTACTACTTGCTCTTAGAAGGTGGTAATTGTTTTCAAATTAGGGCCTGTTATTTTCCCCAGAATGGGGAAAACATTAGGGATTGGAACCAGTATTGCTGTGTCTGCATGTTATTCCTCATTCCGCGTGGAAACTTGTATTCCCAGTTATCTCACAGGCTATTCTAGCTAGCCGACATTGTTAAAACTGACCCCAATATCACCCTGCTGAGATAATGGGAACTCTGAATGAGGCCCAATGTGAGCACAGAATTGCTGTCTTTCACTGGCTGCCTCTCTCCACACTCTCCATGTCTGTCTGAGTGAGCCGGTGCTGGGCCTGCCACAGTTGAAAGACCCTGATAATCTTTGGGAACGCTACTCAAGCAACAACCACAATCCTTTTCAGAGAGAACCACAAAAATCTCTAAATTAACCTGTGCTTAACTCTTTGGTAGCTTAGCACAGAAACAGTCAGGGTTAACTTAGAGGCAGTGTGAAAAGTATTTATGCAGCGCACAAACAGTAATAAAGAGAAAACAAAACACAAGAAAAATCCCACAACAATTTAAAACAATGGAGAAATTTATAAATGAAATTACATCAATAGAAATTAAATCCAATCAAGTAGAGCCAAAGTTACAGACTTCTAAAGTTTTAAGTGAACTCTAGCACCTAAAAGATCAGAGCACCAACCGCATGGGTATCTGTTGTGTGAGACCCGAACAAAGTCAATAATTAAGGCTGACCGCAGGTCGTAACCATGAAGTGGATTGGTGCCAGTTTCGGCTTACCTTCAGAGTTGGAAAAAAGATCTGAAGAAAGGTCCAGAAGAAGGCCGAGTTTAGCAGGGCAAAGCAGCAGGCTTTGGCCGAGGAGTAGTTGTCACCTCCAGGTAGCTCTGGATAAAGTCTTGGTGAAGCCATTGATCATAACGGAAAAAATCTCAAGCTTGAGAAGCTGGATTTCCACAATGAGAAAGTCATTAGTCGCAGCAGTGGGGAATCTGTTGCTGTTGAGCCTAGTGAAGATTTTTACCTTCAGACTTGGACAACATTTTGGAAATCAAAAACCTCTAGATGAACAGAGTTGCAAGCTATAGCCGAAGAGGGCTCCACAAGGCCCGATACCATCACTCAGAGGTCCGCTGAACAGAATTTGTTACTGCAGAAAAGAGGGTAGTAAGAGCTACAGCAAAGTGAGGCTGATGGTGATGTACCTTGAGCGGATCGGCTGTCAGGTAGGTCCTGGTCTTCTTTTCGTTCTTATGGCACTTTCTGGTGAACATTTTGGTTATTCAGGAGCAATACTTCTATCATCACTTCCAAGTGCCCAAGACCTGTGGGGCATCACCCGGGGGACAGGACTCAGTCCAGCAGAGTTTACGGTTGTAGGTCTCTGGAGCTTATGTCACTTTATCTTAGACAGGAGGCCAGCCAGCTACCCCTTGGAGTCACTGCCTTAGTCCTGGGTTCAAGGAGATGGTCCACTTCTCTTTCAAGCAATAAGACCAGTCTCAAGCAGCAGGGCAATCCCATGGGGAACAAGATAGACGTGGAGAGGCTGGGAAGTCCTCTGGGAAACAAGGCAAGCCTCAAGCAGCAGAACAGTCTTTTGTGTTGCAAGGCAGTCCTTCCTAATTCTTCCATAGGTCCACGCGTATACTGAAGAGATGTTCAGAGGGGCCAGCATTTATATGGCAGCCTTCAAAGTGTGGAGGGGGCAAAAGTGGCTATCCAAATATCGGATTCTAGTAAGTTCTTCCCTTCTCCTGCCAAGGCGGCTCTGGGGTGAAAAAGACTAGTGTCAAGATCCAGTGTGTGTGTGTGTGTGTGTGTGTGTGTGCGCGCACGCTGGAGGGATGTCCTTTGAAATGTAAGTGGAACAGGGTACATCCCTGATATGGGGTGGGCATCACCCGTCTCTACCACCAGATGTGGTGTACATGCGTGGGGGTGATACCAATAATGTGCAAACTGCCCGGGCACACAAGTAATCTAAATGTAAATCTGGTGCATTAAATCTCCCTTGTGAATATGGAAGTGTCAGTACCTGTAAGGTAATCCTAGGTTGCTTCCCTGCCAATGCTAGCGTCATGTGTGATTGAACCATTTTGAAGAAGTGTTGTGGCAATACTATTGGTGTATTAATGAAGAGTTACAGAAATCTTGGGCGCACAATCATTTTCATGATCACCACTCTGTCCACCAGTGACAGGGGCAATCTGGACCATCCAGCAATTTGTTCCTCCAACTTAAAGACCGCTCTCCCAGAATTATCTTGACTAACCAGCTCTGGATCCCTATGTACTCAAATCCCAAAAGATTTAACAGGGTCCAAGCACCATTTCAGAGGATAGTCTAGTGGGTGTGGTCATGTATTCTGTGTCAGGGGGGGATTACAACCAACTTTGACCAATTAATACTTAATCCGGAGTGACGTTCAGAGCAACTATATTGCCAAATTATCAGTGCTAAATGTAATGTGGGGCAATGGACATATAACACCATGTCATCTGCATAAAGAAGCTGCATGCCGCTGCCACATCATGCATGCCAGGGGCTCGAGAGTGAGCGCAAATAATATTGGGGACAATGGGCATTCCTTACATGTGCCCCTATGTATATGCAGCACCTTTGATGTGTTACCATTAATACTCACCCAGGATATTGGGTTGGTATATAATAGATGTATCCAGCTGAAAAAGGATTTGAGCATTCCCATGCAATATAATATTGTGAACATCAATGGCCACTCAATGGATTCAAAGGCTTTGGCAGCATCTAATAGAGCTGGGTCGAGCGGGTGGAGTAGTGCGAAAAGGGTTCGCAGGTTGTGTTGTGGAGCGGGTGGGTATGAAACCTGATTAATCTGGCAGGACCAGCTTTGTCATCAATGGCTGAAGTCTAGAGGCTAGTATTTTAGGCATCAATATTAATCGGCGAAAGCAGCCTGTAATATGTGCAGTGCTCAGGCTGTTTACCAGGTTCTAATAAGACAATGATTAAGGCTTCCTTGAGGGATGCTGGCAGTATCTATTTAGCACAGGCCTCTACATATATTGCGTGCAGATGTAGCACCAGGAGGGCTGCTGATTCCTTATAGAATTTGCCTGTTAGGCCATCAAGACCTGGTGCTTTCCCATTGGGGAGCAAGCATATAGTGGCCTTTACTTCCTCTAATGTAATATGCACTACGTAGTCCAGCTATGCCAAGGACAGCTATTCCAGGGCCACATGGGTCAAGTATTCAGCAATCTCTGCCTCTGTAGCTGATCCTCGGGTGGCATATAGATGTGTGTAAAAATCAGAAAAAGCATACAAGATGGCCGGCGTGTCATAGCCGTCCTTTCTCCTGGGATCAGGGATTTTGACAATGTGAGTGTGTTTCCATTTTGTCTTCAATTTATTGGCCAAATTGCGTCCCAGACGACTGCATTCCCATATGCCCTCGCCGCATGGCGGTGCGAGCGGTGTCATAGTTCACGCTCAGCCATTTCAATGTAGTTTGTGATTTGGTCTCTAATGGCAGCAAGAGTACTTGGGGAGGGTGTCGCCTTGTAATCGTATTCCAGTATCCACGGCTTGTTCTCTATGGGATGTAGTTGCTGACGTATGTCCTGTCAAACGTCTGCTGGTGTGCCTATGAAAACCCCCTGATTGTTAATTAAATGCCTCCCATAGTGTACCTGCCCCTCCACAGACCCCACATTTTTGTCAGTATGTTCGATAATGGCTGTTTGCAGCCCCTCTCTGAACACTTCTTCTAACAGTGCAGTGGCATGAAACTTCCATGTAAACTGTGTGGGGCTATGTGTAGGTATCTACACCAGTAGTTTCACTGGTGCACGATCTGATGGGGTTCTAGGCAGGTGCTACACTTCCACAGTCCATGCGCTCACCTCATGGGTTGCCAGCCACTAATTCAGAAGGGACCAATCAATCATTCATTTGAATAGTGCACAGATGCTTCCAATGAAGCATCCCGGCGCTCAAGTGGACAGTTGGCAGCCAGTACATCCAATGCAGATTCATGAAGCGGGTTATCTTTTCTCAAAGAGAAAAGTTTTTAATTCTTTCTTAAAAATGTAAAAGGATGCAGCTCTTCAAAAATTTATTGGGAGAGAGTTCCACAGCCTAGCTGTTAAAATTGTGAAAGATCTTCCTCCTTGCCTTGTCCTCACAACATTTGGGACATGAAGTAGTAGCAGATGGTTAGATCTGAGCTCTCTACAATGTTGAAATGGGCGCTGTCGTTTTTTGCAGATATGTGTGCCTTGTCCAGGAAAAGCTCTAAAAGCTAGTGGTAGAGTCTTGAACTTGATCTGATTTATCACAGGTAGCCAATGTAGTTGCTTCAAGTGAGGAGATATGGCCTGTATCTACAGGACTCTTTGGTTAATCCTTGCTGTTTCATTCTGCACGGTCTGCAGTCTGTGAATTAAAAAATCATGGCATCCTAGGTATAGATTATCTGCATAGTTCAACCGGGAGGTGACCAACATGTCGACCTATATCATTCACATCTGTTCTGGGATCAGATGCAACACTTTGCTTAGAAGTCTCAGTTTGGCTAAACAAACCGAAGACACCTGTTTTAATTTGTGTGAGGAAAGAAAGACTCAATCAAACATGACTCCGAAGTTTCTTGCACGGTCGGCTGTGGCTGGTGGAGATCCTAGTTACTCAGGTCATTGTATGTTAGGGGGTGGAGGAAAGCTTGTACCCAGGAAAAGAACCTCAGTTTTATCAGCTTTAGAAAATGTTCATTCATCCAGCCGGCAACTCCCTTGAGGCATTCTTTAAACTTAATCAAGGCTGAATCTGAGTTTTCTTGGTAAGATAATAGAAGCCTTTTGCCGTCTGCCTATGACAGTAGTTGTACACTTCAAGCAACAATCAGTTGAGCCAAAGCCACAAGCCATACACTGACGAGGTAAATGTACTCTCCTGCCTAGTAGGATTTCTCAGTCTTCACAACTGTTGGAAATGGCCCTTTCTGAAAGGTCACCACCCAAACTTTTTGCCTTCCTCTTTCCCTTTTTACTGAATTTGTTTTGTTGGCTTTAGGACTCCGGACACTTTACCAGTGCTAAAGTGCTTGTGCTCTTTCCCTAAAATATGGTAACATTGGCTTGGCCACCATTGACATATTTAATTTACTTGGAAGTCCCCAGTAAAGTGCACTATATGTGCACAGGCCCTGTAAATCAAATGTTAATAGTAGGCCTGCGGCACTGATTGTGCGACCCACTACAATAGCCCTTTAAACATGTTGTAGGCCTGCCACAGCAGAGCCTGTGTGTGCAGTTTTAAACAGCCATTTTGACCTGGCAAGTGTACCCAATTGCCAAGCCCAAACCTTCCTTTTTATTGCATATGCCACCCCTATGGTAGGCCCTGGTTAGCCCCCAGGGAAGGGTGCAGTGCATTTAAGAAGCTGAACATGTACATTTAGGTTCAACATGTCCTGGTAGTGAAAAACTATATTACATTAATTTTTCACTACTGCAAGGCCTATCTCTCCCACAGGTTAACATTGGGGTTACCTTAAAGCAACCTCTAAGTGTAACTTTTAATTTGGAAAATATAGAAATTTGGAGCTTGTTGTCTCTGGACTCACAATTTAAAATTACAACGTATGGTGAATTTACAGCTGGGGTGGGTGACAGTGGGATTTTATGTACTCCCTCTATGCAGTCACAGGCGAAGGGAGCTGTGGTATGACATTTGCATCCTGATGGCCCATCACCAGGCCGACCCACCTGAATAGGGCTGTACCTCTCCCCATACAAAGGGCTGCATAACCCTATGTAGAGTGTTTGGAGCCAGGGAAGGAAGGACAGGGACCTTGTGCAATTCAAAACCCTTTTTTCCGAAGTGTCCTCCCACTTCAGTGGCTCAATTGGGTACAAGTACTGGACCCAAAACCCCACTGAATCAGTATACCTCTGGGTCTGAAGGACATTCTCTCAGGAAGAAGGACTGCTGTGCTGCCAGGAGGGACTGCAACTCTGCTCAACTGTATTGCTGTGTTGGCCTACTGCCTGCTGCCTCTTGCCTGGGAGTGAGAAGGACCAGACTTTGTTCTCTACATCATCTGACTCCAATAGCTTGCTGCCTTGCCTCCTGTGCTGGGAGCCCAGGGCCATCAAACACTTCCTCTCAACTCTGCTCCAGCTACAGGACTCTGCCACTGTGAGTCCTACCCTGCCAAGAGGTGCCAATCCAGTCCTGGGCCTTGAGAAAAGACTTTGCAGCTGCTTTCCATAAAAAACAGATGCGTCTAGGCCATTGTGCTACTCGGAACCACTGCACTGCCCTTCCACACTGGCGCTGTGCTGATTCGACAACGACACTGGACTCAACAAGGTTCGACAACAACACACCGCTGATCCGAGGACATCGCTGCACGGCTCACCGACGATGCATCGCCTGCATCAGAAAGGGTGCAACGTCAACACGGGATCTGACTGCGAAGCTTGGCGACAGTGCTACTACTCGTCTGCGCGGATAGGAATTGATGTGTCGCATCTTCAATGCCAACGCTTGCTCTATCCAAGGTACTGTTTCAGCAGGCCCTTCGTGGGTTGTCTAGCCGGCCTGCCACCCATCACGTTCGGGCTGAACTTTGGATTTCCTCCGGTCTAGTGCGACCTCAAATAACCTTTCAGAGCTGTTGACTTAAAGCACTGCATTGTAGTCTATTCTTTAAAAATTCAAATCTTGAGTTCTTTTTGGTCTTGTTTTACTCGTATAACTATTCTTTATTCTTTATAAACTGGTGTGGGATCTTTTTGTGGTGTCTTCACTGTGTTGCTGTAACTTTAGTGTTGCAAAAATACTTTACACATTGCCTTTTAAGTTAAGCTTGTCTGCTCTGTGCCAAGCAACTAGAGGGTGATCACAGGTTAATGTAGGTTTTGTATGTGACTTACCCTGACTAGGATTGTGGTCTCTACTTGGACAGGGTACATACCTCTGTCAACTAGAGACTAAGGTGGTCATTACAACCCTGGCGGTCGGTGTTAAAGCGACGGTAAGACCGCCAACAGGCCGGCGGTAAAAATTTTGCAATTACGACCATGGTGGAAGCCGCCAACAAAGACAGCCACTTTAACACTCCGACCGTCATGGCAGTACAAACAAACAGCGCGGCGGTCACCGCCAACAGACAGGTGGAAGACAATGTACCGCCCACAGTATCACAACCTACCAATCCGCCACCTTTTCCGGGGCGGATTCAACACGGATAAAAACATGGCGGAAACAGGATTCCAAAGGGAAAACGCTCGCCTCTACACACCCCACGAGGAACGAGGACACCATGGATCCGGAACTCAAAATTCTCCCTGTGATAGTCTTCCTGCTCCTCTACCAGGAGCACGAACGCAGGCGGCGAAGACCACAGTGAGTACTGCACCTAAGACACAAGGGAGGGGGGAGGGAAAAAACAGGGACACACACACATGCAACACCCCCACCCACTACAACACACACACTAATACAGCATGATACATCACAGTTACACCCCCCAACCCCCCCGGAAGAATGCAAAGACCAAAGGAAATGAGTGTAACCATTGTAATATATTAAAAGCAAGTACGCAAATATATATATATATATATATATATATATATATAAACACCATTAACAAAATATACACCAAGCATAGTAGTCCAGGTAGTGCTCCAATTAAGTCCGTGGAACACTGGGCCCACACGGTATGGGCGAGGCCCACACAAGATCCCCGACCATGACGGAGAGAACACTGCAGGGGCATCAGAGAGCAACAAAACAGGCACCTCAGGGGGAGGGAAGGGGGGGCACCTCAGCCGGTTGAGTGCACAATGCCAAATCCACGAGGGGGCCACATGCCTACTGTTCAATCCTGGGGAGTGCAACGCCACAGTCTCAAGTCCCTACAGTGGGTGGGTTGCCCACTGTTCAATCCGGGGGAGTGCAAAGCCACAGTCTCTCAAGTCTATACAGGGGGTGGGTTGCCCACTGTTCAATCCTGGGGAGTGCAAAGCCACAGTTTCTCAAGTGGACAACAGTCGCCACTGGTTCTGGAGGGGGAATTGTGCCCAGAGTGCTTCATCCTGCTAAGGACAGAGGTAGTGGATGGATCTCACCACTGGTTCTGGAGGAGGCATGGTGCCCAGAGTGCTTCATCTTGCTAAGGACAGAGGTAGTGGATGGATCTCACCACTGGTTCTGGAGGGGGCATGGTGCCCAGAGTGCTTCATCCTGCTAAGGACAGAGGTAGTGGATGGATCTCACCACTGGTTCTGGAGGGGACATGGTGCCCAGAGTGCTTCATCTTGCTAAGGACATAGGTAGTGGATGGATCTCACCACTGGTTCTGGAGGGGGCATGGTGCCCAGAGTGCTTCATCCTGCCCGTGACGGACTCAGTAGCGTCAGTGCCCTTGGCGCTCATGGGCCTGCGGTGCTTGAGACGCGGTGCCCTGTTCAGCGGTGCTTGAGACGGCGGTACCCTGTTCAGCGATGCTTGGAGAGGCGGGCTCCTTTGCAGTGACTCAGCTGCTGGCGGTCCTTCATGGCCCAGCGGGGCTTGTGCTGGCGGTCCTTCATGGCCCAGCGGGGCTTGTCCTGGCGGTGGCCTCCTGGGCAGCAGGGCTGGTGCTGGCAGTGGCCTCCTGGGCAGCTGGGATGGTGGCGGTGGCCTCCTGGGCAGCTGGGCTGGTGCTGGCGGTGGCCTCCTAGGCAGCAGGGCTGGTGCTGGCCTCCTGGGCAGCTGGGCTGGTGCTGGCCTCCTGGGCAGCTGGGCTGGTGGCGGTGGCCTCCTGGGCAGCAGGGCTGGTGCTGGTGGTGGCCTCTTAGGCAGCAGGGCTGGTGGCGGTGGCTTCCTGGGCAGCAGGGCTGGTGCTGGCGGTGGCCTCCTGGGCAGCAGGGCTGGTGCTGGCTGTGGCCTCCTGGGCAGCAGGGCTGGTGCTGGCTGTGGCCTCCTGGGCAGCAGGGCTGGTGGTGGTGGCTTCCTGGGCAGCAGGGCTGGTGCTGGCCTCCTGGGCAGCAGGGCTGGTGGCGGTGGCCTCCTGGGCAGCAGGGCTGGTGGCGGTGGCCTCCTAGGCAGCGGGGATGATGGCGGTCTTCTCCGCTGTGCTGCTCTTCCCAGACTTGCTGAGTTTCTTGTGCCCCTTCCCCACCTTGGAAGGTGTCGCAGCTGACTCCACACTCCCACCTGGACCCCTGGGAGCGGCTTTGGTGGCTGGAGTCTTCCCCCTCTCCCGCCAGGCACTGGCCAACTTCTGATGCTTCACAGGTGGGGGACTGTCTGTGCTGTGGCTCTGTGCCACACTGGCTGCCCTGGTGGCCAGTACACTCCAGATTCTGGTGACTACAGGCACCACTGGTCCCGGAGATGTTGTGGCTGAGGTGCTAGTTCGGTACCTAGGAGACGGACGGGGTGGGGGAGGTGTGGGAAAGAGGTCAAGGTTGGACAGGAAAAGGTTTTGGGAGACACTGGGGCGGGTAGCTGGAGGGGGTTTGGGTGTGGAGGAAGAGGTTGTGGTTGTAGGAGGTGTTTGTTGACTTTGGGTAAAGGTGCATGCCCTGGAGGCTGTCTGGAGGTGGATGGCTGTTGAGTGGGTGTGTGCCTGTGTTTGTGTATCTTGGGAGGGGGCGTCACAGACACACTCGGGGAGGACACAGGGGACGTGTGAATGGTAGTGGGGATGGTGACTGCACGTGAGCGGGGTGTGGTGGTGGGTGTGCTGGTGATGGTAGTAGTGGCTGTAGAGGTAGTGTATGCAGGTGTGAGTGTAGATGAGACTGGGAGGGAGGAGGGAGACTAGGAGGAGGGGGACACAGTGGAGGCAGTGGATGTTGGTGTGTCTGCATGTGTCTGATGCTTGCGTAAGTGCATGTGGGATGTGTGGTGCTTATGTTTGCCTGAGCTTCCCTTGTGTGTTGACGTGTGTGCATGCTGGTCTAGAGGTGTGCTTGGGATAGGCTGGGGTACAGGGGATTGGGTCTGCGTGGAGGAAGTTGGAGGGGGGAGGCTAGACATAGGGACAATGGCTGCCATCAGTGCTGAGGCCAGTCTGAAAAGCTTGCTGAAGGGCCGCCTGACGAGAATGAATGCCCTCTAGGAATGCATTTGCTTGTTGCAACTGCCTTTCTACACCCTGGATGGCATTCAAAATGGTAGACTGCCCAACAGTGAGGGACCTGAGGTCAATTGCCTCCTCACTGAGGGCAGCAAGGGTGACTGGGGCAGGGCCTGAGGTGCCTGGGGTGAAGGTGATGCCCACCGTCCCGGGTGAGCGGGCACGGGGCAAAGGCTGAGGGGCTGCTGGGGGGGCGGTGCTGGAAGGGGGGGTGGCGGCTGTACCTGTAGATGGGGGGGGGGGGGCACAGATGTTGCCGCCACCACAAGGGAGCACCCATCAGAGGATGAGTCCGTGTCACTGGTCTCAGCTCCTGTCCCCGCCGTGGAGCTCTCCTCGCCCTCCGTCCCACTGGTGAAGTCCGAGTCAGTAGTGTGGCCCTCCATGGCCATGGTGGATGCATCCCCCTCGTGCTCCGGTGCCACTGCAGGGCGACCAAAAAAAAGGGGGGGGGAACGACAGAAGAAAGACATGTTGAGTGCATGCATTACCGCTACCATTGGCGGACACAACAGACACAGAAGCCCCCTGCACTACGCCGCGCTCTTGGGCTCCCCTGTTCAATTCCTAGGAAATGGCCTACTAGGCTATGGTCGACACCTGCACACATGGATGACACAGGGGCATGCTAGGTGTACTTGGCACTCTACAGAGGTGCGGTGGGGTGCCACATGGACTGCCTTACGGAGGGACCTTGCCTACGGAACACGCCCTGGCCTAGGGAAACCCACATCCCACCTCCCCCACCCAGACCCCTCCACTGCGTGCAAATTCAGCTGAATGAGAGTGTATTCACCCCCTTGTGACTGCTGTGATGCCCTCAAGCGCCCATCCAACTCTGGGTACGCCACCGCCAGGATCCTGAACATCAGGGGGGGGGTCATGGTGCGATGGGCACCCCTCCCACGTTGGGAGGCCATCCCCAGCTGAGCCTCCGCCGTCTTCTTGCTCCAGCGGCGAATGTCCTCCCATCTTTTCCGGCAGTTGGTGCTCTGTCTGTGGTAGACCCCCAGGGTCCGGACATCCTTGGCGATGGCACGGTAAATATATTTTTTCTGGTGGGCGCTGACCTACATGAGTTATACAGGGGGAAGAGAAAGTTATCACCAACTGCACCGTCAAAGTGATTGGCCCCCATCCCTACCCTTGCCATGTGGCATATGCACTCACCGTCATTTCATGCACGCCGCACTCTCCATTCCTTCTTACATCCACACCTCTCCACACAGGCATAGCCCATACAGCATGCTCCCAGTGTACTTACCTGTTTGTCTGGAGGACCGTAGAGTAGCGTGTACTGGGGGAGGACCCCATCCATGAGTTTCTCCAACTCCTCCGATGTGAAAGCAGGGGCCCTTTCCCCAGTCGCACAAGCCATTGTCTCTTCCAGACCGAGGTCACAGCAGCACTTGCATTGTAGGTCCTCTCCTGTTTAAGATCAGGTATCGAGTGATTGAACAGATAGAAAATGGCGGTCATGTCCGGGGCGATGCGTACCATCACCGCCGGCGTAAATCGTCATTGGCTCCTGGGACCCATAGGGTCCAATGTTAACCATTGCAGCATTGCGCCATGGTCTTCGACCGCCTACCGCGACGGTGTACAACGCCAGCGCAGTTACCTCACGTCCCATTGTCCCACTTTAGAGGTCAGGCAGCCGCCATTTCAGGGGCCCACATGGCTTCATTTTTAAATGCGTCACACATACCTAGGCCTAGACTCAACACACATACAGGCCACTTTTTAGATTATGATTGGTGTTCTGTGTAAGCTGTGGGTACGTACCTCTGAGTTGTTTGACTCTGTGCTCGCTGTTGTCCTTCATAGGCACCGTCCGCTGGGACATGTGAGGCGATGGCGGCATCCTCCGGTGTACCGACCGTTGGTGGACCTGTCGACAATGGAGGAAAGACATGTGATAATCACATACAGGCTTGACCGTGCCACAATCCAGGAACTGTGTACACAGTTGGAGCCAGACCTGATGTCAGCTGTCCGCCATCCCACAGGAATCCCCCTTCAAGTGCAGGTGCTGTCAGTACTCCATTTCCTTGCAAGTGGGTCATTCCAAACAACAGTGGCCATAGCATCAGGGATGTCCCAGCCCATGTTTTCCAACGTGTTGTCCAGAGTGTTGTCTGCACTTCTGAAACACATGCGGAGCTACATCGTTTTCCCTCAGGTGGAGGATTTGCCTACAGTGAAAGGTGACTTCTATGCCCTGGGACATATCCCCAACATCATAGGTGCCATTGATGGGACCCATGTGGCTTTGGTCCCCCCCCTACAAGAGTGAACAGGTGTACAGAAACCGGAAGAGTTATCATTCGATGAATGTACAGATGGTATGTTTGGCCGACCAGTACATCTCCCAGGCTCAGTGCATGACGCCTATATCCTGTGGAATAGCAGCATCCCTCATGTGATGGGTCCACTCCAGAGGCACCGTGTGTGGCTATTAGGTGAGCACATGGAAGCTAGTCAGTGGGAATGGTTGTCTGGGTGTGGGGATATCCCTCCAGGTTAGTGTGTGTCTAACAGTTGTCCCTCGCCATTTGCAGTTGACTCTGGTTACCCCAACCTGTCATGGCTACTGACCCCAGTGAGGAATCCCAGGACCAGGTCAGAGGAACGCTACAATGAGGCCCATGGGCGAACTAGGAGGGTGATCGAGCGGACCTTCGGCATCCTGAAGGCCAAGTTCAGGTGCCTCCATATGACAGGTGGATCCCTATTCTACTCACCAAAGAAGGTGTGCCAGATCATCGTGGCCTGCTGTATGCTTTACAACTTGGCTTTGCGACAACAGGTGTCTTTTCTGCAGGAGGATGGTCCAGATGGCAGTGTTGTTGCAGCTGTGGAGCCTGTGGACAGTGAAGACGAGGAAGCAGAAGAAGAAGACATGGACAACAGGGACTCAGTGATCCAGCAATATTTCCAGTGAAACACAGGTAAGAATACAAACCCGCCTACTACATGTACTTAAACACTACTACCCCTCTACTGTCTGTCGTTTTCACCCAGTGTATGGTCACGGAGTTGTCACTTTCCCTTACGATTTCACAGATCTGTGTCCCACAGTGTGACATCTACTTTGATTCCTCATGGACCAGAGCTCTGTGACATAGGTATGTTGACATTACAAGTGAAAGAGCTTTTTGCCACAGTAATTGCTAATACAGTATTCCGAAATCACAGACTGACTCCAGATTGTTTTGTGCTTTAAGGGTGTTTATTTTAGTGCTCAAAATTGGAGGGGGTAGCAAAATGGTGAGGGGTGATGACGGAGGAATGTCCATGGCAGAGTCCAGTCTATTAGTCTCACAGGTGCATTGCGCAAATGGGCATAGGAAGTGGAGGTGGGGCAGTTTGAGGATGGACAGTGTGACAAAGTGGGACAGTAGGATGATAATCAGGGTGGTCTCATTTCTTGGCGGGGGTCTTGGCATCGTTCTCTGTCTTGTTCCTGGATCTCAGGGACTGTTTGCACGGTGGTTCTCCCTCTGCAGGGGGTGGGGTGCTGGTGTGGTGGTCCTGTGGCAGTGCCTCCTGTTCACTAGATCCGGCAGAGGTGGTGGGCAGTTCATTGTCCATGCTAGTGTCAGGGGCCCCTTGTAGTGCCACAGTGTCCCTCCTGGTGTTGAGTACTTCCTTCAGCACCCCTACGATGGTGCCCAGGGTGAAATTGATGGTTCTGAGTTCCTCCCAGAAGCCCATGTACTGTTCCTCCTGCAGGCGCTGGGTCTCCTGAAACTTGGCCAGTACCGTTGCCATCGTCTCCTGGGAGTGGTGGTAGGCTTCCATGAGAGAGGAGAGGGCCTCGTGGAGAGTGGGTTCCCTGGGCCTGTCCGCCCCCTGTCGCACTGCAGCCCTCCCAGTTCCCCTGTGTTCCTGGGCCTCCGTCCCCTGGACTGTGTGCCCACTACCACTGCCCCCAGGTCCCTGTTGTTTTTGGGGTGGTGGGTTAGCCTGGGTTCCCTGTAGTGGTGGACACACTGCTGATTGACGTGTCCTGGAGATGGAGGTATGGGCCCGCTGGGTGGGTGCTGTCCTGGTGTTTCCAGAGGGGGGGAAGCTCTGTGGTGGCCTGTGAGTGGGTGTGGGGAACCAACTGTCCCGAGGTCCCCAATGGGCCGGGCTGGACATTTAGATCCAGTTGGACAGAGGTGCTGTCATCACTGTGGGCCTCTTCTGTTGGTGGTGTGGACATGTGTGGACCCTCCTGTCTGGTGGCGTTGGGTAGGGGTCCTGCAGGGGTATAAAAGGATGTTTATTACATCTGTGTGTGCCATGGTGTGCAATGGGTGGGTGACCATGTACCCCAGTGCTTGCATTCCTGTGTGGGACCTTGTGTGATGATGGTTTAGGGGGGTGTATGGGTATGTGCAGTGGGCATGCTTTAGTGATGTGTGTCCATGTGTTGTTGTTGTATGCAGGGCTTGGTGTTGGGATGGGTGGGTTGTGATGTAGGGACATTTGTGAGGAGTTAGAGTGATGGGGTGAGGGTGGGGGTATGTGCTGGCATGCAGGTAGGGTGGGAGATGTAATAGTTAAGATTTGACTTACCAGAGTCCATTCCTCCACCTACTCCTGCGAGGCCCTCAGGGTGCAGAATCGCCAAGACCTGCTCCTCCCATGTTGTTAGTTGTGGGGGAGGAGGTGGGGGTCCACCGCCAGTCCGCTGAACCGCAAGGTGGTGTCTTGAGACCACGGAACACACCTTCCCCCGTAGGTCGTTCCACCTCTTCCTGATGTCCTCCCGATTTCTTGGGTGCTGTCCCACTGCGTTTACCCTGTCCACTATTCTTTGCCATAGCTCCATCTTCCTTGCAATTGAGGTGTGCTGCACCTGTGATCCGAATAGCTGTGGCTCTACCCAGACGATTTCCTCCACCATGACCCGGAGCTCCTCCTCCGAGAACCTGGGGTGTCTTTGCCGTGCCATGGGGTGGTGTAGGTGATGTGTGGGGTCATGTATGCTGATATGTAGTGGTGTGAAGTGTGAGGTGTGTGGAAGTTATGTGGGTGATGGTGTTGTGTGCCTGTGGATGCTAGTATTGTTGATGGTGGTGTCTCTCTCTGCCCTTCGTTCATGAATTTTGGTCGTAGGGGTTTGTGGGTGTGTGTTATATATTGTAATGGGTGTGTGGGAGTGGTGTGTGTATGTGTATCAGGTGTGTGTATTTGGATTTGTCCAATGTGGCTGTGTTTTGTAAATGTGTGTGTATTTTGAGCGCTGCGGTGTGTACCGCCAATGGAATACCGCGGTTGAAAGACTGCCGCATGGATTCGTGGGTTGTGATAGTGTGGGCGTATTTCTGTTGGCGTGACGGTGGAGGTCTTGTTTTTGCCAGTTTATCACTGACCTTTGGTGTGGTGGACTTGTGTGGGTGTCTGAATTTTGGCGGATTCCTTGCTGTGGGTCATAATAGCTGTGGCGGTTTTCCGCGGTGGTGTGTTGGCGGTCTTCTGCACGGCGGTAAGCGGCTTTTACCGCCAGTGTTGTAATGACCGCCTACATTTCTAACATTCACCAATATGAAAACACCCCTTGAGTACAAAAATTAAGAAGAGGTTATCGGATCACTGCCCTCCTGGTGCCCACAGTATTCTCAGTGTGTTGCGTTTGTATGCAGTGCCTATCTAACTAGGCAAGGACCTGTCCTGTTTAACTGGGGTTGTTAAGCCTCTGCACATTCTATGTTATATAGGATATACGTCCTGGTCCATGGCACCATATTATGATTAGTAAATGCCCTGTACGACATGTCAAGCAACATATCGCATCTCAAAAAATAACAGTTAATGATGCCATAATAGTGGCAAAATAAACTAACTGCAAGCCCCCCTGCCCGACCCACTTCAGCATCTGTCATACCAAAGGCATTCCCATAAGCCAAAAAAATCAGAAATGTAACTAAGACATTGCAATATCCAGCATATGCTGGTGTAACACATTGAAGAAACATATGGGGTGTACCCTCATGGGGGTGATCAGAGTCCCAGTGATCCCCAGGTGAGTGGACGTGGGCAGGAAATATAGTAGAGTTCCAGCCAGTCGTGATCTGCTGCATTTGGAGCGTAGAGCCTGCACTGTAAAGCATTATTGCCGGATCACCAGGTGAGGGCCATGCTACCGATAAGCGACAGAGCAATAACAGGAAACATTCTACATGACTAGGCGAGAACCCTATTCATTGTATACCACAGCCACGTTACTGCTCTCGTTGTCCTGGGTGTGCAGCTGGCACCGCGGCATGGAACCCCATGGGCAGGCCTTCATAACCAGTACAAGTGGAACCGCAACCAGGGCATACCAGAAGTCTCCTCACCCCTAGCGGTTTATGGGTTCTCGTTATCAGTATCGTTGTCTGATTGCTCACGATGTTGTGGGGAAAGTTTTTTTTTTTTTTTTTTTTTTTTTTTTTTTTTTTTTTTTATAAATATATAGGCAGGCGAGCTGGGTAGACCATTGCGTAGGGTATCTCTACCTTCTGGAGCTTCGTTTTGACATGCAGTAATTATTTACGGGATGTCTGCACTGCCGCTGTGAAGTCTGGGAAGATGCTACACAGTTGCCCTGGTAGCTGATACCTTTCGTCTCCCGTGCCAGCCCAAGCACAGTATCTCGATCCCTATAGTTTAGTGGCTTGGTTGTGATCAGCCTCAGGTGAGAGGGTTCGGGGGAGAGGGACCCCCTGGGTGGTTGACTTGTCATTAACGATCCGTGTGCTCTTTGGACCACCAACGAGTGGGATAAGTGTCAGTGCCAAAAAGGTCTATTAACATACTTTCAACATATTGTTTCTTTTTTCCTGTGTTTGTTGACTCCAAGACACAAATAATGCATAGTTTATTACAGTGGTTGAGGGCATCTAAGTCTTCATTCTTACCCTATATGATTGCCTTTATTTTTTCCAAGTTTAAGTCTTCAGTTTTAGATATGCGCTGCTCTGCGCAGTGATGGATGCCTGTTTCTAATTTGGCAGTCAAGTGATCCATGTGCAGATTCAGTGTGTCGATCTTCCCATCTACACATTGCAAACTCTGATGCATGGCCAGAAGCATAGTCTCAAGTGCCATTGTACCTTGGGGTGATGTGACGGACTCCCTCTCTGAAGGCAAATCTGGCTGGGGTTTGGTAGCTTGCTTTTTCTCAAATGTTGTAAGAGGTTGACTTCTATCTACCTTCCCCATTGTGTTCTGCGAGCGCAGCATGTCTGTGGGATATGCAACAGTGGGGCTTCAATATTCTCTTTATCCTGGAGTGCCCATCCCCAGCGCGCCCGATTCTGGAAGTGCCTCTGCCCAAAGCACAACCCATAGGCAGTGTGTCCCCAGTCAGATTCACAGGCAACAGAAGGCTCCAGTGGTGGCACCGCAGATGGACCAGCATCTCTCTCTATTTGGAAACTATTGACGAATGTGCAGTGCCTGCGATCCCCAATGCACTGTATGGGGCATGTGGTCTGTTGTAGTCAGTGAGAGTAGGGCAGACTATGCCAATGTTGAGTTCCTGCACTCGTTCCGTACAGCAAGCGTCATTTTCTCTGCGATTGCCACTGCAGGTTGCACACCCCAGTACCAGGAGTCCTAATGTGGTCCCTGCCTGAGTTCTGGAAAGGTTCCTGGGCCAAAATGGCTCTCACTATCTCCGCTGTCACTTAGCAGTCACAGCAATGTCGCCAGTCACACCCCTGTAGTGGGAATCCCCCAGGACGCCCACACCGGGTGCTGCATCTGCTCCTGGGCCGCGATCTCTCTCACCAGCACCGCTGCCCCTCGATTGCCTCTGCAGTCGCCACCTGTCTGGACAGCCTCCACTCACCGCCCGACAGTCCCAACCAGCATAGTCGCAGCAGCAGGCCCAGGCTCAACCATATCTCCGGTGCACAGCAAGTGCTCTGCCTGGGGTAACCAGTCTCGACTCTATGCAACCTTGGCTGCTCCTCTCGACTCCACACACAAGGCGCGGACTTGGTTGATTGCTGCAGAGTGCGATACAAGCCCCAGCTCTCAATTTCAGGGCATACGGACTCCTAGCGCTCTCACTGTTCAGTTGCCCCTAATATCAGGGTAATGGTGTGCCGGATGGCAGGATACTTAAATGATTTTGTCTCCAGACTGGCGGCACTGCACTGGGGTGCGGCCATCTTGCAGTGGGCTCTCTAGCGCCCCCAACTACGTTGAATCTTCAACTACTCAAGCTCCTATTTCTTGGTACCCATCAGCTCCTTATACCCTACACTTCCATTTTTGCTTTTAACGGTTGTGCCCTCTGCGTCCTCCGCACCCTGTGCTCTGTACTTGTTAGAGTGTAGCTTTTTATAATCAAAATTAACCTGAAATGTTTATGAATTAATGCATAATAATGCTGCATAGAAAATGTATTGGTGTGTTTTACTAAAGGTGTGTTTGAAATGTGCCCACGGGGAGTGGCCACTAATGTATACGATGATTAATGAAATTGACTAATGAAAAATTAATGCACTAATGTATGATTTTGTACTAGTATTAAGAGTTATATGTTAAGGTTTTGCTAATTAATTCACTAGGCCTTAGTTAGCATGAGTTTGGCCTAGCTGCCCGGTTTCATATTAAGTGTGTTTTATTAACGTGCAGTGTGCTGACTTGCTGAAGGACATGTAACCGTATTTTTCCAGAAGCTAGAAGATGAGTGTAACCGTAGTAGATTCATTCTCATGAAGACTGGACTTGCTCAAGGAAACATTCTTGCCGAATGCAACAGTGTAAACTTGCAACAGGTACAAGTTCGCCTAAACTGGTATAGACAATGGAACTACTGACTGGGTCTGTGAAAGAACCACGAGAACATGAAATCATACCGGACATTTTACCCGATAGAGACGTCAATCACAGGAGCCAATAAACTACGTGAGAACTGTTATGGGGGTGACAATTTTAATGAGGCGACAAGAAGACAATTGGATGGAGATGATGGTGCGCCAAAACTTGCCCAATTGGAAATTAGAGGACTGTACAACAAGTCTGATATAAAATTCTTGGCCACAAGGAGAAATTAGCCATTACAAGCTATTCCTAGCCAATCTTTGCTGCCCTCTTGCCCTAGCCATTGCAAGCTATTACAAGCCATTTGCCATTGCATGCTGTCACTATGGCACTCTGTTACTCTACCTAAAGACTTTGATGTTTGCTCTTCAAACCATCCTTACTTTACCTTACTCATTCCATATTTTTCCTCCTTATGAGGGAGGTATTCCCTTTTGTCCGGTCTTGCTGGGTTTCCTGGCTGATGGCGAATCAACTGATGTCCTGAGGACGAAGACTGACTCTATATTCTGACCCATTGCAGAGGGTAACTATATGATGATGAAAATGTAATTGTCTGTTTGCCTTTCTTTTCTAGGTACCAACTGTTTCTTTTGATAGAGGCCGTAGACAGATGTTTTCTAAATTTATGTTACTAAATTGTTTTGCATGAAGCCCAACATGCTAATGCTGATTCGAGGTTAGTTAAGGAATTCACTAAACGGACGCAAATAGACAAATGACTGAATCTATGCTTTGTTGAACAATGCGCTAAGGATACTCTGCTAAAGTTAACCCATGTTGACGTCGTGCTATGTTCTAATGTTTATGATTTTTGCTTTGATGAAATCGTATTCAAGTTGCCACATTATAACAGTATTGGTGTGCTTTATGGTTATGAGACTAATAAACTTGCTAGTAGAGTGTAATCAATAGGGAATAAACATCATAAAATTTGCTAAATCTGGTGTGGTTATTCATGACTGAAAGGTCATGGTGTGTTTTGATTCTTATTGACGTCATTGACAAATTTGATTGATTTGCTATTGTGAATATTGATGAAGTTATTGATCTATTGAATGACATGTTGACTAGTGATCTCGTCCTAAGGTGTCTTCAATCAGGGTCAAAAGGTTCATCGGCCTGAGTGAATAACTTATCTAGATTGGGACGCCGTTAGCATTCTACCCTTTTGGATTTCCTGTACACATTGCAAGGTGCTTGCAGACTGTGCTCATCCATGTCACCAGTGTCCCCCTTTTTGCATCCTACACTCCATTATATACTACTCAACCTTGCACCTGCACCCTGTTTTGGCCCAAGCACCATGTGCTCCTCCATATGCAGTGAGCTTGCAACTTGTTCTTCCACATATCCACCTCCATGTACTCTGTGCTTCCACCCTAGTTTCTCCCATTTCTACTCTGATCTCCCAAGCATGTACATTTCACTCCCACCCACATACCCTCTTTTCACTCTTTCATCCAGCGCTCCTCCTTGCACCCTCTGTTGGTGTGTGTTGGTTTTTATATTAGGGAAAAGGTTCTCAGTAAAACTTCACTCGCATACATCACATGGACTAGAAGCATGCAGTGAGCAGGCTTCACGAACAACAGTTGTATGTGAGCGAACATAAATGGGAGACAGTGTTGGGATGGAAGAGTACTAATAAATGTATTTTCCCTTATGTATTACTACAGTGGACTAAAATGAAATATGTTCCTATTAGTACAACGCAGCCTAACGTAAGAAGACAAGAAACCAATCGCAGCCAATTCAGAGAGATATCACAGAAAACAAGGCAATATTCGAAAGACTTGTATAATAACATTTGATTTGATCACTTGTGCTCTTGTTCTGGCTAAATAGTAAATACCTCTATATCCAACTTTTGACATAAGGAAACAATATGACACATGCATGCGCCCAAAGAGAAGCATGCTATCATTCCATCACTGCTGAAACCTTTCAAATGCGTTGCACACCGCTGTGGACATTTTTTTTTCAACATACTAAAGCCAAATATCTCAGCATTGCCATTGTTACATGTTGGTGGTGGTAACATCAGGTTTCTGGTTGCTCAAAGATCTCAATAAATGAAGTAGGTGATCGTTCTGAATACCCGCCTGTGAAAGATTTCAAGCATTCTTCTATTTTTCAGCAGGAGAAAACCATGGGATATGGTATTTATTGTCGTTCTTACTTTGTGGCTTTCACAAAGAGAACTGTATGTTTGAATTATCCTAAATGAAACGTTTAGGTTTGGAATGGGCTTCGATGCCCGAGAGGTAGTAAATTGGTCATGTGCAGGTAGTCGTTGATGCGAAATATACTAATTTGGGGCTGTTCTTTAAATTGCGGGTGTCGGCACCCGAACTTCGGGGAACTATAGCACAAGAATAGATCTACAAATTAAAAAAAATATGATCTGTGGCAGTAGACCTCCCTTGATCTTAATGGCTGACCTGACGATCACGCGGAATATAACAATTTTCAGACTTCTTCAAAATTCACCAAGTGGTGAGATTTCTCTTCAGCCTTCCTTGCCTTGTAAACTGCCAGTGGCACAGGTCACAACGCCTAAGAAATCCCTAGGCTATGCGAGGTATTGGTATAGAAAGCACCTGTAGTTTTTAAGTCGTTTTTTTTCAGCCTTTGGTGCAGTCTAAAATATGGTTATAGCATTATTGATTTAAAAGTTTATTTTAAAGGCAAGAAGGTCGCGATATTGATAAAACAACTACCAGTATGCCATACTGCACGGCATGGCGCTCATGTGCCTCAGTTGAAGGTGCTGAAAAATGTATACTGCGCAGAATGCATCTGTTATTTAATGTTCTTGAGAACAGATGGACAATGTTGAAAGCATAATAAACTCTCCTTGATTTCTTTTTCTTTAAAAAATAAAATAAAAGCAAGCATAAAAATGTACTTGAAAAAGGTAGGGATTCGTTGTTGCAACTAACACTTAAGTACAGTGTATTTCTTGGTCAGCCATGCAAGCTGATATACTCATGTGGTAGGAAGGTGGAGAAGTATAATCTTCTATGAATTGAATGCAGTAAACACTGAAAGCGGACATTTCTCGTCTGAATACAGGTTCTTCTAGTCAAGTATTATGCTCTATGGGATACTTGATTACGAAATAGCAGCCAGTGATACTAAAATAATTTTCCCGGCATGCACAAGAAACAATATATAGAGAAAACAAACAAGCTTTATCTAGCCAGCTGACATAGTCAATCTGTTTAACTGGCTGGAATTTGCAAGTCGTTTTAGTTGATTTGAAGAGATCAAAAGCAGTAGTTGAGAACCTGAAAAGACTGAAACACCAAACAGAGTTCCAGCTATGGCAGTAATGAAATAATGAAAGTCGGGGAGTGGCGTCATAGGTGCAGTGAGAACTGTGAAAGAAACAGATGTAGCATCGTTTTATTTATTTTTTGTGAGGAGGTGAATATAACTTTTTGAATTTAAAGAGATTAAGGCAGGTTAATATTTGACTCCTTAAATCTGGACTCTTACACTAGGAAAATCTGCATTTTACGGGGTTTCTGTTATCCTTGCTTAAAGCGTTTTGACAGCAGTCAAAGATGCATGCACAGCCAATCTGCAATAACATGTCCTGACCATAGACCCTCCTGCTGCCATAAAAATGCCTTCCAATTTAGCCTAACACCAAACCGTTTTTAAGGCTGTAGCTCTTAGAAGTTGGAAAGAGGACGCTCTTAAGGCAGAGGCTGTTGATTCATACTGGTTTTATCCCTGAGCATCATAGAATTCGGTGTGTGTGTGTGGGGAAATTATCTTAGTTCTTCTACGATTATTTAAAAAACTAACCAGTATGAGAAAAATGTAATTTTTGAGATTTCTAATCGTGTTACAATCTGAAACTCTATTTAAAGTTAGCACATATATAAAATTTGTGAATTAAATTGTTATTATTATAGTCATTAAACATCTGCAATGCCACATTAACACCCACAGTGTAGAGCAGTGGTTCCCAACCTTTTGACTTCTGTGGACCCCCACTTTATCATTACTGGAACCCGGGGACCCCCACTGAGTGATAATTGGAATCTGGGGACCCCCCCCCCGAGCCATTACTGAAAGCTGGGGACCTAATCTGTTAATATTATTTAATTTTCTAAACAGTCGGGGACCCCCTGAGGCGGCTTCACGGACCCCCAGGGGTCCCCGGACCACAGGTTGGGAACCACTGGTGTAGAGTATTTAGGAACTGGAGGTTTATACATTCAGCTGTCCATGAGTAAATGACATACCAAAAATGACTGTCACACGAGTTTCTGAATTAAGTCGTATGAGTGAGATAAATTATACAGACAATGTTCTGTAAGGTTACCTACTAGAAGTAACAGTGTTTCAATTAACAACCTGCGTCATCTGCTGAAGTGGGATTCGCATCCAGTCATCAGTGAGAAGGAAGTCCAAGCTGATTTTTATGCTCTTGTGGAACCTGGGGCCCATGTCATTTTCAGTTATAAGTGATACATTCTGACGAATGACCTAGGGCAGACAAGGGTCCCTCTATAAATTCCTAACCATCAGAGACAAAGTCCCTCAGGCTACTTGTTTCTGATTGTATCCCAAAGAGGTTTTGAGTAGATGATTTGTGAAGAAGGACAGGTAGATGTTGCCTGTTTTGAGAATGGCTACAGGAAGTTGTTAGCAGGAGAGAAACTTGCTAGTGTCTGATGCAAGATTGGGTAAGTGGTCATTGAAGACGGAGGCTACTAGGTCTATGAGGGTTAACATCCAAATAGTTTGAAAAAAATGAAAGGCCTGTCAATAGGATTTTAGTAGCTGTAATCCACCAGGTGACTGAGGTGCCAATCTGCAACCACATTATGCATTCCAGGCATGTCTTTAGCTCTAACCTAGACTATCTAGAACAGTAAATTCCCAAAACGGTGTTGTAGGAAACTGGCCCCTTATTAGCAGCACCCCCTCACTTTTGTTTTTGCCTGATATCTGATGCTAGCTCGACTAAGTGTGTGCTGGGATCCTGCTAACCAGGCACCAGCACCTGTGTTATTTCCCTAAAACTGTACCATTGTTTCCTCAATCGGCACACCTCTGGCACACAGATAAGTTCCTTGTAAAAGGTACCAGTGGTGCCAAAGGCCCTGTGGCCAGAGAAGGTCCCTAAGGGCTGCAGCATATATTGTGCCACCCTAAGGGACCCCTCATCAAACACATGCACACTGCCATAGCATGTTGTGTGTGTTCGTGGGGAGAGAAAGTTAAAGTCGACATGGCATTCTTCTAAGGGTGCCATGCCCACAAACCCACTTCCTGTGGCATAGATAAGTCACCCTTCTAGCAGGCCTTACAGCCCTAAGGCAGGGTGCACTATACCGCAGGTGAGGGCATAGCTGAATGAGCAATATGTTCTTACAGTGTCTAGGTCCATTCTTAGACATTGTAAGCGCAGTGTGGCCATATTAGGTACATGGGCTGGGAGTTTGTCATTACGAACTCCAGAGCTCCATGATGGCTTCACTGAAGACTGGGAAGTTTGGTATCAAACTTCTCAGCACAATAAACCAGTGCCTGTGTTGGATTTATTGTAAAATGCACACAGAGGGCATCTTAGAAATGCCCCTTGTATTTTACCCAACTCCTTAGTGCAGGGCTGACCAGTCTGTGCCAGCCTGCCACTAACAGACAAGTTCCAGACCCCATGGAGTGAGAGCCTTTTTTGCTCTCTGGGGTCAGGAACAAAGCCTGCTCTGGTTGGAGGTGCTACACACCTCCCGCTTGCAGGAACTGCAACACTTGGCGGTGAGCCTTGAAGGCTCAAGCTTCCTGTTACAGTGCCCCATGGCACTCCAGCTAGTGGAGATGCCTTCCACCCCTGCCCAACCCCCCCCCCCACCCTCACCTCCAGACCAAGCTCCATTCTTGGAGGCAGGTACAGCTGGAAAATTAGGTAAAACAAGGAGGAGTGACCATTGCAGCTAGGACCACCCCTAAGGTGCCCAGAGCTGAAGTTACCCCCTATTAGCAAACTCCTCCATCCTGCTTTGGAGGAGAGGGACCAATAGGGATAGGAATGAGCCCCCCGCCCAAAGTGAGTGGGCACAGGAAGGGTGTAACCACCCTCCAGGACAGTAGCCATCAGCTACTGACCGCTGTAATGCCCCTAAATCCAATATTTAGGGACACCCCTCAACCTTACTCACCAGATACCTGGCGTCTTCAAGAAGAAAGAAGGAGGACTGCCAAGCCGACTCCAGATTAAAACTGACCTAGCCCTACCGGCATGTCTGCAGCTTCAAGACTCCTGCTTCAAAAAGGCAATGCATCCTGCAGGACCAGTGATCTCTGCAAACCCCCAGACAACTGCCTGCCCAGCAGAAGACCAGGATCTCCTGAGGACAGTGGCCCTGTCCAGAAGAAACCTTCAAAAAGGATTCCAGAACTGCCCCAGATCCGCAAGCCCTGCCCACTCTGCACCTGACGCCCACAGCTGAAGTCCAGATGTCCCACCCATCCAGAAAAGGTCCCTATGCGATTCCAACCTTAGGTCCACCCTGGGTTGACCCGTCCTGGCCAACGCAATGACTCCTGCAGCCTGAATCCAGAGGACCCCCCTTGACCGCACCAGATCCAACGAAGATACCCGACACCCAACTCCTGCACCTGCAGCGCCCTGGCCTTGGGGAATCTGATTGACAGTCCAGCAACGTCCAGTGGGCACCTCCCCTACCTGTCCAGCCTTTGGTTTCCCAGAGCCGACCCCCTGGACCCCGCCTGCAGCATCTTTTGTGACCCCCGGGGCACCCCCTATTGAAAAGCATCGGGTGCCCAGCTATGTTTGCACCCTGCACTGGGCCACCCCTGAGCCGCAGAGGTTGTGTGTTCAGTGTGAACCTATGCCCCCCCACCCCCGGTGCTGGCCTAAACCCCGCAGGCCTGTGTCCTGAAACTGCAGGTACTTACCTTCAATGTGCTTTCTACCGAGCACCCCCAGTCCTCTTAGGATTCCATTGTAAACCTGATGCCAAATTTGACCCCTGCACCCAGCTGGCCCCATGTTGCTGGTGGTGCACTTTTGGGGTCAACCTAAACTTTGAGCTTTGGATATCCTAACCTCCAAATACTGGAATTGAAAGTTGTGTACTTACCTGTTAACCGTGCTAACACTTTTCTCCCCCTAGGACTCTATCGACTCCTATGAAAAATTGCACTAAGTGTCAACTTTTGAAATTGAAACTTGTTACTTGTAAATTGCTTTACCTGCAAAAACCAAACAAAGTACATATGTTTGATACCTATTTACAACTGTACTTACCTGCAACAAAAACCTTCTGGTTCTAGTACTAAAGTAACAAAATAAATTTTTGCTGTATAAAAACAATTGGCCTGGAGTTATTCATTGAGAGTGTGCCACATTGACTGAGTCCGAACAACAAATGCTTTGCACTACCCTCTGATTAGCCTAACTGCTCGACCACACTACCACAAAAGAGAGCATTAGTATTATCCTCTTTATCCTCTGTTAAGCCTCTGGGGAACCCCTGGATTCTGTGCACACTATGCCTCATTTTGAGGTGTGGCTAATGATCTTGTACTCCCTAACAGGTTATGTATTTGACTACCATGGGATTGTACATTCTTAGAGGAACTGAACATTGTGCTCTGTTTTGTGAAGGTGCGCAAGATGAATAGGCCTGCAAGGAGGTCTAAACAGGTGATCTGCATGTTGGATTTCGCCAGAGACCATCTTCTACCATTTTTAAACTTGCCAAGGTGAAAACCCCTAACCCACCTTACACCCCCCCCCTAATTCGCCAAATAGCAGACCCTAGAAGTAGATTAGGGTAGAAGCTGCAAATGTCTCTGCCATTCCAGGCTTTTAAGCGTTTGAGCCCCCAGTTTTCTAATTTCGGTCTACGTAGGAAAGACTTTTCCTCTGATTTCAAATGTTTATTTTTAATTTCTTTCTGTAGTAATAGAGGCCCTGGAAACACTGCAGGATGGAGGATGCTATAAGACCTCCAGAAGTAGATAAAAGTCTAGGAAATACATGTTACTGAGAGATCTCAACGTTTTCTTATTTTTTTTTTCACGGGAAGCTCAAACATACAGGAAGTGGAATAAGTTACAAACAAATTATTTTGTTTGAGTAAGAGACATAGCGACTTTGCTATATTTATGATCGAACCCAGGTTCAGAAAGAGATGGATAGCCATTTGTATCTCTGAGGTATACCCCTAATATATCAAACTCCCATTACATTGCAACCACTACATCGACCTGGTTACTTCATCGGATGTCAGTATATCACCAGGTAAGTCGATGTAAGAATTTAAGATTCGAGACAGAGAGAGAATACATGAGTCGAAACTGTGTAAAATCATTCTTTTTTTTTGTCATCAAGGTGTGACATTATAAATCACAAAGCTGAAGGGGTTATTTTGCAAATAGTACTAGGACACCGAGATAGCAATGTGGGTCCCTATGTCACACTCTTTTTAATAATATGCTTATTTAGGGGTAGTTAGCATGAAAAACAGCGAAACTTGTATTAATAACAGTATGTGGAATACTGGAATATACTGTTTTGTTGTATGTAGTCAGAAGAAGCGGAAACTAATTATGCAGTTAGGAATATAGAATTTTAGAAACAGAAGCCCTCTGCCTTCTTTTAAACATACACATTCTATCTCAAAAAGGAAAAGATTCTTGGAATTCTGCAGAGTGACTTGGAGCTGTCAATATGATGATGATGAAACTCTTATTTCAGAGGAACCCATGTTACATTATTTTTTTAACTGGACCCCTGAAATCTTTTCCATATTTCGCAGGTAAAACATGAGTTTTCATTCCTCTGCATCATGTGCAATATAAACGACCAAACATATAACCAGCAGCATTATAGCCTGTGTAGTTATGGTTAGGTCAGACTTTTCACTGAAAGATATTCTGTGTTTTCTTAGTAATGTTCACACTTTGATGAATCTATATGAAACTTCCCAATGAAAAGTTCATCCTCTTAGGTTTTATGGCAAGTTTTGTGCCGATCTGCACGGTGGGGGAGGGGGGCACAAAAAGTAGGAGAGGGGGTCAAAAAAGTGACCTTTCCCGTTTTTACTTCCATTTTGCTTTGGTTTCTCAATACAGAAAACAAAGCAGACCAGAATTAGCATAAAATTAGACCTTTACTCAAATAAGTGTTTTAGTGTACATCTGGTCAGTATGTTTCAAGAAATTAGTGCTTAAAGTTTTGGTCTGGGCAGGAAGTGATTGGATTCTAGAGATATCATGATAATTCAAAAGGTTATTTTTGTTTTGCCTGTAGCATTAGTGTTGTATCATAACTTTGTACAAAATGTGGCAGTTGCTTAGCTTGCTTCCCTTAATCTTGGTATATTTATAGTTGTCAAGGGTACAGTGTTAAAAGAAGAGGTAAAAAATGTGTTAGCTTGATGAATCCACTTGTAATGTGACACACATTTAGCATTGTTAGTCTTCTGTGTGTATGGCATTCTGGAGGTGAGCCTGCCGTTGTGCTTCCAAAGCAAGGGAAATGAGTGTCAGCATGGAGGAAAAAAGGGTGATACAGAAGCTACGAGCTGTCCCAAGACGGAGGGAAACAAAAGACCATGCTGCAACAGGCACCAGGGTGGTGAGGTCTGGCAGTGCCTCACAGAGTTGCCCTTTCTTCCCTGAACCATCTTGACACACTATCTGGAGACCTCTAAGAGCTAAAGAGGTTTGGATGCCCTCTTTGTGAAGCTGTTGAGCAAGTATGTAGTTTATGAGTCCCCTTGGTTCAGTGACACTGGTTTCCATAGGTCAGTGGCCCTTGCAATTGGGCCCGCTGAACCTACAGTGAAGGAGGCACCATAACCGAACTGAGCAGCGACCCTCCATGTCATTTGGTGAAGGAAAAGGTGCCTGGAATTAACACTAATGCATTATAGACGAGAGCCACATCGCCCTGAGGTCACACCCAGATAGATAGTGGTGTCAGAGCGCTGCAGATGAAGAGAACCACAACATATAGTTCAGTAGAGGACTCACTCCCACGCTGCCAAGCACTAGCTACAAGGGGGGAGCCTAGAGTAGCAGGGGGAACTGGGACAGACCTGGAGAACAGGAGAGAAAATGCTGTAAGAAAAAAAGATCCAGAGTGAAAGTCCATACATTAATGAGTCATTGATGGGCAGAGTGGTAAGACTGAGGCTTACCCCCAGAAAGGGGGGCGGGGAGATGTGCGAGCAATGGCAATGACCGAAGGGCTCTTGAAACAACAGAAGACAACAGACATAGTACAGAAGGAGGCCCGAAGTGAGGGCTTCAAAATCATCTAAAAATAGATGCAATTAAAGGCAGAAAGATGGACGTGATTGCAAAGATCGATTCCCTCCCAGATAGGAGAAATGCAAATAAAAAAGAAGCAACACAACATACACAACCGAAAAGATATATCTAGTGAGCAGTATTACTTATATCCGGGGTTTGTTGTGTTATAGATATCATATACTTAGTAGATATTTATGGATGTGTTTGATTGCTTCTAGTCCTGATGAATTCCTTTCAAAATGAGTTTCTGAAATGAAACATATTAGCAAAAATGTTTTAACCTTTAAATGGACTTTTGTATGCAGAATAAAAGTTGACGTTGTGACTAATTTTGTGATAGGAATCAATTGTTCAACAACAGTAATCTTGAACAATTTTTGGTGTGATGATAGACTTTATTGAACCTTCACGAACAGTTTTGCATGAAATCGTGAATGAGAGAGGGCACCTATTGGAGACCAAGCTAAATTGGAAAGTCTTGTAGTAAAGAGATGTGAAGGAGGGAACAATATGGGAAGACTAATGGCTCTGAAGTTGCTGAAGAGACGGGACCATTCTCATATTCTGGCTGTCAAGGAGAGGGATGGTGCTGTGGCTACAGCGCGTGGGGGCAGGAGTGCGTTGGGGGAAGGAGAAAAAAATAAGCATTCCACCACTTCTACCAAACCTTCTACTGAACAGAACCAGTGGACATGGAGGAAATAACATGTTACATAGTCAGTGTAAAACGAGGAGAACTGACTGCAGTGGAGCCAGAGACCTATAACATCATAAGACGCCATTAACACCACTGAAAACAAGCAGGTCTTTAAAGCAGTCTACCCCACATTGGCTTTTTATATCTCTATTTGGCTGCTGAGCGCCAGCATACCCTTGTAATAGTGTACTTCACAGATGCACATAACATGAACCTGTCAGGTATTAAAAAAACTAAGTTTACAATGAGATACCAGCTACAGGAGAAATTACCCCTATGGTAACCAAAGCTAAGGTCTCTGTGTCCTTAAACATGGGAAATAAATTAAGAAAAATGTAGCTCCTACAAGACAACCTCATTAATAAACAGTGATGCTAAATGTACAAGAAAATAATAGCAGGGCATCTAAGCCAGCTCATGCCCCTACTTATCTACCAAGACCAACCACAGTCCATTACTAAAAGATGAAAATGGAGCAATACAAAAAAGGTGAACTATCTGATAGCTGTAGCTGACCAATAAAACGTGTTTGACACAGTAGGTTGGGCCTTTCGGAAAGAAGGGGCTTAGGAAACAGATTAATCTCCATAACATTGGTGGCCTCTTCAAACCCCATCACTAGGATTTGATCCAATGGCAAGGATGCCGCAATGATAACTGTCAAACGAGGGATGTTTGCCGCTATCACTTCTGCGCTTAACACAGTACTTGGAGCCACTGACCCAAAAGATCCGAGATGTGGTTGCTGCAAAGCGAGCGTATCTGGGAAATGATTACTGTAGGCTTATTTGCAGATGATATGTTGGTGGCACTGGCCTGTGAGTCATTGCATTCACTTTTGGAAGAGCTACAAAGCTTTTATGCAATGTCTGGGTGTTAGACCTGGCATCCTTGGCGTGGCTTCCTGTAAAGTTTTGCCCTCTAACCTTTTTTTCTGAATTCTTTCTTGCTGGCTTTAGGATTCTGGGCATGTTACCACTGCTGATCAGTGCTAAAGTGCAGATGTTCTGTACCCTAAACATGGTAACTTTGGCTTACCCACAATTGTCATATTTAATTTACTTGTAAGTCCCTGGTAAAGTGCAATATAGGTGCCCAGGGCCTGTAAATTAAATACTACTAGTGGGCCTGCGGCACTGATTGTGCCACCCATTACAGTAGCCTTTCAAACATGTCTCAGGCCTGGCACTACTGAGCCTGCTTGTGTAGTTTTAAAGTGCCACTAGGACCTCTTATCTTTTCTCATAGAGCACATGGTTACCCAGCGCTGTAAAACAGAACGAGCATTTAACAGTCTGCAGTTGGTTTAGCTAATTAGGATAGAGTCAGGACCTGGCAAGTGCACCCAATTGCCAGGCCCAAACTTTCCTTTTTGTTACCTACGTCATCCCTAAGGTAGGCCGTGGTTAGCCCCGATGGCAGGGTGCAGTGTATTTAAAAAGTTGGGCATGTACTTTAAGGTTTAACATGTCCAGGTAGTGAAAAACTGCTAAATCCATTTTTCACCATTGCAAGGCCTATCTCTCCCATAGGTTAACACTGGGGTTACCTTGAAGCATCCTTCAAGTGTAACTTTAAACGGGGAAAAGATAGAAATATGGAGTATGGTGTGTCTAGACTCTCAATATAAAATCACAACTTATTGCGAAGTCGGATTTTAAATTGTAAGTCTGAAAATTCCACTTTTAGGAAGCTGGCATTTTGTTTTTTTACTTTAACCATTCTGTGCCTCTGCCTTTCTCTGAATATATGTCTGGACTAGATGACATCTGTGCTTTGTACATTACCTCTAGACAGTCACACACAGAGGGAGCTTACGTGTGACATCTGCATTCTGATAGCCCATCATCAGGCAGATGGGGCTTCCTGGGTTAGAAGGGTGGGAGGAGCTGACACACCATGAGTAAGGCTGTTCCTCTCCTCACACAAAGGGCTGCACAAACCCCTGTAGAGTGTCTGGAGACAGGAAAGGAAAGTCAGTGACCTTATTATCTTTGAAGGCCTCTTTGAAGTTTCCCCCACTTCAGAGGCACATTTGGGTATAAGTACTGGGTCCCACACCAAATCAGAACTCTACTAGAACCAAGGCGATTTGCTAGGAAGAAGGACTGCTGTGCCTCCAGGAGGGACTGCCACTCTGCAACTGAATTGCTGTGTTGGCCTGCTGCTTGTTGTGTGCTGCAGGAGGGACTGCCCCTTTGCCCCTTGCTTTGCTGTGTTGGCCTGCTGCTTCTAGCCTGGAATAAGAAGACTGGACCTTTTCTCTACATCCTTGCACCAAAGATTCCCCAAGGGCTTGTTGGCTTGCTCCCATTTCACAGAAGTCTCAGGGTCATAAAAAGACTTCCCTTGCACAATGACTGCTGTTAGATTCAGCTACTCCTGAAGTCTAACCCTCCTGGATTTGCCCACATTCAGCTTTGGGCATCATGGTGTGTCTGTGGACATTTTGCAAAGACATGCTCGTACCCTCACTGTGTACCGACAGAAAGCTCCATGAGTCTGCATTGCTGATCGAAGACTATTATTGGTGCCTGTTTTCCATGAAGCCGCACTGCCGAAAGCAGTTCAGCGTGGCCCGATGCACCCGTTGTCCATTAGAGGTGGGAGGACCAGTCACTACGCTGCTCTGATCCCACCCATAGGTACCAACCAAGGGAGACTGCTGCGCCTGCCCTTGTTGCCTCTCAACCATATCGGACTCCAGCATGGCTCATCACTACTTTGCTGACACCTGAGGAAAGATACTGTGCATGTCGACCTGCGCTCACAGGCTGCCCAAAACCTGAACGGTTAAACCCAATCAGCTTGTTCCATATTTACCTTCATATTTGGTGAAGCACTTCCTTCGCTCCTCGACATCGAGGAAACGCCTTGTCACCTTGCCTGACTTTACCGTAAAGGGCATAATTGATGCTAGTGTGTTCTCCACACTATAGTTGCATACCTTCTTTAATTAATCATAAGTTGAGATCTATTTATTGGATTTTTGTCGTTTGGGTCTCATTTTACTAAGATACTCTATATTTTTTCGAAACTAGTGTGGAGTCTTTTTGGTGGTGTCTTTCACTGTGTTACTGTACAGGTGGTTTACAAATATTTTGCACATTACCACCTGCGTTAAGCCAGTCTAATGTGTGTCAAGCTACCAGAGGGTGAGCACAGGTTTATTTAGAGTGTGTATCTGACTTACCCTGACTAGACTGATGGTGCATACCCCTGCCAACTAGAGACCCCATTTCTAACACTGGGTTTAAGCTCAACATGGCAAAATCTGAAGCCCTCGGTCTCAATACCCCAAAAGAAGGGCAAGGCCTGGCTGAGGACCAATTCCTTTAAGATTTAGAGTTCTTCCACTTTTAAATATCTAGATGTCCACCTAGCAACAACCGTTTCGAGGATTCACAATGCTAACTTTCCCCGTGCTGAGAGAGATTTGGAGAGATATACATAACTGACATAACCTAATCTTTTGTGGACTACAGCACCTGAAGATGTGGGCCCTTTTTTGTTTCAGCCAATTCCAAATGCAGAGTGAGCCACAGTTTTTCAAATGAGTGCAACAGCCCTACAGGGATTCTGTAGTCGGTAGGGAGAGGGTGAGAGTGACACTTGGCTAGTGCTCAGTTCAGTGTGAATGGGAGGGCCTGAAGTTCTGAATCTGACAGTTACTACCAGGACTCCATCTTGGATATCTTCTAGAACAGTCAGAAGCCAAAACAAAATGCCACTGATGCTTTATAGCCAATTCCTGGTGGCCAATGTGGGGGAGGAGGGTGCTGTTGATGATACCGTATTTTCACCTTAAACACAGATCCCCCTACTGCAAAAGTCACTGGTTTTGAGGAATGCCCTTAGTGTGGGTGATTTTGTATGGGAAATGGTGGGATTGACAAACTTTACTTCGCCTGTCCCAACAGAAGTCTAACTGGAAACTGAAATGGACGCATTCAAATAATGGTAGCAAGCCTAATACATCAAAAGAGGTGACCTCTTCAAGAAAAGAAGCATGAGATAATTTTCATTATTCAAAGCAGGTTGCAGACTTGGGGAATGTGAAAGCCACGGCTACACACAATCAGTCAGTGGGTAATGTAGCAGAGCATGCAGGCACACACTTTGAGTTCAGAACATTAACTAAGGAGCGGTGACGATGACTCCCACCTGGCCTCTACAATATGTAAAATGACAATACAGAATAAAACGGCACCCAAAGGAAATCTCAGATTAGTTGAGAGAAGGAACTGGCGATGGAATTCACCCAAAAGCAATGTGAGGTTATACACCACAATATGTACAGAGGCATCCCTCACAATCAGGGGAGGGTGAAGGCAAGTACAATTCTACATCGCTGGCTGTGGGACCCCTGCAACAATTTCATACTCTTGGGAGCAAGAGGCCAGAACACTTCGTGAGATATGGGATAAGTGGGATCCATAACTCTTACAATGTGAAAGTTGAGAAGTTATTGGATGGAGACATTGAGGTTAGTAAAAATGGTCACCAGTGTATGGGCCCGTGATGACCATGCTAGTATTGTACAAGGATGGGTGCCTGATATCCAATGGGGAGAACTTAAAGTCCATGCCCAATCAGTAAATGTGCTGTTACTCGCAGGCAAGTGGACAACTTGTCTTGCTAAATGGGGAACACACCTGTTGGCAACCGCACAAGACTTGTACACAAAACTATAGCAAATATTGGGGATGGAGAAAATCACTTTGAATGTACAAGAGATGTGCTTCTGTGAGCTGTGGGGTGCTCAATTAGACTATTTTTCCAAAGACTCACTGACATGTCAGAGAACCAAAATGGCTTTGCATCAGTCCCTTGGATTTCCCCGGTATTCTTGAATTTTTGCAGCCAGGTGATCTATTGCTAGGGCAAAAAGAATGAGCAATGGCAGGCTGCCTTGTGTTTCTTTTTCCAAGAGTACCCTAGATGTACTTTTCCCATTGATTTTGATTGTTGCCAATGGATCCCGACGCGTGTCTCTTGCTCAGCATATAAAGTGGAGTCTTAATCCTGGCACTTTCATAGTCACCATCAGAAAGTCGTTGATCCCATCAAATACTTCTTCAGCATTTAGTGAAATGAGGCTAGGCCCCCCTTCCTGTACCACCGGCCTAAAGTTATCATACACGTGTCTGTGCATTATAAAACCTGCTTGATCTGAATCGGTCACTACAGGCGTCACTTTGTCAAATCTATTGGAGATCACCTTTGTGAAGAATTTTGCATCTTTATTCATTAGGGCAGTAAGCCTATACGACCCACAGTCAGTTGGGCTTTTTCCGGGTTTTAAGATTAACTGCTGTCTGCAGTTGGTATGGTGTTAGTAAAGCCCTGCTTCTGTGAGAGAGAGTTAAAATGTACTGTTAGGGGTTTTACAAGGTGACCTTTAAGAAATGTATAAAACATAGAAGTGAGGCCACCAGGGCCTGGTGTTTTATTCATGTTCAGTGATATCATTGCCAGTTTAACCTGCTCCTTTTCTATCACCTAGATCCGATATTATGATTTTGGATAACATTGCATCCTCGAGGTAATTTGTTGCTTCCATTGTATGATGTAGCTTCCGCCTGTAGAAGGATTGGAAGAGGCACTATTTGTCAATTTAATCAGTAAATTGACCTTCCGGGTATTTTAATTTGGCTACCAAGTACCTGGATTGGCTCACATGACTTTAGAGTCCTAGAAGCTTGATAGTTTTGCTATATTGCTATATTGTTATTGTTTGTTTTAGATTCTACGATTGTCGGTTACACGCTACTATTCATCAATCCACGTTGTCTGATTTTAGTGATCTTTTTCCGTCTTGCCCCCAAAAATCTTTTTGTTGGTCTTCAATCACTTTTCCCTTTTGTTCCTTCACTATGGCCATGCCTATCCCTTTTATGGTCGCCTTTAGGGCATTGCAGGTGTTAGCTCAAGTGGGGTTTCCTCTGATGTTTTTTTTAGAAAACATTAGGTGTGATATCTTTTATCTCTTATCTATACATAGGGTCTCCGAGGAGGTCAAGCCTTTGGCCTCCATCAAAAGGGGTTTGTTCTCTTTTCCACTCCCGCCATTTAATCATAATTAATCCTGGGTGGAGTTCACGGAGTTCTGCGACGATGAACTTCACGAAGTGCCGATAAAACTCCTCTGCCCTACATGGAGTTCCGTGAGCGGTGGAATTTGGGTAAGTCGTGCTGATTTTCAGCGCCAGGAGTTTCTCCCACACTGTAAAATCAGCACAAAAGTATCACATGGAGCACCAGAGGGCACTAGCTTCTTTCTGCCGCTCGAGTAGATTTTCTACTTGAGTGGCAGCTTCCTCAACACGAGCAGCAGCTATCTCAACATGGGCAGGCACAACCTGCCACAACTGCCCGCTTTCAGAAATCTTGCTCACCAACATAGCGATTTCTCTCATTTGCCAACTTAACGTTGGTGGCTGTGTGACAGAAAAATCTCAGCTCCACATCAATTTGCAGTGTTTTTGTAACTCTGCGCTCTGGGTGCACCACGGAGTGGGCAAAACCCCGTGAACTCCACCGGCTTTGCGTAATTCTTTGCCCACACCTAATCATAACACAGGTATGGTATGAGAAGGCAGGGCTGGCTTCTGGCGGCGCCCAGTGCAAAAATCTTTTTGGCAGACCCTCAACCCTAATGGCCTCCTTCTCCATGTACTCCCTCACAACCACCCTGTAACAGGGCCCGTCACCTCTCCACGTCCTCTCTCCCACGTGCATTTAATTTCTTTAACAGCACTACTCATACCAATGTAGGGTGTCAGAGCACTTTACATCACACACACATTATACACATTAGACAATGAATTATATAAGTCTAAACCAGTCTATTGGAAATGTTACACAGGGCATTGAGGATCACAAGGTGAAGGAATTACATGTCATCTATACTAGTAGGTATGGTAGCAGTATAGCAGGTGGTGTATATTTTAACTGTGTTTAGTCAGGAGAAGCAAATACTCTTGATTTAAAATGTACCACAGTGGTTTGGTTGGCTTTACTAATAAGAACGTATTTCCATCCAAACTAACCATTGTAGCAACATTAGGATACTGAAAGACTGAGGTAAAAAACATGACGTTCTAACCTATGCCATTCAGTTTGCGTGCAGCTCTTTGACGGCAGTTCATAGATCAATGTGCTATTTTCAGTTTGTAACTGCGAATAATGTAGTTTCTCTAGTAGTTATTGAGCTGCAAAGATGTATAAAAGCTTATATAGGTTCCTTGGGCATGGAAGCAAATACAGTAATCCCTCTGGCCTAGAAGAAGAGTGTCCCACATCTGTTAAAATTAATTTCTTAAAGAGGCTCTTCACTTTTTTATCCACTACTCGCGAGACCAGTACGGGGAAGGTAGGATGGTCTATTTCCTGTTTGTATATTGAGTTGAAAATTGCTTACCTCAACATGCCCCCTGGGAGATCAGATAATAGATCAGTAAGGAGATCACCCAGAAAGCTACACTGTGCTGTGGGTGTATACATTAAGCGGCGTTACCCTCCCACCCTGTTTGTCTATTTGTACAAGGATACACCTCGTACCCAGTTCTTTTTTCACCTGTATTATCACAGCCTATAGATAATATTTGGAAATGTTGGCCTGTCCATCCGTCTGAGAGTTTCAAGACTAAAACTATGGGGGATAGGTCTTATGTCGCATTTGGAATAGATCATTCCTAACAAGGTATGTCTCTTGATAAACGATTATTTGTTGGCCTATCGATCTCCAGGAACTCCAAAACCTATGGTGTGTGTTGGGCGAGTAGTTAAGGCATTTCAAATAAGTCAGAATTTCGTGGAGAATCGCCTTTCCTTTCCCTTGTCAGTAATATGATTGTGAGACCCCCTAGCAGAGTGAGTATGCGCCGGCCCCTTTCCTCCCCCTAATCTCTTTTGTACCTAATAACGAGACTAATCTGGCAAACTAATAACTGAGCTTCCAGGGCCATCATAGGCCCCTGCAGCCTTGAGATGTAGACACAGGTGCGTTCTCATTGAGTACATCTAAGTGTGGCTTATGGAGCTCCCCCACCGGAGTCAACTTTCCCCACAAAGCCACTTTCCAAGCATCGTTTCAAAACTCTCTGAGCCACCCTAATCTATATTCCCGATATGGCTGGCTGACTCATGTAACTTCCCAATAATCCAATATATACCAGTTGTACCCATACTACAAACAAATAAACCTATAGCTACGGCCCGAGGCAGCTTCCTAGTCAGTTAGGTCATCCTTTTGTGGATTTATTTGTGTGACTGGGGTTTTGGTCCAACATTCTGCGCCTCCTCGACTCTCCACTGCACTCTTGAGGCTTGAACCCAAGTCAGTCTTGTCTTTCTTTTGGATATTCAATAGCTTTCGACTTTCTTCCAGTATTTCTCGTTACTTCCTTGTCCATCCACTTAAATTAGATGAGCCAGAGAACAGCCACCTGTATGTCATTATATTTGTTCAACTCTGCCATCACTGGGCATAAACTTCATTTTCAGAAGTGTCTCAGACGATAGGTCCTGATCTATCACGACCATGTAGTCTCAGTAGTGGGTTCAGGATCTAGTGAATGTGTTCTCTGAGTGGAAAGAAGGATTATCACATCCACAGGACATCTCACTGATGCATTTTTTTTCTACCCAACCCGTGGACTTTCATGGCTTACTGGAAAGTTAGAATCTGCCTTCAGGATTGCTTTGAATACTTTATTAGGGGCATTTGCCTAGGTTGTCTCTTTTTGTCACCACTTTCATATTTCGAATTTTGTTGTTTTCTCCCCTTGAAAATTCTCCAAGCATTCCATACTTCAACCAGGTTTGTCTGGTTTATATGAGATAATGTCTGCAACCGGGCAGCCACCAACTCGAGTTTTCAATTAGGATTTGCATATCCATTTTTATTTTTATTTCGGAGTCCTTGCTGAGGTCCAACATTTCCATCAGCAAATTGTCAAAGCTAGAT
This sequence comes from Pleurodeles waltl, assembly GCF_031143425.1. Lineage (NCBI taxonomy): Eukaryota > Metazoa > Chordata > Amphibia > Caudata > Salamandridae > Pleurodeles > Pleurodeles waltl. The sequence continues at coordinate 562,202,474 of NC_090445.1, read as the reverse complement.
GGCAGTTCTGGTAGGAATGATTTATGTGTCAAGTCGCAATTTTGCTGCCATTTTGTTCACTGAGCTTTCACCCCCACTTTCTGCTGGTTCCTGACTGCAGTGCAATAAACAAGGATTATCTGGTTTGTTTCCGACTGTGGGTGAAATGTGCGGCCTCCAGTTTTCCTTAGTCGGTGTAACACTGAGTAAACCATCTTAATAGGCCATATGAGTCATTCAGAGGCCGATGGATATCAGACTGATTGGCTGCTCCCCTTTCAGAGGACATCATGCCCTATTGTGAAATCCCTACCTGCCTGGCTGGGATCTCACTGCCATCAGAGCAACCACCAGTGCATATGTTCCTTTCTCCTCGCCTCCAAAAAGTCTCCACCTAGATAAAAGCATGGTGCCTGTCCGCATGAGAGACCTTCTTTTTAGCTGGTACCACATGGGTGCTTGTTTTACCACTAAGATCCTTCTATGCCCCCTGTTTCTTTTGTATCTAGCCTCAATTCGCTTAATACTTCTTTGACAATCCCAACGTTTGACGTCTATTTTGTGTAGAAAAACTACTTTGAGAAAAGCGAAACAGGCTTCCCTTAAATGTTTGCTGATCCTGCGCCCCTGCTCGAACTGTTTCCCTTCCTTATGATGTATGATTTAATTGTCCAATAACAGAGCTACTGAATGCTTCATAAGAAGGCAGTATGCTTTTTGAGCTACCACTACAAGCAATATCTCTGTGTTGATAAACTTCTGGATTCTAATGCGAAGTTTTTTTCTCCTGCCACATGTTTCACCACACCCCAATGATGTTAGTTGCACGTCCATCCAAGACGAAGAGCGTTCCTGTAACATATAGAGAGAACAGTTTCCAGGAGAATACAAACATTACAAAAAGAAAAACCTAATCATCTATCTTACGAATTACAACTCCCTAGGGCATGCCTAGATTTAGTCTAAAACCAACTTATTTATATCAAGGAGCCGAGAAAAGGATAATAAAACAATATATTGACATGTTACATTTATTGCAAAAAAATCATTATGGACATACTCATGTTACATATAATAACAGATAAATACAACAATTCAAACATTGGTCGTCACATTCTTGAAAATGATTTAAAATGTTTGACCAAATAAACCCTAGGTATCTCACGCCATCAGACTCAAACAAACATTACAACTTCCATACCAACATACCCAGTCAATCGCAAACAGCATAAAAAGGAATTATCATATTGGCAGATATAAGTCAAAAGGAGTGTCCTAATTGCAATATCGAAAATAGTAATGAAAATTCGATCAAATTCCACGATGATAATTCTAACAACATAATATTTAGTGGTATCAATTATGAGCAGATTGTCACATTTCTTAGTAGAAAAATCCTGCGTTCCATCAATCATTGGGCATTAAAAAAATGTCCACACAAGGTGTGATCAAATCTATCCAATTAAACAGCAAAAATACATCAATATTGCAAAGCAGATTGCTGTAATCTGTCCATATAAGTAATCAATGTTGAATCTTGCAGTCCAATGCAAGCGCTGACATGCGTTTTGGGGGAATGCCATCGTAGGAGGAAGCCACCGTACTCAGGATGTGAACATGTTCAGATAAGGGCAGGACACGGGGCTATTGATCCACAACAGAAGGATACTCATATTGGTGTAGAAAGAAGAATACAAAACATAGTGCTATGCTGATCTCACATATCTTAACAATACCTTGCGGGTCCAGAAATCACACGGACCATGTGGGGCCCAGTCTAAAAAAGATCTGGTGGCTAGAAACGGTCCAGACAATGGGATGAAACCGAAAGGCATATGTCACAGCTGCTTAAAACTCTAAACCACATTAACCAAAGATCACCATATGAATAGTTGGCACGGTGCTCTCGTAACCTCACCGGAGGAGGGACATAACTGGCGTTCCAAATATTCAGTCTGTGATTCCATTTGAATCAAAACTGTACAGCACAGTTTAGTTCCGCTTCTTGTGGCGTTGACCTAGAAGCTTCCTTAGCCATATTTCCTTTGTAAAGCTCTCGCTCCATAGTAGTCATACTCTGATCAATAAATGCAACAGTGGCCTTGACGGAGATTACTTTCTCAGTGATGGTCTGCTGCAGGTCCTGCTGAGCTGACAAAGTCAGTGCCTCGGGTTGTAGCCTCGTCGCTTGACTCTGCTGTCTCTTCCATCCCTGTGACTCTTTCCTCCTACTGTGAAGACTGCCTCAAAGACAAGAAGTCTATTGTAACCCCTAGTTCTACCTTTATCCTCTTTAGGAGGTCTTATGTGAAGACTTTACAGACAGTAGACCAGGTGACAAAGTGAAGGTGTGGCTATGAGGGGGTCTTAAAGTGGGAAGCCCAGGCTCCATCAGGGCTCTTTAGACCAAAAGTCATCCATTGGCGGCATTTCCCCTGGCACTCCATTGCCTACAGTCCCATGAGCTCAAAGAGTGTTCCCTATCCTCTAACCCTGCACCACATCCTTCTCTAGCCACAGGGCGGCTCTTCGATATGTCCTTCTATGCTGTTGAGCTCTCCAAAGATGAAGATGGTACTTCCTCTTACGATTTTCAGGGCTTCTATGTGGACCCCTCTTTAGCATCCCACCTCAGGCCAGCTCTCTCAGTGTCTTAACCAGGTGGCATGGCTGTTACCATCTAGAAAGTACTCATGATCCATGGTGATTTCACTCCGGATAGTTTCTATGGGCAGCGACTAAGACAAGGCCTTCTCTGGCCAGCCTCAGGGGCATCAGTGTTTCAGAGAACTTGAGGTGGTTCACTGCCATGTGTCTTATCTTCTTAACGTCCAAGGTCTTAAGAAATAGGAGCCCTTTTGGAGATTGAGCTGATGCATCTGCTCAAGAGTCTGGCTAGTACGGTCTCCCATACTTTTGAGATTTGCTAGGAGCCAAACTCCGACGGATGTCTGATATTATTTGATTGTTTTTGTATAGTGCTAATACAACAGGCAGTTGGATCAGAGTACTCATGCAATAGGGGACATTGAAGGAGAAAGACAGCAAGAAGGCTCCTTGTCAAGTCAGCTTGCTTGGAGATAGATGTGGGTTTAATGGTGCTGGAAGAACTTTACCATGTCTCGTGAAATGTAGGGGTTTCAAAATGGATGACCCTGGGGCATACAAAGACCTTGTCCTAAACTATACTTACTTCGAAGGAAGCATTAGTAGATGTTTTAGATATCTGTCCGATTGGCATTGTCAAGTTGGGTCGAAAGGGCTCTGCTGTACTGCTGTGTAGAGCATTCAGAACAAGACAAAAGTTTTAAAGTTAACTAATTGCTTAATTGAGAGACCGTGAAAGATTATGGATTCCAAAGTGATCTGATCTATTCCTAAGCTGAGGAGCAGTTGATGACAATGTTTTGAATTGTTTGGAGCTGGTTTTGGATTGCAAGTGTCTGAGGGAGAGGCAGACGTTTTTAGGTTGTCAATGATGTTTACGAAAAATATCTTGAAGAGTGGTGCAAACCTATTTATAATTAGGTGGGTTTAATGCCATTGATCTGCTTGAGGTTTAACAAATGGCACAAGATTTGTCTGCAGTGAGTGTTTACCTCTGAAGGACATTATACATTTGCAAAGCAATTCCGATGGTCTTTTGATGAGCAGGGAGGAGCAGTGACATGTGGAATACTTTCGTGAAAGAAATGTGCACATTCACCTGATGAAAAGTGTGTAGGGTATCGAAGAGTGTGTACGATTTTTTTGCAGAACGTTTTGACAGCCTTTTCTATTTATGAGCCATTGATATCTGGGAAAGCATTTGTTCACTGTTGCAACTGATTTGGCTCTCTCCACTATTGGATCATTCATACATTCACATGCTTCAATCATCCTTGTCACCAAACTGGGAGCCCCTTTGTAATACTGTAGTCGCAGTCCCATGTTAAACATAGCTGAGAGACTGTAAAAATGACACTCGAGGTGCTTGTTACAATATTTAGAAAAAACAAAATTCAGCCATCAGTGAAAGTCAGATTGAAGACGACATTCTGCAGAGTCAGCTATCCTTCAAATGTTTTACTGTGTATGAGAGGGATTCCACTGAGCTCTGCTCAAATTACCTCACATAAGTAAATAATTATCAATTTCTGGATGTTGCTTCATACCTTGAAGGCATCCTATAAAGCTTTCTAAATTTCCCTTCTTGCTAACCATTTTAAGATGTCAGACTCTACTAAGAAGAGCCTTTGAGGGCTTTTGTGGTAAAAAGAGGCTTTATTCTGAAGACCCTCATAAAGCCTGTGTTTGTTGTCTCTGTCGAACTCATAAACCTGAAGAATGCAAAATTTTAACAGAAATATTTCGCCTCAAACATTAAAAGCAAGAGAAGCAAGACTTTTTATTCTTTTTTCAAGGATGTCTAAAAAGGCCCATAAAAAGTCTTCTCAAGAAAAAAAGTCCTTGTAATGGTTTCAGGACAGGATGGACCATCTACTTCAAAAATGTAGTATGTTAAAAAATCAGCACACCACAGTAGATAACCTGAGGCAACTCATGCCCTGAAAAAGCTAAAAGTACAAATGGAACCATCCTCTTCGAAGAAGCAAATTACTCAATTGAAAACTCCACCTCATTAGTCGTAGAAATGGCAATTTTTACCATCAAAATTTCATTCACCATCCCTGAAGTTGGCACCTTCATCAACAAAGCAGACAGAGCTCTTGATGACGACAATGGAGCCACCTACCCCTCTCTATAATTTCTGTCTATCAGACCACCATTGATACCATATGGATGACACAGTTGATGAGACTGGCATTGACAAGACCTTTGGAAGACAAAATGGGAAATACAATCTGCCATTAAATCACCCCTTAGTGGCACCATCATTTATTTTATTAGTGCCACTCAATGGAGTTATCAATCAATTATTGCAAGATGGTGGGGGTCTTTGTATTCATAACCCTCTTCTTTACTATTCCTCTGCTTGCATCTTTCATTATCTTATTCATTGCAGTTCATGCATTTTACAGTAGATTTCAGTCTTTTTAATAAACCAATTGAAAACTTTTCTGCATCTCCTTTATTGCTAACATGAGAAAAGCGTAATCTCCGTTCCACCACAACTCCCCTGAGATGTCGCATTCTAGAGCCCATATGTAAAGGCTGCCAGAAATCACCTTTTACTGTTTTTTTTTTGTGAGGTACTGCTTGTGAGCTGGGAAGGTTGGGCTGACAGTTGTGACTTGTTGTAGGATTGGCCCAGTGACCTACAAGCAAAAGTACTGTCATCCTTAAACCAGCAGTTGCCTAGGAGCAACTGTCCAACTACGACATTATCAACATTACTATCGTCGACAAGGACACCATTGACAATACACCCTTCAATGGTTCCTAAAAAAACAATACCAGTGTCAACTGAAATACCCTTCTCAGCCCCAATGACTTTCATTTCTGAGACTGGAGAAAAGTTAAGTATTAATGTCTCAACATGATTACCCAAACAGGATACCTTCGCAACCACCTACAAGTTTGTAAGATAGTGAATGGCCAGATTATGAAGAGCCATTCATTCCAGCATACATCCCTTTGCCAGTGATAGTTAAATGCTAAGCTTATGGTGAGGATTTTGAATACCCAATCTAAGGGCCAGTAGAAGAAGAATGCCATGCACCACATCATTCTAGTTTATAAGTCTTTCTGTGAAGAACAAGGCTCTCATCATTGGCTTTCTCTAAAAGAGTATGATACACATTATGAAGAGGATCTGTACATTACCTAACAATGATATAAATCCTAATTTACTTGGAACGTAATCTTAGAATGCAGATGAAAGGTTACTACAAGAGATTTCCAGAAAAACAGTGACTACTAACGCTATCAGAATCTGCAGAGGCTGCCACCAACAATGCCTCCTGGGCCTCAACTTGCGGAACCAGTTATCCTGGCAGTTTCTCCAGCTTTCACAGCTGCTTGCACTGACATTATCGACAATCCACACAGTTTTTATGATTGATGGCAAACAGGAGGAAGAAAGACTGCTGAGAGTGTTATCAGAACCGAGAACTCCAGAATGGGGTGACTACTTTGCTTCCTCAAAATTAATGATGTATACCATTCCGCTAATTGTCCTGGATAGTATATTAAATACCCTGACCGAGCTAGGTCTACGGAAGCATTAGCTCATTGGAACACTAGCATACTTCATCATCGGGCCATGCTCCTTGTTGGGCCGGTGCTGAAATGCCTAATGGGACCCTCTAGATCCCTAGGTGATTATTAGTTTGTAATTAGTCTTTAGATTTTGGTCTAGGAATTGCCAACATGTTTCATACCTTTTATGCCCCTCAGGATTTACAGCAGTTCATTAGGACCTAACACCATGAACCTAATCTTCTCTTGTGGTAGAGTGCCTACACGGATTGCAAGACAAGTGAACCCCCACCTCTGTGATAAACAACAAAAATAGTTGTCCCCAAGACTTACATCCCCTGTATTCGGGTTGTAGTCAAATCCCTACTCGTCTTCCACATCCCAGGAACACCAGTGGTGCAGAGTAAAATATTGAACATGCCATTAGATAGAGAGTCTAGTTTTCAAAAACAAGTTCATTAAGTGCTGCAAGGCTGATACTAAAAGGACCAGGTTACTGGGTGTCCGTCAACATTGCAGGCAGTAGTCCTTTTGACTCTTTAGAAGCAGAGGGCAACCAGCGGATAGAGGTAGATATTAGCAATGCAGAGAAACCAGCTGTATCACATTTACCACCAGCTACACTATCAACAGTATTAGTTTCAGTACAGATCATCATCCACAACTTATTTTAGAACCATCTCACAGTGAGTCACTACCCATTCCAGATCATGGGACACCGGAAGAATGCGCTGACTAAATAAAGACATCAGTCACCTTATTTCATAAGTCGCCACAGCTTCACCAACTAGATGGGAAAAGTTAGTCTTGCATGGAATTATGGAGGAACATGACAACAGGCAAAAGATTTCTCGAGTATGGCCATGCCGTCAAATTTATCAAGAAGCCTCCTCAAATAGAAATTGCAAGGGGAAGTTCTCTCCATAATAAAGAAAAGGACCAGCTCAATTCTTTTCTCAAAAAATGTGTGCCCATTCTAGACCTCCAAGATGTCTATTTTCATATCCCTATTCACTATATATATATATATATATATATATATACTGTATATATATATATATATATATATATATATATATATATAAAATAATAGGTGCAGTTGGGTGCCTGGCTGCCATTATAAGTTTGGGGCGCTACCAGTTGCATTAAAGTCAGCCCCCAGAATATATATAATTTTTTAATTAAATGCATGTCATCAGTTGCAGTACTGTTGGACCTGTCCCTCACTGCAAGGCCATCCCCCAAAATTATGCTTTAACCCTCCTGTTTTCTGAACCTGCTTTTGTTGCCTTTTAGGTCTCTGTTTACTTTAGTGCTGCTAAAGTGCTTGCACCCTCTCCTTTAAACATGATGAAATAGGCCTACACCTAATTCGCACTTTCAATTTACTTATAAACCCCTAGTAAAGCGGTATCAAATGTACCCAGGGTCTGTAAATTAAATCCTACTAGTGGGGCCGCAACACTTATTGGGGCACCCACTTAAGTAGCCATTTAAAACCTCTCTCAAGCCTGCCATTGCAGCCTATGTGTGCAGGTATAAACTGCCATTTTGGCCTTTCACAATAAACCCTTTGCCAGAACTAAACCTTCTTTTTTAGTACAAATAAGTCATCCAAAGGGTAGGCCCCAAATAGCCATTCAGCAGGGTGCATCGTATTTAAAAAGTTGTACATGTACTTTTAGGTTTTACATGCCCTGGTAGTGAGAAACTCTCAAATTTGTTTTTCACTATCTCTCCAGTAGGATAACATAGGGTGCAATAACTTTTGTTTGGAAGCAAGCAGGAATGTCATGTTTGGTGCCTAAAGCATTGTAATTTAAAACCATTCTTTAAAGGTAAAGTCGGATTTTAAGTCACAACTCTGAAAATGCCACTTTGAGAATGTTGGCATTTTCTTGTACAAACCTTGGGAAATTCTTGGAGACATACTCAGACATAGTGTAGGGCTGAGCACTGATGGGGGGCCAATGTCATGATTATAATTAGAAACAAAGCCTGGGCAATCTTTTAATTACACCAGAGTAATCAGAGTAATTTTAGTAATTATGCATTACTCTAGTGATGTGAAAGTGGTGAAATTACACCTTTATTCCTCCTTGAGTAATTAAGAGTAATTTGAGCCCAAACTCATACTGCAGGAGCCCAGGAACAACAAACTAAAAGAGAGTGAATGGCTGCAGGCTACTCCTGTTCATGCCTTGCAGCATTTAGTGCTATTTTCTTAGCACAAAGTGCATCCCCATGCCCATTTTGGATGCAAGGATGCATTTTGAACTAAGAATATAGCGCAAAATACTGGATTATGCTTCTCTTGTAATTACAAATAATTATAAGCAATTCTGCAGTAAGTACAAGTACTTACTCTTGAGATACGTGGGCAGGTTACGGCAACCCCTAATGGAAACAAAAGGGAATGTCTTATAGACCATGAAAGTAGGATGAAATTATGGAAAACAAGGAAGATGTGTGGAGTGGTGTAAATTACCTAACAGACAATTCATGGGACAAGTAAGATTTGGCATAATGCAAATTATAATTTATAAGTTTAACAATTATATTGACAAAAACAAATTAGAAATGTTTTTGGTGAGTGCTCAAAAATGTGTAGACATTTAAACATTTATACATTTATCTAAGAGTCATAATGCTTAATCTGTAGGATATCCCAGGTTCTCTCATCTACGTTGAAAGAAGGACTCGCTGTGAAGATGAAAGGTACTGTGTTATCTTTTTTTACGGAGGAATACAAAAAGGTGATAGGTGAAATGCTTGAATTGATTTTAGTCACTGCTAACTACTCATGGGCACGTCCCAGTCCATCATGTTTTGCCCACTATGACACCCTAGACAGAAACTGGCCATAAGCTAATCATCCTTGATCTTGCTCCAAAAGAAACAGTCCAGCCCAAACTATGAGGCTGGATCCTCTCCAGTTGGAGGAACACAAGCATCCCCAGGCCGGTTTTGGCCCATTTAGGTGTCATCAGTGAGGTTTAGCTTAATTGTTATTGACACAGTGAGCAATGGACCTATGTCTGAAAATACCACTGAGGGAAACAATAAGGTGATGGATGGAATGCTTGAATGAATCTCAGCTACTAGTAATTACTAGGTCCACATTCCAGATTTTTTGCCCACTATGCCACTTTAAACAGAGACCAGCAATATGCAACTCATCCTTGATCCTGCTACAATATGAACTGTCCAGGTAAAGTACTCCTTCCATCACTTTGTTGTTTGCTGTTGTTACACAGAGCCAGATTGGGGAAAGGTGTTCCCAGTGGCTCTTCTACTCACTGGAATTGTCTTCTCTTGTTATCCATTAAGGAACAATCTGTTGAAGTTCATGAAAACATTGGAAATCCCACTTTATCCTTTAAAGTAATCAGCAGGGCGTAGCTTCGTTCAGAGCTAACAGTATTAGATACCGCCATGCTTTTAGCAGTGGGAACACTATACCCTATAATCTTGCTTGCCTCTTGGATTACAGGGGTGGCTAGGAATGAGGACACCAGTATGTTAAGATTAAGATATACTTTAAATCTTCCCGTCTAAGAATTATTTTTATTTTGCTTATTGTCATTTGCTCTCTGCAATGGCCAATGTGCAGCCCCTTGTCTAGTGTCAGCGAAAACATATCCTGTGGCAGATTTTGTGGATTTGCATAAGACATGAGTCTGTGGTGCATTTCAAATGCTAAGAAATTCCCTGCCATCTGTGTTTTATCAAGAAGGCCTACAAAACAATGCCTGGGTCCTAAAAAGGCTTTTTCATACATTTAAGCCACTATTGCTCTCATCTACTTTCACTCAACATCTCCCAGGGAAAAGCACACAATTAACTCTTAATCTGCCATCAGAATATTGAAATACAATTCCATAATTGATAAGGCAACATATATGTCATAGTAGATGATGTAGGAAGTTGGTTCTGTATATACTATCTCAAAGTGAGAGATAGTGTGCACAGAGTCCAAGGGTTCCCCTTAGAGGTTGATAGTGGCAAAATTAGATAATACTAATGCTATATTTTGTGGCAGTGTGGTCGAGCAGTAGGCTTATCAGAGGGTAGTGTTAAACATTTGTTGTACACACACGGGCAATAAATGAGGAACACACACTCAAAGACTTAATTCCAGGGCAATAGGTTTTTATATAGAATAATATCTCTTCTTAATTTATTTTAGAACCACAAGATTCAAGACTTTAGGTAAGTACAAATGCAAGGTACTTCACACAGGTAAGTATAGAATTTTGACACTTCAAAATCAACAGTTCCTGGGGGAGGTAAGTTTGGTTAGTTTTCTCAGGTAAGTAAAGCACTTACACAGTCAGTCTCCTGGGCATAGGCGGCCCACCGTTGTGGGTTCAAGGCAACCCCAAAGCCACAGCATCAGCAACACAGGGCCTGTCAGGTACAGAGGTCAAAGGGGGGCCCAAAACACATAGGCGCCTCTGGAGAACAGGGGCGCTTCGGTTCCAGTCTGCTAGCAGGTAAGTACCTGTGTCCTCGGAGAGCAGACCAGGGGGGGTTTTGTAGAGCACTGGGGGGGGGGCACACAAGCACATAAAACACACCCTCAGCGGCACAGGGGCGGCCGGGTGCAGTGTGCAAAGTGGGCAATGGAGGGACCCGGGGGTCACTCTGGCAATGCAGACAGGGCACAGGTGGGTTTCTCGGGCCAGCCACTGACTGAGTCAGGATGAGGGACACCTGCTGGTCACTCCTGCACTGGTAGGTGGTTCCTCTCAGTCCTAGGGGCTGCGGGTGCAGTGCTTGGTCCAGGCATTGGGTTCCTTCGTTACCAGGCAGTCGCGGTCAGGGGGAGCCTCTGGATCCTTTCTGCAGGCATCACGGTGGGGGCTCAGGGGGGTCGACTCAGGGTGTACACGTCGTTGGAGTCACCTGGGAGTTCTCTCTGCAGTGGTTGTTGTTCTGAACTCGAGTCGGGGGCATCGGGTGCAGAGTGTGAAGACTCACGCTTCTGGCGGGAAGTGAGAGTCTCTTTAAAGATGCTTCTTTGTTGCATGTTTGGTGCGGTTTCTAAACAGTGCTGCTGTTCTCGGGAGGTTCTTGGTCCTTTGGATGCATGGCAGTCCTCTGAGTACTCAGAGGTTGCTGGTCCCGCTCGATGCGTCGCTGTGCAGGTTCTTTGAGTCATGAGACCGGCTGGTAGGGCTGGGGCCAAGTTAGTTGTCGTCTCTGTCGTCTCTGCAGGGCTTTCAGGTCAGCAGTCCTTCTTCTTGTTGTTGGTTGAAGGAATCTTATTTCCTGGGTTCAGGGTCACCCCTAAATACTAAATGTAGGGGTGTGTTTAGGTTTGGGGGCAGTAGCCAATGGCTACTCTCCTTGAGGGTGGTTACACCCTCCTTGTGCCTCCTCCCTGAGGGGTGGGGGGCACATCCCTATTCCTATTGGGGGAATCCTCCAAAATCAAGATGGAGGATTTCTAAAGGCAGGGGTCACCTCAGCTCAGGGCACCTTAGGGGCTGTCTTAACTGGTAGGTGACTCCTCCTTGTTTTCCCCATTATCTCCTCCGGACTTGCTGCCAAAAGTGTAGGCTGTGTCCGGAGGGGTGGGCATCTCCACTAGCTGGGATGCCCTGGGTGCTGTAACAAAAGGCATGAGCCTTTGAGGCTTACCGCCAGGTGTTACAGTTCCTGCAGGGGGAGGTGAGAAGCACCTCCACCCAGTGCAAGCTTTGTTCCTGGCCACAGAGTGACAAAGGCTCTCAACCCATGTGGCCAGAAACTCGTCTGGTTGTGGCAGACTGGCAGGAACTGGTCAGCCTAGCCTAGGAGTCGGACTGGCATGCAGGGGGCATCTCTAAGATGACTTCTGCGTGCATTTTTCAATAAATTCCACACTTGCATCAGTGTGCATTTATGGTGCTGAGATACCCAACTTCCCAGATTTCAGTGTAGCCATTATGGAACTGTGGAGTTCGTGTTTAACAAACTCCCAGACCGAGTACTCTTTATGGCTACCCTGCACTTACAATGTCTAAAGTTTGGCTTAGACACTTTAGGGGCATAGTGCTCATGCAACTATGCCCTCACATGTGGTATAGTGCACCCTGCCTTAGGGCTGTAAGGCCTGCTAGAGGGGTGACTTACCTATGCCACAAGCAGTGGGTTGAGGGCATGGCACCCTGAGGGGAGTGCCATGTCGACTTAGTCATTTTCTCCCCACCAGCACACACAAGCTGTGAGGCAGTGTACATGTGCTGAGTGAAGGGTCCCCATGCTGCAGCCCTTAGAGACCTTCCCTAGCCACAGGGACCTTGGTACCAGGGGTACCAGTCAAAAGGGACTTATCTGGGTGCCAGGGCTGTGCCACTTGTGGGAACAAAGGTACAGTTTAGGGAAAGAACACTGGTGCTGGGGCCTGGTTAGCACAGTCCCAGCACACTTTCAATCATAACTGGCATCAACAAAAGGCAACAAGTTAGGGGGTAACCATGCCAAGGGAGGCATTTCCCTACAAATAAGCGTTGGCAAAACTCAATATGTCTTGTCATGGCATGCTGGTGCAATGTATTTTTAATCTTTTTATTGTATCTGTATTCCACCAAATGGAAAGAATGCAGATTGTCAATGGTGTCCACCATGTGATTGCAGTAACCCTATTACATTTGAAAACATTCAATGATGTGGCTATTTTACCAGTAACTGTTTGTTTTAAAAACAAGCCTTTCAGTTGTGACATGCAAAATTTACCATTTTTTAATGAAGGACATAAAAAGATACAATCGCTGAACAAACACTCAATTTGTTGACAGCTACAATGTCAGATGGTCACATAAACACTTCATAGCAGCAACTTGAAAAGAGTCAGGAAATAAACCACAATGGTACTAACACCTGGGCAAGCAAATTAAGTATCAGTTTCTGAATGATAATATACAAAACGAATATTTACAAAAACATCTTTTGAAAGAGCTTTGGGACTGATAAGATAGGAAGTATATTTAAGCGGATGTGACCAATGTGCACAAGCTTTGTGCAGTCATTTCAAATGAGCCAATGGGTACAGTGGACTAACCCGTTGCCCCATGTTGTTTGCTGTGGTGGGCAGAAGCAAAATGTGGATCGCAATTCAACACACCAATGGATGAAGCCTGGCGTCCAAAAGCATCTCTATATGTGTAAAATCTGCATGAATTGTTTGGAAAGCATTAGTCTAATGCGACAGCCTTAGCTGACTCAAAGGCTAGATCTAAAATAGTAGGAATTTTCAGTCAGTTTAACACTTCAGGAAATGAGGCACCATACATCTCTTAGGTTTGTTAACAACTGCACCTTCTAGTCTGAATGTTTGAACTTGTTACTCCCAGGCGCTAAGCCAACATTCGTGCTACCATTTTGACAAGCGAGAATGAATACAAGAAGGGCAGTATTTATCCTTCAGGCGGCTCGCACGTCTATTTTAGGATGTATCAAATAACGCAGGAAGTCGATCCCTTGCAACAGGCTAAAAGAAGCAATCCACTTACAGCATCGAAATGTCTGTATCCTGGATCTTAAGGCCTGGAAAAGACCAGCAAGCCTGCGCAGCCGCGCACCTGTACCAGCCAAATATCACACATGCTGAGCATGTCCACTTCAGTGGGTTTACATACTTCTTTTCCTCTGGGCGAGACTTAAAGGGCATTAAGATTAAGTTCATGTCTTCTAATTTACAACAGTTGCATCCACATGTGAGATTACAGGTTAGACATCCTATGACTACGGTCTATCAGTACATGAAGGAAAAATATATCACCATATGCATAATTTATTCACATTAGAACGTTTTTGACTTAATTTGTAAATGCTGCACCACAAGAACCATTGCCTCATCGTATGCGCTATATAAATATAAATGTTGCAATAAGAAAACACAGCAAATAATGTAAAACCTCAAAACGCCCCAAAGTAATCATGTGTTGTTTGTTAATTAAAGGTGCCGTTAATTATAGGTTCACTAAAAGAAACTGTAAGAGGCTGGCCCTCTATGCCGTGTGGAAATCTAAGCACACTGTTAGGGGGTCCAGGAACCACACGTTGGTTTACACAGGTAAAAACTAGACCACCTAATCCTCTAATTTTTATGGTAGCTTGGTCGAGCAGAGCAACTAGGTGCAGAGCGAATCGGTGAGCCAGGAGCTGTGCACAAAGGTGCTCTTGGAAGCAGTGGTAGTTCTCTTTGAGGGTCTCTTGCAGGTCAGCAGGGGTACTCTGGTGGGAGGTCCTGATGGTTTGAAGTCCTCAACTGGGGCCTCCTCCTGGTTCTTTTACAGTCCGGAGTGGACTATTCTTCTTGGTGTTCGATGCGAGGTGATCAGTACCTAGGGCTATTGCATGGTCTGGCCACTGGAAGGTGCAGTGCCACCAAAATTGGCACACTTGTAGGGTTTGTCCTCTTCGACTGTCGGATGGAGTTTGGTCTGGCTATGGCATCTAGTTCCTTGGTCAGCAGCCAGTCAGTGAAGCGGCCTTCACTGGGTTGCTGTTCTTGGGTTGCAGGAGAGGGATGCCTTCACTCCGGAGGGAGATCTTTGGTGATTTTCAAAGAGTGGAGGTCATCTGGGGGTTTGTAGAGTCTGCCCAATATCAAAACAACCCCTCAGCGGTGGTTATGGAGTCCTGGGTACAGCAGGCAGGGTTTCACACGTTTTTTTGGTGCATTAGGACTTTAGTTCTCGAGCCTTGGGTCTTCTTTGTTGCTGGCCTTCTTTTGTTCTTGGAATCAGATTTTTTGGTCTAAGGATGCCCACTAAATACTGTATTGGAGAGTACCTAGTAGTGACCAATGGGTATTCTACCTTAGGGTGGCTAATCCCACTAAGTGACCACTTCCTATGGGTAGAGGTCACTTCCCTACACCTGATTGGCTATTTTCCTTCCATGCAAGATGTTGGAAAATGAAATGGAGGGGTCACCTCGCATGCAACACCTTGAGGGTGGTGCAAGCCAGGACTGACCACTCTTTCTGTCCTTCATCTGATTTCCCCCTGTTGCAAACCCCCACTTTTAGCAGCAAGCTTGGGGGTTGAATTTCAAGGTTGATAAGCCATTTGAAGCTGGCTAGCAGGGCTGTAAACATTCCTGAAGAAGGTGATGTTTGCACCTCCACCCAGGAATGGCTTTGTTCTGGGACCCAGAGAGCAGGATCTTTCACCCCAGGATTCCTGAATCTTGTCTAGTGGTGGCAGGCTGGTTGTGACTGGCCAGCAACCATGCCAGGGTAGTAAGCTTCTGCAGGGAGCACCTCTAATGTGACCCCTGGGTACATTTTGTAATAAATCCAATACTGGTACCAGTTTAAATTTATCATACTGAGTTGTTTGATACCAAACAACCCAGGGTTCAGAGTAGCCATAATGTAGCTGTGAAACTCGTACTGACCAGTGTCCAGCACCTGCATTAAAATGGTTGCTCTGTTCACTTACTAAGTGCCAGGTTTGGCAAGGACACAGATGGGCATATTGCTCATGCATCTTTGCCCACACATACAATATAGTGCACCCTGCCTTAGGGCTGGAAGGTGACTTACCTATAATTCATGCATTGTGTTGTGGACAGGGCACACAGACTGTGTGCCATGTCGAGTTCGTCTTTGAGGATTGCATCAGAACACTCAGCCTGCAATGGCAGTGCTGGCTACTTCTGGATTGGTTGACCTAGAGGGTGGCACAATCTGTGCTGCTGCCCTCGTGGCCTAACCTTAACACCCCATGCCCTGGGAATCTCAGTACCATTTACTAGGGACTTATAGCGGCAGCTAAAGGTGTTACCAATTATGCCAATGCATCACAATAGTTTTAGGGAAAGAGATCTGGGCCAGGAAACCTGGTTAGCATGGGCCCTGGGCCCTAACAACTTTAAGACTACATCAAATAGCAGGCAAAAAGTGGGGGCTAACCATGACAAAAGAGGCCTTTTCTCACAGAAACAACTCAATTCACCTTGTTAGCAAGAAAACACCAACATGGTCGTAAAATACCCAATAAAAATAAACCTGTGTACAAAATAAATCGCTGCAACACATTTCACCCCACCCACCAAGCTCGCTAGCCTTTGAGCATGCCAGTTATAGGCACGGATGGGCCTATTTGAGATACTCATTTGTATACTTCTCCTTTATGCCATTGCTGTGAGCATTTTGGAGGGTTTGGGACTGTTGTGGGAGTAAACCCTAGATTTCCCCAGTTTGGGCAGTCTGGTGGGATGCCCAAAACTGCTGACCATGCAGTTCAGCACCACTCTGTATCATGAGCTGGTACACCAAGCAATTATGCCTGCAAATTTGTTTCTAAGGCAAATGAATAGGCATCAAATAACTGAAGAGATCTGTTGCACACTGCTGGGGAATTCAGAGAACTTTAATCTAGTCCACCACTACAGGTCCCAAATATCTATACACTGACTGCTCCTTTCCATCTTGTTGTACAAAACCTTACCTACAAGGTGAGGTCAAGGATTTCTTCCAACCTATATGAGCAGTCTCTTTTAGAATCACAGCAGAAACGCTGTGGATGAGATTGCTATGCTGATGCCTTCCAAGCATGTATTTTCAGAAAAGTGTTTTGAGTGGGCAAAGGGGTGGATGTTTCTAAAAATTGAGGGGCCTGGGGAAAGACTACATACAAAAGGAAGTGATGCTCTGCTGGACAGGGCTGATGAACTGATACCTCCCATGTATAGCGTCCTCGCAAGCTTGGGTACTGGTAAACAAACATGCCACACACGGAGCTTGGCCTTACACGTCTTCATTATTCTGCTTGCAAGTGCAAACTCAACATTCTAAACATGAAATCTATTCACCACACCTCACCTCTTATGTCACAGTTCTACGGAGACCATCAGGAACCAAAAGGGTCCCATTAATCCTAACTCACAAGACACTACATTCTCTCCCTTGTTAAATTTTATATATATATATATATATATATATATGTATATATATATATATATATATATGTAAATGTTCTTATGTTCTTCCGGCGGTCTTCAGTACGTAGTTATAGTTAGGACCATGTTTTCATAGAAAAAGCATTTTTTACTTGCCTATATCTTTGACACTGTTTGACAAATCTTCACTACATTTTCCAAAACAAGCGTGCTGGTGATTCTTGTTGCAGACGGAACGTTCTCGGGTGATCCATCAAGAGGGGACCGAGAATAAAGGGGTGAGGGTACAAAAAAAAAACACGTGTTTCCCGTGTTAATTCCCATCGAAGTTTTGACCACGACTACAGCCTGAACTGCTGGACGAAATTACACCAAATTTGGCAGAAAGGTAGCCTTTGGTCCGCAGATTACCCTTTTTGTTATTTGGTGCAAATCCGTTCAGTAATTAAAGGGAAATGAAAGGAAAACCAAATGTGTATATCTAAGGCTGCGGCTCCTCCCCAATGACTTTGTGAATAGTATGAGCTTGTGCAGAGATCTGCAGAGCTCTGATTGATTCCAAACACTGCAACCAGGAAGTGTTCGCAGCCATCTTGGGGCTCTGCTTCAACCGAGTCCCAGAAAAAGAGTGAAAACAAAAAGAAAAAGAGGCCAGGTTAGGGACACGCTGATCCCTTCCCCCACGGCAAAAAAGCATTAAAAAAAAAATTGCCACAAATTTGCGACAACGTCACTAATTCGCAGCAAAATGTTTTTCAAACAACAAGTGTAGTCTCCTGCGCTACTTTTAATAAAGCCCCTGGGTGGGCCAGGTTCTGGGGGGGTGTGTAAAAAAAAAAGGCGGGGTGTATGGGCACCCCTCCTGGGTTTATTTATTTCCCTGGGACCAACACCTCCCCGGGGCTTAAATTCAATAGTATGAGGTGGGCCGCGCAGTCCCCGGGACCACCCCCCGGGGAAAAGTGCCTTCTAATAGCAGGGAGTTCCTGTGGACCCCCGTGTCGCGGGGACCACCACCCCCCAGGGCTGTTTGGATTATATGCGGGGGGCGCGTAGACCACCGCAGCCCCCGGGGCCACCACCTCCCCAGGGCTGAATTTAAATAATGAAAGGGGTCTGTCACGGACCCCCGGCCTGGTGACCATCACCTCCCTGGGGCAAATGCAAATGTTGGGTGATGGCCGCTCAGCCCCCCTTGAGGAGCCAATAATGGCCCTGGTGACCACCACCCCCAGGGCTGGCTCCTGCTATGTCCTGGGATGCCCACTCCTGGGACATAGCTATTTGCTCTGACTTGCGGGAGCTTTGATAGTCCCAGCCAAGTCAGAGCAAAGACAACTCCACTCCCAGCAAGCGAGAGCTGTCAAATAGCTCTCACTTGCTGGGA
The DNA here is from genome assembly GCF_031143425.1 of Pleurodeles waltl. NCBI lineage: Eukaryota > Metazoa > Chordata > Amphibia > Caudata > Salamandridae > Pleurodeles > Pleurodeles waltl. The sequence goes on along the minus strand of NC_090445.1, from coordinate 562,184,068 downwards.
GCGGAGGTTTCCTCTTTTTCCCTGCCACAGAGATGCTGGCAGGGAAACAGAGGAAACAATTGTTCTCATAGACAGGGAGCTGCATGTTTAGCAACTCCCAGTTTGCAAATGCAGTGCAGGCTCCCGGAGAAAGTGGGAAACCGGCTGGGACCATGGGTGCCTTCAGGCTCCTCCTGTAGTCCTATTGCACTCTGGGTGCCATGGAGAGCACCCAGGAGAGATGGCTGGGCCCCAGGGGATGGGGACCCCTGGTCTGAAATCAGCCAGGGGAGGAGGGCTGCACAGCTCTTCTCCCTCTAACAAAATAATATAAGACCGGCCCCAGGTGATGGGGTCCCACGGGCTGAAATCAGCTGGGGGAGAGGGGTCACGTGTCCCCTGCCTCAATTTACTAAAGGCCAGGCCCGAGGTATGGGGTCGCCAGGGTTAAAATCAGCCCAGGGACGGGGTCCGTGTGGCCCTCCCATTGAATTGTAGTGGACCCCAGGGAATGGGGTCCCCAGGGATGGAATTGGCCAGGGGAGGGTGGTCACACAGCCCCCACCCCCTACACTGGCCATTCATCCAACAAGGTAGCACTTGTTAACTAATCAGTAGAAAGTGCTCCAATTGGATAGACATTTTGTTTAAAACTGTGGACTCTTGGATAAATGAGCATACCAGTTCAGTTCTAGCCATGATACTAATTTCACTGAAATTAAACCTCAACAGGAAGCACTTATAAATATAAACATAGCAGGTGCCCCAATTGAAGCTCCACTACTGGAAAGGACAAATGATCCTAACTCCTGAGCTTGGCAAAGCAAGTGTGCTTACTCTGCGATTCCATATTGAAAAACTATCTGAAATCGTTCAAGGAGGTGAATGTATCTTTCATCTATTGGAGTGCAATCAGACACTCTCAAACCCACATAGACCCTCTCACACCCACTATCACACTTGGCCACTCTCACACCCAGAGACACCCTCTCACACTTATTCTCACACCCAGAGAGACAGGCCCTGCGGCCAACCCCCACCGCTCACAGCAGGATCGTTATAGAAGTTTGGCCACAGGCCAGGCCCTCCGGCCAACCCCCGCTGTACATGGCAGCGGTTGGATTAACCTATAGTAATGAAAATTACTTTACGTTAAAAAAATGTATAAATTCACTGAAAAAATCTAAGGTTACAGCGACGTTATAGGAAATAGAATTTTTAAAAGATGTAGAAAATCACTTCAAAACAAAGGTTACAGGGACACTATAGTTAGGAAATGGGATTAAAAATAACCATAGAAATTCATTTAAAAAAACAAAGGTTACAGGGACGTTATAGTTAGGTTCTGAATTTACTCACACAAAACCAGAGAAATTCAGCCGTTATAGTTAAAATAATTTAAAGTAACTATAACTTGCGGACTAAGGTAACAATAACTCACGCCCTCGCCATGCACTGCTAATTACCCCAGATATTACAGCACTCATGACAGCTTTTATAGTGTCAATAAAAATAATAATGAAACATTAGAAGTCAAATTATTGAAGAAAAAGTTGTGCATGGTGGGTACGCAAGTTAGTTACTTTAGGCCTCAAGTTATAGTTACTTGAAATAACTCTAATTCTAACAGCTGAATTTCTCTGGTTTTGTGCGAGTAAATTCAGAACCTAACTATACCATCCCTGTAACCGTTTGTATTTAAAAAAAAAAAAAATGTATATATATATATATATATATATATATATATATATATATATATATATATATATAAACAATTCCTTGAAAAGTTGTCTTGGAGCTCTGAATAAATGACCGTATCATGTCCTCTGAGGCTGGAAAGAGAAAAGGGAAGTGTCCATGATTGATGCTGGTGATGTAGGGACGGATGCAGTCACAGGGTGCTCTGGAGTCTCAAACAAACCAGTCTCATCTCTGACACTAGGAATTGGTGAATGATGAGGCACATGTCTGAAGTGTGAAGAATCTTGCATAATTGACTTTTCAGGATGGTGAGCAGTCCTTTGCTAGTCACAAATTCAAAGGTACAGCATCAAAGAGAGCATCAGATTTAAGTTTTCTCTGTCGTTGCACCAATACTCAATCTCCTATATTGAAAGTAATGTTTCTGGCACATCAACATTGTCAGCATATACTTTCATCTTTTGTTTACAATCTAAGTCTTTTTGATGAAGTTCACCATCTATTATAGATCTCCAGTTGGTCCATTGTGGTAACTTTGTCCTCATGACTATCACGAACATCAGTCTGGCAGGACTTTCACCTGTTGTTGAATGAGGAGTGGACAGATAAGCTTGAGGAGTAGCATGAAGAGCTGAATTCATGTTAAGCTTCTCCAGCTTAGCACACTTAACTGTGTTTTTAAGTTTGCTCATAAAGTGTTCAACGACACCATTTGCTTGTGGCCAAAGAGGTGTGATTTTTTAATATGTCACACTGAGTAAGAGTGTCTCTAATTTTCGACTGTTGAAAGGCAGATCACTGTCAGACTTTAGAATTGAAGGAACTCCCCAAATTGCAAAAATGCTGTCTAATCTCCCAATTACAATTTCTTGGGAAATAGACGCAAGATCTTCTACTAGTGGAAAACTGGAGTATTCATCCATAATCACCATGTTCATTGACAAGCAGACCAAAGAAATCAACAGAAATTCTCTCCCATACATGTTTTGGTAAATCTGACTTGTTCAAGGTATGTCGAGTGACTTTGGGGGATAAACAATTGCACAAATAACAGGCCTTCAATTCCTTTTCAACTTTCTCATCCAGATGGGGAAACCAAACGTGGTCACAGAGAGTTTGTTTAGCGACAACAACTCACTTGTCCTTCCTGGGCTACTATAATTACTTGTTTTCACAGACTCTCCGGTATGACGATTCTTGAACCTAATAAGACAATACCTTCTTGAGTAACGGACAGTTCATATTTCACATTCTTGAACTTCTGATATTCGCTGTCACGTCTGAGAGGTTGTGTGTTGTTTCCACCACAGTCTGTCCTGTGGTGGAAGGGTGGCGGTGCTGGCAGTCTGACCATGACGCTACTGCCGCGGTCGTAATGTGGCTGTCAGACAACCAAATTGGTGGCAGCCCAACCGCCACTGTGACCCTGGCGGTCTGTCGTAATCAGGGCCATAGTTTCCTGACAAGGAGTATATTGTGTATTTTGGTATTATGAATATTCCCCGGATAGTCATGTTAGAAAAGGGAAGTAGGTGAGCACCTTTACATTAGCACTTTATGATTGATGCAGCTGACGTTAGGCTATTTTAGCCCACTACAACCACAATAGGGAATAATTTACCTCATGCCTTTCATTACGTGGATTTATCATTATAAAGTGTCACTCAAAGGGTCATTATTAAGGAACTGAAAGTTCATACATACATAACACACTAAAACATGGAAATGCCACATATAAACAAAACAATTGGCAGCCATGAAAAGAAGAGCTTTTGAAGCTTCCAGCAGCGAAAGCCATTGCCAATACAATTGCACAGATCGGGGTGAGGAGGCAGAGAGGTGTTAGCTATCTATCCAGCCTCCAGTGCCTCGAGCAGCCTATGTGCATGTATGCTGGACATGGCAGGACTTGTGGACCTTTACAAAGAATTTTCCAAAGCTTACAGAGGAGCCAGAAACGTGGTGCACTGCGGTAGAGATGATTTATTATCGTAGTTTTCAATTGTTGTACCTAAAGATTTGTAGGGCGAGTGTTAGACAATAGCACGGTGGCCAGGTCAACAATCTAAAAAAAATGGCCCTTTTTTTAAGCCACCTCTGTCATGCAGAAATATACTCAAGTAACTGAGCATTTGGGATTAAAGATTCCACAGAAACAAATTAATTGTTCAAAAACTATGAGAGCAACGCAAAATGCAGATGAGTCAATACCTGTGTATTATGAGAAAGTGATGCAGATATACAAACAGGATAGTGGAGATCCGGCAAAGGAAGACATGTTAGGATTCTTTTCAGCTTCTGCATTAGAATTGCACCGGTGGGGTGCAACCAGGGGGGAGACCTGACATGACACGTCTCCCCTGAGCTCACCATTTGCGGACCCAAATCCCATTGTAATTGAATATTTCTGCAGGGGCATTACACCCTCCTTCCATAGCTCCCCAGCTCTACCAGCAAGGTGATGCGCTGGGGGTCCCACTTTTGCCCGTCTGCTGCTGTTCCAGGACCTGAATCGTCCATGCCGGGCGAGCAGCAGATTCACTGTGGCCATCTTGTGGCCGTGCCCAGAGCACAGCACAGGCCTTGTCCTGGTCTGATGAAGTGGGGGCCAGCTTGGAGGTACGGCGGCCCTCTGTGGGAGTTCACTCTCTGCTCTCGAGAGCCACAGATATCGTGATCACTCTGTGATGTGGCAGTCAGTGCGGGTCAGCGGTCAAATCGAGGCTGCATCTGAAGGCTGGTGAGGGATGGAGTCTTGCCTTGAGGCACTAGGGACGGACCAGAGATGCAACAGCCCTCTGTGTGACCTTGCCGTTAGCCCTTGAGGACTGCTGTTGTCTGGATCGGCTCGACACCGCATTGAAGTGTGGCATGGCCACCACATCAGGCTGTGCCCTAGGGCCTACGCAGGCCTGAGTCTTGCTGGAATCATGGATGCCCTCTTAGAAGTGTGGTGGCCCTCAGTCCTGGAGTGCCTTCTGCCCCCAGTTACTTTGTTGGTCCCGATGCCCACAGTTGTGGAGCTGAGTGTGGCACGGTGGCCCGTCACAAGGACGGCACATGTGTCAGAATTGGCGAAGCCCGCAAGTGGAGTGGGCCTGCCGGCGTGGCACACCTAGGCCCTATCCTACAATGGCTGAGCAGTTGGCCCTTTCCTAACTCTGCCAACTCACTCACAGAGACTATTACAGCAGTGCAACTGGCCTGAGGGTACCAGCTTGATCGGCGCACCCTGTGTCTGGTGCCCCACTTCTGCAAGGAGTGTTTCCATAGAGCCCTCTGAGCGCCAAGGACCTGGGGACAGTCACTCTGGTGAGGCATACTCCCAGCTCCTACCCACAGCTGCCTCCCTCTTTCTTTATGGACATCCTGGTCAACAGCAGCATTTACTCTCCTTATATGAAGCAACTATTTTTGTCTCCCAGTGTGGAACAGTCCTGATCGGCGTCTTCCAGCCCTTAGAGTGTGCTGAGTCTGTAGCTATCTGCGGTCGGCACTGAACACACTTTCATCTCCAGTAGCACTGACCGGAACCCCTGTCATGAATGTGGTTGCTGGGCTCCCTTCTTTTGCATCTAGTAAGTATTGCCCGCTTCTTGCATACCCAATAAGATGGCTGCGAACAGAGCAAAGCCTCACTGATCCTTCTAGTTCGAGGACATGCTTCACAAACCTAACCTCAGCCTCCTGGCCAGGGAGGGAGAACGGACACCCACGCTCTCGTGACCAAAGAAGACATGCAGCTTCTCCTTACCAAATTCTGCAATTACCTTACCTCGCTTTAAACAACTTGATCAATCTCTACATCAAACAGATACTCGTCTAGCGACTGTGGAGTCAACTGTGGCTGACCGTGTTCCTGACAACGTTGATCGAACTGCTCGCATTGAGAAACTGGAGTTGGTGCTTCCTGACAAGATTGATGATCTTGAGAAATCATTTGAGGTGCAACAATATTTGTAATAGAGGCCTCACAACTACTATTCTGCTAGCAGACCTTGCATCCCATGTCCAGGTTATCTTAGTTCATCTTCTACAGCTGCCCGAGAATTCGCCAGTTTTCCTTGATTGCACCCACAGGGTGTTTTCCACCTTCCAGGAGCAGAAGATTCTGTCGCTGGACACTCTGACTAGAGTACACTATTGCAAAGGGAGCAAATTCTACATGACACTCACCAACAAAGAACCGATTGTCTTCTCTGGGGACTCTATTTCTCTGTACCAAGACATTTCTGCGCACACACTGGCTCGTCGGAAAGACTTTAAGAATATTACTCATCATCTGCAGCAAAATAAGATCCTGTATTGATGGGGCTGCCCGCTCCACATCCACTTCATATGCCAAAACAAGAGGATTGCTGCCTGCATGCCCAAGGAGGCCTGTGAGGCCTTTGGTCTGCCCTTCATTTCTGACACAGACCTTCCCCAAGAATCAGGAGACCTTGCCTTGGTAGACAGGGGGTGGCTGGCATCTTCAATCTTCTCTGCAGGTGAAGAAGAAGGTGCACAAACAGTGGAGGGAAGCTAATAAAGCTGGACGCTCCCCTTTCTCTGATGATGATACTCCACCTTGACCTCCTTGTTGGAACCAGTGGGTACATGGTTGTGTTGTTTCTTTAACATTTAACTCACCTGTTATTGTTTTCCCTCTAGCCGAATATTGGGAGCTTTCTCACTGGCCTGGAGAACTTTTTTACTGACCTTTCTCAGTGTACAGTTTTACTGCCCCTCTTGATGGCTGGTGGCCCGGCAGATTTACAGCTGCCTGTCCCCCTGCCTTTGTTATTGTTCTTGTTCTTTTCTATTTCTTTGTTGGTATTGACACACATGTACAACATACTCCGTCTCAATGAATGGGGCTCACATTTGACCGCTCCGCTATTAATGTGTTGGGGGATTGCCAGTTCACCTACTCATGACTACTCTTCACATATCTCCCTCAACATACAAGGCTTGAATACCCTGCTTAAATGTAGGATATTAACAAATTGGCTGGGCCATCAGGAGGTAGACGTGGCACTCCTGCAGGAGACTCATCTTCTCTGCGCAGACACCAAGCTATTCCATTCTTACCGGGACCCTAAACAATTTCACTAATGCTACACTTGCAAATCTCGGGGGTTGGCTATCCTCCTCCGTTGAGATCTCTCCATGAAACTGGATAGTACTTACAGAGATTGAGAAGGATGACAAATAGAGCTGTGTGGCACACTTGGTTCTACCCAGTTGACTATAGCTTCAAGATATGATCCCAACAGGGATAGGAAGGAGTATTATGCCAACCTTTTTCCAATGCTCTCCTATTTTCACAGAAGGGAGTTGGTATTGGGCAGTGACCTAAATATTCCACTGGACTCCTGACTCAACCTCTCTCACCCCAGACAGGAGAAACCTTTCAGACCCACAGCTCTAGATTTGGCCCTTGTAGAGGCTTGGGGACACCACCATCCCAGGAGCAAGACTATATTTTTACTCCAACGCTCATAAGACATACTCCCGACTCAACTATTTCTTAGTCGCCCATCCCTCCTTCCCATGCTTTCTGGACACTAAAGTAGATGTCCAGGCCATTTCTGATCATGCCCCCGTCTGGTTTATGTTAAGTCCAGTTGTCCCACAGAGACCATTTCCTAGACAATGGGTCCGAAATGAAGTCACACTTTGAGACCCATTCCTGCGTGACCGCATCACAGATGTTATCGAATGCTACTTCCCTGAAAATGACGCCGCTACATGTCTCAGGGGACCTTGTTGGACTCTGTAAAAGCAGTCTTCTGGGGAGAACTTATTTCCCATACAGCAACATTTGGATGAGTGGCTAACCTCCAAAACAGAAATTGGAGACACAGATACAACAGTCAGAGGCTAGATCCACAGAGAGGGCTCCCACAGAACTCTGAGAGACTTGCGTCTACTTAAGGGCAAACGTGAACATTTTTTGATGAAAGGTGCAGCCATGCTGATCTACATCAACCAAACCTACTATTAAAGGGGGGACAAGGCAGACAGGCACCTGGCACACAAACTGCATGTCTGCTTCACAGGTAATCACATCAGAGAGATAGCAGAGGATGAGGGGCACCTCTGACAGGAGACAGATGACATACTCTTAAGTCTCCCAACACTACTATCCCACAGTCTACTAGGCCCAAAACCCTGATAGGCAGCACCAGGGTGACTATTTACATACATACACCCTCCCAGACACAACCGAGAAGTTGCGCCTTCTCGAGGACGATAACACCCCAGATGAGGTCCAGGCAGTGATTAGTAATCTCTCCTCACACAAGGCACCCGGCCCTGATAGGCCACATTTTATAAAGTTTAAGCCTCTCTCTTGATGGAGCCTTTGGTGAGGGTGTTCAATTCTTTTTTGGTCTCTTGTGTGGTTACTGATACCATGCTGGAGCCACATTTTACCCTCCTCCTAAAGCCAGGCAAACCAGCCACACAATGTTCCTCCTATACGCTCATAGCCTTGCTAAATTGTGATGTGAAACTGTTTGCTTCGATTCTCATGGCCTGGTTACACCATATCTGGCCTTCCCTTGTCACTCTGACCCAATCTGGCTTCATCCACAATTGACAGCGTAATGAGAAACTGTTAGCAGTGGCTCTCATGGAGGTGTCTGATGGCAGAAACAGCCCTTGGCCCGTCTCTCTCTCTCTCAACCCAAGAAGATGTTTGTAAGGAAATGCCTCCTTGGCATGGTTGCCCCCTGACTTTTTGCCTTTGCTGATGCTATGTTTACAATTGAAAGTGTGCTGAGGCCTGCTAACCAGGCCCCAGCACCAGTGTTCTTTCCCTAACCTGTACTTTTGTATCCACAATTGGCAGACCCTGGCATCCAGATAAGTCCCTTGTAACTGGTACTTCTAGTACCAAGGGCCCTGATGCCAAGGAAGGTCTCTAAGGGCTGCAGCATGTCTTATGCCACCCTAGAGACCTCTCACTCAGCACAGACACACTGCTTGCCAGCTTGTGTGTGCTAGTGAGGACAAAACGAGTAAGTCGACATGGCACTCCCCTCAGGGTGCCATGCCAGCCTCTCACTGCCTAGGCAGTATAGGTAAGACACCCCTCTAGCAGGCTTTACAGCCCTAAGGCAGGGTGCACTATACCATAGGTGAGGGTACCAGTGCATGAGCATGGTACCCCTACAGTGTCTAAACAAAACCTTAGACATTGTAAGTGCAGGGTAGCCATAAGAGTATATGGTCTGGGAGTTTGTCAAACACGAACTCCACAGCACCATAATGGCTACACTGAAAACTGGGAAGTTTGGTATCAAACTTCTCAGCACAATAAATGCACACTGATGCCAGTGTACATTTTATTGCAAAATACACCCCAGAGGGCACCTTAGAGGTGCCCCCTGAAACTTAACCGACTGTCTGTGTAGGCTGACTAGTTCCAGCAGCCTGCCACACTAGAGACATGTTGCTGGCCCCATGGGGAGAGTGCCTTTGTCACTCTGAGGCCAGTAACAAAGCCTGCACTGGGTGGAGATGCTAACACCTCCCCCAGGCAGGAGCTGTGACACCTGGCGGTGAGCCTCAAAGGCTCACCCCTTTGTCACAGACCAGCAGGGCACTCCAGCTTAGTGGAGTTGCCCGCCCCCTCCGGCCACGGCCCCCACTTTTGGCGGCAAGGCTGGAGGGAACAAAGAAAGCAACAAGGAGGAGTCACTGGCCAGTCAGGACAGCCCCTAAGGTGTCCTGAGCTGAGGTGACTCTAACTTTTAGAAATCCTCCATCTTGCAGATGGAGGATTCCCCCAATAGGGTTAGGATTGTGACCCCCTCCCCTTGGGAGGAGGCACAAAGAGGGTGTACCCACCCTCAGGGCTAGTAGCCATTGGCTACTAACCCCCCAGACCTAAACACGCCCTTAAATTTAGTATTTAAGGGCTACCCTGAACCCTAGAAAATTAGATTCCTGCAACAACAAGAAGAAGGACTGCCTAGCTGAAAACCCCTGCAGAGGAAGACCAGAAGACAACAACTGCCTTGGCTCCAGAAACTCACCGGCCTGTCTCCTGCCTTCCAAAGAACTCTGCTCCAGCGACGCCTTCCAAAGGGACCAGCGACCTCTGAATCCTCTGAGGACTACCCGGCTTCGACGACGACAAGAAACTCCCGAGGACAGCGGACCTGCTCCAAAAAGACTGCAACTTTGTTCCAAGAAGCAGCTTTAAAGAACCCTGCAACTCCCCGCAAGAAGCGTGAGACTTGCAACACTGCACCCGGCGCCCCCGACTCGGCTGGTGGAGAACCAACACCTCAGGGAGGACCCCCGGACTACTCTACGACTGTGAGTACCAAAACCTGTCCCCCCTGAGCCCCCACAGCGCCGCCTGCAGAGGGAATCCCGAGGCTTCCCCTGACCGCGACTCTCTGAAACCTAAGTCCCGACGCCTGGAAAAGACCCTGCACCCGCAGCCCCCAGGACCTGAAGGACCGGACTTTCACTGCAGAAGTGACCCCCAGGAGTCCCTCTCCCTTGCCCAAGTGGAGGTTTCCCCGAGGAAGCCCCCCCTTGCCTGCCTGCAGCGCTGAAGAGATCCCTTGATCTCTCATTGACTTACATTGCGAACCCAACGCTTGTTCTAACACTGCACCCGGCCGCCCCCGCGCCGCTGAGGGTGAAATTTCTGTGTGGGCTTGTGTCCCCCCCGGTGCCCTACAAAACCCCCCTGGTCTGCCCTCCGAAGACGCGGGTACTTAGCTGCAAGCAGACCGGAACCGGGGCACCCCGTTCTCTCCATTCTAGCCTATGCGTTTTGGGCATCCCCTTTGAACTCTGCACCTGACCGGCCCTGAGCAGCTGGTGTGGTGACTTTGGGGTTGCTCTGAACCCCCAACGGTGGGCTACCTTGGACCAAGAACTGAACCCTGTAAGTGTCTTACTTACCTGGTAAAACTAACAAAAACTTACCTCCCCCAGGAACTGTGAAAATTGCACTGTGTCCACTTTTGAAATAGCTATTTGTGAATAACTTGAAAAGTATACATGCAATTGAAATGATTCAAAGTTCCTAATGTACTTACCTGCAATACCTTTCAAACAAGATATTACATGTTAAATTTGAACCTGTGGTTCTTAAAATAAACTAAGAAAATATATTTTTCTATAACAAAACCTATTGGCTGGATTTGTCTCTGAGTGTGTGTACCTCATTTATTGTCTATGTGTATGTACAACAAGTGCTTAACACTACTCCTTGGATAAGCCTACTGCTCGACCACACTACCACAAAATAGAGCATTAGTATTATCTATTTTTACCACTATTTTACCTCTAAGGGGAACCCTTGGACTCTGTGCATGCTATTCCTTACTTTGAAATAGCACATACAGAGCCAACTTCCTACATTGGTGGATCAGCGGTGGGGTACAAGACTTTGCATTTGCTGGACTACTCAGCCAATACCTGATCACACGACAAATTCCAAAATTGTCATTAGAAATTGATTTTTGCAATTTGAAAAGTTTTCTAAATTCTTAAAAGACCTGCTAGGGCCTTGTGTTAGATCCTGTTTAGCATTTCTTTTAGAGTTTAAAAGTTTGTAAAAGTTTGAATTAGAACCTAGAACTAGTTGTAGATTCTTAAAAAGTATTCCAACTTTTAGAAGCAAAATGTCTAGCACAGATGTGACTGTGGTGGAACTCGACACCACACCTTACCTCCATCTACAGATGAGAGAGCTAAGGTCACTCTGTAAACTAAAGAAAATAACAATGGGCCCCAAACCTACCAAAATACAGCTCCAGGAGCTTTTGGCAGAGTTTGAAAAGGCCAACCCCTCTGAGGGTGGCAACTCAGAGGATGAAGATAGTGACTTGGAGGGAAATTCCCCCCCTCCAGTCCTACTTAGGGAGAGCAGGGCTTCTCAAGCCCTGACTCCACAAATAATAGTCAGAGATGCTGGTTCCCTCACAGGAGGGACCAACAACTCTGAAATCACTGAGGATAACCCCAGTGAAGAGGACATCCAGTTAGCCAGGATGGCCAAAAGATTGGCTTTGGAAAGACAGATCCTAGCCATAGAGAGGGAAAGACAAGAGATGGGCCTAGGACCCATCAATGGTGGCAGCAACATAAATAGGGTCAGAGATTCTCCTGACATGTTGAAAATCCCTAAAGGGATTGTAACTAAATATGAAGATGGTGATGACATCACCAAATGGTTCACAGCTTTTGAGAGGGCTTGTGTAACCAGAAAAGTGAACAGATCTCACTGGGGTGCTCTCCTTTGGGAAATGTTCACAGGAAAGTGTAGGGATAGACTCCTCACACTCTCTGGACAAGATGCAGAATCTTATGACCTCATGAAGGGTAACCTGATTGAGGGCTTTGGATTCTCCACTGAGGAGTATAGGATTAGATTCAGGGGGGCTCAAAAATCCTCGAGCCAGACCTGGGTTGACTTTGTAGACTACTCAGTAAAAACACTAGATGGTTGGATTCAAGGCAGTGGTGTAAGTAATTATGATGGGCTGTACAATTTATTTGTGAAAGAACACCTGTTAAGTAATTGTTTCAATGATAAACTGCATCAGCATCTGGTAGACCTAGGACCAATTTCTCCCCAAGAATTGGGAAAGAAGGCGGACCATTGGGTCAAGACTAGGGTGTCCAAAACTTCCACAGGGGGTGACCAAAAGAAAGGGGTCACAAAACCTCCCCAGGGGAAGGGTGGTGAGACAGCCAAAAATAAAAATATTAAAGAGTCTTCTACAGGCCCCCAAAAACCTGCACAGGAGGGTGGGCCCAGAGCCTCTTCACAAAACAATCCTGGGTACAAGGGTAAAAACTTTGATCCCAAAAAGGCCTGGTGTCGAAACTGTAGTCAGTCTGGACACCAAACTGGAGACAAGGCCTGTCCCAAGAAAAGTTCCACTCCAAACTCCAATCCAGGTAACACTGGAATGGCTAGTCTCCAAGTGGGATCAACAGTGTGCCCAGAGCAAATCAGGGTCCACACTGAAGCTACTCTAGTCTCTGAGGGTGGGGTGGATTTAGCCACACTAGCTGCCTGGCCTCCTAACATGCAAAAATACAGGCAGCAGCTCTTTATTAATGGGACAAGTGTAGAGGGCCTGAGGGATACAGGTGCCAGTGTCACCATGGTGACAGAGAAACTGGTTTCCCCTGGCCAATACCTGACTGGAAAAACTTATACAGTCACCAACGCTGACAATCAGACTAAAGCACATCCCATGGCAATGGTAACTTTAGAATGGGGAGGGGTCAATGGCCTGAAACAGGTGGTGGTCTCCTCAAACATCCCAGTAGACTGTCTGCTTGGAAATGACCTGGAGTCCTCAGCATGGGCTGAGGTAGAACTAAAAACCCATGCAGCCATGCTGGGTATCCCTGAACTGGTGTGTGTAAAAACAAGAGCACAATGCAAGGCACAGGGTGAAAAAGTAGAGCTGGAGTCTGGAAAAATGGCCCAGCCTACCAAGAGAAAAGGAAAGTCAGTTGGGAAACCAACTGCAACACAGTCAGAAAAAGAGAACCTCTCTTCTCAGGAAGAAGTTCTGCCCTCTGAGGGAACTGAGCCTTTGGAGCTTGAACCTTATCAGGTTGAGCTCTTAGGCCCAGGGGGACCCTCAAGGGAGGAGCTGTGTAAGGGACAAGAAACCTGTCCCTCTCTTGAAGGCCTTAGGCAGCAAGCTGCTGAAGAGTCCAAGGGCAAGAAAAATGGAACACATAGGGTCTATTGGGAAGATGGACTCCTGTACACTGAGGCCAGAGACCCCAAACCTGGTGCCACTAGGAGAGTGGTAGTGCCTCAGTCGTTCAGAGAGTTTATTCTCACCTTAGCCCATGATATTCCCCTTGCTGGGCATTTGGGACAAACCAAGACGTGGGAGAGGTTAGTCAACCACTTCTACTGGCCCAATATGTCCCAGAAGGTTAAGGAGTTTTGCCTCTCCTGCCCCACCTGTCAATCCAGTGGTAAGACAGGTGGGCACCCAAAGGCCCCCCTCATTCCACTTCCAGTGGTGGGGGTCCCCTTTGAAAGAGTGGGTGTGGACATAGTTGGTCCACTGGAACCTCCCACAGCCTCAGGAAATATGTACATCCTAGTAGTAGTGGATCATGCTACTAGGTATCCTGAAGCTATTCCCCTTAGGTCAACTACTGCCCCTGCAGTAGCCAAGGCCCTCATTGGTATCTTTACCAGAGTGGGTTTCCCTAAGGAGGTGGTGTCTGACAGAGGTACCAACTTCATGTCAGCATACCTAAAACACATGTGGAATGAGTGTGGAGTGACTTACAAATTCACTACACCATACCATCCACAAACTAATGGCTTAGTTGAGAGATTCAACAAGACATTAAAAGGCATGATCATGGGGCTCCCAGGAAAACTCAAAAGGAGATGGGATGTCCTCTTGCCATGTCTGCTTTTTGCTTACAGAGAGGTGCCACAGAAGGGAGTAGGATTCTCACCCTTTGAACTTCTGTTTGGTCACCCTGTAAGGCGACCACTTGCTCTTGTTAAAGAAGGCTGGGAGAGACCTCTTCATGAGCCTAAACAAGACATAGTGGACTATGTACTTGGCCTTCGCTCTAGAATGGCAGAGTACATGGAAAAGGCAACCAAAAACCTTGAGGCCAGCCAACAGCTCCAGAAGTTTTGGTATGACCAAAAGGCTGCACTGGTTGAGTTCCAACCAGGGCAGAAAGTCTGGGTTCTGGAGCCTGTGGCTCCCAGGGCACTCCAGGACAAATGGAGTGGCCCTTACCCAGTGCTAGAAAGGAAGAGTCAGGTCACCTACCTGGTGGACCTGGGCACAAGCAGGAGCCCCAAGAGGGTGATCCATGTGAACCGCCTTAAGCTCTTCCATGACAGGGCTGATGTAAATCTGTTGATGGTAACAGATGAGGATCAGGAGGCAGAGAGTGAACCTCTCCCTGATCTTCTGTCATCAGACCCAAAAGATGGTTCAGTAGATGGAGTGATCTACTCAGACACCCTCTCTGGCCAACAGCAAGCTGATTGTAGGAGAGTCCTACAACAGTTTCCTGAACTCTTCTCCTTAACCCCTGGTCAGACACACCTGTGTACCCATGATGTGGACACAGGAGACAGCATGCCTGTCAAGAACAAAATCTTTAGACAGTCTGACCATGTTAAGGAAAGCATTAAGGTGGAAGTCCACAAGATGCTGGAATTGGGAGTAATTGAGCGCTCTGATAGCCCCTGGGCTAGCCTAGTGGTCTTAGTCCCCAAACCTCACACCAAAGATGGAAAGAAAGAGATGAGGTTTTGTGTGGACTACAGAGGGCTCAATTCTGTCACCAAGACAGATGCTCATTCAATTCCTAGAGCTGATGAGCTCATAGATAAATTAGGTGCTGCCAAATTCTTAAGTACCTTTGACTTGACAGCAGGGTACTGGCAAATAAAAATGGCACCTGGAGCAAAAGAGAAAACAGCATTCTCCACACCTGATGGGCATTACCAGTTTACTGTTATGCCCTTTGGTTTAAAGAATGCCCCTGCCACCTTCCAAAGGTTGGTGAATCAAGTCCTTGCTGGTTTGGAGTCCTTTAGCACAGCTTATCTTGATGATATTGCTGTCTTTAGCTCCACCTGGCAGGATCACCTGGTCCACCTGAAGAAGGTTTTGAAGGCTCTGCAATCTGCAGGCCTCTCTATCAAGGCATCCAAATGCCAGATAGGGCAGGGAACTGTGGTTTACTTGGGCCACCTTGTAGGTGGAGGCCAAGTTCAGCCACTCCAACCCAAGATCCAGACTATTCTGGACTGGGTAGCTCCAAAAACCCAGACTCAAGTCAGGGCATTCCTTGGCTTGACTGGGTATTACAGGAGGTTTGTGAAGGGATATGGATCCATTGTGACAGCCCTCACTGAACTCACCTCCAAGAAAATGCCCAAGAAAGTGAACTGGACTGTGGAATGCCAACAGGCCTTTGACACCCTGAAACAAGCAATGTGCTCAGCACCAGTTCTAAAAGCTCCAGATTATTCTAAGCAGTTCATTGTGCAGACATATGCCTCTGAACATGGGATAGGGGCAGTTTTGTCCCAAACAAATGATGATGGCCTTGACCAGCCTGTTGCATTCATTAGCAGGAGGTTACTCCCCAGGGAGCAGCGTTGGAGTGCCATTGAGAGGGAGGCCTTTGCTGTGGTTTGGTCCCTGAAGAAGCTGAGACCATACCTCTTTGGGACTCACTTCCTAGTTCAAACTGACCACAGACCTCTCAAATGGCTGATGCAAATGAAAGGTGAAAATCCTAAACTGTTGAGGTGGTCCATCTCCCTACAGGGAATGGACTTTATAGTGGAACACAGACCTGGGACTGCCCATGCCAATGCAGATGGCCTTTCCAGGTTCTTCCACTTAGAAAATGAAGACTCTCTTGGGAAAGGTTAGTCTCATCCTCTTTCGTTTGGGGGGGGGTTGTGTAAGGAAATGCCTCCTTGGCATGGTTGCCCCCTGACTTTTTGCCTTTGCTGATGCTATGTTTACAATTGAAAGTGTGCTGAGGCCTGCTAACCAGGCCCCAGCACCAGTGTTCTTTCCCTAACCTGTACTTTTGTATCCACAATTGGCAGACCCTGGCATCCAGATAAGTCCCTTGTAACTGGTACTTCTAGTACCAAGGGCCCTGATGCCAAGGAAGGTCTCTAAGGGCTGCAGCATGTCTTATGCCACCCTAGAGACCTCTCACTCAGCACAGACACACTGCTTGCCAGCTTGTGTGTGCTAGTGAGGACAAAACGAGTAAGTCGACATGGCACTCCCCTCAGGGTGCCATGCCAGCCTCTCACTGCCTAGGCAGTATAGGTAAGACACCCCTCTAGCAGGCCTTACAGCCCTAAGGCAGGGTGCACTATACCATAGGTGAGGGTACCAGTGCATGAGCATGGTACCCCTACAGTGTCTAAACAAAACCTTAGACATTGTAAGTGCAGGGTAGCCATAAGAGTATATGGTCTGGGAGTTTGTCAAACACGAACTCCACAGCACCATAATGGCTACACTGAAAACTGGGAAGTTTGGTATCAAACTTCTCAGCACAATAAATGCACACTGATGCCAGTGTACATTTTATTGCAAAATACACCCCAGAGGGCACCTTAGAGGTGCCCCCTGAAACTTAACCGACTGTCTGTGTAGGCTGACTAGTTCCAGCAGCCTGCCACACTAGAGACATGTTGCTGGCCCCATGGGGAGAGTGCCCTTGTCACTCTGAGGCCAGTAACAAAGCCTGCACTGGGTGGAGATGCTAACACCTCCCCCAGGCAGGAGCTGTGACACCTGGCGGTGAGCCTCAAAGGCTCACCCCTTTGTCACAGCCCAGCAGGGCACTCCAGCTTGGTGGAGTTGCCCGCCCCCTCCGGCCACGGCCCCCACTTTTGGCGGCAAGGCTGGAGGGAACAAAGAAAGCAACAAGGAGGAGTCACTGGCCAGTCAGGACAGCCCCTAAGGTGTCCTGAGCTGAGGTGACTCTAACTTTTAGAAATCCTCCATCTTGCAGATGGAGGATTCCCCCAATAGGGTTAGGATTGTGACCCCCTCCCCTTGGGAGGAGGCACAAAGAGGGTGTACCCACCCTCAGGGCTAGTAGCCATTGGCTACTAACCCCCCAGACCTAAACACGCCCTTAAATTTAGTATTTAAGGGCTACCCTGAACCCTAGAAAATTAGATTCCTGCAACAACAAGAAGAAGGACTGCCTAGCTGAAAACCCCTGCAGAGGAAGACCAGAAGACAACAACTGCCTTGGCTCCAGAAACTCACCGGCCTGTCTCCTGCCTTCCAAAGAACTCTGCTCCAGCGACGCCTTCCAAAGGGACCAGCGACCTCTGAATCCTCTGAGGATTACCCGGCTTCGACGACGACAAGAAACTCCTGAGGACAGCGGACCTGCTCCAAAAAGACTGCAACTTTGTTCCAAGAAGCAGCTTTAAAGAACCCTGCAACTCCCCGCAAGAAGCGTGAGACTTGCAACACTGCACCCGGCGACCCCGACTCGGCTGGTGGAGAACCAACACCTCAGGGAGGACCCCCGGACTACTCTACGACTGTGAGTACCAAAACCTGTCCCCCCTGAGCCCCCACAGCGCCGCCTGCAGAGGGAATCCCGAGGCTTCCCCTGACCGCGACTCTCTGAAACCTAAGTCCCGACGCCTGGAAAAGACCCTGCACCTGCAGCCCCCATGACCTGAAGGACCGGACTTTCACTGCAGAAGTGACCCCCAGGAGTCCCTCTCCCTTGCCCAAGTGGAGGTTTCCCCGAGGAAGCCCCCCCTTGCCTGCCTGCAGCGCTGAAGAGATCCCTTGATCTCTCATTGACTTACATTGCGAACCCGACGCTTGTTCTAACACTGCACCCGGCCGCCCCTGCGCCGCTGAGGGTGAAATTTCTGTGTGGGCTTGTGTCCCCCCCGGTGCCCTACAAAACCCCCCTGGTCTGCCCTCCGAAGACGCGGGTACTTACCTGCAAGCAGACCGGAACCGGGGCACCCCCTTCTCTCCATTCTAGCCTATGCGTTTTGGGCACCACTTTGAACTCTGCACCTGACCGGCCCTGAGCTGCTGGTGTGGTGACTTTGGGGTTGCTCTGAACCCCCAACGGTGGGCTACCTTGGACCAAGAACTGAACCCTGTAAGTGTCTTACTTACCTGGTAAAACTAACAAAAACTTACCTCCCCCAGGAACTGTGAAAATTGCACTGTGTCCACTTTTGAAATAGCTATTTGTGAATAACTTGAAAAGTATACATGCAATTGAAATGATTCAAAGTTCCTAATGTACTTACCTGCAATACCTTTCAAACAAGATATTACATGTTAAATTTGAACCTGTGGTTCTTAAAATAAACTAAGAAAAGATATTTTTCTATAACAAAACCTATTGGCTGGATTTGTCTCTGAGTGTGTGTACCTCATTTATTGTCTATGTGTATGTACAACAAGTGCTTAACACTACTCCTTGGATAAGCCTACTGCTCGACCACACTACCACAAAATAGAGCATTAGTATTATCTATTTTTACCACTATTTTACCTCTAAGGGGAACCCTTGGACTCTGTGCATGCTATTCCTTACTTTGAAATAGCACATACAGAGCCAACTTCCTACAACGTTTGACAGGGTTCTAGACAAAATCCACTTGGAGCCGAAGATCAAAGCTTTTATCCTCACCAATTTTGAGAAGCCTACTGTCAAAACTTAAAATAAATGCCTCCTTTTCCCCAATGATCAGGCTTACACAGAGCACCTGGCAGGGTTGCCTTTTGTCCACCCTGGTCTTTGCTCTCTTGATGGAGTCTCCAGTGGCTAAGGTTAAATACAATCCTGCAATACGTGGTGTGACTGTCAATAGCAGAGAACATAAGTTGGCTCTTTTTGCTAATTATATCCTCTGTTTCATTATAGACCTAGACACCACTATCCTGGCACTGATGAGGGAGCTGAACTGAGCATCGAGCTTGAGGATCAACTTCTCAAAATTGTGGGGAATGGGAAAGGCGGACCCAGTGAACAGCCTCATGGACCCTTTGCAGAGAAGCACTTTGCAGTAGGAAACATCAACCATAACCTACCTAGGGATTCAACTCCCACCCCATACAAGAGACGTATAAATTAGTAACATTCCCCCCCTCCTCACCTCTCTTTTCAAGGACCTTTACCACTGGGGTAAGCTGGAGATCTCATGGCTGTTAAGTATGAAAATTTACTTTTTATGCCCCAGCTCCAGTATGTCCTACAGATCCTCACTTTAGTTATCCCTCAAATGACTCACATATAAATTTGCACTAAATTGCTTGATTTCATGTGGGGAGAAAAGTCCCAGAGAGCGGTGAAAGCATTTATGTGTAGACCTAGCTCGGACGGGTGCCCTGGGTTTCCTGGATGTCTCAACACACATTTTAGCTGAACAACGCCGCCCCCTCTCTGGACTGGAACTATGACCCAGATGGAAAACCCTGGATCTAGGTGGAGCAAGCTTTTTCCCCCTCTACTCTGTCAGGGTTTTTATGGCTCCTAATGTCGGTTGGGACCAGAGCTCTACATACTGCCTTTGACGTCCACAGGTTTAACTTACTGGAGGGAGGTACAACAGTGCAGGGCATTCCAACTTATCCCTTTCAGCTTATCCCCTTGACACATAACCCTGACTCCAAACAGGGTCAATCTAGGCTCCTTTAGCTGGGTACTGGGCTGATCTTCATTTCTGCAAGACTTTTACGACAACGACAATTTAGATCACAGGGGATTTGGTCATTAAATTGTCATTGTCTAGACGGGACACCTATAGGTTAAGTCAGGCACTTCAGTGGGCAGGCAGGCCACCAGCACAATTAGCCCTCCAGCTCAGCGATGTACCCATCAAGTCCCTCTACCTCAATATCACCAAGATCTTCTACACTCAGTCCACCCTAAAAAAAAAGAGTATTTACTCCAATGGGAGAGGGAATTAGATACTGAGATTTACAATGACAATCGGTAAGCCATATGGCAGAGAGTAGCTAAATTATTATTATTATTATTAGCAGCAGCAGTTCTGTGTGTGACTCAAATTTGAAAACAGACACTACTCCCCTTCTTGAACATGAGATGGGAGAAGGTTTGGTCTCTTTATGCTATGGAGAGTTTTTTGTGATTGAGTACCCAAATTCGATGTCATATGGCTCCCCTCCACTACCTACATACGGCACTTGCAAAGGGTGGGGGGGGGGGCTACACATGACAATGTCCAGAAAACTATGGGGATCTGATATTCACATCATGTCTTTGCTGGATCCCAAAGGGGGGTTCATTAGGAACGGAACTTCCAACTTGTTGACTATGTCTTATAAAGATAATTTGAAGGAATATTGTTTTTTTTCTATCTACTCATCGGGCCGGGTTGTATTTTGAATGTACCACCTACTGTAAATGTAGTTGAATGAGCTGCACCTCCCATTTCCTATTCTTCACACTGCTTCATTTGGAGCTGTAGTATTTGGCATGTCCTTTTGTTGAAAATGCAAAATAACATTAAAAAAATAAATAAGAATTGGGCCCAAGAGTCAGTGCACATATTCAGCACAGAGTGATTTGCTGGCAAGCAAAATTGTTAGCTGAGATCTTTGCCTATGCAAAGTACTGTAGTGATGGTTCTGATGTGAAAAAGAAAAGAACAAAGGGGAAGTTGATGGTGGCTCAGTTAAGTTTGTTAAAAAAAAGGTGATCAAAGAGCTTTTCAAGCACCTGGTGATGGTGTGCAATTTGTGCATTTTAGAAATGGTGGTCCTCAAGTTAGCGGCAGAGATTTTACTAACAAGGCTTTTAACACCAATAATAAATGTGCAAATGAAAACTGGAGTGTGTCAAATTTGTGGTAAAGAAGTCCACTAGAAACAAACATTTAATATGAATAGATTTCAAAATGAGTTGCAAATGATTCCTCATATGCAAAATAATATGAATCAGGTGGCACTGAATAGTATAATGCAGACAATAGCCCCAGCCATTCCAGCTTCTGTGCAGAACATGTAGAACAAGGCAGTTCAGTGGGAATATGCCTTCGGGACCAGCCATAACACAACCTATACAGAATATGTCAGGATTTCAAACAAATTTTGAATTTCAGCAAAAACATTCTATAATTATTGTCAATTTTCCACAATTCACACACTCAGAGTTCCCAGAGGAGAAGTCAGGCACAAAGATTGTGGCGGAGAGAAGAGGAGGATTGGATGTTTGGTGCAGTCCAAATAGTAGACCAGAATGGCACTTTTCTGGAAGGAAAGGCTAATCGTCCAACCAGTATCATTTTTGATTAACATAGCTGATCCATGATAAGACCGGTGGAAGTTCCCAACCTACCCCTCTCGAGAAAAGAAGTCAAAGTCAAAGCATTTTGAATAAAGAAGTGACTAATAAGTTGCCTGAAAATATGCCAGTTAAAATTGGTTCAATTTTAGTGAGTTCATAATTAGTGAGACTAGTCCAGTGAATTTGTTGGGTTGTGATCTTTTGTGCAAATTAAATTGCCTAATTAATGGCAAACAGAATGGCGTTTGCATTCAGACAAATCATTACAATGTGATTTCAAATGAAAATAATGAAAAACAAAAGCGTGAATGATCTGTTCTAACAACAGAGGACTTCATTCTAGATTTACGGCACACTGTGAAAAGGGAGGTTTTGATTTTTTTTTTTTAAAATAAATTGTGATGTTTAAAAATGCAGAATCATTACTGATTACTGTAAAACTGAATGCAGTATATCCCGGCACTTCTCAATGCAGGCGTACCTGCAACACAGAGAAGGGGATTGCACCTGTCATTAATAAAATATTTTAGCAGAGTATTTTGAGTGAAGTGCTAGGAAGCCCTAATTAATCACCTATAATGGGCTTGAAAAAAGTAAAGTGGTAAATGGCATATATAATTTAACACCTCCGTAAAATAAATGACATAGTGACTCTGTGATGGCCCAAGGCACTGAATTCAGCAGTGATTCTGTTTCAAATTCCAGCAGATGCATTATGATTTATAGTGATTGATTTGTGTTCAGCATTTTTCGCAATTCCTCTTCATGGGGATAGACAGAATCTTCGTGCTTTGTTTGGTGTAGAATCCCAGAGGGATGTACAGAGAGCCCCTCAATATTTTCCTAAATGCTCAAGCAAGATGTAGAAAGTTTACATTTGCCTTGCCATTCAGTACTTATGCAGTACATTGATGGCTGCAGCTAAAACAAAAGAGGGCTGTAAGTTGGACACATTGCTTTGTTGATAAGTTGCCTACTACAAAAATGCAGTACTGCTAAAAGAAGGTAATTTAGTTGGGAGACAACAGTGAGAAGGCAGTGAGGAAGTTGTTCAAAGAATGCACTTCTGAGAATGAACTCACTAATTACACTGAGAGACATGAAGATGTTTCTAGGAATGATTGACTACTATTAACAGGATTCCAAAATGTTAGTGATTGCAATGAATGCAGCAAGCCTTCCTAGTTCATTGACACTCAGGGCCTGATTACGACCTTGGCGGATGGGGTACTCCGTCACAAATGTGACAGATATCCAGTTCGCCGTTTTACGAGTTCCGTAGGATATATTGGTACTTGTAATACGGTGGGCTGGATATCCGTCACATTTGTGACAGAGTATCCCATCCATAAAGGCCATGATCAGGCCCTCATTGTGTACCATACCCACTCTAGGAATGCCCAATTATGAGTATGATTTTTATTTCTTTTGTCCTGATAAAGAAAAGTGCACACCTTCTATTCTCATTCAGCAGCTTAGGTCTGTGAAGAGACCAATTGCATATTTGTCTGCAACTCTAGATCCAATAGTTACAGCTCTGCTGGGTTGCATGAAAAACAGTGTTGCTCCTGCTTTGCCAATTGTTCTGAGCAACGCAATAGTGATGCATTATGCACTTATTGTGTTGGTTTCACATTTAGTTGGAACATTATTGATTGTTACAGGCACTCAGCCCCTCACAAATAGCCGCTTAACAAAGTATGAGAAAATTATCTTGACAGCTGAGCATATTTCAAATAAACAATGTAATACCCTGAATCCTGCCACACTCTTGCCTTTGCCAAAGAAAGAAGGTGAGGAAACCGATGATGGAATTGATCATTGTGACTATGATTGTATTGATTAACAGAAATATGCACCAAGCCAACACCAGATCTCCAAGATCTACTACTCGAGTTAGCTGATTTGATGTCTTTTGTGAATGGTTCTTGTCTCAGGCATCATCATGGAATTCTTTGAGCAGAATGTGCAGTTTACACATTGACATACATTGTGGCGGCATCATACTCATGTAATGTAACTTCATCACAAGTAGCAGACATGATTGTTGTTACAAGAGTATGCTGTGTGGCCAATGAATTTTTACAGTCTACACTGATAGTAAGTATGGTTTTGGTGTGGTTCATTACTGGGCAATTTTGGCTCCAACAGAGGTTTTATGATATCCGTTAGCACACCAATAAAGAAGGGACCGAGTGGATTTACTGATTGCTGCATTACAGTTGCCAAAGAAAATAGAGATAATGGTTTCATTGACAAGAACTTAGCAACAAAGTTACAAAATGCTGTGCTCTGATGTCTAGTACATTGCCATCAAATATTCCTAAACAGAAGTAGAAAAGTTAATGCAATTTCTGTCAGCTCAAACACCTGGAGAACTTAGGAATTTGCAAAATGAAACATTAGAGGATAAAAATAAAAGTTGGGAAAAGCTTGATGTATACAACATAAAAATGATGTGTAGAGATTAACTGGTGGGAGGTATGAATTGCTTGACTGAATGCTACTGCAAATGACAAGATAAATGCATCGACCTAAACTTGTGGGACGTGATGGCATAAGAAATACATTTAAGAAATATATATTTTTTAATACTTATTATTATTGGTATAAATTTTCCGCTAAAACATCATGTCAAAGAATGTACTACCATTTCACATATATTAAAAATCAGTCCATCTGAGTAGTCTATTACAATTCGAAATAAATGTTTAATCTTCATTTTTGAAATATTGCAGAACATTTGTGTCAGAAGTGTGTATTATGCCAGCTTGAAAATGTGGGGAGGAAGACACCAATGACTATGAGTTACGTGCGTACATCAGAAGGTCCTTTTAGAAGGCTGAAGTTGGATTTTGCAGAGATGCCACCCTACACTGTCCTTATGTATACTATACTTTAGTGCTCATTGGTTTGTTTCAAAATGGAATGAAAGATATCCACGTAGGGGATGCAATTAATTGACTCTGTAACCAAGCTATTATTGAAGGAGTTAATCCTATGATTCAGTTTGCCAACTTCAAAGGAATCAAATACGGAAACATTTTAGGAATTAGATAATGAAGGCCCTATGTATAGCAGTGAAGATCGAGCAAAAAGTATATTGTAGTTGCCATCCGGATGCACCAGATGCAGTGGAAAGAGATATGGGTATGATGAAAGCAAAATGGCTAAAGTGTATTCTTTAATGTTATTAAAATAGCTGAATGCTCTTCTTCCTTTAGTTCTACTCAGCATGAGAAGCACCCCAAGTAGAACAACAGCACACAAAGCACAGGAAAGCCATGGGCATTCTTTGTATCACATCAGCTGTACTTCAGAATATTACTGAGGATCTGGTTCTGGATTACTGCAACCATTTGGCTAATGTGGCAGGCTCTATCTCTCACCAGGTGAAGCTTGTTGCATCTTCAGCAAGCAATGATCCCTACCAGGACCTAGAACCTGAGAATTTAGTCATGGCACAGAGGCACTTTTGAAAGTCTTGTGCCCAGGTGGAATGGACCTCACCAAGTCGTACTGGTGATAAGCACTGCTCTGAAGGGAAGAGGTTTGCCATATTAGATCAACATCATACAAAAAGAGACATTGATCTGAGAGATTTTTGATTTCTGCATGAAGAACCTTCGTATGTTAGCACATAAGCTGAGCCTGAAGTTGAAAAACATTGAATAATTTTCTGATGAAGAAATAGAACTGAGGTTTTGAAAATTTGAGATGAATTTTAACAGATTTTTAAAAAATGTAAAGTGTGCCTGCACAACTCTCTTAGATTAAGAATATAGTAGGTTAGACCATAGAGATAGTTTCAATAGAAATTATGGAGGAAATACCTATGCTAATTTGCTTACTGCGTACAAGACGATTGTGAATGTTACTAATTGTTATATCTGCACTCATCTGCTTCTGTTCCAGAAAGTGTCACATACATACAGCGAACTCTATCATATGAGTTATCATGTTCTGTTTATGTTAGTATAATTAAGAATACAACTTTTTAGAAGCATGTGAAGTAGATTAAGGGCCAGATGTGCAAAGATTTTTGTGTTCACAATCGGCCAGATTCACAGAATAGTTCCATTTGCAAACACAACTATGCATTTTTGTATGTACGGATGCCAAATTGCGATTCTGTAACTTGTTACTGAACCGCAATTTGGGTTTGTGATTCGGTATTAGGAATGGACGTGTTTAGGGCGTCTCATCCTAATACTAAATTGCAGTGGTATGTATGAATGTTTTGCAACCAAAATACAGAGATGGTTGGAAAAACACATTTTAAGAGCGGGCAGTGGCAGTTTTCTTTTGAAATACATCCCCTTTTCCTTTAAAGAAAAAAGGCTGCATATTAAAAAGAAATGGCTTAATTGAAAAGCAGTCACATGCGTGGTGGTCTGCTGACCCCAGCAAACCACCATTCCTGTGCATTTTGCCATTTCCAATGGGTTGCAAACCAACACCTACCTAATTAATATTAATGAGGTAGGTCTATTTGCAATCCACTGGGGACCACAAAAAGTCTTAAAGACACTTAAGTACATTTGTGTTTGCCATTACTAAATAACAAATCACAAAAATTGTCTCTTTGGTCATCGCAAACCATTCCCTGCATACATCTTGCCCTAGATGCTTCTATAGATAACATGTGTGAGAAACTGGAATGTAAGTTAGGGAAGGTGATAACCCACCACAAATTATAATCACAATCCCTGTCAAGGTGAAGCACAAAAGTCACAAAATAAATCTGTGCCTAACACTCTCGTAGCTAGGCAAAAAGGCATCAAGATCAACTTTGATGCACTGTGTAAATTATTTATGAAGCACTCAAATAGTGATAAAGTGAAAACAAAACAAAAGAAAAATCCTGAAGCAATTTAGAAAAATAAAGAATTTTTTAATGTATAAAATTACATCAAAAACAACAAAAATGAGCAGAATCAGAAATATTAATTCTTAAAGCTTAAGGTTTAAAATAGTGCCAAATGTGTGATGCACCAACTGCCGGTCTGGTCGCACCAGACCGGTACAAAGTCACAAGTTTAAGCGGACTATGATGGAGCACAGGCCGGATACAGGACCAGGTTTGTCTAACTGGATGTTTTATCTTCTGACTTTGATGGGAGGACTGCATGTCCCTTTGTCGCTCTGCATTGGATCTAGTGAGGCTTTCAGATGTCTCTGCGGGCTTCTGCTTTGAATCCAGTGAAATCTTCTGTGAGAAGCTGCAGGTCTCTGCATTGCTCAGCGTCTGATAAGGGGAGATTTTCAGTCCGGAGCTGCAGGGCTCTGCATTAGATCTGGGTGAAGTCTTCAGTGAGGACCTGTGCAGTTCTGCAGGCCTCTGTGTCGCTCTATGTTGGATCTGGTGAAACCCTCAGTTAAGCAGGGAGCAGTACTCTCTGACTCCAGCCATTGGTCCACAACCTTGAGGACAACACCAGGGGGTCTGGACTCACTCCCACAAAGGCCAGGATAGGGGACTAAGATAGATCCAGTTGGGTCTTGTCAGCTGGGTAGCAGGAAAGATCTCTGGAATGTGTTGTATCCCTGTAATTCACAAAGCAGGTCAGTCAACTGACCCATAAAGTCACTTCTGGGGTGCTGGGTTCAAGGCAAGCATCTCCAGTCTTCCTTCAGGTTTCAGACAGCAGGGCAATCCTTCTTTAAAGTCTTCACAGATCTAGGAGTGTTATGATTTCAGATTCTTGGGATGCCATTTTTATGCCCCATGCCAGCTTGTGGGTGGAGGACACCCCTTTTATCTAATTCTAAAACTATTTCTGGTGATTTCCTCCATTTTCTCTGGGTTTGGCTCGAGCTTGGCTAGTGAAACAAAGGCTGGGGCAGACCTGGTGTCAGGTTCCTATGTGTGGACCAGGGCAGGACCCTTTGAATGTAATCATGGCAGGGGCACATCTCCTCCCCACCCAAACTATCAGGAAGACCCACACCTACCCACATTTAGTTCATTTGTCCACTGTCTGGATGCAATACACATCTCACTCCAGGGAGCCAGCATGAGTCAGGTAACACTTGGACACTGGAAGTAGGGCACAGCTGGCTTAATTAGGAAAGTGACAACTTTCTAGAATCATGTTTCAAAACAGTAATATGAGATCCACTGTTACTATTCAGTTGGATATTAAATTACTATTCAAATGAGTCTTTGAATCAAGTTTCTAGCTGCTCCCAAACTAAAGTTAAGCCTTCTAAATTGCTATAACATAATACAGTGTTGTTCTCTGAGAAAGCCAGCTTTGCTGCAGCGAAAAATGTCTTTGTAGGTTTCTACTACCAAAACATGTAAAAATTAAAACATATATGCCTCACTTTATAAATACCACACACACCCTGCTCTGTCGGCCTTTAAGTCCTACTTTAGGGGTGACGTACGAATATTAAAAAAGAAAGGTTTAGGCCTGGCAAAAGGTTTATCTTAAAAAAAAAAACGAGTCACACCTGCAACCCAGGGACAGTGCTCACCACTTAAGGCAAATATTCACAAACTTAACAAACACTTAATTCAAGTCTGTATATCTCAAAACACAATTGTAAAGCCCAAAGGGCTGACATACAACATACATAATTATAACAGTCCATGTTCTATTGTTGTTGAAAACACAAAAGGTGCATAACAATACATTCTTGTATTCTATTACATCTGTAGATAACGTTAGAAAAACCTACGCATTCTGGGTCCAGATTGTCCTTTCTTCAGGGGTAACTGAAAACAAAAACAGGAAACAAGAAGGGAAA
This sequence comes from Pleurodeles waltl, assembly GCF_031143425.1. Lineage (NCBI taxonomy): Eukaryota > Metazoa > Chordata > Amphibia > Caudata > Salamandridae > Pleurodeles > Pleurodeles waltl. Next base: position 562,155,814 of record NC_090445.1, on the reverse strand, counting down.
TTTGACATATTGATACATGTATTAACAACGTTCTGTTACTGCTTAGAGTTGATGACAACTCACAATGCCATCTTAGATGGTATCAGTGATCTTAAGTGGAGAATCAAAGTGACATGCTCAGACTGTGACCCCTGCATGTAGTACCAAGCGCAAGTCTGCATTGCTCAGCGTCTGATAAGGGGAGATTTTCAGTCCGGAGCTGCAGGGCTCTGCATTAGATCTGGGTGAAGTCTTCAGTGAGGACCTGTGCAGTTCTGCAGGCCTCTGTGTCGCTCTATGTTGGATCTGGTGAAACCCTCAGTTAAGCAGGGAGCAGTACTCTCTGACTCCAGCCATTGGTCCACAACCTTGAGGACAACACCAGGGGGTCTGGACTCACTCCCACAAAGGCCAGGATAGGGGACTAAGTTAGATCCAGTTGGGTCTTGTCAGCTGGGTAGCAGGAAAGATCTCTGGAATGTGTTGTATCCCTGTAATTCACAAAGCAGGTCAGTCAACTGACCCATAAAGTCACTTCTGGGGTGCTGGGTTCAAGGCAAGCATCTCCAGTCTTCCTTCAGGTTTCAGACAGCAGGGCAGTCCTTCTTTAAAGTCTTCACAGATCTAGGAGTGTTATGATTTCAGATTCTTGGGATGCCATTTTTATGCCCCATGCCAGCTTGTGGGTGGAGGACACCCCTTTTATCTAATTCTAAAACTATTTCTGGTGATTTCCTCCATTTTCTCTGGGTTTGGCTCGAGCTTGGCTAGTGAAACAAAGGCTGGGGCAGACCTGGTGTCAGGTTCCTATGTGTGGACCAGGGCAGGACCCTTTGAATGTAATCATGGCAGGGGCACATCTCCTCCCCACCCAAACTATCAGGAAGACCCACACCTACCCACATTTAGTTCATTTGTCCACTGTCTGGATGCAATACACATCTCACTCCAGGGAGCCAGCATGAGTCAGGTAACACTTGGACACTGGAAGTAGGGCACAGCTGGCTTAATTAGGAAAGTGACAACTTTCTAGAATCATGTTTCAAAACAGTAATATGAGATCCACTGTTACTATTCAGTTGGATATTAAATTACTATTCAAATGAGTCTTTGAATCAAGTTTCTAGCTGCTCCCAAACTAAAGTTAAGCCTTCTAAATTGCTATAACATAATACAGTGTTGTTCTCTGAGAAAGCCAGCTTTGCTGCAGCGAAAAATGTCTTTGTAGGTTTCTACTACCAAAACATGTAAAAATTAAAACATATATGCCCCACTTTATAAATACCACACACACCCTGCTCTGTCGGCCTTTAAGTCCTACTTTAGGGGTGACGTACGAATATTAAAAAAGAAAGGTTTAGGCCTGGCAAAAGGTTTATCTTAAAAAAAAAAACGAGTCACACCTGCAACCCAGGGACAGTGCTCACCACTTAAGGCAAATATTCACAAACTTAACAAACACTTAATTCAAGTCTGTATATCTCAAAACACAATTGTAAAGCCCAAAGGGCTGACATACAACATACATAATTATAACAGTCCATGTTCTATTGTTGTTGAAAACACAAAAGGTGCATAACAATACATTCTTGTATTCTATTACATCTGTAGATAACGTTAGAAAAACCTACGCATTCTGGGTCCAGATTGTCCTTTCTTCAGGGGTAACTGAAAACAAAAACAGGAAACAAGAAGGGAAATTTGACATATTGATACATGTATTAACAACGTTCTGTTACTGCTTAGAGTTGATGACAACTCACAATGCCATCTTAGATGGTATCAGTGATCTTAAGTGGAGAATCAAAGTGACATGCTCAGACTGTGACCCCTGCATGTAGTACCAAGCGCAAGTGAGCAACTGTTCAGTGCATTCCTGGACCTGTGAAAGGCTTCAGAATGACTGCCTAGACCCCCAGAGGACTGCCCTGCTGCTTGAGGCCTTCCTTGTTCTCCAGAGGACTGCCTGGCTGCTTAAGGCCTGCCTTACTCTCAAGAGGACTGCCCTGCTGCTAAAAGCTTGCCTTAATGCCTGAACCTGAGACTACCAGAGTGACTCCAAAGGCTAGTTGGCTGGCCTCCTGTGTGAGCTACAGGGAGAAAACAAGTTCCAGGGACCTTGAACCCTGCACCTGGGCTCTGTGGAGTGAGTCTTAATCCCCATGTGATGCCCCCCAGGTCCTCAACCCTTTGAAGTGGTGTTAGAGGTACCGTACCTGCCTAACCCGAAACATTACGACTTTTTTGAACATTTTCACCAAAAAATCCCAGAAGTGCAGACAGAAGACCAAGACTTTGGTGAATCCTAGTTTGTTTTAAAAGGGATACAGGAGTTAGCTTAGCCGCTGGCTTGCAGACTTGTGCCCCCGTCACCTAGTGACATTTACCCTACCTAGTCTGCTCTGTTTTAGCGCATTTATTTAATTAATTCTCTTAAGATGGCTGCCTTGTTTTGACTTAGGCCCATGTTTTGATTTTCCTTATCAGTGCCACCGCGCTAAGGCGTCAAGATCAGGCGACAAATACAAACAAACTGAAGGTGGCTGCGTTAGGTACTTTCCCTCTTTGCGCTTTCAAGGGAATTGTTTATACTAATTACCGTCCCAAACACGCCTTTGTTTGTGAAATAACCCACGTCAGGGGTCCAGGCAGATCTGTATATATACTCCTCACTTTATCAGATAGGTAGAGGGATTCCGACCAGATGCCATCGCTGCTATCGCTGTGGCACGTCACTGACCCAGTCTTTGTGCTCCTGCGGAGTCTGAGCTTGAGACCTCATTCCAAGGTAACAAGGGTTGGGGGGGGCTCTTCTTCTGGATACGGCATTGGTAGATTGAGGTTTAACATACCTAGCTCTCTTTTGGGTACCAGCCCTAGATTTGGGGATGAAACTAATGAGTAACTTTGACGCAGTCACCTCAATAATACTCAGCAACATTAAAAGGGAAGTGGTAGCACTGGCTATACGCCAGCGTCTCCAAGAGATTCCACATTTGGATCAGCTACTGAGAGTCATTTCTGACACCAATACTAGTATAGGACGGGATAGTTTGGGATCCAAATCTAAAAAGCTTGAAATACAAAGTACCACTCCTAAGGATGGTGCTAAACAAAAACAAGAAAATACCAAGAAGCGCTGGGATAAACAAAAACAATTTGATGATAGACAAAATAAGAGAGCAGATTCTCCTCATCCGGAGACCTCTGAAAGGGGATACAATCTCAGAAATAGAGAAAGTTTTAAAACTCCTGACAAATACACTGATTCACTTCCCTCTCGTTCCTTTCAGGACGCACTGGATAGATGTAGTGAGAGAGGGGGCTGTTCTGATTGACGTCCTTAGTACGTGAAACAAAAGAAAGACTCGCTGCAGTCTTCCGACAAAAAAAAAAATAAGTCCCCACAGCAAAAGCCACAGTTTAAAAAGAAAAAGTTGGCAGCACTGTCAATTATAAATGCCAGTACACTTGAGAGCATTGCTGAAGAAAAAGACGTGGGAAGTGACATTGTTAAACAGAGCATCTGAGGTCATGATATGTCACTAGAGTCTGAAAGATCATCTGGATGCGACAGCAAATAATAATTTCATTGCAGTTGACGGGCAGATCCTCCCACCCGATAGGGTATATGATTTACAAATTCAAATAGAGGGAGACATAGAACGTGCTATTCAAGTGATATTCTGGGATGAAATTAATTGTGATATCCTATTGGCCGAATGAGACTGACCACCTGAGCACATCCGTAAGCTCCCACATGGGGAAGATGTAAATTTGCCTTTTTTTCTGATCTTGTTCTAGAGGCAGTAAACCAAGCCTACGCTGTCGACTGGGCTTTAGTGCAGGCTCCTGCACTATACCGCAATCATGTAGGTTGGGACAAGGAGTCTCCTTGTCATATAATACCTATTAGGTCCGCAGCCCAACCTCAGCCACAATATCCTGTTAAACACAAAGCAAAAGCTTCAGTAAGGGAGATCCTCACTCAGCTAGAGTACCAGGGAGTAATTGAGCCCTGTGCCTCTCCAATAAATAACCCATTATTCCCAGTTGCAAAACCTGACCATTCCTACAGAATAGTCTTAGATTACAGACACTTAAACAGTCATACACGCACATACGCTATACAAAATTCACATAGCACAGCACTTATTAACAAGATAGTGCGCAAAAAGTACAAAACAATGTTGGATATTTCCAACGGGTTTTTCTGCCAAAACTCATTACAAGAAAGTAGGGACCTGAGTGCATTCTAATTTGGCTCACAGAAACACGTTTGCCGTTTGCCCCAAGGCTATAAGAACAGTTCAGGGCTGTTCTCAGCCCGTGTAATGTCAGTATTACATGATCTTGATCCCGAGGCGCTGTCCTATGTGGATGACATTTATCTCACAGACGACGACCTCACCATTCATCTTGTCAGGGTCGATCGGATCATTTAAGCATTTTCAGACCTCGGTTATAAATTTAGCTTTAGAAAAAGTAAGATAGCCTTTCTCAGTGTATTGTTCCTGGGATATGAGCTTTCAAATGAGGACAGAGCCTGGCCCACACTTTTTAGAGTAATGGGCACATTTGCACCCACCTAACACGCTCAAGAAGCTACAGTCCCTACTTGGCTTTTTTAATTTTGACAGAATATACATTCCTAACTATGCACAATGTATCAAGCCTCTTTATGACTTAATATGTCCAGATTTTTCTAGCAAACACTGGTCAGTTTGACACATATGCATCCTTAGGGAATTGCAACAGGACATGCTAGAAGCAAAACACTTGCACACGCGTGACAACAAAACAAATTTGGTCATCAAAATAATTGCTGGTGCCACTGGGTTTACTTATGTCACCTTCAACGAGGGCGACACAGTGCCCATAGCGTATAAATCCCATTTATACTCTAATGCAAAACAACACTTTGCACCTACAGAAAAAAATCTAACTGCTGTTCAAATGGCAGTCATAAAGGGATACACATTATTGTCATTACCCCACTGCCAGCCTTAGAGGCTGTTACTAAAGCAAACGTTCCAAACGCTAAAGCACTACATCCACGATGGATTCAGTGGGCTACCTCCTTGCAGTTTTGATGAAATAAATATTATTGAACCTTTTACTGCATCTTCTTCATTACCTGTGTGTGATTGAGACATGTTGTTAATGTGAGAAAGGGATAATCTCCGTTTAACTACAACGCTCCCTGAGATGTCATGTTTTAGAGGCCCTGCGTAAAGGCTGCCACAAATCACCTTTGTCTATTTAGAGCTTTGGTGAAGTACTACTTGTGAGCCGGAAGGGCGGGGTCGACAGTTGTGTTTTGTTGTAGGATTGGCATAGTCGCCTACAAACATAAGTGCTGTCATCCTTAAACCAGCAGTCTTGCTGAGAGCAAGAGTCCAATTACGACAGGACCTACCTGCCAGTCTATCTGCCCAATGTGCATTGTAGGTTGGCCTGACTTTGCCATAGCTCTTGCTACGTTTTACTCTGTAGCAGCAAATCCTGTTCAGCTAGACCCCCTTGCGATGGTGTCACGCCTCGTGGAGCCCTTCTCAGCTACGGCTTGCAGCTTCGTCCCACTGGATGGTTGCGACTTCAAAAAAGTTGTCTAAGTCCTAAGGTAAAAATCCGTTTTGAGGGATCGAGGGCAACAGGATCCCCATCGATGATGACAACCACTTTGGCCGGGAAATCCATCTTTTCTTGCTCTAAGCTTTTTCCCACTATTGTCGACGTTTTCAATGAGACTTCACTCAGTAGTTCCTCAATGACACCTCCTTGGACACAGCCTGTTGCCTTACCCCACTGAACTCTATCTTCTCTTGAACCTTTCTTCAAAAAATATTTAGAAGTCTGAAGGTAAGCCAAGTCTGGGCCCAATCCACCTCATGTACATGACCTGTACACCATCACTGTTGGCCTTACGCTTTGATTTTGTCCCGCTCTCACAGAACCAGATACGCGCCATTGACGCTTTGATCTTTCAGGTGCTAGATTTCACTAAAAACGTAAAAAATGTATAAGTATGTTTCTTCTGTTTGGATTTAATTCATTTTGGTTTCATTTTATTTATTGCATTTTCCCTGTAATTCTACATTGGTGTGGGATTTTTCTTGTGCTGTGTCTTCACTTTATTACTGTTTTTGTGCTGCATAAATACTTAACACAGTGCCGATCAGTTATTCCAGCCTGCTTTTGTGTCAAACTACCAGAGGTTTAAACATGAGTTAATTTGGTGACTTTGTGATTCAACCTGACAAGGATAGTGGTTGTTGCTTGAGTAGGGAAAAGCCAATGTCAGGACTGTTACCGCCAACATCTAAATCAGGCCTGAAGTCTTTTCTGGCTCTCCTTTGGAGGCAGCAGTGCTTAATTTGTAAATAAAAACGTGCCGGTGCCCAAAGCCCCCCTCTTAAACACGCAACTGCTGCAATTAAATGTGGAAACACAGAATACTGAGGCAGCGTAATCCTGAAGCCATCTCGGGCCTCTTCAATCCATTTAAAGCTACTCCCTGTCCCTTCAGCTCACTCTTGCAGCTTTCTACTTTCTCCCTTCGAAACGCTTTTTCGTTTTTCCCTTCTTCCGTCTTTCCCATATGTGTCTTTTTCTCACACCAAATGCTTGAGACAGAAGAATAAGCCCCGGCCCTCAAAAATAAGTGCTGGTGCTCAGCACCGGAAACAACAAGCACAAATTAAGCACTGGGAGGCAGACTCTATGTTGGTTCTCTTCTGAACTTTACTTAGGTCTATGTCCTTGCTTTTTTAGGAGGTATACCTTATGTTGATCCTCTCGTATTATTTTATTTTGATTTCACTTGAGGCTGGCGACTGGGCAATGTGGCGAGGCGGGGTAATAAAATATATTTTTTTTTAATTAAAAAAATAAAAACTTACCTAAAGCGCACAGCTGCTCTGCCATTCCGCCGCTCCGCCGCTCTCTGCCCCAGTGCAGGCACAGATTCCCAGCCTGCCCTGCAGACAATTGTGACGATGCTCAGAGCAGCGTTATGATTGGCTGGATCGCCCTGGCTGAGTGCTCCAAGGCAGACTGGGAGCCTGGGTCTGCTCTCTCCAACCCGGCAATGCAGTTCCAGGTTGGAGAGAGCCCTTGTGCGCATATGTGTTTGGCCGGCCCAACATACATGCACATTGAGGGGAGTGCTCTGTGCACTCCCCTCGGTGGTTGTGAAACCCCATGGCTCTGCCCCTTTAACATAGTTTATTATCATTTTATTCTTAAAGGTTTGCAGCTGCTGCTGGCGGGGGGTGATGCTCCGCCACCATAGTGGAGGAGCCGCCCATGTTTGATTTACTTTTAGGAATTCATTGATATTGATTAACAGGTATTTTCTTTCTGTAATTATCTTAATTTTGAATAAACTGATATGGTTTTACTCGTAACTTTGTCTTGCTTAAGTTTAATTGGTTAGTTTGGACTCAGTCTTATGAAGACTCAAGATAGTCCTGAGCCTATGCACTGACACTTTTAACTATTTTATTTATATTGTTGACACTGTTGTATCACACATTCAATGAGTGCATCATTCTGAAATATGTCATGCTCTGTGGTCTAAGCCAGAATGGAAACTGTATTTCTTTAGTTTAACCTAAAATGTATTTCTTTATCTTGGAATTACAGATTCTAGTCTTCAAAACTCCTCCATTGTGATTCATCATCATTTTCCAAAGATCAGACCTCTCATGCTAACCAATGTTTTATGAAAGGGTGTGATCAGCGAATGTGGGCCACTTTTTTTTTGCACTGCCCATTATTCCTAACCCGAACCTGATAAACAGAGCTTTATTGGAGGTTATAAGTACATGCCCTTGGGGATAGGTTTCCATTCACAACTGGAGAAAAATGCAATGCAATACTCTTTGAGGATGTGCTGGGGTATTTTAGTTTCCAGGTGGTGAAGAAGAAGAGAGCTGCTGTTGTGCAAAAGGAGTGAGGCCTAGAACAGACCTAGTACTGTGAATAGCTTTCCCAGAAACCACCTGTTTTTTCAAAGTTGGTTCCCATGGGGAGGGGCCTCTCAGGGCCTCCCAGGGCAGTGCAATTTAATATCACTGTGCCCTCTCACTGCCAGAAACACTTGTACTGCAGGATTCCCAAACTACTACTACTACACCAAATCACACCACAACCTCTGAGTCTACTACTAATTAATGGTTCATTGATGCTGCACCACAAAGCAAGACAGTTCACTACTGCTGTGAGGCTTGGTAGGGACTCTGAGTCACTCCCTTCGATGATTCAAATTCCTCAGGAACAGTACCCTCAAAAGCCCACCTTCCAGCACTACTGACTTCAGTTTGATTAGCAGCGGTTCTGAGTGGCTAGATGAGAGGCAGGGTCGGACTGGGACAAAAAATAGACCTGGGCACCAAAATAAAAGTAGCCCACATTAGTCAAAAATATAGTTAAAGAAGTGGTAATATATAGGATAGAAACAGTAAAAACGTGCCCAACGGGCCACAAAACTGCCCAAAACTGTTAAAAATCCAGCCCACACCCTAAATTGTCAGGCCAGCTCATCGGGCACTGCCTGACTACCCTGTGGACCAGTCTGGCCCTCATAAAAGGAGGGAAATTAAGGAGAGTCCTGCAAGGAAGGAATTCTGGAATAAATCAGATGAGTCCATAGTACAGATAGATGTATGTCCTCTGATGTATATACTAATCACTGAAATATTAGTACATGTATAGGGTAAAAGGATTACTCTGGTAATGAGGTTACTCTAGGGAGACTTAGAAAACTATTTTACTCTCAGGTGAACGGCTTCAAACTCGTATTAATCATATAAAATGAAGGCCCTGATTTAAACTTTTTTGCGCCGCATTAGCGTCATTTATTGACGCAAAAGTGCCGCAAATTTACAAAATACAATTGTAATTTGTAAATTTGCGCAGCTTTTGCGTCAAAAATTTACGCAAATGAGGTGCAATAAAGAATAAATATGGACCTAATTCTCCCCGTGCAGCGAAGCCTGATTCACTTACACTGAGATTATCGGAGACAGCTCAGATTATGGATCTCAGTAGTATGTGAGAATTGCTGCCAAGGTCAGAGGCATCATTTCACTCAGGCGGTCGTATAAAAACGAGACCCTGTTCTTTTGTAGAAGGCACCTGCTTCCTCTGTTTGGTTGATAAGACACGAATAAGGTTTCATTCAGATAAACATGTTCTCTTTTACTATTTATGCTCAAACAAACTTTATCCTTTGAGCTACAGAACAATTCGTTGCAATCAAGGATCCCACAAGCATTCAGCACAAAACTTGGCGCTCTTGTGATTAGGAACATACTCCTGGGAGGTAAACGATACAGGATTTTGGTGCGTGCATGTGGTGGCAGAAGGGAATAGCTTGTGGGTACACCAAAGTAGCCGGGTGAAGGTTTTACTAATCATTCAGCAACAAAGTAATCTTAAAGAGGAAACAGTAAGTGAAACACCGTTCCAAATTCCATTTGATCATAGTAGGTGTGATAGATTTCCTGTTTTTAAATTAAGCTTAGAGACAGCTTTCACCAGCCGCTGCCTCATTAAATAAAACAATCCAACATTAAAAAAAAAGCATACACTCCTACATAGAGGGACATTCGGTCAGCAATCGTCATTCATTGGTTTCTTCAGCTGTCCTCTACATTCTGCTTCCACCAACCACAGTACACAGCACGGAGCAACGGGTATACCCACTTCGGCCATTGGCCCTTTTGAGTCACATCATTTTGACTGCTCAAATATTCACCTGGCTTAAAAAGAAGTGGACCCCAGTGCCTCGGCAGGCAATCACTTTACTTTGGTAATGTTTTTTTCTTTCTGTTCTTTCTATTTGTTTTAATCATCTTATATGTTTAAACTATATCCTTCATTTACAGTTGTTCAAAGCCAATAGTATCTTTCCTGTGTGACAATTTAAATCATACTAGTCTGTGCATTAAAACTAAAAGAGGTTTCTATGCCTCTTTTAAGTACACTTGCACTATTTGTATAGCCAGAATATATCATATGTCCGCCACGTTAAGGCTGCAGCATTCTTCTTTTACTTTTTGTGTTATATGTTTGCAAGAAAGAAAATAACCATCGCACTAGTTTGTCAAGGCCAGACAAATTTGCTTTGCCAATGCTGCTTGTGTAAAGACGACGGAGACTAATTATGTAAGCAGAAAAGTCATAACCACTGTTGTAGTCATCGGTTAGTTATCCCGGAGGAGCAGCCTTGAAATATATGTCTATCACTGGTTCTGGGAGTGGATGGTTTCTTGCTCCAAGGCACAGAAAAAGCGACCCATTCTACCCAGAAGGGGCTAGCCGGGGTATTGGCAATATAACAAGGCAAACAGACATGTTAGACCAGAAAATTAAAAACAAATGTAAAACTGAATGCATGTGAACACAAAAAAAAACACAGAAGGTTAGTGGACAGTGGCACTTTACAGTTGCTGCGCCCTCATGAAAAACAGAAAGAAAAAAGCAAAATATTGAAGCCAGAAAGTGAGATGAGGAGCAGAACAGTGACTAATGATAGGGTATAAGGTGATCAATGTAAACTCTGCCCTTTCACCAGAGTTTGCACCTGCAGCTTTGTCAGTCTCACTGGTGCAGGTCCCATGAAAAAAAGAGGAGATAAAAACACAGAGGTTGAGAAAACAGCAACTGATCCAGGGTGACATTAAGCCTCGGCAGACCTTCGCTGTGTCTCGCACAAAACATCACGGATATAAGAACAGGATAAAGAATAAGAATCCACTATTAGTGTGCACTGATTGACATACTCCGAAGACCCTCATGGAGTCCCTGAAGACCGCCTAAAATCTGAGCGCCACTAACATACACATTCAGATTAAAACATAAACACAAGCCAAAACAACTTGCCAATAGCAGGGTAAGTAGGAGGAGAAAGGAATGGGGAATGGGAATGTGAGAAACTGAGTGGGGACCCAAAATAACAAAGGTCCGGTAGTGCAAAGCCAGTGAACGAACCAGAGAGCCAGAACAACCCAAATGCAATGTTGCCTGGCACCAGGGTTAAAGGTCTGCCCTTTTATATTTATACCAGTATTGTCTATCATTGCTCAGCACTAATGTGTTACCAGTTTCTTATAGGACCATCTGACCAGGAACTGATACGTGTTAGACTGTGCTAGTCTTTCCCTGTGTGACTTAAGCCTGTCCTCCAAAGTCGTCACTCTCTTATACTCTGTAACCTTCTACGTGTTCCCTTTGACTTATATGTTGGTACACATTTTGTTTTGTCCTGAGACTTATATACCCTCCCGATGTTCAGATCCACGTGTCTACCTCTTGCTCTTTTTATGGCTCTCTCCAGGTATGTGTGTTACCCATCTCCTAACACAGTGGTTCCTGACAGACAGGGAGTGGGACAGGGAGCTACAGCAAAGGAGAGGACGATGGGAGTGGAAAGAGGGGAGAGAGAACAAAGAAACACATACACTCTTGCGGAGTGCTGAAAAAAAGAGAAAAGGTATCCTCAAGTAAGCAGTGGAGGATACAACTCATTCAGTCATAACACTATTAGACTGAAATTCTCCTGGGCAGGACAACACAAGAATAGGGGGCAAAGCAATCAAATCAAGAGCAGTGAACTGAGATAGACAACAAAGCCATCCAATAATGACCAAGTGGCTGACATATAGGTGTATTTTATGCAGTAAAAACAACAGGTCTGCCACCTGACAGCAAAAGTTGTCTGTAGCATAGCCAAGCTCTGAAAGCCATCATAGCTGTTACCTTATAGCTGTGGAGAAAAACACTGTGAGGGGTGAGCAAAAATCAATACCAGCTTCAGAAGAGGGAGATCAGAGACGATAGACAAAAAAGACCATAGTTATAAAAGGGGACGTCCAGGAGTATTTGATGTACATAAAAGCAGAAATGGCTTCTATAAGAAATTACCACATTTTTGTCATAGTCTTTCAATTTTTTACTTTCCTATATTTGCTAACTTTAGAACTCTGTGCAATTTACGACTGCTAAACAGTAGTGACTTTTCGGTGTTTGGCCTAGGTGAGAAAAAAACATTTATTATCTACCTCCGACTAGGAAAGTGGTAGAAAAATAGTTAAAAGTTATATCCAGTTCTGCTAACTCATCACATCTCCAGAGCTGGAATACACATCCTTGGCTAGAAGAGTTAGTGACCCTGAATCAGAGAACAATGGTCTGCTCTGGGTCCAGGAAAGGCAAATGGGTGCTAACCACTACCACATAACAGGGATTAACTATCTAGGAATGGAAAGGATCAGTTGGCAGAACAAAGGGCAGCCTTAGAACTACTCTTTTGACTTGGCAATGCCAGGTACAGTCTCTCTCCCTTTCATTTCCAGGACCCTCCTATATAATAAGGCTGTAGCCAAAGTAGTGGGGAAAACATAGTTTTGACCCTTCTTCATTGTGGTGGGACGGAAATTGCACCTAGGTCTCGGTCCACAGCAAACTGTTGCTCCATGGTGTTTGGCTTTTTCTAGGTGTCTTTTGATTTAAAACTTTTAAAATGGATATCTCTGGTTCTGCTTAATCTAGTTTCATGGCGTTGATATCTTTGGGGCTCATTACATTTTTCTCTTTTTGTGTAATTGGTCTGGGAATTTTATTATGCTGTATTCTTTACTTTAAAATTATTCATACTTCTTGAACTTAGCACACACGTTTCTGGAGATTGCCTGCTGCTTCTGCCATAGCTACCAGAGGTGAGCAGAGCTTCTCTCAGAGCTGTGTTTTGGCCTAACCAGATTGAGTTTATTGAAGTGGTAGGGGTAGCCCCCTCAAAAAATGAATAACCCCTTTTCGGACAGCTTTTGCCTAGAGGATCGCTTGCAAAAGTTGAATGACCGGGATAAAAAGCCTCTTCCCTGTAGAGGAAAGAGACCATGACTTAAAAACTACTGCACCGAATGTTAAAAATGAGCAAGCAGAACTACAGGTGATGGTGCAGGTGATGGAGGACGGTCAGCCAATTCTGTCACTTAAGCAAGAATACTAGAGAGATGGGCATCCCAATTAAAATCATCATAGAACAATTACCTCAGTATGGTGCCTGCAGCCTGTGTCCTGGGTCATATGACTGTGAATAGTTGGCAGCTAGCCTTCGTGTATTCATCCCAGACAATGAGACAAAGGGGGACTAGGTGTTGGCAGGATGGGCCTTCCTTCGTGGATGGGTCGGGCAGAATTGTTCCCTGCCCCACTTACATTTCAAAGGACAGCCTTCAGCACAGCCACAGAGAGACTTGACACCAGCCTATTGTCATTCTAGACTACTTGGAGGCAAGGAAGGCGAACAAGGAAATCTCTAGAACCAAATGGGGGGTAGCCTAGAAGTTTCTCCCAATTCAATGGCTGACCCAAGGTATAAATACTGGACCCTCAGACCAACTCTTCAGTTCACTCCTGGACCTGTGGAGGACACTCAGGACTGCATTGCATTCCAGAGGACTGCTCTGCTGCTACCAGAGGACTGCACTAATGCTTAAAGTCTGCCCTGTACCTTCTGGGGAATGCCCTGCTGCTTGAAGCATGCTTTGCTGCTTTATCACCGGACTACCAGAGTGACTCCAATGGCTAGGCTCCTGTTCTGATCTACAGGGGCACAACAATCTCCAACAAACTTGAACCCTGTCCCCCTGGACCATGCCTGAAGTGAGTCCTGCCCTCTAAGTGGTGCCCAATCGGTCCTGAACCCATAGAAGTCATGCTAAAGGAGCCTGAACATCAAAAACCTGAACCGTGAGCATTTTCCACCAAAAAGTCACCTCAGAACTGACAAGAGACTAGAACCTACCTGCTTGTTGATCCATCCAAGGGGCATCATGCGTCAGCCTGAATTCGCAGTGGTTCCTGTTACGTTATTTTCCGCAGCAGCAAATCCTCTTCAGTGGTTCCTCTCAGAAGGGGTATCCAGCCTCTTGGAGCACTTCCGGCTATGGCCTGCATCATTGTCTCGCTGGAGATTTTTGACTTCCAAAAAAGTGACAAACTCCAAAGGTGGAAATCTTCACCGCAAGTTCCTCAAGCGCCACCCCGACAATGACGCTTCTTCCTCAAACACTGCCAGCTGCCTTGTGCCGCTGAACTTTATCCTCTCAGGGACTTCTTCTTGAACATTCATCTAAATCTGAAGGTAAGCCGAGACCAGGCCCAATCCACTGAAGCGTATCTGAAGTGTGATTCCCTCGCTGTCAGCCATTACTTCTGACTTTGCCCTGATCTCGCTCGACTAGATGCCCAAAGTTGGCGCTTTGATCTTTTGGTGCTATTTTTCACTAAAAAATTAAAAAATTCTCCATAGCTCCATTTTTTGGGATTAGATTTATTTTGTTTTGCTATCAAATTATATCTTAGCATTTTCTTTATTTTTCTGAATTAGTGTGGTATTTTTCTTATATTGTGTTTTCACTTTATTACTGTTTATGTTCTACATAAATACTTAACATAGTGCTTCGGAGTTAAGCCTGACAGCTTTTGTGCTAAGCTTCTAGAGGGCTAAGCACAGGTTTCATTAGTGGCTTTTTGTGGTTCACCCTGACAAGGATTGTATTTGTTTCTTGAAAAGGGTTAACACCCTTCTCAACCAAATACCCAATTTCCTACAACTATAAATTAGGGTGATAGCAACCTAATGGTGAGATGGCCTCTAGTAGTAAAGTGGATATCTCCAATATTTCAGAAGAAGTAAAACTCAAATTAAATAATTAGTACTTGCTCAAAGACTAGGGTATTGGTAGAAGCAGTTCTATTCTTATTAGGTCTGGCAAGGAAGGACCATACTGTGTGGGCCATATTGGGTTATACTGAATGTCCTCAGAGAACTGCAGAGGGTTTCTGTCAAAGCATTCATTCCTTTAGTACCGTTTGACCTGGAAAAATGATCTGTAGAAGGAGAATACATGTTCAATAAGCTTTAAAGGTTGTTAAATAATTTACTTCTAGTTGTGGAGACTATAAAAGGAACGTGAACATCAGATTGTCACCTATATTTTACATGTTCCATGTAGTCTCTTATTGTATGTCTCAGTCGTGATGAGTGACACATTATTTGACAACTTGCTGAACCGGAACTGGAAACGTAGCGTGTGAGGAGAGGAGGCACCCAGAACGTAAGCCAGTTTGGACAAAGCACAAAGCACATCAGAGGGCCAACGACAGGGGCGTCCGCAGCACGCAAGACCACCAAGCGCACCAACCTCCAGAGCAGCCCTCGCAGCCCTCGCAGCCCTCGCAGCCCTCGCAGCCCTCGCAGCCCTTGAGGGCAATGCCCAAAAGGAAATACAATACTCGCCGACAAGGGATGGGGGACTTCTCGACCCCACAACCAAATCGCACGGGGCGCGCCGCTTACCCAACGGCCGACAGGGTGCTCTAAGAAGAGGAGCCCCTCCCGGACCAGGCTTTAACACAGGCCCGACAGGTTCGACTTGAAGGCAAGGACTCCATAGTCTGATTCCTTGGCAGAACAGCAACAGGGAGTCCAGAGCGGGGAAGAGAGTACGTAAGGCCGCATGCAACAGAGGAGGAAGTCGACAGCCAGACTAGCACAGAGGAGCAAATCCCCGCACATGGCAGGAATTCGCCAGATATATCTACATTTACAGATATACCTACAGGGGGTACCAGAGCCCATAGATCCCTCTCATGCCCTGCACCCTGTGCCAATAGCTGGCCACCAAGATTCAGCAGTTTTAAATTTTTTCCTGTCACAAGCAGGCACTGCACTCCAGAGTCTTTTCTACTACAGCAGCTAGCGCCATTCAGTATCACAATTCTGCAGTGGATTGCTCCCCTCCAGGGGTCATACCACAAACATCGTTGAACAAAGACCTATTTGTAACAGCAGACATGGCCAACCAGCACGCCAACAAGTCCGATGAATATGTTCCCACAGGGATTGGCCACGAAATGCACAACCTGACTACAATTGCACAAGTAGTCCGCAAACTCAAGTGGTCCCCGGTACAAGCAGAGCTGATGGAGCTAGCCAACCCCCCAGAGCTATCATCCTCACCTTGTGGTAAATCAAAAAGTTTGCCAGCCACCTAGGGCAGGTCCATTCTCACAGACCAGAAGCTAGGGGCACTGTCTGAGCAGTTCCTCAACAACTTAGAGGAGCAGATTAACAGAACACTCTGTCTTACCACAACAGTAATAGCAACAACAGCAAAGAAGCACTTTGACAAGGACGAGGCTGGAAGTGGTCCATCAGTCAGAACAAATCCTGAGTGTTCCACAAACACACAAGAGCTGGCGGCCATCAGAGCTTCCCAGGATATTATGGCCAGGGCGCTTCTATGTCAGTCAAACAAGATGGAGTTGCAACTGGACTTGTTTCAGTCTCTGGCCACACATCCTCTTGAAATTAGAACAAAGGTAAGAAATATGGAGAATCTCCTCATTACTACAATGAAGGGAGCTCAATGTTCTTGCTTTCTGATCCTTGAAAAGTTAAGCGCCCTATCAAACATTTTGTGTGAACTAGTCGAAGCAGCCAAGGAGACACCAAGAACTGATAAAGCTACAACAGCCACCTTCCCTCCCCAAAGGTGTCAATTCGCTCAATCAGCCCTCAATCAAGGCCAAAATACCGTTATAGCAAGAGCAAACTCAAGCAGCTCGCCGTGTTTAAATCCTGGGGCTGACGGCCTAAACCCGGTCATCGTTCTTAGCCCAGGCAGAGACACAATGTCCAGCGCATGCAAAAAACTGGAAACTAATGATGAAAGCGTGATTACAATTCTCGGTGAAACAACGATATTACGCACTTCCCCTGTTAAGCCCACTCAAGAGCCACCCGTAGCCCTTACACGGAGAGCAAGAAACAAACAGAAAAAACAAGCCAGGAAACACAGGTGCCAGACTAGATCAGTCAAAGGGCACAAAACAAATAACGTCTCAGAAGCAACGGAAGTAATTGGCACTGTGATGTATTTCCCAATGTTTCAGGCACACACTTTACCAATAGCTCAGCAACATGAACATGCGGCGGAATTGATGATGAATCCACAATGTAGGGAGGGGAAAGCCTCAGCTTGGGCACAAACGTCAACACTTGCCTCACATCGGTCATCGCCCCGGGTTCAAACACAAGATCAAACAGTAGCGCCAACAACGCGGATCTCTAGGGACCACGATGCAGGAGAAACCATTGGGTCGTGTGTGACTTCAGCTAGTAGGAAAAGCGGCCCAATCATCTGACCAATTAGCCCAGGGGCTCAGAACCCCTCTAAGGACCTTAGGATTCAACATGCAAGGCCCTGCCCGCAAACATTATCGGTAAGGACTATGACAGATTGCACCCGCACGGAAGGGGCAAGGGAGTACGCCATGCCACACAGCAGACAGAACAACTACCAAGACCCGCAAATGGCCTCAAGGAGGGCACAACCATTCCAGCTCGTAGGGACAAAGGTACCACTGCCTTTGCGGATGACAGAGAGCAGGCCCTCTACTCAGTGGTAAACGCAATTCATCACGTCTCCACTTGCAGAGATCCCACTCACTGGGTTAGTTCAGAAGCACTGCCAGTGGGTCAGGCTACACCAGACCCAGTAGAGCAGGATTCTCTGGACCTGATGTTCATCCCTCATTATACCTCAAAAGGTCATATAGATATTCTAAATAGAGGGAACTTATTGCGTCTTTTTACTCAAATTCCATCTCTTAGGCACATCACTCCGGAAGACATGGAATGGGTAAGGTTTGGGTCCCCTGCACTGAATGCAACAAACGAGATCCGAAAAACAACTTGGAAAACTGTAGCACAGAGGGCCGCAGTCTGGGATGCAAGGGAGTCGTTCGCAGACTGGGGCATCAAACTATATATCCCCCGCTCAATAAATGTCCGTTCATCATCTCTTAAACACTGCTCCCTCTCAAACAGGAAACCTGTTCTAAGAGGCTCAGGTAGGGGGCAGAATCATGGGATCAATACATAAAATAACCATAGTCTGCGCACAAAACAGAAGAGAGGTTCATTCGGTCTCACAAACGTACCCGCACAGCAAGCGTAGGGATCGGGAAGATCCAAGGTATTGGTCCTAGTAACAAGGGGACCATAGAGTACCACCCTTCACGATCACGGAAAACACATTCATTTTTGTCATGGAATGTGGCAGGCCTCAGGAGTATCAGCAGATCTGGCGAGGCCACGTCCTACCTAAACGGTAATGACATTATTTGCATGCAAGAAACCTGGGAATGTGCTCCTTCTCTACTGCCAGGTTATTATGAAATCTTCCAGTCAGCCACGTGTCCCAGTATTTTTGGCCGACCATCTGGTGGATTATCCATCTTCATTAAACATGAGGTCCGTCTGGTAACTACTGAGCTTACCATTAATAGTAAAATGGCCCAAGTAATTATAATTAGTGGTGTGAACATTGTCCAACAAAATGTGGATCTTATACTAATCAACTCCTACATAAATGCCCCAAGGAAATCCAAAGTAGTAACAATCCTCGAACTCCTGAAAAACTTGGAAACAGTCATCTTCAGCCACCCCGGCCATGAAATAATTATGATGGGTGATTTCAATGTACACGGTCTTGCTGTAAATACAGAGGACCTCCCCTTGGACAGTGGCCGTCAACTATTCCAAAACATCTTTACAACTTTTAGCTTATCGTCAGCCCGATAGGAGCAAAGGGACAATCGGAATGGGCACCTCCTTCCTTCGTCATTCAAGGGAGGCTCAACAATAGATTACATGTACCTATCGGAAAAGCTTAAGCAGAGATTTAGCCACTTTGAAATCACTGAGAGGGTGGAGAGTGACCACAATCCTCTGAAATGCATAATTGAACTACAAGTTCAAGCAGCCAAGCAGCATGTAGTGGTAGGGGCCTCAACAGGCACAGAGCAAGTACACCTGGTGAGAAGAATCAAATGGAGACCAGAAATTTCTTCTAAAATAATCCTATGGCTAAGAGCCATGCTCTGGGTACCAATCGCGATCCTAGAATGGTGGATGAAGTCGGTGGGTGATCTACACATGCTGTTACTGGGGAACTCTCGGCGTGCATAAGTAACTCATTCGGTCCGAACAAGCATAACAGCACAAATGGACAAAAACATGCTTAAAACAAGGCGGGCACTCCGCAGAGCCCTACCTAGGCATATGCAAAAGCCCACACCGGACACAGCGGCACATGTATCAAACAGCAGAAGTTCCCTTAAGAAACTGATATGGGAGCTCAAGGGGGAAAAGATAGGAAGGAATGGGGCATCTTATTCCAGCTCCTAAAAGACCCAAATCATGCTCGCTTCTGGGACTATGTAAATAAGCTAAATAATGGGCATAAATCAAGAGAGAACGGTGTACCAGAGTCTGCATGGGTCTTGCATGTAATAACTTTGTTTACAATCATCGACCCAGCATCAAGTTTTGCCAGCAAAAGCCGGGATAGCGTTCAGTGCCCTTTGACCCCCTCAAAGCAATAATCTGTCTCCTGCGGTTTTGACTACCTTTTCCATGAGTATGACAGAGAACGTCATAAAAAGGACTAGGAAGGATGGAGCGCCAGGACCCAATGGTCTACCAGCTATGCTGTTCACCATCAGACTGACACACCTTTTTAATAACGCGTACTACCTGACCACAGTTCCGGAGTCCTAGAGAGGTTCTGTACTGTGTCCAATTTATAAAAAGGGGGACCGCTCACTAGCTGCAAACTATCGATTAATTGCCCTCCTGGATGTGGAGGCAAAAATGTACGCACAACTGCTGTTGGATCAACTGGAAGCCTGGGTAGAAGAATGCCAAATTCAGCCATTCTTTCACTCTAGCTTCAGAGCGGGGGCCTCAACAGTAGATAATATTGTGGCACTTGCATACTTACTGCATCAGGCAGTCAACTTCAGTCGTCAGCCGCTATTTTGCTGTTTTGTTGACTATAGCGCGGCCTTTGACAGGGTTGACCGTGAAACCCTGTGGAAGAAGCTGTCATATGGGTCATTCCTACACACCTCTTAAAAGCCATCATTTCACTCTACTCCAGTACCTGGGTCCGGATCCTCCCAGGGCCTGTGTAGTGCTTTCCTCTTATTTAGTTTCTAAGCACTAACATAACACAACAGAAATGCACTTCTGAGGTCAAAGAAGACTTTTATTGTTGTTAATTCTTCCCCAACCACAATATTTATGAATGACGAATTAGTAGCTTTCAAGTCCGCGTTAATCAAACAAAATATATCAGTTTGCAATATACACAGCAGGTTATATTTATAAGATATTGAATGCAAAGCAAAACAAATACTTCACCGTGTGGGAACTATCTACAGCTTCATCTTTCTAAGGTCTGCAAGCTGATGACCCCTGTCAGCCGCGAGAAAGAGAGATTCATCTACCCACACGGGATTGCTGGCAGCCTGCGCCAAGCTCCAGCACGAGGTCCGGCAGATTCAAATCTGACTCTCTGCAGCCTGTTACATTCGTTACAAAGGTGTGCCCCCTCCTCTCAGACCTGGGAAACTGAGCAAGCCTTTTGGAGACTGGCCAGGTCTCCAAGACTACTCCTGTTCCCAAGCTCAAGCGAAGAAAAAACAACACCCATGTACTCTCTCTTATCATGTCTAGTCTACTGTGAGAAAAACATCTTGGTTCTCTGGTGCAAAAACACAGCTTGGAAAAATACAGCTTGGATTCTCAACTGCAATGTCTAACTCCACGTTAAAGGCAATAGGCAGCTAACCTAGATATCAAATGCAATGTCATGTTAAAGGCAATAGGCAGCTAATCTAAATATCAAATGCAATGTCTAGTGTCATGTCAAAGCCAATAAGCATCTAAGCTGAATACAAAATGCAATGTCTTATATCATGTCAAAGCCCATAGGCAGCTGAGCTGAATACAAAATGCAATGTATAATATCATGTCAAAGCCAATAGGCAGTTAAGCTGAATACAAAATGCAATATATAATATCATGTCAAAGCCAATAGGCAGCAGAGCTGAATATATGATATCATGTCAAAGCCAATAGGCAGAATATCTAATAGCATGTCAAAGTCAATAGGCAGCTAAACTGAATACAGAAAGCAATGGCTAATGCCATGTCAAAGCCAATAGGCAGAATACAGAATGTAATGACTAATGCAATGTCAAAGCCCATAGGCGGCTCAACTGAACAAAACATACCATGTGCTACTGGTGAACATTGAGCAACTAATATGCGCAGTGGTGAAACACAAAGTCATTGGTCAAAACAAACTCCATCAAATGGCAGTACATTCCGCCCTTTGACCAATGAATTTTTGTTTCACATATCTCCTGTTTCAAACAAAAACAAAAAACAAAAAAAACATCAGCACAAAAAAAAAAACATTATGATCAAAGCAATCCCTGTAAAGCAATAGAAGTGAATTAACACATTGATTTCATAACCTTTCACATCAGATACATCTATACAGAAAAGACTGGGCAATTTTTATACTCTGAGTGAGTCTCTAATTCAACAGTGTTAGCAATTTGATGTGGCATGAGTTCTGCTCATGTAAAGGTGCACGGTCCACCTGAAAGGTTTTCTGGAAGATAAGCAAAAGTCAGAGTTCTATACGAGAAGGGAAAAAAAAACAAAAAAACACAGCTTAGTTCCAGTGGAAGAATGCAATCAAACAAGTTGAACTTGAACTGAAGGTGCAGTTTGCGCAAAATGGATCCATGGTGCTGGCACTTTACTCAGCCAGGTTCAGGTTGGGGATTCGGTCCCTTCCCCGACCCCACACGCACACACCGGAAGGGGGACCACACAGCACACTCAGGGACAGTGGCGAAACGTGGTAGGATCTGCAAAAGAAACAAGTATGACTTTTCTTGCAAATAACATTTTTCATTTAAACTGCACCCTTCCTCTTTCTTTCCCTGTTTTATAATCAGCAGGACGTTTTTGAGGCCCTTTGTTATATTCTCTGCAGGTTCTGGAGGGTCACTTGGGTCTTCAACCCACACACCAGCACTGAGGTTTTTATCTGCTGCGCCACAGCTTCCCTTTTCTTGCACTGTCAGAAGGGCTGGGGCAGACTCCTTCTTTAACAAACCTCTATTCACTGCACTTTTGCCAATTTGGGCCATTCTGTCTCCAATTTGTATGAATGAATCTGATTCTTTTCTAGGTATCAGCATAATTTCGATTTTTCCTTGGTAATTTGCAGCAATCACTCTCCCTAAAACCTGATCAATTTGCCATTTCTGTCCTGGTAACTTTCCTCTCCCCAACTGCTCTGTGACTGCTTGCATGACAGATTGCTTTTGTGCGTGCTGCACAGTTTTTATCAAATCTAGGGGAATGTGCATCTCTCTCATCTCTGCCCACCTGTAAGTGGCTTTTTCTCTCAGCTGTTCACATTTCTGGGGCACCCACTTAGCCATCCCCACTAAGGCAGAATTCTGGGTGTACACTTCTCTCTCTGAATTTTTCTCATTAACATCTGCAAGGTAATTGAACCAGTTAGGTGCTAAAACATTAGCAATGAACCAAAAATCAGCGTAAAAATGACACATCTCACGTAGCTCTTGCTTTAAAATCTGACACACATTATACAACGCTGTTCCTTCTACGGTGCCAGAAAACAACATTTCAGTCAATGAATCATTAGTAAAACAAACATGCTTTTTATCTTCAGTAGACACGAATTCAAATGGTGCACCCAATTTCACCGGTAATTCTTTTACCTGTGGTACTCTAGCCCTGTCTTGCAAGTACCAGATCCATTGTATGATTCTAGCTAGGGGCACTATTTTCTTTCCTTGTTCATGATTTAAATGTACATAAGTATTTCCTTCTTGCACTGCGCAGAAACCTAAAGTCTGCATTATTTCATTTGCCAAATCACAAGCGCGCAGCTGCATATTATTTTTCACAGTGACCATATACAAAAGTGTTAGGATTTCTCTCAAATGAGGGCTATTCTTTTTCCAAAAATCAAACAAGCTAATGAAACTCGGCTCTTGCTCTAAAATCTTTCGACGGTAACTCGTAAATCACATTCTGGTCTCTCCCGTGTTATCAGTTAAGGAATGCATTTTGGCTGCCAAAAACCCTGGCTCACACGAAAACTCAGTGCAGCTCGGAGCTGTCTTAACCCCCTCATTACTGGAATGGGACAAGAAAGATTCTTCAAAAACAGCCTTTTTATAACTTTCAGTCGGGCTAATTTGCTCACGTAAATTCCTATTTTCATGTTCCAACTTCCTACATTTCTCCTGCATTTCTCTGTAAGCAGATAAAGGTATCCAGACCTTTCTGTCATCATTACTTCCAAAAGACACATCAGGCATTTTAGCTACACATGCATTTTCTTCTGTAATTCCCCAAACAGAAAACAATTCACAGTTTTTCGTAGCACCATCAGGCAGTTTACCAATACATGCATTCTCAGACATGGTCTGCCGTGCTACTGTGATTCCCCAAACAACAAAAAACAATTTCTGTAATTCTCCAAACAACAAAAACAATTACACTTTTAAAGTGTGCACTTAGAAATCTACCAACTCGTCAACACCCTCTTAATCACCTCTTAATGACCGACCCCACTCCTGGTACCAATTGTAGTGCTTTCCTCTTATTTAGTTTCTAAGCACTAACATAACACAACAGAAATGCACTTCTGAGGTCAAAGAAGACTTTTATTGTTGTTAATTCTTCCCCAACCACAATATTTATGAATGACGAATTAGTAGCTTTCAAGTCCGCGTTAATCAAACAAAATATATCAGTTTGCAATATACACAGCAGGTTATATTTATAAGATATTGAATGCAAAGCAAAACAAATACTTCACCGTGTGGGAACTATCTACAGCTTCATCTTTCTAAGGTCTGCAAGCTGATGACCCCTGTCAGCCGCGAGAAAGAGAGATTCATCTACCCACACGGGATTGCTGGCAGCCTGCGCCAAGCTCCAGCACGAGGTCCGGCAGATTTGAATCTGACTCTCTGCAGCCTGTTACATTCGTTACAAAGGTGTGCCCCCTCCTCTCAGACCTGGGAAACTGAGCAAGCCTTTTGGAGACTGGCCAGGTCTCCAAGACTACTCCTGTTCCCAAGCTCAAGCGAAGAAAAAACAACACCCATGTACTCTCTCTTATCATGTCTAGTCTACTGTGAGAAAAACATCTTGGTTCTCTGGTGCAAAAACACAGCTTGGAAAAATACAGCTTGGATTCTCAACTGCAATGTCTAACTCCACGTTAAAGGCAATAGGCAGCTAACCTAGATATCAAATGCAATGTCATGTTAAAGGCAATAGGCAGCTAATCTAAATATCAAATGCAATGTCTAGTGTCATGTCAAAGCCAATAAGCATCTAAGCTGAATACAAAATGCAATGTCTTATATCATGTCAAAGCCCATAGGCAGCTGAGCTGAATACAAAATGCAATGTATAATATCATGTCAAAGCCAATAGGCAGTTAAGCTGAATACAAAATGCAATATATAATATCATGTCAAAGCCAATAGGCAGCGGAGCTGAATATATGATATCATGTCAAAGCCAATAGGCAGAATATCTAATAGCATGTCAAAGTCAATAGGCAGCTAAACTGAATACAGAAAGCAATGGCTAATGCCATGTCAAAGCCAATAGGCAGAATACAGAATGTAATGACTAATGCAATGTCAAAGCCCATAGGCGGCTCAACTGAACAAAACATACCATGTGCTACTGGTGAACATTGAGCAACTAATATGCGCAGTGGTGAAACACAAAGTCATTGGTCAAAACAAACTCCATCAAATGGCAGTACAGCCTTGGTCACTATCATGGAAAATAGAAACGAACAGAAGCCTAAAGGTGGGATGTGTTTTGGCCCCGCTACTGTTTAACTTGAATACTGCAGATTTGGAGAAATATTTGAAAGCTAGTAGTTTGGTTTTACTGAAGTTGGGCCATACTAGACTCGAAATTATCCAGTATGTGGATGATATTGTGATAATGGACTGTACGAAAACTGGATTACAGCGAGCTTTAAATGCCCTGAATATTTTCAACAAGGCCAATCAGTTGCAGGTCAACCAAGAAAAGACTAAAGTCCTTATATTTGGAAGGTTTAAGAACAAAAAACTCACAACATGGCAATTGGAAGTCAGATCATCCGCACAGCCAGGAAATACAACTACTTGGGTGTGTGGTTCACAGAAAACAACATGGTAGGGGCACAGAAAAACGCAATTAGACACAAGGCTGCTCTCATCACATACAAGCTTGCCAAATTGAACAATCAACTCAGAAGCGCCTCAGCTGCACCAATACTGAGAGTAATAAAGGTGACATTACTCCCTGCCCTGCAATACGATTACCTTGCATTTCCGGGGTCCTTTGAATCCACTATAAAACAGGCCCACAGCAGAGCATATTTAAAAATTCTACAACAACCAAAGTATACACGTCGCACCAGGCTCAGATTGGAAATGGGCCTAAAGTAACAACAGATAGATTGTCAAGCTGCAATCTTGAAATATTACATCAGTCTCAGGAAGGCCAACTCGCTTACGTTAAAACATCACCTGAGAATGATATTCAATACTCCTGGCAACCCGTGGCACACGCAATTACGTAAAGCACAGAAGACTTTTGAAATGGGCGATTCCATCCACCTATCAGACACAGTGATCTACAGTGTTTGTAAAACATTGATTAACAAAAGAGCAAAGGAACTCTCACAAGAGTCTGATTTATCATTACTAAATCACCCACAACAGTGCCTGTGTTAAATGATTCTTATTTGGTCGGAGCCCCTCAACCATACCTCCTAGCAGCAATAAACGCAGGCACTCGGTATGAAATTGTTTACATGCAAACATTAGTCCTTCCAATTAAGGACTTTAATCCTTCTTGGTCCGCAGATAGGCAAAAAAGCGCCTGTAGGCTCTGCTCTTACCACCGAGAAAACCTGGCTACACCTTCTGTGCTGCTGTCCCAAATTAGCAGTTGAAAGAAGACAACTAATAATTTCATTGGCTCAGGGAGCACGGTCCTTTAAGGAGGTGTGTAACCTTTGCTTTTCACATTCTGCGCCCTGGGCTCTGGCAAGATGTGCAAAGTATGTGACAGCTCTCAGGAGGCTGCTAGCCCAGGCAGCCGAATAGATAACAGGGCACACAAGGGTCCTAATCGTGTGTAAGCATCCCCTTGTTGCAAATCAGATTATTTTTATTGTTTTAATTTTATTTGTTTTATAACTAATTTAAATCACATGTGTTTTTCTTCCCTGTATTTGTAAAGGTTTTAATTAACTGATCAATAAAATTGACAATGACAATGACACATTATTTCACAGACCACAGAAGTTTCAACAAAAACCTGTTTTGTCAAAGACACCAGGTATAAAGTTTCTGCAAGCCCAAAGTATAAAGTTCAGCATCCTCATTTGGCGCAACATAGACCATATAAAGTGTGATGATCCATTCATTTAGTTTGTGCAGATACGCTATTCTTGGTAACCTACTCTCTTTTTCTTATTGATCTTCTCCATGACATGGAATTAACATTTCTTAGATTTCTGATGAACTTTTGCAAAGTGTAGATGTTTTGAATCCAACTCTGGTTGTTATTGATAATCCCTCTCTATTTGTTTTTGACAGTCTAGGGTAATTTGTAATAAAATGTAATTTTTTCTTGTTTGCTTAATGTTTAATTGTGATCACATTAGGGGGGTATCCTTTATTTTGGAATCTGTGAGCCATTTCCTCAGTTTTTTGTAGTAGTATCCGCACTACAACTTTCGGAATATTAAAATATTTAAATAATGTTGCTGAGGGTATTGATTGGTAACACTTAGAACCCAATTGGTGGCTAAAGATTTTTGTGTAGCTTAGAATTAAGTTGATTATTTTGCATGTAAAATATCTGGTCCCAAAACTCCACTTAAGCAATATAAAATTAATTCCAAGTCATGGGTTTGATATTTCTAGTTCAGCAAAATGTCACTACACAATGTTGTCAATATCAATGGTAAAAGCATCATCCCACATCCAAATTCTCTCATTTTGCCCAGAAAAAGCTTAATGTATGACGGATGAAACTTAATATCATCTGACCTACTAAGACTATTGAAAGGAAGGATGTGCAAGATTAAAATGAACCAGCTCAATTTCTGAACTGGCAAATACCTTTCTAGAGTGGGGAAGCCCTGCACAAATCTTCGTCCCCCTCCAGTTCTTTCTTGCTTTCTAGCCAAGATACACAAATGTATTACATTTTTCTTTGAACAAATTCCTAGTCTGAGACAGTCTTTTCAGCAAATTCATGACAAAAGCCATCCGCTATACACTTGTCCTTGCTGCTGTTTTTTCAACTCTTGGTTCCACAAAGAAAAACACCCACTCTCCAGGCTGAGGATAATGGTTGAAACAAGCCTGTGCTTGAGATACATGTCTGGTACTCCAATTAAGTCAAAATGATTGACCACAGAGCACTTCTTTCATGTTGTCCGACCTGCTGGGTATGTGTGTCATGGTTCTGGACTAATTCTCATCACCTGATAAACAGCCTATGCATGTATATCAATCAATGCAATAAAGTCAAATCAGTTAACCAATCTTTTTCTGACAAAACACTCAGGGCTTGAAACAGTTTAAAGACAATTCAGAAAGGTGGATCAAGATGTGGAGATCTCTGCACATGTACATTTGAGCTTACGACTCAATGTTAATCCCCAACTAGATGCAATGACACCAAGATAATAAATGCTCATCAGATTGAATATACTTTTTTTACAAAATTTGTGGACACATTTTAAATAAAGTAATCCCTGCCATGCCCCTCTAACTGCTAACACAGGAACATGCTTACATCTGATATGCTTACATTTTAGAGTTTCAGGGGGCAGTTCAGCAATTCATATTGACTCAAATTAAGAGAACCTGTGTATATATCCAAAGTTACACTATTCATTTTTATCACCTAAGCCCAAGAGGACAGACTCGCTCAAAATCTGATTAATGTAATCTGTAGATATAATTTTTAACTTTGCTATATTGACAACGTCAGGAGGTCGTAAAAAGAAATCTTCAGGTTTAGAACATCCAACCAATATTCACATAATCAAAAATAAGGACCATCCTCAGCGGTCAAGAGCTTCATATGTATATAACAGCCCATACAATCTAATGTAACTCTGGTAATGGAAATTATCCCTATTAAAAGGCCTTGCATTTTCAAAATGTGCTATTTGTAGGGCGTACTGGCCCATTCTGGTGAGAAAGCTGGACCTAGCAAAGAACAGATGTTCTGTTCTTTCAAAATGTGAATGAGCAAAAAAGATGCATTTACATTTTGTTTTTATTTTGCTGTGTATTGGAAGGCAGAGGTCAAATGTCAGTTTATGTCTTCTGATAAGTTGCTGCTCACAGAGTATAACAAGCATTTTCAATGCAACGGGGCTCGCATTTGCTCGAGTTGGAGCTATTTGCGTTGTAAACTCGTAACCTAACTTTTCTTGCCACACAAATTAAAAGAAAAAAAACACAGCGCGATCGCGCTATGTAAAATGCAGCGCGATTGCGCTGCAGGGAAAATTAACAGATAAAGTAGTCCAGAAACCAGGCTCAAAACATCGAGCCTCGTATGTTTCTAGTAGTTTACCAGTGCTGTGTAGGCGGGCTAAACACCGGAACAGGCATGACGTATGCATGCCTTTCACAAATGAAAGCAAGCTGATTTTAAAGAGAAAGCCCAGGAACCAATAAAAGAGACTGACGTGATCTGGGCGTGGTTTGAAGCCCAAAGAGAGATTACTTTATGGACGGAGCGCTTTGCGCTCGCCCATAAAAATGGACAACATTTACAGCACAAAAGCACAGCATATTCCTGAATGGTTGTACACACTTTCAAATCTTTAAAAATCTAGGGTCTTGAAAGTGTATGCAACTATTGGGGAATATGCAGTTTTTTGTTAGAACTGTTGTGAGCACTACATCGTCTGCACTACTGATTCACTTTATCACATTAAACATGTATTTGTTTGTATATTTATGAACATTATACATGTCTGAGGGAAATTCTGTTTGTCCAGTACATTATTTATTGATTATCCATGGAGCATGACTGATTATTCTATACTTAGTCTTCATTACAGTCTCCACATGTAATTAAGTTTGTACTGATTCTGATTAAGTAGATTACAGAACCTTCCTACTTCTGGATGAATACTCTGGTTTTGAATAAGCCCCACATGACTTTTTGTACGGATTGACATACTTATACCCATGTCCCATGGGCGTATTGGGTTGTCCGTGATATAGATATAAATTATTTCAGCACATCTTGTCAGACACTATTTTAAAGTCAACAAAGCAGATATATGAAATGTGGAGATCTGCAATTAGGGAAAAGGCCAGAATATTATTAGTTGTGTCAGGAGATGGGTGGAATCTAGTTTGGCTAAAGGAAAGAATCTGTAATCAAGCGGCCTAGACTTGTAGCTCTTTCAATAACATTTTAACAAAAACACTTTACCTCCACATCCAGTAGAGCTATAACCCTATGCCTTGCTGTGTTCGATCAAGGATCCTTCTTAAAAATCAGATGTCCCCCTCAAACCCTCCCAGGACTCTAGTATAATGTAAGATTGTAGACAATAGATATATAATGGGCACAATACTTCTGCCTAAAATTCAACATCATCCTCGAATAAGTCCGTTGGTAGGCCATTAGGACCTGGTGCTCCAACCGATTTACTAGCACGTAATGATTTGTAATAGCTGACAGTTTGAAATTGACTTGCCACAATTTTACTGACAGCCTTTCGTGAGCATCTACTGTTATTTTAAATAGAGAGCTCTGATCTGAGTAATATAATTAATACAAACCTCCACAGAAACATTACTGCCATGCTCTAACATGTTTACAAATACGCAAGATT
Source organism: Pleurodeles waltl (assembly GCF_031143425.1). NCBI lineage: Eukaryota > Metazoa > Chordata > Amphibia > Caudata > Salamandridae > Pleurodeles > Pleurodeles waltl. The sequence goes on along the minus strand of NC_090445.1, from coordinate 562,125,947 downwards.
CCTTCCAATTTGTATTAGAACAGAACAAATGCTAAATAATAGTTTTCATATTGTGTTTTCTGAATGCTTCATTGCTGTCCAAATGGCTTATTCTTATGCTTTTCTTGGCATTTTTACCTTTGCTGTCTTTGCTGTATCAAATGTGGTTCTATCAAAATTCTGAGTTCTATATGTAATATTTTATGTCAGCCTGTAAACATTTGGTAAACTATTTATTACCAAATGTAAGTATGACCATTCCATTTGAATCACCGGACCAATTTCACTCATCTGCGTTTTAAGAGTATCCCATTTCTCAGCAAAATGGACCTCAGGCTAAGTCATTTGGCTCTAGAAACAACAAGGCTTCCTGGGAGGCAAGCAGCACAAAGTACATAGACAGTACTTGATTTCTGCTGAAAGACCCATGAGTTGGAGTCATCGGTTGAACCGTTAAGAATCTACTGTTGAGAACTCTATCCCAATGATATTGAAAGGCTGACCAACACAATTTACTAAGGCTTTCCTTTTTCTGTAAAAGGGTTATTTGTGTTGCGATGTTCTATGGAGTATCTTGCCAATTATTCATATGTTCTCAAAAGCTTTGTGTATGCGGTTGAAATTAAAATCTCCAGTAATCAGCTAATAGTCATCAAATAAATCACATTTTAATTGGTTGAGGGCCAAATGTAGGCCATCCATAGGTTTAGTTTTCTTTTTATGAAGAGCTAATGCAAACATAGAGAAATAATAATGTTTTTACAATTTCCCAGTTCCAATTTTTTATTAATAAAACCAGAACAAAGGTATCTCCTGTCTGTCTGTATTTTATTTGTAAATCGAAACAAAACTAAATATAAGCAGCTAAGCCACCTTGTCATGGTCCTGGATTCTCTCCTACTCTCTTATATTATCGTGCGTTGGGGTACACCACTCATGCCCATATAGTCATCCCCTGGGGGTCCGGTTGTGGGTTCTTGTGATTCATGTGGTTCATGACTCCCCCTGGGCCCACATTTGGCTTGGTACTATGTATAAATGCATGATCACTTTCTCCTGGTTAGACATCCTGCATGATCTCCTTATACTGGTTAGACATCCACAAGGCCCAGCTTCCATCGTACTGTCATGCCCCCCCTGAGACCATATTATCATTTTTATGGCAGGTCATTCACCCAGGCCCTGAATCGCCCTCCCTAGCTGCATGTCACTCGAAATCTTGTGGGATTTTAGATGATGTGTGCCGGCAGCCATCTTGGATTTGAGCATGGTATAAATACACTGCTGGAGAGAGAGCAGATCTCTCTCTCTTCATCCCCCTAGAGGCCAGCGCTCTGCATGGAAACATGAGAACTCCCACTGGCTCCCGCTTACCTGCAGCATCAGTTCTCTCCCGCCACAACATACTTCAACACAAGCGTGTCTGCCACCACAGCACCTGCATAGAAGAAGAAAACAGAAAGCTGCCTGAAGTAAGACTGTGCAAGGAGATGTTAGCCCGTCTGACCTTGATAAGTAAACTTGCAAGGGGACGCAAATAGGTCGATGAACCTTTGGACTCACAATTAAGATGATCCCACCATAACTCCGATACATGCAGATCAAAAATCCATAATTAATCAATAACATCAATAATCAATAATAATGACATTAGTAATCAATTGGAGTCAGTAATTGTCACACACCATGACCTTTCAGACATGAATAATCACACCTTTTACTAAAGTTAGAATATTTATTTCCCGATATTAACAATGCTAACGTCATGTAGATTAATCTCTAAATCAAATGATACCCTCACTGAAACAACACTGGCTGTCCAAATCTACAGGAGAATCGCAATCTCATCAAAGCTTGAACTATTACACATTCTAAGGTTACTGTGCAAATTAATTTCAAGAACAATTGCCCAAACGATATCACATACATTTAGATTCAGCAGAGAAATTAATCAAACATTATTCCCTATTAGCAGAGTAAGGAAAACTTAACTAACACCAGATTAGCATCGGCATGTTGGGCTTCATGTAAAACAATTTAGTCCCACAAATTTGGAAAACATCTAACTATTGCTCTATCAAAACAGTGCGGTTGGTACCTAGAGAGAAAAAGCAAATATGCACAACATTCACATGGGTACAATAATACCTCTCCTCAATTGGGTCGGCAAGCTAAAATAGTGTTCGTCATCAGGACATCAGTCGATCAGCAAGGCATCAGGATTCAGCATCAAAGTTCAGAAAACGCAAATTCTTTAAGCATTAAAGTTAAGCATGTCTCTTGTCAAGACGCACAAGAGAATATTTACCTTTCGGCCAGCAAGAAAAATGGGCAATGGTTGTCTTCTCTCTGTGCAGTCTTGTTAAGTTAAATTACCTAAAACTATTTCCCAAGTCCCTATTGGTCAAGGGATCACATGTTCTCACTTTGTCCAATAAAACTAAAACTTCAAATCTATGAATTCTACCATTATTCCGTTCACATGTTGCTGATTGGTTTCTCCTGCAATGTTCTCATCATCCGGCTCGTCAGGTAACAATATTGTTGCAGATTCTACTCCAGTCAGTGTCTCCATTGTTCTCCTCCTGAGAAAGTCAGTCTCATACACATTACATACATATTGTTACATTTAGCAAGAATAGCATCTTCTAGCAGTCAGTTCTCATGAGATAAGATTCTCAGCTACGAAAACATTTACACAATGGAAAATCACAAGTTAACTCTATAGGATAGCCATTTATTAAAGATTAAGAAATACAGCTTGACATGAGGCCTGGCAACTAGGCCAAGACCTACACTAAGTTAAGGCCTACAATTAATAAAGCTAATAATTCATAACCCTTAATGTGACATTTTACTACATTAGGCAAACATATGCTCAACATTTCATATTAATAACTATTAGTAAGTACACTTCGTGAACATTGGTGGCCACTTATCGTGATCACATTTTAAAATACTTGCATTATTTTTCTATCGTTATTACATTTTCTATGCAAATCCATTACTCAGAGTACATGAACACCCATTAACAACTTTTAGTAAAACTCCTGCACTAGCAGAGGTTAGTGCACTAACTTACTTATAAAAGAAAGACTATGCATAATGTTGAAACATTCCCTCACAGACAAAGAGTGTATTTGGAACTAGCAAGCTATACACATTATGTTGAACATTCTTGGGGCACAGATATTAAAAGATGATTCTCTCTACAAGCTGGACATGATATACAGTGTGTCAAACCTGACTGGCCCTCATTAGGAGCAAGAAACTCAAAGGGCACCGTATCACGATTGCTGATTTAAGAATCAGGATTCTATGCAGTAATAGATTCTTTACAGTAAGTACTGTGTGCCACTGCGTGATATACAGTTGTGATCGTGTTATTCTTATTGTATGCTAAAAAACAATTCTTGTTTATCACTGGTAACACACATATCTGTTTCCTAGTCAAGTGCAGATACACACATCCCCTCACACTAAAAATGAACCAAGGTCTGTTGAAGACCAGGTAGAACAGATGAGAGGATCTGCCACAAAGACCCCACAACAGACCCTGGAGTAAAAGGTCGCCATCTTTGTTATTTTCTCCCAACCCCCTTCCGGTGATGATCTGAGGTTCTTCCTTGATCAAACACAGTTTTAGAGGTGAATGGAGGTCCAGCATCATGTCCGTGATTAAGTATTCCAGGCGAGTGGTGTGACACACCTCTTGCAAACCCACTGTTATTCAACCCGTGGGGTGGTTTGTGATATTCTATTAAACCTGTCATCATACATGGTGCTGCATGGCTTGACAAATCTAGAATAATGCAACACAACGCAGATAGTGTTACTCTGCCTCAGGGAGGCATTTCATGGGTGCAGCGTGGGTATCCCCACACATCCACCCATGTATGTTGGTTTATTCACAGATTTACCAACACTGGTAAACCTGGGAATGCATCAAAGTCTACACCTTCCCAAGGGAAGTGCAAAGAGAAGAAATATCTCTCCCTAATGTTTCCTCTTTCTAAGCAATGCTACAGCACACTTAGAAAAAGTTAAATGCCTCAGGGGATTGTTTTTGTGCAGGAAGTTGGCCCTTCCTGCTCAAAAACAATCCTGCCTACAATGCCAATGCAGGCACCCTTTCACCACGGTGCAAGGGTACCTGTGTTGGTGCTAGGCAGCCTGAATGGCGCCAGCGCAAGGAAAGGACAGCAATGTGCCGAATGGTGTTAAATATGGCGCCTTCCTGCCCTTTCCCTTTCACACAGTGCAGTAAGGTGGCTTGCTACGCTGCGTGAAAGCTTGATACATGTGGCCCTAAATTAGACAATTCATGGTGCTTGGAAAGCACTTTTATGTTTCTATGGTTAAGAACGTCAAAATGCCACTTTGACTAATATTCTGTGAAACAATGTTATTAATGTTTGATGTGAGTCAAAGAAATTAACTAGGCATCCACTTTGCTTCTCTTGTTGTGCGAAGACGCATGCATGTGCATTACCCTGAAAATCGGTTGTCAAAATGTTTGTAGATAGAAACCTAGCCCCGTAGCATGGAAGGGTCGTGCTTTGCAGACAAGTTCTCTTTCTTGTTCAACTGTTGCTTCCAGCCTGGTTTTTAGTGAACCCCAAGATTTCAATTGTGAGATAAAATTTACATCAATATTGCTTTTATCAGACAGGGCTCAGATGTTTAGTCCAAGTCTCACAATCGAATTTTGGTGAAATTCTTTTATCATTTTCAGATATCCCCTCAATGGTGGGGTTTCACAAGGATTTCTTATTATGGAAGGACATTACCCTCTACATAATCACACATTTATTCTTCTTCGTTCCATGCCTTAATCTTCACTTAATCACATATTTCACATCAGCGTTGCAGGTTTGCCACTTCTAAATTGGCCTTTCGAGTTTCTCAAATTATTGTTCTCAATGAACTTAAAAAGGAACTTCTTCTCATCATGCATTGAAAGGAATAAGCAGAATCTATTATCTGAGTAAATAGTACATATGTGCCATTCACCACAAGTAAATAACAGAAATACAGTCCAGACCATGGGGTCTGCCCCTTCCACTTGTGCTGCAAGATGTCTTGGAGCCAGACACCAGCTACAGTTGTGTTTTATGTCAACACGTGTGTGTGTGAGTGTGTGTGCGCGTTCTTGCAACATGCAGTGCAAAATGATGAGTCTATGTGCAGACTAATGTTAGATGTGTGATGAGACATTGTGGCCCATATTTATACTTTTTTAGTGCTGCATTTGCGTCATTTTGTGACGCAAAAATGGCGCAAACTTGCAAAATACAATTGTATTTTGTGGGTTTGCGCCGTTTTTGCGTAAAAAAAACGGCGCAAATGCGGTGCTAAAAAAATATAAATATGGGTCTGTATTTTTTATAGTTCGTGCACGTTTGTATTCTCTTGTCAGGATGTGGATATTTTGTTTATATTTTTCCAATACAATTTGTATGGTTATTTGCAAATATCTAAAGTAATATGACCATTCTTTCGCAATTAATTTTATTTAGTTGATTTTTAAGCATTTTTTTAAACATATATGCCCTGATTTGTATGGGTGTCTGCAATGTCTGACATCGTATGACCACTTTCTTTCTTTAATTTATTTACATTTTTTGGGGTGTAGGTCTTTGTGTTTATAGTGTTGTTCCCCTTCTCCATTGGATTACATGATTCCCTTGCAGTATTTGGAAGTGGCCATGTCAAGGGTATACTTTACTCCAAAGCTTGGCTTGAGTAGATTTGAGCCTGTTCGGACCATCCTACAATAGGACTAGATGGTGTAACTTTGGTGAATTGCAACTGGTTTACCCTGCTGTTGGTGCATTTTCATGTTTGCCTGCATCTCCTTGTGCCCCTCATTTCTCTTACTTTTCTGCCTCCCACTTTATAATAAATACCCCATATTTTCAAGTGTAAAACTATGTGTACATAGTTTCTAGCACTTTTGATAGGACCGTCGAAGGCATAAGGTTATGTCTTTAACTTTTGGAATTTAATTTATGGGTATGTGAAGTGTAAGAGATTTTGTGTGGATTTACATTTTTGTGCACTATTAACAATGAGCTAAATGCAATTTTGTATAGGATTTCACATGTACAGATTAACTTAGTGCTACTATCGCTAGTTTTCTATGAGGAGTAGAAGTGTGTTTTTTCTAATGTATGGTAACTGGCCACATTTAATATAAAACGCATCTTGTCCAAGATGGAAGTCTTTTCTGTCACTCATCCTGTCGCCCCCCCAGCACACTCTCCCTGTACACATCCTCTCCCTAAAGCTCTGACGCATACAGTCAAGCTGAAATGTATTGGGTTATCTCTACTATTATTATTGTTCTGCTCACGATGAGCCTTTTCCACTTCAGCTATAACTTGTAACATGTTGCTTTGTCTTCCACTTGTTCACTGAGACCTAATCATTCACATAGTTTGTTATTGTAATGTATCTTGTTCTTTTTGAGCATCTCCAGGTGATATTATCTTACAGGGAGCTGAATAATTATTCACTGGGTAAATTAGTAGTTAGGTGTTAAGGTAATGACATTTATATTTTAATGTGCTCTGATTTTCTGAAGAAATGCTCATACCATGATGAATCTTCACAGATTCTTATCTCCTATGCAAATTAATCAATCAATCATTTCTAGAGTGCACTACTCACCTATAGGGTCTTAAGGCACTAGGGAGGGTCCTCAGAGATCAATTGAAGAGCCAGGTCCTTCTTGAACTGAGGCAGTGATAGGGACTGTCTGAGGTGTGGTGGTAAGGTGTTCCAACCTTTAGCTGCCAGGTATGAGAATGATTTTCCTCCAGTCGAGGACTTCTTTATGCATGGTACATTGGTGCACAACTGTTGGGATGAGCGGAGAGGTCTGGAAGGGGAATACCAGGTGATATGGTGGTTGAGATAGATGGGTCCGATGTTGTGGAGGGCTCTGTAGGCGTGTACGAGGAGTTTGAAGTTGATCCTTTTCTTGACGGTGAGCCATTGGAGGTTCTTCAGGTGCTCTGTGATGTGCTGTTGGCAGGGGATGTCTAAGATGGGTCTGACAGCAGTGTTCTGAATTTGTTGCAGCTTGCTTATGTTCTTCTTGGAAGTATCAGCATAGAGGGCGTTGCTGTAGTCGAATCTGCTGGTGATTAGAGCGTGTGTCACGGTTTCCCGGCAGTCAGTTGGTATCCATCTGAAGATCTTTTCGGAGGAGTCGGAGGGTGTGGTAGCAGGTGGATGTGACAGAGTTGAGCTGCCTGGTTATGGTGAGCATTTAGTCAAGGATGATGCAGAGGCTTTTAGCATGATCTGTAGGGGTAGGGGGGCCTGCCGAGTGTAGAGGGCCACCAGGAGTTATCCCAAGCTGACAGGGATGGTCCCAAAATGTGGTCCTCGGTTTTGTCGGAGTTCAGCTTTAGGCAGCTATTCCTCATCCAGGTGGCGATTGCTTCCATCCCGTCTCTGAAAGGGGTTCTCGGTCAGGGAGATGATCAGCTGGGTGTCATCAGCGTAGGAAACTATGCTCATGCTGTAGTTTCTGAGAATGGGATTGAGTGGGATTATGTAGACGTTGAACAGCGTGGGGCTCAGCGTTGATCCTGGGGGTACTCCACAGCTGATGTCAGTCGGTTCTGATAGGTGTGGCGGGAGCCTGACTTTCTGTGTTATGCCTGTTAAGAAGAAGTGTATGCACTGAAGGGCCTTGCCACATATGCCTGCAACATGGAGTCTGGCTTATAGTGTATGGTCCAGTAGGATGAGGGCTGCTGTTTGTCAGCGGTCGAGGAGGGAGTGGATGTCATCTATGGCTGGGAGCAGGGTGGGTTTGGTACTGTGGTTGGTTCTGAATCCTGATTGGGAGAAGTCCAAGATGTTGTCTTCAATGTGTTGGCGTAGCTGAGTGTTGATTGCTTTCTTGGCGACTTTTGCTGGGAAGGGTAGCAGTGAGATGGGGTGGTGGTTCTTGAGGTCTGTCAGGTCGGCTATGGGTTTTATCAGAAGTGGGTGAATCTTGGCGTGCTTCCAGTCTTCAGGGTAGGTTGCTGACTCTAGGGAGCAGTTGATGGTCTCGCAGAGTATAGGCGCGATTGAGGTGCTGCCCTTGTTGAAGATGTAGTGTGGGTAGGGGTTGGTTGTGGCTCCAGAGTGGATGCTGCCCATGATGGAGTGGGTATCATTCATCGTGAGCGGTGTCCAGGCGTGCAGGAGTTGTGTGGGTTCTGCTGGTCCTGGAAGGGATGTTGTTGGTGGGCTCGGAGAGTCTTGGGGTCCAAAACTGTTGTAGATGTCTTGGATCTTCCGGTGGAAGAAGGTGGCCAGTCTGTCGCAGAGATCCTGAGATGGAGGGATGTCTGTGGTTTCGGCTTGTGGTGTGGCAAATTCTTTAATGACGTTGTAGAGTTCTTTGATGTTGTGGGTGGTGCAGTTGATGCAGTCCTATAGGGAGGATTTTCAGAAGGTCCTGATGAGTCTATGGTGGGATCTTGTGCCGACCTTGAAGGTGGCCAGGTCCTGCGGGGATGTGTTGTTTCTCCACTTCTTCTCCAGCCTCCCACATGAATGATATGATTCCTGGAGTGCGGGGTGAACCAACTGGCTTTCTTGGGGCAGTGTTTCCCTGAAGTCGTCTGTGGAAGGGCTAAGGTGTTGTCGCAGTTCGTGATCCATTTGTGGAGGTTGCATGCTGAGGTGTTGGCATTTGTTTTGTCAGGGTGGAGAGTTGTTGAGGGTACTGGTAAGTTGCTCCTTTGAGATCTGGTACCACTTTTTCTAGGCAGGGCTTGTTGAGTGGGTTTGCCCTGTGGGTGTTGAGATGGTAAAATGGATGCAGTGGTGGTCAGTCCAGTGTAGGGGGTTCACGCCATTGATGATGATGATGTTGCTGCTGCTGGAGAAAATGGGGTCGAGAGTGTGTCCGGCGGTGTGTGTCGGTGAGGTGGCCAGTTGCTTGAGCCCGATTGTGTCCAGGTTCTGGAGTAGTGTTGAGGTGTTGTGGTCGCTGAGATAGTTGAAGTGGAAGTTGAGGTCACCAAGGAGAATGTAGTTGCTGGAGATAAGTGTGTGGTGGGCTTTGAGGTCGATGATGGCATTGCTGAATGCTGGGCATGGTCCAGGTGGTCTGTAGATGAGGGTACCGCAGGTGGTGGGCTTTGGCATGGTGTGAACTTGGGAGTGAAGGTGCTTGATGATGGGGGTGAATTCATGTGTGCTTGACGTCAGTCGGAGGGTGGTCTTGTGGGTGATGGCTATGCCGCTTCCTGGTCTCGATGGGCGGACCTTGCATAGCAGCTTGTAGTCTCTGGGGATGGCGATGGTTAGACCAGATGTTGCGTTAGTCTATGACTCGGTGAAAAACGTGATGTCTGGGTGGGTGGTGTCTATCAGGTTCCAAATCTCCACAGCGTCTTTGTGGAGAAAGTGGATGTTAAGGAGGATGCACTTGAGGTGACTTGGAGACAGTTTTAGTGCCGTGAGGGCTGGTGTTTGGCGTGGGGAGAATGTAAGGTGGCAGTGATGGCAGGAGAAAGGTCCACAGGTGTCCTTCGGGGAGGCAGGGTGACAATTGCTCTGGCGTCCTGGGTTCAGGGCGTGTAGGGTCCTGGCATCGTATCGATGGGTCATGTGAGATCCAGGGTCTGTGGTGCTGGGTGCGGTCCAGGTGTTGACTGGCGCAGACGGGCATAGCTTTGGTGCATCTGCTGCATGCGGCTGGGCAGCGGCCACCCTTAAGAAGGGGAGGGAGTGGTCAGCTGAGAGGCGCAAGGGTGGGGAGTGCTACGAGGGCAGGGGGCGAGGCTGCATGGGCAGCAACAGCAGGGAAGGGGCAGGAGTGAGAAAGGAGTGAAAGGAAAGTGAAAGAGAAAAAAGAGGCAAAGAGGCAAAGAGAGAAAATAGGCAAAGAGAGAAAAAGTAGCAAAATACAGCAAAAAGAATGAAAGAGAAAGAAGGCAGACAGACCTGACAGACACTGATGGCGTTTTGCAAGAATTGTGTATAAAAACCCTTGACTTTAGCAGTGAGCCAGCAGACTTCCCTATTTTACTAGGGATGCAGCTGATTCTTTCCTGATTGCCCATTGAGACTAAGGGGCATATTTACAAGCTTTTGGTGCAGGGCACTGCCGCAAGTGTTCTTAATGCGCTGCCCTGCGTCAAAAGAAAAGGGCAGGAATGCACCATATCTACAAGATATGGCGCTTTGCTGTCCTTTTCCCCTCCCTGGGCTGATGCACAATGGGCTGCCATGTGCCAATGCAGGCACCCTGCCACCATGGTGCAATGATGTCTGTAGTTAGCGTCAAAATCTAGTGTGAATAATTATCTTTACGCAAACATACTGATTTACTAATTGTGTGAAATGATTGAACCATAAAATCGATGTTAACATGAAAATTGTGAATTACTTAATGGCCACCATCGAATACAAGACCAGCACATGTTTTATAATATTTAACTAACGTTGTAGTGAGAAAATATTCTGTCTCTTTAAGAACATATTCTCTGCTAAAATAAATGCTGAAATAATATGAGTATTGTTTTCTGCTGGGTCTCAAACTGACAAGGCCACAGTGAGAAGTTATCTAACTCCTGGTGTTCCTACTGTCGATACATTTATATGCTTTCTCGTCCATTGTTTAACAGATTCCATTCACTGAATTTGCATATTTGTCTGTAGTTATGTTTCTAACTCATGTATTTCTCTCGAGGGAAATTATGCAATGAGAAATGTTGCCAAATCTTTATAATCACCCTCTAGCAGACAAAAGGGCTTACAGGTGACAGATGGAAGAGAAAGTTACAGTGCTACCTTTAATATATTTTGCAGTTATGTAAATAAAGCAGAGACCAACCAGTGTCTTGCAAATAATTATTGTATCACTTAATATGTATTTCTGAGATCGAATGTTTTTGTAATTGGATGTTCTTTCTTCGCCTGATGTTTTCGTCCAATGGAAAATGTTTAGTAATTTTAATTTAATATTCAGTCGCCTCTCGTCTCGGGTTCTTCTTTCCTGGTTTTCAGAGGCTTCACTTTGTGTACTTTGTGTGATCTGTCATTTTTACACTTCATGCTTTGCCAGTCAGTCTACTGTCATTCTGGTGCTTTATTATTTTCTGAGTTTTTTATGCCTGTTCAATGCTGAACTAATGATTAGATGGTTTAGTAATCTTATAGTCCAAATTTCAAACTATCCCCCTTTCCCTGTTCCTGTCCTGATGCTGATGCTATTGTCCCTCTGATGAAGTTATAACCTGGTTGCTGATTACCTTAAGGATAGGTAACTGTATTGCCCGTGTATTGTTGTTTGTCTTTTGTTTGCCAGGTACCAGCTGGTACTGTTTTAATACTGCTGCTGTTTTGATAACGCCATAGATAAATGTTTTCTAAATTAGTGTTACTAAAACTTTTGCATGAAGCCCACCCTGTTAATGCTAATCCGAGGTTAGTGAGGTGTTTTATCATGTCAATTAATTGAAATTCATTTTGCTCGCTGAAACAAATGTATTACATATCCCTTTCTCAAATATTGCTGTTATTAATGAGTGTTTTCGCTATTGAGTTTAGTTCTAATTACTTTGTTTAAACTAAGATTCTTCAGGCCAATTTGACAGCCTATGATGTTTCTTTATTTGTACCATTTGGTGTTGAAACTAGTTTTCATGACCTTAGCGTTGTTAATATAGGGAAATAAGGGCCAGATGTAGAAAGCTTTTTGCACGTTGCAAACAGCGAATTTTGCTGTTTGCGACATGCAAAAAGCACATCGCAATGCACAAACCTCATTTTGCGATTCAGTAACCTGGTTACCGAATCTCAAAACGGGTGTGCGAGTCGCAATTAGGAAGAGGCGTTCCCTTCCTAATTGCAAGTCGCAGTGCAATGCATGATTGGTTTGTGACCGCGAACGCGGTCGCAAACCAATCGCATTTAGCACCCATGTCAAATGGGTGGTAACCCATTCGCAAAAGGGAAGGGGTCCCCATGGGGCCCCTTCCCCGTTGTGAATGGTACTGCAAACATTTTTCAGAGCAGGCAAATGTGGACCACTGCCTGCTCTGAAAAAATGAAACGAAAACGTTTCATTTTTCGTTCTTGTAATGAAGCTTGTTTTCCTTTAAGGAAAACGGGCTGCATTACAAAAGGAAAAAAAAAACAGCTTTATTAAAAAGCAGTCACAGACATGGTGGTCTGCAGGCCACCATCCCTGTGAAGGCCGCTATTCGCAAGGGGGTCGCAAATTGCGACCCACCTCATGATTATTCATGAGGTGGGCATTTGCGACACCCTTGCGAATCGCAGATGGTGTCAGGGACACCATCCAACATTCTGAATTGCGAATTGCGACTCGCTCTGAATCGCAATTTGCGGTTCGCAATTCAGAATGTTGTTACATGTGGCCCCAAATAATTTAATAGTTACTAAAAGGTGTGGTTATTCGTGGTCAAATTGGTCATGGTGCGTCTTTTACTGTCTCCCTATTGTTGTTAAACTGTTTATTATTGATGTGTTTTTCGCTACTGATTCCAATATAATTTAAATGAGTCAAAAGATTATTTGGCCTTATGGCTGTGTTCGACCACTTACTATGATGAAATAGATAAGCCAAGGGAGCGCTAACAGTTTTGGTAGCAGAGTTTGATGGTTATGTCTCTTTAAATTTTAATAACAAGGTGTTTTTTAGTTGAAATTTATTGTTTTTAAATTGCTGCAGAAAAGGGAGCAGATGTGTCCCTGAATGCCCAAGGTGACTTTCCCCAGTACTTGGAGTCTGCCTATGTTGGTGGGGAGTGTTCTCAACGTTCTATTGTCTGGTTGAATAAAGTAGATTATGCGCTTGCACAGCTTTAGCTAATTTGCAGGTGATTGAGTTGTTTGTGAGATTTTAGGGGAGTTGACGTACTCCAAATGTTGTTGAAGAAGGAATTTGCATACTCCAAATGATGTTGTAGAAGGGGTTTGCGTACTCCGAAGTGTGAGAGTAGGGAAGTCGGCGAACTTCACATGTGTGTGGCGCTTGGTGCTCAAAAATTGTCCATGTGGTTGTTGGTATACGAACCCTGCGGTAGGTCTAAAACTCCGGAGTATATTAAAAGTGTAATGAGACACTTGTTTTTTTGTTGTAATTTGTCTGTTTAGTAGGCCAATCGGGCGTGATTGGCAAGTCGAGTTTGTGAGGTAAATCGAGTGTAAGGTTTAATGAGTCCTGTGTTCATCAGAACAGTATCCATTGATCAGTTGAGAGTAAAATTTGCGGGTTGAATTTTGCTTGCGAATCTGGGCAATTGAGAAAGATAGCATACCTGCTAGATTGAAAAGGCGTCAGTGAAAATCCGTAAGGTTCCTGAAGCGATTGTGATTTACCCTACCTGTAATAAACAGACAGATTTGTTTTTTTATTGGTTTCGATGGAGTGCTCGCAAATAATAGTGCATTAGTTTTGAGTGTTTTTGTGTTTGGGATGACAAGCCGCAAGACTTTGTCACTGTGTGTAAGTGTGACATAATTTTGTGCCGTGTTGGGATAGGTTGGTTAGTGAGAAGGGTCGCGCACGGATTGGTGGACAATCGTGAAGCACCATTGGTTGAGAAGGGAGAAGAAGAGGATTGTGGAATTAGAAGTAAATTCCTGATTATTGATTTGTGACATAAATTTGTGAAAAATAAGTTTTTTAAAGCTTTAAAAAGTGCTCTTAGGGGAGGTGAATATATTCCAGCTAGGGTAGGGGAAATTTGTCCGCCAGACGGTACCTCAGCATATATTGTAATTGAAGAGAAAGGTACCGGAGCATGCCTTTGGTTCAAACATTGGTACAAAATCAGAGGAAAAGAAGGGAGCTTAGCGTTTCCTGAAAATTGAACATTTAATTTGCAAATTCTAGAGAATTTGAGACAAGTGATGTATAGTTTAAAACCTTCGCCAGGACCAGCACAGTTTGAAGCATTAGTGATCTGGGAGCTAGTATCCAGATAACAACAAGCATTGAAGTTTGAGAGAAAAATGAAAAGAACAGAGAAGTCACTAGCAGAGGCTAGGTGGGATAGTGACCGGAGACAGTGGAGACTCGATACCTTACATGGTATTGGGATATTTCCTGCGATTTCAGAAGACTGTAAGAAAGAAGCGAAGAAAGCGTCTAAGAAAACGAAAGGGAGTTCAATTTCAGATGAAGATCAGAAATCGAGAGAGGCAAAGAAATCTCTAACTCCTGATGAGGAATCGGATGATGATGAGTTAATTTTACAGTTGCTGAGAAATCTTCTACCACCATATGTGGCACAAGAGGGTCCAAGTACTAGTCTGAATCCCACTGCACCAACACTGGTTAACATGACACAGAGTCCAGTACAGAGTAACCATAACATGACTTAGAGTTCCGTACAGGTTAGTCCTAACGTGAACCAGAGCTCAGTACAGACTAGTCCTTTTGTGCAAATACCCATGCAGGGCAGCGTTAATCTGCCAACTGACACTGTACAGTTGCCACAACCTAGTGTTCCGAGTGCATACCCAGATGTGCCTATTGTAAATACAACAGCTAATCTAATAGTGCCGCCAGGACAAGTTTACCAGAAACAAATGTTGATTCAGACAGAGCCAACTCCGATGGTACTGCCTCAAATGCAGAATACAGTGGTAGGGCAGTCTCAAAACGTAACTGCCAGACCAAATCCAGATGCTGTATCTGTACCTGTTAATATTGGTCCAATTATACCATTGTATGCACAGGGAAATGATGGAAAAAATGGACAGAGAATCCTAAGTCAAAAGTCTGAGTGGGACAAAGTGAGAGAAAGACATAATGATAATGCCGGAATAGTTTTTCCAATGAGACAGAGTTTTGATGGGACATGGTCATTAACAGAACTGAGTCCTATTAGAGCTCCTTTGAATATTGAAACAGGGTCGCACATTCACATTGACACTAACATGAGATTACTGACACCTCAACCTCAGAGTTTAACTGTACAACATCTTCCTGGTACTCAGCCTAATAACATCTCATTACAGGGTTTGACAGCTCAGCAATTAAGTTAATGGTTAGAAAAGCTGAGTACTTGTAATAATATTGGTGTTTTGATCACTGACTCCAGGTTGCACTTAGCCTAGCAGCACACGTCCCATTAGTGACCACCAACTTCATTTTACCTATTGACTTTATTTTAGCATTCTCCACCGCCACATTAAAAGCTGTAATTAATTTTCCACGTTGTACAATGTGCTCATATTTTTATTTTTCGTGCTTTTTCTCACCAAGGGCTTAGGCTGATAAGAATGTACTAAGACGGCAGGGAACAGTCTTGTTTTGAAGGGGCACCTTGGGATTGTGGCCAAGACCCAACGTGTTCTTTTCAGAGCTGGCCTAAAGTAATCAGCATTTTTTTAACAATAAACTTATGCAGTGAGAGGGAGGTTCTAGAATTGTTCCTCTCTTGTTTTTTCAAAGTATAAGAGGCCCAGACCAGATGGACCGGGATTCAGATCTCAGACATGCCCAGGATCAATTCCTGTGAGGATAATTGATCTCTCTCTCTCTTCAATCGATTCTGGGATCTGGTGAGCAGATGCTGATAGGAGGGAGATGAAGCAGATGTGCCCTTGCCTCATGGTGATGTATATTTTTTATTTAATTATTTGCTTTGCATTGTAATATAGATACATATATTTGCTGTGTATATTGCAGTGGAGAATCATTTGTACATGTTTTCATTTAATTGCCGTGACCATTTTTAAACGTGTGCTTTCAGTATGCTGACCTTCTTTTACGAACCTTGCAAAGTGAATTAATAAATGTCTTCTTTAGACTAAGAAGTGCATTCCAGAGATTTTTGTCAGTGGACAAGTGTTTCGGCTCGGTCATTAGTGAAGCAAAACAGTACTTCACAGGATGTTTCCAGTGGAGGGAATTATATTAACTACACTAGGCTTTCAATGGAAGCGGTGAGCTTGTTGAAGGAACAAATGGTGTAAATAGGATAGAGTCCTACACTGAAGAAGATTTGCGATACTTATGACCGAAGATTACAAAAGAAGCAGGTGAGATACATCAACAGTTAGCCGATGTAGCAGACATATGGAATAGACATTTCGAAAATGAAAAGTTTGAAAATAAGTTACAGGTTGGATTTCGAGGCAAAAGACTTTGAACACATGAGATCTGGAGGGATGAAAACACACCTTAGAGAGTTGCTTCAGAACATCCAGATATGGAGAGCATTAGACAAATGGGAAGGCAGATGGGTGAAGAAAAGAGACAAGACAAAAAAAGGTCCTGATACTTTTTCTGCAGAAGTAACGCAGAATAGGGAAGCAGTGAAAGTTTTACCAATGAGGGAAATTCCAGGAGGGAATTTTGTACATGTCCCTTGGAGCAGAAGTGACATTTTGTCATTTACAAATGATTACCCCAGGTTGAGGGAGAAAACACTGGAAAGGTACCAGGAGACAGATAGGTTTGTGAAGCTTGCAAAATGCCTGTGGGAGGATTTGAACACTCTTTTGGAGATAGTTGTTCCAGCAGATTTATGGATCGAATGTAAGAGGGGTGTAGATTGGCCAACAAGTGAGCCTCCAAGATATCCAGCAACAGGTGCACCATCTCCTGAAGTAATGAACTATTACTATAAAGTTATTCTGAAAACAAGAATTTCGCTGAAAAACATTGATTGGCAGCGCATAGATAGGACTGCTCAGGAAGCAAAAGAATCAATTCATGCCTACTATAAGAGGTTGCTATAAGCATTTAAACATTACAGTGGAACAGAAACAATTGAGCTGAAAGACATGATTCATTTTGTGTACAGATTTGTTGAAGGACTCAGACCAGAAATTAGTCAGATGATTAAGAGCCACTTGATTTGTTGGCAAGCCAAGCCGATTGATGAGGTGCTACAGTGTGCGAAATACTGTAGTGATGAGATTGAATTGAAACAAAAAAAGTTGAAAGAGAAAGCAATGATGATGCAGGTCAAAGCTGTACAGACAGGGATTCAGGGAAGTTTCAGCCTCAGTAGTAGCAGGGAAACAGCATGTTTCAGCATCAAGGCACATTTCAGAATGGAGGTAGAGGTCGTGGTGGTATGGGAAATGTTAATCGTGATTTGGATTTGAATACAGCCATGATACATGGAGAACCATAAGGAAAGAGAGTGTTACCTTCTCACGCTTGCGGGGGAATCGGGCATTGGAATTGGGAGTGTCCGATGGTAAATCTTGGAGGTATGGTTCAGCAAGTAAATGATGTCAATTCATTTCAAAACATGAGAGGACCTAGAATGAGAGGTCAAATAAAATTTTTCCAGAATAATGTAAACCCGATGCAAGGTTTCCAACCCATGCAACCCATGCAAAATGTACAATCATTATAAATGTAAATGCCTCAGTTACGGCAGATGCAGCCACATGCGCCTGCACAACAAATTCAAATGCCTAGACAACAAATTCAGATACCACAAGCCCCTGTGGATCAGCAGCAGGTGATGTTTTCTCAGACGGTCACAGGTCCAACTATGAATAAGAGTAATAATACTATACATCAATTTCCATTACACAGTGAGGATGGAATAAACAATGCTTGGATGTCTGAGAGTTCGGATGAAGAGGAATGTGTGATGGCAGCTTCTCTAGAAGTGGATCACAAAGGTCATTATGTTAAAGGAAAGGTGAATTGTCACTGAGTTTCATTTTTGGTTGTCACTGGAGCTACACGCTCGACAGTAAAATCTGCAGAAGTTCCAGACCTGCCCTTTTCAGGGAAGACAGTTCACATTGTGGGATTTGCTAATCAATATATGACAAATCCTATTATTGACCAGTTTTGGTTAAAATTGGCAATTTTAAGGGTTTGCACAAGTTCGTGGTTTGTGATTCAAGTCCTGTGTTCTTTCTGGGAAGGGATTTATTGTGAAAAGAAGATGCTCAATTGTTTGTTCAGATGAGGGTACTAAAATTCAAACAAACAGTGATGATGAAGAAGACCCGATACTTACTGTTAACATTGAGTCAGTGTCTGAAGAATTTCATTTGATCAGTTTTGATGAGCCAGTGAATGAAGAAGCTCCTTTGATTGGTTTCTTTCCAGTTTTTGAAGTGAAAGATCTTTAGATAATTTAGAGTAATTAGTGATGTCTTATCAGTCAACATTGGTTCAATACATTGATGATTTGTTAATTGCGTCCAAAACAAAAGAAGAGTGTAAATATGATACGATTGCATTGTTGGATTTCCTGGGAGACAATGGACAGAAAGTGTTAGTGCTAAATTGCAGTACTGTCAGAAAGAAGTAAAATACTTGAATCATTTGAGTAAGGAAGGAACTAGGAACATTTCCAGATAGAGAGTTGCAACTATTTTGCAAATACCAGCACAAACTACACAGAAAGATATGAGGATGTTATTGGGAATGGTGGGTTACTGCCGCCAATGGATCCCAATGTTTTCAGTTCTTTCAAAGCCCTTACAAAAGCTGACTCATAACGATGTTTCCGATCCTATAGTGCTGGATGAAGCATGTATGAAAGCATTTACTGATTTGAAAGAGAGTTTGTGTCAAGCTCCAGCTTTAGGTATGCCTGACTACACCAAACCTTTTCTGTTGTTTTGTCATGAACATGATGCATGTTCTTTGTCTGTTTTACCTCAGACTCATGGTGGTGTGAATAGCCTGGTGGCATATTTTTTAGCCAGTTTGGATCCGGTCACAGCAGCTTTACCAGGTTGTTTGCGGTCTGTTGCAGCAGTTGAGCAGAGCCTCGTATTGTGATGGGGTATCCCCACATTATCATGGTACCTCATTTGATTTAGATTTTGCTCACTAGGTCCAAAGCACAATACCTGGCCAGCGCCAAGTTGACCAGATATGAGTTTGTAATCATGAGATCACCTAATATTACTATTAAGAGATGGACAGTGCTTAACCCAGCAACTCTACTTCCAAATGAGAATGTAAATATTGAAATATTGGATGACACTGAACATGACTGTCTGGAAATTATAGAATTAGGCACAAAACCCAGAGCAGATATTAGAGATACGTCCCTGAAAGAGAATGACCAAATTATCTTTGTTTATGGTTCCTGCCTGAGAGATAGTGTGGGCACATTAAGAGCAGGATATGGAGTATGTACTATCATTGGCATAATGGAAGGTTCATGGCTTCAAGGAGTATTTTCTGCACAGGTGGCGGAATTAGTGGTTCTTACTAGAGCATGCCACATTTCAACCCAATTGAAAGTCATTATTTACAAATATGGATCTGGCATCGTGCATGAGTTTGGCCAATTGTGGTCACACAGAGGTTTCCTGACCTCTTCTGGTTCACCAATAAGAAATGGTGAAAGAATTCATGAGTTGTTAAAAGTGATTCAAATGCCTGAAAAGACTGCTGTGTTAAATTGCAGTGAACATCAGAGATCACAAGATTACGTATCATTGGGAAATGCATATACGGATCAAAACTCAAAGTTTTGAGCATTGAATGGCATATCCTTCAAAGGAGAATGGGAATTGCTACCTGAAAATGAGACCGATGCAAATTATGTAATGCATATTATTGACAATTTTGGGGAGTTAAAAACTCTCCAAGACAATGTTCCAAAAGAGGAGCGCAGGGAATGGGTTAAAATGAAGTGTGTCCAACGAAACAAATATATTTGGGTTTCGGGAGAAGGGAAGGTAGTACCGCCCAACAGTCTACTGACTCAGATGGACAGATACTATCATGGACAGGCTCATGTGGGGAGAGATGCAATGGTCAGGTTGTTCAAGCGATTTTGGTTCAACCCGAAGTTTAAACAGGTTGCCGAAGCAGTTTGCCACAGATGCGTCATCTGCCAGTAGCTGAACGTGGGCAAAGGAACAGTTGTCAACATGGGACATATAGGTATGGCTGGAGGACCATTCAGCAGAATGCAAATGGATTTCATTGAGATGCCTGCATGCGCTGGTTTGAAATATGTGGTGATTGTGTGCATTTTCAGTCATTGGATTGAGGCTTACCCTACAAGGGGAAATGACAATCTTACAGTAGCAGAACTACTGCTTAGGGAGTTAATTCCACGTTTTGGTTTTCCGGTCCCTTTAGAATCAGATAGAGGAAGCCACTTCAACAATGAGGTGATTAAGTTGCTATGTTCAGCTTTAAACATTGAGCAGAAACTTCATTGTAGCTACCCCCCAGAAGCCTCAGGACTTGTTGAACAGATGAATGGTACGCTGAAGTCGAGATTGGCAAAAATGTGAGCATCCATGAATCTAAAATGGCCAGATGCTTTGCAGTTGATTCTAATGTCAATGAGAAGCACTCATGAGAAAACAGGACTGTCGCCCCATGAGATCCTCATGGGAAGGGCCATGAGATTGCCAGCTGTACTTGTAAATGCTCCTGTGAACATTACAGATGATATGGTATTGGACTACTGCAAAGGTCTAGCTGATGTGGTTCGCTCTTTCTCTCATAAGATGGAAGCTACCATGCTGCAACCGTCCCAAGAGTAAGGACACAACTTGAAGGCGGTTGACTGGGTTGTGATCTGAAAGCATGTGAGAAAATCATGTTTGGAGCCACAGTGGAACGGTCCTTCCCAAGTGGTATTGATCACTACCACAGTTGTGAAGTGTGCAGGACTTCCGAACTGGATCCATGCAACTCACCCTCAGAAAGTGAACAATCCAACAGAACAAGAAAAAGAGGTGTTGAGATTACCTCCACCTAGATGCATTCCAGGGCAAGACTGAAGAAGCAGTGAGCTGGAGTCCGAATTTGAACATACTCCAGTTGATTTGCCCCCTCCTGTGACAGATGAAGTGGAAAGAATCCTGGAAGAGGAGGATGAAATGTCCTCAACGTCCTCAAATTAAACAGTAAGAGAACCGGTCCAAAGAGAACAAGAGAGAGATAGAGAAGCGGTCCAAAGAGGTGCTGAGAAAACCTGCTCAGAGGAGGGTGTCCTCAGAAGCAGTTGGTCTGATAAACCAGACTGAACAAGTGACTGCCCCCAGCGGTAAAGGAGTTGAGATAGATCTGAGCCAAAAGGATTGGACTCCTCCTGAACTGGTTGCAGGAATGTCAAAGGAGAAGAATTTGTGTCCAATACTGAAAAGAGCATTAACAAGAAAATCTCTGAAAGGTGACAACTGGCCAGAAACAAGATCAAAGTCAAAGAAGACAAACGTGGTGCCACCAATTCAGGAAGAAGTCAATACTTCTAGAAATGAAGATCTAAGTGATGGTGAGTACAGTGAAGGTGGAAGATTAAAAAGGAAGAGAGTTGCCAATCGAAGATACTCAGCTCCAGATTGGGCATATGTAGCTACCCAAGAATGGCAAGAAGAATTGTTGAATTTTTGTTTTGATAGAAACATTCCAGGTCTATACTTTGGCACAAGAAGAAAACTGATGAAATTGAACATTTTGAAACCTAAATGAAAGGGACTTTGGTGAACAAAATTTGAGAGATTTTGATTACCTGATTTTGACAAGCTGCTAAACTGATTTTGACAACTTAACCGATTTTTTTTTTTTTAAATGGCCCAGTGTGAATGAAATTGCAAACATTATTGGGAAAAAAGATAAGGAGGGATTGAAATTGAAGACTAAAGATTGAAGATTTAAATTTTTGAAAATTTGTGTTTTTTTGTTGATGTTTTGATTTTTGCTGCATAGCCATATTTTTGTATTTGCTTTTAGTTTTTGATTCTTTACAGACCATGGATAACCAAAACCAGCAGAACTCTAAAAGTAGATGCTGTGTAAGTATGTGGGTATTGGTATGGTGATTGTGCAATTGTATGTTTGGTATTGATTGTGGGTATGATTGTCTTTGATAAGAATGGTACTAACCATACCATAGCTATAGAAACAACTTCTTCAGAATTAGTGCCTACTCTTTCAGCAACAGTAGTATTTTACTAACATAATTCTATAACCAGGAATATATACAATATTTCTACTCTAATGTTGACGTAGTATTTTCTTTTGTGCCTATCATTAGGGATCTCAATACGATAGCTAAGGATAATAACGAATAAATAATGAAGGGTTGCTTTAAACCTACACTAACATTTGGGAGTGCTTTTGCCCACCGAAACAACCTAACCTGTTTACTTTCACCCTTAAAAAATAGTTTTTTAGATTTCACAGAAGATAGGAGGAGGGCAATCAAGGCTAAGGAGGATAAAGGATTAGTTTCTGTCATTACTAAAGAAGGTAGAATAACCTTAGATGCACAGCACGCAGGAAAGCTTTGTATATACAGGCCACAATCTAGGGTAGATAAAATATTTGTGGGAATGAGTGAATGTAGACATGTGTTTTTGTTTGAGAATAAGTGGACTTTTATGTTGAATGGTCAAGACCCGCCAGTGCCCAGTATCTATTACATCTGCAGAAAAAACACATATTACCGTCTTCCTAGAGGATGGTATGGCACATGTTATTTGGGAATAGTTTTCCCGAAAATGTACCAACTTGATGATTTGTGTAAATTTCCTTAAATTTCCTTAAATGACTGAGTTAGAACCAAAGAGACAAAAGTGAGAATCAATTTCTAGCATTGTTGGAGGCAAATTTGGAGCAATAATTCCTAGAGTGGAAGTTGTTCTGAATTCTATTAAAATTCGACAGTTATCTACGGCTGGCAAGTTATTCGGGAGCCATTATCCTTTTGGATAGAGAGATGGCCATGGTAAGAGCAATGACTCTTTAGAACTGGCTTGCGTTAGAAATTCTTTTAGCAAAGGAGGACGGAGTTTGTAAATTGCTAGGTCAGCGTCATTGTTGCTCCTACATACCGGACAACACTAAAGCAGTTAGAGGCTTGATTAACAATTGAACAAAAAATTTGACTAAATTAAAAGAACTAACTGAGCCCACTGTTTGGGAAAAACCGGCAAAGGAATGACTGCTGTGGGAAATTGGATTGGCAACCTGGGAAAAGGAATGGTAATGAAAATAATACAAGGGGTTTCAATTATTGTGATTTGTCTAATTGGAATTTAGGGAATATGCAAATTGTACAAAGTGATCAAAAGAAGAAGATTTGAAAAGAACCAGAGGATGGTAGAATTTCAATTGGAAAGATTATATGGGAAGAATTCAAAGAGAAAAAGATTAAATAAAAATGTGAGGGTAACAAAATTTTGAAATCTGTGCAAGATGAAATAAATAATTTTATTTGGAATGTTAGTCTGATGACATAAATATTCATCAGAGGACGGATTGTGAGAGCCGACATCTAGCGTGAATAATTATCTTTATGTAATCATAATGATGTACTAATTGTGTGAAATGATTTAACCATAAAATCAATGTTAACACGAAAATTGTGCTTTACTTAGCAGCCTCCATTGAATACAAGGCCTGCATATGTTTTATAATATTGAACTAACGTTTTTAATGAGAAAATACTCTGTCTCTTTAAGAACATGTTCTCTGCTAAAATAAATTCTGAAATAATACGAGCATTTCTTGTTTTCTACTTGGCCTCAAGCAGACAAGGCTTCTGCTGGGCCTCAAGCAGACAAGACCACAGTGAGAAGTTATATAACTCCCAGTGTTCCTGCTGTCGATACATTGATATGCTTTCACATCCGTTCTTTAACAGACCCCAGTCATTGAATTTGCATATTTGTCTGTAGTTATGTTTCTAACTCATGTATTTCTCTTGAGGGAAATGATGCAACGAGAAATGTTTCCACATCTTTGTAATCACACTCTAGCAGAAGCAAATCTGGAAGATGACAAACAAAAGGGCTTACAGATGAGAGACAGAAGAGAAAGTTACAGTGCTACATTTAATACAGTTTGCAGTTTCATAAATAAAGCAGAGACCAACCAGTGTCTTGCAAATAATTATTGTATCACTTTAAATGTATTTCTGATATCTGATGTTTTTGGAATTGGATTTTCTTTCTTCGTCTGATGTTTTGTCCAATGGAAATGTTTAGTAATTTTAATTTATTGTTCAGTTGCCATTCGTCTGGGGTCCTTCTTTCCTGGTTTCCAGAGACTTCACTTTGTGTACTTGGTGTGATCTGTCATTTTGACACTTCATGCTTTGCCAGTCAGTCTACTGACATTCTGGTGCTTTACTATTTTCTGAGTTTATTATGCCTGTTCAATGCTGAACTAATGATCTGATGGTTTAGTAATCTTATAGTCCAAATTCTAAACCATCCCCCTATCCATGTTCCTGTCCTGATGCTGACGCTGTTGTCCTTCTGATGAAGTTATAACTTAGTTGCTGATTACCTTAAGGGTAGGTGAATGTATTGCCTCTGTACTGTTGTTTGTCCTTTGTTTTCAGGTACCAGCAGCTACTGTTTTAATACTGCTGCAATTTTGATAGTGCCATAGATACATGATTTCTAAATTAGTGTTACAAAAACATTTGCATGAAGCCCAACATGCTAATGCTAATCCAAGGTTAGTGAAGTGCTTCATCACGTCAATGAATTGATATTAATTTTGCTTGCTGAAATAAATTTATGACATATCCCTTTCTCAAATATTGCTGTTATTAATGAGTGTTTTCGCTATTGAGTTTATAGTTCTTATTGCTTTGTTTAAACTAAGATTCTTCAGCCCAATTCGACAGCATATGATGTTTCTTTATTTGTACCATTTGGTGTTGAGACTAATTTTCCTGACCTTAGTGTTGTTAATATAGGGAAATAAATAGTTTAATTGATACTAAAAGGTGTGGGTATTCGTGGCCAAATTGGTCTTTTACTGTCTCTCTAATGTTGTTGAACTGTTTACTACTGATGTGTTTTTCGCTACTGATTCCAATATAATTTAAGCAGGTCAAAAGATTCATCGACCTTATGGCTGCGTCCAACCACTTACTGTGATGAAATAGACAAGCCAAGGGCGCGCTAACATCTGCATTGTTGGCACAATTTTGTTATGCACAAAAAGAATCATGAGAGGTGTTTTCCTCTTTTTGTATGTGCTGCAGATTGCAGCACATGTAGAAAAAGGAAAAAAACTAGGAGAAATAAAGTAATTTCTCCTCGTTGTACCTCCCTTACGCCTCCCCTGAGGAGGCGAAGGCTTTTGACACATTCCCAGGTTTACAATCTGGGAACACCCACTGCAACACTCATGGAACGCCTCCTTGTCACAGGCTGAGTCAGCGCAGTGACTTGCGCTGTTTTGACTCAATCCATATTTACAAATACATTAAAAGCTGTGCAGGGTGGCCTTGTGATGCTCCAGCAGCGCAAAGGGCCTTGTAAAAATGGCACTTAGAATAGTTCACATTTTTTATACACTGTATACATCTGCATTTGAGAGCATTCATGGCCTTGACCCGTACTTCTTATTTTTCAATTCTGTAATAAACCCTTTTTTCATTTCATTGATCTAGAAATCACTTGTAGATTGGGCCCAATTAATTAATCAATTGAATTATTAACCGACTTTGATGTTTTGGGATGTACCTTAATGCAGAGGCACATTAACTCATGAAATTTAGTTTTAATGCTATCTCCAACTCAGTAAAAGTGGGAAATCCGATTAAGGTTAATTTTGGGGTGTCTTTTTGATCCCACAGAAGTACTACTACAGAAGAACTACACTCATTCGCAAACACTTTCCTGAATTGTCCAATTTGGTAAGCACATTCTCCTTGCATCGTGTGTCTTGTCTTCCTACGTTTACAGTAAACTTGCCTATTAATCTAATCCTTCCAGGCTGAGCAGCCTACCTAATGGATCTGCGGAGCCATTAAATCAGACGCTGATTTAAGATACTTTTGTTTGTGCAAGTTCTATGGCTAGATGAATGATTTCCTTCAACTTGGGAAAAAAGAAACTGCCTATAGAATCAACACATCTATTTTTATAAATGGTATTATTGATGTAAATGGAAGGATTCCATGGAATGAACAGGCAGAATGTATGCACAAAAGAGAACACTGGAAGAACAAAGTTATTGCTTTTCAGTAATAGTCCTCTTTTTACACCTGGCAACCTTAGGAACTGTTTCCTTTGTTGCCTAATTCCCCCCCCAATCGCCATCCAATACAGTGGCTTAGACATTAAAGTCCTCATTAAAGATGCCTGGAAACGTGCCCCATTATCCCCTAATCCCTGGAATTACCTATAGCGAGGCCCTGTAATTCCAGTGGTGTAGGATTAATTATTATTTCATATTTTTGGTAATAACAGGCAAGCATATTTTCCCTGGCATTGTGTCTTAAGACCCACTTACTTCCAGCAGGCAGTTTTCCAGGTGAAACATCCCAGACATGTGTTAACGCTGAATTTTACTAATGAATATTCATGTATTCTGAGTCTTGGATTTGCATAGAAAATGAATTAACGTCGAAAAATAATGCACGCATTTGAAATTGCGCCTACCTGAGTGGCCGTCAATATTCACGAAGTGTACTTGTTAATAGCTTATTAATGTAAAATGTTGAGTTTATGTTTTGATTAATGTAGTAGTATGTCATATTAAGGGTTATGCATTATGTATTCGCTTTATTAATCGGAGTCCTTAACTTTAGCGAGGTCTTGGGCCTAGTTGCACGGCCTCATGTCAAGCTGCATTTCTTAGATGACATAAAATGCCTGCATAGAGAACTAAATCGTGATTTTCCACTGTACAGACCAAGTGCTCGTAACTGAAATTCTTTCTAGTGAGAACTGCTTGCTAGTACTAGCTAGGGATACATTGTACAACATAGTATGTGTAAGAATGGCCTTCCCAGGAGAAGACAATTGATGCACTGACTGGAGTATAAGCTGCTACAATATTGATACCTGACAAGCCAAACAATGGGAACAGGAGAAGAGGAGCCAGTCATCGACATGGGAACTGTGTATTAGTAAATTCATAGATTTGGGTTCTATTTTCATTGGATTAAATGCAAACATGCGATTCTTTGACCAATGAAAACGTGGGAAGTAGTTTTAGGAAATCTAACTTAGCCGGACTGCATCAAGAGGAAATGCGCCATTCTCCCCATTCTTCTAGAGCGTTTAGTTATTATTATTTTCCGAACTGCACGAAGAGACTTTGTTTTTCCTGATCTTTAATGCTGAATTCGATGCCTTGCTGTCTGTTTGCTTTTTTTCCTAGGTACCAACCGTTACTTTTGATAGAGCCATAGTTAGATGTTTTTCCAAATTTGTATTGACTAAATTGCTTTTGCCTGAAGTCCAAACATGCTATTCTAATCTGATGTTAGTTAGGGTACTCACTGATAATGTTTGCTACGTGTAATAACAGTTGATGTTTTTTCTTTGCTGAATCTAAATAAATATCATTTCGTTTGGTCAGTTATTCATGCTATTAATTTGTACTGTAACCTTAGAATGTGTAGTGGCTCAAGCTTTGATTAGATTGCGATTCTTTAGGGCTTTTGGTCAGCCAGTATTGTTTCTGTATGTCTATCATGTGATTTTGAGACTAAGTTATGTGACATTAGCATTGTTAATATAGGGAAATAAACATACTAACTTTTACAGAAAGGTGTGATTATTCATGGCTGAGAGGTCATGGTGAGTGGAAATTACTGACTTCTATTGATTGTTGAAGTTATTGATAGTTATTGCTATCGATTTGTATTGGTACGGGATTGGTGGGAACTACTCGAAGCGCAGTCAAAAGGTCCATCGACCTACAATGCGTCCCCTTATAAGTTTACTTAATAAGGTTGTGGGAAAATGCCTCTGATGGCATGGTTACCCCCTAACTTTTTGCCTTTTGTTGATGCTAGTTATGATTGAAAGTGTGCTGGGACGATGCTAACCAGGCCCCAGCGCCAGTGTTCTTTCCCTAAACTGTACCTTTGCCTCCACAGTTGGCACAGCCCTGACACACAGATAAGTCCCTTGTAAATGGTACCCCTGGAACCAAGGGCCCTGTGGCCAGGGAAGGTCTCTAAGGGCTGCAGCATGTATTATGCTACCCTGGGGACCCCTCACTCAGCACATGCACACTGCCTCACAGCTTGTGTGTGCTGGTTGGGAGAAAGACTAAGTCGACATGGCACTCCACTCAGAGTGCCATACTCACAACCCACTGCCTGTGGCATAGGTAAGTCACCCCTCCAGCAAGCCTTACAGCCCTAAGGCAGGGTGCACTATACCACAGGTGAGGGCATAGTTGCATGAGCTTTATGCCCCTACAGTGTCTAAGCAAATTCTTAGACATTGTATGTGCAGGGTAGCCATAAAGAGTACTTGGTCTGGGAGTTTGTCAAACACGAACTCCACAGTTCCATAATGGCTACACTGACTACTGGGAAGTTTGGTATCAAACTTCTCAGCACAATAAATCCACACCGATGCCAGTGTAGGATTTCTTGAGAAATGCACGCAGAGGGCATCTTAGAGATGCTCCCTGTATACCAGTACAACTACTAGTGCTAGGATGACCAGTTTCTGCCAGCCTGCCACATCCAGATGGGTTTCTGGCCACATGGGGTGAGTGCCTTTGTCACTCTGTGGCCAGGAACATAGCCTATACTGGGTGGAGGTGCTTCACACCTCCCCCTGCAGGAACTGTAACACCTGGCGGTGAGCCTCAAAGGGTCAAGCCTGGTGTTACAGCCCCCCCAGGGAACTCCAGCTAGTGCAGATGCCCGCCCCTCCAGACACAGCCCCCACTTTTGGTGGCAAGTCCGGAGGAGATAATGAGAAAAACAAGGAGGAGTCACTCACCAGTCAGGACAGCCCCTAAGGTGTCTTGAGCTGAGGTGACCCCTGCCTTGGGAAATCCTCCATCTTGTTTTGGAGGATTCTCCCCAATAGGATTAGGGATGTGTCCCCCTCTCCACAGGGAGGAGGCACAAAGAGGGTGTAGCCATCCTCCAGGACAGTAGCCATTGGCTACTGCCCCCCAGACCTAAACACCCCCCTAAATTGAGTACTTAAGGGTGACCCTGAACCCAGGAAATCAGATTCCTGCAACCTGAAACAAGAAGAAGGACTGCTGACCTGAAAGCCCCGCAGAGGCGACAGAGATGACAACTGACTTGGCCCAAGCCCTACCGGCCTGTCTCCAGACTCAGAGAACCTGCACAGCGACACATCCAGCGGGACCAGCTACCTCTGAGGACTCAGAGGACTGACCTGCACCTAAAGGACCAAAAACTCCAGAGGACAGCAGCTCTGTCCAATACTACAACCAAAAAATCATCTTTAAAGAGACTCCAGCCTCACTCTGGAAGCATGAGTCTTCATACTCTGCCCCCAATGCCCTCGGCTTGTATCTAGAAGAACCAACACTGCAGAGAGGACCCCGAGGTGACTTCAACAACCCTGAGTGGACCTCCCTGCACCCCCACAGCGACGCCTGCAGAGAGGATCCAGAGGCTCCCCCTGTCCGCAACTGCACGGTAACAAAGGAACCCGATGCCTGGAAGAAGCACTGCACTCGCAGCCTCCAGGCCCGAGAGAAACCAACTACCAGTGCAGAAGTGACCAGCAGGCGGCCCTCATCCATGCCCAGTCAAAGGCTGGCCTGAGAAGCTCCTCTGTGCCCTGCCTGCATCGCCAGAGTGAACCCCGGGTCTCTCTATTGATTCCTATCAGAATCCCGACACCTACTTCACACACTGCACCCGGCCGCCCCTGTGCCGCTGAGGGTGTATTTTGTGTGCCTGTTTGTGACCCCCCCAGTGCTCTACAAAACCCTCCTGGTCTGCTCCCCGAGGGCGCAGGCACTTACCTGCTAGTAGACTGGAATCGGAGCACCCCTGTTCTCCACATGCGCCTATGCTATTTGGGCCCTCCTTTGACCTCTGCACCGACTGGCCGTGTGTTGCTGGTGCTTTGTGTTTGGGGTTAACTTGAACCCCCGGTGGTAGGCTGCCTATGCCCCAGAGACTGAACTTGTAAGTGCTTTACTTACCTGAGAAACTAACCAATACTTACCTACCCCAGGAACTGTTGATTTTTGCAGTGTCCACTTTTGAAATAGCTTATTGCCAATTTTGCCAAAACTGTGTACATTACTGTCTTAATTCAAAGTTTTATACTTACCTATGCCAAGTACCTTACAACTTATGTACTTACTTGAATTCTGAATCTTGTGGTTCTAAAATGAATTTAAAAAATAATATTTTTCTACATTATTGGCCTGGAGTTAAGTCTTTGAGTGTGTGTTCTCATTTATTGCCTGTGTGTGTACAACAAATGCTTAACACTACCCTCTGATAAGCCTACTGCTCAACCACACTACCACAAAATAGAGCATTGCTATTATCTAATTTTGCCACTATCAACCTCTAAGGGGAACCCTTGGACTCTGTGAACACTATCTCTCACTTTGAGATAGTATATACAGAGCCAACTTCCTACAAAGGTCTGACGCGCTAACACATGTTTTCCTAAAAATCTTTTAATTAAGCCAATAACTCATGTTACCTCCAAGAATAAGGGCCTAAATCTGCACGTAGTACGCTCTATTTTAGTCCAAATTTCAGATTTGTATTTCAGAGGGAACTTTCCTCACCTGTTAGGTATTGATCTCTAGTAAACAGTCACACTTCTCCTTTCTGTTTTTATTAAATGCTTAGCTCTGTTTTGACTACACTGACACATGTTTAAGGATGTTGTTTTCTCGAGTGCTCTGTTCATCAAAATGTTCTTTTCGTTTTGTATGTAAAACATACATAGGAAGTCATTATATAAAACACAGGTTTTGAAACCTAGTAATTCAATGCTCCAATTTCAGAGCATTTTCCAAGGAATTGGTCTATTTTTCAGTGCTATAACATAGGAGCAGCAAAGTACTAAGCCCTAAAGAATGTGATCTTGCTGACGGCAAACTGCCTTGTTCCCATGGTGTCTATAGAGCTAAAGAACACAAAGGATGGAAGGTGGCACTCCTGCGGTTACCAATTTATTTAAATGGGGTGCATGGGTGAGGTTTGTGTATTACTGACATTGGACTGGGAGGGAGTCAGGATGCCACTTATTCATTTTTTTATAATTTACTTGGAGGCGGCGTGTTATGTCAAAGATAGTGTGGATGAGAAGCATCACACCACGTAATTGTATTATATTGGAAGGGGCATCGACTGGCAAGATGGCCGCTTTCATATATTTTATAGGATCTCCAGCCCACTCTCTAAAAATTCTTAGAAACCTTGTATAAAAAAGTGCCATGCAAATTTCTGGATGAGGTTCCTAGATTGGGTGGGCCCTTTGTTGAAGGTGAAACAGGGCAATGCAACCAGGGCAGTGGCTGCCATGGAGAGCATCTGTGCCCGAGAAAGTGTGAATCCCCCTGCAGGAAGTCTGGGCGTGTAACCGATGAGTATTGTGTGGGATTGCACCCCCGGGGGCTCCCACAGAGCACGATCAAGTAGTGCTGCTGATCTGTAGTGCGGTCTGAGGAGACGGGCAGTGTGCTTGGTATGCTCTGCCAACCACAGTGACTAGCAGCCCATGTGAATCCTCCAAACCGGCACCTCCAAACCACAAGAAGAGAACACCATGCTGTGAGCCCTTGAACAGTGTGCCATTAGGTACTCTGAAGCTGAAAGACCTGTGGCTGCCTGCAGTCTGAAAATACACGCCTATACAGTAAAAGGAATGCTGTAGAAAGAAACAAAAAAACACTACCCTGAATGACGTGTAACCAATGTGAAGGCCCACTAATGGAACACAGTGAATAAATGCCACCACCAGTGATCTTGGTGCAAGGAGGGAGCAGTGGGATGGTGTGTGATTTTTATAGACCAGCTTGACAGCGCAGCTGTTGCCAAACAATTATGTGAGTCTCACTAGAGAGGGGCTTTGGCTCTGCTCACATGTTGGGGGTCAGGAGTACATGTTTTGATTGGGAAGAAGGTGTGTGCTTCCACAGAAAATGCACTTGCCCTGTGAAAACAACTTCCACACCTGTTGTGATTCTTGTTGGAGTGCTTACTGTCACTGTTGGGTTTGTGTGTACCTTTGGACACCCATTTGGACATTACAGCAACCTCACCTTCCAGCACAGACACTTCCCCTGGTCCCTTCACCTCTTTGCGTTCCATTTCCTTCATACAGTGCCCTGATTCCCCCACCACCTTGGCTATTTCTGTGTCATCTTTTAAAGAGGGACACTTTGCAGCCCTAACCCTCTCCTGCATCTTCCTACTTCTGCAATGGACAATGAGCTGGCCCTTAATCATCTCATCTGTCATGGCCCCAAACTTGCATTTGACCGATAATTCCCTTAAACTCATTATGAATTCATCTACAGTCTCTCCATTTCTCTGTGGTTGAGTATAGAATTTATACCTCCTCATTAGTACATTAGAACTCCTAGCAAACCTCAACCTTAACCTTTTTCTTGCTTCTTCGTATACACATCCTCAATGGCACTACCATCTTGATCAAATGCTTCTGGTAAATATTTAAATATGTGCTGTCCCTGTTTCCCCAGAGTACTCAGCAATATTGCCCCTTTCCTACCAGAGGAAAATTCTGGACCATCTAGTGCTTCCAGATAGTTGTCAAAGATATCCACCCATTCCTCCCACTCTATGGATTGAGCTCCAGGCTGAGGAAGGAATAAAGGTGGTGGTGTAGTGGTTGACAACTCCATAACTGGTGCTCTGAATACCCTAGAGGTAAGGATGAAATAAATAAATAAAGTAACCAGAATGACAACACCAAATTAAGGTGAAGTGCAATAGTCATAAGCAATTACGCTGAAACGCAATGGCCATATTAAATGTTATAGTAATGACAATTCACTACAACACTTGAGCTGTGACCCCGAAGGTTAGGCAGAAGTAAAGAAGTTGAATGCTTAACAGCAAGATGCAGCCAGTAAATAGCACAGAGTTGAGTGCTCACTGAATTCTTGCTTGCCGGAGAGCTGCAGTCCTGAAGCCATAAACACAGAGTCCCATATTTATACTTTTTTAGCGCCGCATTTGCATCGTTTTTTGATGCAAAATCTGCACAAACTTACAAAATACAATTGTATTTTGCATGTTTGCGCTGCTTTTGCGTCACAAAACTACGCAAATGCAGCTCTAAAAAAGTATAAATATGGGCCAGAGTTTTTCCACAGAGCAAGTTCCAGCTACAGTGAGGGAGCGCACGGTTTCGCTCAAATTCAAAACAATATCCAAGGGAACATGGCCTCTATGATACAATGTCGAAGTATGCCTGTGGCTTTCTGAGGAAACCCGTTGCTTTAGTTCTAAACAGTATCCAAGAAAACGTCAGCCTCTATGGCACAATGTAGCAAATGTAGCAATACGTGCAAGGTAAAAGTTTGAAAAAATGGCAGATTAAAGGAGGACGAAAAACAATTATAAGAGCAACTCAGAATGTTCATGTGAACCTGGGTACAATTATAGCAATGTACATATTCACATGTAACTCATTTTGAAACAATTATTGTATTGTAGCAGAAAAATATCTTGCTATTGACTTAATCATTCAACAATGTTTTAATAAAGACAGTAAATCGTGTGCCATGAGCATCTTAGTTTAGTCCACTAAAACCAGTACCCAGACATGTGTAACATCACAAACTTTTATTGTTGTTAGAAGCCATAATCATGGCATAGGACATTCTTTGTGTAATCCCAATACAACAAAATAGTCAGAAAAAAAGTAAGAAAAAGTGCACCCCAAGTGAAAAGAGACACCACATCAAACAACAATAGAGGAATGGGTGGTATTTTTCTAGTCTCTGGTGTATGTCATAAGAACAGCCTCTTATTGGAATTTAGATACAAGTTATCAATACAGTAGTCATTCTTCCTTAGAACACAGCAAGAGGGATCTGTCTTATTAGACTGTTGAAGACGTTTTGACCATAATGGAGGGTCCCAAGGTCTCATCAGGACAAACAATGACCTGGGGAATGATTGTTGTTAAAATATGGCTAATTCAGGGACTGAATCTTGACTAATTGTAAAGGTAGCTGGAATGAATGTAACCATAATTGTGCCAATGTGTCCATCTCGCGATGGTATTCTAATCACCCTAATTTACAAAATGCGGCACAAAGTGGAAGATAAAAAGGGTTGGTGTAAGTGACATAACTTCAGATTCTTAGTTTCCTTTGAAGAGCAGAGGGATTGTTGACTGACCTCTTCTTGGAAGACTGGAATATAAATAGTTTAAAGTGACCCTGGCATCGCCAAAGAGTAGCTTGTGAGCTACTAGTAGCTCTTCAACTACCTGTAAGTAACTCTCCAGTGTGCAGTCCAACCTGCAAAATTAGAAGCTTTCGCCAATCGAATTAATATACATATACCAAAATTGGAAGTGTGTATTCAAGATGAAAATGTATTTATTTTCAGAACTCATAAGCTGATATTTGAAGACAAATAGCTGAAGCTTGCGAACAGCTAGAAGTAGCAATCAGTTACTGGCTATGGGAAAGACCATATGGAAAATGACAGGACACAGGACGAAATCAGAAGGTGGGAACCGAAAATTGAACTCTGCAGATGCACAATGGCAGAACTCTGACCCAGAGAAGTGGCAAAATAATATAGAAAGATGATGGTGCACTCATGGAGTGACCAGTGTGCTGGATCATAGCCTTGAAAATAGTGAATTCTCTTGAACTACAAACAAATGGAGGACCAGAATATATCCCTGCACACAAAAAAGCTTTGACACAGGTTTGAAGCCTAAAGCTTAGCGATCATAAGAGCATACAAAGAGTCACAATTAAGATCTTAAAATATATTACAAATATTAGACTGCTGGGATTGTGATAAGGAGTGAGTCCACTGATTATTACCAATTACACAAGGAAGGTAGTAAGGAGGCATTGCAGATTTTAAGGAATTTAATGGCTAGTGTAACAACTGTTGGAGGCTATAGATGTATACGATATTGTAGTAGTTAATTCACCTTAAACGAAAACTAGAAGAACTTGATTACACCTTAAAATAGGTAGAAAGATTCATGCGATGTTTCTCATGATAATTCTACCACATTGCGGCAGTTTGCTATGTGCAAAACAAAGATAATGATCAAAAGGGATGGTACGAACAAGTAGGGGAAGAGTGAAAACTGGAGCAGCTGAGTGACATCTTATGTTGAAACCGAGACTGCCTGCCTACATTTTGAGGCTAATAGCTTGCAGGCTTACGTCTGGTCCTCCACAACATAATTAGACATAGGTAGAGGTTAACATCAATGTTTAGTAAGGGTTAGACTTTGGGGCAGAAGACAATCCCCTCTAAGGCATGGCCAAGGGTGTAGGACGAAAAGGAATGTCATAAACATTTAGGTAGAAAGAGAGGAATTGCGGTTGAAGGAGATAATCTTCCAAATACACATCAACACACAACAAAATCTACCGGACCAAACAGAACCATCCAAAATTTGGTTTTTTTTATACAGAGAGGGGAAGGAAAACTCCCACTACTATGGTATGCTTAATCACAGAGTCGCACCAGTGTGGGCGCAACCTATAATGAAGGATTTAGCAGGGTCAAGCTTGAGACCCTAAAAAATTAGAATGGAGCGGGAGAGGCTTGGAACTCCCTGATTTTTGTTTTACTCGTTTTTAATAAGTATTTTGTTTATACAATATCGTAGTACTCAGATATTAGAGACAGTATTTACTTTTGGTGTTGAACATATGTTGACTAACATAAATCAATAACAATTTAACTCTTCATCATGACGTTAGTTCCATAGATTAATTTTTCAACATTACTGGATGTCTAGCGTGAACACAAGTAGTAGGGATACACTGACCCATATTGAGAAGTGAAAACTTTTTTCCTTAAGAAAATTTGTAGAACTGGCCTTCACCTGTCTGCAAGGGTCACAGGAAAGTGTTGTAGTATCCTACATTACGCAACAGTGTGTGGATACTTGACCGTGTGGTGTCTGTCATGTTGTGGACTACAGGCTATCACATAGGTTCTAGTGTGGGGGGGGTCTCCATCACATGAAGCATCTTAGGATTCAGTCAGAAGGGCGCCTCAGCCAGCAGCTATGGAATATTTGCATAGCCCCTTAGCATCTTCTCGGTGGAAGGCCTTGCTTTCCGCCTGTGCCCATGCATTCATAGAGAGTACTCAGCTCATCAGAGTAGGAGGGCCAGAAGATTTCCATTGTGTGTGATCTGAAGTTTAGCAAGCAGCAAGGCCAGGTCGATAAACTAAATTGCGTAAAGTTATGTATCCCATGCATTTGGCTAAGTAGGTTGTGACTGCATATCAGTACTGGGACATAAATGGGCAACTCCAAAGCATGTGAAGGAAGTTTGTGTCTTTTGTGCGACAGAGTGAGCATTATGCGTTAGTGCGCTGAAAGTATCTGTTGATTTTTTGAGGGGCGACATATGCCCTATGCAGCACATCGCATTATATAAAGTGAAAGCGGGCATTGCAGGGCACCGGTATGCTGCCATTCCCGGTCGGTATGTGGTCAACCCAAGTCGGCACCTCAGTGCTGTTGTAACATGGTCAGGGAGCTAGCAGTGTGACTGCCCAGGGAACTTGCAAGCCAGCAAAACAGATGGCAGTCGTCACCCAACACATGCAAGTATTGAATCCTTAACTGCATGTCTGGCTCATGTTGTATGTCACCCCAGCGTGCTGTCAGGAATCAAGTTATAGAGGTGTACAGTAGGAACTGTCCCAGGAGTAGCCCAGCTGCTGTCATGAGCTCCTCCACTGGCTAGAGTACCACATCACTGCATAGACCACCCAACGTGTGTATCCCATCCTCATGCCAATGGCCTAGTTCCTGCCTCAAAGTGAACACTGAGGTCCACGTCATGCCCAAGAGCAGGAGGGCAGGTGTGGATGGCTTCACTGATCATATAAGGATGAGGCTCCACTCGAAGCATCAACCTGCCACTCCTTGCAGGCTTGAATGCAGCATCAGCAGCTTAGAGTATGGGTGAAACAAGTGAATTACCTGGCGCACATTCTACATGAGAGAGGCCAATGCCATGTCTTCCGGATGGTGGCCATCCAGCCACCATGCCACCCAGTAGAGCTGGGAGGCCATGTAGTATTATTGAAAATTTGGTACACCCAGGCCTCCCTGATCCGGTGGAAGGTAGAGTTTAGTTAGAGCCAACTGAGGGCACGACGGCAGGATGTTTGCCAAATAAAGTCTCCCATGAATCATTGCAATGATTGAAAAAATGGTTTTGTAATGTAGAGTGGGAGGTTAGCAAAGAAGTAAAGGAGGAGTGGTAGCATGACCATTTTGACTAGGGCTGCCGCGTAGGCTCTCAATATTCTAATGAGACTACTGGATTTGAGTGGCAGAATTGCCTGTGGTGTGGGGGGCTGAGTCTAACCCACTACAGGTGACACCTGTTGGCCTAATCTGGGTTCTGCTCTGGCTAACTACAAGCGCTTCATCTCTACCAAAGAGCAGGGATGATTGGGCAGCCGAGTGCATGCCACAATTGACTCCTCAGGGAAATTGTGGTCACTCAGATTGCATCTGTTTCTCTCAGTTACATTAGTCTCACATATACAAAGACAAGCAAAGGCAGTATATGTTTCAATAAGGTTTTAATGAAGCAACTGCATCTTACATAATAAAGCATGTACTGCAATAACCAGGACGATAAAGCATGACAGGATTAGAATTGTGACAAGGAGAGTAAAGCATAAAATTAAAGCTACCATATTGTCACTAGAATCATTAGACTAATTCCTACCTAGGCTATAATAGAGCACAGCATGTTAAGCTCTAGTTCTGCCCTTCAGGTTCCCCAGGGAAGACGTCATCCCTCATACCTGAGCAAGAGGCCTGAAGTCTGCATAAGCAGCTGTAGCAAAGCATTCAGCAATCAGTATACAGTTGTGGTCATCTGGCTGGAATTTCCCTCTAACATGTATGGGACATAGAACTATTTTCATAATAAAACAGCTGATGTTCTGAGAAAATGTCCCTGCAGAAGGATGTGTATGGCTCTATGAATACCAGAGACAAAGCATTACCACGTTTACGGGCAACCTATCTTACTGCAGCCTTGAGAAAAGCACAGAGTGAAAGAAATGTCTTGTTTAAGAAGGCAGTGCCGGCCTAGGCAAAGAATAGCTAGATAGAGAGAAATAAAACAAAACCGCAAAATGTGGCTATTGCTAAAATAATAAACAAAGCTGAATAGAATATATCTAGGTTAAAGTGCACAGCGGCAGGCCTAACGTGCATGGAGCCACAACTAAAATGGCTACACAACACCCTCCCCTTGCTGGTTCAAAGGTGGTTCAAAGCCTAATAATATATAAAAGCTATTAAAATCTAACCTAGGGCATATATAACAATGTCAAAAATGAACAGTTAAAAAGACACTCGAGCATGTATAAAGGACAATTTAAGAATGTTAACTGGTGGCATAAAAAAGGCTGAATTTCAAAAGTCAGAATCATTTTGGAAGTCGCCAATCGAATCCGGGATAATTGAAGACAGGAAATCTTCCACTTCGGCAGGTGGTAATGTAGGAAACTTATCGCCAAGAAGAACCAAGGAGCAGTCGTGTTTCAAAGCCTGAGCATCAGCCAAGGCAGCAGCATTCGGTGGTGTGCCCAATAATGAGTATAGAGCTGCATCTTCCATAAAGGACAACTCATAAACAGCTTCCCGTAGCAAACGCACCCTCAACGCGCATGTTTAGTAATGAGCCCTCAGCGAGAACATCATCAGATCAGTGTCCAATGAAAGCAAGCGTTGCATAGAAAGCCAAACTTTCAGTGCATGTTCGAATGAGCACCAAAGGCACTAAAACACGGGCTGCACACAATGCAAAACTGGTCTGAATGACAGAGACCAGTCACACTCCAATTGCTCCACGAGTGTTGCTCTGAAGTACTGCATCATGCGTTCACGACACAGCTGCGCTGGTGGGAGCGTTTCAGTCCTCCTTGTTGCGGCGGGACAGCCATTGCGCAGAAAAAATTAAAGTAGCAAAATGCCACCTATTATAGCCAACGTTATCGGAAATCCCCCCAAAATACTGGAGAATATTGAGTGGATGGCTGATGGTATTAAACCGAATATATAGGAGACGATGTGAATGAAACCAGAACCAACAGCCTTAAAGAAATTTGTAATTCCAAGAGTACTGGATGCATTAAATAGTCGTCCCATGAGCTCACCAAAGTGTCTGGGAAAGTTAGTACTTAAAAGGGACTGGATCTCTGCTGATGACCTTGCCTCCTGAGGTCTTGCATGGAAGTAGCAATATGGGGCCAAATCTCTGCTACTTCCCTCTGTCTTGTGGGAGGAAAAAGTATGTTCCCGCAGCATGTAACAATCTTAGAGACCGAAACAACATAAACTATTTTGGCTCGCATCCCACAGCAGTTTTCACCATTGAGGAGAACATAGCTGGCATTTGAAAGCACCTGGAACGCAGGTGAAATAAAGGGGACTGGAGCTCCCTTCAGATAACAAGCCAAGTTTGCTGCTGAAGTGTTACACGCCCAGTGCGAGGACAGCTGTTTACAAACCATTGAATGGCTGACAGAAGTCTTGCATTCACTACCGCTAAGAAAGACCTCTTTCATGCCGCTGAGACATTGGTACGAGAAGGGCAGCTCCCACACCTCATGGATGTAACTGTCTCCCAGCCTTTCATATCTGCCTACTGAAATGTGTTTTAAACAGGAAGTGAATTGAAGTGTTGAAATAGGTAGATTAATGACCCCATGTATAAACCACTCAGCAGATGGTATTTCAGCCACTGTAAAAGGCAACTTTTCTAATTTTTCAGTATCTAACATGACATAAGTCACTTCTTTCTTAGCCATTAGTTGTTGTTGTGGAAAATATGTCCTTTGCGCTAACGTGTCGCCAGGGAACGCGACCTGCCTTCAATGTTTGAAATGTCCAACCCAACTGCATAATGGACCTTAGTTGACTCTGTCCATGATGTAAAGAAGACATATCACTTTGTATTATGTCTCTTGCAGAAGAAACAATGATGTTTAAGGTGTATATTCTTTCGGACAGGGTATTAATCCCATTATCTACAACAGATAATGCCTTTTGTAAGTTTTCCTGGTCTATTTGCCTTAACCGTGCAGCAGCTTCTTGTTGGGAAAGCTTCCAAATTTCATTACATACTGCATATAAAAAGTACATTCTGCATTGTTTTCTGGGGCCTAACAGGAAGTCCTGTAAGTCAGTGTTATTAGACAGGACACTGAGGTGTTCTCTTACAGCACCTAGAGAGGAACTCTTCAACCATTGCTGGCATAGTTTCCCTACACTGTATGTTGTTACTATACCCGCATGTTCAGATGACACATAGCGAGGGTCTGGCCTACTAGTTCTAAAACCCTCTGTGGAGTTTATAAAATGTTTATGACACCGATTGGTATCTATTGGACGCAATAACCACCTGCCAGGACGTGACAGTGAAGCATTAAATGTGCCATTCTAGACCCATTCATCGAGCTGATCTTCAGTTACATTTATATACTTTTGCCATTTGTAACATTTTGCAGGGGCAGGAATACTGGGTGCATTCAAATCCTTAATTTTTGCTGAGCCTAAACAACTTGTCTGTTGTAGTTTCATTTAAAAATATCATTTGAACAGGTATCAGGCATGCTCTGAATAAAGCTTCCTTCCCCCTTATTTGCCAATTTCTAGTTCCCCGCACACTTTTTAAGTCAATCGACTTCAGCCAATATTCATACCCTTCTATAGCCAACCGGGAAACAAAGTAATCTGAATAAATTAATTTTGTATCTGTCAATAATATGTGTACATTTTCTATTGATAGCGATTTAAAATAATATGACTCAGCGTTTTTAATATTGTGCCCAGACAAATATCAAAATTTTTCTGAATATGTTGTAGAACTCCCTTGTAGTGGAGTTGGACAATGTTCCCATTATGTGTAATTAAAAATAGTCTTTGGGGTACTTGCTCTGTGAATGAAATGGTGCCGATAATAATTATAGCAAAACATATCACCATAATTCTCTTTGGATTGATAAACATCCTCACTTTCGAATACAGTGAAATACTGCAATTCAGTCATCATGGTATTAACTGTTTTCACATCCCAGTCATCAGAAGCAACTCTGGGTATTATTACATCGTTCATTGAAAGTTTAAACACATATGGTATTTGAATAACCCCTGTCGGCCCGTATATGTCAAATGTAACTTTATTCCAAACAATCCCATCAGGAACTGGTATAGCGGAAATGTTCCCAAAAGACAAGCCTCTGCGAACCTAGTGAGAAGAAAAATTGGTTTTTGGGACCTCATCCACCTGTTCAACTGTTGATCTTTCAGGAAGAAAAAGACCATGTATTAAGAAAAAGAATGTTATAACAAAGCCAATTCATAGGAGGAAAGCTAATGCAGTCAAGGAAAGCCACAGATCGTTCCATTGGAAAATAAAATAATTTGTTTTAAGCCAGTTTATCAGCTTACGTGTTTTTGGCAGTTCAGATGTAGAAGAGGCAAATGAGTCCGAGAAAGTGTTGTTGACGTCGGCAAAGTATCCAGAAGCAGATCGTGCAAAACCTGGAGCCGTATTTGTGGGAGAAGAACTGGTAGTGGTCTCCTGCGGTGGTTCATAGTAACTGGTGCCATCCGTCTGTGTCAAATCGATCAGTACTTTCAGTATTGTTTGTTGTAACAGATGTTATTGGAACTAATGCAAGATAATTTTCCACCCTTCCCAAGCGCGGAGAGGTGTCAGCGTTGCTGCTCAAAACTTGTAGAGGGACATCTTGACCAGTAGTTAGAGGGATTTGGAAACTACTGGCTGCTCCTATCTTGGCGTAACTTGACATTGTCGATAGATACGAAACGGTTTTCTTTGGCACCAGCCAAGGGTGGTAGAATAACAGTTCTGGTACCGTGTATTCCCAGGCCTGGGACCGGTGCATGATAAGAAGGACCAAAGTCCTTTTTCACAGCAACCTTTTCACATACTAGAGCCCCAACTTTAGGAATCCAGCCGGTAGGTGTTATTGGCACCTCCTTAATTTCTGTGGAAGATACATTGGCAGAAGCGTTGTCATCACTGAATTGTTGTAATTCCTGCAAGACAGTGACACGTTCATTTATGTCAAAGGGTGTTCCTTCCGCCTCCACGCCAGGACCATCAAGATCTAGAACATACATTTGAGTCCCAAAGAGGCACTCGTATGAAGTACGACCCCCCCAGGGACTTTCTAGGCAGATTGTTCAGTGCTCTCTGAACTCCATACAGGTGGTTGAGACAACTACGACCCGTACCTAAGACTCTGGCTGTTAAGGACGGCTTTAAATCACAATTTTGTCTCTCCACAACACAATTTCCCTTGGGTTGAAATGAAGACGAGTAATGGACTTGGACCCCTAACGAAGCTATGGCATCCTAGAATGCCCTTGAGGCAAGAGCAGGGCCCTAGTCCGAGTAGAAAGCCACAACTGCATATGTACCGATAAAGACACACAAATCTTTAACAACAGTCCGAGCTCCAGCCAAGCGTTGTCGCCACACCCATAGAAGTCTGGAGCAAGAGTCAACAGCGACTAAAATGTATTTGTATGCACTGTCCGGTGTTAGGGGACCACAATGGTTCAAGTCCACACATTGTAATGGTTTGTTGGAAATTAGGAGGGGTGTCTGCGGTTGGTGTTTGACGGTGAAACCCTTGATTTGTTGGTAGATGTCACAACAAAGGACATACTGCTTGGCCTGTTTGTATAGACCTCGCCACCAATAGCGTGCTTGCAATAATAATATTGTAGTCGCCACACCAGCATGGGCAGATGCTACCCCCTTATGCGCTGCTTTAATCAACTCTGATCTCATGTCTTTATTGGGAATTACTCCAACCCCCACGCCTGGTATCTTTACTTCGGCGTCAAGGCAGCCTCCCATTTGGTAGGAATATTTAGCAGGAAATGTTTTTGGATAGGGCATGCCCTTAGCCGTGGCTTTCACGGCAGCCCATATGTCATTGTCCGGTTTTGTTCCAGAATGGGTCACTGCAGCAACAGCAGCCATAGCTACTGCTTAGTTAGCTGTTTCACCAGCCAGTGTATTTCCAGCAACGTGTATTCCAACGCAGTGCTGTCCAAGTGTCCAAGTTCATCATCCGTGAGATAAATATCATCTACGTAGGACAATGCTTCTGGGTCAATATTGTGCAATATTGAAGTCACACGAGCTACGAACAGTCCTGGACTGTTCTTATACCCCTGGGGTAAACAACAGAATTGTTTCTGGGAGCCTAGTGTGCTGAAACTTGTTAAGTCTCTACTCTCAGGTGCTATAGTTTGGCAGAAAAAACCACTGGATATGTCCAGTGTTGTCTTGTATTTTTTACACACTATGTTGTTAATGAGTGCTGTGCTATGTGAGTTTTGTATAGCGTATGTGCATGTATGACTGTTTAAATGTCTGTAATCTAAGACTATTCTGTACGAATGGTCCGGTTTAGCTACTGGGAATAAGGGATTATTCATTGGTGAGATACAGGGTTCAATTACGCGCTGGTACTCCAGATATGTGAGGATTTCCCTCACGGGTGCTTTAGCATCATGTTTCATTGGATACTGGGGTTGTGGTTGGGGTTGATTTTTGTTAGAAATGGGACCTTTGGTTGGCAGTCAGGTTACCCCCGTCCAAGCAAGGACCCTCACTCTAGTCAGGGTAAGTCACATACAATACAAATTATCCTGTGCCCACCCTCCGGTAGCTTGGCACTGAGCAGTCAGGCTTAACCTAGAAGGCAATGTGTAAAGTATTTGTGCAATAAATCATACAATACCACCATATGGCACCATATGGCACCACAGAAATACACCACACTGTGTTTAGAAAAATATATAATACGTATCTGGTTAAATGCAGGTCAAAACGATCAAAGATGCAATAAGTAAATGTAGAGATATCACTGAAAAGTGATATAAAGTGTCTTAAGTCTTTTAAAAGCAAACAAAGTCTCTTTTAAGCAAAAAGTACCTGGTTTGCGTGAAAAATCTCCACACATGGCCACAGAGGAGGAGAAGTGTGGAAACAAAGGGGTGTGCGTCAATTTCTCGGGCCGCACACAGTGATGCGTTGTTTAGTTTCCACACAGGGACGGCTGTGCGTTGATTTCATGCGCTGGGTCGTGAATCCTCTTCAGGTTGCGGTGTTTTCAGACGCCCTGTGCGTGGATTTCCTGCGCTGGCAGGACGAAGTTACAGGAGCTGCATCGATCCGGTGGGCGTTGCGTTGAATTTTCTACCACACAGCAGGTACTGCGTTGATTCCTCTCTGGAAGTCGGGCTGCGTCGTTCCGGCTTGGCTATGCATTCATCCAGTGGGCTGTGCGGTGAATTTCCAGTCGCTACGCTGGTGCTGCGTCGATCTTCTCATTGCGAAGTTGGGCTGCATCGTTCCGGCTCGGCGAGCAGTGAAATTTTCACCATGGTGCAGGCTGTGCGTCGTTTATGGCAAGCTGTGCGTCGAATTTCACCACACAAGGAGTCCTTCTTGAAGAGATGAAGTCTTTTTGGTCCGGAGACCTCAGTGAGCAGGAGACAAGCTCTATCCAAGCCCTTTGAAAGCACTTCTTCACCTCAGTCAAAGAGCAGCAAGGCAGCAGGACAACAGCAAGGCAGCAGTCCTTCACAGAAAGCAGTCAGGTGAGTCCTTTGGGCAGCCAGGCAGTTCTTCTTGGCAGGATGCAGGTTCTGGTTACATGTTTCTTCTCTAGGAGGTGCCTAAGTTGGAAGGGGCATGGGCCCTATTTATATACCCAAATGTGCCTCTGAAATGGGGGAGACTTCAAAGAGTGGCCTAGAAGTGCACCAGGTCCCCTGTCTGCCAGGGTCCCAGTAGGGGGTGTGGCAGTCCTTTGTGTGAGAGCAGGCCCTCCACCCTCCCAGCCCAGGAAGACCCATTCAAAATGCAGATGTATGCAAGTGAGGCTGAGTATCCTGTGTTTGGGGTGTGTCTGAGTGAATGCACAAGGAGCTATCAACTACACCTAGCCAGACATGGAGTGTAAGGCACAGAAAGATTTAAGTGCGGAGAAATGCTCACTTTCTAAAAGT
Source organism: Pleurodeles waltl (assembly GCF_031143425.1). Classification (NCBI taxonomy): domain Eukaryota; kingdom Metazoa; phylum Chordata; class Amphibia; order Caudata; family Salamandridae; genus Pleurodeles; species Pleurodeles waltl. The sequence goes on along the minus strand of NC_090445.1, from coordinate 562,080,998 downwards.
GGCATTTCTAAAATAGTAATATTAAATCCAACTTAACCAGTTAGCGGGATTTAATGTCACCATTCTGGCCATACTAAATATGATCTTCCTACTCCTTTCAGATCAGCAGCTACCACTCAAACTATGTATGAGGGCAGCCCCAATGTTAGCCTATGGAGGGAGCAGGCCTCACAGCAGTGTAAAAACAAATTTAGGAATTTCACAATACCAGGACATGTAAACTACATAGGTACATGTCCTACCTTTTGCCTACACAGCGCCCTGCCCTATGGGTTACCTAGGGCATACCTTAGGGGTGTCTTATATGTAGAAAAAGGGGAGTTTTAGGCTTGGCATGTACTTTTAAATGCAAGTCGATTTGGCAGTGAAACTGCAAACACAGGCATTGCAATGGCAGGCCTGAGACAAGGTAAAGGGGCTACTTAAGTGGGTGGAACAATCAGTGCTGTAGCCCACTAGTAGCATTTAATCTACAGCCCCTGGGCACACATAGTGCACTCTACTAGGGACTTATAAGTAAATTAAATAGTCCAATTGGGTATGATCCATTGTTAGCATGTTTAAAGGGAGAGAGCATTTGCACTTTAGAACTGGTTAGCAGTGGTAAAGTGCACAGAGTCTTAAAACCAGCAAAAACAGTATCTAAAAAGTGGAGGGAGGCAGGCACAACGTTAGGAGTGACCACCCTAAGGCAGTCAGGTCTAACAATGTTTAATGGGTATTACATGATGGGGGAGTCTTTATCCCACCCTATGTGGTTGCGATATAACACGGGGGCCTGCACCAATGCCCAATCAATGGAGTAGTACTCTATGAGCTCCTCTGGAACAAGAGGCTAGGAAGAATGTTTGATAACATCTTTCCCATATGGGCAAGTATGGACAAATTCAGGTGGTCAATCCCTTTCGGCCAGCAGAATATCATATATATTTACGACGTGGTCCCAAAAGATTACGTCAATTGTGCGTTCATTGTCTCCTTCTAACTGCAACGTTACTTTGTACACCCTATCAGGCATGGAGACACGCATGTCCGTAGTTTCTACTTGCAGGAAGGCATCAGTTGCTTTCACCTCCACATGCTCTAGAAGATTCTGGTGAACTATGTGACCTCTGCCGCGATGTCTAATAGCTCTAATGCCCACTTATGGTTCTTCAATAGGGCCCTCTTCTTGAGTGGCATGTCAGACTGCACCTGCTGCCAACTTTTCCTTTTTGAATTGGGGTTTTTGTTGGGGAAGTTTCTCTGCTTTTTTAACAGAAACTTCTGTAGAGCATTGTGATTCCTGTCTCGGTTTCATATACTCAGTTCTTCGCTCTGACCGCCCACCTCTCTCACTGCGTTTTTCCAGTGAGTCCTGAAAGGAACAAGATTGGCGTGTATCAGTATACTGATATCTGTCAGGCATTTTTATGTTATCTCTATTTCTGAGATCATATCTATTCCATGGGTCTCCGTATGCGGAGACTCTCCCCTTTCTTTTTTAGGTGTTTGTTGTTTTTTGTCCCAGCATTTCTTAGTACCTTCAGGAGCTTGCTTAGTAGAATCTTTATTAGATTTACCCTGTAGTTGTTGTTTTGTGGGTCTGTGGCCCCAAGACTATCTCGACCAATATTAGAGTAGGTCTCCGCTATAATCTGTGGTAGCTCAGGTTCTTGATCCTGTGGAGGAACGTCCCACAGCCGCATGCGCACCACCAGTGCGAATGCTTCCCCTTTAAAGTTACTTAATATAATTGAAGATACAGTGGCAAAATTGCCCATTAGTTGCATCACCAAGTCCAGGGCCGGGGCAGCCCTGTAATAATCGTCGATTTGTTTCAACACTTCCGGTAAGTTGGCAAGTGTCGGTGTACCGTGTATGGTAGTATAGAGTGTGGCAAATACTGTGCCCCAAGTATTACAGTTATCTATTGTGGGGACCATCCCAAACGGCAAGCACATACTGAATATTCTATGCTTGTCCTGAGGTCCCGTAAGGGGAAATACTGCTTCCAGTGCTTTTATTTTGTGAGCTAACCAAAACAGAATTTCTTCTGATCGAATGTACAGTCGTAGAATTAATGCCTGTCTTTACTGCATGCGATTCCACCGGAGCATCTAGATATGCATATGCCCTGTGTTGTGCAGGTGCGTTTGCAGGTGTATGGTGATGAAATGTATTTGTGTTCCCATCAGCTGCTGGAAATGTGACCCAAGAATAAAACATATCTGTTCTATAGGCTGGGTGAGCCTTAACAACAAATGTGACTGGATCCCCCTGGGCCATTAGGCCATGTGCATTTAAATGTCCAGTAAGTGGTGGTTGCATATTGACTGCAATTGCTACCTGTTGTGGATTCACCATAATGAATGGTAAGTTTTGTCCAGGGATAAGCACACCAAATGGGGATTATCCTTTTAGAGTTCAAGCTTGAACACCCTACAGCCCTAGGTACTCCCTACTTAGCTGAGGAGGAAATATCTCCATGTATAGTACTGAGGTGCCTTTGTATGTAGTGAGACAGAGATACTCAGGAGGACCCGAAAATTAGAGCCTTACCAAACGTTGGTGGCGCCATGTCGCATAGGCTCTCATTATTCTAATGAGACTACTGGATTTGAGCGGCAGAATTGCCTACGGTGTGAGGCGACTGAGTTTAACCCACTACAGGTGACATCTTTTCGATCTAATCTGGGTTTTGCTCCGGCTAACGAGCAGTTCCTCATCTCTACCCAAGAGCAGGGATGATTGGGCAGCCAAGCGCATGACACAATTGACTCCTCAGGGAAATCGTGGTCACTCAGATTTCATCAGTTTCTCTCAGTTACATAGGTCCACATATACAAAGACGAGCAGAGGCAGTATATGTTTCAATAAGGTTTTAATGAAGCAACTGCATCTCAGATAATAAAGCATGTACTGCACTAACAAGGACGATAAAGCATGACAGGATTAGAATTGTGACAAGAAGAGTAAAGCATAAAAATAACACTACCATATTGTCACTAGAATCATTAGACTAATTCCTACCTAGGCTATATTAGAGCACAGCATGTTAAGCTCTAGTCCTGCCCTTCAGGTTCCCCTGGAAAGACATCATCTCTCATACCTGAGCAAGAGGCCTAAGCAGCTGTAGCGAAGCATTCAGCAATCAGCATACAGTCGTGGTCATCTGGATGGAATCTCCCTCTAATGTGTATGGGACAGAAAAGCCTTTTTATAATAAAACAGCTGATGTTCTGAGAAAATGTCCGTATGTAAGGATGTGTATGTTTCTCTGAATACCAGAGACAAAGCGTTACCATGTTTATCAGCAACCTATGTTACTGAAGCCTTGAGAAAAGCACAGAGTGAAAGAAATGCATTGTTTAAGAACGCACTGCTGGCCTAGGCAATGAACAGCTATATGGAGAGAAATAAAACAAGACTGCAAAATGTGGCTATTGCTAAAATAATAAACAAAGCTGAATAGAATATATCTAGGTTTATGTGGACAACGGCAAGCCTAGTTTGCTAAAATAACGTGCATGGAGCTATAACTAAAATGGCTACACAACAGGGCGATGCATCCCGCCATGGAGAGCAGGAGAGTCTGCCAGAATGCATAGGTGAAAGTAAGTTGGTGACTGCCCAAATTACTGTCCATGAGACATGATGGAGAGTGGTATATATGGATTTCTAACTAACGGAATGTGTCGTGTCACTATTTATCTAGAGCACAGGATCAGGAATAGAGGCCACCAAGGGGAAAAGACAGGACTTACTTCAATTAACTCTGAGGTCTGGTACCTCTGCAAATCTGGCAAGAGTGTGTGCTATAATTTCGGGAATACATCAGCATAAAGGAATACCAAATGCTGCCCATCCCACAGAGGGATCCCCTATCATAGCCCTCAGTCTCCCATAATGTGTGCCAGTGGTTCCACAGCCAATGAAAATAGTAGAGGGGTAAAAGGCATCCCTGACGGGTACTCTTATGGAGCCATATGGGGTCTGAGATTAATCTCCCTGTCTTGACCCCGCCGGCTGTTGGGTTTGTGTTCAGCAATCAGACCAGTCAAATGAATTGCGTTCCTAGGCTGTATCAAGGGAGCACCTCAAAGAGCTAAGTCCACTCCATAGAGTCGAAGGCCTGCTCCAGGTCAAGAACCAAACATCCAGAGTTCAGTCAGTCAATAGGGGTGAATTCAAGGACCAGGAAAAACCTTTGTAAGTTCTGAGAGGTGTTCCTGGTAGCACAGATCTATTCTGGTCTGGATGTACCAGCTGTGAAATCGCAAGGGCCAGCCTGTCAGCTAATATTTTAGCTAGTATCTTGTAGTATGTGTTGAGGAGCAGTAGTGGCCTGTAAGAGGCTAGCTCTTCAGTGTCCCTACCTGGTTTAGCCAATGATGTAAGAAGGGCCTTACTCAGGGTGGGCGGTACAGAAGACTCATCGTATAATGCTTTCAATTTCGGGGCCAACAGCATGGTGTATGCATTATAGAATTCAAGGGTTAATTTGTCTGGGCCAGGAGTTTTCCCCATGACCAGTGCCCTGATGGCCTAATGAATCTCATAAATGGTGATGTGCCTGTTTAGGTCCTCCCACTGGTCGGATACAATAAGGGGAAGTTTCAGAGGCTCTAGCAAAGCCTGGACATCCGCCGATGTAGCCGTAAGCCTGGATTTGTATTGTGTTACATAATATTACATCAAAATGCTTTGTGTGTAGCCCATTGTGTGTGTACTCGATTGCGCAAGGCCTCGTGTATAGATAGTATGGGGCACTTTGGCTGCTGGATCAGCAATGCCATTAGCCTCCCTGCCATATTCGAATCTGAGTGTGTCCTGGAGGTATGGGCCACATAATTGAGGCAGCACAGCCATTATAGTAGCACCACATATTCTTGCCTCGCTTGCCGCAGTCGCTCCCTGGCAGATGGGGTCTCCAAAGCCTGCTCCTCAAATTGCAGTAGCCTGTGGTCTAGTCTTGCAATGTTCGTATTCAGCATGCACCTCATGTTTATGGTGTTACCCAGGCAATGCTCCCTGATTGCCACCTTAAAAGAGTCCCACATGACTAGTCCGGATGTGGCCGTGCCCGTATTGATGTTGAAATATTTTGTAATGTAATTGGCCAGGGAGGCATGGAGGGATGGGTCATTCAGCGTGTCTACCTGGATCCGCCATGTGGGGATGGGTGAGGGTGTATGATCCCAGTGGATGTGCAAGTGGGTATGGTCCGATTGCGTGCGGCCTAGGAAGTCTATGTTTATGACACAGGGCAATATGTCGGCTGTGGTGACTTGACAGTCTATATGTACATGTAGGTCATGCGGGTGTGAGTAAAATGAATAAACCCTAGTATGCCTGTTGAGATGACTCCAGACATTTGTCAAGTGCCATTGTTGTAACCAGGCTTTCGGGGTCCGGGCGTTGGAAGAGGCAGAAGTACAGGGGTGGGGAACAGAATGAACTGTCTAGACTCACATCAAGGACACTGTTAAAGTCTCCCCCATCACCCACAGAAGCCCACTCCAGCATGCCAGGACCCCTGATAAGCCATGTAGGAAGCATGCGTGATCGCTGCTGGATGCATAGATTGTGCAGAGCAGCAGCTGCCGACTCTTCAGGGAACCATCCACAAAAACATACTGTTCCCCAGGGTCCGGAACAATAGTGGTAGCCTCGAATGGAACCTCCGCGTGTATCAATACCAGGCCTCCACAGGCGTACATGGAATAGTTGGAAGCGTAGACATGTCCTCTATACCTTTTTTGGACGTGTAAGGCTTATGTTTGTGTAAGGTGAGGTTATTGAAGGAAGGCTATCTGTATTTTCCTGTGATGAAGGTAAGAGTAAACAACGTATCTGCAGGAGGGGGTGTACATGCTCCGGACATTCCACGTCAATACATTGGTATTAGAAGACATAGCTGTTGCCGAGTAGGAGGGGGAGACAGTGGAGGAAGGTGTTCTTTGGTTTCCACCCATGCAGAGAAGGGGGAGCAAGGAACTGCGAAAGAAGGTTTTTTGACAGGTGCTGAAGTCAATCAGAAACAAACTTCACTTAGCTACTAATAAAACAAAATGCCATAGAGAGCAGAAATGCAACAGCATTGTGCCCAAACATACAAACGATGTGACCCACCATGCGGCTGCCAACTGTGGGGGGAGTGACATGGTGTGTGGTGCTAAGATGCCATGATCCCACAGTGTGTAGGAGACAATTTAAACCCATTCAGCATCTGCCACTTCTATTTGTGACCGCTGTGTGTGATGTGCCATTCCAAGCTGAGGGCCATGTAGGGCCTTCAAGGAGTAGGGGAGGGCAATGATGCATGGATTTGGTGTGGTAGCACATAAAGAAGAAGAAAATAAAAGGGGAGGAGTGACCACTGGAATCCTTGTGTGTGTGTATAGCAAGCTGCATTCCAGAGTCTCACCCCAGGCCACATCGGGAAGAGCAGGACCCTCCACAAGTCGAATGGAAAAGTTATAATTAGGCTGGTAAAGGATAAGGGATGGGGTGTACCCAAGTGTAGTCATATTGCATATCACACAGGTGGGATATATGATGGAGGAACAATAAAACAATCAGATAACTTCATAAACAGATTGTTGACTCATTATTGGTGCTGTGCCAGGATCCAGAGGAAGCAGGCCGGGCGATGTGGTTCCCTCCCCCGCTGGTGGAACCGGAGTCTCCCTACTCAGTGTCCGAAGAAGGGACAGGATCACAGAAAGTTGCAGCTGCCTGAAGTGCACTTTTGTACTCCTGTATCAGTTGTTCCAAGTCAGGGGAGAGGGGTAACTGTGGAGAGCCCTGTGGTCGGCAGCCCCTGTGTTGGCTTCTGCCATTTCCTGGCAGCTGTGCACGGGTGGACTGACTCTGCTTGGCATGTACTCCAGATCCACCCTGCCGCTCCACCCACTCCCATGCATCGTTAGGATCAGTGAAGAAATTTGTCTACCCATCCCATCATCTTTGACCAGAAGGTGGGCTGGAAACAGGAGCAAATATTTTAGGTCTAGTTCTCACAATCTCCGCTTGACAGCCAGGAATGTGTGTCTTTGTCGCTGGACAGCAAATGTATAATCAATCCTCACAGTTACACTGTCTTTCATCAGAGTGTTTTGCCTCCAGGCCTCCCATAGTATCAGATTTTAATCTCTGTAGTGGAGGAGGCGAGCTACAAAGGGCCTAGAAAGAGGCCAGGGAGCAGGGAGATGAGCCGGCGTGCCGGCACTCGATGACCTCGCTCCAGGAAAAAAAAAGCTGTGAGGACAGAGGTGGATATGAAACTGCGGAGCCCCTCCACACCATCTAGTACCCCCACTATTCTAATGTTATTTCTGTGGGAGCACCCTTTGGCGTCCTCTGCCCTGTCCATAAGGACACAAATGTAGCTTTGTAGTCCATCCTGCATATGCAGCTGAAGTTCGGTCACCATCTGTTCCACAGTGCGGACCCTATGAGTGACTTTTTGATGGTCATCCCTTAGCAGAGTGAGGTCTGTGACCACGGTGTCAGTCTTGCTTTTGAGGGACACCCGAGACCGTTCAATTGCCGTCAGCACCATGTCGAGTGTTCCTTACACTGTGGTGGTTCCTGAACGGAGCGTTGCAGAACCCTCAACTCTTGCATGTGTTGTCAATATTCCTTGTATGTGCATTGTTGTCTGCTGGGAACCAGAGCGAAGGTGCCCCATCCCTGCCACCCAACCAATGATGTCCGAAGTTGGATGCAGGAGTAAAGGAGAGGGAGGGGGGCCCTTAAAGCATGATACCGGACCCGCTTACAGGGGCTCAATTTCCTGAGCACACCCAGCTGCACAAGCAGTCCGGATCACCAATTAAATGGCAATGCAGTGCAACAGTGGGTGTCCGCCAAGGCTCAGCCAGGTGTGTGTCTTTGCTGTTCAGATCTGGAGGACTCTGCTGGATGAAGGTAGTTGAGCACTGTCATCCACACAGACCCAGCAGTTCAATCAATGCCCCGACAAATGAACAATGCAGCGCACTATGACCCCCACTGCTAGTGAGCCAGGGGAGATGAGTCTCTTGAGAGATGGGTCTTGTCCTGTCCACAGTGCCTCGTTATTGCCCAAGTCCAACCACTCCAGATCCGGCAGGGTCAGCACCAGAACGCCGGCATAGGTCACAAGGGTGAGAGACAAGGGCTCCGACACCTCCTATCTCCAGCCCCCAAAGGCAATCAGCGAGGTCTCTCAAACCCCCAGCGCCAGGTGCCTTATCTCCTCCGTGCCCATTGTACAATCACTCCATCGGGGGTAGATCCATGTTGGCCCGCAACAATAGTCTCTAATCCCTAAGTGGGGGGAAAAAGAGGATAGGCAGCAAAGATGAAAGGGTCCCAAACAACAGACTCACCCCTTGTTAGTGTTTGTACCCTCTGCTTCTGGCCTCAGTGTGCAACACTCTCTGCTGCGAGGTGACACCAGGACCATGGGCAAGCACCACCGCAGTCCCTGGTCTCTAGGCCACAGGCCTTGCCGCCTCCGGCAGCCTGGCCAGCCTGTGTGGTGCTTGGGCAGCTGAAGCACCAGTGTCTGGTGCAGCAGGCTCACAGCCTCCCACACTGAGGCAGCAACAGTTGCCACTAAGAGCCCCAACGGGCCCCCGGTGCCTGCTGCCAGATCCTAGGTCATGTTCTGAAGCGAGTTGCTGCAGTTGGTAATGCCTTGGGCCCAGTGATCAGCCCCAGGAGGCCGGAGCAGTCAGGGTGTAGGACGGCTTCACCGACAGGTTTTCCAGGTTTGTTCACAGGTCCCCAGTCACATCCTCTCAAGTGAGACCATCTTCTGTCAGGAGGGAAGGTGGATGGCAGACAGTAGCGGGGGATTATTGTTGGATCCTGGGATCTGGCAGTGGAGCTCCTTCAGCAAGTGTTACCATGTTGCCCTCCTTGGCCATGCCCACTTCCTTGGAGCTTTCTGATATGTTACTTTAGTACGTGTGGGCCCAATTATAGCATGAAGAGCATTGGCTAGAAGAAGACAATAATTGTTAAAAATCACTTTTATGGGGTATGTGCGATAACACACTGTTGCAAGATCTACTTATAATTGGGGTGACAAAGCCAAACCACCTTCACTGTGCAATAAAGTATGCCTGTGTGGTATGGGACATGAATTAAAGTGTTTATGACTCACCCCCATATGTAGCTAACATTCCATTTAAACAGATGGCATAAGACATGCTGGTACAGAGTTGGGGAAAGGTGGATGGAAGTCGCTAGTGAATTTATATTTGCAGGGTAAACTTGTCACATTTGCAGAGGTACAAGAATATGTTGCAATAGGACAAGATAGGTTTCTGTAATATGCGCTCGCACCCCAAACTACAAGAGAAAACTGGTGTATATTCCCCAAAGCTTCATAAACCACACAGACTCTAGCAGAAATTCTCGCATTAGCAAAATACACAAGCATTTTCAATGCAACGGGTCTTGCGTTATCTCGAGTTAGAGCTATTAGCGTTGTAAAGAAAAAAAAACGCAGTACGATCCGACTATGTAAAATGCAGTGCGTTTGTGCTGCGTGGAAAATAAACAGATAAAGTAGTCTGGACACCATGCTGAAAACATCGAGCCTTGTATGTTTTTAATAGTTTACCGGTGCTGTGTAGGTGGGCTAAATACCGGAAAAGGCATGACGTATGCATGCCTTTCACAAATAAAAGCAAGCGGATTTTCAAAGGCAAGCCCACCAACCAATGTAAGTGTCTGACGTGACATGGGCGTGGTTTGAAGCCCAAAGAGAGATTACAGAATGGGACGGAGCGCTTTGTGCTCGCCCACAAAGAGATTAGAGGCCAGCGTTTACAGCGCTCTGAGACAATATAAGGGAAGGAATGCAGCAGTGGCCTATAGTAGATGGATGACATGAGCCACTTACTGAGGAGAAATGAGGCAAGTCGAGGCAGCTGCTCAAAGAATAATCATCAAAACCCGATTCATGCTGCTTCCACAGAATTACTTCCACAATGACTTATTTAACATCACTTAAATTGAGTAAAATCTACATGGGGCGTCGCCTGATTGTCCTTAGTGTATAGAGGGATCAGTAGGTGTCGTGGGAGGGCCCTGAGATTCAAATATTGTGGTCAGATTTAACGTAAACACTGCGACATTGCACAAGAGGGCATCTCAAGCCAACCTTGGAAGTAATGCCTGTTGGGGCACCCTAATAATAAAAAGAAAAACAAAAGCCAAATGAGAGGAAAGTTCACAGCCCTGGGGGCAGTTTTGGACAAGAGCTGTATCGCTATCCACTGGCTGAGCCCACAGCCACCAAAACATATCAGCTGAGTTAAAGATATGTTAGAGTGGCCGGTACCAGAAGAGGTCAAATAAAAATAGGAAGATAGGAAGAGAAACTCACTGAAAATCCGGCGGAATCGCTGGAAATGCTCCAAAAACTGGCTGAGCCGCCAGACACCACTTCACCACGAGCTGTGGGGTAATAAACAAAGCCCTCTGAAATAGGAGGGTAATTAGTCAAAACCATTACAGATCAAACTGCACTGTGATGCAGTGGGGCACTTGAATAGGTGTTTATTTATCGTGAGAACATATAACAGGTAGCTGTAACATAAATGCCAAAGTGACAGTAGGGGGCATATTGATCAAGTAATTGCATCATGCGTGGCTTGATAAATGTAGAGTAAAGCAACATAGTGCAAATCACTGCTTTACTCTGCCCCTGAGAGGCGATTCGTGGGTGGAGCGTGGGTGTTCCCATGCATCCACCCATGGATTTTGTTACATTCCCAGATTACTGGTAGATCTGGGAATGCATCAAAATGTTGCACCTTCCCAGGTGAGGCGTAACACGGATAAATATCTTTATTTCTCCTTCTTTTTCCTTTTTCTAAGCGCATGCAGAAAAAATAGAAAATGACTCTGTGGATTGGTTTTTTGCATGCTTCCTTCACAACAACAATCCTGTCTGCAACGCAAGATCAAACCGCACTGTGATGCAGTTCCACCATGGCGCAAGGGTGCCTGCATTGGCCCTAGGCAGCCAAAAGTGCTCCAGCGCAATGAATGGAATGGAATCTGTTGTATTATGTTAAATATGGTGCATTCCTGCCCTTTTCCTTTCACACAGGGTAGCAAAGTGACTTGCTGCACTGCATGAAATATTGATAAATGTGCCCCTAAATATTTATGTGTAACAAGGGACAGAAATTGAATATAACCCACAGGGACCTGCTGATCCTCTAATTCCAAAAACAGAACTCTGCTATAAACACTGTGAATCGAAAATAACACAGAAAAACTGTAGGTGTAAAATGTACACAAGTCACACACACACTGGTGTAATAAAGGCTCCTGCATTCCCCGCGATGAAGTGGTGCCCTGTGCTCCAGGGCCCCCCTCAGCACAGTACTCTGTGCACAGGTGGCAGGCCCCTGACTGGGTCCAGTGGAGAGGGTTCCCTCTTGAGGGGTCCACCTCAAGTTTCGTTACACCACTGAGTCAACATTGCATGGGTGATAATTACATTAAATGTTAACTTTATTACTTTCATGTTCACGTTATTTGTTATGTACTGCATAATAATGTCAAACCCAAGCAGAAAGATCTAATTAAAAAAGCTGCTAAAATTATATTTGAGTGGGGGAGGAGATCGTGATGCCAAGATTGTTGGTCTTGGATAGCAGGGCTCCAGGTTCTGCATGTCTTACCATGACACCTCTCATCTGAGCAGGGAAATAAGGTCTGCAGAGACGTATGTAACATACAAATGTACCTGGGTAACTGTGAATATGGGGTGGGTGTTTGATTAATTCTGCCTGTCAGAGAGGACAAAAGTATGATTTATGGATTATGGAATATGCTGGTCCGTGTGATAAGTGCTTCAAACAGGGTGATATATGTGGATTTTAAAATAAAATACCACAGGCAATCGAAAAAGAGCATCTGCCGAGCAGGGGTATCTCTTAAAGTCGTCCTTGCTGAGATCACTATGTAAAAGGCACATGGTGTGGGTATACTTTCATCATGTCCTTATTCAGCCTGATATCTCTACAATGACGTGCAAAAGGAAATGTGCTGTAGGAAAGAAGTTACAAGAAACAGTTCCGTTGTTATTGGCATTGTAATTTTGTAGGAGTTTTGGACCCTGCACAAAAGCACACACCATGAATAAACAGGAAATTCTCTTTCTGTCCCTTTGGTGATAGCCCACTTAGGGCCAGATGTAGGAACAAAGCAAATTGCGAACTGCAATTTGCGAGTCCCTGCGACTCGCAAATTGCAAGTCGCAATTTGCTATGCAGAAAGGTGTCTCAGACACCTTCTGCGAGTCGCTATGGGGTCGTAAAGACCCACCTCATTAATATTAATGAGGTGGGTCGCAATTTGCGCCCCTATAGCGACTCTGGGCACTCACGGGGATGGAGGCCTGCTGGGAACAGCAAACCTCCATGTCCGTGACTGCTTTTAAATAAAGCAGTTTTTTTTTCCCAAGTGTAGCCCGTTTTCCTTAAAGGAAAACGAGCTGCACTTAGAAAAAAAAACCGAAACCTTTAGTTTCTGATTTTTTCAGGGCAGGTAGTGGTCCCATGGACCACTGCCTGCTCTGAAAAAATATTTGTGGGTCCACTCACAAAGGAGAAGGGGTCCCATGGGGACCCCTTCCAGTTTGCGAGTGGGTTACCATCCACTTCAAGTGGATGGTAACTGCGACTCCATTGCAAATGGAATTGCATACCACTGCGACTCGCAAATAGGAAGGGAACACCCCTTTCTATTTGCGAGTCGGAAATGCATTTTGAGAGTCGGTTCCGACTCTCAAAATGCATTTCTGCATAGCAAACACACCTTTGCGACTTGCAAACGGCGATTTTTGCCGTTTGCGACTCGCAAACTGTTTGCTACATCTGGCCCTTAATCACTGACTTCGGACACGGCTGAAATTCCTTTAGTGTTATATGTTCCATAGTAAGAGTATAAGGGCCAGATGTATGTCCATTTCATTTTGCGAGTCTCTAATTGAGACTTTTTGCGAGTCTCAATTAGAGACCTGCAAAATAAAATGTACAAATGTGTCTCACACACATTTAGCGATTCCCAATGGGAATGAGAATGGGTTACCACCTACTTGAAGTTGGTGGTAATTGCAAATAGTTTGCGACCGCATTCACGGTCAAAAAACATTTCTACATGCCAGTGCGATTCGGTATTATGGAGGGAAGCCCTAAACACGCCCCTTCCTAATAGCGAATTTCAAAAGCAAAATGTGATTTGATAAACACGTTACTGAGTCCCATTTTGCTTTGGTACATAGAAAAAAGCATTTTCCTGGTTCGTACATCTGGCCCTTACTGCCTTGGATCCAGCAATAGCCCAGTGGCACCTGCATTCATGTGGCACCTGCTTCAACCAGAACCCTTCCAAACGAGCTCCTGACAAGCATCTGATCCCAACTGAAAAGCTCTATGTACAAGTTGCTGTGTCTTACTCCTCACTTAGTTGTGCCTTACTCATGAACGTCCTAGACTTGGACACTTACGGGAACAAGCTTTTTGAATATATCTCTAGGTGCACAGCAGCTGTCCCCCACTCCCCACCTTGGGTAGCTCCTCACTAACTTGAGTCATGGGGTCCTGTATGGCAGGTAGTCCAGTATGTTTCTTACTGTTGCAGTATTTACTGCACCATATCTGCTGCATTGACCATCACCCTTCACCCTTCACTTCACTAACATCAGTGAAAGCAGACATTGTGCTTTCCACTACTGAGAGCTCTCAGCAAAGCTGGCATATTATATTGGCACCTCTTCTTAAAGTGCATCATGTAGCAGGAAACTAACATACCATTAGACTGATTTATGCAGTGTGCTTGGAATAACTAACTCTAGGCTCAAATTAAGAGCATGCATCTTTGCAGCAATTGTAATGTTTAGTCATTGTTGCTTGTGTCTATCTTAAGCAAAAACAGCAGAATATCCCGTCTGCTGAAATATAAATCCCACAGAAAATAATTGGATTTATATTTTAGCGGGATATCTGTCACCGTTGTGAAGGAGCAACTTGTACGCCGAAATATAAGTCAGGCATCAAGTTCCCAACACACATCATTCTACATGCCCAACATCTGGTTCCTCAGTTATATCTTTCAATACTTCGGTCCAAAAGTGTCTCAACCCTACTCAGTCCCAAATCATGTGTTTAAATGCAGCTAGCATACAGTGACACTGGCACATTCCGATGATTCACAAGGATAAATTTGTGCAAAGTGATATATGTCTTATGTAATATGTTGAACAATATGTATTTAATGTGGGAATTGCAGGAGATCTTTTGAACGTACTCTAATACTTTCTGCCATTTTCTGTCATTGAATACTCAACCCGCTTCCACCTCTTTTGTCTCGCACTGGCTGCAGGGTCACCCTGTGTGTTCTTGGATGAAGTTATATAACCACATGACCAGTTTTTTCCTATGTCCCATGGGGACATATTTACTATGGATTTGCGTTGCCCATGAGCCACGCAAGGGTGCACAAGTGCAACACAAATCAAACCCCAACTTATTAACCATGGCCTTGAGTGGCTTGATGAACCTGGAGTAACAAATAGCAGCGCAAATCGCTGCCTTGCGTTACTGTGCCCCAGGGAGGCGTTTCATGGGTGAACTATGGGTATTCTCATGCATCCACCCATGGATTTTGGCGCATTCCCGGATTTACCAACACTGGTAAACCTGGGAATGCTTGAAAGTACTACACCTTCCCAGAGAATGCAAAACTAGGAGACACATGCATTCTGTCGTACACTTAAAAAGAGGAAAATGCAGCTAAGGATTCTTTTTGTGGAGGAAGGTGCCACTTCCTGCACAAGAACAATCCTGCCTGCAAGTCAGGCATGGCGAAAGATCACATTCATGGAGCCCTCTAATAGGTCCCCCATTGGGCACAGTTCCACCTCCTCCTGATGTGCTAATTCTTTGGTATTGAGAGCACCCATTCAAGTCAGGAGAACCATTAGGGGTATCGCCGGACAGTAAGGCAGCACCAGATGCATGCATGAAATGCTATGTCTTAGAAATCCCAGAGCAATTCAGATAAGGAGCAAGATATTTTTAGGGGTCTACGTGTCTGGAAAGATGACCTTGTGCAACTGGAATCTGTGCCCCAGTATATCCTGTCTTTCTCAGGTGGTAACAGGCCAGCCAGTAGGCCGCCCATTGAAGATGTGCCAGTGCGTATGGTCCCTGAAAATCTGGGACCCTCAACTCACCCATGCTAGTGGGAAGTTTCAGTTTGGCCAGTGCTCCCCCTTGTTTACCAGATCCCCATATTAGGTCTCTGAGCAGAGTCCAACTCATGGAAAATTTTCTTCTGGACCACTAGTGGTGGGTTAACAAAGCAGTAAAGAAGACAAGGAAGCACTATCACTTAAGCTATTGCAGTGTGCCTCATACAGACAATGGAAGCATGATCCAGAAAAAGATCTGAGATCTTAAGGAGCATATAGGAATTCCAAGTAGCTAAACATGTGTGCTATCCATAGCAATACTCTACTCTTCAAAGTGACTACCCACTGAGGCAACATTTGCAGAAGAGAGAAAATGGAGGATTTATCCCAATTAACCTTCAGGCCCGACATTCCGCTGAATGCACTTAAGTTGTCTGAGATTGATGACAGGTCAGAATTAATATTTCGTACGTCGGGTGCATACAGGGAAACTGCATCTAGACCCCTTCTCAATGGGACTCCTCAGGCAGTACCTTGGACTCACATTTCTATCACTAGGGGCTTGATTGCCATAACAAACAACTGTGGGGAATGTGGGCAGCATGGCTTCATACCTCTGGCCACCCTGTATGACTCTGGTACTTGTCGTCCATTCTGGTCCTTGCTGTTGGTTTGGCATATAATCCAGTTTATCATCTGGAGGTCAATACTGATTTTCTTCTAACACCCAAGTCATGTATTTAATGTAATGTAAAATGTAAATGTAATATTTAAGGAGGTATTCCATAGTGGAGTAAAACTATTTTGGTCTTCATGTATCAACACAGGTAAACTAGTCAGTGGCCTCTCAGGGAGTCTTTTGCTCAGAATCCTATATTCTGAATTCAGGACTGACAATGATCGGTTTGAGTTATATGGAATGCATCCTTCCTAGGCTTCATTATCGTGGTAACCACCACCTTGTATCTTGTTGTTGGGAGACAACCCAGGGTCTTCATCACTTCATCTAATTTAGCCAATCTGGGGACAAGCTGATATGTGTAAGTAGGGTAAAATATGATGGTCAGGCCATTGTATCCCAGTGTTTTAGCCCTCCCTGGTGTGTGAATAGCATGTCATACCTCCAAATCAGAGATTGGATCTTCCATCCTCTCTTGTCTGGGGGCACCTGGGGCATCTCCTTTTTTAGAAAATTTTCTATGGTCCCATGCTAGGGTCGGCTGCTGTATAGTACAACTCTGTAATATTTCTTAAAGGCTGTATTAATCCCCTCCCTCATGCACAGACCATGTTGCCTGTTTAATAGAGTGCATGGGGGTATGCAGACGCAAGGTTTTAATAGGCAAGCTGGTAGCCTACCAGCCTTTTTGGTCTCAGGGTGTACCTTTGCTGCTTATACTGCTAAATCACTACAGTGTAGCCTCTCCAGTAGTTGTTGCATGTCGCTTTCTTGCCCTGTAAAGATGCTCGGCGAGATTAGGGTGTGAAGTTGCATCCCTCTCCAGCTCTTTGAGGGAGTATTCCTTCTTTTTAAGACCTGATTCAACTCCTTTATTAAGCTCCTGTCATAGTTCGTATACAAGCTCCTCCTTTTACTGTGTTGAACGCCTCCCTTTTCCAGTAGGGGTAAGGAGTCTGTGTTCTCATTCTCATTAATTAATAATTGTTCCCATTAAAATTTCCCTGCACACAACATTCTCCAGCTAAGATGGTTGTAACTGCCAGGCAGGTACATGGGTAGGGATTCTGCCCCAGATAAAGCCCAGCTGTAGTGTGGCATGCTCAGATTGTGCTTTACTCATGTAAGTCACATGATGAACACATAACTGCAGTGCTTCACAGAAGAGCACCCACCCCTGTAGCCGAAACTCTAAAGTTTTGATATTGTGGATCATGGAACAATCAGCAGTGGAGATGTGAGCGGTCAAGCTTTATATTAAGCACACTATTACAGTACCATCCCAGTATTCATGGAATATCTCATATAGTTTCAATAATGTTACTAGGAAGCGAGGTTGATCTATGTTAGGGGTGTGTAAGTAGCCCAGCACTTGTGGGATGACAATCTAGGCAGCTTCTAAACCAGCACATACTGTCTGTCTTGGTCAGCATGTATCTCCTCGGCCTCAAACGGCCCTCGTGGTTGCAGCCAAATTGCTGCCCCTATGGTGTATGCTGAATATGTGATGCAGAATAGCTGCCTTTTCCATTAACTTTTCAGTCTGTTAATGAAAGTTAAATGCTTTTCCTGGAGAACACAATATGAGCCCCCTGTCTTTTAAATGCTTGCTGACCCCTATCCTGAATATTCAATGTTGTGAACATATATCTATCCTGTGCCTCCATGGTATGTATCACTGTGCTTGCATTCTATGTGTGCAAGGTATGCCACATCCTTTTTAGGGGGGTTTGTTACCCTGTATGGTGGACCACATAGATACAGACATTTTGGCATGGCCCGCCCTAGGTAGTATTATCCCTCCCTTTAAACTATGAATCAGAAACAGAATTGTCATTCAACCAGAAAAAGGTACCACCTAACTCAAACAACTTGTGAAAGATTGACTTGAAATTGTAATAAACATAACTTTGGTTGTAGTCAGAAGAAGTAGTAAGCTGGCTCCTACTCGTGTTTCACTCGTAGCCCTGTGACTTATGAGATCAGATGCATTGGTAAGGGGGAGCCCAGCTGATTTACCCTCTAGGTGCTCCCAGATCTACCTGATCATTTCACACCGACTTTGCTCAAAAGAAAAATATGTGTCATTACATAACATGCAGTTATTACAGACATCTCTGCTTCTAGCAGCATCCACCCCCACCACCTGATTGACCCTATCCTTATGTGTGCACATCTATCACCTGTATTAGAAGTCTGTTAGACCTGTCAGACTTAGGGTGGTCTTCCCCTAAACATAACAACACTGGTGTATACACAATTGGCATATTTAGTTTACTTGTAAGTCCCTTATAAAGTGGAATACCATATACCCTGGACCTGTACCTAAATGCTACTAGTGGGCCTGCAGCACTGATATTGCCTCCCACTTAAGTAACCTTTTTAACCTGTCTCAGGCCTGCTGTTACAGGACTTGTGTGTGTAGTTTACCACCACTTTGACTTAACATTTAAAACTACTTGCCAATCCTGAAACTCTCCTTTTATTATACATAAATCACCGCTAAGATAGGCCCTAGGTAGCCTTAAGGGCAGGGTGCTTTGTAACTAAAAAGGTCGGACATGTACTTTTAAGTTTTAAATGTCCTTGTAGTGACAAACAGCCAAATTAATTTTTCACTACTGTGAGGCCTACTCCTCTCATAGGCTTGGGAGTTCCTTAATATTCGGGGTTGGAAGGGAGTAGCTGCATCATGATTCATATCTTTGGAATGGGAATGATGAATCCTCTTTAATGGTAACGTTGGATTTAACATTACTATTTTAGAAATGCCACTTTTAGAATTTGGACTTTTTTCTGCTCTTACTGCTCTGTGTGCCTTGCAGCCTGTCTCCAATACACATAAGTGGTAGATGATAGCTACACTTCCCTCTAGGCAGCCACACACACAGGAAGGCTTGGTTTGACAGGGAACTCATCTGCATTCTGATAGCTCTTCCTGGGCAGGTAGAGGGAGGGGGAACCAACACCTATGCCTGAATAGGGAGTGCCTGTCCCCACACAAAGGACTGATAACTCCCTACTAATAGTGTGGAGCCAGGCCTATGAAGAAAGGACCTCTGTGCACTTCAAAGACCCTTCTTTCTTGTCACCCCCACTTCAAAGGCACTTTGGGGTATAAGTAGTGGGCCTCTGACCCTACCACGACAGTACACTACTGGACATGTGAAGAACTCTGCCAGGAGCAAGGACTGCTGTGCTACAACAAGTGCCACTTTGCTGGACTGCTTTCTAAGAAGAACTGCTCTCTGCTTTTATGATTTACCCTGCTAATCTCTGCCCTGCTGAGGATGGAATGGACCCCTCTCATCTGAAACAATAGTGACTCCTAGAGCTTGTTTAATTGCCCCCTTTTCTTCTGCAGTTCAAGGGACATCAAAGACTACCTGCAACCAGCACCTGGACTCTGTCTGTTGTGCGTCCTGCTCTGCCAAGTGGTGCCAATCCAGACCTGGGCCCTTGGAACTGAGTATCTGTGCTGCAACCCAAGGAAACTAACACATCAACGGTGTTGCGCTGATCGGAACTGGTGCATTTCTTCTTGACACTGATGCATCATCGCTGTTGACTGAACTGCAGACACTGCATTGCTGACTGTGCGATGCATCGTCCCCAGATTTCAATGCATCTTCAACCTTGTGCAGTTTGGTGTTGATACATTGCCTCAACCCAGCCGTTCAACCACAACGCCTCGACACTCAACACTACTTTACTGTCGCTGCATTCTCGATGCTGCGCAGCTCTGAACCGACATCTCTTCGTTCGACAGAGATGCATCTCCCCCCCTGCTCCACCCATTGAGTATTTGACGAAGACACTTCTTCTATCCAAGGTAGTTTCTCAGCAGACCCTGCGTGGGTTCAGTAGCTGGTCTGCTCTCCATCACGGTTGGCCTGAACTTTGGATCTACCCCGGTCTAGTGCAACCTCAAGTAACCTTTTAGCGCAATTAACCTGTGAGCACTATTGTTGGTTTATTCTTTAAAAAATCATGTCTCAACTTCTACTGAATTCATTTTTGTCATTTTGGCCTTGATTTACTTAAAAAATTATTGCCTACTGTTTTAACCACGTGTTGAGTCTTTTTGTGGTGTTTTCGTTGTGTTACTGTGTGTGTTGCACAAATTCTTTATACATTGCCTCTTTAGATAAATCTGACTGCTCTGTGTCAAGCTACCAGATGGTAAGCACATGTTATCTCTGTGTGTATCCAGCTTACTGTAGGAAGTTGGCTCTGTATATACTATCTCAAAGTGAGAGATAGTGTGCACAGAGTCCAAGGGTTCCCCTTAGAGGTTGACAGTGGCAAAATTAGATAATACTAATGCTTTATTTTGTGGTAGTGTGGTTGAGCAGTAGGCCTGTCAGAGGGTAGTGTTAAGCATGTGTTGTACACACACAGGCAATACATGAGAACACACACTCAAAGACTTAACTCCAGGCCAATAATATAGAAAAATATTAATTTGTTTAATTTATTTTAGAACCACAAGATTCAGAATTCAAGTAAGTACATAAGTTGTAAGGTACTTGGCATAGGTAAATATGGAACTTTGAATTAAAAGAGAGTAATGTACACAGTTTTGACAAAAATGACAATAAGCTATTTTAAAAGTGGACTCTGCAATAGTTAGTTTTTTCAGGTAAGTAAAGCACTTACAAGTTCATTCTCTGGAGGATAGGCAGTCCACTGTTGGGGGTTCAAGTCAACCCCAAACACCCAGCACCAGCAACACAGGGTCGGTCAGGTGCAGAGGTCAAAGTAGGGCCCAAATAGCATAGTTGCCTATGGAGACGAGGGTGTTCCCGTCTGTTAGCACCTGTGCCCTCGGGGAGCAGACCAGAGGGGTTTTGTAGAGCACTGGGGTGGGGGGGTCACAAACAGGCACACAAAGTACACCCTCAGCAGCACAGGGGCGGCCGGGTGCAGTGTGCAAAGCAGGTGTCGGGTTTTTGCGTTGAAAGCAATGGAGGGACCCAGGGGTCACTCTGGCGATGCAGGCAGGGCACAGGGGGGCTTCTTTGGCCAGCCACCAACTGGGCAAGGGTGAGGGCCGCCTGCTGGTCACTCCTGCACTGGTAGTTGGTTTCTTTCGGGCCTGGGGGCTGCGGGTGCAGTGCTTCTTCCAGGCGTCGGGTACTTTGTTGCCGGACAGTCGCGGTCAGGGGGAGTCTCCGGATTCTCTCTTCAGGTGTTGCTGTGGGGGTTCAGTGAGGTCATCTCAGGGTGTCCATGTCTTTGGAGTTGCCTGGGGTCCTCTCTGCAGTGTTGGTTCTTCTGGACACGAGCCGCGGGCGTCGGGTGTAGAGTGTTGGGGACTCACGCTTCCAAAGTGAGGCTGGAGTCCCTTTAAAGATGGTTTCTTGGTTGCTGTTTTGGACAGAGCTGCTGTCCACAGGAGTTTCTTGGTCCTTTGGTTGCAGGACAGTCCTCTGAGTCCTCAGAGGTCACTGGTCCCGCTGGGTGCATCGTTGTGCAGGTTCTTTGAGTCTGGAGACAGGCCGGTAGGGCTGGGGTCAAGTCAGTTGTCATCTCCGTCGTCTCTGCAGGGCTTTGAGGTCAGCAGTCCTTCTTGTTGTTGTAGGTCATCAGGAATCTGGTTTCCTGGGTTCAGGGTTGCCCCTAAATACTCAATTTAGGGGTGTGTTTAGGTCTGTTTAGGTCTGTGGGGCAGTAGCCAATGGCTACTGTCCTTGCTTGAGGGTGGCTACACCCTATTTGTGCCTCCTCCCTGTGGGGAGGGGGGCACATCTCTAATCCTACGGGGGGAATCCTCCAAAACAAAAGGATTTCCTAAGGCAGGGGTCACCTCAGCTCAGGACACCTTAGAGGCTGTCCTGGATGGAGGGTGACTCCTCCTTGTTTTTCTCATTATCTGCTCCGGACTTGCTGCCAAAAGTGGGGGCAGTGTCTGGGGGGCGGGCATCTCCACTAGCTGGAGTGCCCTGGGGCGCTGTAACACCAGGCTTGAATCTTCGAGGCTCACCGCCAGGTGTTACAGTTCCTGCAGCGGGAGGTGTGAAGCACCGCATTCTTTGTTCTTGGCCACAGAGTGCACAAAGGCACTCACCCCATGTGGCCAGAAACCCACCTGGTTGTGGCAAGCTGGCAGAAACTGGTCACCCTAGCACTAGTAGTTGGACTGGTGTACAGGTGGCATCTGTAAGATGCCCCCTGTGTGCATTTCTCAATAAATCCCACACTGGCATCAATGTGGATTTATTGTGCTGAGAGGTTTGATACCAAACTTCCCAGTATTCAGTGTAGCCATTATGGAACTCTCACCTGTGGTATAGTGCACCCCGCCTTAGGGCTGCACCTGTTAGCTTCTGGTGTAGCTCCTGCTATTGCAGTGACAGCTCTTCAGCCCTCCTGGGCCAGTGATCAGGAGGTGCATTGCACAGGCTTTGTTGCTGAGAACTCCTTGTTTGACATTTGGGAGTTATGCCCTTGACCTAATAATGGTCTAAACAGTGTTTGGCATCCTGTGGCTTAGTTAAAGCGGTGGGCTCCTTAATCCTGCTACAATCATCATTCTGGCAGAAATAGATGAACGTAATTAAGACAGAGCTCTCTGAGTCTTTTTTTTAACAGTCAAAATGGAGGCTCTGCGGTGCTGGGTGGCCAATAGGAAATATGGGAAGATCATTACTCTACAGCAGGAGTCTTCAAACTGGGGGGTCGGGCACCCTAGCGGGGCCTTGAGTGATCCCGGGGGGTGTCAGGCTCTGGTCCAAAGATGTATTATCCAAATGACAATGCTTTGTTTTAAGCAGAAAAGAATGTAGTGCATTTTTGTAAATGGTAACATTACTTAACTGCAATGTTAAAATAAGTCTAGACATATTTAAATATTGCTAATTTCGTGGAATAATTGTGAAAAACTTCTCAGGGGCAGATGATTTTTGTTTCCACCTGGGAGGACACAGCATTAAAAGGTTTGAAAACCACCGCACTAAAGTGACCCACCATCAATGGGCTCCAGGCCCTGGCATTTTGTAAGATTGTGTTGTGGTCAAAATAGGGTAATATTTTTGCTAAAATCAGCATTGGCATTGATCCTGGGGGTCTTCTCATGGCTTGTACACTGGCAACAGGTCATGTGGGGATACGTCCTTCTGAGCCAGGCCTTGATGTACATGTTGCATAGGGACATCCATGTTCTCAAGCATATCTACCATGTGCATATTATTGTGTCTTGCCTGACCTTCTGCATCTTCAGTCTAGCAATCTACAAATCATATTCTGTCTGCGAGCTCTTGTATCTTATACTTTGTTCACAACAGGTTGCAGGTCTTAGACTTAGATTACTTGGGTGGTCTCGCACAGCATTGTATCCCCTTTCATTGTCTTTACAGATTGTGACATATTCCTACTGGCTTTGATCCTGCTCGTTGCAGCCTTGTACACTGCTGCAGACAACTAGTGGAGATTGGAAACCTGCTACTTGGCCCCTTCGTGTTCATCATTTCAGAGAGCCCTCCAAGCACCTCCAGGGAGCTCTCCTAGCATTCTTACACCCTAGGACTGTTACAAGCAGTTGTCCGGTCCAGGTCCTTCATCTCTTTTAATCCCCACTCGCATTGTTGACAGATCCAGGGTTGTTTGAGAACATGTTCTTTGTAGATTCATTTTTTAATTCATCCCAGTCTGGGGCCCCAGCAGCCAGCTTTGGGGGGAGGTCTTCTTTCAGTCTGTTTCTTCCTTCTATTGCCTTCAACATCTGCATGCCCTGCAGTCCCATACAGTGTATGTCATAGGTACAGGAGATGTTCAGTGGGAAGGGGTGACATTTAGTGGTGCGCTCCCCCCTGCAGAACCATACCAATGCATTTTCTGTCCCTGTCACCTCATTGTGTCATTACTGGTGAAGTGGCAATCAACATCTGCCTGTGCTCTCCTTTACTAATTTTTACATAGGGCCCAGGAGCACTTTAACAACTTCATTAAATTAAAGTAACTTAAAGCTGAGGCCCCTATGCTCAGCGAATGGCCCTCACATGCACATTTCCCTGTTCTGTCAAGTACCCCCTGATCTGAGCACTCCTTGGGAGATGGCTTCAAGGCTACAGCAAGAGCTTGGGAAGTGAAGGAAGGGTCGTCTAAGCAGTTTCAGCCACCTAAATAGAGCTGATGCTTTGACAGGTGTGCATTACTACAATTCCATAATCATCCTCAGTGAACGGCCCCCAAATGGGTTTAAAATTCAGTCCAGTTGCAGTTGCACCAACCCATGTCACTTCTAGGGTAAAGCAGACCCAGGCAGCCCGTACTTTACCATCAACTGATCAAGTCCAAGTATGGAGGACCAGGCTCAGAGTTCACTCTTCAGAGCAGTTGATCAGACCTCGGGAAGTCCACATCCAGAGCTAGCCGGCCATGTAGTCTCACACATGGCATTCTGGGTAGTCCTGTCTCATTGCTGCCAAGGTTTCAGATTGCTTATGTGTGACATTTCCAGAAATTCAGTGCATCTACGAGTGACATTCCACTGCTAAATATGTGACACCCATAGTGACATTGTCTTGTAAATAAAACAGAACAATTAAGTCCACAGAAAGAGATAAATATCATAACGTATGCCCTTTTAAACAATGAAAAGGGCTAAAGAGATCTTAAAACTGATGCAAAGCTCCTGGTCACTTACTTATGTCCCTTTCTAACATGATCATAATATTATTTCATTGAACACATGCCATTTTCTTCTTGCAGTTTTATACAGTGGAAACTCGACCCAAAGTTTTCAGAGCACTTTCCATGAGCACTGGTTACATTATAGAAGGTCACATTCATTTTTTAGGCACAAGAAGATTAGGTGACTTGCCCAGAATCAGAGGATGGCGAGCCAATTCTAGGACTCAAAGCTGGTTCTACAGTTTCAAAACTCTGGCTGTAAAGCTGCATCTTAAGTTAGCAATCATTAAAGGTGAACTGTTAAGGACCAAGTGGGATGTTTTCAGGGGAAAAGTTGTGCCTTTGTGTTTTCATGCAACTTTTCTATATTTTTTTTTATTTTTGACATTTATGAAAACAAAAGCTATTTTGAAACAAAAATGAACAACTGGGTTATGTTAGGCTGTGATACATACCCGCCCCTGAGGAATGAGGCATACATTTGGGAAGCTTGGACGAGTTGGTGGCTGTGTTTGCATCCCTGTTTGAAGGTATAGGATGTCTTAAAGACTGTTTCATATACCAGCACATTGATGTTTGATTCAGCCTGTTGCGCTGAAACATGCAAGGTGGCATTCCATCTGTGACCAAACGTGGAGGAGGAACTGAAGAAATTGGAACAGGCTGACATCATCGGGAGGGTTGATGGCCCAACACCCTGTGTATCCCCAATCGTGGTGGAGCAAAAACCCAAGCAGCCATGTGAGGTCAGAATTTGTGTTGATATGCGTCTACCCAATCTGGCCATCAGGCGCGAAAGACACCTAATGCCCACTGTTGACAACATTGTTGCAGAAGTCAGTGTCTCAAAGTGATTTTCCAAAGTGGATTTCCGCACAGGATATAACCAGCTAATAAATGCCTCTGTTTTGGAGTGTCAAGTAAGGAAGAAGTGTTTCAAGACATGATCAGAGGGGTTTTGGCTGGCCTTGAAGGCATTATCAATGTCAGTGACAACATTCTGGTGCATGCCCCTGTGCTGGAAGAGCACCTTGAACGTTTGAGAGTGACTTGCTAATGGTTGTGAGACTTTGGTCTAACGCTCCACAGAAAGAAGAAATGTGCCTTCCTCCAGAGAGAGATAGCATTCTTCTGGTACCGGGTCTCAGCAGATGGGGTTACTGGGCAGCACTAGGGCGGCTAGGTGCAGAGATGTAGTATGGTTTGGGTGCGCAATGTTAGTCAAAGGGGATCAATCCAGTTGAAAAGAGGCTGCAGGTTTGGACAGGGAGTCCAGTGGACAGGAACCAACTGGTGGGTGCAAGTCTTGAGATGCTCGGAAACAGAGGAGCACCTTCAGTCCTCTTCTCCACAAGCCAGCGGCAACAGGTGCAGAGGTGTCCGGAAGTGTCGGGTGTTCTACACTGGGAGCACTTGCGGCTGATGGAGCCTGCGGGCAGAGGCTCAGGCGACATTGGTGAGTCTACAGTGGGCAGGTCCAAGGTGGGCTTTGTCTCTGGAGTGCTGGGGGACCATGTTGGCACTGTTGGACCACTTCAGCTTGGGCTGGTGGCACGGGTGCAGTGGTGCTTTCAGGTGTCGAGTTGCCAGTGTTCCGGAGTCTTCGCAGTTCTCTTCCGGTGCCTGCAAGAAGCTGCTTCACTGCTCCATAAGACTTCCTGGGTCTTTGTTGAAGATAGGAGGTCCTCCCATGCTTTTGGAGGCACAGCAGCTTGCAGGACAGGTCGACTTTGGTGCAATTTGGTGGGAACAACAGACAGACCAGCAGGGCTGCGACCAAGTCAGGTGCTTCTTCCTTGGGCTTTGCTTTTGCGGCTCTTGAATGACCTTCTTCAATGGTCAGCAGGAATCGGATTTCCTGGTGCCAGGGGCTCCCCTAAATCCTAAATTTAGGTGCATTTCAGGGAGTGTAGGGTAGTAGCCAATGTGCTTCGTACCCATGGGGTCACTACACCCCCTCTATGAACACTTCCTATTGGAAGTGGGCATAAGCCTGTCCCAGAGTTCCTGAATGTGCCAACACCAAGATGGCAGATTTCTAAATGCTGTGTCCATGTTAGACAGCGCACCTTAGGGGTGGGACTGACTTGAGGGGTGGATACACCTCTCTGAATACTAAATTTCCCACCAGTCCAGGCCTTAAATTTGCCCTTGGGTGGGGGGTTGGCATCCCTCCTTGGAGTAAATTAGACCTGCAAGTCGAGGGCAGTGGGCTTTTTTGAAACAGTGAAGCCATCATGTAGCTGGGGAACACGTAGTGAGCAATGTCCAGCACATGTACTTAAAATGGCTTCCCTGTTCACTCACTCTGTCTAAGAATCGACAAAGACATAGTAGGGACATATCTTCCTGTGCAGATATGTTCTCACATGTAAAATAATGCACCCTGCCTTAGGGCTGTAAGGCCTGCTGTAGGGGTGACTTACATGTATTACACACAGTGTTACTGGACATGGCACACAGGCTGTGTGCCATGTCATGTTTTCACTTTTAGCTGCACCAAGACACGCAGCCTGCAGTAGCAGTCTGAATGTGCTAGGTGAGGGGATCCTGAAAGTGGCACAGTATACACGCTGTAGCCCTTGGGGACCCTCTTTGGTACCTATGCCCTAGGTTCCAGGGGTAACATTTACTAGGGACTTTTGGTGGGGGCAAGGGTATTGGCAGTTGGGGAAGAATTACACAGTGTTAGGGAAAGAGATCTGGCACTAGGACCTGGTTAGCAAGAACTCAGTGCACTGTCAGTCAAAATTGCATTCAATACCAGGCAAAGAGGGGGGATTACCATGTAACAAAGGGCCACTTTTCTACAATTATCACATACTGTCAGCGTATCATCCAGAATTTGACCAATCTCACTGCCTCACTTGGAGAGAACTGACAAAAGTCAATGCAACTTGGACCTGGGAGCCTAACCAAGAAGAAACTTTGAGGTAAACAAACAAGCTTTGTCATCAGGGACTACTCTGGCTCACTTTAACCCCAGCCTTGAGTCTGAATTGTCTGTAGGTGTGATCCCCACTGGGACCACAAACCACTAATGTCTCTGTTCACTGGCTCATCCTGTAAACCGCTGTCAAGGATTGAAAATTGGATCCTTCAAATCAGTAGTATACCGTTCCAGAGCTCAAAATTCTACTGATTCCTTATCAAAACATATGAGGTCAGCCACTGTAGGGGAGGAGTCCCATGCTGAAGAGGTGGAGTAATATGTTCAACTGGTATAAGAAAGGTCCAGACAGCTGCCCAGCTCCCTCAAGGAAATCATTAAGCCCACTGCTACTGATGAATGTCTTCAGCTTGCTATCTCCGCAGTAGCATCAGGAAATTGGCACACCCTTACTCAAAAAGCCTCCTATCATACTGAGGAAGCAAGATTGTCGTTGGCCTCATAGCACAATGTTCGATTGGAACTAGCTGTGTCTCCCAAAGGGTGCTTGATGGGAAGTCTCCACCTGGCGATCCCAAGAACACTACAACAACTGTTGGTCGACCTCACTCACAATGTCAAAACTAAGTCCAGACTGCGGTGCAAGGTATGATTCCCTAGTTTGGATGACCTGGTGGAACAGACATTAAGGCAGTTCCCGCTGTGTCAAGTGGCAGATCCTGTAGAGTCATCGGCATTCATCATCACAGAAACTATTCCCCCTTTTCTGTGGCACAGGACCAGTGCTGACTTTGGAAGCCTACCCGATTGTAGGTACATGCTAGTTGTTATAGATGATTTCTCAACGTACCCAGAAGTAAAGATCATTGAGTCAATGACTGCTAGCCAGACAATACCATGAATGGTATAGGTTGTTAAGAGAACTCTGAACCGACAATGGCCTGCCTTTCCCCAGTCAGGAATTTGCTAAATACTTGTAGTCTTGGGGCACTCATCATTAAAACAATCATGCCCCATTGCCCCAGGCTAATGGCGAAGAAGAACGTTTCATGCTCACAATAAACAAGGATCTCAGAATTGCTCTAGCTAAAGGGCAGAACATGGATTGCGCTCTTTATGCTTTTTCAAGGGAATACCATCTCACACGCCGTGCTACAACAAGGGTGAGTCCCAGCACTTTTTGTTTAAACAGGGCAGTGGGTGACACCATTCCTTATGTGGACAAACCATCGACACTAAGAAACCAAGTGGTTGAAGCCCGCCGCCAGCGTCAGACACAAAATGATCAAATGTCCCAGACCCAACGTACCCTGCGGAGTCTTATCAAAGTTGGTGATCCGTGCTGGTCAAGAACCTGCATCCACAGAGTACTTTCTTGCTGCTGTTTGAGATTGAACCTTGGAGGGTGAGCTCCGTGAAGGAAACTATGGTAACTGCCCAGAAGCTCAGAGAAACCATCACAAGGAATATATCCCATTTCAAGCTCTGCAGGCCACCAGTCAACAGGATCACTTAGATATGCCCCCAGTGGAGGACGTAGAGAATGACAATGAGTATTCCTCATCCAGGCATCCGAGACAACTGATGTAAGCTCCACCAATGACATTCTCAGGAGGCCGATGGATGACAGTCAGTAAGGGCCCTTCTAGTTCCAGCGAAAATGCAAGGAGGGGCCGTTTGAACCTGTCATCAGGTCCTCATGTTTGCCTGCAGCTGGAAGAACCAAAAGACGTGGGTGAAACTCCCAGTCGACAAGAGACAGAGAGATACCATCTCCAACCACGACCAGTGAAGTCCTCACGTTTGCGAGATTTTGTTCTGACCTGAACTGTTTTTGAAACTGAAGATCAGGTGTGTTTGCCTAAGTACTTTTATGTTGCCATCTCTCCCTCTCTTTTCATCTATCGGTGTCTCCAGTTCTATAGAGTTGTCACTTTTTGATGCCCTGCACTGTATTTCATCGAAAAGAAACCACGTTTTCCCAGTTAGTTTTGTTTTCATTTATATTTAGTTGTCTGGGTGAAGGAGGAATGTTATGTTGGGGATGGTACACCCCAACCCATGTATTCGCTCAGGGGTGTTAGGAATGCGGACCCCATAAATGGTTGCTGTAGTGACATCACAGCAGAGATAATAAAGTAGCCTGTGGTGCGTTTCTTGTGGTTCAGTCCACTACAAGTATTGGCGTGGCTTAAACACAACAGACGGCTCCTCTGGATCCACGTGAGGTTGGCTGGGCCTGGCGGCACTTCTTGAGTTTTAGCAAACACTTTCTGCTACTGTGAGGGAGTGAAGCTGCTGCTGGGTCCATGTGAGATGTCCCAGAGAAACTGCGACTAGAAAAGCAGTTCTTTTTGTCAAAAGCCTTGCGTCGCAGGCAGCGCTGCGGAAGTAATTTGTCAGCCACACTTTAGACTATTGATCTCTTTATCAATGAGAATGCGTCAGGCCGACAGGCTGGAATAAGCAGACCGTTGTAAATAGCCTGGGCCGTGCAGCGGCACAGCAAGCAGCCGAAACATGCTAGGCTGCTTTTGTTGTTAATTCCTGCAGCGCCTCATTGCAAATGAAGTATGATGAGGCTGTGGTGCATCATGACTAATGCATTTTAATGTGGTGATGCGGAAACCAGGACTAAAATGTGATAGTCTAAAGCCTGAAGCGTGGTACTTGGCAGACCTGGGTGCTGTGCCCACAAAGTGCTTCGGCGATTTGTGGGACACATCATTTAGGTCGCCCCAGGCCCTGCAAGTGCAGCACCCATTGTCTTGGAGCGAGTTTCAGGCTCCCTGCCTTGGATCTTGAGGAATTCTGAAGGCTATGATCCAAAGCCCTTCCAATTTACATCCACTGTCTCGTATGGCTAGCCAGGCACCTACAAACAAACATGCTTATATTGCCTCTAGGAGACCTCCCCAATCAACATGTCTAATCTTTAACCCTTTTTCTGAAACCACGCCTCCAGGGGCATATCCATAGTGGGGTATTTGGGGTCTCATCCCTCCCTCCCTCCCACCCCCCACCACCAGCCTAATAAATGAATTCTCAGCCTGGCAGTGGGATCCAGGACCCACAAATCAGAATGTTGGCACCTACTGCCTGCCTCAGGCTGCTCCTTAACAGAGCTGCAGCACAGAGGTCCCATTTTTAAACCAAACCCTGGTCCTCCCGAGATTTAACCAAAAGGTGAATTAAACAGAGATGTTAACTGTGTATAGAGCTAATGCTCAGACACCTTGCATTTACATTTATATCTGTGCATTTGAAAATCCACCTAGCAAAGCTGTTCTCATTTGTGTATTTTTGCTCACGTAGGTAGAGCAAGCCTCCCACATATGTCAGCATATATATTTGCTGTAATGGGAAGAGGATATTCCAGTGAGCCCCTGCTCAATTAGCTTCTTAGTGTTATAGGAGGTTCGAGGTGGAATGGGATAGCAAGAAAAAAGAAGAAAAACCTTAGCCCTATTTGCAAGTTCATGTTTTGTACAGTGAGAAAAGTATAGACTGGCCGTGATTTTAAGTCTTAAAACTCCACAAGGCTAAATGGGAGATGCACCTGTTTATCACTCAACAGTCGAGAAGGTGGACAAGTAGGATGTTAGTTGCCCCCACAAAGTTCTTCGACCAATTACCCCCACCCAGTTTGGTAAACTACTTTTCTTATGACTCCATTCCCTGCGACTCATTTTGACTCTGGACCTGCAAGTACAGAATTCCAATCATGGATTCAGCATGAGACCAAAAATGTTTTGATTGCGGACAAATCTCACTGTTGCCTGTCATTGTCGCAATGTCATTTTTGTAACCCTTTTCTCCTCATCATATTCTTTTGCTGTAATATGATTAGAGCAGCACACGATACTGCTCTATGTAGTACATTTTAAATTTCAGATGTTCCATCTGACATTAAAATGTTCTTTGGGCAGTGCATTGTTGCTTTTTGGAACTGATGATGTATCAAATGCAGATTATAAAAAACCTTTTGGAAAGAGAGAGACATACACCCTTGACAATGAGTACATTACCATACCAAGGTATCTAGCTGGCAATGAAACCGTAACCTCCAGGTTTTACACAGGTCATTGTAGCAGGCCCTCAAAAACCTCTGCCAACCCAATTGAACTGGACTATCCAGCCTGGATGTAGCGTCCTCTCGATACCGGCCCGCTTGTTGCATCCTATATTTTAGTTGGGCCACAGCACCAACTGTACGTAAACTGGGCTCACACATCCTGAATGAATCTCACTACAATACTCCCCCTGCACTCCTCCACTGCGGTGGGCTTACCACCTGCGCCGCTGTTGTACCGCTGGGGAGCGTGTGTTCTTAGATCTTTTGTCTCGCGTGCTTTGCTGGTACCAGAGGCTCCGATGCCCCAAAGAGCAGGAACCTGCCGTCAGCCCAGCACATTACCTGCCCTCGGTTCAGCTCCATGTCTTCAACTGTAACTCGTGCCATATCTGAATACATCATATCTTTTTAAAGATGGGGCATCGTATTACAGGAGGGAGCAGCCGGGTAATGACATTACCGCCCGACTGTAATAGGGCTCCATTTGCACTGCGACCCATTCGCTTCAGCTGCTGCGTTGGGAGCCCAGGAAGAACTGAACCCTCAAAATGGACCCGTCGAAAGCCCCGGGTAGGAGACTTGACACAGTGGTCTGAAAGTACTTTTGTTTTTAACGTACGATTACATTTCAGGAAACTTATCAAATCCTTGTGATACGTTGTTCTGTGTTAAAATGTGGTTATGAATGAATGACGCACCAGGCTTCTGTCACATTAGGTAGGATTTAACACGGCAAATTGCATATATTAATACCTATAAAAGTGATATATGCAACAGGGAAAGAAACATATATTGATACTGTTTTAGCGCATCATTTGCGCCGCTTTTTGACGCAAAAACTGCGCAAACTTACAAAATACAATTGTATTTTACAAGTTGCGCCGGTTTTGCGTCAAAAAATGACGCACATGCGGCGCTAAAAAAGTATAAATATGGGCCCTAGGGCCTTATTTACACTTACGCCGGGGGTGCACCACTTGTTATATGGGAGAAAGTGACCCGAAGGCTGCGCAAGGGGCTTGTAAACAAGACCCTAGTCTGTACATTCTCTTGCTATTTGAAAGTTTGAATATGTTGGACATGCAAAAGGTGCACCAAATTCTTTTTCCTAATTTCAGAACTCATTCTTAGCAATGGGTGGTATTGAACTGCCACAGTATTTTGCTCAAAGGTCACTTCATTTAGTTGTGCAGGCCGCCGGGGTCTATTTTTTGCATACGTAAATATTTAAGGGACCCGGGGTTTTGGTGCAAACGGAGAAGCCGTCAGCTGCTGTCCACGATCTACACATCAACTTCAAGTTAGAGATTCCTAGTCAGGTATACATTTACGAAAAATAGGTCAGTCGTATGAGGGGAAAAACCTATATCCCAAGTAAAACCTGTATTTAAAAAACACAATCGTGAACTAAGGATTTTAAGTTCTGCGTGCATATATTTTCTGTTTGCAAACCAGATGTAACACACAACTTCAATGTGCAACAAAATATGCGAATCTGCTAAATATTACCACCTAATCTTGGGTTCCGAAGTAGTGGGCCTTTGCCTGTCTTCTCAAAGCCACGGTGTCAATGAGCTTGAGAATTTAAACCGCAACAGGTGCACTCAGCTGTTCCTAGCATGGAGAGTCTCTTTAGGAATGGGAGGTTTGCACCCGTGTTGCGCTGACAGACCAGAGTATGTGATGGGTGGGTTCGACGGATACTTGATAGGCGAGCACCGCATGTCAAGGCACCCAGCTGAACCAGGCATGCATGTACGTTTCATATGGTGGTAAACCCGAAGTCCAGAATCGGGCATTTTAATTATATAGGAATTCCTTGACCGAAAACGTATTTCAGGAAGCGGTAAATGATTTGACACTCAGATACCGTTTGGCAAAAGTAATTAATGTCAACTAACTCACGGACTTCTGTACTGATTTTCCAGACAAAGCAGTGCAGTAGCTACATTTGTTGTCCTATGTTGCGTGAGGTCGAAAAACACCGTTGTGTATCTGTTAAGCTTTATCTGCCACTACGTTGGAGCAGAACATATAGAGGGGCGTAGCTTGGTCAGTTTTGGGGGACAAGTGATGCAAAGCAGTTTATATCACTTTTTTACATTGAGGAAAGAGCAACTTTCCAGTGCAAAATACTTTTTGAGCAGGAAAATAAATACCAATGTGTCACTTTGCAATGGCACAAAGCATTGGTAAATCTGGGCTCCAGTGTTCAGTCTACATATTAAACAAGCATTGGAAAAGCTAACAGGTCTGACATTTTATTTATAAATGGAAGAGCTCCTTCTTGTTTAGCTAGTATCTGTGAATGGGTATTAAGACCAAGAAAATATTACTTATGGAGAAGTGGAGTGTAAGACCTCACCATCAGAAACTTGGTCAAAGGTGACATGTTTTTTTCTCACCTCAAGTGTCCTAAAAGTATTGACCCATCTCAGTGGAGAGATGCATTTTTATGTGGAGTGAAACTCTGTCCTCAGTCAGGACATCACTCAGTGTTGTTAGATAGAGTCTCAC
The DNA here is from genome assembly GCF_031143425.1 of Pleurodeles waltl. Taxonomy (NCBI): domain Eukaryota; kingdom Metazoa; phylum Chordata; class Amphibia; order Caudata; family Salamandridae; genus Pleurodeles; species Pleurodeles waltl. The sequence goes on along the minus strand of NC_090445.1, from coordinate 562,047,010 downwards.
ATGACCCTTTGGTGTCATGCTTAATCCTCCGGTCTGATCCTGGTCCCTAAAAACCAGGATGGGCTCAACCATATTCCAGGGACCAGTTAGGATATTTTCTCCAGCCAGGGGTCTTACAATAAAAATACCTAGAAAACATAAAAGCTATCCATTTTATTTCTGGCATTTCTGGTATGATTAAACAAAATTACTATAGGGTGTGTATTGAAATGAAGATCCTACGCCCTCTCTTTGTTAGTCAACATGTTTCAGCCCTTATTACACTAAGCCCAAGAGTCCAGGGCTTTCATCAGGGCTATATAAGGGTATCTCTTGCCCCAGAAAACATCTTATTCCACTTATGTCCAGGCAACACTATTCAGTCAAGACAAGGTGAACAACACGTAAAACATATAACATGCTTTAAACAACACTTTTTGCCTTTGTTTTGTGCAGGGTTCCTCACTTTTGGGTTCATGTAAAGAGGAAAAAAGACAAATAAAAAACATACATTTTTCTAATGGTTGCCATGATGTTCTCAACATACGCCATTCTTCTGTGATTTTCCTTCACTCCACTGTCCACTCAGCAAACCATGTCTTATGTGACAAAAGAAGCCAGGTATTAAAAAAACACACGTCTTTTAGTGCATACCTCAGCTTACCAGGTGAGGGGCATATTTATGAGAAAGTGGTGCAGCACAGCAAGCCCACACTCACCAGATGTTTACTGTAACAAAGAGAGCACCACTTAAGGTATTTTTCAACTCCATCCGCAGTTCACTTACCTTGTGAATTCCACATCTGAGAAGATGCAGATGAGGAGAGTCAATGGAGTTTTCTGATCTGCCTATATGTTTTTGTAGTTTATATTGTTACATTCAACCCTGGTAATAGGGAAGCAGATACCTGTATTTAACAGGCTCATCAGAGCTGGTATATCCAGGTGCCGATTTACACCCTTTAATACTGCAAACAGATTTGCAACCTATATTGCAGCACACTGGAATATTAAAATCAATAAAGGTATAATTTCTGAGAGCTAAAATAGGAAGAAGAAGCCTGATTACACACTGCTGCACTGGCCAAGGAAGATAAAGCTTGTGTGTCTCTGTCACAGCCATTTCTTTTGTACCCAAGTAGCCATTGATCACCATCACCAAGCCATGGTGTCTTTTTAAGGAAGTCATCACTATCTATCATGATCCTTTGCTGAGAATAGTCATCCAGCTTGAAAATCTAATGTACTAGGGTCCACGGACTCCGGTGGCAGATAAAGCAGAGATTCTCCCAGAGGGACATCCAGATTATGTCAGAGGAGGCCATTATTGAGGAGATCATCTCATACTGAAGACCGTAGTCCTATACTTGACAGTCAATCACCAACAAGGTGAACGCCATTTCTGCACAGCCATGGACCATAGATATCTGCAAAAAGCTGTGTAATGATTTTAAAAGAAATGCGTGAGAGCTATGCATCCAAACATCACACATCACAAGAATAGTCTGCCACTGGAGGTGGATCTCCACCCGACTTTCAAGGTGAATGCAGTCTCTTCACAATCAAAGACCATAGAATAACTGCAAGAAGTGGGCCCATGATTTTAAAAGAAAGACGAGCGACCTACTCTCTAAACATCAAAGGAATAGTCTGGCCACTGGAGATGGATCTTCACCTGAACATTAATTGGATCAGTAAGAGTAGATTATGCGACTGATAATTACTCTGACAAGCCTTCAGAGTATACCCAGAGGTGTGAAAGCTGGAGAGTTCAAAGATCCAGTTACATGTTTTCACCATGACAACACTGAAATATGTTGGCACTGTCATCCTGTTAGACCTGACAGCCTTAGGGTGGTCATCCCCCAACATTTTGCTTGCCTCCCTCCACTTTTCTGACACTGTTTTTGCCGGTTTTAGGACTCTGCGCACTTTACCACTGCTAAGCACAGCTAAAGTGCATATGCTCTCTCCCTTAAACATGGTAACATTGGTTTATTCCCCAATTGGCATATTTGATTTACTTATAGGTCTCTAGTAAAGTGCACTACATGTGACCAGGGCCTGTAAATTAAATGCTACTGGTGGGCCTGCAGCACTGATTGTGCCACTCACATCAGTAGCCCCTTAACCATATCTCAGGCCTGCCATTGCAAGGCCTGTGTGTGCAGTTTCACTGCCACTTCAACTTGGCATTTAAAAGTACTTGCCAAGCCTTAAACACCCCTTTTCTACATATATGTCACACATAAGGTAGGCCTTAGGTAACCCATAGGGCAGGGTGCAATGTAAGTAAAAAGCAGAACATGTGCATATGTGTTTTATATGTACTTGTAGTAAAAAACGCCTAAATTCGTTTTCCTCTTCTGTGAGGCCTGCCCTTTCATAGATTAGCATTAGGACTGTGTTCATATACATTTTGAGTGGTAGATTCTGATCTGAAAGGGGTAACCAGGTCATATTTAGTATGGCCAGAATGGTAATAGAAAATCATGCTTATTGGTGAGGTTGGATTTTATATTACTATTTCAGAAATTACACTTTTAGAAAGTGAGCATTTCTCTGCCCTCAAAACCATCTGTGCCTTACAGCCTGTCTCCAATCAACGTCTGGTCTGAGCTGGTTGACAGCTTCCTTGTGCATTTCACCAAGACAACTACAAATACAGGACACATCTGCACTCACCTGCATATTGAATAGGTCTTCCTGACTGGAAGGGTGGAGGGCCTAACACTTACATTTCAAAGGCCAGGGGCCTGCCCTCATACAATGGACTGCCAAACCCCCTACTGGGACCCTGGCAGACAGGACGGAACTGGAAGGGGAACTTGTGCACTTCAAGACCACTCTTGGAAGTCTCCCCCACTTCAAAGGCATTTTTGGGTATGTAAACTGGGTCTCTGACCCCACAAACTCAGGCACTTCTGGATCTACACCTGCATTCTGTCTTGAGAAACTGCCTGGCTGCCCAAATGACTCATCTGGACTGCTTTGCTGAGAAGGACTGCTGCCCTGCTGTTGCCCTGCTGCCCAGCTGGCCCCTGACTTTGCTGAGAAGGACTCTGCCTTCCCCCAAAGTGCTCTCCAAGAGCTTGGATTGAGCTTGCCTCTTGTTTTCTGATGTCTCAGGGCCAAAAAGACTTCATCTCTTCAGGAAACTCCTTCTGCGTCGAAAAACAACGCACCGCCTGCCAAAAACAACGCAAAGCCTGCACAGCTGACCGGAACGAAGCAGCCCTACTTCCCGAGTGGAAATTCAACACTGCGTCTGCCTTGCGAAGGAAAATTTGACGCATCACCTACTGGATCGATGCAGCGTCTGTGCCTTCTTCCAGCGCATCAAGGATTTTCCCTGCATCATCCCTGGGCGTCAAAATATCCCTGCATCACTATGAAGAACCAAGACTGCGCACCGAAAAACAAAGCAAACCCTATCCAGTGTGGAAAGAAACAATGCATCGTCTGTGCCACGTCAGAAAATCCAATGCACACCTTATTTTTACATGCATCTCCTCCTCTGCAGTCTCCGTGCATCATTATTTTTGACACATACCAGGTACTGTGTGTAACAAAGAGACAACTGTTTATTTCTAAGGATTAAGACTCTTTTAAACCTTGTAAAAGTGATATTTCAACAAAAGCTTATTGGATCTTTGTCGTTTTTACCTTATTTTATTCAGATAAATATCTATTTTTCTAAACCTGTGTGATGTATTTTGTGGTGTTTTCACTTTGTTACTGTATGATTTATTGCACAAATACTTTACACATTGCCTTCTAAGTTAAGCCTGATTCCTCAGTGCCAAGATACCAGAGGGTGGGCACAGGATAATTCAGATTGTGTGTGATTTACTCTGACTACCATTGTATACCGCTGCCAACTAGAGACCCCATTTCTAACACATCCCAATAATAACCATGACAAGTCTAGTGTATAAGGTGAGACACAAGACTTCTTTAATATAGAAGTGATGTTAAATTACTGTGATGAAATGAGCTTAATATGGTAAACTGCACAACTTTAAGACACATGGCACGTCTAGAGGACAGGCTTGGTCATGCACCATAAATGCACCCTAAAATGATACAACACCCTTCAAGCCAGATGTCAGAATATGGATTAAATGGTATCATGCACTCATAGTACTGACTATGTTTACTGGTCTCTGGAGCTAGAAGGTCCTTGAATGTTGCAAAGATAATGTGAATTTGTGTGTAAAGGATGCAGTACTGACACTAGCATAGGCAGGCAAATTGAGTTTCTATTCCATAGTGCAAAATGCCCTCTAGGATTACAAAATGCATGGGTCATTACCTTTTATGTGACATCACCCTGCACTGAAAATGGTTCACAAATAAGACATGTACACCGAAGGCAATGTGGATCATTACATCAATGCACAACATTCATTTTGATGCAGACCTTCATTGACTGATAAACTACTCCTCTTGTGTGTGGGATTTCCTAAGAAGAAAAAAAAGATAATAAACATGCCCCTGCCCACCAACCTCAGGAGGAAACAGTAGTAGACCTATTCTTGCTGCAACATCGGCACGCACCACCACCTCTGCAGTTGCACAGGTGAGGACTACCACCCTTCCCCATCCACAGTCTGGAATATCTATCTCCACTCAGCACAGGTTGGGATTGCTGCACTAGCTATCACCACCACTTCTGCTGGTATTGCCTCCATTAGTCTTGCCCCTGCTCCTACCACCACCGCAACTGAGGTGCCTGTGGGTGTTGTGATTACATAATATAGCAATGTTAATACTTGTTGCATTACAGGCAATAATAAGTCCAAATGGTGTTTATTGCATGCTTACCATAATCTGAAAGCTACATATAAAAATATTCAGGTTTGGAGGAAAGTTGGATTGCTTGGTGGTGAACGCTGTGATTTACACAAAACTAACTTGAATCTCGCTGGAAGCATGACATCGGATATGGCCATATGGTTTGATATTGTGTAAAAGAAGAATGAAGTCAGAGTCTCATCCCTTTTCAAAGCAACTTTTTTTGGCAGTCGTCGGTCATCATCATGGAATCAGTGTCTTTGTGTAGCAGTGCTGATTGGAACTTTTGACTTCCCATGTTTTGCTCCATCTTACTACTCAGATCATTTTCACAGTCGTTACCATTTTCAGGGCCTTGTATATTTGTACCCATTGTGTGGGTGCAATATTTTCTATCATGTTTTTTTATTTCTTTTAGGCACATTCTTATTTTGCACATGGAGTCTCTTCTGTTTCATCATTGACATTGTACATATTGTCCTTTTCCCAAACTGGAACTCATTTTGAAATTTAATTAATTGAAATCTTTAGTAAGGCAATAAAAGTCAGAGTGATGACTACACCGAAAGAACTTTCAAGAGAAAGCCAATAATCATTGCTTTCCTAAATTTCCAGTGATAAAAACTGCAATTAGGTTTTAGAGAAGAAAGCAATGGGTTACAGGGCTTGTTACTTGAGGTAATTAGGCAAAGGATTGTGTATGATAGGCATGTTACAAGGTTCTTTTCCTAATGTGATATTGTGTCATTGCAGACTTCCATTGCAGTTCCGAACAAAATGTGATTTGCATCAGTGTTTTATCTCTCTTCCCCTTACCATTTGACCCTGTGTATGGGCTGCTACGATTTCTGTTACAGTTACAAATCATGATTTCTCTGTGGAGGTGTCTAGGATTGCCTTCATGGCACTCCTGCAGACCTGTGATAAAAATATGTGAGCTATGATAACAGGAGGCACATATATGGCTTGTTCCTTGGCCTTTCTACGGGAGTAATAGGTAGGAGCTCCTAATTGAGTATTAGTTAAGGTGGGTGAGGACCCACCTCAAACGATAATCACAATCCTAGTCAGGGGAACCACTAAAGTCACTAATTAAACCTGTGCTTAACCCTCTGGTAGCGCACACAAAGCAGTCAGGCTTAATTTAGAGGCAATGTGTAAAGTATTTATGCAGCACTTAAACAGTAATGAAGTGAAAACACAACTCAAGAAAAAACGCTAAACCAATTGGAAAATAAAGAATATTTTAGTAAATAAAATGACATCAAAACAACAAAATTCAGTGAGTAGAACCGGAGATATGAATTTTTAAAGTTTGAATTAAAAATAGTGCCACAAATCGCAAAATAGCGCTTATTTGGTTGTGATAGACTGGGTCAAAGACAAAAGTTAAAGCTAACTGAGATGAATCGCCAGTCCGATTTAGGGGTCAGGTTCATCCCAATGGAAGGTTTACCTACTTACTTACAAACTTTTATGGAGAAAAAATGGTTGCTGACAAGTCGTCGATGGGGCAAGCTGCAAGCTGAATATGAAGTGGTGTACGACAACAGTGGGCTCCTGAAGAATGGAGCACAAATGCAATTTTCTACAAAGAAAGGAAAACTCTGAGCATGCAAAGTCAGCAGTCCATGCTCAGGGAGGCCTTGACATCAGTCGGGTACTGCTCGGCATCATTCCTGATGAACTACTTTCAACTTTCCTGGAAGTCAGAGCTCCTTCAGTGGGATGAACCAGCAAGTTGAGGCCGACATGCAATTCGACGTTAACAGCTATCCTGGTATCTGTCGATTCTCCAGGCAGAAAGTTGGCAAAAGTTTCTAAGTCCCACTTCTTGCAGTTTTGGGGAGAGGAGAAGTACACTCTAGCACTAGCCAAGTGGTAGATTCACAGAGGACCAGCTGCCTGCAAAAACAAGAATCACCCCTAAAACAATTGACTATACCTTAACGTCCCTCAGCCTATTTTATCTGATAATTTCCTACAGAATAGACCCCTGATTAGAAAGTGACCACTGTCCCCAGATAATAGCAACAACATTACTAGCCACAGTGACTTCAGAAAATCTATGAAGGTTAAACTGGAAAGGTCACATTTCAAAAGAAATAGCTGAGAAGTGCTTGACTCTAACCTTCCAGAAACGTTCTCAGGATTCAGATCCTGTGCATGACAAGGATGTAATCGTGGACAAGTTGTTGCCATAATATTCGAACCACATATGCCAGAAAGGTCACCAACTTGGCCCCAGGAAACAAAAGTCGTAATGGTTCATGCTGGCCTTAAAGACAGTAAAAACAGCTTGAACCACCTGAAAAGAGTAATGAGGAAGTTCCTGAGTAACAGCTTTAAAAAAGGCAATATGAACAGCAGAGAAGGAGTACACCAAAGGACTGTGAGCAACAATCCTGCATTATTGTAAGAATAGACTTCTAAAATCATTATGGAGGACCATAAACAACTTATAAAGAGGCCCCCTACCTCCAATAAAGTCAACATCACTGAACAGGCTTGCGTGGAGTATTTGTTGCCTATTACGCTGCTTATGCAAAGGACCCATCAAAATTAAACCTGAACAAGGACTCGCCCACATCATTGTGTGAACCGAAAGGTCATGATAGTCAGCCGCCCGAGAGGGATAAATAAGTTGATACTCAAAAGTAAAACAGCTGGGGCTTGTTGGACCTGGCCCTTTTTGCAGTGTCATCCCCGAACCTTTTGCCTTCCTCTTCCTATTTTTCTGACCTCTTTTTGTTGGCTCTAGGACTCTGGGCACTTTATCACTGCTGATCAGTTCTAAAGTGCATGTGCTCTACCTTCTAAACTTGGTATGATTGGCATACACCTGAGTAGCTTATTTAATTTACCTGTAAGTCCCTTGTACAGTGAAATCCCTCATACCCAGGCCTATAAATTAAATGCTACTAGTGGGCCTGCAGCGCAGCTTGCGCCACCCACAGAACTAGCCTTACAAACCTGTCCCAGGCCTGCCACAGAAGGGCCTGCATGCGCAGTTTACTGCCACATGGACCTGGCATCCAAATTTACTTGCCAGGACTGGAACTCCCCCTTTAGTACATATGTCAGCCCTAAGGTAGGCCCTAGTTAGCCCTCTGGGCAGGCTTCTGTACAGATAAGAGGTAGGACATGTGCCTGTTGTGTGGCCTGTCGTAGTAGTGTCAAACAGCCTATTTGGATTCTCACTGCTGTGAGCGTTGCCTGTCTCATAGGAGTGCATTGGGAATGCCGTTTCATATAGCTAAGTGGTATTTCCTGATCTATGAGGGCTGATGTAAGCATGTTTGATATGATTGGAATGGTAGTGAGAAACGCTGCTTTCCAATGTAGGTGGATTTTTGTATTACCGTTGTAGAAACTCCACTTTTAGAAAGTGGGCATTTCCCTGTGCTTATAACTCTGGTGCTTTTGCAGCTTGACTCCAATCCATGTCTGGGGTAGAGTGACAGCTGGGCTTTGTGCATACTTTCCAGACAGCCAACACACAGGAAGGGTGGAGGTGCAATAGGAGTACATCTACAAACTGAGTGGTCTTCCTGGGCTGAGAGAGATAGAGGTGGGGTGTACTTACATTTGTATAGGCTGTGGCCTGCCCTGACACAAAAGGCTTGTTTACCCCCTACTGATGTCTGGAGCCAGTGTGGGGGAGAAGGGACATTCCTGTAACTGGTTAGATGGGGTGGAACCTTCTCCCCACTTCTAGAAGCTGGACAAACTGAGCATAAGTATAGGGGTTGTTCCCCATGAGAGAGAGACACAGGAACAGAGACAGACAGAGACTCTGATGGACTGGGCACTAGATGCGGCTGTAGGGACTCACCAGTAACTGCCTCAGGACTTCCCTGCTGTTGGACTGACCTGTGACCTGCTAGGTCACTAGAGAGACTGCCCCTGCTTCTTCTGTGCCCTTGTGCTGGCCTGCTTGCCTGGGCACCTCAGCCCAGTGCCCCCATAACTGTCCTCAGGGGCTGGGTAGTGTTCATCCCTGCACCTCTGTTCCTTGGGTGCTGTTTCCATTGCAGGGCCAGAGTGAAGTGCCACAGTCGCTAGTAGAGTGCGTGGAGAGCGCCTTAGTGGCATCAGCTTGTGAAGAGCGCCTTTTTTCTTGCCCAGAGTGCCTGATTTCAGGACGCAAGGAAATGTCCCCAAGTCGCCCTGTGTGGGCCCCCCCTTCCTCGATGCAGGAGAGGTTCAAGGAGCTGTGGATCTAGCGTGGACGAGAGTGCTCCCTGTGGTGCCCCCGAGGCACAAGCGGGCACATTCTTTCTGCTGAGGAATCACCGCTGTGGCCTGAGCCGCAAAGCAAAGGTGTTCGACTCCCCCGGAGGTGTCGGAGGCCAAGAAGAACGAGAGTTCCTGCCGGTCAGGTGAGCGATGAGTCCTCCTGGCACTAAGAGGACCAGAGGGCTTAGTTCTGTGGTGGGCGGGGTCCTGGTCCAGGAGGCTCACCACGCCGCCAGCATGGTTGCTGGAGGAAATATGTGGTCTCAAGAGAGACTGAGGAGCCGTGTGTGCCTAGCCAGAAAGGAGGGAAGCCTCAAAGGAGGCTCCGTCTGGCTGAGGGTGTGTGTTCGAGGTGGTTTTGTGTGAGGAGTGGGGTTGCCTCCCTGTAGTGCTGAGGGGTTCCTGGTGTAGAGCCCGGAGGGGTCTGCTGTGCAGCGCAGACTGGGGCGGCCCTTCGGATCAGTGGCCAAGGTGGGGTCCTGATTTTCCCTTTTTTTTAATTCCCCCCCAACGGGACGAGGAGACCCCGACGGAGGCCTGGCCTGCAAGGAGAGAGAGTAGCGCCTTTTTAGTAATAGGAGCACCTGAGCTCCTTTGTTGGACAGGATGCTCATATTAGTGCCCCATTGCCCCTAAGAGGAGTGCAGGAGCTCCTGGATTAGGACGGGTGTGTCCCTGTCTACCTCATAATTTCAAAAGGAAGCGCAGATACGCTACAACCTTCATTTAGAAGGCATTATTGTTGAGGACCTTGTAATCCTCAGTTTACTACATGATATCTTTGCTTCCCTCAGTGTTTTTCTTCCTACCGGGTTTCATGCCCTGATGTGCAGTATTGTCTCCTGGTTGGAGCAATAACTGTGTTTCAATGATTACATTGTAGGCATTGGAGGTGTGTGTTTTAGGTACCGACATGTCCTGGGAAAGAGTAATGTTTATGACATATGTAAAGGACAAGGATATTTCTTTTTACATGTGTGATGCTGATGATCTGACTACTGCTTGCTTTTGCAGAGTATTTGTAACCTGCGTGATGATCTGACTATTGCTTGATTTTGCAGTGTATTGGTAACATGTGTGATGATCTGACTACTGCTTGTGTAGCAGGATATTACTGATACATGTCTTCTATAATCTAATGATGTTTTGTTAATTTTTATACAACCTCTTGTGGAGCTTTCTTTGTGGTGTATTTATTGTGTAACTAGGGTGTGTGTTGTGCAACTGCTTTACACATTGCTTATACGATAAGCCTGACTGCTCTTGCCGAGCTTCCAAGGGGGTGAGCAGGGGGCTATCTTGGGTGTGTAGCTCTCTTGCCCTGACTAGAGTAGTAGTCCCTGCCTGGATGAGGTGCCTACCCTAGCCAACCAGGAACCCCATTTCTAACAGGGCTCCTGGTCCAAATGGTCTCCCAAGCGCTATTTTCAAAACCAATTCTGAAAGCTGGGCAAATTTCCTTGACCCCTATACAGTCAGTGTTTCACCCATAACCAAATTAACAAATCCTGGGGCGGTGTGATAATTCACACGATTTAGAAACGTGGCAAAAAAAGCAATCCAACAAATTATCACTTGTTAGTCTCATAAGACAATGAGGCAAAATATTATGAAGGTCCTATTACACAACCTTACTAGCCGGGCAGATAATAATCCATAAAACCAGACTAGCTTTCATCCAGGAATGGGAACAGTGACTAGCCTGGTGGTCTTGGCCTTAATTGTAAAAAAGGCTCAGAAATCTAAAACTCCTCTACACGCCTATTTAGTGGACTTAAAAGCCACCTTCATCGATGTTAACAGGTCAACACTCTGGTCCAAACTTGCTTGTTGGGTTTTTCTCAGCGACACTATTGATGGCAATCCAACTCTTACACACTGACGTGTATCTGCATAAAAAAAGGAGCTGGAACAATGGTCTCTGGCAAGACCCTGACAACAACCGGCTTGAAGCAGGAATGTGTGTTCACTCCAGCACTATTTAACCTCTTTGTGTCTTCCTAGCAGGTCTCACACAAGATCTGGACAGCGGCAGTTTCTTCATGAGGGCGGGGGAGCGTTGCTCCCCGCCGGCTGTGAGCTGCACATGACAAAATAAAATAGCAATGAAATGATTGCATTGCCATTTTATATCTTTATCGTTGTGCGCAGCACAGATCCCCTGAGCCAGAAGACATTTGGGGAGTGTGGTTTGCTGCCCATTGTCAGCATGGAGGACTGGAGCAGTGGCTGGCTGGGCACGCCAAATCCCAAACCAGGTTAGAGTTCAGTCTTGCAAAGCAAAAATATGTAAACGAGGTGCCTTCGTCAAATTATCTTTTCCACCTTCGGCCGCAACCTGCACTATCCAGTATTCCAGACAGCAAGTTCTGTCAATTCTTGTTGTGTGTTCGCCACCTTCCACCAGGCAGGTGAAGATCATGAACATGCTTGGTGGTGGTGGTTTGGGGGGAGGAGGGTGTGTGTGTGTCTGTCTCTCTTTGGGGGGTCCATTGTGCGTAGATATGTCGATTCTGTTGAATCTTCACATTATTTTGCATTAGTGTTGCTTGTTATATTTAATTTGCTACCATTCTACCTTTTCACATTTATGTTTTTAACAGTGGTGGCATTTGTAACTTCGGTGGTAATTGCCCGTGCAATGAGAGCCTTAAAGGGGATCACCAATTCTAAGGCACTGGGAACAAATAGATGTGGGGAGAAGGAGGGACGCAAGCGCGCGGACGTAAGAGGGAAAGGCGCACTCGCATAGACTGCTGGAAAGCCGCAAGGCTTGATCCACCTGGTCTTGCGTTATCCTTTGGTTATCCTCAGAGACGTTTACAGTATCGGCAAAGTGGGTCTGGCCCAGGGCCCAGCCTTTCGGAGGCCCTCTGATAGAGCCAGCTCTCTTCTGCAGTCTTGCCCTGATGATCCTGAATAACGTTCAATAGATTGTTTTAAATAACTTTTTCTTTTAATGTATTTTTAGTGTGGGTAATTTTAGAGTCAATTTCAGATAGTTTGCACAGAAATGCTGTGTTTGTCTTGTGCAGCATCAATAAAAAGTTCCTTTCAGATCAAAACAGGACCTCACATATGCGAAATGAGAGCGTGTCACAGAGATAATTTACTCTAATATTAGCAAGCTGCTGCTATGAAAACATACATCATTATCCCTGAATATTAGATGTAAACACATTTAGATTTTGGATTAGTGTGCCTGTGCACAGTCACCGGCCAAAGAGGACATGAAAGAGCTGAAACTGGATCATAAATTGAAAGCTTTTCTGAAGCAGGGCTCCCAATGCATGTTTGGCCCAGGGCCCCCAAAATCCTTAAGGTGGCCCTGGTCAATTTAGCAGACTACACTGCTCAACCAAGACACTCAGCAGTGCTAGAGGCCATGGAAATTGTGAACTAAAATCACAAAATAATACAAAGTGGAAACGTCGGGGTTAAAGTTGAAAGTATGTGACTGTATATTAGATTGGCGGTAATCAATATTTAACAAATACATACAAAATTGGGCCAAAAATGTGTACCTACTCTCCAAGCCAGAATAGTCAACGATCTCAAGATGAAAGGGGAACTGTGCATCTTCTTTTCACAGTTGAAAGGGGCGGTTTTGTCAAATGGCTGTCTAATTAACAAAGTTAATGTAATGTAACACCGCCCGAAGGTAACGTGTGAACACTGTTCGAGAGTCGATTAATGAATGACATTTTCCGCTTCTTTAGTCAATATCGTGATTGCATCGACAGGTGACGTATGTGTTTTTCCTCAGCAATTACCGACGAGATCCGCAGCCTTGCAGAAAAAGTATTTGCTTCGGAAGTTAAGGATGTAGACAGTCGAGAAGAGGTGTCACTGTTTGATGTCGAAGCAAGCTGTCCCATCTCGCAGCACGAAATGAGGGATCATCTGATAAAGACTGAAACTAAAGAGCTGCAGGACAAACGGTAAGATTGATTGAGACAAAGTCTTTGGAGCTTACTGCGACTGGTTTCTGGTATTTTTGAACCACAATTATAGTGTTTTACTACCAAACTGGGGCAACGGGGCGAGGGGGTCCATTATCATTATTTGCATTTGCGCCCATGGCAGCCTGACTACGTCACTGCTTTCGCGAGGTGCCATTTTCAGACATATGACATCATCACTGAACACATTATTATGACCTTTCGTTAAGAACCAGGAACTTTAAAAGCGTTAATTATTACGCTCACGTGATAGATATATTTGCAGGGCATATATATTGACAGATAACAGATATTTGTTTCTCACCTTAACGGGAATCACTTTATCAACCTCTGTAGAAAGAAACATTACGCGGACCCGCTAACATTAGAACCTCTGAGCATGGGGTCAAACACACATACCTCGACTGGATGCATGACTCCACGGAGCCACAAGCCCCCTTTCTCTGTCAGTGTCCGGATGAAGTGATGGTTGTTTTTGTTTTATCTGCCGTTGCACAGTCTTCTATTTGCCCAGTCTCACCAAAGGGACCTACACATGATCTGGCAGGACTTTGTAGAAACAGTGTTGTTGACTAGCGGCAGCTCTTGTATTCCTGTTTATTCTTTCAGTAAAGTATGTACATAGAATCCTCAAGCACGAACTGTGCTGTTAAATAGCTCAGCCTCGAGCTTAAACTGACATTCAGCTGTGCCACATAAATATTTTCCGAAAACACTCACAGTGTCAGATAAACATGACACAGCTTTAATCATCCCCGTGCTTTTACATATTTTTTATAACATTCCATCAGGTTCTGTGCAAGTTCGTCCCCCTTTGACTGCTGTAACTGGAGGAAAGCTTCAGACGTCAATTGAGACAATCATCAGTGCTGTTTTTAATATAGCCTTATAGCCCAAGCGGGCTATACCGGCCATTAAAGGCCCTCTCAGCTCGGCCTTTAACAAGGCAGAGGTACTTTCATGTCGGTATAGCCCAGCTACAAAGGGCTATAAGGCTATTAGAACATTCTGCCACTAGAGGACAGAATGTTTTAATAAATAAAACAGTAGCCTCAGTGAGCCCGAGGGGACTGAAATCCCCTCAGGCTCCATGAGGCCTTTGTTCACAGCAACAGCTGTGATCCTAAACATTTGAAATGATGGAGCTCCCGGTTTCTAATTCTGGGCTTCTACCGGCAATTAGAAGCCCTGAGTACTTCACTGTTTTCAATGGAACTCCCAACATTCCAATGTTCTAATAAGAAATTCTCTGAGAGGCTCTCTGATAAGAGGACTATACTAGACATTGAGCCATGTGGAAACACCTGGGGAAAGACGTGGATGTCAGAAACTCAGATTTTTTTTAGAGAAGTCATGAAGAAGAGGGGAGCTATGGATTTTGTGAGATACAACTGTCTTCAGGACCCAGGCTCCCTGTTCTTCTCAACATATAGTAACTGACCCAGAATGACTAGTGAGAACTGGAGAACTAAGTGCTATCTATTTTTGTGGGACAACTCTGCTGGGCAAAGAACATTTTTCATACATTCATGAGGGAGATATGGAGTAGAAAGTGAGACTGGGGATGAGGAGAGGCCCTGAGCAGGAAACAAACATGTGCCCCCCCTCCGCCATACACTTGTGGGTGCTGGTAGGGTCGCCTTTCTATATATGATTCTCTGGTAGCTGATTTGGGCACAAGTGTGTGGCGTGGTGGTGGAAGAAGGGTCATGTGAATAAAACAGAGAGGCACGGTCTTGCCTGAATATATGTGCCGCAGGGCAGTAAAGGATCTCAGCAGCTGATGCTCACAGTTGGAGCAGGGTGACTGGTACACACAGACATCTGTGTCCCCAGGGTAAATATTTAGAAAGGACAGGGGGCTCCCTCGCCCTCTGTGGGGGCTCGTACTTTTGTTTTTCAGTGTCAGTTTGACTTCAGCTAAGCAAAGTCTGTCGTGTGAATGGCCACCCTGCACCACTTGACAATAAAAAGTGCTTAGCTCCTTTGCTGCTATGAAATTAATACAAGATGCAAAAATTGTAGCTGGCTGATTGTGGAACTGTTACACTGTCTAAAATGGATATCGTATCTACCAGAGACTCACTACTAGTATTCACCACAAATGGCTGTCCTCCATTATGGACAAGTGCACCTCAGATTTGAGTTTATCTTGGCAGCTGCACGTAAAATAAAAACAGCATGCCGCGATGGACAAGCAGCACAAGTCAGGGAGGAAGCTACATCAAAGATGGTGGGTAAAGAGAAGGAGGAAGCAAGTAACAGCACAGTCAGCAGTAGGAGGGGTGAGAGTGGCAGGGAGAGCAAGGACTTGGAGTGGGGGAGACAGACTGCAAACATGCACTCATGGAGTGCAACAAAGAATATTAAAAAAAGTACCTTCAGAAGCTCATGTCCAGTAGAAGGACACTGTCTGTACTCAGAAAACTGTACTTGGCCCATGCTTCACAGCACAGTCAAACACAAAACGTGGAAGTGAAAGCAGGAGGTGCTGATCAATTGAAAACAAAGAAATGAGAGTGTCATTGAAGCCAACCAATGGTAAGTAATGGGCGGGCTCTAAGCCTTTTTTCATGTTTTTTTTTATTTACAAGAGATGTCACAAGCAACAGCCCATGTGTTGTCTCAGATGAGACCTACAAATGAAGACAATAATGGTAAGCCACCCTCAAATGATTGTCTGACAGGCGACAGACTCTGTTTTGCAACCCCCATAAATGCATAAATGAAACGATAAAGGGTTATGAAAAGATCTGAGATGTTAATTTTGGTAAAGATAGCCCCCGTCTAGTATATGTTGGCCTGAGAAACCCATTTTTAACCTTGGGTGACTGCACCCTTTGCTGAACTGTAATGGATCCTAATATTAACAAACCTCTCCTAAATGCTCAAGTTATAATTTTTGGTGATATGCACTAATTGCATAAGTTGTGACTGGGAAACCATGATTGAGACTGTGTAGTTAATATTGTTCATTGATCGAATATGAGTTAGATGTCAATCCCGACTCCTGTATATTTAAAATCAATAAAATGGTTTGGGAATAAGTGCACTCCTGAAGCAATTTATAAATTAGAGGCCTGCTCAATGAACCAACAGTGAGGTGACATACAGCTGGTGGGGGGAAATACATTTGGATCTATTGTACAACCCTAGTAGAGCTTTGAGAACTGCCAAGCACTAGAGCTTTGTTCCACATAATTAGGGTTGGGATCATTCCCAAAGGCAGACTTGTAGACTACCCACAGATCTAACAGACAGCAAACAACTGGGTAAAAGCAAACAGACACAGACTAAATATACCAGATCAACTGATCGAGGCATCATAACACAAACAGCAGAAAATGTTGAGAATCTATTGGAGGGTTATGAGTCTAAGGGCAAGACCCTCCTGAAATGAAGCATAGTTTATCTACAATAGATGGTAAAATTGACATGGTGATGCTCTGCTAGACCATCTGAAAGAGCACTTAGACAAACAAAACACTTGCAGTGATTTGACAAATAGCATATATCTGGTATTGAAGACAATACCACAACGAGAAATGATCAATACCTGAGATAAAAGTACTAGATGTCATAAGAGCAAAAAAAGATCTGGAAGCCACATCGTGGTTACAGTAGAATCTACTGCAAATGACTAGATGGAGATGTTTGTAGAGACTTCACTATTCAAACTTTTTGACAGCTTGAACTTTTCTCCCTTATTTGTGGCCAAGCAAACTCAAAAAACCCTGGGCCCAGGGCCTGCCATTAGAGCTCAAGTGAGGCCAATAATTGCTAGGCTTTCCACCAGTGGGAATCAGGACACAGTACTATGTCTGGCATGCCAGAGGCAACATTTGTCCTAGTCAGGTTCAACTGTCACCCTATTCCTACATTTCACAACGACAATGAACAAGGCCAAACAGACATACACAATTACACAATGCCATGATCCACTTTCCTGAAGAATAGGATGTCTCGAGCTCCACTTTGCACCTCAAATTAAGATCGATCCTGTCTAAAAATAATAGACTAGTACTCAGTCTATTATCTGCATTCATCATCTCCCACAGTTAGTTGCCCAGTTTGTGACCTGGATTTAAGACAATGATGTATAAAATCACAGTTCTCCTTCAACATTTACTATTTGTATTTACTTTTTATAATAATAGTTTAAAAAAGCTAAAAGCAAAGGAATGAGTACATCATGAAGGGAATCTGACTCAGGCTCAGAACAGGAATCAGGTATGTTGGCCGAAGAAGAACTGTCAAGGAAAACCACACTTGAAGTTGATGACCTGTTCTGAGAAGTACATTGGTTGACGCTGCACGAATACAGAGAGTCACTAGGTGACTGCAAAGAAGCTGCTAACAGATGCTCAGGCCAAAGTAAGTGGAGAATGGATGGCAGGGGACAAGTAATATTATGAGAATTTAAACACTCCCATGGAATGTGTGTGGTCTCAATAGCATCACTAAAAGATATAATGTGCAAGCTTATAGCAAACAAAAGGAAGCACAAAATGCATTTCTACAAGAGACACATCTGATACTGAAGAGGGAAAATCACTGCAGAAGTGCTGGAGTGGCCAAGTTCATTAAACTGAAAATTGAGCGTTGCCCCATGAGGTACTCATTTGGATCAGACAAGGGGCCCCTTTTCAAGTAACATAAGAGTGAAAAGACAAAGTCAGTGGATACATTATTCTGGGAGGCAGGAGGGATGGGAGAGATATTGCATTGTAGTTCATTTTTTTTTTTAGCTACCTTCTCAATGCAAATTGCAAAATGTATTGATTATACACAAATCCACTAGGAAAATGTTGGGCCTGGCCCTCTTTGCAGGGTTACCCCAAACCTTTTGCCATCCTCTTCCTAGTCTTCTGACCTTCTTTTTGATGGCTTTAGAACTCTGGGCACTTTACCACTGCTAAGCAGTGATAAAGTGCATGTGTTCTCTCCTCTAAACAAGGTATAATTGGTTTACACCCCTGTGGCATACTTGATTTACTTGTCAGACCATTGTAAAGAGGTATACTATGTATCCAGGGCCTGTAAATGAAATGCTGTTAGTGGGCCTTCAGCACTGATTATGCCACCCACAGAAGTAGCCGCTCAAACCTGTCTCAGGTGTGCCACTGCAGTGCCTGTAGTTTACTACCACTTTGACTTGGCACTTAAAACTACTTGCCTATTCTTAAACTCCCCTTTTATTGCACTTAGGCTACCCCTAAGGTAGGACCTAGGTAGCCCAATGGGCAGGGTGCCATGTAAGTAACAGGTAGGGCATGTATTTTTATGTTTTGCATGTCCTAGTAGCGATAAACAGCCTATTTAGTTTTTCACTATGGTGCAGTCTGCTCCTCGCATAGGTTAGCTTTGGGAATTCTCTTATACACTTTAGGTGGTAACTCCTGATCAGAAAGGAGTAGCTTTGTCATGTTTGGTATTTTAAGCATGATAGTGATAAATCCTAGTTACTGATGAAGTTGGATTTCACATTACTGTTTTAGAAGTGCTACTTTGGGTAAATGGGCATTTCTCTGTGCATATAGCTCTTTGTGCTTTGTTGTGTGTCTCCAATACATGTCTGGCCTGGGTGACAGCTACCATTTCTGCATACCCTCTAGACAGCCATAACACAGGAAGGGCTGTGTGTAACAGGGGATACATCTGGATTCATCTGCAGACTGATAGTCTTCCTGGGCTGGGAGAGGGAGAGGTAGATCCCACCTATATGTCAATAGGTTGTGCCCTGCCCTAGCAAAGGGCTGAATTACCCCCTACTGATCGCCTGGAGCCAGGGCTGGGCTGAAAAGAATCGTTGTGCACTTTTAAAGTTTCCTTTGAAGTCACCCCTGCATACAATACATTTTTTAGTATAAGCACTCCCAATGGTTTTAGATGTTGCTTGGGACCTGTAATTAGATGCTGCTGGCTGTACACTCTACACATTGCCAGGAGGTCTGTTATGCTGCCAGGAGGAACCACCATTTGGACTACCTGCACTGTTGTGCTGGTCTGCTGCCTACTGATTGCTGGTCTGCAGAAGGCACTGCCACTTTGCAACTTGCCTGATGTGCTTGCTTAATGCCTGCCTACCTGCTTTTGTGCCGTACCAGAGCACTCCAAGGGCCTGTTTGCTTGTCTCTTGTTATTTGAGGAAATTTCAAGGCCTTCAAAGATTTCTGCTATGTGCCCTGCTGTGAGACTCAGCCCCCAGTGAGTCCGGCAGCAGCACTCTGACCTTGAGCAGTCACCAAGAGCTCCTGGCGTATGTGAGGATCAGTGTGTGCCTTAGGACCAGCACTCTCTGTCCCAGGAGGTCCAGAATGCTCTGTGCTTACCACCGCTAAAATGAAGCTGGATATTGCCCAGGTCATGGAGGCCAGTGAACTTTGCCCACTGTGAGAACTGGCATAGCGCCTCTCAGTGCGGCTGTCTAATGACGCATTGCCCAGCAACCAGGAATGGGTCAGGAACATGAGGCTTATCAGTCTGGCCCACCCCTGGATCAGCTCATTGTGGAACCCATCTGGGAACTCCGGAATCTGGCAATGCGGGCCCTGCTTCCGAGGCCTGTCGACACTCCAACAGCCACCCCACTGATGATGCTCCTGAATGTTTTCTTTGAGCCTGAAAGATCCCTGAAGTTGAACCCGTCTCCACGGAAGGTAATGTTGTGGGGGAGTGGGTACTCAGAGAGCAGTGAAGCCATCCCACACTCCCTCACAGGTGGCTCCTGGAGGACTTTTGAGACACTGCAGATTCAGGGGCATTACTTATCGGTGCCAGGGTCATCAGACCAGCGTGACTCCCCCCAACCGACCTGCTTGGAACGGGTGGCTGGAACTTTCCCTTCCACCAGCTCAGAGAGGCCCCGGAGGTGCTTTGTGCACATTGTAACTTGTGGACATTAACTATTAGAGGTAAAAACATCCGTATAGGACCCCAAAAGAGGTGTGGGATTGCCTCCAGTAACTAAACTGCCTTAGGTGACTTACAGCAGGGAAATTCACAGAATCTACCATAAACAGTCTAGTAGGAGCGCATGTGCATTTGTGCCCTACGGTTATAGTTTGTGATTTATGTATTTATCGCTAAACGAAGTTGCATTACTTGCACTAATTATATGTTTTACGTCGTTTTGGTCGTATATATATATATTATAGATAGCATATTTTTATATATCCCTGTATGGAGTCTCTTTTGTGTTGTTTTCATTGTGTTACTGTGTGAGTGAGTTGTGCAAATGCATTACACATTGCCTGTGATGATAAGCCTGCCTGCTGTGTGTCAAGTTACCAGGAGCTGAGCACAGGTTATCTCAGGTGTGTAACTTACTTGGCTTGATTAGAGTGGTGGGTTCTGCCTGGCTTAGGTGCATACCCTAGCCAATTACAAACCCCATTTCTGACAGAGAAGATTTTAATTGTGTTACATATGTGGATACAGATAAGGACACACCCACCATTGTTATATTCCCTGACTACTAAAACCGCTAGTGCACTAGATATATGGGTATCACAAAGGGGACCAATAGATGCTTGGAGAGCAAAACATCCACAGACTGTTGATTGTTCTTACTACTCACGTACATATGACCTCAATTTGTGGCTAGATTTCTTCATGTGCTCCAAATGGTTCACACAACAGCTGACCACACAGAATATCTTGCTAGAACTGTGTCGGACAACAGCCTTCAGTTGATGAGGAGTGAAGTTCGTGCAGTAATCAGTACTTGGAGATTAAAATCGGTGGAGCATTAGATCTTCTAACAAATAACAGGGGAATATATAAAACAATACTTCAAGGACAATAGAGGCACAACATTACTGATATCTTTGAAATAGGATGACTTTAAGGCTGTAATTTGTCTGCACTGCATAAAACCCCCTTCTGGTGGTAGACCAACTCTTTAGAAAGATATTGAAAGAACAAGAGACAGTACTTACGCAGTTAGTAGGACAACACCCTAAGCATCCAGATATTCAGAGCAGTCTAGCTGACCCCAAAGAAAAATTGGCAAAATTATTTGAAAGGCTGCAATTCTTTGATTATAAAGCTTACATGGCTAAGGTGCATGCAGAGTGAAAAGAAAATGAAGAGCCTGCTGGCTTGGCTGGCAAAACAACATAAAAGAGACACAACAAAATGGAGAATACATCCAGCACAAGGTATTGAACTGCATTCACAGAGTGAAACTAATGAGATGTTTGAAAAGGGTAGGGGGTTGAGGCCTTTGGCAATATATAGAAGAGGCAGCTTTTGAAGGTAGTGCTTCCTGCAGAAGCCCTGGGCAGGGGCATAATTGAACAAGATATTAAAGGCAGCAGTTGAAATGATGGCTGGGTGACCATGCCTTGATCTGATGGCCTTGACTTCTCTGCTTCTTACATATCTCAGCTAACCCCAATTTGTGTAGGATTATATAACAATGCAAGGTGTGTAGGGGCGACTCCTTTCAGGACAAGGCAGTGGGGTGAGGGGCACAAAACAAGCAACATTACAAATATATATAGATTTTTTTTTAAAGTACCCGACTCGCCGCTGCAGCCGCCACACCACTCCTCTGTCCTCAGTCACTGCAGGCACAGGCTCCCGGCCTGGGGGGGCTGGTGGTGACACTCCTCTGCCATAGCGGATGAGCCACCTCTGAATTGGGGGGGGTATATCCTCCCTTTCATCACCTGGGAAGCGCTGGTAGTGGAGCTGCACAAACAAGGCAGAGATGCAGAAGAGGTATCAGCAGACCTCTGTTGATGCTAAATGTTGATTATGAAATATTAAGCCCTATTTTTTCCACTTTACTGCCCCATTGCAAAAAAAAATTCACCCAGATCGGTGTAGGTTTCTCCCACGGGGAAGCACAGCACTAAACATAAGATGGAATTATCTATATGAAGTAATGAGACAAATGGGTTGAGGCAGGGGGTTCAGTGAGTTTACCACATTGTTGTACACAGATCCAATGGCAAGCCTTCTTACGGGGAAGTAATCTCAATGGCCTATAAAGAGGAGAGTAGGGCGGCTTCCTCTCTCCCGCCTGTTTGCCATTGCAACTGAGCTATTGGCGAATGGGATTAGGAAGAAGGGGCACTGTGAGGTTATCACATTGACGAATTGTAGCATTATACATTCCTCTATATGCATCACATTATGCTATTGCTACCTCACAGATGTACAGATAGTGGGGAAAATATGATGTATTATATTGTCCTCTGATGTATAGATTGAATTGACCACACCATTTAAAGTTGCTTGCTTGCACAGACAGCTCAACGATTCATGGCCTTTTCTGTTAAGCATCCCTTTCATTTCCCTCCCAAGTGCTGTATGAAACATTATAACTAGTGTCAGTATTCACAGCCCAGTGACTGTGAGAAGTAGTGTTGTACTGGGGTACTGTAGATGGGGTTACTTACTCTATCTATAATCGTTTAAGACTTCCCCAAAACAATTTTGTGGACATGGGTAAGATGACACACAAAATTCTCTTTCCTGCTTCACAGTCAGAACACAAGACTGTTTTTTCTATTTTTGAGTATTCTCGTTGATCTGACTCTCAGACCTTAACTGTCAGTATTTTTATTTTTGATTTCCAATTTTCAGTAGATGCACTGGATCAAGACATTAATGCATAGTTTTCTACTACTTTTATAAGGTAATAGTCTGACTTGCCCTTTCCTGAAGAGACCCAATGATGTTGTTCCAGTTTGGATTTAAATATCAACAGCTAGCAGCAAGACTGAATATTTCCATATAACTTGATGAGTTTCTATGACTTACTGGATTCAACTCTTTTCAACTGACCTTAATTTTAGCCTTCATTCTACTTGTAATGCACTTTTGACATTTGTCCAGTCAAGTATTTTTTTACATTGCACCGCACCGTCAGCACTATTAGTTTGTTTGTATATGAGCATGTTGTACATACACCTTGATGCAACCATTTGAAAACCTATGTTTACTTTGCTAGGTTCTTTCTTATGTATATTGTGCAAACCAGATTAACGTTTCGTTGATTGCTTGTAAATAAAATTACTTCAAGAGTTTCCTAGGGTATGTATGGATAGGGTACCACATATACACTTAGGGCCTGATTTATACTTTTTTAGCGCTGCATTTGAGTAATTTTTTTTACACAAAAGAGACGCAAACTTACAAAATATAATTGAATTTTGTACATTTGTGCCACTTTTGCATCAAAAATTGATGCAAACGCGGCACTAAAAAAGTATAAATCAGGCCCTTAAAGTTGTCTGTGTGAATGACTCCTTGCGAACTATTGTTCACATCTCCTTTTAAGGCCCACTTAAAAGAAACCACCCAACCTGAAATACATTAATGAATACATTAATCAAAAAAGTCAAAAAAACCTTATCTAAATAAGCTCTTGCACAAACTATAACATTCACAATCTCAAAATAAACTAAGCATATGCACTAAAATGCTATCCAGCCTTGAACAACTCTTTGTGAATATGCAACACATGGATTATCTGGAATCTATAATCTACACCCTAATTTAAGTAAAACCTTAACTACAAACAAATCACTGCCAAACCATACCACTGTTAAATAACACTACTACAACCAAAACTGTGATTTAAAATCTTACAGTTTTGAGCAACGTATCTAGAACATGTTTTTCTTTTGATGCTGTTCTGTTATTTTTTAAACTACAAACCCCAGCATGCAAATAAAAAAAATGTTAGACATAATATTTTATCTCAATAAAAAATCAAACAACTTTAATTACAGCAATTAAAAAACATCTGTCCTGCAGAACTGGAACATATTTCAAAATCACCAGAAGAAGCTAAAAATAATTGACTTACCAACATATGTAATCACATTAGATAGTAAATGTTTAAACAATACTTAAAACATACACTATATAACCATTTCAATAACGTTTTTATACAAGGTTAAACATGTTAAAACTAACACATCATAATATTTTATCTCAATACAAAATCAAACAAATTTAATTACAGCAATTAAAAAATATCTGTCCTGCAGAACTGGAACATATTTCAAAATCACCATAAGAAGCTAAAAATAATTGTCATACCAACATAAGTAATCACATTAGATAGTACATGTTTAAACAATACTTAAAACATACACTATATAACCATTTCAATAACGTTTTTATACAATGTTAAACATGTTAAAACTAACACATCATAAATAACTCCAAATTGAAAATTGAACTAATGAAAGTATGTTCTCACTGTTCCAAGGCTCCTGAGTATCCAGAGAAATTCTCTTCAACAGCAAATGATGCACATGTGAATACTAATTTTTTATATATATATATATATATATATATATATATATATATATATATATATATATATATATATATATATATATATATTCATTCACTTGGATCACTCTTTTTGCTTTTTATTACATAAATATAGCTATTTATGTCTAGAAAGAGAATTAAAGTGATGGATGTAACGCTTAAATTATGTCTCAGCTGCTAGTAATCACTCTGGGTAGCATCCCAGTCCATTGTTATTTTGCACACCATGCCACTTCAGTTTGGACCCAGCCATATGCAAATCAATATTGACCCTGCTCTAATGAGAACAGTCTAGCCGAAATTGCTGGGTTAGGTCCTCCCTGAACCAGAACACAAGCAACCAAGAGGAAGTTTTACCATAGTTAGGGCTCATCAGCAAGCTAAAGCTTGGTTCCAGTGATACAGTTTGCACAGGGCCCACACCTGGGAATACCCATTCCACTTAGAGAGACATACTAAATTATACAAATAAATGATGGATGGTATTCTTAAATGAATCTCATCCACTGGTGGTCACCTGGTTCCACAGCTCATTCCATTGTTATTTTGCACACCATGCCAACTCAGTTTGGATCCAGTCATATGCAAATCAGCCTTGACCCTGCAGTCCAGCCTAAACAACCAGGCCGTGTCCTTCCTGAACTGTGATCCAGAACACAGTGTCAGGAACCACATCTGGGCATACCCATCCCACTTAGTGCAATACACTGAAGTAAACAAAACAGTGATGCATGCAACACCTGAATTAATCTCAGTCACTGGTAATCACCGGGGGCCGCATTCAAGTCCATCATTATTTTACACACCATGCCACCACACTTTGGACGTAGCCAAATGCAAATTAGTCTTCACCCTGCTCCAGTGGGTCTAGTGCAGCTCAAACTACCAGGCTAGGTCCTCCCTGAAGCGGAATACAAGCACCCCAGGACCGGTTTTACTCTAGTTAGGGTTCATTATCCAGGCACGCCTTGGTTTCAGTGACACAGTGTGCATGGGACCTCCATCTGGGCATACACGACTCACTTAGGGAGACACACTAAAGTATACAAAAAATGATTGATCAGTGTTTGAATTATTCTCATGCACTAGTAATCATTCAAGGCAGCATCCAAAACCAGCATTATTTTGCACACCATGCCACCTCAATTTGGACACAGTCATCTGCAAATCTGTCTTGATCCATCTCCAATGGGAACAGTACAGCATGAACTGCCAGGCTAGATCCTCCCTAAACCGGAACACAAGCAACCCAGGATTGGTTTCACGCTGTCATGTAGGCTCTCATTATTCTAATGAGATTACTGGATTTTGAGCGGCAGAATCTCCTGCGGTGTGGGAGACTGAGTCTTACCCACTACAGGTGATGCCTGTCGCCCTAAACTGGGTTTTGCTTTGGCTAACTAGCAGTGCCTCATCTCTACCTAAGGGCAGGGATGATTGGGCAGCTGAGCGCATGACATAGTTAATTTCTCAGGGAAATCATGGTCACTCAGGTCTCATCTGTTTCTCTCAGTTACATTAGTCTCACATACACAATGACTAACAGAGGTAGTATATGTTTCAATAAGGGTTTAATGAAGCAACTGCATCTTATATAGCAAATATGTACTGCAATAACCAGGGCGATACAGCATGACAGGATTAGAATTGTGACAAGGAGAGTGAAGCATAGAAATAACACTACCATATTGTCACGAAAGTCAATAGACTAATTCCTACCTAGGCTATAATAGAGCACAGCATGGTAAGCTCTAGTTCTGCCCTTCAGGTTCCCCTGGGAAGACATCATCCGCCAAACCTAAGTAAAGGCCTGAAGTCTGCATAAGCAGCTGTAGCGAAGAGTTCAGCAATCAGCATACAGTTGTGGTTCTCTGGCTGGAATCTCCCTCTAACGTGTAAGGGTCAAGAAAGTGTTTTTATAATAAAACAGCCGATGTTCTAAGAAAATGTCCCTACGCAAGGATGTGTGTTTTTCTATGAATTTCAGAGACAGAACCTTTGCCACGTTCACCGGCAACCTATTTTACTGCAGCCTTGAAAGAAGTACTGAATGAACAAGAATGTCTTGCTTCAGAACGTAGTGCTGGCCTAAGCAAAAACGCTAGATAGAAATAAATAAATCAAGACCATAAAAGTGACTATTACAAGAATAATAAACAAAGCTAGATAAAATATATCTAGGATAAAGTGCACAACGGCAGGCCTAGTATGCTAAAATAGCGTGCATGGAGCTATAACTAAAATGGCTACACAACAACACTACTTAAAGTTCATCTGCCAGCATAGCTTGTTTTCAGTGACACAGTGTGCATGAGACCCATGTCTCGGCATACCTATCTTACTTAGTATGACACATTAAAATATACATAAAAGTGGTGTTTGGAATGTTTAAATTAATCTTAGCCACTGGTAATCACTTAGGACTGCAGCCTAGCCCATCATTATTTTACACACTATGCCACCTCAGTTTGTACCCAGCCATGTGCAAATCAATCTTGACCCTGCTCCGATGGATACAGTCCATCCTGTAAAAGAGGTCCATACGCTCTTTGCCACATGAGCCAGTCATGCATATTTCAGAAACTGGCCACTGCCAAACCTAATGTTCTCTTGTGCTCCCTCTAAGGTGAGAAATAACAATGGACTGGGATATGGCTGAGTGATTACCAGTGGCTGAGAATAAGTCATGCATTCCATCCATCTCTTTTTTGTGTACTTTAGTTTATTTCATATGGAGCTGCAGCTCTAATTCGTAGATCTATAATTAATTAAAAAAATTATGAAGGCTACCATTGCCATTGGAAAAAATTGCTAACAATGCCATAGTTCAAAGACAGCCAATATCAAAGCCATTCAGACGGAAGTGTATTGAAGAGCCTTTGTTCCCAAGCAGAAGCTCTAGGGGTATTATTTTGAGTAGTTTTTCACAAAAGCAAAACAATACATTGGCTGGAAAATCTTGACAAGTGAGGCTAATTGAGCGGATTACAGTAGAAAAGCTTATATGTACCCCGTGTAGCCTCTACTCCAAGTTGATTCCTTCATCAAACTACTGGACAGCATGTTGTAGATGAGCCACCTTGTAGTGCAGCTCCTTAACTGTAACTTCCAACCCACCCTTTTCCGGTTCTTGTTTCAAAGTATCCAATTTGACATTACTGCTTTTACCCACCCACACCAAGTTCACCAATAGGTGATTTAAAACTACGCAAATATGTCTTGGAATCATATATGTGGCTCCTTGCAGTACGTATAGGCATCTGTGCAAAAATACCATCCTGGCCAGTACAGACCTGCCCATTACAGGCAGCTAAAATGTATTCCAAAACTTAATTAAAGGCAGAAAGCCATTTATTACTTTACCCATATTTAGTCTATGACTGTCTGTCTCATTCATTGAAATCCGTTTGCCTAACTATCTCACCCTACGAATGTCTGTTCTCCACACTGCACCGACATCCAGCTCCTGCAATCCCCCAATTGGGCACAATATATATTTAGCACAATTGATATATAGGCTTAAGACATCACCGTATTTAGTTAATGTGTGCTGCTGTTCTGTTTTTAGTATTATTTTTGTGTGTATTTCAGTGGTGTTTTCTCAGTGTTTTCAACACCCTTTGAAATCAGTGCTTATAATTGTTCATTCAGCTGCCTAAACCCACAAAACAGACAAAACCTGTGTTTTTTCCAATGTTTTCTATTGTTCAAAAGAATTTGGTTTTTTTTGCAGTGATTTTGATAACACAAATGTATAATTTAAAGGAGAAGTAAGCAGGGAATGTAGTGTCTTCCCCTTGGCATTGACCCACTGGAATTATGTTAAATGCTTTAAGTATAGAAAGCCATTGTATTGCATTTGCACACTCACATCTCACTACCCTCTCTCACATCTCATTACCTGTCACACTCACTCTGTCTGCCTTACAGAATTATAAATGGATTAAAAGAGCAAGAGTGATACATTGAAATGTTTTAATAAACAAATTCCTGAACACATTTGGGGTCATTCATCCCCTCCTTATCTAATATTATGACAACTCGGCCAACAACACAGTACTTTGTAAAACTTTAAACATTTTTAATTCACCAGATTTATTTGTAGTCCTGTAATCCAAGGCACCTGGAACGTGAAGCTTTAGTCAAGCTCATTGCTGCTTTTCTGCACCTTTGCCTGACTACATTAAGGTGGTGCTGCTGTTCTGTGTATAATCATAGGTGCCACGTGTCCCCAGGACAAATGTCTCACTTGAAGTGAGTCCTGAACTTTTGAAAGACATCACTTTGCATTCTGGGAATTAAAATTTGACTTTTAACATTGCAACTGTGGGCTCAAAAAACCACAGCACTAAAATACAGGTGTGTGAAGGAGGGGTTCATCTGAAGGTACCACACATAACAATGGGGCACTTGGCAGCTATGTGTTTTGTTGGTAAGTGGAAAGTCTTGCATCATAATTTCACCACTATCATATGTGCATGGAAGCAGCCCTGTTTTCACAGGTATCTGTAACTATATCTTGCATTGACATTTTGAAGTCTGGTGTTTAACAAGTCTACACACTTAATGTATGCCTGTTCCCAGACCCAAAGCATGGAATACTTCCCACATGTGGGCCTTACAGACTTAATTAAAGGCTTGTTCAGTGTCAAGCTGAGCCAATACGTACTCATTGTCAGTCATGCCCACCACATGAAGGACTTGTTATCCCCATGAACCAGGTCTAAAATAACTTGACTTCAATAAGTCTATTTACTAGCTCTTTACTGACAATTTTAATATCTACATTTAACATTAATAAGGACGGTACAACTACACTATCTCAGGACATATGCCTGGCTCAGGGATAAGTACAATCTGATCTTCCCTCATGGATTCAGGCAGAATGGCAACTTCATAAGCTTCATTGTATACCTCTAAACCATCACCTTCAGGTGTTTTAGCTTTTGGCATGTCTTTGATTGCTGATATGATTTCCTCTCTACTTAAGGGAGCAGTTAGCATTACTCTCTGGTCAAGGGATAGCCGGCACAGCGCAAGGCTTGCAATGTAAGATGTCATCTTGGAACAGTCAACAGTCTGGTGTTGCATGCATAAGTCTTGCATATGCAGGAAAAATAAACCATTGGTGCCTTCTTGTATATGTATAACCTAACCATGTATATCTCTAAATCTCAATGTAGGGGTATGTGAAGTCTTTCTCTTGAGCAATCGTGCCAGCAACCTGCCAGATTTGTTCCCTTCCTGTCCCGTCTTTATCAATATGCCTTAGTGGTTAATCTTTCAAGTCTGTCCCATACATCAATGAGTGTATTCTTGACAGCTGGTCATTGTGTGATTTTCTGTGAGTTGTAAAGCAGGTCCACTTTCACCTCTTTCAGTCATTTTTCCTGCATATGCAGTGATCTTTCCAGCTCCTTTCTAACCCCATATGATCAGGCCATGAATTCCTACCAGATCACCACTTTCAGTGCTTCCCATTCTACCAAACTACTGTCAATCGTGTTTGAGTTAATTGGGATATTTCACAAAAGTGTTTCCACAATCCATTTAAAAAATAGTGCATCACTAGGGCATCAGCATGCAGGCGCTACAGTCAACATAAGTGGCAACCAAGTGTCATTAGTCTGACAGATACCTGGCCAAATATGTTACTTCTTCAAGTTTGTGACTATAATAGGATTGCACCAGGAAATGATCTAGCCTATTATGTGTGTCTACTATGTGCGCCTACTACGTGTTCCGTAGCTGGCATATGGCATCAATACAATGTAGACGTTAAATGCTGCGCCGTCCACCGATCTATCAAACCTA
Organism: Pleurodeles waltl; assembly: GCF_031143425.1. Taxonomy (NCBI): domain Eukaryota; kingdom Metazoa; phylum Chordata; class Amphibia; order Caudata; family Salamandridae; genus Pleurodeles; species Pleurodeles waltl. Next base: position 562,016,918 of record NC_090445.1, on the reverse strand, counting down.
ACCTCTCTATCATTTCACCTAAACTTTTGGTCATATTAGGATTAGTGCCCTCTTGCTGTGGGTGTCTGTCCAACTCCCCATTCAATACGCAGTAAAAGTCCCCAGCCCACAAATTGTCCGCTTGTACAAACTGGGTCAGCTCCTGCATTAGCCCACCAAAAAGGTCCTCATAACTATGTCCAGGTCATTTACCAAGCATATGGACTGTGAGTTCACTGTTCCCACTAACAGTAAGTATCTTCATTCTGTATCCACTTTGAATTATTCAGTTTTAATTTTAAATGCTATTACCTCTCTAGCATATTTGAAATAACTGCATTTTCTATAGAAGGGCAAAACCTGCACTATACTGTTTGAGGTAAGAAAATATCCTGTGGCATTTTGTAAAATTATTGGGTCCACGGACATTCAAGTCAACATTTTGCCTCCCATTTTGTGACCTTAGGTTTACTTCGGTCGAAAAGCTGTCTCCTCCCATTGCATCCCTCAGCCCTCCATCACTTTTACCTTGCCTACGTGGGTACATTCAGATCTGTCCCTACCTTGCACTATGGGCAACAATTTGCAAAAATGCCAGGGGTAGCACAAGTGTCATCATATACCACTTGACCTTAACTGTGACTCACACATGAATGCTTACATATTCACACACATTCAGACATTCTCGCTCACATAAACACACACTCGCCCACAAGCATGCATACTACATATATTTGAAAGCATTTTTTACTTACCTTAGCTGCCAGATAGGGTCATATTCCAGCTAAGTGAACTCCATTTTTATCACACAAATAGTGAATAATATGTCACCATTTGTGTGATGAAAATGACAGAAAACCAGGAAAGTCGGGCCCCATCTGACGTCCATTAGGACGAGATACCCCTGTGTTCCAAGCAGTGATTTTGACACCTCTGAGGTCAGGGGTTGCAAAGGAATTGCCAAGAGTCACAAAGGGCAAGACAGGAGTCACAGCTGCGACCTCTGGCAACTCCTTAATGACGTCCATGGCTTGGACATAAAAGAACAGTGTAAGATTCAAACTCCCTATGCCCACACTAGAGTAGTGTACCCACACTTCAGTTAAACTTGTTCAACTTAAATAACGCTAGCCCCCTTCAATAGCAAAAACACACCCAAGTAGATAAACAGTAGCCAAAACTAGCTGATTAAAAGGTGGATATCTTCACTCTGACCCCCTGGGTCACAACCCACTGTAAGTGCAGTGAGTTGACCAGTGTGAATCAGAGCTACACGTCTCTTAGCACTCCTTTCACGAGATGCTGCAATTTCTAACTCATCACACTTTGCAAGTTTTGAATTTGACAGTACAGCCTAGCAAGCATTTGTGTAATGCTTTAAACATTCATCCTCCTAAGCATCCCCATGGTCTTAGTAGAAAAAGTTGTGCCCTACCGTTATGTTAGATTCAACAATGAATGTGTCAATCAATTAGGATGCATATCCTTGACACATCTACGTGGGCATCGGTTCCCCTACCCTGGTCAACCTTTACCCAGTACCTAGTTATGTTTTGCTAATCTTGGTAGTCCAGCAACCCAGCCCTATTTTCTCTAATGTTCATAGTTGCACCCATAGTTGAGTGTTAAGAGTCCTCTGCACTGAGTCAGCTAATAGCTGTTGTCTGACTCTTCCGGTGCTTCTTGTGAGGTTCCAACGTCCTGTACCTCAGTTCTACAGGTGTGTAGTCACGGGTTATAAAGACCAAGGGGCCCTTTGCCTCTGAGGCAGAGTCACCCTCCAGAGAGACTGATCTGTTTAAAAGAGTCGCTCCACCGCTCCTCTTATCCACTCCAGCCACTCCCAAGTGTTCTCTGGGGTGGTGAAAAAAGTGCACATTCCCATCAGGTTGAATACAGAGTTTAGCTGGAAGCATAAGACTATACGGGACATTTAAACCTCTTATTCTTTTTATTGCCAGGAAGGTTTTCTGTCAGTTCTGAACTTTCTTAGTATAGTCAGGGAAGATGAAGATGGAAGTGTTTCCATATTGTGATGGCCCTGATTTACTTACGTGCTGCAATATGGCATCCCGGTGTACTCAATTAAGGTGTTGGACAACATATTGAGTTGTAAATATCGTGAGAGAGAAATGTCTAAAATAAAATATTGTGATGCATAAATATAGTGATGTAAGAATATCGTTCACAAGAATGACATTTTCTGAGGTAAGTAATACAATTGTAAATAATATCTATGCTTTTAAAATAATTGTCAGCAATTTAGTGGTTGAAAATATATTGTTTCAATTATTTGAATCTGTTTTAGTTGATATATTAATTTTATGTGTGACTCTTGTTTATATAAAGGATTTTATTATGTTTTTAATTTATAGCATGTAATTGTGATTTAGAATTTCTAATTTAATTTGTAATTGTAATTTATAGTTCTGTTGCAGGTTGTTGGGTGTGTAGGGTGATGGGGTGTGAAGTTAATTATGTAATATTTAATTATGAATTGTTTAATGCTTTTTATTTTATTATATGATAGATATTTATTATGTTAATTATGTAATTCTGATTTATTTTTCTTATATATTTTATGCTGGCTGTTAGGTCTGTAGGATTAGAGTGTGGGAAGTTAATTAATTAATAGCTAATTCTTATTTGTTAATTATTTAATGGATTTCTAATTATGTCAAATATGAACTACTTATTTATTTCACTTATATTTTAGCTGTGGTATGCTGTGTTTGTAAGGGGTATAGCGTAGGAAGTTAAGTAATAATTAACTAACTATTAACTGTTTATAAATTAATGATTTAATTGAATTTTAAATACATAATTATGGAATAATTATTAATTTTAATTGTATTTTAGTAATTGTTAATAAACAAATATTTATCAACAGTAAATTATTTAACTGGTTTTAAATATGTAAATTATGAAATACATATTTTTTGTTATATTTTTAGGCAGAGGCTGCTAGGTTTGTAGAGGTACAGGATGAAAAGTTAATTAATAATTGAATAACAATTATTTATTAATTGATAATTGTTAGATAGCAAAAATGTAAATTGATTGTTTTTAATTTAATGCATAAATATTTGTTCATGTTAATTAATATTTGTTATATAAGGAGTTTAATATTTTTTTACATTCACAAGGTTACTCATATATGTAATGGTTTTGAAGTGAAGTACTTTCCCCATGCTTGCTTAGACTGCAGAAAAAGAATAGTAAAATTAACCCCTCTAAAGTCCAACACTTTCCTTACTGTTGCGCTCTTTGGAGTGGTAATAGTAAATTTCACCCCTCTGAAATCCAAAATGTTCCCTACTGTGAGCTGTTTGGAATGAGAATAGTATATGTAACCTCTCTAAAGTCCAACACTTTTCCTACTGTTATTTAGACTAGATTGGGAATAGTAAATTTCACCCATCTGAAATCCGATTCTTTCCCTACAGTTGTGCTGGTTGTAGTGGGAATAGTAAATTTTATCCCTCCGAAGACCAACACTTATGCTACTGTAATGCTCTTTGCAGTGGGAACAGTAAAGTTAACCCCTCCAAAATCCAAGTTTTCCGTGATATTGCATAGACTGTAGTAGGAATAGTACATTTTACCCCTCCAAAGTCCAGTTCTTTCCCTACTGTAGAGGTGTTTGGAGTTGGAATAGTCAATATCACTCCATCGAAATCTAATGCCTTTTCTACTGTACGCTGCTTAGATTGGGAATTGTAAATGTAACCCCTTCAAAGTCCAACACTTTCCCTACCGTTGCTTAGACTAGAGTGGGAAAAGTACATTTAACCCCTCTGAAGTCCAACTCTTTCAGAGCTGTGCCTCTGTAATTCTGGAATCCCCTTCAGAGCAGGGCCCTTGGTGCAGCAACTGGTGAGAGGGGAATCCAAGGCCACCATGAGTGCTATCACCTCCAGTGCGGGTGGAATGGCAGCCACCCCACATCTGCCAACCAGCATCTCTGTAATTCACCCCGTGAAGTCATCTAGTTCTTCCATTGTGGCCCCTCTTGCTGAAAAAGCCCAGTGCCAAAGGCAGCCTCCCTCTGGTCGGAAAGGCACAACTTCTCTTGCAGCTAGGTCATACCTGTCTTTTCTGTCTCTCCATGGACCAAGTCGGGGTGTCTCACCCCGAGATTGCCACCCTCACCTTTTCGTCCGATGGGATTGGGGCACAACTTTCAGGAGGATCAAGGATGACACAGGCACCAATCACCCAGCTTGTGTTCCTCCAAGGTCACTGCCACTCCGGTCTTGGGTGGCACAGGCTGCATCTCACCAAAGTATGTCCAACGCTCCCCTTGCTTCACACCTACCCTACCACTTTAAGAATTTTTGGTTTGAGGTTTTTTAGGCCACAACAACTTCAATAACGAATGCATACCCTTTCAGTGCACCAATGGGTTATTGGGTGAAGGTCAACAGCAGTATTATAGCTCCTGGTGCAGAGCTTGTAACAAGCGCAGCTAGTCGACCATGTTACCAGGCCCAGCAGCCCCCTCTTCTGTATGGATGACATAAAGGATATGAGTAACCTGCACAGAAAAGTTGGCATTCTAGAACTGCCTCTGTGTCAAATGAGGTCTAATTACTGAAAAGATGTTCTGGACAGCAGTAGGCGCAGTTTCTAACTCAGGATTCCTATTAGCTCAAAATGTTAACGGGTCATCTGTAGATTACAACATAGGACTAAGCTATTTCTTAAGGAAATGTTCTGGTCCATTTCTTTGTAGTCAATGTGTGAAACTCTGAAACTCAAGAGTGCCCTAAAGACTGAAGCTAAGAGTAAACTTACATTTCTTTATAGATTCAACTATTTGGAACATGACTGATGCTGTAAAATATTGTTTATAATTGAAAGGGAAATTATGGAAAAGTTTGTTTAAATTAGGAAAGGAGTATCTTATGAAGAGCCCAGGGTGAATTTGTGGCTTACATAGGGTGTTTCATAAAGCATTAGTGTCCTTCATTCAGAAATTGCATATTGTATACTCAGCACCTTTCCCCTCTAGACGCTGTGCCTAGAGATGCATACCTAGGAAAGACTGAACAGCATGATTTTTTAAAATAATTTAAAGAATAATGTATTCTTTACATTGCATGCATTGAAATGTTGGTGGCCTCTTTAGAAACATGGAATTCTAGGACCTAGGCAACTCAAAAACTGAAGACAGCTATCACAGATATTGAAAGTGATTTTCAACACTGTAAGAATGTAGTGTTTTCAGTGGTAAACACCCGGAACCACAACAACGTTGTTAACGCAAGGGTGTAGGAAGTTGGCTCTGTATGTACTATTTCAAAGTAAGAAATAGCATGCACAGAGTCCAAGGGTTCCCCTTAGAGGTAAGATAGTGGCAAAAAGAGATAATTCTAATGCTCTATTTGTGGTAGTGTGGTCGAGCAGTAGGCTTATCAGAGGGTAGTGTTAAGGATTTGTTGTACACACACAGGCAATAAATGAGGAACACACACTCAAAGACAATACCAGGCCAATAGGTTTTTGTATAGAAACATATATTTTCTTAGTTTATTTTAAGAACCACAGGGTCAAGATTTACAAGTAATACTTTAAATGAAAGGTATTTCACTTAGGTAACTTAGGAACTTTGAATCAGCAAAATAGCATGTACAGTTTTCACAAAAATGGCAATAAGCTATTTTAAAACTAGACAGTGCAATTTTCAACAGTTCCTGTGGGAGGTAAGTGTTTGTTAGTTTTGCAGGTAAGTAAACCACCTACAGGGTTCAAAGTTGGGTCCAAGGTAGCCCACCGTTGGGGGTTCAGGGCAACCCCAAAGTTACCACACCAGCACCTCAGGGCCGGTCAGGTGCAGAGGTCAAAGTGGTGCCCAAAACACATAGGCTTCAATGGAGAAGGGGGTGCCCCGGTTCCAGTCTGCCAGCAGGTAAGTACCTGCGTCTTCGGAGGGCAGACCAGGGGGGTTTTGTAGGGCACCGGGGGACACAAGTCAGCACAAAAAGTACACCCTCAGCGGCACGGGGGCAGCCGGGTGCAGAGTGCAAACAGGCGTCGGGTTTGCAATGGAGTTCAATGGGAGACCAAGGGGTCTCTTCAGCGAAGCAGGCAGGCAAGGGGGGGGGGGCTCCTCGGAGTAGCCACCACCTAGACAAGGGACAGGGCCACCTGGGGGTCGCTTCTGCACTGAAGGTTGGATCCTTCAGGTCCTGGGGGCTGCGGGTGCAGTGTCTTTACCAGGCGTTGGGTTCTTAGAAGCAGGCAGTCGCGGTCAGGGGGAGCCTCTGGATTCCCTCTGCAGGCATCGCTCAGGGGGGTCAACTCTTGCTACTCACAGGGTCGCAGTCGCCAGGGAGTCCTCCCTGTAGTGTTGTTTCTCCACAGGTCGAGCCGGGGGCGTCGGGTGCAGAGTGCAAAGTCTCACGCTTCCGGCGGGAAACGTGTTGTCTTTAAAAGTTGCTTCTTTGTTGCAAAGATGTTTCTTCTTTGGAGCAGAGCCGCTTTCCTCGGGAGTTCTTGGTCCTTTTAGATGCAGGGTAGTCCTCTGAGGCTTCAGAGGTCTCTGGACCCTGTGGAACGCGTCACTGTTGCAGTTTTTCTTGAAGTGGGGAGACAGGCCGGTAGGGCTGGGGCCAAAGCAGTTGGTGTCTCCGTCTTCTCTGCAGGACTTCAGGTCAGAAGTCCTTCTTCATCTTCAGGTTGCAGGAATCTATCTTGCTAGGTTCTGGGAGCCCCTAAATACTCAATTTAGGGGTGTGTTTAGGTCTGGGGGGTTAGTAGCCAATGGCTACTAGCCCTGAGGGTGGCTACACCCTCTTTGTGTCTCCTCCCTGAGGGGAGGGGGGCACATCCCTAATCCATATGGGTGAATCCTCCATCTGCAAGATGGAGGATTTCTAAAAGTCAGAGTCACCTCAGCTCAGGACACCTTAGGGGCTGTCCTGACTGGCCAGTGACTCCTCCTTGTTTTTCTCATTATCTCCTCCGGCCTTGCTGCCAAAAGTGGGGCTGTGGCCGGAGGGGGCGGGCATCTCCAGTAGCTGGAGTGCCCTGGGGTGCTGTAACAAAGGGGGTGAGCCTTTGAGGCTCACTGCCAGGTGTTACAGTTCCTGCAGGGGGAGGTGAGAAGCACCTCCACCCAGTACAGGCTTTGTTACTAGCCACAGAGTGACAAGGGCACTCTCCCCATGTGGCCAGCAACATGTCTGGTGTGTGGCAGGCTGGTAAAACTAGTCAGCCCACACTGGAAGTCGGGTATGTTTTCAGGGGGCATCTCTAAGATGCCCTCTGGGGTGTATTTCACAATAAAATGTACACTGGAATCAGTGTGCATTTATTGTGCTAAGAGGTTTGATACCAAACTTCCCAGTTTTCAGTGTAGCCATTATGGTGCTGGGGAGTTCGTGTATGACAGACTCCCAGACCATATACCCTTATGGCTACCCTGCTCTTACAATGTCTAAGGTTTTGCTTAGACACTGTAGGGGCATAGTGCTCATGCACCTATGCCCTCACCTATGGTATAGTGCAGCCTGCCTTAGGGCTGTAAGGCCTGCTAGAGGGGTGACATACCTATGCCATAGGCAGTGTGAGGTTGGCATGGCACCCTGAGGGGAGTGCCATGCCGACTTAGTCATTTTCTCCCCACCAGCACACACAAGCTGGCAAGCAGTGTGTCTGTGCTGAGTGAGGGGTCTCCAGGGTGGCATAAGTCATGCTGCAGCCCTTAGAGACCTTCTATGGCATCAGGGCCCTTGGTACCAGGGGTACCAGTTACAAGGGACTTACCTGGATGCCAGGGTGTGTGAATTGTGGAAACAAAGGTACAGGTTAGGGAAAGAACACTGGTGCTGGGGCCTGGTTAGCAGGCCTCAGCACACTTTCAAATCATAACTTGGCATCAGCAAAGGCAAAAAGTCAGGGGTAACCATGCCAAGGAGGCATTTCCTTACAAAGGGGAACAACTCTTGCGTGACCAATGACTCCTTTTTTCTCTGCCTTAACCACGTATGTGCTGAACAACGCACATGTGTAGTTAAGGCAGAGAAAAAGGGAGTCAGCATCGGGAGAGGACGCAGCCAGGTAAGTGGGGCTGGGTGGTAGGTTTTTTTTTGGGGGCGGGCTGCAGGGTCAGGATAATTTTGCTTTTAGAGGCGGGTGGGGGTAATTTTGTATTTAGGGCAGGTGGAGGGGCAGGTTTTTAGGGGTGGGGTGGGGCTTGGGGTAATTATGTTTTTAGGGGCAGGGGTGGGGGCTGGGGTAATTTTGTATTTAGGGTGGATGGGGTGGGTTTTTAGGGGCGGGTGGAGGGTCAGGGTAATTTTGTATTTAGGGTGGGTCGGTTTTGGGGAGGGGTGGGTCGTTGTAATTTTGTTTTCAGGGGTAGTTTTATTTTTGGGGTCGGGGTTGCTTATTTTTAGGGTGGGTGGAGGGTTGTGTTATGTTTTCAGGGCTCAGGGTGGGTGGAGGTATAGGGGTAGTTTTTAGGGGCAGGTGGGGTTGTCAGGTTGTTTTATTACTGGGGTGGGTGGGGGTCGGGCAGTTTTATTTTGTAGGTGGTGGTAGGGGTAGTTTTATTTTTAGGGCACGTGGGGGTCATGGTAGATTTATTTTTAGGGCATGGTGGGGGTCAGGGTAATTTTGATTTTAGGGGTGGGGTAGTTTTTTTTGCAGTGGGGTCAGTTGTTTTTAGGGAGGGTTGGGGGATCAGGGTAGGGTTTAGGGCTCGGGCTGGGTGGGTGGGTGGTGTCAGGGTAGTTTTTAGAGGCGGGTTGGGTGTCTGGGTAGTTTTATTTTTAGTGCGGGTGGGGGATCGGGTTTGGTGTATTTTTAGGGCAGGTGAGGGGATGGTATGCAAAAACCACGCATGCCGTTCCACACATGCCTTTACATTGAAAAATCGTTGTATAGGCATGCGTGGTAAAGGCATTTGTGGAAACAATCCAGTCATTGTTCCGACCAAGTTGTTCAAGAATGCGTGGTTGGCGCATGTTTTGTTCCATCATACATCTGTTTTCAGCTGGTAAAGGGCCCAGTCTGGTGACAGGCACCATGTAAATACAGCTGTTGAGTCCCACCTTCCATCGAACAATGCTTGGCACGTCTGCAGCCCTCCAGTTCTGAGCACTGCCTTTCTTGGCTAGTGCCAATGCTAATCCCAAGAAGGTCAGTTGGTATCTGTTAGACTTTATGGGCCTCATTACGAGTTTGGCGATTGGCTCGCAGGGAGGACGCCACTATCATATCGTTGGGATCCACCTCAAGCATACTGCAATGTTCCTGTAGGGCTGACCGGTAGGAACATTCTACGATACCGCAGCACACCAGTGCCATCGGAATGCGCACTGTCTGCAGTGCAAACAGTGCACATTCTAATGGTGCTGGGCAGGGGGGCCGCTGCACTGCCCACCAATGCCATGGGCAGTGCAGGGACCCCCCGGCACTGGCTTTCTGCCAGAATTTCCATAGTGGGGTCCCTGCCATGGAAAGGCTGGCGGAAAGTTGAGTTGTAATCAGCCAGGCGGTGCTGAGCTCAGCACTGCCCTGGCTGAGTACAACTCCAACCACTGTCACCCCGTAAAGACCCATGTTCTGGACCAGGATGGAGGTCCCCTGAGGGTTCGCCAGCCAGTGTGGAGGTCAGACCACCAAAATTGCGGCGATCCAACCATCACCATGAGGCTGGCGGTCCGTGGACCACCAGCCTCGAAATGAGGCCCTAAATTTTATAGAACATCCAGAGAGCCATCTGAGGATTTAGTTCAATCTAGTGGGCTATCCCTATCAACAGGGCCTGTGTTCCCTCATCCCTAAAAACCTGAATTATTCTACAGCTCCACACCTTACAAAAAGCTCTCTTCTGCACTTGGCATCTGAAGCACTGCACGGGGGAGTCCCTTTGTATCTGCCACAGTCATCCTCTGGTAAAGCAGATGTGAAGCAGATTGTTAAATTGTATTAGTTAGTACTGTGCTGAGGTAGCGGCTTCTTGGGGGGACTTGGAGGCAGCTCACCAATTCTCCTATTCAAAAGCCCCAGATATGCCTCTGCAAACATGCAAGAGTGTGTGTTTGACAAGTCATCTATACATTCTGGACATTTTTTGGTCTGTGAGCACATTAATAGTGAATTTTGCCTCTCATGGGTGGAAATTGAAATGTATATCATGTCTACATTTAGCAGATATGATGATAGGACATATCTAAGTCACAAATAACAAATGAATTGTTTTTTACAAGTCTGAACTCCGCTTCAAGCTCTGCAAAGGATTTCATATTAGTTTGAGTGACTACGGCTCCCTCTGTGGAGACTCCCAGTTTGTCCAACTCTTCAAACCCCTTCAGTGCTGTTAACTGAAGAATTTGCACACTTCCCCATAACATGGTCTCCCTAGTCATTATCTCTTGCCATTGCAATGTAGCCTTAGAAATCCTCTATGTTTGAATGGCCACACAGGTGGCTAGAGGGTTATTGCTGCAGGCTTCTTCCATATAAGAAATGAAGAAGAGAGTGATCCCTCAACATTCATTGCCCTCTTTGAAACACTGGATCTGTATTGGAGGCAAACAATGAGTTGTTAATAACTGTTAAATGTGCAGTTTTGAAATAGGAATCAAAGCCTGCCATGTCCTGGCTCTCTTCAAATGTTGCCTTCCAACACTTAACATTCAAGACTTTGGATACCCCAGTTTTCGACATCATTCAAGATAGCCATTTAAAGAAGTAGGGGAGATTCTATAAGGGAAGTTCTGCACAGCATATGAGATTTGAGGCAATGCCACAATTGTAATATGTGCTACCCTGCCATCAAAGACAATGGTAAAGGCCCCAGTGGAGAAGGTCTCTCTTTAACCTGTATATCACAGGGGAAATATTATCTCTCAACTTCTGTGATTTCTGCAGTTTGATAGGTATCCCAAGATACTGAAAGTCCTCATTAGCCACCTTCCAGGGAGATCGCAAAGTTCAAGTCCTTACGTTCTTTGGATCAGTGGCCAAAAGTATAACAGACTTGTGTTAGTTCGTCTTAAGCTCTGAGTAAGACCCAGACTTGTTTGCTGTCTATTTTACTCTTCTAGCTCATTGGTTAGGTTAGAGGTGCAAAGGAAGATCATCTGCATACAGGGAATTCTGAGCTTCAAACTCCATTGGTCACCAAAAGCTATTGGAACCCTCTTTCAGATCTAGCCAGGTTGCCAAATGCTCATATGTCGCAATAGGAGGCAGCACTGATGCTCACCCTGATAATAATAAAGGAGCTAACTAGGACTCTATTTACTTACACTCACACAGTAGGGTCCTTATATAGCAGGGGGACTTATAATATGAAATGTGGACAGATATCCATCTGGGAAAGTAGAAGTAACTTGTTATCCCAGGCTACATTGTCATAGGCCTTTTCAAATTCTATAGGAAGCATTGTAAGGGGGTCATGGGGACTTTTTGCCAACACCACAGTGTCAAATAGAACTGTATATTGTGATGCATGGACCTATACAACATAAATTTGCTTTGTCCAGAATGAATTAACATGTGAATTACTGTGAATAGGTGAATCGCAAAAGCTTTGGACAGGATATTTACCTTAATATTAATGAGAGCTATTGATCTCTAAGAACCACCGCAAACTGTCTGAGCTTTGTGCTGGTGACTGTTCTGTTCAAACTTCCAGGGAATGCTTCCACTCCCCTTGTCACAAGAAGCATTGTATGGAGAGCTTGGGTGACTGACCCATACAAAGTGCTTAAAGAATTCTAGGGAATTCACTGGGTCTCAGAATTTTCCCCGATTGTAACTAACTAGGAGCTCCTGAAATCTCCTCTGGAGTCAAGGCCTGGTCTACAGTATCTCTTTCAAATTCTGAGATGTCCGGCAGTTGAAGGTTCTCCGCAAATGCTTGTAGTGTCAAGTAAAGGTTGGCATTTTCAGACTGTGAAGTGTGCTGTAGAATGCCATAAGTTCCTGGGCTAACATGCATTGATCTACTAGGTAGGCCATCCAGGAGGTGCTTAATACCTCACCTACATGTTTGATATCTTTCTCCGTTTGACTTAGTCAGTCTGGTTCTATTGCACATACAACCTCTGTGATGTGATACAGGTAACCTTTGCCTGGCTCTTAAGTATTTGTTGGAATTGAATTTTCACTTTTCACATCTGAAGAAGCACCTTCTTTGAGCTTTTGTATTGAAACAAAGCCTCCACACACAAAGGTGATTCCAAACAATCTCAATCACCTTGTCATGCTTAGGCTTTGAAATGTATCTCAAGGACCTGCCCCATACAATGGGATTGATGACGTCCCATAAAGGGACTTTACAGACCCTTTCTTCATCTGAAAATATGTCTTTTCTTATGGTTTCTCAGAAATCCGCTTTAGTTAGCTGTGGGGATTTAGCCTCCACATGCCTTAGTGTTCAAGATGTCCTCCCCTCAGGGTTACCTTTTACTGGTGCATGGTCTGAGAGCTGATTTCACATGTATGTACACCCGTGTTCCAATCAATTTATCCATGTCCACTAAGGGGATAAAAAAGTAGTCAATGTGGGAAAACCACTTACGGACACCAGAGAAGGAAGGTCAGGCATTTTCTGTTGGTTTTTGATGCCACTAGACATTGCACAATTTATAGGCAGTTTCAAACATAGTCAGACTTGTCTGTCTCGCCTCAGGGACACAGAATTATATGAATCTAGGAATTCTCTTATCGATCACTCCACTGAAGTTCCTTTCCAACATAATGAGCCCTTATGTGTCCTTCAGTAATGTTGATCCTAACATGCGGGAACAAGGATTCCATGATTGTGGGATATACACATCAAGAAGGTTACTGTTTTTCTGTGTAAAAACCCAAATACCATCACATATTGACTCAAATGGTAAAGCCATGTATGTTGAACCTTGATCAGAAAGTGGCACCTAAACTCCTTGAGCCACTTGTCAGGCCTGGTGGAATTGCTGAGCCAAACCTTTTTCTGCTCAAGAACCCACAGTGACAGATCAAGATCCTGGTATGGAAGGTCACCCTAATCAGGCAAAAGCACCTTTGGGTTCCCAAAGTAAACTCAACACAAGATCAAACTTTCAACATTAAATGATGAGATACTATGCACTTTTTAGTATCAGAGGCCTCTGCAGCTTGGCATCTTGAGTGCTGACCTTTTGTGTGTAGACGGCTTTGTATTATCATCCTTTTTGTGCCCAGACTTGTGTACCCCAAACCAGACTATAGTTTTGTCAACTTAACTGCACTTTGAGGTCCTATTTGTTGTCATTCCGTAAGGCACCCAGATTATGGTTTCACATTTTGTCTTTTCCTGTAGTACCTTCAACTTTCTTTCAGTCTTGCTTCGTTAGGCCAGAGGTGCTGGTGGGGATCTAGTTGCAGTCTCGAGCCCAGGCTTGTGTCATATCACCCCTATATCCAGCTCCATACTTCTTCCAATATTCAAAAAATATATCAATTGGCCCGGAAGATAACATTTAGTTTTCAATGATAAAGCAGCATAACATGAAAGGTCTTTGAGCGGAATTTAGTTTTACCCCCCCACAAGGGATTTTTGTGCGCATTAGTTGCACCTATTTGGTATTACCTGGGAATGCTGTGATGTAGTGAGAGTCATACTTGACAGAATCTTGTTCCTGTATTATGAGTAGGATCTTGTCTTTGTCTTTTTAGTTAATTATTTATTTAGCTTGTCATGAGCCCAGAGGACTTTGGTGCTTCTGCAAAAGCACATGGTAGGGCCTGAGGTGGGATGAGGTGGGCTACCATAGTCTGCAGTTGTCTGATGGAGCCCTTCCGATCATAATTGCTGCCCTCAGCCACTGTCATTCAATCCACCACATTCCTTAGGTCCTGACATAGAAGAGTTACATCTAATCCCACCTTCTCGATTTTCCTTCAGACTTCCAAACAGGAAGATTTATGTGCCTATAGGATTACCTTCTTGGAAGAGCATGGCCCCAGCTGGTCACCCTCAAATCACTTGGTCCTTCATTGATACCCACTGGCTTTGTGGCCACTGCATCAGGTTTAGACAAATTGTCAAGCTTTCTTTGGTTCGGATTATGAGCATTTTTGCCTTTAGGCATGATTCTACTGGTGGTCAATATCAAGTTAGGTACTGCCATTCCAATAAATGCATCCCTTGTTAATATTTCAGAGATGGTAAATGTAGGGACTGCTCTGTTTCCTCTCATTGTATGAGGTGAGGTGGTGCAACAGCCAGTCAGCCCCACCCACAGGATCTGAGACAAGTATTCCACACTCAGCAAATTAAGGAAGGTAGTAGAAGGGAGTGAGGTGCAATGCAGGGGCTCCCCGATCTATCAGTCTTCTATACACCCTGGCCACCCACTGTGAAAGTGTGTCTCTCTCACCATAATGCAAGTGCACCCTCTCTCTGCTACTGCCAAATGGAGGACAGTCTTCAGCTTGCCATCATACAACCTCCGTAACCTCCGTTCATAGGCAAGTACAGCCAGGGATTATTGGCAATATTTTCTTTAGAGCGAATAGGTCGCCACCAAAGAAATGGCCTTTAAGGCAGAGGCCATTGTGCAACCGTAATGGCAGTGGGCAGGTTAGCAGAACAAAACATTCTTATCCTACAGTCTTAAAAGTTCTGGCTACATCCTTCGGTGAGTCCTTGCACTCAGTCACCTGGTCCTCATTTAATAACTGCTGATCCACCATATTACTCTTACTCTCGTTCACCTACTAGCCACTATCAGCCGTTCCCAGGCCGTTGGCCCTCTTCCACCTTTCACATCCCCGGTCGGTCATTGAAGAGGAGCAGAGAGCAAACCTAGTTTCATCAAATTTGCTTTGCAGGCAACAGGAGAGGCATCGACCACGTCCACCTGCAGACACACCGATATGGTTCTTTCTGCTTCAGCACTGCTACATCTTCATACTCTTCCAAAGTCCATCCTGTTCAACCCCCATAGCCATATTCCATAAGATGACCTTAAGGAGACCACCAGAATACCCTGTCAACCTCCGTTGTTGGTCCAGAATAGCCTTTCTGGCCCACTGTATTCCCCAGGATGCTGTTACATTGCGAGGAGCCATTACTATGCTCCTGGCGTGCTGCTCCTTGTTTGCTTTCAAGCTGGTGAAGATCCCCCCACTCACTCCTTGAGGGTTGTCGTCTGGATCGGTGAATGGCCAGATCATCAGGGAAGCACGCATTCTGCCCTCATTAGTGAGACCATGCATTACCCGTAGCTGCTACCATCTTGTTGCTCTGGTCACGCTGCAGCATCCCTACTGGCACAGCAGCCATGTCTGTCCTTTATGCTGGAAAACTACTGCATTGGCAGAGGTCCATCACTGTGAGCAACATTTCATTCCTCACTGTCTCTGCTGCTGAGTCAGTGCTACTTGCACGCCCTCTGTTCTGCAGCTTGCTCCCTGCCTACAGCCTAGTAAATGTGGAGCGGCAGGAGCACAAGCAGCCAGTGCAGATGCTGGTTTCTCAGTTTTGATCCTCTGGTTATAGGGCCCCACACCTCAGCCTCTAAAGTAGGATATTTTGGTGCTCAGCCACTCCAAAGTGCAGAGCCATCTTGTCTAGGTATGCCACTCCCCTCTACAGTTATTTTGAAAAGATGTACCCCAGCGTTCATTTTATGTTTAAAAAATGCAGTAAATTGAAACTGCATGATTTCTTTAAGTACATAATAGTGTGCATCTTTAGCAAACAGATGCCACAGTGTAACAAGCAATGGATCTGTCAATAGGCCTGTGTCATTTTTGTTAGGAGAATGATTTGCTAATAACTGGGCAACTTTGTGTGTGTTGCCTCTCTGCTGCCCTTCACAAAACTGTTTGGGCTATATTAATATACAGTAGATGCAGGGAGTAGGGTGCCTTTTGCGAATGGACTGCTTAGCAGAATTAAGCTGTAGCCTCAAAGGAGTCGGATTAAGTTTGCCCTGCAATTGGTGAACCTAAAAGACATATGCTGCAAAACATTGCAGAGTAGATGTTTTAGACAAAGAGCATCTTTAAGTAAGCCTATGTATGTGTGTTTTGTTTTGTGAACAATAAAAGCCTTAAATGTAACTTGTTATCATGACAGCAGAGTAAAACAAATAAACTTGAAAGGGTGATTAATGAATAGCACTGTGTGCCTTCAAATAGCAAACACTTCCTAAACAAAATGGAACATAAATGAACAATTAAAATGTTGGTGTTTCAACAAGGTAAATACATCAAAGAACACATATAAGATCTCAATTACAAGTTACACATTGTGTTGCATTTGAATATAACAAAAGGGTTGCTTGATGCCTCATCACCAAAACATAATGGTACAGAACTTGAATGATGTAACCATCCACGATATGCCATGGTCTAGATGTACAGCCCATCCAAGCACTTGCAAAACTCAAAAAATACATACATGCCTTTAGCTAAAGTGGCTGACCAAAAACACACACTATCTTTTTACTTCTTGTTGTACATGTTTGAAGAATTGATGACATGAAATCATCCATACTGCTTAAGCTGTCAATAGCCAGACCTAATAAAAACCACACACCACATAAATTGCTTATGCATTCTGCTTTACCACTATGTGCTTGGAAACATATTTGCTACTGAATACATGACATGGATGTTCATAATATGACATGAAACTGATTTTAGGTCTAGATGTAGAGTTCATCCAAGCAATTGCAAAACTGAAAAACACATGAAAACCTATGGCCAAAGTGGCTGACCCAAAGCACATGCTCTCTTTTTATTTTACTTCTTATTGTTCAGTTTTGGACAGTTGGTAACATGACATCCTCCACTTAGCTAAAGCCTGTCCTTGGGCATACATAATAAAAAGACACCATATCAATCGCTCATGCATTCTGTTTTACTAATATCTAGGTGCGAACAGATTAGTTCCTAAATACCTGACATGGCTTGACATAACATAAAACTGATTTAAACCATTTATGGTTCAAACGGGGATAAAAGCAGCTTGAACTGAAAAAAGATTCAGTAAGATTGACTTTTAAACGAATTATCCAAAAATTATTTAAGCACACTTATCTTGGGGTAAGGCATAAAAGAGCAAATCCAGGGCTATCCTGCAGGTTTGTGTGAGCGCGTGATTAATTAAAACAGCATGGTTGGTAGAATGAGCCCAGCATCATAAACGTCAACAGGAATGTAATGCGCCTGCTTAAATTGCCAGTTGAGTCTTGGGTGCCTCGCGTACGTTTATGTTGTTCAAGCAGTTCAAAGTACGTCGTTTTTTTTTTTAGCTCTAACACGTACACTGGCTGGAGGTCTGATGCAGCCATTAGAATGTGCATTGAGGGCTGATAGCGCGTCCAGTCTTTATAAATTACTTGTACTTGGACACGCTGGAGGTCGGTGAACCTTTTAACCGAATTGGGTTCTCCTCATCCAAGAATAGTCAGATCACTCGAATCAATAATCAATAACCATTATAATCAATACTAAATACTCAATTAATAGATCAAACAACACATTAGGAATTAATAACAATCATTATTTAGACGCACCATGACCTTTCAGTCATGAATAACCACACCAGTTTATTAAAGTTAATGAGTTTATTTCCCTATATTAACAAAGCTAACACAATATATGTAAGTCTCAAAATCAAATGATATACGTATACGAACATTACTAGCTGTCCATAGCGACGGAAGAAACGCAATCTACGCAAAATCTGGATTATAATGCACTCGGTTATAGCAATGCAAATCACTAATATAAGTAACTGAATTTGACTAATTGCATGCATTGGTCAGCATAACAAGATTTCAATTCAGCATGGTGCATCGAGTGAATACCTCAACTAACCTCTAATTAGCATTGGCATGTAGGGCTTCATGCAAAACGAATTTAGTCAACACAAATTTAGAAAACGTCTAGCTTGGGCTCTGTCAAAATAAGCAGTTGGTACCTAAGAAGGAAAACATAATGCATAACACAATTATCCTTTCATAATTACCAAATACAATCAGCATTCAAGATAAGTCTTCGTCCTTCAGGTACCGGTTCGGTCAGCATGGGGCAGATTTCAAAGAGGCAAAGTTAAAGCGAGTTTCCTTGTGGCAGCAAGGAAAATGGGGCAAAAGTTACTGCATGGACAAGACGGGGCAAAATTAAAGTTAAAGTCTCTAGGGTGAGAATTCTTAAAGTCTCTTTCTCTGCGACAGAGAAAAGTCATCAAAGTGTCATTTAAAAAGGCATCTTGAATCTGGCTTCAAAATGGCATCAAAGAAAATGGCTGACTTCTCTTTGTCCGGTGGGTTTAAGTACGAAACATTCCAAATTCTTCAGGGTCTTCCATTGGAGGGTTCATAGGGTGGCTTCCTTTTGACCAATGAATAGTGTATTTCTCTTAGTACTCATTTATGCATCAGGTGTCCTTGGAGCCTTGGAACACAAGTTGCTACAAAGTTTGCCAATTAATTCTATATCAGTGTCTTCATTGTCTGCACCTGCAGAAACTGACCTTGCTTCAAAGGGGCTGAAACTAGCCTAGCACAAAACCTTGAGATAAGTGTATTAGTCATTTCTACTGGAAAAATACAACCTTAGAGTTAAAATACATTTTTGTTAATACAAGTGAAAACCACGCAGTCAAAATTTGATACCAGGCAACAAGGCCAAAGCCTCTGCTAAATTTAAGCTAAGCATATAACAGTTTCAACAAGAAAATCATAGAATACATTTGCAATTATGACGGATTACTACATTATTGATTCTTCATGATTAATTAAGCTCGTTTATAATAATGGCGAACTACCTCGTGGGCACATTTTCCCATGTACATTATTTTTCTTTACTAAAATCACACTACCTTATACGATTTTGTTACATGATATATGAATATTTGTTAGGCTTTCTTTTTCTGCTTCATCAGGGCTCAGGAGTTTGCGCTGCATTGTGCTGGGGTACACAGGACTTACAACCAGTAGGTATTACTATCGACTGGGTCTTGGCAATGATTTCATATTCACAGTGCGTGAGGAGGTACCACCTGCATTTTCTGTAGGGGGGATAACATCACAAATGTTGCTGTAAGGAACCAACACGCTTACCTATTGGAATGAGAGAACAGCATGTTAACGGGGCATTCAGTGTAGGGGATAATAGCCTCTTCTCTTTACCTACTCCTGCATCTCCCACAATAGGCATTCTAGAATTCCTGCTTTTATGGTGAAGGAAACTGAATTTTTTAAGTCGAGCATAGCAGCGCTTGTGACTTGTTGGTATCTATGCAGGCTTTTGACTAATCCCACCTCACGCCCATCAGTTTCACTCATTTGTGGGCTTGCCTTTCAAAAGTAGATTGATGACATTGGTAAATGCTTTACGTTTGTCTGCCATGGGGCGGTTTTGTTTCCGCTTTGGGGACTGACCCGGTTACATGGATAATTGCATGTTTGCCGATATGTTTGACTGCGAGCTAAAATCTTTTTTCATTTGTGTCTCTCCTTCGCACTCACGGCGGCTGTGGGGCTTTGAATCAGCTCACTTATGTCAACTGTTTTAATTTATATCTTCAATTTATGTGGCAAGAAAAGTCCAGTTAGGAATTTACAACACTAATAGCTCTAACTTGAGGTATGAACATGTACATTACTTTAGGAGAAATTACATACAACCACCATCAAGAACAATAAGGTTTTGTTGGCGGCCACACTGCAGTTTTGTTTATGATTGACATAACAGCAGTGCCTACATTGGGAGACCACTGAACACAGTTTAGCTGATAGTGCATCTCCACGACAGGTGCCGAGCGTGCAAATTGTGAACCTAATAGCTGATGGGATGCTGATAGGTGTCCGTATACTGGAACACATAAATGCATATGGATTATCAGTTTTGAAGTCTGAATCGTGAAAATATTTAGAGACCTTTTGAAACTTATAATGCATGTCTGCACAAACATGTTTACTCACACACATTTACAGCAACACACACATTTACGCACAGAAGCTCAAGCACTCACAAAAGCGCAACCAGTCACCATTGCATAAAAACACATTCACACAATGGGCCCAGTTCCCGAAAGCAAATTTACACCATGTAGATTTGGTACACCTTTTTTCCTAGTCAGCATTTCCAAGTGGAAAGTTATTCCTATGTGCAGACTTACATACCTCCCACACCATAATTTTTCAGACATAGATGGAGACCAATCAGAAAGCATAGGGAAAATTAAAAAATATGAAACTTTAAAAATAAATATCAAAACATTTAAACGTAAAATGTTATTGTAAAATCATTTACAGTATTTACCTTAAACTACAAATAATAAAGTAAACTTTACAGTACATTTCTTTAAACTTATATAATAATTAAAATACATTTAACTTATAAGTATGTTTTAAATATTTGTTTTCAACATAATTAAAAATTCCAGTTCAAGTAATATTTTTCTGTGTAAATTATATTTTGTGCAGACTGGGACGCCATACATATGCTGAAAAGAGATTGTTTTAATATTTTGCTTTCATCAGGACATGTCGATAAACAGTCATCTGCATCTTGTACTTTTTTTAAGTGGTGGGGGCAAGTGAAGTGCCCCACCACTTCGCAAAAAAATATATATATATAAAAAAACCTCTCCCTCAAAAACCCCAACGTAAACCACCCCTCTGTCCTAAAGCCAAAATAACACTAACTATAACACACACACTACACTTACATGCACTACACACTTACATGCACTACACATGTACATAACATTGCACACATGCATTACACAAACATTACACATTTTTTAAAAAGGCACTTACCCGCGGGCTGCATGCTCTCCGTGTGCTTCTGCTCTCCCATGCCGGAAGAGCTACCCTAACCAATCTAGGTGCTGCTCTCATGCCTTTAACCTTCATGAAAGAAACGCCTGGATTGGGTGGAGCATCCTGGCTGGACGCTCCTTCAGGTCCTCAAGGCCTTTGACTGGTCTCTGCTGTCTTAGAAAGCTGAGTGGAGAGCTTCGAGGTGCGCATGTCACTTTGGCCAACGTAAAGCAGCCGGCCAAAGTGACATGCCTACTTTGGAGCGCCCCTTCCAGGCACTGCTCCAGTCCTCTACTGCCAGAACCAAAGCCAATCTTCTGTTGACGGCAGCAGAGAACACTCCCACCATATTTCTGGGCTGGTGCGCGCTGCAGGGGAAAAAATAAAATGACAGTGAAATCTTTTCATTATCATTCTATTTTTTCCTGTGCACCTTGCAGCGGGCGGGGGGGAGGTGGCGATACTCCCCCACCTTCAAAAAGAAACCACCACTGTAAACATTCCAAATAACATTCCTTTTCTGGGTCTCTATATAATAAGACCTAATTCACCAAGCATTGACAAAGTCAATGTGTTCCTGCTCTCAAAGGTCTAGCTATTGTTTTGGGCAATGCTTTATCATTAGCTGCATGTGCATATCTGGTAATTTTGCAGTGTGTTTTCTATCAAAGATATCCCATCTCAAGAAGATCACCAATGCATATGCAAGCATTGTGACACATGCAATTGTGTGCGTTGTGGCACATCCGTAAGCAAATCTGCCGTTGATTGGCAGCCGTCTTTACGTTACCATTCTACTATGGTGAATTGCCTTTTTAAAACATGAAATTGAAAGTAAATAAATGTAAAACAGCAAACCCAAGAGCAAAAAAAGCAAACAAGCAGCTTGAAGGCACCCTGTAGCTTCTAGGCTCTTATATAACTCCTGCTAATAATTATAGTGATAATAACAACAACAACAAGAGCAGCAACAATAATAATAATAATAATAGTAATAATAATATTTATTATAATAACTGATTATTATTATTATTATTATTGTTACTGTTGTTATTATTGTTGTTATTATTATAATTATAATTATTATTATTATTATTATTATTATTATTAACAGAACAAGGAGTGGGAGGGGGAGCACTGGGAAAAGGGCAAAGGACTAAAAAGGGAGTGCACTGGGGATAAAATGATCTAGCGGGTAGAGAGAATAAAAAGGCGTATGTGCTCCTAGGTAGTGCGGAAAGCAAAATAAAAAAGTCCCATCAAGTCAGCAGTAAAGGATACAACTTATCCATTCAGAATACTGGGAGACAAATGCTTCTGGATTGAACAAAAACCATCAACTCAAAAGCATAAGAAGTAGACAACACAGCCTTCTGATCATGAGTGGCAACCCCAAATCTCACTCTAAGTATGTGAAACGGTCTGCCAGTTGTCTGTGGTTGAGACCTAAAAATGGGATGCATGCATTTGCAAATTTGAAAAGAAACATAGCTTCTTTCCCAACGGCGATAACCTATGTGGTGAGAGAAGAAGTTTCAATGGCTTAATCTATTTTATTTATTCTGAGAATGGCTCTGGGAATTTTTTTTTTCAGAGGTCTATGGAGGAGCATCCAGCTCCTCCTTCGATCACCCTCAGCTGTCACTTCCATGCTCACGTTTGTTACTTTTGTGAGGTAGAGAGCCAATAGGTTGGTCTAGTCAGCCTCCACAACCCTTCTTTTTACTCCACAAACCCAAGTAACAAGAATTGGGAAAGGAAGTGAAATAACTGGGACTGTTCACAGTTCTTTCATCTTCTGTCTTAACCACTAGGCTCTCCAGTACAAAAACAGTATTTTGTTAGACTTGGGGCGTGATTTAGAGTTTGGCGGACTGGCGACTCTCTCACAACTTGACCGATATCCTGCCTGACTTATTAAGAGGGCCATAGGATATAGGGTACATTTAATAAGGCGGCTGGGATAGCCATCACCTTTGTGATGGAATAAGCTGTCCTCAGTTCTTAAATAAGGTACCTGCACTCTATTTGATTTAGTACCAGTTGCCTCCCCAAACCCATTCAAAACTCAAGCATGCCTGCTATGGCAACTCAATGAGAACCTAGGGTAATTAAAAGGTGGGTTGACCCTCTCTACCGATAAGCTTCAATGTGAGGTATGCTAAAGGGAAACTAATCTATTGGAAAATTATACAAACATTCTGAAAACTGCCATTTCTTGTTGCCCCACACGCATTAAAAATCTATATTTATTCTAGTATCCTGACACAGGAAACTCTAAGGAAAAAGAGTGGTAATGTTTGCCACACACCAATTGAATTGTTACTGTGCATTGAATTAGAAAAAAAATGCCCTATTCATAGACACCATTTTGTGGTATATGGAGTAGTGCTCCTTTTCATAAACCTAAAATGGAATTTTCAAACCTCTGGCTAGAGATTTTCACCACTCCTAACTTTTCTGTATGAAGATCTCCACTGCGGGTGCGGAGATCCCTCATATCTTTTAGTAGTATACTGTAGATGGTAGGGAAAAGGGAGCTGGGTACAAAATGGAGAAATACCATAAAAGTAGGTGGTGTAAGGAAATTAAGGGCCAGATGTAGCAAAATGCTAATTTGCGACTTGCAAATTGCGAGTCCCTGCGACTCGCAATTTGCAACTCGCAAATTGGTATGCAGTACGGTGTCTCAGACACCGACTGCGACTCGCTATGGGGTCACAATGACCCACCTCATTAATATTCATGAGGTGGGTCGCTAATTGCGGCCCCATAGCGAGTCTAGGCACTCGCAAACATGGAGGCCTGCTGTCGTCAGCAGACCTCCATGTTCGTGACTGCTTTAAATAAAGCAGTCTTTTTTTTTTTTTAAGTGTAGCCCGTTTTCCTTAAAGGAAAACGAGCTGCACTTAAAAAAAAAAAACGAAACCTTTAGTTTCGGTTTTTTTTCAGGGCAGGTAGTGGTCCCTTGGACCACTACCTACCCTGAAAAAATATTTGTGGGTCCATTCACAAAGTGGAAGGAGTCCCATGGGGACCCCTTCCAATTTGCGAGTGGGTTACCATCCACTTGAAGTGGATGGTAACTGAGTCACCATTTGCGACCGCATATGCGGTCGCAAATGGTATTGCATAACACTCAGAATCGCAAATAGGAAGGGAACACCCCTTCCTATTTGCGATTCGGAAATGCATATTGCGAGTCGGTACCGACTCGCAATATGCATTTCTGCATTGGGAAACGCGAATAGCGAGTCGCAAACGGCATTTTTGCCGTTTGCGACTCGCTATTTGTTTCCTGCATCTGGCCCCAAAAGAGGTGTTTAGGGATGACATACAAAGACACACCCGGAAATAGGTAAGATGATTTGAAGTCACAAAATACATACATACATCTACTTTAGTAATACTACTGAAAATCAGGCTCAAATCTACTCCAGTCAAGCCTTGGAGTAAGACGTGCTCCACATGTGGAAAACACTGGTATGGCAACACAGTCCTAAAGAAATCAAAGGAGGCAGGGGATAACACTAACACAAACAACGTATCAGAAGAAATATTAAATAAAACAAAATTAATTTTTGTATTACATTTATTTTTAAAAATTGTCAATGTTAAAAGTATTAAACCTACATTTACATGTTTCATTTATTTATTCTTTTTAAACCTATTCTAACTTTATTAATTTTCCTTAATATTTTCTATTCAGGTATCTCCACCCCAGTGACAAAGATCTCCAGAAATAGGTGTAAAGTTACTGAGAGTAATTTTACAGTAGGTAATTAGGTAGTAAAACTTTCCGCCTCCTCATCATTTGATGGAGAATAGACATATACATCTCAATCTAGGCTGACATACCTGTACAGAAGAGGTGAATTCAATCCGTGGCTATGAGGTCTCTACATGCAGCAATGTCCACATATATATACTTACCTTTGTGAATAAGGAAAGCTTTTTCTAGTTACCACTAAAGTGGATGCCAGTCATAAAACAAATAGAGCATCGTAGCCAGGGATTCTGCTATAATTTAGCATTATGTCACCTTAATGCATTAGAGCATGTGCAGACAATAACACCCATAAACATCTGTGCATATTTGGTATTGCCAGACTCAGTAGCATACAGGGCAGTGTTTTCCGCATTTTGTGTTTGTCTTATGAAAATCAAAAGAAAAGAATGAGCATATATGTTAGAAAAATCCATATAAAAACTTTGATGTATATCTTCAGGATGCAAACATGTACTGATGCTGGAGCGGTACTTCAATAACTAGCTCACAAACAGCTGTAAATAAAATGCTCAACAAATCAAAGAAATTAAAATTGTTTG
This sequence comes from Pleurodeles waltl, assembly GCF_031143425.1. NCBI lineage: Eukaryota > Metazoa > Chordata > Amphibia > Caudata > Salamandridae > Pleurodeles > Pleurodeles waltl. The sequence continues at coordinate 561,991,839 of NC_090445.1, read as the reverse complement.
AACGTCCTAATATAAACATTTTGATATAGCAAAATGACACAGGGACTTAAAACACCATGGCACTTAAAGGGTTAAGATATTTTAGAAAGGCATATGCCAAATGAACATTTGTATAAAATAGAGTAGTTTGTGAAACAGGCATGGTCCTGGTTAGGCTTCATAATCCTAAAGAGATACAGGGCTAGATGTACAAAGAGTAGGAATAGCAATTTCCAAATATCGATTTTATCCGAATCACTTTTCGGAAATCGCTATTCCTTATGCACAAAACTTTTTGTTTCATACCTACGATTCCTAATGGGTCGTAAATCGACCTACCTCATGAATATTATTAGGTCGCAGTTTGTGACCCATTAGGAAAGCCTGCATCACAGTGATGATGGTTTGCTGAGGTCAGCAGACCATCATGTCTGTGATTTCCTTTGAATTAAGGATTTTTTTGTTGAAATGCACTCCATTTCCCTTAAAGGAAAATGGGATGCATTTCAACAATAAAAAATGAAATGTTTTATTTTCATTTTTTAAGAGCAGGCAGTGGTCCCTAGGACCACTGCCTGCTCCTAAAAAAGTTTTCCCAACATTCACGCGGGGGAACGGGACCACTTCCAATTTGCGAATGCATTACCACCAACTTTGAGTTGAGCTGTATCAAGCTTTTGACCGCATGTCCATTACAAAAGCTTGATACATAACACTGGAAATCATTATTTGGAATAGGACGCCCTAAGCACACCCCTTCCATATAGTGATTTCTGCACCCAAACTGCGATTCTGTATAATTGCATTTAGGACATTTGGACATTTGGAAAAGCATTTTTGCCGTCTTTGAGTGAGAAGGGCTGCTTATTCAAGAAGGACTGCTATTTGTTGAATAATTGTTATTTTATATGTAAGATTTCTGAATTTACATTCAACCTTTTGTGTGTGTCATGTAATTTTATTTATGCACATCTATTTGAAAGTGTGATGCTAATTCTACATCTTCCTTTTCCTCCCTCTGGACACTCTCTTTCCTTTCCTTTTTTGTTCTAATCTTGCATCCTTGCACCCATCCTTCCTTCCACCCACCCTATCCAACCACCCATTTATCGCCTTCTATCGGACTCTATCCGATTGCCTTTCTTTTTGTCTTTTCCAAGTTTCTTATGATAAGTTGAATGATACTTTTTTCTCTGGGTTGTTCAATTTATAACCACAAAGCATATGCTTTTTTCCTTGCAAAAATGCCCGAATTTGTCTGCTGGATATAGTTAAATTCGTAACTGTACCAATATTTGAATTCGATGTATTCCATTGGACTAGTCAGTTTAAATAGAGGCCATCGCTCTGTTTTCGCCCCAAAAGGAGAATGTGCAATTGCTATCTCACTACTCCCTCTATGTGAAAGACGCACACATTTCTTTTACCACTTAACAAAATGCATTCTACGCACTTCTAACCAAATGTAATGTTTACTTCCAGACATCACTCAGTAGCAACCTTGTGGCGTTATTAAGTCCTGCATAAGTATGTCGTGTTTTTCAATATTTACTGTTCGTTTATGCCTATCCCTAATGTGCAGATGTGGCTGTATGAGTCTCATGAAAAATATTGATTGTTAACTGCAAAATATCTCAAATTGAACAAAAATGAATACCTTGGCCTCTTCCATTTCAGGAGAAAGCGTTTGGAGTTTTTGAAGTCTATGCTTCTTACTGTACCAGAGAGTGAACCAACTGAAAAAACACAGACAGCCGGTGATGCAGAATCTTATGTGCCCTCCTACCTGAGAGTGCCGCACTTCCAGCGAGTTCAAATTACTGGAGACTATGCATCAGGGGTAAGACTCTTCTACTTCCTAAGGGTCCTCAGAAAGTGAGTGTGGGGGAAAACTTGGCAATCCCCTGGTACACGCGAAACCGTACGGTTCGGATTATATGTTAATTTAGCATTGGTGTACGACGGCAGTGTCTCCCGTCAGTATCTCTTGAACTCTTTTGTGTACGCAATGTCGCCCATCAGTATCGATAGAACACACCAAGGGCCAGATGTAGGTAGGTTCCAAATTGCGAGTTGCAATTTGCGAGTCCCAGCGACTCGCAAATTGCAAATCGCAATTTGGAAAGCAGAAAGGTATCTCAGACACCTTCTGCGAGTCGCTATGGGGTCGCAAAGACCCACCTCATTAATATTAATGAGGTGGGTCGCAATTTGCGACCCCATAGCGATTCAGGGCACTCACGGGGATGGTGGCCTGCTGGGAACAGCAGACCACCATGTCCGTGACTGCTTTTAAATAAAGCAGTTTTTTTTTTCAAAGTGCAACCCGTTTTCCTTAAAGGAAAACGAGCTGCACTTTGAAAAAAAAACCGAAACCTTTAGTTTCTGTATTTTTCAGGGCAGGTAGTGGTCCATTGGACCACTGCCTGCTCTGAAAAATTAATTTTTGTGCCAGACACAAAGGGGATTTGCACCTGGGTTACCATCCACTTCAAGTGGATGGTAACTGCGCTTTCATTTGCGACTGCAATCGCGGTCGCAAATAAAAATGCATACCATTGCGACTCGCAAATAGGAAGGGAACACCCCTTCCTATTTGCGACTCGGAAATGCATTTTGCGAGTCGGTTCCGATTTCTACATCTCAAAGTGGCTTTAGCGAATCGCTAAAGCTTTGCTACATCTGGCCCCAAATCCCGTCTCATTCCAATATGGACAGAGTCGACAAATCTTACAGTTTGTCTGCTCAAATGATCTGAAATCCACTCAAACACACCTGTGAATAGCCGTGAATGTTCTTACAGATATTGTTTGTGTCTAGGTCACATGTCTTCTTGCAACCCTTCAATTTTCCTTTGTTTGGCTAGATATTTACACCCAAAGAATCCATTATTTAATTAATTCTAGGGAGTTCTAAACGTTAGCCAATCCTTGACTGATGTGGAGGCATGCAGGAAAGAAAGCGTGAATATAGTCGTTATTTCACCTTTCATTATAAACGGCCACAAATGTTTAGTAACTTATATGGGTGGTAGCAGGGGCGTAATGTAGGCCCCTGCAGCCCTTGAGGCTCAGGGAAGACTGGGGGAAGGAGGGTTGAAAGGTTTTGGGGGGGGGGCACAACCCTTCAGAGGCCCCTCATCACATTCTTCTGGGGGGAGGGGGCTATCATTTTGCTTTGCACCACTGGGGCAGGGGTCCTGGCTTTTACACATGAGAGCAGTGAATCGAAAGTATATCCTGGCTGAGGGGGCTTCTTGTATCTAGGGAAGTCAGATGACACAGGTGCTGCTTGCCTTGAAGTTGATTGTGAAGCTTATAAAGTGTTGGGGGAATTTGACTGTATTCCTTTTTAGGTATAGCGTAAGCGTACGACATCTTGCATATGTTTAAGTTTACTTCTTCTGTGGGCTTCCAGCTATTTCATTTGGAAGTTTGTGTCATTTAAAAATCCTTGCTTGCTAGTGGTCATTCATGCCTCTTTGTCCCACCTTCTTCTGTGTGGGAGCATGGACCAACTACTGTATAACTAAGCTTTGTCCTGTTTATCTGGGCTGAAGGGGATGTTTTTTGTACTTAGTTTCCTGCTTGTGTCAAGGGAAGCCTCCCTTTTCATTTGTAGTGCATTCTTACTCTGACATTCACGTAGCTGTAAACAAGGTTATAAACCAGACTGTTATCTTGGTCACATTTGGTCGTTGTGGGCTCTCTACACCCTCTCTTTGCTGCCTGGCTGCCACCCTTCCTCGGCTTGGGTTTTCTTTCCCGAGTGTTCCTGCCTGTGAATTGGTGTTGACAGCAAGGACTGAGGATAGCTTGTTTACTTAATTACTTGTTTAGTTAATTGCTTGTTTTATCTTTGCAAAGGTATTGGAGGCTTTCCATGAGTACCAACTACATTACAGAAGGATATATTAATTTTTTGGAGGCACAGGGAGATTAAGTGATGTTATGCTGACGCCGTGACTCGAACCCAAGTCCTCGGCTGCAAAGTCGACAGCTCTAGTGGTGGTTGCCCCGCACTGCCTTCCTGTTTTCCCAATCTGCATAAGTGATTGTTGCTTAAACTGCATTCTGCATCAGCTAAGTTTGTCATGCTGGTCACATGTCTACTTCTCTTTCCCTAAGCTCTGCTATGCAGAAACACAGAATATCCACTTTCCAGAAATATGCCCAGTTTAAAATAAGTTTCAATTATCAATTACTTTACTGTAGTTTTCAAAAGTCTGCTTTTGGCTTAGAACTGTTAAAGAATTCCACCACTGCAAGGGTGTTTATATTGCTTTTCCGCCGTCCTTCTCCCCCTCAGCATTTCTTAATTAGTTAGAAATATATCTTCATATCTACATCAAAGCATTCAGTGACATGTCACAATTTATTTACAGATCAATGTAGGTGATTTGTGTACTAATTAAATCATTTTAACCAGAAACTGTTCATTTGTAAATAATGATAGTGTGAAACTAATCAACGATTGTGTTTCATGTGAAATAGTAGCTGAACTTATGACATCATCTACATCCAAGTCTAAGAGCTCAGTGCAGTAGGCCAAGCTAAGCATCAATGTTTATGTCCCTGTGCCCCCATGAAAAGGACAAGGAGTGCACATTCAAAGCAGCAAGACCCTGTAGAAGTTCGCAAGGATTAAGTGCTCTTAGATGTGTCCACACTGAACTGTCCCCTAGTTTATTGCAACCAGTGGCATCAATAGTTATTCAAAATGGTTTCCTCGGTTCAAATCATGTGACACAAGTAACATACAAATAATATTGCTGGTAACACAGGATAATGGGACATCATGTCAGCACTCTTTGCTGCCTAGTCATCATGATTGCACACTGGTTAAAAGAGTAATTTAAGTTGGTGGGTTCAACCGATATGCTCAAAATATTAGGTCTGAAATTTCTCAGTGGCAGATGAAGGACAGTTATGTCCTGCTACTGAACAATCCACATATAATTCGAAGAAGTCATTATTGACTGCCAACAATGGTTTAATATTAAAATCAGTAGTCGAAGTCCATTTTACAGCTTAAAAATGCTACAAATGTCAAGTGTATGGACACTGGAATCAATTACATCAGACATCTTTAGAGATGAATTTCCATTAAAATCACCCATGTAAAACCCTGAACCCCAATGCACTTGCAGAGTGGTATTGGCAGTCCTCAGCATCCGTGTTCATTGTCCAGTGGTGACATCAAGTGAAAAACCAAAGCACTGTATTGTGATAGCACCATAATCTGTATTAGAGATGTATTAGACTTGAAAAAAATCTTGCAATAAATGCCCTAAATATCAACTCTCCATATAGATTTAACCTCTTGAGGATAGCCAAAAATACTGAAGCACATGGAAATGCGGAAAAAACATAGATCTCCTGTATCTAGGTAAATGGAAGTGTCAGACATCCTACCTTCATTTTAATCACTCAGCAATGTTTAACATAATGTCTACATTTAAAACATATTATCAAAACCAACCATAGCTATATTTGCTTTTGCGATAAAGGAAATTAGGCAAATTAAGTTATTTGGCTGCTTTCGCTGTCTCTTTTTCACTCATATTCATTAGTCACCTTTCTTTAGATAGATCGGGTTTCCACTTTACATTTTAATACAAACACTATTTCTGTGCCTGCTGAAATTCATTTGCAACAGGCCTGCCAACATACAGTGCCCCCCATGTGCCACATGATAGTGGCAGTTTTCACAAGGACACCCAGTGAACTGCCAATATCACACGGTGAACAGGGGGTGAGCTGGAAACCTCTACATGTATTAGGTTTCTTATAGATTTCTGGAGGATCTGTAGAGTTAAGTTCTCTTTCCCATTTCATAACCTCCCCAAACATGGGGAGGCTGTTTTTTCTTTAGTGACAGGCACATACACCCACCCCCGGCCACTCTCCCTCCAATGTCTATCTACTGCTATGCCCAGGGACTGACACACTGTAACCCCCACCTAATCACCTGGCCATCCCCCCTCCCCCCTCCCCCCACAAGACCCTACCTCCTCCCTCAAACAGCAATAATTCGGCAGATGCTGTGTGCCCCATGTGCCCACTAGAAGGACTTTCTTTGCTTATCCACATGAGTGAAGCTAGTGTGTCTGGTGCAATAGTGTTAATGGTCAGTAAAAGTGCATTTACATTTTGTTTGATTTTCAGAAACAAACACCTGGGGAGACGTTTGTTTCCAAAAACCAAAAAAAGAAATAATCTGGAGCTTTCGTCCATAGTTTGTGTCGGAGGAGGGTGGTGTCCCTATTTAGTAAGAACAGGAAAAATAAATTTCTGGGGGGAAATTGTGTTAGCCAGCTAGGAACTCTGATGATGGGGTGGTGAAAGTGGTATTCTATTAAAATTAGCATGGCAGATTTAAATTAGGATGATAAATGGCAATAGTTTCATTTTCTGTTGCAGATAGAGGAAGATGGAAAATGGAAGTGCTTTAGCTATATGCAGGGTGTTAGAAATGGGGTCTTTGGTTGGCAGTCAGGTTACCACCTGACCAAGCAAGGACCCTCACTCTAGTCAGGGTAAGTCACACACAATCCAAATTATCCTGTGCCCACCCTTTAGTAGCTTGGTACTGAGCAGTCAGGCTTAACTTAGAAGGCAATGTGTAAAGTATTTGTGAAATAAATCATACAACAACACCATATAGCCCCACAAAAATACACCACACAGTGTTTAGAAAAATATATAATATTTATCTGGATAAAAGCAGGTCAAAACGATTAAAATGCAATAACTATATGTTGAGTTATCACTGAAAAGTGGTATAAAGTGTCTTAAGTCTTTTTAAAAGCAAACAAAGGGGGTAATTCTGACCCCGGCGGTTATGGACCGCCGGGGCCAGGGTTGGCGGGAGCACCGCCAACAGGTTGGCGGTGCCCCGCAGGGCATTCTGACCGCGGTGGTTTGCCCGCGGTCAGAAGAGGAAAACCGGCGGTCTCCCGCCGGTTTTCCGCTGCCCAAAAGAATCCTCCATGGCGGCGCAGCTCGCTGCGCCGCCATGGGGATTCTGACACCCCATACCGCCATCCTGTTCCTGGCGGCTCTGCTGCCAGGAACAGGATGGCGGTATGGGGTGTCCTGGGGCCCCTGGGGGCCCCTGCAGTGCCCATGCCAATGGCATGGGCACTGCAGGGGCCCCCGTAAGAGGGCCCCACTTTGAATTTCACTGTCTGCATTGCAGACAGTGAAATTCGCGACGGGTGCAACTGCACCCGTCGCACCTTCCCACTCCGCCGGCTCCATTCAGAGCCGGCGTCCTCGTGGGAAGGTTGTTTTCCACTGGGCTGGCGGGCGGACTTTTGGCGGTCGCCCGCCAGCCCAGTGGAAAACCCAGAATCACGGCAGCGGTCTTACGACCGCGGTGCGGTATTCTGGAGGGGGGAACTCTGGCGGGCGGCCTTCGCCGCCCGCCAGAGTTAGAATCACCCCCAAAGTCTCTTTCAAGCACATGGTACCTGGCTCGCGTGAAAAAACTCCACAAAGAACCACAGAGGATGAAATGCATGGAAACAAAGGGGTGGAAAGAGGTGCTGCGTCAGTTCCTCTCTGGAAGTCGGGCTGCATCGTTCCGGCTTGGCTGTGCATCGATCCAGTGGGCCGTACGTCAAATTTCCAGTCGCTACGCTGTTCCTGCATCGATCTTCTTGTTGCAAAATCGGGCTGCGTCATTCCAGTTCGGCGTGCAGTGAAATTTTCACTGTGGTGCAGGCTGTGCGTTCTTTCTGGCAGGCTGTGTGTTGAATTTTGCCGCACAAGGAGTCCTTCTTGAAGAGATTAGGGGCCAGATGTAGCAACTTTACAAATTGTGACTTGCAATTTGCGAGTCCGAGCGACTCGCAAATTGCAACTCGCAATTTGCAATGCAGAACGGTGTCTCAGACACCGTCTGCTAGTCGCTATGGGGTCGCAAAGACCCACCTCATTAATATTAATGAGGTGGGTCGCAAATTGCGGCCCCATAGCGACTATGGGCACTCACAGATATGGAGGCCTGCTGTAGTCAGCAGACCTCCATGTCCGTGACTGCTTTTAAATAAAGCAGTTTTTTTTATTTTCAAGTGTAGCCCGTTTTCCTTAAAGGAAAACGAGCTGCACTTAAAAAAAAAAACGAAACCTTTTGTTTCGGAATTTTTTCAGGGCAGGTAGTGGTCCCTTGGACCACTACCTGCCCTGAAAAAATTATTTGGGGTCCAGTCACAAAGGGAAAGGGGTCCCATGGGGACCCCTTCCCGTTTGCGAGTGAGTTACCATCCACTTCAAGTGGATGGGAACTGCGACTCCATTTGCGACCGCATACGCGGTCGCAAATGGAGTTGCATATCACTCCGACTCGCAAATAGGAAGGGAACACCCCTTCCTATTTGCGACTCTGAAATGCATTTTGCGAGTCGGTCCCGACTCGCAAAATGCATTTCTGCTTAGCAAACTCAGGTTTGCGACTCGCAAACGGCGACTCGCAAACCGTTTGCTACGTCTTGCCCTAAGTCTTTTTGGTCCTGAGACTTCAGGGAACAGGAGGTAAGCTCTATCCAAGCCCTTGGAGAGCATGTCTTCACCATAGCCAGAGAGCAGCAAGGCAGCAGGGCAACAGCAAGGCAGCAGTCCTTCACGGAAAGCAGATAGGTGAGTCCTTTGGGTAGCCAGGCAGTTTTTCTTGGCAGGATGCAGGTTCTGGTTCAAGTTTCTTCTCCAGGAAGTGTCTGAGTTGGTAGGGGCAGAGGCCCTGTTTATATACCCACAATGTGTCTTTGAAGTGGGGGAGACTTCAAAGAGTGACTTAGAAGTGCACCAGGTCCCCTTTCAGTTCAATCCTGTCTGCCACGGTCCCAGTAGTGGGTGTGGCAGTCCTTTAAGTGAAGGCAGGCCCTCCACCCTCCCAGCCCAAGAAGACCCATTCAAAATGCAGATGTATGCTAGTGAGGCTGCGTATCCTGTGTTTGGGGTGTGTCTGAGTGAATGCACAAGGAGCTGTCAACTAAACCCAACCAGACGTGGATTGTAAGGCACAGAAAGATTTAAGTGCAGAGAAATGCTCACTTTCTAAAAGTGGCATTTCTAAAATAGTAATATTAAATCCAACATCATCAGTCAGCAGAGGCCCCTCATCACATTCTTCTGGGGGGAGGGGGCTATCATTTTGCTTTGCACCACTGGGGCAGGGGTCCTGGCTTTTACACATGAGAGCAGTGAATCGAAAGTATATCCTGGCTGAGGGGGCTTCTTGTATCTAGGGAAGTCAGATGACACAGGTGCTGCTTGCCTTGAAGTTGATTGTGAAGCTTATAAAGTGTTGGGGGAATTTGACTGTATTCCTTTTTAGGTATAGCGTAAGCGTACGACATCTTGCATATGTTTAAGTTTACTTCTTCTGTGGGCTTCCAGCTATTTCATTTGGAAGTTTGTGTCATTTAAAAATCCTTGCTTGCTAGTGGTCATTCATGCCTCTTTGTCCCACCTTCTTCTGTGTGGGAGCATGGACCAACTACTGTATAACTAAGCTTTGTCCTGTTTATCTGGGCTGAAGGGGATGTTTTTTGTACTTAGTTTCCTGCTTGTGTCAAGGGAAGCCTCCCTTTTCATTTGTAGTGCATTCTTACTCTGACATTCACGTAGCTGTAAACAAGGTTATAAACCAGACTGTTATCTTGGTCACATTTGGTCGTTGTGGGCTCTCTACACCCTCTCTTTGCTGCCTGGCTGCCACCCTTCCTCGGCTTGGGTTTTCTTTCCCGAGTGTTCCTGCCTGTGAATTGGTGTTGACAGCAAGGACTGAGGATAGCTTGTTTACTTAATTACTTGTTTAGTTAATTGCTTGTTTTATCTTTGCAAAGGTATTGGAGGCTTTCCATGAGTACCAACTACATTACAGAAGGATATATTAATTTTTTGGAGGCACAGGGAGATTAAGTGATGTTATGCTGACGCCGTGACTCGAACCCAAGTCCTCGGCTGCAAAGTCGACAGCTCTAGTGGTGGTTGCCCCGCACTGCCTTCCTGTTTTCCCAATCTGCATAAGTGATTGTTGCTTAAACTGCATTCTGCATCAGCTAAGTTTGTCATGCTGGTCACATGTCTACTTCTCTTTCCCTAAGCTCTGCTATGCAGAAACACAGAATATCCACTTTCCAGAAATATGCCCAGTTTAAAATAAGTTTCAATTATCAATTACTTTACTGTAGTTTTCAAAAGTCTGCTTTTGGCTTAGAACTGTTAAAGAATTCCACCACTGCAAGGGTGTTTATATTGCTTTTCCGCCGTCCTTCTCCCCCTCAGCATTTCTTAATTAGTTAGAAATATATCTTCATATCTACATCAAAGCATTCAGTGACATGTCACAATTTATTTACAGATCAATGTAGGTGATTTGTGTACTAATTAAATCATTTTAACCAGAAACTGTTCATTTGTAAATAATGATAGTGTGAAACTAATCAACGATTGTGTTTCATGTGAAATAGTAGCTGAACTTATGACATCATCTACATCCAAGTCTAAGAGCTCAGTGCAGTAGGCCAAGCTAAGCATCAATGTTTATGTCCCTGTGCCCCCATGAAAAGGACAAGGAGTGCACATTCAAAGCAGCAAGACCCTGTAGAAGTTCGCAAGGATTAAGTGCTCTTAGATGTGTCCACACTGAACTGTCCCCTAGTTTATTGCAACCAGTGGCATCAATAGTTATTCAAAATGGTTTCCTCGGTTCAAATCATGTGACACAAGTAACATACAAATAATATTGCTGGTAACACAGGATAATGGGACATCATGTCAGCACTCTTTGCTGCCTAGTCATCATGATTGCACACTGGTTAAAAGAGTAATTTAAGTTGGTGGGTTCAACCGATATGCTCAAAATATTAGGTCTGAAATTTCTCAGTGGCAGATGAAGGACAGTTATGTCCTGCTACTGAACAATCCACATATAATTCGAAGAAGTCATTATTGACTGCCAACAATGGTTTAATATTAAAATCAGTAGTCGAAGTCCATTTTACAGCTTAAAAATGCTACAAATGTCAAGTGTATGGACACTGGAATCAATTACATCAGACATCTTTAGAGATGAATTTCCATTAAAATCACCCATGTAAAACCCTGAACCCCAATGCACTTGCAGAGTGGTATTGGCAGTCCTCAGCATCCGTGTTCATTGTCCAGTGGTGACATCAAGTGAAAAACCAAAGCACTGTATTGTGATAGCACCATAATCTGTATTAGAGATGTATTAGACTTGAAAAAAATCTTGCAATAAATGCCCTAAATATCAACTCTCCATATAGATTTAACCTCTTGAGGATAGCCAAAAATACTGAAGCACATGGAAATGCGGAAAAAACATAGATCTCCTGTATCTAGGTAAATGGAAGTGTCAGACATCCTACCTTCATTTTAATCACTCAGCAATGTTTAACATAATGTCTACATTTAAAACATATTATCAAAACCAACCATAGCTATATTTGCTTTTGCGATAAAGGAAATTAGGCAAATTAAGTTATTTGGCTGCTTTCGCTGTCTCTTTTTCACTCATATTCATTAGTCACCTTTCTTTAGATAGATCGGGTTTCCACTTTACATTTTAATACAAACACTATTTCTGTGCCTGCTGAAATTCATTTGCAACAGGCCTGCCAACATACAGTGCCCCCCATGTGCCACATGATAGTGGCAGTTTTCACAAGGACACCCAGTGAACTGCCAATATCACACGGTGAACAGGGGGTGAGCTGGAAACCTCTACATGTATTAGGTTTCTTATAGATTTCTGGAGGATCTGTAGAGTTAAGTTCTCTTTCCCATTTCATAACCTCCCCAAACATGGGGAGGCTGTTTTTTCTTTAGTGACAGGCACATACACCCACCCCCGGCCACTCTCCCTCCAATGTCTATCTACTGCTATGCCCAGGGACTGACACACTGTAACCCCCACCTAATCACCTGGCCATCCCCCCTCCCCCCTCCCCCCACAAGACCCTACCTCCTCCCTCAAACAGCAATAATTCGGCAGATGCTGTGTGCCCCATGTGCCCACTAGAAGGACTTTCTTTGCTTATCCACATGAGTGAAGCTAGTGTGTCTGGTGCAATAGTGTTAATGGTCAGTAAAAGTGCATTTACATTTTGTTTGATTTTCAGAAACAAACACCTGGGGAGACGTTTGTTTCCAAAAACCAAAAAAAGAAATAATCTGGAGCTTTCGTCCATAGTTTGTGTCGGAGGAGGGTGGTGTCCCTATTTAGTAAGAACAGGAAAAATAAATTTCTGGGGGGAAATTGTGTTAGCCAGCTAGGAACTCTGATGATGGGGTGGTGAAAGTGGTATTCTATTAAAATTAGCATGGCAGATTTAAATTAGGATGATAAATGGCAATAGTTTCATTTTCTGTTGCAGATAGAGGAAGATGGAAAATGGAAGTGCTTTAGCTATATGCAGGGTGTTAGAAATGGGGTCTTTGGTTGGCAGTCAGGTTACCACCTGACCAAGCAAGGACCCTCACTCTAGTCAGGGTAAGTCACACACAATCCAAATTATCCTGTGCCCACCCTTTAGTAGCTTGGTACTGAGCAGTCAGGCTTAACTTAGAAGGCAATGTGTAAAGTATTTGTGAAATAAATCATACAACAACACCATATAGCCCCACAAAAATACACCACACAGTGTTTAGAAAAATATATAATATTTATCTGGATAAAAGCAGGTCAAAACGATTAAAATGCAATAACTATATGTTGAGTTATCACTGAAAAGTGGTATAAAGTGTCTTAAGTCTTTTTAAAAGCAAACAAAGGGGGTAATTCTGACCCCGGCGGTTATGGACCGCCGGGGCCAGGGTTGGCGGGAGCACCGCCAACAGGTTGGCGGTGCCCCGCAGGGCATTCTGACCGCGGTGGTTTGCCCGCGGTCAGAAGAGGAAAACCGGCGGTCTCCCGCCGGTTTTCCGCTGCCCAAAAGAATCCTCCATGGCGGCGCAGCTCGCTGCGCCGCCATGGGGATTCTGACACCCCATACCGCCATCCTGTTCCTGGCGGCTCTGCTGCCAGGAACAGGATGGCGGTATGGGGTGTCCTGGGGCCCCTGGGGGCCCCTGCAGTGCCCATGCCAATGGCATGGGCACTGCAGGGGCCCCCGTAAGAGGGCCCCACTTTGAATTTCACTGTCTGCATTGCAGACAGTGAAATTCGCGACGGGTGCAACTGCACCCGTCGCACCTTCCCACTCCGCCGGCTCCATTCAGAGCCGGCGTCCTCGTGGGAAGGTTGTTTTCCACTGGGCTGGCGGGCGGACTTTTGGCGGTCGCCCGCCAGCCCAGTGGAAAACCCAGAATCACGGCAGCGGTCTTACGACCGCGGTGCGGTATTCTGGAGGGGGGAACTCTGGCGGGCGGCCTTCGCCGCCCGCCAGAGTTAGAATCACCCCCAAAGTCTCTTTCAAGCACATGGTACCTGGCTCGCGTGAAAAAACTCCACAAAGAACCACAGAGGATGAAATGCATGGAAACAAAGGGGTGGAAAGAGGTGCTGCGTCAGTTCCTCTCTGGAAGTCGGGCTGCATCGTTCCGGCTTGGCTGTGCATCGATCCAGTGGGCCGTACGTCAAATTTCCAGTCGCTACGCTGTTCCTGCATCGATCTTCTTGTTGCAAAATCGGGCTGCGTCATTCCAGTTCGGCGTGCAGTGAAATTTTCACTGTGGTGCAGGCTGTGCGTTCTTTCTGGCAGGCTGTGTGTTGAATTTTGCCGCACAAGGAGTCCTTCTTGAAGAGATTAGGGGCCAGATGTAGCAACTTTACAAATTGTGACTTGCAATTTGCGAGTCCGAGCGACTCGCAAATTGCAACTCGCAATTTGCAATGCAGAACGGTGTCTCAGACACCGTCTGCTAGTCGCTATGGGGTCGCAAAGACCCACCTCATTAATATTAATGAGGTGGGTCGCAAATTGCGGCCCCATAGCGACTATGGGCACTCACAGATATGGAGGCCTGCTGTAGTCAGCAGACCTCCATGTCCGTGACTGCTTTTAAATAAAGCAGTTTTTTTTATTTTCAAGTGTAGCCCGTTTTCCTTAAAGGAAAACGAGCTGCACTTAAAAAAAAAAACGAAACCTTTTGTTTCGGAATTTTTTCAGGGCAGGTAGTGGTCCCTTGGACCACTACCTGCCCTGAAAAAATTATTTGGGGTCCAGTCACAAAGGGAAAGGGGTCCCATGGGGACCCCTTCCCGTTTGCGAGTGAGTTACCATCCACTTCAAGTGGATGGGAACTGCGACTCCATTTGCGACCGCATACGCGGTCGCAAATGGAGTTGCATATCACTCCGACTCGCAAATAGGAAGGGAACACCCCTTCCTATTTGCGACTCTGAAATGCATTTTGCGAGTCGGTCCCGACTCGCAAAATGCATTTCTGCTTAGCAAACTCAGGTTTGCGACTCGCAAACGGCGACTCGCAAACCGTTTGCTACGTCTTGCCCTAAGTCTTTTTGGTCCTGAGACTTCAGGGAACAGGAGGTAAGCTCTATCCAAGCCCTTGGAGAGCATGTCTTCACCATAGCCAGAGAGCAGCAAGGCAGCAGGGCAACAGCAAGGCAGCAGTCCTTCACGGAAAGCAGATAGGTGAGTCCTTTGGGTAGCCAGGCAGTTTTTCTTGGCAGGATGCAGGTTCTGGTTCAAGTTTCTTCTCCAGGAAGTGTCTGAGTTGGTAGGGGCAGAGGCCCTGTTTATATACCCACAATGTGTCTTTGAAGTGGGGGAGACTTCAAAGAGTGACTTAGAAGTGCACCAGGTCCCCTTTCAGTTCAATCCTGTCTGCCACGGTCCCAGTAGTGGGTGTGGCAGTCCTTTAAGTGAAGGCAGGCCCTCCACCCTCCCAGCCCAAGAAGACCCATTCAAAATGCAGATGTATGCTAGTGAGGCTGCGTATCCTGTGTTTGGGGTGTGTCTGAGTGAATGCACAAGGAGCTGTCAACTAAACCCAACCAGACGTGGATTGTAAGGCACAGAAAGATTTAAGTGCAGAGAAATGCTCACTTTCTAAAAGTGGCATTTCTAAAATAGTAATATTAAATCCAACATCATCAGTCAGCAGGATTTAATATCACAATTCTGGCCATACTAAATATGACTTTTCTACTCCTTTCAGATCAGCAGCTACCACTCAAACAATGCTAGCCTATGAAGGGAGCAGGCCTCACAGCAGTGTAAAAACGAATCTAGGAGTTTTACACTACCAGGACATGTAAACTACATAAGTACATGTCCTGCCTTGTGCCTTCACAGCATCCTGCCCTATGGGTTACCTAGGGCACACCTTAGGGGTGTCCAATATGTAGAAAAAGGGGAGTATTAGGCTTGGCAAGCATTTTTAAATGCCAAGTCGAATTGGCAGTGAAACTGCACACACATGCCTTGCAATGGCAGGCCTGAGACAAGGTTAAAGGGCTACGTAAGTGGGTGGCACAGTCAGTGCTGCAGGCCCACTGGTAGCATTTAATCTACAGACCCTGGGCACATATAGTGCACTCTACTAGGGACTAATAAGTAAATTAAATAGTCCAATTGGGTATGATCCAATGTTACCATGTTTAAAGGGAGAAAGCATATGCACTTTAGCACTGGTTAGCAGTGGTAAAGTGCGCAGAGTCTTAAAACCAGCAAAAACAGTATCTAAAAAGTGGAGGGAGGCAGGCAAAAAGTTAGGGGTGAACACCCTAAGGCTGTCAGGTCTAACACAGGGCCACTGGAATAATGCGGCAGGACCAAATTATGAGGCAGGGTTGACCAACGTATGTGGCAAGAAAAGTCCAGTTATGAATATACAACACCAATAACTAACGCAAGCAAATGGAGACCTATTGCACTGCAAATACTTGTTTTCTTTACCTGCTATGAACCATGCAGCCATATTCTATACAATGTGGGTAACAGTGGCTTTAGTTTTGAGGGGAGTTAGTGAGGCAAAACATGGACCGATTCTCTTTTTGATTTGTATGAGGTATATAGATGTGAATAGGACTTGTAGAGGTTTAGCTGGAGATTGATGCAAACACAATCTCTTTGCAGAGCCTCAGCATGGAAGAGATTGATACATGCTACAGATAGCAGCCAAACCTTGTGATAGTCTTTAGCAAGTTCATGTTCCTTAATTTAGAACAGCTGCTTTCTGTACTTGCTGATGCTTACTTTATACACCCAGGACTTTTGGAGTGGTGATACCAGGAAAACCTGGAAATCAATAATCCTAGTTCAATGGCGGACAGAGTGTATGCAGCAGGCAGTGTATTTGATTATTACCTTAGCAAGTCACTGATCAGATCAATAACATTCAGGTCAGTCCTGTCAATATGCTGCATGTGATACATTTGATCTAGATCATGTCTTCCCCATTAACTACCTACAATGGCATGGTCCAGATATCGGCTGCCCACAGACAGTACTTGATTTGAGATGGTGGTTGCCGGTGTGGCTCATCGGGGGCCAGCACTTACCTTTCCTCATTAGATATTTCCTGAGACCAAGAGAGGGAAAACACACAAACCGGAAAGAAGAGAAAGACAGAAAAAACATCATCAAGGGGGAAATTAGGAAACTGCAAGAGTGAGATAAAAGGGCAGGGAGCATGTGGTAGTGGATAAAAGAGGTCTGAGGTGGATTCAGCACTAACAGTTCTGTGTGCTGACATTTAACTGGGCTTCTGAGTGGCACTTTTGGCACCGGCACTCATTATTTTACAAATTAGGCACTGCTGAAAGGTATGATCTATCCACTATTGCATCTACTTTTTAGAACCAAGAGAATTCAGTCTTTTAGTGTTAAGTATATAAATAATCACACAAATAATAATAGTAATGACGAAGACTATTAATATTATTGTTATTATTGATATGACTACTGCTACTACTACTACTAACAATAAAAATAATTTTGCTGATACAGGTGAACAGGACAGTTTAAAAGAAAGGTATGGTAGTAGTCATTATTAGGACTGCGCTCTGCGTCTTGCACCACCAATTATTTGGTTAAGAAATGCAATTTGTTATTTCAGTTAGCAACCAGTGCTTATAAATAAAAACATTACATGTTGCTTGGCTATTATGGGTGTATCTTGTATACCAGGGAGATCTGTACCTAAACGCAGAGCTTTTTATGACAAGATTTAGCAAAAACAATAGGTTTTGCTTGTGACACCTACTGACTTTGTCAATGCTTGTTTTCCCCCCAAATAGCCACTGCACATACGACCCATTCATGGTAGCCATCTTGAAATGTATTTTCTTTTAGATTAGAAAAATGGTTTAAAGATGGCCATTTGCATGCACAAGCAAACATGGTGGCCATCTTATAAGGGTTTTTTTGATAAGAAAAAACAGCAAAAGATGTCCACTCCGGAGGTTTTTGCATACATAGTAACCATCTTGTAATGATATTTCTCAAACTAGCATAAACACCAATACAAGATGACAGCATGAAGGTCATCTTTGAATAGTTTTTTCTTTTAGTGTGAATAAAAACCTTTCAGATGTAGCATGGGCTTTGTGTATGCCTCTTGATCATGATTCAGTGGCTTTCTTCGCTGCATGCATGTGTGTCTTTGCACTCACATGGTCATCCCTCTTGGAATGATTTAAAACATTTTTTAGATGACCACTTACCACTGTATCTGTCTGAGACATTTGGAGTGCAAGGAGGCTGTAGATGGGCAAACTGTCATAGATACACTCAAGCAACCAAAATGTGTTGAGGCCAAAATACTTCTTGAATAGGACAAGCATATGAATAGGGAGGAAAGCCATTGATTCGGGAGCAGGGAAGTGAGACAGACAAGAAAGCCAAGGAAGAATGAGAAAAAGGTGGGCACAAAGCCCACTCTACTTCTGTATTGGATACAGTAGGGATGGTTTCCACCAGTCAGCTGAAGCATTCTGAAGGGGAGACCTAAAATGGAGCGATAAAGAACAGGTTGCTTTTTGAAAACTACTGCAACACATTTTGGTCCACGAACAGAAGTATTTTTAGTACAAAGTATTATCCACAACTGGGCTTAACGTGGCAGGAAACTGTTACACTACCCACCTCATTAAAATTGTTGAAAATCTGATTCATGGAAACTGTGCTATCATCTGAGCTTTTTCTCAACAGAAAGCAGAGCTATTATTTTCACCCAACAAGCAAGTGGTGCATGGACGAAAAAGAGCAAACTGTGTGTGTCCGAAATGTCCCTCTGATTAAAATAAGCTCATGAAGGGATGTTGCAGCCACCAAACACAACACAAAATGGGATAAGCACCCGATCATATAGAATTAAATCCCCCTGAGCTACGTTCATACACCATACATTAGTGGTAGATCCAATTAACGAGTTTCAATCAATCCAAAGTTAAGTGCCCAAACTCCCATTCAAAATACGAACTAAGAGATAGCTAAAAAGATTGGTTCAGAGTTAATAAGTCATGCAGTTAAGAGCTACACTGAGCTATTACTGAGTCTGTAATTAGGGGATTGGAAGTCCGTTATAGAAGAGTCCCTAATGTGCCCCATGCTTATGAAAACCAGCGTGTCTTACCCTACTTCCCTAAGATCAACTTAAGACGAAAAAGTCCAAAACTCTTACCAAAACATGTAACCCAGTAGTATAGAATTCCACACATCTCGCTCCAAAACCCAAAGTCCATAACAACTCAGGTGATCTTAAACTAACATAAAAGTATACACCTTATTAACACCACCATAGCATTAACCACTGTATTAAAACGGTGTAGTATATTCATACCTAAACTACCGCACCAACTCCAAGTTCAATATGGCGTGTCAAGATACGGTCAAAATCATATATCCGACAATATACAGACATTAAAATCTAAAATTAAAAATAGCAAATCACAATTGCCATTTGTAGGAAAGTAACCTCTTTTTGGCATGTCCCCCCAATTTCTGCCTAATGTCAGTGTGTTTGACTGTGTTCACTGGGATCCTCCTAACAAGGACCCCAGTGATTATGCTCTCTCTCCTCTAAATGTTGTCTCTCAACACTGGTAACCCAGTATTTCACCCAAGATTGGCATACTGGTCACCCTTTATAAGTCCCTAGTATATGGTACCTAGGTACCCAGGGTATTGAGGTTCCAGGGGATCCCTATGGCTGCAGCATTTCTTTTGCCACCCATAGGGACCCCATGCAAAGGCTTCTACAGGGCTGCCATTGCAGCCTGTGTGAAATGGTGCATGCACCCTTTCACTGCCATTTACACTGCAGCAGGTCACTTATAAGTCACCCATATTGCAGGCCTTCTAGCGCTGAAGGCTGGCTGCAGAGTACCTGTGTGTGAGGGCACCCCTGCACTAGCAGAGGTGCCCCCATGACCTCCAGGACCATTTTCCCAGACTTCGTAAGGGCGGGAATGCCATTTTACGTGTGCACTGGACATAAGTCACTACCTATGTCCAGCTTCACAATGGTAACTCCGGATATGGCCATGTTTGGTATCAAACATGTTGGAATCTTACCCCAAGGCTTTTGCAAGCATTGGCTGTATGATTCCATGCACTCTGGGGACTCCTATGAGGACCCCCAGTACTTCCATTACAGCCTTCTTAGATTTTCCAGGCAGCCCAGCTGCTGCCACCTCACAGACAGGTTTCTGTCCTCCTGTTGCTCAGGCAGCTTGAGTCCAGAAAGACAGAACAAAGAATTTCCTTTGGGAGAGGGTTGTTACACCCTCTCGTTTTGGAAATAGGCGTTACAGGCATGGGAGGGGTAGCCTCCCAGAGCCTCCGGAAATGCTTTGAAGGTCACAGATGGTGCCATCCTTGCATAATCCAGTCTACACCAGTTCAGGGCCTCCCAGTCCCTGCTCTGGCACGCAACTAGACAAAGGAAAGGGGAGTGACCACTCCCCTGTCCATCACCACCCCACAGTGGTGCTCAGAGCTCCTCCAGAGTGTCCCTGAGTTTTGCCATTTTGGAATCCAAGTTGGCAGGGCATTCTGGGAGCATCTGAGTGGCCAGTGCCAGCAGGTGATGTCAGAGCCCTCCCCTGATAGGTGCTTACCTGTTTTCTGACCATTCCCCCTGTCAGGGCCATTTAGGGTCTCTCTCTTGGGTGGTTCTTTGGATTCGGATTGCAAGACTCGAGCAGGAATCCTCTGCATCCTTTACTTCACCTTCTTAACGAAGAAACTGCATCCGGACCCTCCAGGAACTCCACAAACTGCAACAAAGAAGCAAAGATGACGTCTGCAACATTGGATCTTCAGCTCCTGCCAGCAACTGCAACTGTTTCCAGGTCGTTTCATCCTTCAAGGACTGCCTGTCTTCAGCCTGCACCAGAAGAATGAAGGAATCTCCCTTGAAGTGAAGGAGTCACTTCCCTGCTTCAGCAGGCACCCCTCTGCAATGACGACTGGTGGCTTGGGTGCCCTCTCCTGATAAAGTGCGTGGATCCAGCAACACGGGTGGTAAACTGAAGTGGTCCTGACGGTCCTGATGTCCAAGTGCTGAACTTTGATGGAGGTAAGGGCTAGCCTCCACACGCAAGACAGTAGCCCTGTGCACCACCTGTTTTGCAGTTGCCAAGGCTTGTTGGCATCCTTCCATAAAGTTCTCATGCAACGTGCAGCTCCGGCCCCCAGCACTCCTTCCTGTGATACACAACTTTCTGAGTGTTTCTCCGGCGGCATGGGATCCTTTGTGTAGTGCTGCAAGGACCTCCTTTTGCATCTTCTTTGTCCCCGTGCTGTGGGACTCCAGTGCATGCTTCCTGGCTTTCTGAGGACTCTCTGAGTTGCTGAGAGCCCCCTCTGACTTCCCTTCCTTGGTAGAGTCCACCAGGTCCCTCCTGGTTGCAGGCAGTGCCATTTTCTGCTAACCGCGTGCTTTGTGTGTGCCAAGGCTTGTTGGCAGAATCCAACCACGCACACCAGACTGCATTCATCCATCTGGCGTGGGACATCTTCTGCACCAACCAGGAATCCACATCTGTCTTCTTGGGTGCAATACTGACTGTTGTTCCTCACCAGTGGTTCCTCTTTTGCACCTTCAATCCGGGTTAGCAGAGGCTCCTGTTCTTCCTGGACTCTTCAGTGCTTCTTGGACTTGGTCCCCTTCTTCCACAGGTCTTCAGGTCCAGGAATCTGTCATTGGTGTCTTGCAGTCTCTTCTGGTTCTTGCATAATCTTCTTTCTTGTGTTCTTGTGTGTTCTAGGAAAGTTACTGTGATTTACTCCTGCTTTCTTGATCTCTTGGGTGGGTTCTATTACTTACCTTTCGTGTTTTCTAATACTCCCAGCGCCCCTCTACACACTACACTTGCCTAGGTGGGAAACAGACTTTTGCATTCCATTTTCTTAGTATATGGTTTGCGTTCCTCCTAGGCCCAATTCTAACTATTGTGATTTTCACTATTTGCACTGTTTTCTAACTATTGTTACAGCTATTTCTGCATACTAGTGTACATAATTTGTGTATTACTTACCTCCTAAGGGAGTATGGGCCAGATGTAGCAAAGTGTTTGCGCCTCGCAAACGGCGAAAATCGCCGTTTGCGAGGCGCAAAAGCCACTTTGCTATTCAGAAATGCATTTTGCGAGTCGGCTCCGACTCGCAAAATGCATTTCCGACTCGCAAATAGGAAGGGGTGTTCCCTTCCTATTTGCGACTCGCAGTGGGATGCAATTCCATTGGACTCGCAGTTACCATCCACTTTAAGTGGATGGTAACCCACTCGCAAATTGGAAGGGGTCCCCATGGGACCCCTTCCACTTTGTGAATGGACCCAAAAATATTTTTTCAGGGCAGGGAGTGGTCCAAGGGACCACTCCCTGCCCTGAAAAAATACCGAAACTAAAGGTTTCGTTTTTTTTTTTAAGTGCAGCTCGTTTTCCTTTAAGGAAAACGGGCTACACTTAAAAAAAAAAACTGCTTTATTTAAAGCAGTCACGAACACGGAGGTCTGCTGACTACAGCAGGCCTACATGTTTGCGAGTGCCTATACTCGCAATGGGGCCGCAATTTGCGACCCACCTCATGAATATTGATGAGGTGGGTCATTGCGACCCCATTGCGAGTCGCAGTCAGTGTCTGAGACACCGTACTGCATAGCAAATTGCGACTTGCAATTTGCGAGTCGGATGGACTCGCAAATTGCAAGTCGCAATTTTGCATTTTGCCACATCTGGCCTTATATTCTCTATTGTATTTTTGGCATTTGTGCCCCCAAAATAAAGTACCTTTATTTTTGTAACACTGAGTATTTTCTTTCATGTGTGTGAGTACTGTGTGACTACAGTGGATTTACATGAGCTTTGCATATCTCCTACTTAGGCCTTGGCTGCTCATCCACACTACCTCAAGAGAGCCTGGCTTCTAGACACTGACTACATTCCACTAATAAGGGATAACTGGACCTGGAATAATGTTTAAGTACCTTAGGTACCCACTACAAACCAGGCCAGCCTCCTACACCATTATATGCTTGAGATATAATATCAAACATTAACACCTTCTTTACTCTTCATAAGAGAGTCCCACCAAAATCAACCATACACACAATGCAAAATAATCACAGTATACATACGTCCAGTTTAGTCCGCGCTAGGAGAGTACTTCTACTTCAAGTGATTCGTTATTTGGATCTGGTCAATATGATTTTATTATATATTTGTTGTAACCCTGATGAAGTTGTCGGCATACTGTCTTTACAACAAAATGTGTTGGCTACACAAGTTTGTGGAATCTGAGGGAACTACATGTGTGACTTGATCTACTCTGAAGACATAAAAAAAAGAAATCAACTGATGGACATTTTGGACCTGCTAATGTATTTGTTGACAATCACTTTCAAACTGGTACTAATGTATGGTGTATGACAGTAGCTCAAGGCAATTATTTTCACCTTTTTTTGGAATAATATCAGTCACATTCAAGACCCTTGCCCCAGCTGTTCAACATACATTCGGCCTGATATCTAGAGACCTCCTGTCTGACACTGCAAATTGCAGTAACAAGTACTATATATAGCAAACATTGACACTGTTGTTAAATTCATGATCTTCTTTCATCCAACAACTGCCTTAACTGAGTCACAGTTCCTTGGAAAACATGCTTTTGCGTTTCTTTACTGTAGGCTGAGAGAACTACAATGCTGACCATGTTTCTCATCTCCATATTATATGGGACTGATCTTAAACACCCTAAAAACATTATAGAACTGCTTCTGAAGAAAATGGGATCAGTTGTAATTCCCTTTTCCAACTATCATGCTGTCTTCCTTATTCCTCATATATAGATATAATCTTAAGAGTTTGGTCTCATCCCTGTTATCATAGAACCCATCCTTTTAATCTCACCTATCATATTTCCATGCAATCTTGGTCAACCCCCTTTAAACACCCATGGTGTCCAGGCAATGCATACATACCAACTTACCATTTGGAGAAGGAAGAATGGACAAAGAATCTGTGTTAGGATCTAACAAGTCTGCCAGTGACAATTGATTTTTTTCAAGGGTCCTCTTCTGCTTTTCCTACTGCTGCTAAGAATTGCAGCTAAGTGTGTGTCATCATGAGAGGTGAAATACAGCAATCACAGATCTGTAGCCAAAGACATACCACGCTTAGCTGACATAATCCAGTTCACTGCAGGCTAGCTGTACGTCAAAAAGAGTGTTCTTAGAGCTCTAACTCCCTGGATGAAAGAATGCTACTTTCTAATTCACATATTGGGTATGCATTCAAGTGGTTTCCTTTATGTATCAAAGACACAACTTGAAGGCATCCCCAATATGTGAATATGTTGCCCAGGTGGAAAAATAAAAAATCTAAAAACCAACATGAAGCTTCCTTTACAGCAAAGGTAGAATAATAAACTGCTGCATAGTATAATGGAAACACATGATAACCAACACCACCACATGAGAACAGTAACTCTAATCACACGAAGTAATCTCATCTTCCACAATGCACTGATTTATGAACAGTAACACATAAATGGATAGATTGTTATGTAATATCAATTGATGCTCCCACAAATTTTCCTGAATTAAAAGCAGGGATTAAGACAATATGAAACTAATCCTGTCACCCTAAATAGCTACTGATTCCTTTAGGTGGGCTGCAATGTCAGGATTAACACATTATCGTGTCATGATGCAAGTAAGTTTTAGATGTGCTAAATATATTTACTGTAGAGCTGATAACATATAGGTGGTCATTTTGACATTGGCGATGACTGCTAAAGTGGCGGTAATGACGGCAACAGGCTGGCGGTAATTACTGTGGTGTGATAACTCCCAGGGACAGCCAAAGTGCCACACCATCAGCCAGGGCGTTAACACTACGTACCACGGTGGTAGCCATTAACAGCCAGACGGAAGACAAGGTACCACTCACCATATCATGACACTGCAACCTGCCACAATTTCTGGGACGGTACCAACACCATCAAAAGCCTAGTGGAAACACATCACAGAAGCCCAAAGACTCACCAACAGAGACACAGAGAAGATCAATGCCGCCATGGAACAGGAACTTCAAGTCTTCCCGATGCTCTTCTACTCCATGCTCCACCTGGAACACCAATGCCAAAGAAGACAACGACGGTGAGTACATACACACCATAAACACAACCAGCTGCAGACGTAAATCAATGGCACAGGACACACTGAATAATAATACCAGGACTACAGGTCGGCAGTACTGAAATTGTAATTGCAAGGCAAAAGCCACCATATGAACCAATTTTAGAACAGAGATACACAAACAATTGTCTAGAAAGGGCCAATGCCCAGTCCAAAGTCCATAAGGCCCACATGGCCACAGGGCACAGTCCAAGCCCCAAATTGAGCCTGAATAACTACACACAAAACTGTGCAGGGGCAACATCACGGAAGTGGACAGGCACCTCAGCGGAAGCCGGGAACTTGCCCACTGGTTCTGGAGGGGGTTCCATGCCCATTTCCCAATGCCGGGGAGTGCAAGGTCACAGTTTCTGAGGTGGGGAACTTGCCCACTGACCCTTGAGAGGGCTCCTTGTACAACAGCCCCTGGTGGGTGGTCTACATGCCCTCTGCTGGAGGTGAGGGCTGCTGTGTCTCTGCTGGGGGAGGTGTCTCCTGGGAAGCCTCTGCTTGAGGAGAGGGCTGCATTGTCTCTGCTGGGCGAGGGGTCTCCTGGGCAGCCTCTGCTGGAGGAGAGGGCTGCTGTGTCCCAGCTGGAGGTGATCGCTTCTTGCCTGTCATTGGTGGTTGAGTGGGAACCTTTTCTTGCATTGGTGGCTGAGCGGGAACCTTAACCCTCCTGGCAGGTAGAGCGGGATCCTTCCCTTTCCTGGCTGGTGGAGTGGGATCCTTCCCTTTCCTGGATGATGCCCACTAGCTGCAGCAGAAGTGGAGGGCTGGTCAATAGACTGGCTAGTGGTAGGGGCCCGCTGGTATGCTGTCCATTCTCTCATAATGTTGGTCATGTCTGCCAGCACCCCTGCTATGGAGATCATGGTGGTGTTGAGAGTCTGCAAGCCCTCCCTGATCTCCTGATGGTGTTTGTAGGAAGTTGGCTCTGTATATACTATTTCAAAGTAAGAAATAGTGTGCACAAAGTCCAAGGGTTCCCCTTAGAGGTAAGATAGTGGCAAAAAGGGATAATCCTAATGCTCTATTTTGTGGTAGTGTGGTCGAGCAGTAGGCTTATCAGAGGGTAGTGTTAAGCATTTGTTGTACACACACAGGCAATAAATGAGGAACACACACTCAAAGACTTACTCCAGGCCAATAGGTTTTTATATAGAAAAATAACTTTTCTTAGTTTATTTTAAGAACCACAGGTTTAAGATTTACAAGTAATACTTCAAATGAAAGGTATTCCACTCAGGTATTCTAGGAACTTTGAATAATCACAATAGCATGTACAGTTTTGACAAAAATGGCAATAAGCTATTTTAAAAGTGGACACTGCGAAAATCAACAGTTCCTGGGGGAGGTAAGTAATTGTTAAGTTCACAGGCAAGTAAAACAGTTACAGGGTTCAAAGTTGGGTCCAAGGTAGCCCACCGTTGGAGGTTCGAGGCAACCCCAAAGTTACCACACCAGCAGCTCAGGGCCGGTCAGGTGCAGAGGTCCAAGAGGTGCCGAAAACACATAGGCTTCAATGGAAACAGGGGTGCCCCGGTTCCAGTCTGCCAGAAGGTAAGTACCCGCATCCTTGGAGGGCAGACCAGGGGGGGTTTGTAGGGCACCGGGGGACACACAAGCAGGCACAGAAAGTACACCCTCAGCGGCACGGGGCGGCCGGTGCAAAGTGCAAACAGGCGTCGGGTTTTGTATTGAAAGCAATGGGGAGACCCGGGGGTCTCTTCAACGATGGAGGCAGGCACAGGGGGGGCTCTTCGGGGTAGCCATCACCTGGGTTAGGCAGAGGGTTGCCTGGGGGTCGCTCCTGCACTGGAGTTCGGTTCCTTCAGGTCCTGGGGGCTGCGGGTGCAGTGTTGGATGCGTCGCTGTTGCTTCGAAGTTGGGAGACAGGCCGGTAGGGCTGGGGCCAAAGCAGTTGTCATCTCAGTCTTCACTGCAGGGCTTCAGGTCAGCAGTCCTTCTTCTTGTTAAGGTTGCAGGAATCTAGTTTCCTAGGTTCTGGGGGCCCCTAAATACTGAATTCAGGGGTGTGTTTAGGTCTGGGAGGGCAGTAGCCAATGGCTACTGTCTTTGAGGGTGGCTACATCCTCCCTGTAGGGAGGGGGGCACATCCCTAATCCTATTGGGGGAATCCTCCATCCACAAGATGGAGTCACCTCAGCTCAGGACCCCTTAGGGGCTGTCCTGACTGGTGGGTGACTCCTCCTTGTTTTCCTAATTATCTCCTCCAGCCTTGCCACCAAAATTGGGGGCAGTGGCCAGAGGGGCGGGCATCTCCACTAGCTGGGATGCCCTGTGGGGCTGTAACAAAGGGGGTAAGCCTTTGAGGCTCACCGCCAGGTGTTACAGTTCCTGCAGGGGGAGGTGAGAAGCACCTCCACCCAGTACAGGCTTTGTTCCTGGCCACAGAGTGACAAAGGCACTCTCCCCATGTGGCCAGCAACATGTCAGGTGTGTGGTAGGCTGGCAAAAACTAGTCAGCCTACACTGGAAGTCAAGTATGTTTTCAGGGGGCATCTCTAAGATGCCCTCTGGGTGTATTTTACAATAAATTGCACACTGGCATCAGTGTGCATTTATTGTGCTGAGAAGTTTGATACCAAACTTCCCAGTTTTCACTGTAGCCATTATGGTGCTGTGGAGTTCGTGTTTGACAGAATCCCAGACCATATACTCTTATGGCTACCCTGCACTTACAATGTCTAAGGTTTGGCTTAGACACTGTAGGCGCATAGTGCTTATACACTTATGCCCTCACCTGTGGTATAGTGCACCCTGCCTTAGGGCTGTAAGGCCTGCTAGAGGGGTGACTTACCTATGCCACAGGCAGTGTGAGGTTGGCATGGCACTCTGAGGGGAGTGCCATGTCGACGTAGTCATTTTCTCCCCACCAGCACACACAAGCTGTGAAGCAGTGTGCATGTGCTGAGTGAGGGGTCCCAAGGGTGGCATAAGACATGTTGCATCCCTTAGAGACCTTCCCTGGCATCAGGGCCCTTGTTACCAGGGGTACCACATACAAGGGACTTACCTGAGTGCCAGGGTTGTGCCAATTGAGGAGACAAAGGTACAGTTTGGGTAAAGAACACTGGTGCTGGGGCCTGGTTAGCAGGGTCCCAGCACACTTTCAAATCATAACTTAGCATTAGCAAAGGCAAAAAGTCAGGGGGTAACCGCTTGTTCTCCTGCATGTTGTTAAGGATCTGGCCCATCGTGTCCTGGGATTGTTGTTAGGCCCCCAGGAAATTTGTGAGTGCCTCCTGGTGGGTCGGTTCCCTGGGCCTGTCCTCGACCTGGCGTACATCGGTCCTCCCAGTCTCCCTGTTGCCCTGTGTTTGTGTCTCCTGAATGGTGTGCCCACTGCCACTGACCCCAGGTCCCTGATTGTCTTGGGTGTGAGGTGTGGCCTGGGGTCCCTGTACAGGTGGGCACACTGCTGATTGACGTGCCTTGGGGACAGAGGTGTGGGTACGCTGGGTGGGTGCTGTGGTGTTGGATACTGATGGGGGAGGCTCTGTGGTTGACTGGGAGTGGACTGGGGTGACTGACTGACCAGTGGTCCCTGATGGGACAGGTAGTTCATCCAGATCATGAAGTCCAGAGTTACTCTCATCACTAGGGGCATCTTCTGTTGGGGGACTGGTTAGTTGTGCCACCTCTTCTCCGCTGAGATTGGCTGTGGCACCTGTGGTGATGCAAGTGATGTATTCTGCTTCATGTCTGTGACATATTGTACATCCCTAGCTTCCCCTCTTTCATTGCTGTTGCCCTGCCACCTTTGTTTGTGTACGGTGATGTATTGTGGGATTATAGGTTCTCCATGCTGTGCATGCTTTTGTGATGGGTGTCCATGCAGGGCTGGGAGGGCTGTCCATGCATTGGTATCGCAAGCAGGGCTTGCCATTGGGGTTAGTCATATGTGTAGGTGCAGTGTGCGTGATGTAGTGGAGTGATGGGAGTGAGGGTGAGGGTGTGAGATGGCATGCAGGTATGAGGGTGATAAATAGTAAATATTGACTCACCAGTGTCCAGTCCTCCGGCAACTCCAGTGAGTCCCTCAGGATGGAGTATTGCCAACACTTGCTCCTCCTATGCTGTGAGCTGTAGGGGAGGAAGTGGGGTCTCACTGCCACTCCTCTGTATGGAGAGCTGGTGCATTGCTGCCACGGAATGTACCTTCCCCTGTAAGTCGTTCCACCTCTTCCTGATGTTTTCCCTTGTTCTTGGATGGTGTCCCACAGCGTTCACCCTGTCCACGATTCTCTGCTATAGCTCCATCTTCCTGGAAGTGGATATTTGCTGTACCTGTGCTCCAAACAGCTGTGGCTCTACCCTGACTATTTCCTCCACCATGACCCGCAACTCCTTGTCTGTGAAACGGGGATGCCTTTGTGGGGACATGGGTATTGTGTGGTGTGTGTAAGTGTGTGGGTTTTGGGTACTGTGGTTGGGTGTGTGAAGTGCGGTGTGTGAGGGATGTATGGGTGTATGTGGTGTGTGTGTCTAGTTGCAGTGGTCTTGATGTTAGTCTGGGGGCAATAATTTGTATTCAGAAAGCGTTGTAGGTAATGTGGGTGTGTGTTTTATAGTGCTGTGTGTGGGTGTGGTGTGTGTGTCAGTGTCAGGTGTGTGTATTTGGTATTGGCCAATGTTGTGTAGCTTAGTATTTGGGTGTCCATTCTGAGTGCGTCGGTGTGTACTGCGAATGGTTTACCACCACTGAATGTCCACCGTGGTGATTCGTGGATCATGATGTGGTGGGCATTGTTCTGTTGGCGTAACGGTATGGGTGTTGGTACCGCCACTTTAGAACTGACCTTTGAGCTGGCGGATTTGTGTATGTAGCAGTTTTCTGTCAGATTGGTGTGTGTGTCCTAATATGGAGAACGGATATCCGCCACCGCGACGGTAAGTGGGATTTACCACCAATGTCGCAATGAGGGCCAATATGTTATTCAAAATTTCATTTCAACCAGGAAGCCAGGATTTGTGGATGCACAATTGTTTTCCCTGATTAAGGATTTATACCTAAAACATTTAGGGAATACATTATGTGCTAAAATAAACAGAATTGTCAAAACAAAGTTAAGTTTAAAAAACAATTAAGGTGTCATGTGAATTGTTATCAAAATAAAATGCATCTCCCTTTTTTTACAGTGTGCACCACCATCAATGTTAGCCTGGCATCTTAGGTGTAGTTTTTCCCTAACTGTTTGCCTTCAGACTTCCTGATTTTGCTGACTTCATTTTTGCTGGCTTTAGAAGCACGTACACTTTACCACTGCTAACCAGTGCTAAAGTGCTTGTGCTCCCTCATTAAAACATGGTAAGGTTTGCTGATACCCAAGTGGCATATTTAATGTACTTGTCAGTTCCTAGTCCCTGTGCCCGGGCCTGTAAAATAAATGCTACGAGTAGGCCTGTAGCACTGATTGCGCGACTCACTTCACTTAAGTAGCACTTTAACCATATCTAAGGCCTGTCATTGCAGCTGTGTGTGTGCAGTTTGTAACTTTTTTTTTCAACCTGGCAAAGTAACCCTTTTGCCAAGCCCACACTCTCCTTTTCAATACATATAAGTCACCCCTAAAGAAGCCCATGGATAGCCCGGAGGGCAGGGTGATCTGTATTAAGAAAGTAGGACATGCACTTTTGAGATTTACATGTGCTGGTTGTGAAAAACTGCAAGGCCTACTTCTCCCACAGGATAACATTGGAGTTACCTTATTACATTTTGTACGGGTAATTCCCAAATGAGTTTAGGTAATCAGTTAATGGTTGGTGTCTCTGGAATTGTAATGAAAACTCCTAACTCATGGTGAAGTCGAATTTTAAATGCCAATTTTGAAAATGACACTTTTAGAAAGTTGCCATTTGCTTGCCTTAAATTATTTGTACCTAGGTTACCTGACTGTGTGTAGTTGACAGTTATGTTTTATGTATTCCTCCTAGACAGTCACACACAATGGGGAGTTTAGGTGTGACTGGATGTGTGATCGCTGGCAGGATGGGAGGGAGGAGCTGATGAAAGGACTGCCACTCTGCTACTGCCCCTCCACTGGACTGCTGCTCTGAAGGACTGCTGCCCTGCTGTGCTGATCTGCTCCTTGCTGCCATCTTGCCTAGGTTAGGAGTAAACCTGGATCTCTTGAACTTAAAACCCAGAGTAACTCCAAGGGCTAGTTGGCTGGACTCCTCATCTGAAGCCTCAGGGACACACCAGGCTTCCAACAACATTGCACCTGCACCTGGGCTCCTCCATCTGTGAGTCTACCCTGCCAAGAGGTGCCACCCCAGTCCTGGAACTTTGGAAGAGGGCTTAAGGTGCTCTGCCAACATTTGTGGATCCAGCAGAACCAACACATCTCCTCTGCTGAGCAGCGCTAACCCGAGCAGAAATGACAAATTGCCGCTGCTGCATGAATTGGACCAGTTGCAAAGACCAGCATCACCACTGCAGCTCTGTCGGAGCCGCCATTGCACCTGCGCAGGCTTGCACGTCCCTCACTTATGGCAGCCTTGACATTAACATTGGACTGTGCGCTGCAGCCTCACAGCTCTCTGGAACCGATGCATTGCCCCAACAATGCACAGCATCCTCAACGCCAGACTTTACATCAGTGGGCTTTGTATAGCAAGCCACTCTGGCGGGCTCCTCAACAAATATGCAAGCCCCCGGAGCTCGGCCTCGCTGCATCTCAGAACCAATGCATTGCTTCAGCTGAGCAATGCATCTTCGATGCAGATCCTCTTTTGCTGAGCATTGTACTCTGTTCAGTGGGCCTAACTGGGCCCCTGTAATCGGCCTGAATTTGTGATTTTGTCCCAGTCCGGTGCAACCAGATATCCACAGTTTATGCTTTGTGCTTTTTGGCACTATTTTCACTAAAACCTTTAAAATTGCATATCTCTGGTTCTACTGATTGGATTTTTGTCGCTTTGGTCTTGTTTTATTTATTTAAAAAGGTAATTTTTTTCTAACTTGGTGTGATCTTTTTTTGTGGTGTTTTCACTTTATTACTGTTTGAAGTGTTGCACTAACACTTTACACATTGCTTCTAAGTTAAGCCTGAGTGCTTTGTGCCAAGGTAACAAAGGGTTGCACACAGGTTAATTTAGGGTTGGCTTGTGCCGCACCTGGACAAGGATTGTGTTTGCTGCTTGACCAGGGCTCACACAACAGTCAACCAACAACCCAATTCTTACAATCAAGAATAGGTTTTCTTGGACATTAAAGATACATAATTTGCTGGATTTAAGTCTTGTCATTGCTAAGCGAGACATCACTCAAACTGGCACAATCCTTTCGCTCCAAGTATTGGTAAGTGGCAGAATGTCTTGATGAATGCATAATCTTTTCCAAAGTGTCGGTCCTGGAACAACGATGTGCCTAACTGCCGGTGCTGCGTTAGGGTAAAGGACCAAACCCTAAATATAACACAAGGAGAAGAAAACGCTGCACTCCCGGAGATTGCAATCAACTGCACATTTATTCCTCTTAATGCTGGTTGAGGCTATATCTGGCACCACGACGCGTTTCGACATCCGTCTTCTTCCTGGTGGTTTCTGCCATTTTAATAGACGAGCAGGATGCTATTGTCCTTGCCAGTCTTATGATTGTCACAGTAGGTGCCGCAGACACAGATGGCATTTACCTTTCCATGCCATTGGTCTATTTTCCTGCAGCATATTCTGTGGCCATATTGTAACATTAATTATGCCAGCTGGGGATTAGCCAGTATTGCCATGTGTTAGGTTATAATAGTGGCTGAACAGTTGTACATACCAGGAGCTGGACAGTAGTACCCAACTATGCAGGGTCAAAACCCCAGGCACCAAAAATGGGGATGACAGTGCAAAAAGGGGCATTTTCTAACATTGGACATCTGTCAAAATAGCCAAAGTCACCATTCCCTCACACTGTTTAGAGTCAGTCAGGAAATGGCATGTGTCAGATGCCAATGTCATCACAGGCTCTGCATATCAGAAACAGTTGACGTCCACTCGATATCAATCACACTGTGCGGCCTATTTAGGGCAGACATTCCAACATGTTCCCTGTTCGGGGCTTCCGGTAAATATATGGCATACTGGAAACGAAAAAAGACCCTATACACTAGGTGAAATCTCCCAGCACGTGTGGGTCAGGTGTTTTTTGTTGTTTAGTAACAAACTCCTGCTTTATGAGTTTGTTTTTGAAAAACCAAAATCTTTGCCCAATGGATGCTTTCAACATGACACATTCTCTGTAAAGCTTCAGTGCCATCAGTGATTCTGCAAAATGATTTCCACCATGCAAGCGGGGATGTCTAGGCAGGGCAGCAAGTCTCCCACCAGAGGAGCAGGGGACATCACTCCGTGGCCTGGTAGAACAGGGGAATGTCCTCCAATTTTCATATACCTAAAATTGGAAATGCTACATAGTTCCAAAAGAAGAGAGTCTCAAAGAAGTGACCCCAAAACATAAAATGCTCTGCATCTGGTTTGGGCCCATGGGAAAGATGGACTTTCGGCAGCAGGAATACAATAGACCAGTGGTTTCCATCCTGTGGTTCGGGGACCCGGAGTCTACGAAACCTCTTCAGGGGGTCCGTGACTGCTCAAAAAATTAACTAAGATTAGTAGAGTGTATATAAATGAAGTGTCTAAATGTAGATTTGAAAATGTTAAAATGTACTATAAGTGTCAAGTATTTTAAAATTGGAGGCTAAAAATTAAATTTGCATCCTTAAATTGAATTGTGGGAGCAATGCAATTGCATCAAACAGACTATAGTATGGACGGCGTATGGCTTCAATTGAATTTAGAAAAGCTCCAACCTTCCTATTGAATTTAAAATTTGTGTTTTTTTAAATCTTATTTGTTTGCAAATTAAATGAAATGTTTTAACATTTGTGTATGTGTTTATATGGAATGCTTGTTTCAGTATTATTTGTGTTTTGTTTTGTGGTTCAAATCATCAACAATTTATAGGCCTGGGTCTCCGGCTCCCAGTAATGATGCGGGGGGAGGAGGAGTCCCTGGATTCCATTATTGATTCAGTGGGGGTCCCTGGGTTCCAGTAATAATGAAGTGGGAGTCCACAGAAGTCAAAAGGTTGGGAACCACTGTAGTAGACAACAGCATCCCGGCAGAGACAGAGGGAGTTAGCTCCCACATGAGACAGGCAGTGCCCATTCTATAGAGGGTCCGGTGTGTTAAAAAGGATCCCCAGAAACTTGATTCTTTGCCTGGCCAGGGGCCATTGGACCGAGTGACATTGTAGTACTTTGACAGTTTGCACACCAATCTCCCAGAAAAATTTGGTGACGCTGGAAATCAGAAATAAAGCAAGACACAGATTAACAGAATTGCAGTAGCTTACGAATAAATACACATGCCCCGTCTATTGAAACATGCTTAGCTGGGAGAATAAAAGTCATAATATTCTTCAGCAATGTAGGCTTCTAGGCTTCACCAAGCCGAATGATGAAACCTTTTGGACTTGGTTTATTGGTGCAGTTAACAGATCCTGATGAAAGAGCAACTTGTATTAGAGGCAACAATCGGTGTAAGTACAGGGCCTAGTTGTAGTGGCCACAACCAGCAAGAATTGTCTCCACCAATCAGAAGGTGCTCTGCTTTATTCCCATTTAACTTTAGAAAATTTAGAGCATCCAGTTCTGGATGCCTTAAGCTGACCAGTGAGGCTGGGCAAAGAGGTTTCGGCAAGAGCAAGGTGTCATCCACATAGGGAAGACAGTTCAAAATGGGGACCAAGGCTTATGGTGTTAATACAGTCAGAAAGGATGGCATGATCAATCATATCAAACACAGTGATGAGGTTGAGCAATATCAAACAAGCTATTTTACTCTTATCTTGTTATTCCCAAAGCTCACTTGGCATTGCCACAAATACAGATAATGTGCTCTATGCTGACTGAAAGCCTCCCTAACCCTAAGCCAGAAAATTATGTGACTCAAAGTAACTAGCAAATCATTTGGTCAAATGTTTTTCTATCAGTTTAGTGAGGGCCAGACGAAGTGTAATGGAGGCAGGTGTTCGTCAAATCTGATGATTCAGTACCCTGCTGTTTGATTTGATCTTATAATGCCATTTTGCAGCCATCGGGCACAATGACAGAAGAAAAGGAGATGGCAATTATCAGGCATAGTTTGTTACCAATGTCTCGCTCAAAGTCTCATAAATTAGGCAGCAGGCAGATGTTGCCTAGACAGCCTAGTATGAGAGATCTCATAGCCTGCAGATGTCAGCCTTTCCACCACAAAAATAGAGGAAGCCATGCCTGTGAGAGAGGCCTCTTTTTGCAAGGTTAACCCCCCACCTTTTGCCTGGAAATGATGTGATTTCATCACATGCTAAACAGGTTCCCAGGGCCAGATCTCTTTCCCCAAAACGATACTATGTATTGGCACTTCAGTCACCCCTGTAAGTCCCTTGTAAATGGTACCCCTGGTACCTAGGGTGCTGAAGACCTAACCCCGAGCTACAGCACCAATTGAGCTACTCTGAGAGGCCCCACACCAGCCTCATGCAGACTGCCAATGCAAGTGCTCAAAAGGTGTATTTAAAAGTTGCAAACTTGACATGGCACTCACCAAGAGAGCCCTGTTCACTAACGCTACATGCGCTAAGGGTATGTCAGCCCTCTGGCAGGCCTTGCAACCCTAAGGCAGGGTGCAACACAATGCATGTAAGGGCATATAGTAGCATGAAAAAATATGCCTCTACTGTGTCTTTAAAAAACCTTAAGGTTATGGCAAGTATATGTGCTGGACACTGATCATCACAGGTTTCCCAGCTACAGGATGGGTACTCTGAGCCCTGGGTTATTTGCTATCAAACAGCTCAGAGTAATAAATCCTCACTGGTACCAGTGTTGGATTTAATATCAAATTTAACCTGGGGCCACCTTAGAGGTGCCCCTGCAAACCTACATCCTCCTGGCATGGTTGCTTGCTAGTTCGAACCAGCCTGCCACCACCAGACATGATTCTGGATTCCTGGGGTGAGAGCCTTGACTCTCTGGAACCAGAAGACACACCTCCCCCCCCAGGAATGTGCCCTGCTCTGGAAGGAAGCTTTAAAGGCCATGCCACCTTTGAAGCACAGCTCCAGCTATTCGCTGATAGCAGCAGATGGCCACCCCCCAGCCCAAACACCACTTTTGGCTGGAGGAACAGTGGAAAAACTAACAAAGGATAGGGGGAGTGACTACCCTCAGCCTGCACCACCCCTCAGGTGTGGCAGGCACGGTGACCACTCCATTTCATTTTCCTTCATCTTGGATGACAGGAAAATAGCAAATTAGGGTTAGGGATGTGACTTCTTCCCACAGGAAGTGGTCACATAGTGGGTGTAGCCTCCCTAAGGTAATTGGCCCATTGGCCACTACCAGCTACCCCCCTAAACACTGAGTAAGTGCAGTATTTAGTGGACATCCCTAGACCTGCAGATCAGTTTTAATGGACACAAGAAGACCAGTGAAAAAGAAGACCCAAGGCTCGATAACAGAAGTCCTGCTGCAAGAAGAAAAAGGTGGCAAACCCTGCTTTCTGCACCCAGGACTTGACAATTGCCACTGAGGGGTCGAATGGACATTGGATGGGCTCTAGGAAGCACCAGAGGACCTCCAACCTTCTACAAATTGCAAAGAAACCAGCAAGCAAAATCCACTAAAGTCCAGTTCACTGACCGGCTGGTGACCAATGAACCAGACACACAGCTGGACCAAATTTCACACAACGGACTCATAGGACAAAGCCTACAAGTGTGCCAAGTTTAGTGACACTGCAACCTCCAGTGGCTGAACTGTGCAATAGCCAGTGGTACTGGACCCCCAATGTCAGACATACCGAAGAAAAATCCACTCCTGACTCTCCAAGCAAGCACCAGTCGAGGGATTTCAGAGCACCTAAAAACCACCCCCTAGAAATGCCCTGCTGACCTGTAAACTATCCTCCAAGTGACCTACACCTGGCTAAAAAGGCTCCTTGACACACTACCCTTGGCTGACCTATCTGCTCTGCACCCGGCCTCCCGGGCCCCTGCATCAGAAAACCAGCTGTGCTCTAGGAGTCCCTAACTCCTTGCAACTCCATCCTCCAAAGAGACCCACCGGACTTACCTCTAAGTCCCTTTGTGAAGTGCATTTCCAAGTGGTCTCCTTCCCTGTGGTGCACCAGCTCCAAGACCTTCAGCCACTGCTCCCGACAGCACTGGGAGCCGCCCAAACTCCTCTGACTGGTCCACAGGACTTCTTGATTACCTCGACCTGGAAACAAAAGTTGAAACTTGTGAGAGCATTGCCTGATTTTATATGACATTTTAAAGTTTTCTCCCATTGATTCCTATGGTGTGTAATTACACACAGAAACAGAACATTTTCTAAACTTTGAAAAATCATAATTTAAGTAGTACTTTCCCAATTTCGATGATCTTGGTCTTAAAACGTTTACAAAACTCTGAAGTATTTTTGTAAATTGGTCTTGATATATTATTTTGAGTGTTGTGTCCAAAGATATCGATATGGGGGTACAACAAATGCTTAGCACATCTCCAAGATTAGAGTAACTGCTTGACTAAGCTAACATAGAGCATTAGATGGTCTATTTGTTACCTATAAATACCAAGGTGGTGTTGCTTGGACTGTGCACAGTAAACATCGTTTTTGTACAGTATATGGAGAGCCAGCCTCCTACAGTGCCAGAGGACTGATAAGATGTATGCTGCTGGAATTTAACAGTTTGAGTAAATGTGATGCACCTAGGTGGTGTTCAGGGAGTCAACAGATAGTAGGGAAAACAGTGAGCGCTGTAGTCCTATGACATCTTGCCCCTCTTTGCTAGGTATGCAGGTCGCTCCTGATAGCTGGACTTGTAATAGAAAAGGAGACAAGCAGATAGTCTAGGTAAGGGTTGATGTTTCAGATTAGAGCTGTAGGGGGGTTATTAATCAAGAGAAGGTCTAAAGTATTTTTTCTTACATTTGAGAGTACCTTCAGCGTCTGAACCAACCCAAGTCTCTGAATATCCACAACAAGACAGTGATAGGAGGTGTTGCAGGCATTCCCAGTATAACGGGATCATAAATTCCTCTAGTCCACCTACCTAAGAATTGCTCCCCGAAGCCAGAGTCTGGGGCATCAGGTGTGAATATGTGTCAGTGTTCCCTGCAATTATCCCTCACTCAAGAGACTTGTTTCATTGCAGGTGACAGTTGATGATTTTGAACTAATCTCCCAGGACCTTTTCCGGGCCCTAACCATACGAGAAAAATATATGCGCATGTCTTACCAGAGATTCCCGAGGACCACTTCACAATATCTCCGCAACATTGAGGGAAAGACCTGGAAGGAAGCTGATGAAGTTCACCCGGGTAGGTACTATTGACAAATCACTATTTTAATGAGACGGTTTTTAATAGATGTAAAGTTCATCTGAAAACTGAAAGACTTTTAACATTCACAGACAGGTGTTGACTGCTTCTGAAAACAATGTTTTGCAGCTATAGATTCTCATGTAGCGTAGACATTTTCTAACAGCACAATATGCAAAACATTCAAGAAAAACACTCTTTATTTTTGGCCAGGATTGGAAACTGCTTTAGCGGTGTTGCCAGCCTTATGCGATTTTTTTTTAAATAAGACACACGCATATATACATACAGAGAGGGGTTTTGGTTCAGCCCCCTTCATCCATTGGTTTGTCCAGCTGCCATTCATGTTTTGCCAATGCCCACAAAAGCATTTAGCATAAGACAATGCGCTAGCCCAAGTCAGCCATTTTCCCTTTCACTATGAGTGATGGCCTGTTACCTTATCACATGTGCACAACGGCTTAAAAGTAAGTGCACTTCTGTGCCAGAGCTGGTAGGTCCATACTTTAATTTGTCAATTTTTTTTTCTTTCAGTTCGTTCACCCCTTTTTACAATTTTTTAGTCATCCTTCTGCACTTAAACTTTGTTGTCAGATTATAGTAATTATGAGCTAATAGCACCTTCAATGTGCTTTAAAAATAGAATGGGTTTCTACACCTTTTCTAATTACACCGTACAGTTTTATTAAAATGATTTAGTTATTTGTTATCATTTTAAATGTTTATTGCATGTTTTCTTTTTTGGCATATGGTTGCAATAAAACATACACGTATTTAACATTCTCTTCAGCCTGACAATGCTTGTTTATTTTGCATTTTGTGCAGAATATCCTTTATGCAACGGGAAATCTACATAACTATTTAAATTATTTAGATAGCACAGATAACAGCAAAGGAGCAGGGTAGTAATTCACAAGCCTGCTAGATGAAAAAGAATAGTAAGATGCAATAAACGGTCAAGTAAAGTGAGCAGTTCAAAAGAAGTAATGAACAAGGAGGTAGTATGGTACTTACATTTGCTTATGTAGTATACGCTTAGCTCCAGCAGGAGCATCTTGTTAGTTATTAAATAGTTGAGCCATTATAACCATATAATAGGTACGTTTCTGCAATCCCTGTATAAATAGACTGTCTCTTCTTTGCAATTGGCGACTTGTGACGCACCCAGTTGCCTATTATAAAGAAATCACGTCGGAGGTCAACTGTGACAACTTATTACAGACGAGTTTTTACGTCACAGGTCCTGCTGCCAGAGCCAGCAGCTGAGGTGGAAGGCAGGTGTTTAAAGCAACTAAAATGAAGTTGCTCTTCTTACGTCCGCTCTGTTTTTCTATTTGTATATTGACAATCTGAAAGGGGAGATTTATTTAGAGCAACACGTTTATTTTTTATACTTCAAAGGTAGTTATAAAAAAGTTAGAATCTCTCTGTATGTTTCTACTTTGTGTTTTTAATGACTTGTATTGAACTGATTCTAATATCTTTTTGCAACAAGTTTTCAACAGTTTTTCATGCGTTTAATTTTGCACTAGAGATTCTACATTTCTACTTTGATTCTTCATGTTTGCAAACATGCTGTCTCTTCAGGGGCAGCGCCTGACTGCGGAAAGGCAGTAAAAAGCAGAAAAATGAAATTATAATAAAAGTATTCCAGTGCAAGTCTGCCAGTCTAGGGTGGGTCGTGGGTAGCATCCTCTGCATCAGCAGGGGGAGGAGGAGTGCTAGGTGCACTCTTAGTGTGCATGTCAGTTTGGCCGGCTGTCTTAGGCCCGCTAAACTGGCATGCGCAGTTAGAAATCTCCACCCGAGCTGTGTTGCACAGCTGAGTGGAGACCAAGTGCAGGGTCCCACACCCTAACTAAGGGGCATTTCATCCCGCTCAGGCCAGTTCTGGTGCTTCTCTCATGCTGGGTAACAGCACGAGAGAAGCATCTGGATTTGATGGAGAGAGGAACAAGTTGAGAAGGGCCTGAGGCGACAGGAGCAGAGGGACACAGAATGGCGGCAGTTAAGTCTTATTTGTTTTATTTATTATTCCCCCCACCCACCCTCCTGCTCATGTGTTGCCCCACAAAACCTTTCCTGTAGCAGCCACATCTGTCTCTCTTACATGAAAGAGATACACACCAAGGATTTAAGTGGTTTGTGGGAAAGGTGGGGTGACCATGTATTATAAGGGCTAAAGTTCCCCTTGCCATACACTATAGGAATATTGCAAGTCACCTCAGAGTTCCCTAACCTTATAAAAGAAATCGGTTGTTGGCCTCGTTCCTCTATATGGTCATGGAACTGCTCTGTGGCTTGCAATATCTTTATATTGTACTGCAGGGGGTACGTTATGCCATACATAAATATAGTAATTGTTTTATATGAAGGATTAAGAAGATATGTACATAGCAAAATAGAATATGCTTAGTAATTGCACAGCCGTATATAAAAGGTTTCCCAACATGGTGCTCTCTTCCATTCAACGGAATAGGCAGCTTAATTTTGTCACAACCAATTCTTTGTACCCTTACACCATTTTCATGTTTTACACCTAGACCTAAATGTATACGATGGAATGAAAAAGGGCTACAGTTTCCAAGTGGGCTGGATTACAAAGGCTGCTTTTAAAGAAGGGGGTACCTTTCTAGGCACAAGTCAATTCATACAGAGGGCTCTTGCACAAAAGGAAGGCCAAGTATACCTTCCTACAGCCTCTTCCATCACAAGATTCAAATGCATTGGCTTTCAGCTCCTGATATAGATATTGTTATTCAACGTGTATCTGAGAGAGCACACAGGTGAACCAATAAGAGAAACTGGGTTCAAGGAGCCATAGAGATTGCAGAATCACGGTATGTCAGAGTACATTTAGCAAACAGTGCCACACAAAGCAAAAAGAAAAATACAACAGTTTCCCGACCAATGAATGCTCACCAATCCCTTAGCAATTGCTGCAGAAAAGGAGTCTAGCTCAGCTGTAGAAACCAAGAACAACTAGCATAATCGTTTAGAAAGTGCCTCTTATGTGACATTCAAGCCCATCTCCTTGCAGATTGGTTCCACCACAGGAGATTGCTGCAATTTTGTAAGAAAAGGAAAAAGCCTCCAGCTTATCCAAGTATGGTCGTTAAACGGTACCGACACCAAATCAACCCC
Source organism: Pleurodeles waltl (assembly GCF_031143425.1). Lineage (NCBI taxonomy): Eukaryota > Metazoa > Chordata > Amphibia > Caudata > Salamandridae > Pleurodeles > Pleurodeles waltl. The sequence continues at coordinate 561,950,709 of NC_090445.1, read as the reverse complement.
AGGTCAACCCTGATTACAGATGGCGATAACTTCAAATTGTAGGCTTTTTCTCCAGTGTGACTTCACCCATGCGTGCATTGCAATTCTTTGTAAATGGATGCGGAAAACGAGTCTGGTGCAGGTTTAGAAACCAAGAATAACCAGTATAATGCTCTGTGCTGCACTTGCCCTCCGCAGGAAACCATGTCAGTTCCATACAATTGCAAGGAATTACGTCATCCTCGGAGTAAATTGTACCCATGTCCATATGGCCTAATGTGGGCCAATCCCTATGGCTTGACACAGATTACGGGTTAAATCAGATTTATAAAGAAGAAATAGGAGCAGTGCCAAGACCCAACTTTATTTTACACCCCTCACACATTTAACACGAGTGCTAAATCGCAAACTATTCAGCTACATAGAGAGCCAAGTATTAACAAATGATGGTGACAAGCTCAGGAAGTGAAGTAAATACGACAGTATGGCCACGAATACGCATTTGGTGGTAAAAACAGCAAAACTTGCACATTGGCTAAATACCAATTCAGCAGGGTTTGCAACATACCACGTGTTAAATAACAGTAATTTTGAGTTTTCATAGTGGAATCTGTATTTACCGTATGTGTTAAATACAGAATGTGTGCTATTTACTGTATGTGGTAAATACCGCACCCGATAAATAGCACATGCACAAAATATCAGGAAGTGCTCATTACCATCCTGTGATACAACTCAGTCATCACAAGCAGAAACCTGCCAAATTCTTCCATCATGAACGCCTTAAGTGTAATGAAATATAGGTTTATGGACCCTGAGCTGGAGGTCCTGACCAAGTGATTAGTGAGACACCAAGGCTATCTAATGTGCCATTTAACACCAAAGATGTCAACAAAAACAAACAAGAACATGGCTGTGGAAGGACATCATCGACAATTTCAATACTGTGTTAGCATAACCACATAATGTTCAGAACAATAAAAACAGGTTCCAAATCACCAAATGCAAGGAACTTAAGTGAGTTGCCAAGCACAAGTACGAAAGCACGGAACTGGTGGGAGTTCTCCACCTCAGCTATACCTCAAACTGTGAGAAGACAAATCTATGATCATCCTCAAAATGTCTAGAGTGGAAGACATGAAAGAAGGTCTTGGGGATGGAGGAATCCAAGGGAAGAGACATACCAGTAGTAAGAGAAGTACATGTGGTTGTGATGTAATTTGTTACACATATTTACATTGATCCATGTATGTGCAGCCGTAGGGGCTAATAGCTAACGAATGGTACTGTTGAGATTATTGAGATTGGACTTCAGGAGTCATAATGTATTGTAGTCTTGATAATGAAGGGTTGATTTGTGTACCCAGTATGCTGATTGTGAAATGTAACCACAGCATAACAAATGTTGGTTCTCCGCGGGATCATGCCATTGTGGTTTGATTGAGGGCACCTAACACAGTGATTTAGTGTACACAGGTCCACATCACACAGCATTTGCACATTAACAGTGTACTAAACTTTCCCAGTCGTGGCTTGTGGGCCGCGGAAGGGGTGGCTTGGCCCGCAGAGTGGGGGGAATAAACATGAAATTATTAACAAAAAAAATGCCGTGCGCTGCTCTGCTCCTCCGTCTCCTCTGCTTTGTCACTGCTTTGTCACTGCAGGCACAGGCTCCCAGCCTGCCCTGCGGCCAATCCTGACGCTGCTCAGAGCAGTATCAGGCAGACTGGGAGCCTGTGCATGCTCTCTCCAGCCCAGCAACTGTGTTGCTGGGCTGTGGAGAGCCTACTGCGCATGTGTGTTTAGCCAGCCCAAGAGAGACAGCCAAACACACATGCGCTCTGAGGGGTGGTGCTCTCGTCACCCCAGTGGCCCGCACCTTTACAAGAAAATGATAATAAACACAGTTTATTATCGCTTTCTTGTAATGGTTTTGCAGCTGCTGCTGCTGGCTGCCGGAGTGGGGGAAGGGCAGAGGGGAGGGGGGTGACGCTCCTCCCCTAATGGAAGAGCCACCCCTGGATTTTCCCTTTATTTTTTCCTGTCCACGTGGGGCAGGAACGTCCAGGTGTCCAGGAATGTAGTCAATCGTCACTAAGGTGTCCTGTAATCCTGCTGTATCTTAGATGTTTGTTTTGCTGGCAATGGCTGTGTGGGTGTCTGAGGGCAACTGTATATGCTGCCCTCTCACTCTCTGCAAAGCATACACTACTTAGCAGAGTACTTTGCTGAAGGTTGTCTAAGAAATGACAAACACCAATCCTACTCTTTCATGTGTGGCCTGTTACAACAAATTCTGGCACTGCTGCCATGTTCCAGAAGGGGGGATGCAGTGGACCCATATGTTGTGCTTTAGGGTATCCGTATTGACAAAAATATGGTTTATATGGTACCCATATACAGGATCTCAAACTGACTCACGTTAATGGGTTCTAGCCTTACTTTGTCAAATCTGGCTCTCATGTGGTGCTGCACCATTGGAGATCATTGATTGGAGGCTTAATTTGCTGCATGGTTTACTGTAGCAGAACATGGATCTGGTATTGCATGATATAGTGGCCTAGCATGCTTCACTGTATGGTGGTGTACTGTGGAACCGAAAATGAGCTGTTGCAATCAACCTGTGAGATCTCCACTTGTCCATGTGTGTTTATGAAGGGCTGGCTCTGTGCGCAGGTGTGTGAGTGACTGTTTTTTATTACCTCAAATGGTTCATGTACTGAGTTTTTTGCATTATTAAATTAGTCGTAGATTTTTTTTATTGTTTTACAGATTTTCTTTCATTCCTTACACTTTGAGGAATTTTTACTACGTGCTTTTAAATGGAGGTATGTTAAGATGGTATTTTTCACTAACTGATCATACTTCTCGTTGACTGTCACTTACCACATGCGCTATTTTTCACATGTGGTAAATATCACATGTGGCAAATAGCACATGTGATAAAGAGCGCATGTGTACTACCAACGTGCAGTATGAAGCATATGTGATAAACGCCACTTGTAATAGCTCATGATCAGACAAGACATGCACTATTTACCCTGGATTGCGGTAATTATCAGTACACCTAACTCATAATCAGGACAACTGTTTTGTTTATGTGTGCGATGAAATATGGCTGGAGTAGCAGCCTGAGTCTGGGACGGAACTAGACAGCACGCTCTACATTTGGGTTTCAAATGTACAAGTTTACATTTCAGAATGACTCATATTTACAGTTCTCGTCATAGGCAGATGCAATTATTGTCTCAGAATCACAGGCTGTTAAATCTTGGGTGGAAAGGAAGAAAGGTATTTGTAAACACCCTACATGAGAAGGCAATATAGGAAGTGAAGCAGAGGTGATGGTGAAAGTAAGGTGCAGGTAAGCGTAAATTAGATGTTTTTCAGGACAATGGAGAGAGGTTGGGTGTAGGGGCCTGCCACGCCTGCAGGTGTTGAGCTGCTGACTGCTGGGTTCTCACCTTACCTGACAATGTGTCTCTGGGCACCAACACAGGGAAGACACACAAGCACTCATAGCACGGGCTCTGAGCAGTGGCGCAACTGCCCGGGCTCTTCATAATGATGTCACCGCCCACGTGTGAGGCCATTTCCTCTGTTGCAAATGCTTGATTGCCCTTTTGGTTAATCTTATCATAGAACTGAACATCTCTCAGAAAGACCAATGATGTGGGTTATTTTTTCCTGATTTGAAGTCCATTCGTATCCTCAGCTTCACTGCTTAGTATACTTGAGAATCCAGGACCTTAAGCAGACATTAGTTTGAGAAGTAACCTCTTCCATTCTAATCGGTTTCCCAATATACATAGGTCACTAGCTCCTGTCTTATTCTCCACCCATTCTGGTCACACATCACAGTGACAGTGCACCCCTTACATCCTGGTACTGATTTCACAAAGTTGATTAAAGTCCTAGGTTAATTTATTAGCTTTAGATGTGGCCATGTTTTTTACTTTCTTGTTTTTGCAAAACTTTCCTCAAGAGTTTTTGCAGATATAGAACCCAAGCTTTAAAATTACAGTGCAATCATTAGTACTTGGACTTCAATTACTGTGTAAAATGTTCAACTACAGAAGCTGAAGTAGCGAGCGGAGCCAGGCGAACACGGTAAGAACTACAAGTTTATTTGAAGATAAAAGGCCCCAGAGTCAGAAAAAGTAGAGCCTCCAGGAAAGCTCGGTAGCAAATGACTTGTCAGCTGACTGGGCTTACCTATATAAAAGTGCGAGTGCAATGTTGAAACACTCTGCATTAACATGCTATTAATAGAAACAATACACCTTAAAATGTAAACACAACGCTGAATAAACTACGATACGTAGAAACAAAAAAGGGACAGAGAGTACTCTAGTACTTAACGAACTAAAAAACGTTATAGCCTGTCAAAAGCAAGCTACGGTTAACTAAAACTTGGGAACAGTAAAATGCAAGCTACGGTTAAAACTAATGAAGCACATTATCTAAAAAGGGTGATGTATGTGTCAGGAAACCTTGGAGTGGAAAGATAGGACATTGGGGCCCATGATTATGTTTAAGGTACTTAGGCCCATATTTATACTTTTTTAGCGCCGCATTTGCGCCGCTTTTGCGTTAAAAAACGGCGCAAATGCGGCGCTAAAAAAGTATAAATATGGGCCTTAAGGTTTTGGGGTCTGATGTACTCTGTAAAATATGTAGGGTATGCAGGGGTTAAATGTGTTGTTGTTTGTTTTAAAAACAAAAGCATCACATATACACTTTCTCTGCAGTTAAGAGACAGAAAGTTCTTAGTGAAAACAGACTCATGTTGCAAAAAAATAACAATATAACAATCTGTTACTTTAAACAAAAGGCAAAATGGTATAGTGTTGGTAGGGAAGAACCAGCACTACTTAATCTGGATCAGTCCATTTTAGAGTGAGCATCCTTAACCTTAAACACTTAGGGTGTGGTGAGAGATGCATTTCTGCAATCCAACTATGGTGCCTTCTTAGTTTTTAATTTGCAGTACACAAGCATTTCGATATTTGTGATATTGGAGGGTATGAACATACAGTGTTTCCCTACCAACACTAAACCACTTTACCTTTTGTTTAAAGTAACAGTTTCTTTTAATTGTTGTGCACAGTTCTGTTCCAAAAGGCATACAGCCCTAACGATGCCCTTGTTTATGAGTACATCCTACGAGATGGAGGTCCAAATGTGTGCACATATGGGTGTGGGTAGTGTTTGATGAATCCTGGACATTTCCCTCACCTGTTCTTCCAGATATGATACTTGAACTGTTGAATCTGGCATCTACTAATAAGGCAAAGAGAACCCCGCCCTTAGGATCTCATTCATTGATTTTTAAAGGACCAGCTCTAAATCATGATCACAAGACTTATTATGAGTGTTAAACTTTAAGGACACTGTCTGTCATTGTTTGAAACCGTGTGATATATGTATATTTATATATATATTCTTTTTTTGTAATGCAGTCTTGTAATTTTTCTAGTTGTATCTCATGTTTTGTAATACATTTACGTTTTAATATTCGTGGAGTGTTTTCACATTGAACAATTGATTGAACATTATCAAAGAAATAGCGGAAGTTATTAAGCACCTGGTTACTCCAACTGGAGTGTCCTCTCGCTAGGGTGCATAAACCAAACAACAAAGATTCCAGCACTAATCTAGAGTGGTCTGAAAGAGCCAGGTCTTTAGTTTTTTGCGAAAGACTGTCTCTCGACTTTCCTGTCTAATATCCAAAGGCAGTGAATTTCACAGTTTTGGGGCCAGAAATCTAAAAGACCATCCTCCCATCCGCACCCTCTTCACTCTTGGGATTGTTGAAAGAGCCACCATTGAAGATCTCAGCCTTTGAGTTGGGCAGTACACCGAGATCAGGGGATGGAAATACTGGGGGCTCTCCCTGCAATATTTTGTGAAAGAAGCACAGAGCCTTGAAAGCCATTCTCTTCCTTACCAGAAGCCAGTGAAGAGAGGTGAGGGCCTGTCCCATAGGAGAGGATTTTGGGGGAGTTGAGTAATAGGCATGCAACAGCATTCTGTACCTTTTGGAGTTTTCGAGTCTGTTCCTGGTCACTCTAAGGTAGAGTACATTGCAGTAATCTAACCTTGAAGTGATTAAGGCCTGTACCACCATTTTCCTGGCAGCAATCAGCAATGGGTCTAAGATTTTACGAAGCATTTTTAAAATGCCAAAGCAGGTGTCCGACAGATTAGAGATCTGTTTATGAAAGCTAAGATTGGAATCAAACCAGATGCCAAGATTTTTAACTGCTTGCTTGGAGGCAGCACTGACCCCAGGGTATCCAGCCACCGTGCCGAACACCAAACAGAGGATTGCCTCCCAATCTCCACCACCTCCGTTTTACCAGTATTCAATTTGAGACAACTCTGTTCTATTCAGCTGGCGAGGGTAGCCAAGCATGATCTGACACACTCAGCGGAAAAAACCTGATTCTGAGTAAGGGTAACTATCGGTTGGGTGTCATCTGGACATGTTCTACACAGTTTCAAATGTATGTGTGGATGAATTAATGATTAATTTATGGCATGTAGAGGCCACCCTTTTTTGTTTTTCTTCATTTCAGTCAAGCACTGCATTGACCCCTTGACTATCCATTCCAGCCTTAAACCAATTCTTCAGATAACGCACATACACCCATGCACTACGGCACAAGGGCGTCTGCTTTGGTGCATGGCTGCCTAAAGTGCGCCACCAAAGGGAGAGTGCAGAAAAGCTCCTCATCTTGGTATATATGGGCCTGTTCTGTTCTTTCCCTTTCACACAATACAGGGCAGTAACTTTACTTGTTGTGCTGTGTTGCATGACTTCTTGATAAAAATGGTCCTCTATTTCCTGCTTCATCTGTGATGCGTGATTACTGACATTGTTTCTGTTCCCAGTACTCCAGTCTAATATTGCTGCTGCTGTTTCTTTTGTCAATACTTGCACATATGTCTTTCAGACATTTCTCTTTTCCTTTAGAAATTACTAGTGTGTTTCAAAGATAACCTTTCCAAACCATGCAAGATCAAGTTTGATTTCTCCCTCTCAGCTTGGCACTCTACCAAAGTTCAGGCCCCAATTTTCACACTTGGACATTTCCATCTGTCACAGCAAAGGTCTCAATGCTCCATGCTTCTTTTAGTTAATAGGGCTAAGAGGTACACCGTTCCCTTCTCTCCAGGGTGGCTGTCTGTCCATCTCAGTGGCAACCTTTTGTTCTCTAAGTAGCTAAGTAGCACCACAGTTCTCAATGTCCTTTGCTGATTGGGTTATCACACATGAGAGACCAAATGATGTGGAGACTAAGTGATGCCTACCCTAAGTATTGGTTCATATCGGTCACTCTAGAGTGGAGCGGGCTGACTGTTAGAAACGTTTGGATATTCACTGGTAATCCTGTGACAGCCCCCGAATTTCTTGGAACACATGCAGTATTTTAGCAGCATTATGGTCCTCACTACTAGTTGGCCAGATTTATGATCAGGAGATACCAAGGCCGAAATTAAAGATTTTGCCGCTGGTATCTCCCCATTAAACTCTGACCATTATGACATAAAGGGCCAGATATATGAAAGCATTTTGCATTCGCAAATGGTGCGAATGCCCTTTTGCGAATGCAAAATGGCATTTCAGAATGTATGAAATACATTCTGAATGCAATTTTAAGGAATCGCTAAAATAAAGTTGCGACTCTCGAAATTGGAAATCGCAAATAAGGATTCCTTATTTGCGATTTCTTAGCACATGTATGAAGCAATTCCTAAATGCGATTTTGGCATTTAGGAATCGCTAATTAGCACCAAGTTGAACTTGATGGTAACCATGTGCAAAATGTAAAAATGCATTTGAAATGCATTTTTAAATTGTACATGTAAAGCACACATGCCCTTTTGGCATGAGTGCACCTTACATGTCCCCCAAAAATATTTTGAGGTGCAGCAGAGGGGGCCTTAGCCCCCCAGCACCCTGGGGTTTTGCGTTTCCAAAATTGCGATTTCTGGTTCAGAAATCGCTATTTTGGAAATGCAAAAAATTCTCAGATATGGGCCCATAGCTGCAAATGGGGCCGGTATCGCAAATTGCGATTCGGTAATAGCATTTGTGATTTCTTAAAAATCGCTATTTCTGAATCGCAAATGGCCGTGATGATACATCCGGCCCAAAATCCCTTGAATCGGGATTAACCAGTGAAACCTAAAATTATCAGCTCCGGTTATGCTGGATATTTCTGATTCCTGAGACATCTCTGATCAGATTTACCACTTGCTATGCACAAGTGGTAAATCTGAAGAGAAGTGCACGTTTATAGGTCTCTTAGATCGGAGGGTATCAAGGGGCAGGGCAGACTCCAGCAAGGTTTGGAGTTGGGAAAGTGGGGAGCATTTGTGCCCTTTCCTGTGTGGCCTTCGTTTTCACTCATTGAGCAGCGGTATTTGTATCGCTCCACAAATGTGTAGTAAGGCCTTAAGAAGTCTGTTCTGTTTTTAAAAAACGTGACTGTCACTGCACATTTATTCATGATTAACCATCTCCCTGAATTTATGACACTATCACCACAGAATTATTTGACGAAAAAGTTATTACAGGTTTACAATTAATTTTCACATATTTTCCTCTTTACCTAGAGTTCACACCTCTTATTGCAAAAGGAGAAGACCCATTCAGAATGGACAATCTCCCTGAAGACCTTGGATATATCACCAAAATTAAGAACGGAGTAATTTACGTCTATGCTAATGAAAATGCTGCCAAAAAAGATGAACCAAAAGACCTACCTTACCCAAATCTAGAGCGTTTTATTGATGACATGAATTTCTTAATTGCCCTCATCGCCCAAGGTCCTATGTAAGTATTTCATGTGATCACTATTTTACATTTACTTTTTTTGCATGAAAGGGACAGACAATGTACCCACTTTTAAAAAGAAACGTAAAGTAAAAGCAACAACTAGCAAAGTTATTCAAAGCACAGCAAAGGAACACTGGGCCAGATGTACAAAAATGTAATTTTGCATTTCTTAAATAGCATCTTTATAGAAATAGCTTTTTAAGAAATGCAAAATGCTATGTACAAAGATACCGATTTCCTATTAGGAAATCGGTATTAAGAAATCCTATTGCATTTGAGTCAATGGGCCAGTTTTCTTATTAAGAAATCGCTGTTTAGGAAAGGCAAAACCAGGGATGGCAATGGGAGAAAGGCCCCCCTTGCTGCACCCCAGAAATAGGCACCTGTAGAGCATACATATGCCTAAGGGACATGTGTGTGCTCTATAGCAATTAGAAAACAAGCAACATGGGGTGCTTTTTTTAAATTGAACCTGGTTACCACCGACTTCAAGTCGGTGATAATTGCATCTCCAAAATGCCCAAGTTGCAATTTGGAAATGCATGGTACCTCAGAATAGGAAATGCAAATAGGAAATCCCTACAGGGTAAAAATCGCAATGTGTCACTCACTCCGGAAACACCCACTTAGTCCTTGGTGTCAGCTGGAGACCAAGTCTTTAGCAGGGCATCAGTTGTCTTATTTCTGTTGTCCTTGATTCCGCTGTTGTCACCTTCCAGGTAGGTCCAGGAATGAATTCACTGTCTCTTCCTTGTGCAGGAGTTTATAAGTCTGGGTGGAAAGGCCTAGATGCTAGGCAGCCCTGGCCAATCCTAGTATGTAACATTATGTCTCTACCCCTGTACCAACATTCCTGGCCAACATTCTGGGCAATCCATTATCACAGAGACCTTCTTCCACCGTGCAAAGCTCCTATGGCCAACCATAGGTCTAGCCATGGAAATGAGCAGGCCCTCCGCTGTGCTCACTCTAAACCAGTGGTGGGGCAGCTCCCCCTCCACTGGGATTGGAGCCTTGCTGATGAAAAGGACAAAAGAGGGGGAGGCCCAGGAGTTCATTACATCAGCCTATGACAGGGAAGGCCACTTTGCAGTTAATCATGTTACTGGGCACAAATCCCAGCCCATCTTGTTAAGGGAAGTACAGCTCCTCCCCACACCGAAGTCCCTTTGTCCCTGTCCTGAAAGCAGTTCACACCTCACTAAAGGGGAGCCATCCAGCTGTCAATTGATAGTTGAATGCTTACGGAAAGTAATCCAGTGGCTTTATGCAGGAAAAAGGTGACTTTTTAAAAGCACTTGTTGCTTAATAGTTAGACAAAATTCAATTTTACCCTTAAATTACATTTTGGATAACTATAAAATTGAGTCCTTGAATCATTTCTCTAGCTGCTACAATTCCGACTTTAGCACTAATTAAACGTAGCAGTGTAGTCCAGCTTTCCTTATGAAAGCAGCCAGGGTTGCTACGGTGAAAATAGCTTTTGAAGATAATTCACAGTAAGGACATGTTCAACATTAACTTTGACATGTCTTACTTTTAAATACCATGTACTCTGCCTTTATGGGCAATAAGGCTTACTGAGGGGGTGACTTACTAATGTTTAAAAGAAAGGTTTAGGTTTGTGAAAAAAGGCTTCTTTGCTTTTAATCAATGTTCCCTGGTGTCTCTTAGCCTTTTACCCTCTGGATGGGCAGACAGCCTGGTGGGCCACTTATGAGGGGGGAGTGGTTTGACCCTGCCCCATCTTTTCATTTTAAAATAATAGCCATAGTTGCTAGTGATCTTTCCGCCATCTGACGGGGAAGGTTGGGTGATTCCATACAAATCTGGCCCTCGGGAGACATAAACATTGATGGGGTCATTATTGGGTGGGGATGCAGTTCAATACCTGGGTAGGAAAATCACCCCTCCTTTAAGTTTTGTAAAATAAACTTGCTTGAGAGCTATCTGCCCCTAAGGGGGCAGGATGGGTACATGCAGAAGTCATGCAGTACTACTTTACATATTCACAAAATAGGCTCCCATCTTCTCCTGACAAGCCTTAGAGTAGGTCGAACACCACACATGTGAGCCACCATATAACTGGGCAACCATAATATCTAGAATGCATTCAAAATGCCAAAAAGGACCACCTTATATTGGGGGCAGTATATTGTCCGGAATATGCCAGGACAAGCTGCCTGATGCCAGGGCATCTGTAGTGCCTACAAGGGTTATATTATGCCAAAGAACACAACTTTATTTTAGGCCACCATCATGCCTAGAATGCTTGTAGTATGCAAAGGAGTGCCACCTCTTACCAGCACTACTATAATGTTTCAAATGTGCATCAGTCTCTACTAGTGTTACAAACACCTCAGTCTACCAGTTTCTTTCTAATATATATCTTCATCTCATTCAATCACTTGCAATTCTCTGATTATCTCACCTTCATGTTTCCAGCTTTTCCAACTCGTGAAAATATTTTTCTTATATCTAGTTCCCTCATTCCTTTTCATCACCTCAAAGTACTGTTCCTGCCACATTTCTCATTCTCCTCCTGTGTATTCTTCTCATTACTCACCCTTTTGTCTTAATCTCTTTATATTTCCAATCTCCCTTTAGATTCTTATCAGTGCTCCTCATCTCCCACTTTTTCTTTTCACTTCTTTCATCCTGTCTCAGTCTATCTCTTTCATCTGTTTGTCTGCCTTTGTCTACTTTGATTTTGTTTTCTGTTCCACCGTACTTTCTTTCATTTTACTCCTCTTCCTTTCCCTCTTGTTCTTGCTAAAGTTGCCTCATGTATACTTTCCTCGGTCTGTATTTTTCGTTGCTTGTTTTTCTGCTTGTATTTTCCTTCAATATTCATGCTACCAACCTCCTCTTTCCCTCTAATTGCTTTTTAGCCCAATCTTTCGTAATATTTTTGATGTTTTTTGTATTCCTTTTGTTTCCTTCCTTTCTTACCATTATCTTTTCTTTGTTTCCCTTCTGTTGTGTTTCTTCCAAATACTTTGATTTCTGAATTTCCTTCTCTCTTATCTATTTCTTCTACATAGTGTTTTTTTGTCCAATTAATCTCTTTCTTTCATTTGTTCTTTCCTTTTTCTGGTTACCTCTTTTCGTTTTCCCTTTTTCCTTCTTACCCTTCTATCTTGCCATCATTATTTCTTCTCCTCTTTGTTTTCCTCCCTATTGTCTTCTCCCTTCTCCCTTTCTTTTGTAGTCTGTTTTCAGTAATATAGGAATCCCAACATGCAAAGTGCTGGTATCTAAAAAGGCAGACCTTGTTAACTGTATCACTTATGACATGGGACATCTGGATGCATTTACTTTTAGAGTTATGTTATAATTACATTTACATACAATGTGTGACAGACAAGGAAGGGTGTGAAGTTCTCTGGTGTGGGGATCGCAGGCTAATTATCGAATCCTGGGAGGGTATGATATGCAAGAAAGGCAGCTGACCAGAGTGTGGTTGCTAGTGTGTATAGGGTGGCCATCTAACTCTTCCTGTTATCCTGGGCCCCATTCCCAATTCTGGTTATTCATCTATATGTCATTGCTATAAGGTTTTACAGTCAAATCGATTCAATTGAGGGGGACTAAGACTACAAGTTTCATAATACATTATGATGTAACACAAAAGCCCAAAAGTGGAAACTGTCTGTAATGACCGAAATCATGATGGGACCCTATTGCAGAGAAATATAGTTATAAGCGAGAGTAGGGGCTCACACTGCATGTTAGTAGTTGGAAATGTGTTGTGTGAGAAATTGGTTTGTTGGTTGATTGGGGTGTGAGCCCTGGTCAAGCAACAGCCACATTCCCTGGCAGGGTGAACTATGAAAAGTCACTAAATTAACCTGTGCTTAACCCTAGGTAGCTTGGCACAAAAAGCAATCAGGCTTAACTTAGAGGCAATGTGTAAAGTATGTATGCAGCACACAAAAAATAATAGCGTGAAAATACAACACAGGAAAAATCCCACACCAATTTACAAAAATAGAGTACATTTTAATCAGTTATTTGACACCAATACACAAAAATCCAATCACTAGAACCAGAGTTAGAAATGTTTAAAAAATTTTAGTAAAAGATCGAAGCAGCAACTGCAGACATCTAGTCACACAAGACCAGGTCAAAGTCGAGAAATATGACCGACCACAATAAGGTGCAGGTCAGATACAAGAAGTGGACTGGGTTCCATCAGCGCTTACCTTCGGACTAAGAATACATTTTGAACAAAAAGTTCTGAAAAGGTAAAGTTCAATGTGGCAAAGCTGCAGGCGGTGTCCGAGGAGAGGGTGTCGTTGTCGGGGAGCCTCTGGACAAAGTTGAGGTCAAGATTTAATGTTTGGACTTAGTTACTTTTTTGCAAGACAAAAAACTCCAGCAGGTCTGGGCAAGGAACCGATGCCCAACCTCAGTGCATTCCGTTTGCCAGGGTCTGATGGCCATGGAGTGGGACGCACTCCAGATGGAAGTGGAACAGATAGAAATTCGATCCGATAACCATGGGGAACAATGTCCAGAACCCACAAATCTGAGGAGGTGAGAGCCCATGCTGGAAGGAAATGCTGCAAATGGCCCCCGACCTCGAGATCCAGGACAGTCATATAGTCAGGAACGAGACTTAGGAGGAGGTGGGGAGGACTTGTGTGTCTTGTCCCTGCCCAGTGGGAAACGGCCTTGTGATCTCACAAACTGCCGCCTGGAGGGAGCCCGAACAGGAGATTTATTGCCAAACAAAGATCAGTCTCCCAAAATTGAATGGAAAGAAGGGGAATGCTTCTCCTCCTTAAAAAGTTTATGTAATTTCTCCTTTAATTCCACCCCAAACAGCACATTACCCTGGAAAGGAAGACATAATGCAGAAGCCCTTTGTGCAGCATCTGTTTTCCAATCCCCCAGAACAAGATTCCTGCCAGCAGACACACAAGCCCCCTCGGCTAGAGCCGATGCCCTCACAACATCAAAGGAAATATCCGACAGCAATTCAACTTGACGTTCAATAAGGGGCATTAGCCCTGAGCAGTTCGAGGACCCATCCAGAGCCCTAGTCAAGGCTTTGAGATCTGACAGTAAAGACTGAGCAACGTAAGTTCCATAAATGGCAGCCCTCATAGCCAAATGAGCCCCAGCATATGCTTTCTTCAGGGACACATCCACCTTTTTATCCACAGAATCCCGAATAACAGCATCCTCAGCCAAGGACATGTGGCCAACAAAACTAGCGACAAAAGAGTCAATAGGCACAGAATCAGGCAACACCTGGGCCATACCTTGCAAAGGATCCAACTTGGCCATAAAATGGGGAAGAAGAATCTTGTCAGGGTCCCTCCTCTTCCGCTTAATCACCTCCGGAATACAAGGGTGAATAGGCACATCCACAGGCACAGAACTCTGGAACTGGCGCAAAAGAGAGCCAGAAGAAGTGTCAGGAACCTCATCCTCAGGAAAGTCCATGTTAACTTTAACATGCTTCACCAAAGGAGGTAACAACTCCTTGGAAATATATTTGCCCTTTTTCTCTTCCTGAGAAGGACCCTCCAACTCCAAGCTGGAGAAGGGAAAAGCAGCCGCCCCAGGCAGAACCACAACCGGAGGGACGCCCTGAAACTCTAACAAGGTCTCCTGAATCAATGTGCGCAGATGGGCATCATCTTGTTTCCTGCTCCTCCAAACATGCACATAGGAAGAGGAGGAAGAAGAAGCGGAGGAGGAAGAAACCACCACTTGCCTCCGCTTGGATGTGTGTTTACCCATAGTAAGTCAAACACGCAGCACAGCTGAATGACAGGAGCCAGCAACGGCCACAACTCCATCAGCCAGAAGTGCCTGAGGCAATGGCAAGCACCGGAGGCTCCACCCCTAACTGGAGCCCCGGAGAAAAAACCCATCAAACAGCTCAAATAATTAAAAAAGAATAGCTCCTGAAAAACAACAAGAGAAATAGGCAGAAAACATAGTAAAAAAAATGAAAAAGACACTCTCCCGCACATCACGCTCAAAGCACCAGTGTTGCCATGACGTTGCCACCACGAAAACAGGAACCCGAAGCAAAGGACACCCTTCCGCAGCCTGAAGCTGCCCTAGCCACAAAGAGACGAACAGAAGACCAGCCCAGCGGTCCATCAGCCGGACTCCAGGACACCGCACTGCATCGGGGCCAAGCACCAGAGCAGCAGCTCACCGTCAGGCAGCTTCCTCACCGCCAAGCCGGAGGAAGCCGTCGCGCCGCTCAAGCCCCGCAGGAGCAGCTCATCCTCGCCACCCTGTCATGAACAGAAAAAAAGAACAGGACGAATGCTGGGTAAGTACATGGTTCTGTACTCCCCTGTGTGGGTGGAGGTGGGGATAGAGCATTCCTCGTGTTCTTTTTTTCTGTCATGGAGAGATTCCTCTCCATATAGTAATGAAGGGGACGAGAACTGTGGGACCTGGGGGTAATATGATGTTCCACCTCTGAAATCCTTATGTTTGTTTATTGGCCGTTCTTTAAAGTAGTTGTAGGAAGTTGGCTCTGTATATACGATCTCAAAGTAAGAGATAGTGTGCACAGAGTCCAAGGGTTCCCCTTAGAGGTAAGATAGTGGCAAAATTAGATAATTCCAATGCTCTATTTTGTGGTAGTGTGGTCGAGCAGTAGGCTTATCAGAGGGTAGTGTTAAGCATTATTTTGTACACACCCAGGCAATAAATGAGGAACACACACCCAAAGACTTAGCTCCAGGCCAATAGTTTTTATATAGAAAAATATTTTTTCTGAATTTATTTTTAGAACCACAAGTTCAAGATTTGAAGTAAATACATAAAACACAAGGTACTCTACACAGGTAAGTTAGGAATGTTGAATTAGAGCAATAGCATACACAGTTTTAGTAAAAATGGCACTTAGCTATTTTAAACGTGGACACAGTGCAAAAATCAACAGTTCCTGGGGGAGGTAAGTAATGGTTAGTTTGTCAGGTAAGTAAGAAACTTACAAGTCTAAGTTTCTGGGCATAGGCAGCCCACCGTTGGGGGTTCACGGCAACCCCAAAGTTACCACACCAGCAGCATAGGGCCGGTCAGGTGCAGAGGTCAAAGAGGTGCCCAAAACAAATAGGTGCCTATGAAGAACAGGGGTGCTCCGGTTCCAGTCTGCCAGCAGGTAAGTGCCCGCGTCCTCGGAGGGCAGACCAGGGGGATTTTGTAGAGCACTGGGGGGGACACAAGTAGGCACACAAAACACACCCTCAGCGGCACAGGGGCGGCCGGGTGCAATTTGCAAAGCAGGCGTCGGGTTTTGTATAGGAATCAATAGAGAGACCTGGGGGTCACTTTAGTGGTGCAGGCAGGGCACAGGAGGGCTTCTCGGGCCAGCCACCAACTGGGCTAGTTAGAGGGTCACCTGATGGTCACTCCTGTACTGAAGTTCGGTTCTTTCTGGTCCTGGGGGCTGCGGGTGCAGTGCGTGGTCCAGGCATTGGGTTCCTTGTTACAGGCAGTCACGGTCAGAGGGAGCCTCTGGATTCTCTCTGCATGTGTCGCTGTAGGGATCCAGGGGGGTCGTCTCAGGTTACTCACGAGGTCACAGTCACCTGTGAGTCCTCCCTGTAGTGTTGGTTCTCTGGAGCTCGAGCCGGGGGCGTCGGGAAGAGTGAGTTCTTGGAAAGTTGTTAGAAAGTTGCAAAAATGTTGCTGTAGGGAAACAGTGCTGATGTTCTCTGGAGTTTCTTGGTCCTTTGATTCAGGGAAGTCCTCTGAGGCTTCAGAGGTTGCTGGTCCCTGTCGGATGCGTCGCTGTTGCAGTTTTCTTCAAACCAGGAGACAGGCCGGTAGGGCTGGGGCCAAAACAGCTGTTGTCTCCGTCGTCTCTGCAGGGCCTTTAAGGTCAGCAGTCCTTCTTCTTGTTTCAGGTTGCAGGAATCTGATTTCCTGGGTTCTGGGGTGCCCCTAAATACTAAATTTAGGGGTGTGTTTATGTCAGGAGGGCAGTAGCCAATGGCTACTGTCCTGGAGGGTGGCTACAGCCTCTTTGTGCCTCCTCCCTGAGGGGAGGGGGGCACATCCCTAATCCTATTGGGGGAATCCTCCAATCTCAAGATGGAGGATTTCTAAAGACAGGGGTCACCTCAGGACACCTTAGGGGCTGTCCTGACTGGTGAGTGACTCCTCCTTGTTTTTCTCATTATCTCCTCCAGCCTTGCTGCCAAAAGTAGGGGCAGTGGCCGGAGGGGCTGGCATCTCCACTAGCTGGGATGCCCTGGGGTGCGGTAACAAAAGGCATGAGCCTTTAAGGCTCACCGGCAGGTGTTACAGTACCTGCAGGGGGAGGTGAGAAGCACCTCCACCCAGTATAGGCTTTCTTCCTGGCCACAGAGTGACAAAGGCACTCGCCCCATGTGGCCAGCAACTCGTCTGGTTGTGGCAGGCTGGCAGAAACTGGTCAGCCTAGCAATAGGAGTCGGACTGGTATTCAGGGGGCATCTCTAAGATGCCCTCTGGGTGTATTTTACAATGCATTCCACACTGGCATTAGTGTGCATTTATTGTGCTGAGAAGTTTGATGCCAAACTTCCCAGATTTCAGTGTAGCCATTATGGAACTGTGGAGTGCGTGTTTGACAAACTCTGAGACCATATACTTTTTATGGCTAACCTGCACTTACAATGTCTAAAGTTTTGCTTAGACACTGTAGGGGCATAGTGCTCATACACATATGCCGTCACTGGTGGTATAGTGCACCCTGCCTTAGGGCTTTAAGGCCTGATAGAGGGGTGACTTACCTATGCCACAGGCAGTGTGAGGTTGGCATGGCACTCTGAGGGGAGTGCCATATCAACTTAGTCATTTTCTCCACAACAGCACACACAAGCTGTGAGGCAGTGTGCATGTGCTGAGTGAGGGGTCCCCAGGGTGGCATAAGACATGCTGCAGCCCTTAAAGACCTTCCCTGGCATCAGGGCCTTTGGTACCAGGGGTACCATTAACAAGGGACTTATCTGGGTGCCAGGGCTGTGCCAATTGTGGAAGCAAAGGTACAGTTTAGGGAAAGAACGCTGGTGCTAGGGCCTGGTTAGCAGGGTCCCAGCACACTTTCAGTCATAACTGGCATCAACAAAAGGCAAATGGTCAGGGGGTAACCATGCCAAGGAGGCATTTCCTTACAGTAGCATATTTGAGTTCCGAATATCTAATTTCGTGGCAAATTAATGAGGACATTTTTGTCTGACCGATAGTTATCAAGCCCTCAAATTAATGCCTGAAAGTCGACAA
This sequence comes from Pleurodeles waltl, assembly GCF_031143425.1. Classification (NCBI taxonomy): domain Eukaryota; kingdom Metazoa; phylum Chordata; class Amphibia; order Caudata; family Salamandridae; genus Pleurodeles; species Pleurodeles waltl. Next base: position 561,932,633 of record NC_090445.1, on the reverse strand, counting down.
ACACCTTCCAAGAACAAATTCAAAACTTGACTGAAGGCCTGTTCAATAATAGCTGAGGGTAAATAAAAGTCTCTTTTTAAAACAAGCATTTGCAATGCAACGGGTCTCGCATTACGTCGAGTTAGAGCTATTGGCGTTGTAAACTCCTAACCAGACTTTTCTTGCCACATTAAATGAAAAAAAGGAGCGCAATTGCCCTGTGTAAAGCACAGCGCGATCTCGCTGCGAAATAAATAGAAAAAGTAGTCCAGAAACCATACGGAAAACATGGAGCCTGGTATGTTTCCAATAGTTTACTGGTGCTCTCGAGGAGGACTAAACACCTGAAAAGGCATGACCTATGCATGCCTTTCATGAATGAAAACAAGCAGATTTTCAAAGGCAAGCCCACAAACCAATGAAAGTGACTGACATAACGTGAGTGTGGTTAAAATCCCCCTAAAGAGAGATTAGAAGAGGGATGGAGTGCTTTGCGCTCACCTCTAAAAATAACTGTATAACTTTGGCATTCAAATGTATTTGTAATATGTGGATATTAAACAAAAGTAGTATTTGTGTTCTTTGCAAGTGAAGATATTTCAGTAACTGATCATGTTCTATTATTTATTGTAAAGAAGCTTTTAATAATGTTTTATCGTAAAACGTTTCAGAACTGCATGTTTATGAAATACATAAGAGAATTTGCAGTACCAGACCTTATAATTTAAAAGATATATGTTGGAACAATTTTTTCATCTAGAAAAACCTATTGCCATCGGCGTTTAAGATTTCTTTCTTCCAAGTACAAGGTTCACGAGATGCTGAATGAAATGGATGAATTAAAAGAACTGAAAATAAATCCACATCGAGATTTCTACAACTGTAGGAAGGTAACAATGTTTCATTCTTCTGAAGGGCGAAACAACTACATTTGTTGACTTCAACTCGAGTTTGAAAATAAAACAGGGAAGTAATACTATCTGTTGTAATACCAGTATCGGGGTTCAGTTTTATCCATGCAAACATTTTGTCAGGTTTTACCTGGCGAAATGTGTGCAGAGAATGTGAGTCTATGCGATAGTGTTACAAACAATTTAACAACTGAAAATAACTCTGCATTTAATGTTTATGTGGCGAGCTCCTACTGGAGTTTAACTGATGTGAGAAAGAAAAACATGCTGATTCTTATGACTATGATTATAAATAATTATTGGGATTAGAAGTACTGTGTCCCCTCATATTTACATTGCACTGTTCGGCCATGAAATCCAGAGCTGCTTTACAAGTCGGCAAGACATAACACAAATCACAGGAATCTGCAAATCAGCTAACTGACCAAATTTTGGCAGTTTCCGGATAGTACTTTCGTAGTCCACTACTGTATGATAGTAGAGTTTGTAAGACATTTTTCTACCTCTAACCTTCCACTCCCACGCTGACAATATCCTTAGACATACGCTATCACCGGCAGACTTTACCACTGAATTTGGCGAATCCCAATTTACAAGTGTTACTTAGCGCACTGGGTATGTGGTAATAGCTTAAATACTACAGATTGTTCATGATGTTGTGACAAAAACAATTTATTGAGACAATTAGGTCATCAACTTTCAAGTCGCCTCAAGTACAAGCTTTTTTCATCCGTGTAAATGTAATGTATATAAATGTCTGTAACACGTAGAACTTGCGGCGCACAGTGCATCCGACTCACAATGTCGCTACTCTCTTTCACACAGCAGAAATGTACCCCATTTAGAATATCAGCTCGTGCCCCACATTTATTTACTATTTTTAGGGTGCACACTTGCACCCGCCAACCAGCGCTTCTTGATGTAAAGTGTTGTCAACCCTTCTGGGATGGAAACAGTGCAAACTCTCGGCCAACTATACTCACGTTTGTGTGAAATCCCAACACGAAATGAAAGTGGCAGTTATAAATAGCTCCTGATCTTCATGTTCATAAAATGTGAAATTACTGTAAAAATTCCACATTTTGTGCAGCTTACACTTGGTTACCTGTCGAAATGGCGGAGTGACGTCGTAGGTACGAAAGGTTGAAAATATGAGTTGTGGCTAAACCAGGGCAGTCATTGGAAGACATGATGATATAGACAGGTAAGTAACACTTCTTTAATAGAACCATAACAGAAAAAACTATGCAGCTGTCAGTCCCCAACTCCCCTTTGATGGAACCCCGCACTAAATCAAACCACCGCATTCTAGAATCCTCACCACCCTGCCCAAGAGCTGGACATAACACACCTCCATTTTCCCCCAACCCATCTCCCTTCCCCAAAAACAACAGCAATCCAAACAAAGTTCCAAACAAAAAACAACACAGAAAAAACAAAAGCGAAGTCTAAATTAAACGACTGTACGATTGTAATGTTAAACACAGAATTATTGTCATATAAGAATATTGGGGACAAAATATCGAAAGATAAGTGCATGTAGAGAAAATATGGATTTACTATCCCTAACTCACATCTACGTACCTTGAAGGCAAGGGAGTAACCAGAAAAAAATAGCCCTCACTTTGAACCACATCACACTGAGTCAAACAAGCTGTACCCAGTAGGACGGTCAATTGGTCGATGGGAATTTTACCATTTTTTCTTCCTTGCACTACTCTTTCTTTCATTTGTTCGCTGGCCGGCGAAAACAACATATTACAACATTTCTTCTGGTCTGACCAGCGGAAACACTGCCATGGCATCGGTCTCAGCTCCCTTAAGGGAGCTGAGGCCAATGCCACGGCACAACAGCAACTTCGGAATGCGCACTGTCTGTATTGTAGACAGTGCACATTCCGAGGGGCTGGCAGGGACACACGCCCCTGAACTGCCCATGCCGTGGGCATGGGCAGTGCAGGGATGCCCCTGTCGCTCCCATAACTGTCTTTCTGCCAGCTTTTTCATGGCGGGAACCCCGCCATGAAAAGGCTGGTGGAAAGAGGACTTGTGATCAGCACAGCGGCGCTGAACTCAGTGTCGCTGTGGCGGAACACAACTCCAACCGCCGCCACCCCGTCAGGAACCACGTTCCTGGTGGTGACGTTGGTCAGACCACCAGGGCTGTAATCTGGCGGTCGGACTGCCAGGAGTGCGGCGGACCATCCACCACCACAAGTCTGGAAGTGTAAAGACCAACAGACTCATATTGAGGCCCAAAATCTTTAAACTTGGTTGCCAGATTCCAATTGTTTCTATCACAGGGCTCACACATTCTGCTACTATGTACTTCAAATTGCTGCCTCGCACCTTGCTCCTTTAAATGAGTCGCATTGACTCTAGCTTTGGAGTGACACTTGCATCAGATGCATCACCCATACCATCTTTGACCGCTCTTTTCAATTCCACCATTTCCCACAAGACAGCTTCACAGCACTAGCGCTCTCACTTATGTCCACAACCCTGTAATTGAGTCAGTACCTCAAACTACCCTTCCTAACATTCATTTTCAGGACCTTCACTCACACCAGATTATTGACTTCCAACAGGCCCTCTTTTGATTTTTTAAGACAATCAGACCAGATACAGCCATATCTGTAAACAGATTCAAATTATGTTTCTTTCTACAGTCTTGCAGCCTCAAATTGCATGGTATCTCAAAAACGATCTCTATATTCCTAAAAGCCAACATGAAAAACGAATCTGTACTTAAAACATCTGATGGTCATCTATCTTTTTTCCTTTCAAATGGCATTCTCCTTTCCTTTCCACCCCCTCCTTTTCTTTTTCTCGGATCACAACCTTCTGTAAGTCGTAGGCACTTTTTCCCTAATCTCTTTTAAAAAATTTCTGCAAATTGCACACAATTCATTTGAAAGATCACAACCTCTCCTTTTTTTAAAGTGATACCCAGCAACTTAACTTTACCGAATCTCCTGTAGCTCATCTATTAACCTCAACAAACAGCTGCATGCACACACATATCCTCCTATCCCCACTAATGACCACTTCTAACTCCCATTACTATCACAAACAACCGAAGTGAATGCATGGAATGGTGTGCAAGAGCACACCAATCTAATCTTAATAACCAACTATATTGAACTACCACTAATCTTGGTTTCAGAAGCAGTGCCCTGCCGAGTATAAAGCACTTCAACGCCTCATCAGGGGTAGTACCTACTATATGAATAAAATTACAAAACACATCTGCAGCTGTTAGCTCTGAACACCACACCACAAACCACAGCATTCCAGAACCCACAAGAGCAGGATAAAGCATTATTCTTGTACTTAAACTTGTACTGGAGGGTGTACTTCAAGTACAAATCTCAAGCAATTCACAGCTAGCCTACCTTTTTGCATCTTAGCATAATGTTAAAAAGTTTTTTTAGCACATCTGAGCGCATCTAAAGGTATCATTGGGACACAAGTAAATAAAACCGACACAGCACAAGTAAATCTGGGCCCATGTGTCTTGAAATTCTCTGATAAATAAAAGTAAATTTCAAGAACCTCTCTTTTATCAATTTTGCTTTAAGCAACGTGCCAGAGATGATCTAATAACAAAGATAAGACAAGCCTATCTAATGAGAAGGCATACTACATTTTTTGTAGCAAAGTTTTAGCTGGACAACACTAGTCCAAAATATGATGAGTTGCAAGGGAGCCCTATTAACACTTTTCAAAGATGTTAAACCATGTGCGCGGTATGAGCAGTCTATTGATGAAATAGTAATCACTTAGCACAAAAGCTGTATTTACAATTTAGATATGGTTCCCTACTTATTAAAGCATTCAGCAGCAAATGGCGAGTGAAGGGTGCTGAAAATGACTTGTGCCCTGTGTGCCAAGGGGGGGCAGAATCCATTATACTGTACATGTATTATTTCTTTTTCCATGCTCCCTGAATCTCTGTTTAAAGTGGTTAGTGCCACTTTGCAGGAATTTGGGCACCAGAAGGCACATGGAGGCGTTCAGAATATTGAGATCAGACACTAGCAGAGTAGTGATTTTTGGAATAGCTAAATATTGTAATGCTTTCTGGATAAGGTGTTCTAAGGGTTTGAAAGGAAGTGGCTTAATTGTAATTGTATTAGTGTCTCTGAATTGTATAGTCTGCTGATAAAATTTTTTGAATGGGTGTATGACGGAGGAGGCTATTTGTGTGCTGCTATAAACGCACTCGTATTTTAATCTGAATGATTAACCTGCAATTATTGCAGTGAGAGAGTCTAGTTTCACAGCAGACTTACTATCACATTGTGGTGAAAGTATCCTGTATGCTGCTACCCAGATGCCCTTATTACATCTTTGTTATAACTTCCCCTTGGCAGGGCCTGCATTTGTTGTACTGTATTTATTGTATCCAGAGTTTTTTCATTAATGGTCTTTTGCTATTTCTATGTGTAATGCAGAATTCAGCACATATAGAAAAAGCAAAAACAAGGAGAAATAAAAGTATTTCTACTCGTTGCGCCATGCTGATGACATCCCTGGGGTGGTGTTAGTTTTTGGCTCTGCCTAAGATTTACAATTCCTTGTAAATCTGGGGCAGCATCAAAAGTAGTGCATGTTGCGGTGGAACACCCACTGTAGCAGAAAGCTGCGTCGGAGGGGCCCATACTTACAAGGCGGCATTAAGCCACAAAAGGTGGATTAGCGCTGCCTTGTAAATATGGTGCAGTGCACAGCACCACCAGAGCGTCCCTAAAAGTGATGCTCTGGTGGCACTAGGGGCTTGTAAATATGCCCCATAGAATTGTTATATGACAAACAACCTAATGTCATAAAGCTGGGAATAGTGAGGCGCACTAAGACATTTCCAAATGACCGTACATCATTAGCAACTTTGATTTTATGCATCAGAGATGAGTTAGTGGTGATCCGAGTTCAGTGAATATCGCTTTAAATTTGAGTCTTTATTACAAGGACTCCATTCTGTGGCCTCTGAAATATCACCAGCAAAGACATGAGCCACTTCGCTCTCACAAAATATCTGGTATGATAGTCCCTATTTGAACACCAGCATATCAGATATTTACTGAGATGTTCAAGATAAATTCAAAATCAGTGCTTAATCTGAGCCAGTGTTTGCCGGTGGGGGGCACCAATACATATTTTGGGGACGGCACTTATTTCTCCACATCTGACATTTCTGGAGGCCATCAGAGGGAAAAGCAAGCAAAACGAAAAGACAGAGGAAAATAAATACAAAAAATACCTCACCAAGGCAGAAAGCAGACACATGTAAGAGGGAGATATCAGGGCAGGAAGTGCCAGGCAGTGAATTAAAGAGGCCTGAGGTGGATTCAGGACTACACACCCCTGCTATTCACTGACATTTCACAGCACCAGCTGCGGGTGTCTGAACAGTGCTTTAGGCACTGGCACTTGTTATTTTACAAATAAAGAACTGTTGAAAATAGTATTAGTGGTGATTCCCGAGCTGTTATTAAAAAGCAGAAACAACACTAAGAATGTAATTAGGTCTTAAAACAGGACAAATGAATACATTCATTGTGCCTTTTGGGACCTTTTAAGGATTTTTAAGTCTGACTCAGGCATGACCCAGAGTTGTTCTGGCTAAACTCGACTGACATAGGGTTTTTGCAAAGCCTAATTTATTTACTGACTAGTTTAAATCTGAATTCTTGGCAGCAAACTCCGAAAAGTGATTTACCCGTGTCTTGCTATAGGATCCGTTCTCATCTGGGTGCTCATAAAGGTTGTGTACTTCCATTCTTAGTAGTATTTATATGAACAATTTACTTTCCACTTTACTAGCCACATGCTTTTCCAGCTAAACTTGGTGGTATCACAGGGGAGCACTGCTCTACAAAGATGGCTTGTGTTGTGCGATCAGACAGCAGTAGGGTTGGAACGGATGCTGAAATCCATGACTTAATTGCACAACCTTATGTTTCAAAGGTTCTCCAGCAAAAGAGAAAACATATCTTTGACAAAAGCCAAAAAGAAAACTCCTTTGACATGTTGATGGAAGCTCATTGGAGCAAGGTTATATCCGCAATTATCATGGAATTTTCTATGATAATCATGTGACTTAGTGGACACCAATTAAAGTGAAGAAGAACTCGACACCTTCCATCGTTTTTTAATTCTAACTATGGCAGGCATTGTCTACAGAGACAAATAGGTCCCCAGTTAATTCAACATTAATGTATGGTGCACTTGCCAGGTTGCCTCCTGGAAACTCATCAAATGATTTGAAGGACTTTTCTGGAGGAGGTTACTGGGACTTTTAAAGAGTAGATCACTAGAAATATTAGGATGGGAGATATGGCTAAGATTATAGTGGGGCTACTGCTCTGATACCACAGCTTTCCTTGTTATTGTTGTTCGGCAAAGCCTTGCCCAATTCACTGAGTTTTGACCTCCAAAGAGAATAGCTTGATACTACAATGACTCCTGAATTAACTTGCTATTAGTGCTGGGTTTAACAGGTGCCTTTTCTTACCCTCAATGTGCCATTAGTGTATTCAAGTCACCGATCAATACAGTTTTCTATAAATAGTCGACTGAGGGTAATTTTTTAGTCATCAGGGAATTAAAAAACCTACCCCAAATATGGTAATTAATACAGGGCCAAACCCTGAATTAAGCGACATCCGACTCTAAAATATCTGAAAAGCAGGTGTGGTGTAGGTTAAACCATTTTCCACTCTTCGAAATAGAAAGAGAAGTGCATAGCAATGAAAAGATGTGTCCATTAGTTTTTAGTTCCACAGAAACGCCTGCACACATGTTTTCATGCATATCTGTTACTAATGTTGGACAGCATATTGTTTATCGGAATTTAATGGCTGTGATAAGAAAATGTGGAAATGATGAATGTCGCAACTATATTGCATACTGTCGACGAGGATTTATTAGACCCTTGAACTATATTGCGTCATGTATATACGTTTTAAAATATATTTTCTACTTCGAAATTAAACATGTTTATAAAATAATTTTAAATTTTAGTATAAGAGTTTCGAACATTTTATGCCGGCATCCCTCTATTTCTGTAATCAGCATTTGGAAGTTACTTGGTATGCACATTTATTCAGTTATTACATTTTAGATATCTACTCATATCTTCACAATCCAACTATAGCCTGCTTGATTTTCACTTGGAGATTTTAAATTATTTCAAAACATATTGATGTAAATTTACTGGTGGAGAGGTATTCCCTAATTTGCGAAATTCATTGAATAACCGTGTCCTCGTTTGCATCCTATGTTTAGGTAGACACTCATATCCATGCTGCCGCGTGCATGAACCAGAAACACCTCTTACGCTTCATTAAAAAGAGTTACCGGGTGGATTCAGAGCGAGTAGTATGCAGCTCCAAAGGGAAGACCATGACACTCAAGGAACTCTTTGCTCAACTAAATCTGCACCCCTACGACTTGACAGTGGACTCCTTGGATGTGCATGCAGTAAGTGACGTATTTATATAGTCACATGAGCACAGCAAATCACATATGTGTACTTCCCCTAGCAAAACAACACTTGACCTGTAAAATGGTGACAATAGAACACGATGACAGTGCCATTCTGGTTTTTCCTTTGGTAAATGCTTGCTGACAAAATCTAGTCTATGGATTTCATTGAACATTTATTATCATCACTAGTATCGTTCATGCACTTTTGTTAAGTAATGGGAGAAGCCGTGTTTTCTGTTTGCTCTCTGCATCCAAGCAGAAAGCAAGAAAACTTCGCTAATACGCGCTTTGACTGTATTTTCTTAAAAGGGACGCCAAACGTTTCAGCGTTTTGATAAATTTAATGCAAAATACAACCCAGTGGGTGCCAGTGAACTCCGAGATCTTTACATGAAAACTGATAATTACATCGACGGGGAATACTTTGCTACAATCATAAAGGTAAGGTAATTTAGCGCTCTGTTTTTCGCATGCCTAGTGAAGATATGTGCGAGAAAGAAAAAAATGATAAAAATGTTCCATTATCAGCTTTTAACATCTGATGCGTTACGTGCGTTAAATGTGTACATTGTTCTCAATTCAATATACTCAGTGTGTGCTTGTTAGTCTCCTTACCTTGTCTTGTAGACGGTAAAGCAGTTTGAGTGTTACATTTATTGCTTTTTTCAATATTACATATTACGGATCAGGCTCTTTTGGTATCAGAGCACTGTAAGTAGAGGGAGACAAAAGTGGGGTGGCAGGAAACTTGGGGTACAGAAAAAGGGTACATCAGAGCTATTTTGAGTCTATAAGATTTTGTGTAAGTGAGTGAGGTGAGAGTAATTTTCAACATAATTGTATTGAACAGTAATTAATAGAAAGATCTTGCCTCGCAGGCACGAAACCAGACCTGGCGACAGCAGAGAAATAAGATAGTAGAGTGGTATTGGCAAATGATTAACAAAAAATGGCTCATGGGTAGTAAATATAGCGCATTATGTTTTATGGCAGCAGGGTGGCATACGGTTACCACACATTATTACAGATATAAAGCAGGTACATTGCTAGAGACCAAGGTGAAACTGATGATCACCTGCTTCAATGCTCAGCTTCGTTTGATTTACCCCTCCAATCCTGTCAGCCCTTAGAAATGTTGGCAAACGGGCAAAGGGCCTGGAGATGTTTCACCATGAAGGCAGCCCAGTGATACAACATAATCTCTCTATGAAGCGGAGGTTGCACAGCAAGCAATCATGTGGCAGCACTCAACACTGCTGAATACTGCTTGTAAGGATGAAGAATATTCTTTCTGGTAGGCACAGCTTCTCTAGTGGGTTCCTGATTGAGGCACCATTATCACAATCCAGTGAGGATGTCAGTCCACAGTAACCTTGGTTCGTAGCCAAGGACTCAAACCACCACGGAAATGCAGATGACCATATAGAGTGCTCCACTGCCTTTGGCTAGGTTTGCTCTATAAAAATACTATAAACATGTAGATACGTGCAATCAATTGCTTCACACCTCTTCTCATAAATCTTCTAGAAATCCAGAAATGTTGTCAAAGGCCACATGGAGTTTGCAAGCCACATAAAAATAGGGATGCTGTGCTAGGGGAAATGTTGTTCCTCCCTGTGAAAGAATACATTCTAAAAGAAGAAAGGGCTGATGCTCCACTATACCATAAAGGCGAAAGGCGGATCTCTAAAAGGATCTCTCCCAAAGTACCTGTTAGCAATAACAACAAAAGCATGAATGAGCGTCAAGCGCACCAAAAGGAGCATCAGGTACAGTTCGATATTCCCCTGTGCGTCATAGTTTTAGCCGTGCTGCCAATAATACACTGTCAAATGTTAACAAAAATAGAAACATGTTCTGAACCAGATAACAGAATCTCTAAACACTTCACAAAGGGAAACCTGGTGTCTAGATGAGCACTTCTCAAAAAGAGCTCAGAAAAGGATGCCCTCGTCATTCAAGGGTATGGAAATCATGAAAATGACATTAAACTTTGTTCTATTCTCTTTGTCAATGCTGTTCAGTTGGATTTAGGGGTTTGGTTTGTGGCGTACATGATTACCTCAATTTCATCAGTCACCAGATACAAATTCACATCTTTATGTGGACAGATGATGAGGAATATCAGTGGTCCCATGACAATAGTTTTAATAAGTGAAAGGGATAAGGGAAAAGGGAAAGAAAAAGTAGAGAATTTGTGATGCAGAAAATTAAAGTTACACACAACAGGTACTGGGTGTTGATGCAAACGAGCAAACAGAATGTAAGAGGATGGATCACATAAGTGAACTTCAGATTAAGCATATCCCAGTGCCTGGGTGCTGGATACTAAATGTAAATTTAATAAAATCCAATAAATAGAGAATCAACATCTGGCATTATCTTAGGGAGCGAGGGTCCCACATTGCATGCCTTAAAGTGACTCACTTATTGTGTGCATATATGTGGCATTTATATAGTGCAAACCTAACTGAAGGACAGTGGAGCATTGTAATGGGTCAAAGACGAAGACACAGTTAATGAGATCAAAGTAGAACAGTTATCAAACACTATGAGACCTAGAGGCAAACAAGGTGAGCAGAAAACTGCATAGATAAGGTAGAAGAAACTGGAATGCAAGTGTGTGTCTAGAAAGACAAAAAGGTAAAACTAAAGATCAAATGGAACAGGCTAAGCTCTAGGAATCAAGAACTGTAGCAAATTTATAATAGTGCAGCATTGAGGTATAACTTGAGAACAAACAAGGCAGACAAATTAATTGATACTGGAAATTGTAGCAAGCTGGACAGAGAAAGGCTGGAGACTAACTACGTCAAGACAAGCTCAAAGGGACTAAGGGCCAGATGTACGAAGCTTTTTGCATGGCTCAAACAGCGAGTTTCGCTGTTTGCGACATGCAAAAAGCACATTGCGATGCTCATTCCCATTATGCGAGTCGGTAACCTGGTTACCGACTCGCAAAATGGGAATGCGACTCGCAAATAGGAAGGGGTGTTCCCCTTCCTATTTGCAATTCGCAACGCAATGCAGAATTGCTTTGTGACCGCGAACGTGGTCGCAAAGCAATTTGCAGTTACCACCAGTGTCACGCTGGTGGTAACCCATTCGCAAAAGGGAAGGGGTCCCCATGGGACCCTTTCCCCTTTGTGAATGGCCCTGCAAACATTTTTCAGAGCAGGCAGTGGTCCTACCGTTTCATTTTTTCGTTTGTATTGCAACTCGTTTTCCTTTCAGGAAAACGGGCTGCAATAAAAAAAAAAAAACTGCTTTATTAAAAAGCAGTCACAGACATGGTGGTCTGCTGTCTCCAGCAGGCCACCATCCCTGTGAGTGCTGCAAATTGCAAGGGGGTCGCAAATTGCGACTCACCTCATTAATATTAATGAGGTGAGTCTTTGCGACCCCCTTGCGATTCGCAGATGGTGTCAGGGACACCATCCTGCATCTGGGTTTGCGACTTGCAAATTGCGAGTTGCTCAGACTCGCAATTTGCAAGTCGCAAACTCAGAAGTTGCTACATCTGGCCCTAAGTACTGTAACAAGCAAGGTAAAGCTAAGCTGGTGGCTAGAGATTGCAAGAGGGGAAACAAGCAATGGCATATAATGCATGAACCAAAAACAAGGAAACTAGGGAGCAAATCCTGAGCCAAGACAGAAACAAAAGGAATAGGCAAAGGCATAAGTGGATCAAAAAAGGCAACACAAGAGAGGAAACAAAGAGAAAAGATAGCAGCATCATAAAGAAACTAGGAGCTATGTAGAGCGGGAACAGCACCTGACTGCAGACAAAAGGCAGAACATAGATTAAAGCCAAATGCAATAGACAGGTAGGAGCTGCACTGGAATAGGACAGATCTGCACTGGAATAGGACACATACTCTGACAGAACCAAAACAGTCAGCAAACAGTTCCAGTAAATAGACGTTCAAACATCAACACATAAACAAGGAGCAGTAGGCAATGGCAGCTTATAAGCAGTTGCAGGCAGCAGTAGGCTCGGGGTGAAACCACATGTTTGAACTGTACAAAAGCAGTCACAGTGTTGTATAGCTATTTTAGTTAGGTTTTAGACACGTTGTCTTCAAGGCTACAGTCGGATAGTGTTGCCGACAAATGTGGTACGCTGTGTCTAAAGCATTCACAGAAACACACACACTCAAATGTAGGGAACATTTCTTAGAATGTCAGCTGTTTTCTTATAAAACACTCCTTAGTCCTAGACATGTTAGAGGGAGATTCCAACCAACATGACCACAACTGTATGCTGATTGCTGCAAGCTTCGCTACAGCTACTTGCTTAGACAGCCGAGCCCTGAACTGGATGGGGACGGTGTCTCTTTAGACCTCTGGCCTCTTTATCAGGTATGAGGAATGATGTTCTCCCAGGGGGAAAACCAAAGGGCAGATTAGGCTTAGTATTCTGTGCTCATATTTAGCGTAGGTGAGGGGCTATAGATCCACTCCCCTGTTTAGACAGTATGGTAGGACTGCTCTTGTGTTTTACATATTTAGTCGCATGCCTGCTTCTATTGTTTTTCATTATCCTCGTTATTGCTATGCACCTGCTTTTATCTAAGATGCAGATAGATCCTACCGTCCAAATCCAGTAGCCTCATTACCCTAATGAGAACCGACATGACAACAAGAGTGTGCAATCCCATGTTCTCACAAATTCTTGATGAGAGAATCCTTTGAGGATAAATAACAGAAATAGTACTATTGACAGTAGTGTACAGTCACTTCCAGGTCTTCATGAACACTTGGACCTGCATTTGGGATTTGTAGTCCATTAAAGCATGTGTTGGTTTTCAAATGTGTCCATGATTGAAATGGTATGCAGACAGAAATCATATGAGGACGTTAGATGAATTCTCGTGTTGATTTCCATGCTGATGTTGGTTCATGCACAGTGCCTGTCAGAAAGCCTCTCAGAAGCAGAGAGATGGAATAGTAGCAGTGTCAGAGCATGCCTTGGAGAAAAATGAGCCTTCACAAAGGCACATGAAAAGGCTGCTACCTGTTTCCACTGTTCTTCTCTATATTAGTTGCACTCTTGGTCCAGGTCTTGAAAAAGCACTGAGGTGGTGGGAAACTGGAGACAGTGAGGAGCTGAGCACGTGGCAAGGGTAAGGTGGGATTCGGAAAGACCCACTGGGAAATACAGTTTTCTCCTGACAAATGATGTCTTATCTGGGCCAGGGTGTGGCGGCCTACTTGGCCTTAAGGTGTGATAACACTTGAAAAGCCTTTGCTTTTGTCAGCTTGACCTTATTAGCTGCTAGCCTATAACCCTTTTTTTAAATATGAAGATACAGTCTCACATCATGTTAGCAGACAAAATTATGATGACGTTGACCGCTTGTCAGGTGTTCATACTGGAAATCCTGAAAGAACTCATGGGGTCTTAAAGGGTCTCTGACATTCAGTTCAAATTAAGTAATTCGGAGATACTTAACTGGCTTATAATGTCAAAGCAAGACACATGTGATCTCCAGCTTTTCTAACCTTTTATATTTGACAAAAGCAGGATGAAATGTCCATAGATAAATAGCATGAGATCAATTCACAGAGTATTAAGCCAGCTCACATCCCCTCATTTACAAAGTTATCATAAATTATTTTATCGAATGGAGCAATTTATATATTTTGGGATTAGAAAGAACCAAAGCTGCTAAACTAATAATTTTTATCTGGGCCAATAAAGCTTATTTATCAAATAGATTTGTGGCTGTTAGGAAACAGGCCGAGAGTTGCATACTCTAAGGCCGCCCACTTGAGTACTGTAGCCATGCTGATGCTCCGCCATTTACAGCATTATAAGACTAGATTGATAAGGTGATGGCTGGTCACCTCTGAGTGGTAACATTCCATGTAGAATTGACAAAAATGCTTGTACTCTAGTAACATAACAAGACCTATGTGGTATGCCATAGGGCTGGAATTACACCTGATGTCCTTGCCCTGTCTTCATATACCACACCCCTTCACACTGGAGATGAATTCTAAAGATTTCAAGAAGTCGAGAGACGGGGAATTCGGAATACTCTAAGACATGTTAAGAAATACAAAAAGGAATACGAGAAGAGTGCAAAACACTCTGTTTTGTTTTCATTTAACACTGGGTCTTGGATCCTGATAATAAAAATAGGGCCACTGCTACAAGACATTTGGCACTCTCTGAAATATTGTTACAAGAGTGGATAGGTCCCAAACAATTTGTAACCAAGTTATGCAAAGTCTTGATTATTCTAAAGTCCCAGAAAGACTGATGGAGATAAAAGAAGCATGGTGACATCTGAAAAAATGCTATATAATGAGATAGGTGGGAAAGTGTCTGAGAAGATATTCACAGGACCACCACTAGCATAGTATGCAGAGAAACCCAATATGAAGTCGGAACTCATTGGTACTAAATGCCCACCAGAATGATGTGACAAAGGAATGGCGTGGAGATTTTGGAGCTAGGCGTTTTGACCGGGGCATGTGATGGGTTTGTACTGAACTGAGAGTAAATGAGAAAGAAATTGCTATTGCCATTCAAAATGTGTTGGGTACCCAGTTAATGACTAATTGAAGAATACTGAAAAAAGAAGACCACTGAAGAGGGATTATATGAAATCCTAGCAGTGGAGCAAATGACTAATTCTATTAACTTACAAGACATTTCTGGATATATGGAAATCCCTGATTGACTTGGTGTCCTAAGACGATAAAGTATTGACAATAGGGTGCGGCATAAAGGGAGCAATGAAATTGAGTCACAGCTAACAATTACTGGCACTGGTCTCACACACAGAATAACTAGTTAACCAACACATGTTAAAAGACACAGTTATATCATATATAATTTTACATGGAGTACTCAGTGGTTGGCCACGGCTTAGGGCTCACACAAAAAGCAAGTTTGAGCATACACCTAGTGAGGGAAGACACAGTGGTCAATATGCATATAGTTTAAAAGTCTGTCAAGGATTCTAGTTACTAAGCATAGCATTAGATTGGTTTTCTCATTAATGTGATGTGAGTTCGTTCTGGCCCAGTGGTCTTACCACTCGGTTCAATATTCATAAAGGTCTAAAGTGCCAATGGTAGGCTCTATTTCCCCTTAAAAAAATTTAAAGGATACCCTGAAAAGTCTGGTTATTAACAAACAGAGACTCAGCAATCTGCAAGATAGTAGCTCAGTACCTTTATAGGAGGGAGGGTGATGGATAACCTAGGGGAGCCCACTCAAACAAAAATTCTGGGGCACACGAAATATGAAACCCTAAACTGCACACCACTGACTATGTAAGTCCATTTGATGTACCTGATTGTGGCTGAAATCTGGTTTGACATAGGTTAAGTTCTGGTACAAATTCCAACTGCCTACATATGGAAATAGAAAACTAGAAATGAGGGGAGAGGTGGCAGATTAGCAATTATTGCAATAAATCATGTGCAGCTGAGTAGAAACTACGCCTCCAACTGAGGAACAAACATTGTTAGCCATGATAAAGGTAACGAGGCAGAATACTATTGCCCTCATTATGAGTCCATGGACCGCCAGACTCACGAATGGCGGGCGGACTGCCGGAGTAGTGGC
This sequence comes from Pleurodeles waltl, assembly GCF_031143425.1. Taxonomy (NCBI): domain Eukaryota; kingdom Metazoa; phylum Chordata; class Amphibia; order Caudata; family Salamandridae; genus Pleurodeles; species Pleurodeles waltl. Next base: position 561,916,667 of record NC_090445.1, on the reverse strand, counting down.
TGTCCGCCCGCCATATTATGACTCTGGCGCAGACACCATGGTGGAAATGCCACCACCACCAGGCTGCAGCCACCAGGCAGCCTAGTGGTCTCGACGTTTCAAATCCGATGGGGCAGCGCTGCCCTGGGGATTACGAGTCCCATTCCGCCAGCCTTGGCATGGGCAGTGCAGGGGCCCCCATGCACAGCCCTGTAGTGCCTTTCACTGCCCGAATCATGGGCAGTGAAATGCACGATGGGTGCTGCTGCACCAGTCGCACTGCCACATTGGCGCCAGCTCCATTAGGAGCCGACGTCAATGTAAAGGCCCTGTTTCCCGCTAGGCCGGCAGGCAGAAGCACTGTTTCTGCCCGTTAGCCCAGCGGGAAAATCATAATAGGGCTGGCAGGGGCTTCCCCACACTGGCGGTGAAGTGGGGGGAGTGAGTTAGGTGGGTGGCAGTACCGCCCGCCGAACTCTTAATGACCCCTTTGTGTTGGCCTTTGAGTAAAGGTAAGAATTTTCAAGACTGTTTTTCAGATTAAATGTGAGCGCTTTTGTTATATTATGAAACCATGATGGTCCTAGGCAACATTTATGCCTAGGTCATTGATGGAAATTACCTCTTCACTCAGCAATTCATAAATATTATGCCATTGAATCAGCTGGTTTAACCTACAGGGGACTGCATGGGTTAGATCTAATTTACTGCAGATAGTTGGCATTATACCCCTATACCAGTTGGGTGTACCTGTAAACAAAAGGTGGGTCTCCAAATGACACCAGAAAGACATTCATACTTAAATCAGAATAACGTACTAGGACTTTGAGGTTGCTTACTGGTGTGTCTTGGGGATGAACTAACAGATCCCTCATAAAGCTGTTCAACTGTGTGGTTGATTGGAGGGAAAGGGTAGTTTTAAAAAGGAAAGATGCCATCAAATTTACTAGCAAAGGAAAAGCGAACCAACTATGATCCAGAGAAAAAACTATTTTTTAAATATATTGGAGAGCTCATAAATACCGACTATTGCATTTTTGCATCCAAATCTTTACAGAAATAAGTCTGGAAAATCCCAGACAACCTAAGAACAATAGACCCCACTAAATACAATGTTCTTGTCTCTCAAAAGCTCTGTAAAGACAGTGATGACGTTTTCACTAGGAAATCATCAAAAAATACAGAGAGGAAAAAACTGTGCTTCTTTAATCACCCTAGGGTATCTGAGTCCATCAAAAAAGTGTTTGATGATTCTAATTTGTGGGGGAGTCGTTAGCTGCCAATGCAGTGAGACGCGAATCCACCGACTCCAGCCTGGCGATCCCCCACCTACGGCCAACCACACCTGGGTACACAATGGATGGTGAGGCCTCCTGCCCTTGATCTCTGCTGCTCTCTCTTGGCATGACAAGACCCTGGGGGCCACCAGGCAGAGTTTTGCGGTCAGAGACCTGAGGACTCATCCGGTGGGCCCTGGTGAGTGTTCCTCTCCTCCCCCTGGCACTTTAATTTTTTTTGGAGGACCTGCTCTGGGGACTAGTGGTGGGATAGTGGAGAGTCCTTCCTCCCCCACCCGGGCTGTGACATTGGGCCAAGCTGTGAGTCGCTTCACTGTCCCTGAGTGGCCCTGGTTATTGGTGTGCACCAGGGTGGCCCAAAAGGCAAGAAGAGTGTTTGGAAGTGCAGAGGCTTTGGTGCCAGAAGCAGTAAGTAATCATGGACAACCATCTGTGCTGAGGGAGAGAACTTTGGGAGGTCCCTGGGATATTGCACAGCCTGAGCTAACTGGATCTGCTGGAACAAGAGAGACCTATGCTAGGCGGTCATTGGTGACCTTGAGGAATAGCACCTGTGACAGGGTTTGACCTTGACCTGCCTGAACCCACTGACTACTACCCTCTAAGAATGGGTAAGGTGGCACAAAAGCGCAATTTGGATGTGGGCACCCTGGCCCGGGGGGAGACCACCACAGAAACACTGCTATTGTCTTTGGACGGGTCTACGAAAGGCCCCAACCTCCATGATATCCTACAAACCATAACTGCATCCAGGGAAGCCCTAGGAACTAAAATCAATAGTCTGGGGTGCAGACCGAAGAATTTTGTAAGACGACCACAGGCCATTAGTTGAAAGAATCGTCACTACTGCACCTGGATATTACCACTATGCGAGACAGGATCACTGTGACGGAGAACAAAGTGTGCTCACTAGAACTCAGAGCAGAGGACAGTGAAAATAGATCAGTGTGAACAATATCTGCATAGTTGGCCTCCCTGAATGCACAGATAGGAAGAACATCCTGACTTTCTTGGAGCAATGCCTGCAAGAAGAGGTGGCCACTTAGTGCCATTCCCCCGTCAATGCGATGGAGCGAGCCCACAGGAATCCTACCCGATCACCCCCACCTCGGGCGCCCCACCATGCCCAGTAGTAGCTAGACACCTACATTACAGGGACAGTGGCCATATCCTTGCCCAAGCCAAAGGGGACATCCTTATAGAGAATCACAAAGTTACGAATTTCCAGACTTTACCAAAGCCATTAAAATACAGCATTCGATGTTCATGGATGCTTAGTGGCGCCTTTGCCAGATTGACCTGGATGATGCATGTTGTTACCTGCCCTAGTGAAAGTGGCGATGCCGGGGTGTGCAATTGTTTCAGACACCGCAGGAAGTGTGGGACTGGATAGACATGCAGATGCATGCAGGCCCCAGCCCGGAGTCCCCCTGGAGTGTTCAACTGTGGGAGAAGAGGGAAAAACCATGCAAAGCGGAGCCCCGCAGTAACACCCTGTTGGATGTGGAGGCCCACAGGGAACAGTGGTGCTCTGTGGCAGCAGCCATGTGTGGGGCGGTTTGCTTTCTTTGCTGGAGGCTGATGTTGTCCAAGATTTGGCCCCCTCCAACAATGCTAGCCTATTAGATGAATAATTACCTGAAATCACACCACGCACAGCAGAAGAACTGCTTTAGGCTGTACAAAGTGTCATAAGGCCTGATTTATACTGCAGTGAAGAGCTGGAGAGGGGGTTCCCCGACTGGAATTTCTACCCCTGCCTGATTCACTATGGTGGTACAATTGGTAATTATTTGGGGCTACATAATCACCTCCTACTTTTCCCAGTGGGTTGAAGAGGACCAGGCAGATTTGTGGGTACTCCCACGAATGCCTGTTTGTTGTCTGAATGTTTGGATGAGGAGTGATGCCCTACTTGTCCTGGAGTGGGGGAGTTTAGGAGGTTATTAATCTTTACTTGAATGTCAGGGTTTACTCTGTGTCCTACATAGCTGCTTTTGGTCGATCTGGAGGGTACCTGAACCTGAGGTAACTCCTAATGACATCGAGGGAGGTCCCTGCCTCCATGAAGCAATCACACAATGGCGGCCCCCATTACATAAAATCCTTACTTGGAACATCTGAGGGATAAATACCTTGGTTAACAGATATAGGGGGTCATTCTGACCCCGGCGGGCGGCGGGAGCCGCCCGCCTGGAAGGAACCGCCAGAATACCGTTGCGCGGTCAAAAGACCGCCGCGGGTATTCTGGGTTTCCCACTGGGCTGGCGGGCGACCGCCAAAAGGCCGCCCGCCAGCCCAGTGGGAAACACCCCTCCATGAGGATGCCGGCTCCGAATGGAGCCGGCGGAGTGGAGGATGTGCGACGGGTGCAGTGGCACCCGTCGCGTATTTCAGTGTCTGCAAAGCAAAGTGGGGCCCTCTTACGGGGGCCCCTGCAGTGCCCATGCCATTGGCATGGGCACTGCAGGGGCCCCCAGGGGCCCCACGACACCCCTCACCGCCATCCTGTTCCTGGCGGTCGGAACCGCCAGGAACAGGATGGCGGTGAGGGGGTCGGAATCCCCCATGGCGGCGCAGCAAGCTGCGCCGCCATGGGGGATTCCTCAGGGCATCGGAAAACCGGCGGGACACCGCCGGTTTTCCTGTTCTGACCGCGGCCAAACCGCCGCGGTCAGAATGCCCTGCGGGGCACCGCCAGCCTGTTGGCGGTGCTCCCGCCAACCCCGGCCCGTCGGAATGACCCCCATAAAGTCTTCTCATACCTGCAACGCCGGGGGTACAGATTGCACTCCTTCAGGAAACACACCTTCTAGCTAAGAAGGGATTGGCGTTGCAGCACAGGTGAAGGGGGTAAGCCTACTATACAACATGCTCAGCATATGCGAGAGGGGTATTCATCTGGATTCATGCTGGGGTCCCCTTCCAACACAGAGGCCACCTGATTGACCCATCTGGTCACTATGCGGTGGTTACGGGGCACCTGTATGGCAGAGACATTGTCCTGGGTAGCATCTATCGTCCCAGTGTAAATCAGGAGAAGCTCTTTGTGGACTTATCCAGTGTCTTAGCTCCTCATTTGGTGGGATCCGTTATCTTGGGTGGTGATTATAATTGTGCAGCAGATGTGGAGCTTAATCGCATTCACCCACCCTTCCAAAACTTACTGACTTCACAAATAGCTTGTGTGTTTGCAAGCTGGAAAGCAAAATGGGGGTTGGTGGACTCCTGGCGGCTTCACCACCCACTTAACAGAGATTACTCCTTCTTCTCCAGCCTGCACGATCTTCACGTGTGACTGAATGCTCCACTCGGCACACCTAATGTCCACGCTCAGGTTCACACTGCTGAAAATCACTCCCGCACTATGTCTGATTGTCTCCCTGTTTTGCTGGGATTGAAATGGGAGAGGGTGCATTCCTGTATTCCAACTTGCCATTTATGTCCGGAGGCCCAGGAGGATCCCGTTTTTTGGGAAACAATCAGCAAAGTCATTACCCAATACTTTAAGGACAATGCTGGGACCACTGAGTCCCTCCTGACGGAGTGGGACGCATTCAAAGTGTTGCTCAGGAGATCATGCTTCTTGGAGACAGTGGGGATCCGAAGGACCCTGCTGCAGGAGACTCTGGCTGCTGAGGATGTGTTAAGAACAATTGAGCTATGCCGACCGGGATCCCCAAAGTTGTAGCCTGACCTTTTTGATGTGAAAGAAAAAAGGGCAGAAACGGTGGGGAGGCTGCGCTGCTTTGGTTATGAAACTATATGGTAGAAGTCCACGCAGAGAGGGACTGTACCAGACCCCTGCTTGCGTGGTTAAAGAACCCAGCCAAGCATGGTTCAGTGATTGTAGAGATTATCACTGATGACGGTTCCAGGGTTTATCGTCCTGAGGACATTAATTGTGAATTTCACAAATATTACGCTCACCTGTACAACAGTAGCAAAGAGCACTCCCTGGCAAGTATTGAGGCCTTCCTGACACCATTACACCTCCAGAGAATTCTCCAAGAGAGCACCAAAGCCTTAGGGGGAAAATATTACTATTCATGAGATCCATGCTGCTATTAGATCAATGGCCTGGAACAAGACACCTGGGACCGACGGGTTCGCATGGAGCTCTACTCTGTCTATGCGGAGACTTTCGCTCCCAAATTGGTTGACATGTATAACACTACCAAAGAAACAGGGTTACTACCACAGTCCACCCGAGAAGCCCTGATAGTACCCCTTTTAAAGCCTGGAAAAGAGCCATATTATAAATGAGCCTATTGGCTCTTATCAATGCGAAACACTGACTATAAAATACTGAGTAGAATCCTTGCTGGCTGCCTTTTACCGCATATGTCCACTGTTGTTAATAGGGATCAGACAGGCTTTATACCAGCCCGAAATACAGCTCATAATATCCATCGGCTACGCCCAATACTAGGGGCTAACACTTAAAATAGAAGAAGCACAGTAATCTTAGCGGTTGACATAGAGAAAGCCTTTGATAGCCTGGAATGGCCCTTCCTTTATAGTGTCATGGTGCATTTTGGGCTGGGCCAGGGATTAATTGCCAGGACCTGGTTGCTCTACACAGATCCTTCGGCTAGGGTTTGTACCAGACAGACAATCTCAGAAAGTTATGGGGTCGACTGCCCCCTATCCCCCCTGTTATTTGCCCTGGCTATGGCATTTCTAGCTTATTATTCCAGCTGTGTACTGGGATCTTAAGGTGGAGGCTCAAGTGCAGTACATCGCGCTGTATGCCGATGAGTTACTGCAAGTTCTGCGGGATAGCCAGACCAATCTGAGGGACGCCTGTATTTGTTGGAATGGTTTGGATCCATATCTGGACTCCAAGTTAATTGGCACAAATCATGTTTATTTCCCACGCCGTCTTCCAGAGCTCCCCCAACAAGAGCTGGGGACTCTTGAAGCCCTGATGCCTGCCATTTTTGGGGGTCCACACACATCATGACTCTGTGGCCCTGCTTGAAGGTAATGTAGGTGGAGCTGTTAGAGCTCATCGGGCAAGCACTGCTTTTGGGAGATACTGACGCTTTCTGTAGCAGGCAGAGTAGCATTGCTGAAGATGATTGCTCTCCCCTGATTATTATACTTCATTGTAATGCTCTTGGTTTGGATCTGTAGATCATACTTTTGAGACATTTGCAAGATAGTCATGAGCTTCCTCTGGAGTTTGGGTTGTAGAAGAGTAGCCTTGTGTACACTCCAAAGGCCGGTGACGGAAGGAGGCTTAGCTATACCTTAATCCTAATACATAGTGGCACAGTTGTAATGGCTCATGAGGTGGGTGGCGAGAAGGCTCATGCCAGGAAGGTAAATATCCACTTCTGCCCCAAACGCCTCCAGGCTGGCTAAAGCACTTCTTAGACTTCCTAGCCCTGGACCTGGCAACACTGCTGAATTTCAAGTCATGCAATGATGTTGGGCAAGGAGTCTACAAAAGGCGCGGGTACAGATCTCTTACTCTCCTGATAAACCTACGGGGTTCTTTGAGGAGCTTTCACATGGCGGGAACTGGGAGGGACTGATGGCATGGCAGGAAGAAAGGGTGACTACGATTGGGGCCATGTTCGAGGCTGAAGTGCCCCTACCCTTTGAGGAATTTTGTTTAAGGTATGACCTGCCTCAGGGCCACTTCCTTTTACATGGTGCACTCACTGCCTCTATCCGAAAGCACTGGATATCAGGTATGGCAGAGCCATGGCAGGCAGCATGCTGCCAATATGTGTTGATAGCCTGAGGGACTGTTTGCACAGATGACTGCGGGTAGACATAAACTTGCCACTGACTGCACTGAAAGAACGGTGGGAGGCAGATGTCAATGTGGTCATAGGGGAGCGAGACTGGGAAGTCATCCTGAATAATACGGCGAAGGCATATAGAAATGTCAGATTCAAACTTATAAATTGTTATGTATTACATAGGGCATACCTCACACCTTGGAGGATAGACAGATACTACACCTCGACAGATGCAAAATGTCATGGGTGTGGAGAGATGGGGGCAGAGCTTTTTCATATGTTGTGACCTACCCACTTTTTGGGAAAACGTTAGGGGGACTCTGTCCACTGTTATTGAGAAGGCGAAGCTCTGTCTTTTGAGTTGGTTACCCCATACTGATAAGAATAAAATTGCAAGTAGATTCCAGGACTTAGCTTTCATTCTCTCCAAGAGGGAGATCGCCAGAAACTGGAAATGTCCGAGAGGTCCTCGAATGACCGCGTGGAGGAGGGAGCTCAATAAACGGGCAGGTTATGAAAGTGAGGTGAGGCTCCAAAATGCTAAGAGGTGCAGGGCTCTGTCAAGGTGGCTGGGGCCTGTAAGGCCCTAGTGGATTCTCTGCAGGGCCCCAATGCCCAGACACTGGATGAAGGTTAACTCGTCCCTCGCATCATCACCCTTGTTATCATGGGATGACCATCACCATGAGTGACATATCTGTGCATGACTTCATGGCTGTGCACACTGAAACCCTGCACTGCTAATCACTATTGAGCAGCCCCTTCCCAGAATGTCACTAATGCAGATATTCCCCTAGGAGCAGGTACACCATCGGGCACACAAATGGGGGGCAGAAAGTGTTTTTTGGTTGTCTGGATATGGGGGGTACACGAGGTCTGCAAAAGTAGCTGTTAGAAATGGGGTCTTTGGTTGGCAGTCAGGTTACGCCCTGTCCAAGCAAGGACCCTCACTCTAGTCAGGGCAAAGGAGAATCAACCTCAATTAACCACTGTTCTGCCCTTGGTAGCTTGGCACAAGCAGGCAGGCTTAACTTCGGAGTCTAGGTGTAAAGTATTTGTACCAACACATACAGCAATTTAGTGAAAACACTACAAAATGACACAACACAGGTTTAGAAAAATAGGTAATATTTATCTAAACAAAACAAGACCAAAACAACAAAAATCCACCATACACAAGTCAAGTTATGAATAAAAAAGCAAAACGAGTCTTAAATCCTTAGAAAACAGTGTTAACAATGTTAGTGTGAAAAAGTACCTGGGTTGCGTCAAAATAACACCGCACGGGCGAGTATGCATCGGAAAAGGCCAGCAATGCGTCGATTTCTCACTCACAAGCGAGACCGTGCATCGTTCCTCCTCCAGTCGGGGCAGCGTGCATCATTTTTCATCTCCGCAGGAGAGCGATGCGTTGATCGGGACAGGCACCTCGGGTCCGGGCAGGCTTTGCGTGGTTTTTCTGCACCCAGCGAGGTTTCCGTCAAGAATCCGGTCGCACAGTATCAGTAAACCGCGCTATGTGGGGTTGCGACAGTAACAGCCTCCGTCAGCGGGTGTTGCGTAGTCGTTTCTCCAGCCGCGTGCATCGATCTTCCAGCCGCAATGCAGGTGGAGCATAGATTTCAGCCACGAAGCCGGTGGCGCGTCGTTTCTCGGCTGTGTCTCGGAAGGTGCGTCGAAAATTTCCACTCATGGTGGTCTAATCATGGATTTTCAGTCTTTGTCTGCCAGCTTCACCTTTCAAGGGCCCAAGAACTGGATAGGGCACCACTTGGCAGGGCAGGAGCCTCAGCAGAGAGTCCAGGTGCTGGCAGGGGAAGTCTTTGATGGGCCTGAGACTTCAACAGGAGGCAAGCTCAGGACAAGCCCTTGGAGATTTCTTCACAAGCAGGAATGCACAACAAAGTCCAGTCTTTGTCCCCTTGCACAGGCAGAAGCAGCAACTGCAGGATAGCTCCACAAGGCACAGTCACAGGCAGGGCAGCACTTCTCCTCAGCTCTTCTCCAGCCACAGGTTCCTCTTGATTTCCAGAAGTGATCTAATTTTTCAGGGGTTTGGGTGCTCTTCTTATACCCTACTTGGCCTTTGAAGTAGACCCACTTCAAAGGAAAGTCTCTCTTGTTTGTGAGATCCTGCCTTGCCCAGGCCAGGCCCCAGACACACACCAGGGGGTTGGAGACTGTATTGTGCGAGGGCAGGCACAGGCCTTTCAGGTGTAAGTCACCACTCCTTCCCTCCCTCCTAGCACAGATGGCTCATCAGGATATGCAGACTACACCCCAGTTCCCTCTGTGTCACTGTCTAGAGAGAGGTGCAAACAACACAACTGTCAAACTAACCCAGACAGGGAATCCACAAACAGACAGGGTCACAGAACAGTTTAATCAAGAAAATGCCTACTTTCTAAAAGTGGCATTTTCAAACACACAATCTCAAAACCAACTTTAGTAAAAGATGTATTTTTAAATTGGGAGTTCAAAGACCCCAAACTCCACATGTCCATCTGCTCCCCAAGGGAATCTACACTTTAATCATATTTAAAGGTAGCCCTCATGTTAACCTATGAGAGAGATAGGCCTTGCAACAGCACAAAACAAGCTTGGCAGTGTTTCACTGTCAGAACATATAAAACACATTACTATGGCCCTCATTCCGACCCTGGCGGTTTCAAACCGCCAGGGTGGAGGGCAGAGGAAGCACCGCCAACAGGCTGGCGGTGCTTCCCGGGCCATTCTGACCGCGGCGGTAAAGCCGCGGTCAGAAAAGGGGAACCGGCGGTTTCCTGCCGGTTTTCCCCTGGCCTAGGGAATCCTCCATGGTGGCGCTGCTTGCAGCGCTGCCATGGGGATTCCGACCCCCTTCCCGCCAGCATGTTCCTGCCGGTTTACACCGCCAGGAAGAGGCTGGCGGGAACGGGTGTTGTGGGGCCCCTGGGGGGCCCCTGGGGGCCCCTGCACTGCCCATGCCACTGGCATGGGCAGTGCAGGGGCCCCCTAACAGGGCCCCACAAAGATTTTCAGTGTCTGCTTTGCAGACACTCAAAATCGCGACGGGTGCCACTGCACCCGTCGCACCCCTGCAAATCCGCCGGCTCCATTCGGAGCCGGCTTCCTCTTTGCAGGGGCTTTCCCGCTGGGCCGGCGGGCGATCTTTTGGAGATCGCCCGCCGGCCCAGTGGGAAAGTTGTAATGACCCCTGCGGAGGTTTTGGAGGTTTCCGCCCGCCGGGGTCGGAATGACCCCCTATATGTCCTACCTTAACCATACACTGCACCCTGCCCTTGGGGCTACCTAGGGCCTACTTTAGGGGTGTCTGACATGTAAGAAAAGGGAAGGTTTAGGCCTGGCAAGTGGGTACACTTGCCAAGTCGAATTTACAGTTAAAACTGCACACACAGACACTGCAGTGGCAGGTCTGAGCCAAGTTTACTAATGTGGGTGGCACAGTCAGTGCTGCAAGCCCACTAGTAGCATGTGATTTACAGGCCCTGGGCACCTCTAGTGCACTGTACTAGGGACTTACCAGTAAATCAAATATGCCAATCATGGAAATTAAATTACACATACATTTTACATAGGAGCACTTGCACTTTAGCACTGGATAGCAGTAGTAAAGTGCTCAGAGTAACAAAAACAGCAAAAACAGAGTCCAGCACACATCAACAACCTGGGAAAAAGAGGCAAAACGTTTGGGGAGGCCACGCCAAGGATTCCAAGTCTAACAGTAGCCTATTACTGAATAACCGAATGGACCATAACCACAGAGAGTACTGTGATATCATTCATTCTGGCAATTGTTATGCTTCACTGTGGATAGTGATATTGCTCCCGCAAAAATGTGCAGAGCCCCAGTTGGGCATGTACCTTGTATTACTGAAAATGCAACAAAGTTTGTTTAAAAAAATGCATTTGTGAGTTGACCGAAAAGACACCGAACAGTAGAGCAACCAAGACTCCACTAGATATTTACCCAACTAGGATGTGTAAATCCTTCTTAGTGATCCCTGTGGTAAGTTGATTCTATTATTCTTGCCCTAGTGCCAGGCTGTCTCTTCTGTAGGATTAAAAATGCAGCATTTTCTGCACTGTTATGAAAGCTGCAAATCTGGATAATTTTCAACTAGTCCTACCTTTTAAAATCACCTAAACAAAAAGTAGGATAGCAGTTGCAATCATCCACTGGATCTTCCATAATAGCTGGACCGCAGTCTGAATTCTGAGCCTCACAGGAAATCTTTGTGTGTTGGCTAATAATGGCGGTGGTGCTGGGGCACTGATCATGCCGCACCAATCAGCTGCTTTCGATACCTTCAAACATGGCAGTGCTTGCAAGGGATTCTGCCAAGGTCGCCTAATAGTCTAGCACTTAACTTGGATGACCTCCTTTTAAGGGAAATCCGAACCTGTGTTCACCTTTACTTCTAGGTGGAGACCTCCGTGCCGAGGGGCTTCCGGGGAGCAGCACTGCCACCTCTACAATTCATTATTGGTTAACCTGGGCCATCACTTTTGGTGATTGTGCAGACGACTCACGGCTGATCATAAAACTTTCCCCCATCAATGGATAACTGCTCTGTCTTATCTTTGACACTGGCCATTGAATGGTGTCAGACCAGCTGTGCCTCAAGAGAAAATATTTAGGAATATGGTTGGCAATAGTTACATCTCGAATGGATTATGCAAACTGCGCATTGATCCACAGGTTACATTGTTTAAGATAGGAGGATAAATTTACAGCATATTTTCCAGAACAGGCACGAAAGGTTTGGGCGTTAGGGCATGCTTATGAAGGCTAACTAAGGAGGAAATGTGAATGTAAACGTGAATATTGCATGGGTAATTTCATCAGCGCCATGACAAGTTCTCTATCTCCCACGGAAACCAGGTTGAGATGCATTCAGGAAATAAAAGATTGAAAAGTTCTCAATAGGTCTGTCAACGAAGTGGAGGCCTTTTCCCATTTGAAAAATACATTCTACTGATACTAATGGATGTACATTAGTACTTTCAAGAAAACATGTTTGTTATGCAAGAATTATACACGCTGGGTAGAAGGTTAGAGAAGAGCACCATTATGAAAGTAGCTAGAACGCTTAGTATGAAATTAAGCCCTTAAAAGAGGTTTCCCTTGTAATCATCTTTGGAAGTTTTTCTTTAAAGCCATTAGCACTGTACATGTATCAAACACTGAAATGTACAACTTTCAAAGTAATAACACTGTTATTTCTTCTCTGTGACATGATTGAAAGATGATAATAATAAAAACTCTCAATTTCTTTTTCAATTTAGGAAGTCGGATCTGATTTGGAGGACTCGAGGTATCAATATGCTGAGCCTCGCCTCTCCATCTATGGCCGTTCACCGGAAGAGTGGACAAAGCTTGCCAAATGGTTCAACAAACACAGAGTCTATTCTCCCAATATGAGATGGATGATCCAGGTTCCTAGGATTTAGTATGTATCTTTTAGATTTCTTATTCTCAACCTGTAATTTTCAATGATATGTTTAGTTGTTCATTATCTAGGTCTGCTGGCAAACAGGGACTAGATCATAACGGTTATATGAGAAAAGTGTCTCAGGTAAATTGAGGACAACATGGCTGCTTAATAAAGACTCAGCTTAGGTACAAACGATCAATTTCCTGGCTATTTCACAAGAGAAATCCACCTGACCAGGCTTCCATAGCAACCTGGTTAGGCGGCCACAGAGGCAAATTAGTTTCTCCTCAAGCAATTTTCCTGAGAATATTTGGTATCTTAGCATCGTGCATAATTTTACGTTTTCATAGACATGTGAGAGGGGCAAAAGTACACTTTTTCAAATAATAATACAGTTAAAATATAAATAACTGAATGTTCCTAACCACATTTTTATAACAAATTAATAAACATATGTAAACAAAGCATAACATTTATGAAAAAGTTTAGAATGTATTTCTTATTTTACATACTTGTAAGTATTCTCAATGTACTGTATTACTTAATTATTCTTTAACATCATGCACACAATCTTTATGAGCCGTCTTCAGTCGTCATATTCTAATATGTTCCGGCTCCAAAACACAGGCCTGGATTTACTAACACTTTTCACCAGGTTTGCTCCACAAAGGTGACACAAACCCAGCACAAAGGCCCATATTTATACTTTTTTTGATGCAAAAGCGGCGCTAACTTACAAAATACAATTGTATTTTGTAAGTTTGCACAGCTTTAGCGTCAAAAAGTGACGCAAACGCGGTGCAAAAAAAGCATAAATATGGGCCAAAGTGTTGTAGTGGGATTTACCTTTCCAAGCAAATCATGAATTGCATTGGAAAGTTGTTCACAGTAAGGTAGTGTTGCGCTATGCACTACTAGGCATCAAGGAGGCATACGTTTGGTAGTATATGGGCGTTCCCATGCAACCACCCAGGGACTTCTGGTGTAAATCTCTGTCTACTAATATTTGAAGAAAGGGATTCGAGGCAAAAAATTACAACCCCTCAACGCAGGCGTAACTTTAAAACTCTCCACATTTTCTCAACCTTGAATGTGTGCTTTCTGTGCAAAACCTATGCCTGACAGGACGCACAAACCCTTGCACTTTGCTATAAGGGTGCTTGCATTGCTGCAAGGCTGCCTAAAGTGTGCCAGCGCATGGGGAGAGGAAAACAGCACTATGGCCCTCATTCTGACCTTGGCGGGCGGCGGAGGCCGCCCGCCAAAGTCCCGCCGTCAGGTTACCGTTCCGCGGTCGAAAGACCGCGGCGGTAATTCTGACATTCCCGCTGGGCTGGCGGGCGGCCGCCTTCAGGCCGCCCGCCAGCCCAGCGGGAAAGAGGCTTCCACGATGAAGCCGGCTCGGAATCGAGCCGGCGGAGTGAAAGCTGTGCGACGGGTGCAGTTGCACCCGTCGCGTATTTCACTGTCTGCGCAGCAGACAGTGAAATACATTTAGGGGCCCTCTTACGGGGGCCCCTGCAGTGCCCATGCCAGTGGCAGTGGCATGGGCACTGCAGGGGCCCCCAGGGGCCCCGCGACCACCCCTACCGCCATCCGGTTCCCGGGCGGACCGCCGGGAACTGGATGGCGGTAGGGGGGGTCGGAATCCCCTCGGCTAGCTGCGCCGCCTTGGAGGATTCCAATGGGCGGCGGTACACTGGCGGGTGACCGCCAGTGTTGCCGGTCCGACCGCGGCTTTACCGCCGCGGTCGGAATGCCCATTGGAGCACCGCCGGCCTGTCGGCGGTGCTCCCGCGGTCCTCCAACCCGGCGGTCATGGACCGCCAGGGTTGGAATGACCACCTATATGTTAGTAGATTTGGCACCGTTCTGCTTTCTCCATTCTATGCAATGCAGCACAGCATCCTTGTTTGCTGCACTGCGCGGCAAGAAGCGTAAGCAATTCTGCTCGAGAGTCTGCAATATACCTTCACAATTGTTGGCAATGGACGCTACAAAGGTGAGATTGACCACAGTCCAAGTTTAATTATCATTTGGCGAGTGAGTGGTTCATGATGCCCCACTTTTCTCTTTGTTAAATAAGCGAACATGATTAATGCCAGGTAGAGAAAGATGCAGCAGATGACAGTTCAAACATATACATCAATCATTATCCAAATACAAAATAATGTGCCTAACTTCTAAGCAATGAAATATAAAATGTGGAACTTGAACTAGCTGAATGTTTCACCTGTTGAAATGGACGTACCTTTATACTCGTCAAGGAGAATCTTTTTACCTCTGTGGCAGCTGTCTGTGATTTCATAGAAAAACACATTCATAGAATACCAATCTGAAAACCCATTAAACATACACTGGTTAAATGGCCTTGTCAAGACGAATGGCATTTACTATCCAAAACTAAATTAGAACACAGCATATCTTTTTATTTTGTCCCTTATATATTTTTTAAAGGGCTAACTGCCATTCAACTTGAATATGCATCTGCTTTTCTGGTTTTATAAAAGACTTACTTAGCTCTTTTTCTATTTCATTCCTGTTACTATGTCTTGTCATTGGGTAACGTTTTTTTTTTTTTTTTGTCTTTTAAGGGGTTACTCCCAGCTCCGCTTCTCTCTTTCCTCATTTTTCTCTCCAACGTTCCTCACCTCCCCTAACTCCTTCCTCCTACTCCCTGTTTTTTATGTTTTTGGCAGGACACACCAATCTCCCTCTTTTACCGATTTTTTTCGCCTTCATCCACACTTCTCTTTTTTCCACCTATTTTTGTTTGGACTACCTTCTGTAGTCCCATTCTTCCTCCTACCATGGTCTTCTTCCCTCTTTTTTCTGCTTTAATGTTAACACTACATTCCCTAGCTAGGATTCATTATGGGGTCCATATTTTTTCTTTTAAAAACAGTTTTTTAAACATAGCGACCTATGGGCTAGCGAAGGTTGGAGTTTGGATTGAGATCTGGGACGGGGTGGGGCAAGGAGGTTTCTGAAACAGGTGTGGGAGGGATTTCCTTGGGGAATATTCTCAGGTGGGTATGCCCCACCTCATGTTGTACGGTTACAAAATATCAATAAAACGAGTGAAACTTCAAAACTGTTTTTTAAACTACATTAATAATATTTTAACTGTTTAGGAGCTTTTCTAATATTTAACGTGACTATGTTTTTCTTAATTTGCGTTTCCTCTAAATGGGTTTTCAATTATGTTGGATACTATAAATACGCTGCTATTATTTTGTTTAAAAAAAATTAATTTACATACTACGTTGTGTGACAGCTACGGAAGCTAAATTTCCTATTTGTGTGCAAAGCCAGGCTCGGTCCTCTGTTGCACAAGAATATCTTCAGGCTCATATGCTTGTCAACGATGATCAGTCCAAAACGTTTACATTTATGTATATGGACGGCGTCTTCAATTGATAAAATAGCCACTGGAAGCAGCACTTCAAATTCCATTCACACTGTATGTCTTTATTCAAGGTGATGAACGATGCATCTCACTTTTACTGATTCCAATACCAGCAGACTAAGGCCCTGATTTATACTTTTTTTGCGCCGCATTACCGCCATTTTCTGACGTATAAGCGGCGCAAACTTACAAAATACAATTGTATTTTGTAAGTTTGCGCTGCCTTTGCGTCAATAAATGACGGTAATGCGGCGCGAAAAAAGTATAAATCAGGGCCTAAGAGTGCAACCATGATTAAAGTGCAGATTCTTGCACCAAGGATGCAGTAATGCCCACCCTAAACCTCCTGTTAGACGTGCCATCAGCACAACAAACAGTGATTGTCAGAGTAGAATATCACAGGTACAAAAACATCATTTTCATGCTATTGAATTCTGTTTGTTATGCATGCTGGTACTGCCTTCATAGAAGGGAACTCCTTGTAATTGTTAATCTCTACACTTTTCTGCTTACAGCGATATTTTTAGGGCACAGAACTTTGTGCCACATTTTGGAAAAATGGTGGAAAACATTTTCCAGCCTGTATTCGAAGCAACAATCAACCCTCAGGCAAACAAAGACCTCAGTGTGTTCCTGAGACACGTGAGTGACCCCTTAAATGAAGCGTATTACAGAAACAAAATATTATGAGATTGTTAATTTCTGAGGTTGTATGTCATGTGTGCATGGAAAAGAGCATTAGCAATGCTCCAGTTATGGAAGTGGCTGTCATGGCTGGAAGACCTTTATTTTTTATGATCTGCTTGAAGAGCCCTTCATTTAACAGCTCTAGAAAGTTACTTATTTGTTGACGACCTGCTTAAATAAAGATGCGTTTTCATCATCAAACTAAATTACGGGTGTAGCTGAGCTCCAAATGGCAGTGGTCGCGCAGCTGCACTTTACAACAACATTTGTTCTAGTGCAGAAACCCACAATCAGAAAAGTACACAGGACAAAAAATCTTATTCTCGATAATGGAACCAGAGTATAACACAGCAGCAATACAACGGTGTCGTGGGTCTCTTTTCTCATACAACCATGACGTTATCTTAAATAAACTCTCTCTAAACATCATAACTGATTTTGTGTAGTTATTCTCCACACAGGTGTCATATACCACATCCGATTTTAAGTGGTGCAAACGGCACAGTACTCATAGGTGCAGCAATGTGAAATATTAAAAATTATACATGCATACAATCGGGATGTCACGAAATTTATACAGACCAACAGTTTAGAATATGTTCAGATTACTGATTTAAGTTCATGGAGCATTGGACAATTCCTATCGATAGTGTCAACATTTCGAAACAACCCTGGGTTTAAGTGTGTTTCCTCAGGACACAGACATGCACACGTACTTCACATGCTGGGCTGATGCCTCTATAACTGGCTTCTTAATCCCAGCTAAAAATAGGATCCCAACTCAATTCAAGAACCTCCATGCAGCACGGCTCCCTGACACGTCTGTGGTTTTCAGTGTAGCACCCAAAATTAACAAAATTACTTGAGACATTGCAGGGCTACTGCAGTGCTGAGGGAAAGTTGGTAATGGGCTCCAAGTCCCATCAGAATGCAGTAGCCCCTTTCCAGGCAAGTAATAGCATTGCATGCTGGAAGTTAACGCAACATGGCATTGGGGTGAGACGTCTACCTCAGCTGTGGTGATGATAGGGCTGCCATACATTTGGGTGTTGACCTGGCAAAATAAACCTTCTGCCACGCTAAAACCTGCCCCTTTAATACCTGTAAATAATCGCTATGATAGGCCCTAAACAGCCACAGGGCAGGGTGCAATGTATTTAAAAAATAGGTCATGTAATTTTAAGTTTAACATGTCCTGGTAGCGAAAAACTCTTACATTTGTTTTTAACTACTACTAAGGCCTGCTTCTACCCTAGAATAACACTGTAGGGACCTTATTACATTTAAAGAGCTGTAACTTCCAAACTCCAAATGGAACAGGTAAACAGTTCATGTTTGGCGTCTTTGGAATTGTAATGAAAAATCCTCTTTTATGGTAAAGTTGGATTTTTGCTTTACAATTTTGAAAATGCCACTTGTAGAATGTTGGCATTTTCCTGTCTTATCCATTTAGAGCCTGAAGCCTTTCTCTGGGTCACATGAGAAGGTGCAGATGGGAGTTGGTCTTTGTGTATTCCTCCTAGACAGCCACACACAACAGTGAGCTTAGGTTGCCCTAGTGGTCCATCACTGGCAGGATGGGAGGGTGGAGGCACAGCCCCATTTTCACCTGAAAAGGCTGTGCCCTGCATTCACACAAAGGATGTGTAGTTAGTCTGGAGCTAGGGAAAGGGCAGGCAGGAAACCTGGCCACCTCAAAGGGGAATTATCTAGAAGTTTCTCCCACTTCAAAGAAGCATCATGTATACATTCTGGACCTCAGACACCAACTCTTCAGTACACTCCTAGAGCTGTGGATACCACAGAACAAGGAATGTTGTGCTGCTTTGCTGCCAGAACGACTGCCACTCTGCTGCCCTGCTACTCTGCTGCTGTAGGTGCTGAGAAGGAAAATTGAACCTGCACCCTTCATCCCAAGCTGAACTGACTCCAACGGTCAGTCAGCTGACCTCCTGTTCTGAGGTACAGGGACATAACTAGCTCCAGAGGCTCCCGACAACTGTCATGCTGCTGCCTGGACCTGATGCCTAGACCTACCTGAGCCTTGCTTGTCTCAGCTGGAGTGAGTTCCTGACCCCCAAGGTGTGCCTCCCAGGTCCTGGACTCTTGGTGTGCCCTCAGTTGAGCTCCCCTGAAATTCTTGCAGTATTGTGAATGCGAACAGGCCAGTTGATGCCAAAACCTTGCCTCTTGCATCTACCATTAATGCGCAGTTCCATTGAACAAACTCTTCACGCTACAGCATCAGCCGCTCACAGGGATTGCCACTGCAAAGCACCATCAAGGACCATCATGACGACGACAGGAACTTTGCCCTACAACCACAAATGTCCGCCAAGCCCAGCCTGCTCTATGCGATGCTTCAGCAGGCATCCACAATGCTTTTCCTGCTCCTTGCAGCTCATTCCACTGCAAACTGAACTCTGTGCACTGGACTGCAAAGCTAACTCTTTCAATAGGACTAGCCTAGTCCCTGTATTGGGCTCGTGCACCATTGCAGTTGGCCTGAACGTGTGACTTTCACCTAGTCTTGCATGGCCAGATAGTTGCTTTGTAGTCCTATTTCCACTTAAATCTTCAAAACTGCAGTGCTCCAGTTCTACTACTTGGATGTTTGTCGTTTTTATGTCAAATTATTTATTACATTTTACTCTATTTTGCTAAATTTATGTGAGATTTTTCTTGTGTTGTGTTTTCACTTTATTACTGTTTTAAATGCTGCAAAAATATTTTACACATTGCCTCTAAGTTAAGCCTTACTGTTCTTTGCCAAGCTACCAAAAGGTTGAGTACAGGTTAATTTACGGTTTGCTTATGAATTCACCCTGACAAGGATTGTGGTTGCTGCTTGAGTATCGTTCTAACTCCTCAACCAGTAACCTAATTTCTGACACTGGGAAAACTTGATGGACCTGAACAAAAATCCATATGAGTGACCCCCTCATGATCGACGAGAACGCCACACGTGTCAGGTACATTTCTTTTTTTGTTTTTTTTAATAGCTTCTGATTGGCTGTTTATATTTCAAGGACAAAAACTTTGTGAATGGGCACATTAAACATGACACCCACTCAGAAACGTCTCAGTGCCTTCAACTAAGTGGCCGCCGCAGAAGCTTTGCCAAAATCACAGAGATCTCATCCTGCCTGTCGTAGATCTCGAAATATGGGAGTCAATCTTATGCCAGGACCTCTCTCCACCTTTCTGGCAGATCAATGGACTGGCCTCCATACTCTAAATGAGGGTCTTTGTCCTATATTTGTTGCTATAACTGTGTTCTTGCATTGAGAGACAGGACACAGAATCACACAGATATATCTACCTTTGTTATACAGCTCACAATATTATTCCAGATGAAACAAAGAATCACTTAGTATGTGATGGGAATTCGTTCAGAAGTTATCTGAGTATCGCCATACCTTTTTGCCCTTCGCAGGTAACTGTGTAACGTGTTGGAGACTGAAATACTGTGACAGGATGTAAGGAGGGGCAACTGAAAAGTAGGAAACTTGGTGTACAATCCGATATTTTATTCATGGTACACGCAGGTCAATTTTATTTATATAGCTCTTTCATAGGCAACCTCTGTTGATGTTCCTAACGATAGATGTCTCTTTTGCCTCGACTAGTATGTATTGTGTCCTATTAATGACATGCCATCTTTCCCTGGCTAGCATTTCTGTAAGCACTCATCTGAGCACGGGCAGGTGTAATTCTCACATGCGGCTGAACGTGAAAGTGTACAGCATCAAAACCCAGGACCTTCTGCAGATGTGAAAGTTGCTCATTACCTCCTCACCGCCCTTCTCGCCCTAACACGCGTTCGTTAGCTGAATTAACCTCATCCTACAGGCACTTTGTTGCAAAGATTAAAGGAAATATCCCACACCTTTGCCCCATAAGCCCTTTCACCACGAAATGCTTGAAAGAGGTGTTTTACACACAAGTAATCCTGTTTTGTTATGTCTCATCTGAGATGGCGTTTGTGACATTCTGTGCACCGTAATGGGAATGGAATCAAAAATGGTGTGGCCAGCACATTGGGCCATTTACGGTGTGTGTCTCACCTACAATTCCCCGGAGCCACGTTGGACTGATCCATAGGGCAATTTGGAAGAGTCAGAAAGGGTGGTCCGACATGTCTGAGCTTGCCTTATTGTCTGGTGGTGCAGTTTTAACTGCTGATTTTCCTTGACATTACCTCAAAGATTACCTGTGACAAGCACAAATGCATGCAGTCTACCATACCTTTCAAAACACCTACACAGCCTGCATTTAAATGTTCAAAACTGCCCCGATTTTCAGAACATGCGTCCCATTTTTTAGCCCTCAATTCGCTAATGGAGGCCACTTTGAATTTGGTGCCCGGGACAA
The DNA here is from genome assembly GCF_031143425.1 of Pleurodeles waltl. Classification (NCBI taxonomy): domain Eukaryota; kingdom Metazoa; phylum Chordata; class Amphibia; order Caudata; family Salamandridae; genus Pleurodeles; species Pleurodeles waltl. The sequence goes on along the minus strand of NC_090445.1, from coordinate 561,895,726 downwards.
TTCTCTGTCCCAGTCCGACCCTGCCCCAGTGAAGATTCTGCCACAGAGGGCAAACTCCTTGTAAAGTCCAGGAGAAAATTACCTGAAAGCCACAAACAAAACAGACATTTAGCAACTCCAATAAGGTTTGCCTATGCAATATCTATGGGGTTTCTCAATGTATTTTTAGACATGTTGCACAGCGTGGGATGATGTGCAACATGGTTTAAGGAAAACAAAAGTGCTATAATGTGATCAATGCTGGACCCCTCATAACACTTTTGTTACTTTAAACAATGTCTGAACAACATATTGACAAACCCAATAGATGTAGTATAGGCGAAACCTATTGGCCTTGCCAATACTTGTATAAGAACAATAGCTTCACTGATAAAAAATACGCACTGTAGGTAAAACCTAAAAATGAAAGTGCTCAAAATATCTGTAAACGAAGAAACTGAAGCCCATGGAAAAACGCGATTCACTTAAAATCACAAAATTTGTTCAAAGAAAGAGACGGGATTCGAAAACTGGTCAAGTGACCTGTAGACCAGGTCTTAAGTGGTGTTGTGCAGAATTGTTAAATTGTGACAAACTTAAGTGAAGCATTATTTTGTCATCCTTTTATGCCCAAAGCCACTGTTTAGGGAGGTGTTTGTTTTGCGGGGTTCTCTGTTTTCCTGTCGTTTTTCTTGAACTTGAACACCACGTTCAAAAGTCGTTGTGCTCTCAATTTAATTGTCATGATGCTTGCAAGCACAATTAATTCAGAAAATGACATCTAGTATAACATTCTATGTAATTTTAAAATCACTCAAACATCTGTAAAAATCTATTCGTTAAGGGTTGGGCGTTTTTTAGAATAGACTTTTGAATTAAAATACTGCATTGAAACACACGCCATACTTTTACAAACAAGAGGGTTTTCCTTTAACCTTTCAAATACATAAACAGTAATTAAATTTGGAGAACAAAAGTAGGAGCAATTGTGGAAAGATAAAAAATATTGAATGGACAGTGCATTTGACTGTAGCAACATAACCATAGTTTGCCTGGTAGACTTCCTAAGTGACAATGATGTATTATGGCATGAATTATTTTGTACCCAGTATCGCTAATGTTCAGTTTATTTTATGATTCAGTTATCCCCACCCCAGGGTCTGAAAGTGAGGTAAGAGTAGAAACCTGACAAATACACTCTTTGATAAAGACATAAAAAGTAAGTTCATGTACACAACTCTTCTGATGAACCTACGATATCCCCTATTGCAGCACCAGGGTGAATATGAATATTTAGGAGGCAGGCATGCTGTCTGAGTTAGCCTGGGACTCCTGAAAGCTGACCACCACAAATTGGCAGCTAAGGAGAAGGACGTACAGACTGTGGTGGAAGAGCTGTACCAGGACCATCTGGTGTTGACCCAACAGGTGGCAGTCTTGGGCGACAGAGTGCAGTCCCTTGAACGGCAAGCTAAAGACGCTAAGGGCTGCAATTGGCGTAACAATGTACAACTTGTAGGGCTGTCTGAAGGTATGAAGGGTGGAGATATGGGGCCAGATGTAGAAAGGGTTTTACGCATCGCAAACAGCAAAAATCGCTGTTTGCGACGCGCAAAACCCACATCACGATGCCCATTCCCATTTTGCGAGTCGGTAACCTGGTTACCGACTCGCAAAATGGGACTGCGAGTCATAAATAGGAAGGGGTGTTCCCCTTCCTATTTGTGAGTCGCAGCGCAATGCAGGATTGCTTTGTGACCGCGAACGCGGTCGCAAAGCAGTCGCAGTTACCACCAGTGTCACACTGGTGGTAACCCATTCGCAAAAGGGAAGGGGTCCCCATGGGTCCCCTTCCCCTTTGTGAATGGCCATGAAAACATTTTTTCAGAGCAGGCAGTGGTCTTATGGACCACTGCCTGCTCTGAAAAAATGAAACTGACACGTTTCATTTTTTCATTTTGTAATGTATCTCATTTTCCTTTAAGGAAAACGGGCTTCATTACAAAAAAAAAACAGCTTTATTTAAAAGCAGTCACAGACATGGTTGTCTGCTGTCTCCAGCAGGCCTCCATCTCTCTGAGTGCTGCGACTCGCAAGGGGGTCGCAAATTGCAATCCACCTCATTAATATTAATGAGGTGGGCCTTTGCGACCCCCTTGCGACTCGCAGATGGTGTCAGGGACACCATCCTGCATCCTGCATTGTGACTCGCAAATTGCGAGTTGCTCAGACTCGCAATTTGCGAGTCGCAATGCAGGATTTTCCTACATCTGGCCCATGGTGTCTTACTTTAAACGGTGGCTCCAGTCAGAGGTTGCCCGAAGCATCTATCACTTTTCTTTGCAATAGAGTGTGCACATAGAGTCCCAATTCAGTCATCGGTGCTGGGCCGCCTGCCCCAACCTGTAGTGTCCAGGCTCCTCCATTTCAGAGACAGAGATGTGATACTGCAGAGGGCACGAGTGGAGGGTCTGTTCGCTGTTAGTAATGCAATAGTGTCCCTGTTCCCTGACTTTACCGCAGTGGTGCAGACCAAGAGAGTCCCCTTCTTAGAGGTGAAACATGCACTCCGGGAGAAAGATCTACAATACTCGCAGATGTTCCCTTACAAATTGATAATAATGCTGGATGGTACCACACAATTCTGTAAAGACCCTATATCTTGGGACTGGCTAAACACCTACAGAGCGATGGCCTTGAACACATCATTTCTGTCTATGCAGATGACCTCCTACTCTATCTGATGGCCCCACTGATGCCACAGCAGAGATCCAGCGATTGGAGGAGTTCAGAACAGTCTCCATCCTAAGGGTCAAAAGGGCCAAAACCTGCCTGTTTCCAGTCACACAGGGCAACCAACAGCCCCTGGACTTCCCGCCAGGTCTGACCTGGTCTCCCAAGTGCTTTAAGTGTTCCGATCTACCAAACCCTAGAAGATGTGCGGAATGGCAACTTGGGAGAGGCACTCCAATCCCTTAAACCTTGCATCCCTTTCTGGTGATCCCTGTGGTTGCCAATCATGCCCCAGGTATCCGTCTCCAAGATGGTGATACTTCCTCACTTCCCATACTTTTTCTCAAACCTCCTGGTTATAGTGCCAGTCTCCTGGTTTTGACAATTAAACATCCTGCTTTGTGATTTGTTCTGGGACCAGTCACTGGATGTTCTGTGGCCACACCAAATGAGGGTGGATTGGGGGCTCCCGATTTTGAGCTGTATTACATGTCAGCGCAAATCCAGTGGGTAGGCCGGATGAGTCCGACCGGGATGAGTTCAGCCTCATGGGGCTGGTGTATCATCAGGGCATGCTTCTGGCACAGCTTCTCTGACCTTCAGTGGTTATTCCACAGCCTAGTACACTGTTGAAAGAGGTTCTCAAATGCTGGCTGCGCTGCGTGGTGAAGTCTGGAACCATGCCTCTTTATGTCCCGGCCCAGCCTTTGGTAGGACAACCTCTGCTTTACAACTCTGCAACTAATGGACTGAATGGAGGCGGGACTGGTGTTAGTCGGGGATTGTTACCATCTGTGCACCCTCATTCCCTTGGAGGACCTGTCAACCAAACATGCTTTTCCCCTGTGACAGTTCCTGGCTTACAAGGCCTTGGTACGGACTTTTGAAGGCCTTTGGGACCAGGGCTGGGAAGAACCAGTGACCCATGCAGTGCTTCAGTTCCTGCTGTCTGCATGTCACCAGCTCAGCAGCTGGTGACATGATTATATAGAGCCCTGATTGAGATGATGCATAAACTCTTGGTAACACTTAGGACCAAATCACATAAAACACAGGCACATTATACATGTCATACGAAAACTGAAGAAAAAGATTAAAAAAAAATTCCTTGTGGCTCCCCCGACTAAATTAATATGGTCGTTCCAACCAATCAATTGGGTACTGAATCCACCCAAGGTAATCCAATCAAACCAGGATTTCCAGGCCTAGTACCCTCCAAGTAGCCTGGCTCTCAATAGTCCGAATTAAATATGTTTTGTCATTCTAGTACAATATGTGTAATGTGTTTTATATGATTTTTGTGTTTAGCCTAAATAAATTGTACCACAAGGTGAGGGTGGCACAGCAATTTAATTTGGAATGTTCAAAAAGGTAAGACAACAATTCATATATAAGCGAAAATGTGTTTCCTAATGATAATTCAGGTATCATTGTTAGTGAAATTATACTGAATCTATCCCCTTTACCTACTTTGTTTGGTAATATTTATCTGGCCAAGGATTCTGCGTCCATTACTTACGATAATGGCATTACTCCTAGTCCTACTCCCTCGCCTTCCTTTCCACCAATGAGCCTCCCTGCCTCCCCTAGACCCCTCCCTTCCCCTTAAACCCCCCCCACCCCCACCACCTCCTGTACAGAAACAAGCACAAACAGCAACTCAGGTGGTCCGTACCAGGAGGGTGGGAGGGAACGGAAAGGAAGCCGAGGGAGTAGGACTAGGAGTAATGGCATTATCGTAAGTAATGGACGCATTACCTCCCATCCCTCCCTCGCCTTCCTTTCCACCAATGAGACATAGCAAGAGAAAAACAGGAGACGGACACTGAGTAGCAACAAGTTTAATCACAACCCAAAAAAGGACACCGGACAATCACCCTCCCATTACATCATAGAGGACAAGACACGGTGACCCAATACCGACTCCAAACTGCCCAAGTCCGCCAGTCTGTAATGATGAAAAAAGGTAGAAGGTGAGGCCCAAGTAGCGGCCCTGCAAATTTCCACCACAGAAGCACCCTGCAGCTCCGCCACCATAGCAGCCATACCCCTGGTAGAACGGCCTTGTATCCCCTGGGGCGGAACAACTCCTTTAAAAGAATAAGCCATCAAAATCAGAGAGCGAACCCAACGACTCAAGGAAGCAGTGGACGGCTTCTCCTTCTTCCGAGCCGGACCAAAATGAACAAACAGAGAATCACCTTCCGGAAAGGAGAAACCACCCTTAGATACTCCGACAAAGCCCGACGTACATCCAACGAATGCAACCGGACCTCCTCATCCGAGGAAGGATCGGGACAAAAAGCAGGAAGGATAACCTCCTGGCGAGCACGGAAAGACTAATTCACTTTGGGAACAAACAAAGGGACCGGAATAAGCACCACCCAATCAGGAAAAACCTTACAAAAAGGAAAAGAGCAAGCCAAGGCCCCCAACTCCCCCAAATGACGGGCTGAAGTAATGGCCACCAGAAAAAAAGTCTTCAAAGAAAGATGACGTAAGTCACATGAATCCAGAGGTTCAAAGGGAGGAACAGTCAAAGCATCCAACACCAAAGAAAGATCCCAGGAAGGAAAGGCCAGCACCGGACGAGGAAACAAGTTAAGAAGGCCCCGGAAAAACCGAGGTCTCAAATGACCCTCATCAGACAGATTACGCCACGGGCCCCTAAAAATCTGAATCGCAGCCCACTGCACCCATAGGGAAGCCACAGACAAACCCAACTGGGCCCCATCCGGAAAAAACTCAATCACCTCAAACAGAGAGGCAGCCGTAGGATCCAACCTATGCCGCAAACACCAGGAAGAAAAATCTTCCACTGCCGACCATAAGACAATAAAGTGGAACTACGCCGCAAAGTCACTAAAGTAGAACTCAAAGCGACCGGAACCCCTAGGCACGTCAATCCCCTCCGTTCAAGTTCCAGGCCGTCAAGTGCAACCGACTTAACGACCCCATCGGGAGGCAAGGAAACTCCAGAGGCGAGGGACAGAGAGGGAGAGTCCACATGTGACCGGAAGCCATCAACCGAAGCAACGGAAACCAATTTGCCCGTGGCCAATGGGGCGCAATCAAGAGAACCCTAGCCTTCAAAAGACGTACACTCACCAGAAACGCACGGAGCAACTGGAAGGGCGGAAATGCGTACAAAAGATCTTGAGGCCAAGGACACGACATGCCGTCCACCGCCCAAGCCTGAGGACAACGAAACCGGGAGCAAAAGCACCTTACTTTCGCATTCTCTGGGGAGGCAAACACATCCAGCACTGGAAGACCCCACGGGTGAACCAGGCGACGAAACAGAGACAACCGGAGGGAGAAAAGCTGAGACGAAGGAATGACCCGGCTCAGAAGATCCGCCCGAACATTGACCACCCCCTGAATGTAGGTGGCTCGCGGGGATAGAACCCACCTTTGCGCCCAAACAAAAATGTCCCTCGCAATGCGGAACAGCGACTGCGACCTGGTCCCTCCCTGCCTGTTCACGTAAGCTTTGGTCACCAAGTTGTCTGTCCGAATAAGAACGTCCAAACCCTTCAGGGATTCCTGAAAATGAATCAGAGCAAGAAGCAGCCCCTTCATCTCCTGCCAATTCGAGGAGTGTCTGGCCTCCAGAGGTGACCAAAACCCCTGGACCTGAGCCAACCCAAGCCCCGCAACCGGAGAGGCTGGCATTGGTCGTCACTACCACCGGGTAAGGAAGAGATAAAGACACCCCTACACGAAGATGAGCCGGCACCAGCCACCAACCCAACTCCCTGCGAACAAACCCCGACACAGGAATCCTTGTCCGAAGAGAACTCGACCCCAGAGACCAACGAACGAGAAACCAGTTAATCAGGCAAAGAAGATGAAACCGTGCCCACGGTACTAGAAAAACCACCGACGCCAAATGACCCTGTAGACGAAACCACTGAAGGGCTCTGGGAGCCGGCTGCGACAAGATCGACAACACCTGTGACTGGAGGCACACCAACTGCTTCTCCGACACAGTGACCAGGCCCTGAAGAGTCAGAAATCGGGCCCGAGAAAAACCAGATCCTGGGAAAGGACCAAATCTGACTTCCCCCAGTTGACCAAAAAAACATGGTTTTGCAGGACCAACAGAACCCGGGCCACATGCCTCCTTAACATAACCTAAGTGGGTGCTTGAATCAGAATATCGTCCATATAAGGATGGACAAACACCCCTTCGGAATGTAGAAGAGCCACCAGAGGGGCCAGCACCTTGGTGAAAATCCATGGAGAGGACTTGAGGCCAAATGGCAGGACACAAAACTGAAAATGGTCCTGGCCCACCGCAAAGTGTAGGAACCTCTGAGAAGACAGAGCCACTGGAACATGCAGGTAAGCATCCTGCAGATCCAGAGACCCCAGGAAATCCCCTGGACCGACCAGAGGAAAAATCGACTGAATGGAAAGCATATGGAAATGTACAGTCTTGATCCAGGAATTCCCACCCTTTAGATTGAGGACAGGACGAAAGCCCCCTGACACCTTCGGAACCAGGAACAAGATGGAATAAGTGCCCAGACTTCTCTCCCCCACAAGAACATAGGATATGGCCCTCTTGCAAAGTAAGTCCCAGACCCCTTCCAACAACTCCTGCCTCTGGGCCCTGCCCGCAAGCAGTGGAGTAGGACGAACCCCGGTATCTGGAAGTACTACGTCAAAGTCTATGGTGTAGCCATTGTTCACAATGTCCAGCACCCAGCGATCGTTGACATCCTCCTGCCAAACGGGAAGAAAGTGCCTCAGCCGCCCCCGGCCCTCTGCCAGGCCCACAATGATTGTCAGGAACCCTTCTTGAATCCTCCCCGCCCCGAAGGAGCAGACTTTTTAGGAGAAAAACAGGGCTGAAAACGACGCTTCCTGAAAGAAAAAGACTTGGAATCAACTTTGGGAGAAGACCGAGAATGCTTCCGCCAACCCTTGCCAGAAGAAGAACCACCTTTGTAAGGCAAGGTGCGTTTCCTCTCCGTAAAAGCTTTCGAAAGCATGGAAGACAACTGATCCCCAAATAAATTGCGCCCCTCAAACAGCAGTCTCTGGAGAGCAGACTTCTCCCCAGGATCCGCCTTCCACACCCTTAACCAGAGGGACCTACGAGCCCCAATCAAAGTTCCCGAAGCCAGAGCCGAAGTGCGGACAACATCAGATGACAAGTCCGCCAGCAACCTGGCCTGTTGTTCCATAACTGCCAGCATTTCCGAACACTCCGAAACCTCCTGAACAGCTACCGCCAGTTTGTCAAAATCCTGCACCAAAGATTGGGCAGAATAAGCAGAAAAAATACCCGCTCTGAGGGCCAAATTCTCCGCCGCAAATGCCCTCTTCAGACCTGAATCCACCTTTCGGTCAGTGGCATCAGCAGGAACACAATCCTCCGGATTGACCGCTGTCTTGCCAATTAGAGTTGCCAAAATGGAATCCAGCTTAACGGAAGGTGGCAACACATCTTCCCCTTCCAGTAAGTACAGCTTCTGAAGGAAACCCGGAACCTGAAACTTGTCCACATCCTTCCACTCCTGGAGCACCATATCCTTAACAGGGCCCTTAAAAGGCATGGCAAACCCTGAAGGCGTTTGATATTGAGGGAACAAGTGTGAATCAGTCCCCGTAGGTTGAAAAACAGGAAAACCTACATTGTCCCGAACATGCGTCAGAACCTCCCACATCTCTTCCCTGGAGACATATTTCCCACCAGAAGAAGTAGAAGGAGTGTCATCATCTGATGAAGAGGACCCCTCCGCAGCCCCTGAAGGACGGTCTGCCGTAGAACGTCCAGGCCTGGATGCTCCAGCCTGCAGAGCACGAGACACAGCCACCTCAATCATGTCCTGAACCTCCTCTCTGGACATGAGAGGCACAGGAACCCCTACCGCAACCTGGTTACCCCAAGGAGTGGAGAGGGGAACCGCAACATCCTCCCCTGAAGAAGAAGAAAAGGAAACAATCCTGCGCTGCTTTGAAGGAACCTGCCTCGACATTATCCCAACAAGAAATGCTCCCAAGAGGCCACAGCACCCATTAAAATAATGGAGAAAGCCCCCCCCCCCCAATACAATATCAGCAAATGAAAAAAGGGCAGCAATTAGCACAAAACTACAAAAAACACGAGCAGAAACTCCCGTCCTACAGTCCAAAACGCAAAAAACACAACCGGCACATCAGCCCAGCAAACGCGAACCGAAGATCTGGAAGTACAGCCCCAGCCACCATAGAGCCGACCGACTCCGTCAACCGACTCCAAGGACGCGTCTCCAAGGCAGCACCGCCTGCCCCCGGAAGAAGCGACCACCGGGAAACTCTCAACAAGGAGCTCCGCATTCGTCGGGAGTCAAGCCGATGCCCCCTCCAGGCCCCGCCGTGGAGGAGAAGAAAAAAGGTAAGTCTAGCGGGGCTAGACAAAAAGAACAGAAGGTGGTGGGGGTTTTTTTTAAGGGGAAGGGAGGGGTCTAGGGGGAGGCAGGGAGCATCATTGGTGGAAAGGACGGCGAGGGAGGGGCGGGAGGTAATGGGTTTTACGGGCAACACCCTTTGATGACAATTTACTCTACTATGATTCTGCATAGTATATGTTTGTTTCTAAAAAACTGCCAATAAACATATATAAAAATATCAAGAGTGAAAGATAAAACTCTTTCTCAAATTAGCGTTTGTGCTTAGATTGTTAAAAGTCACACCAAATAATTTTGGTGTTTAATTTGACGTTCTAACTTTTTGTAAACGCGAACTACTCATTTTAAGTTCGAAGAAAGTAATTAATTTTTTAGGTGACATGGAAATTCAGCGTGTTCACAGGCCGGTGAATGGGTATTGGGAGGCAGTAGCTGCATAGCCTTGCTTAGTATTCTTTATGTCAACAGAGGGAAGAGGATGTGGCTTAACAGCCAGAGGTGCAGACTTTGGAGCAGCAGAACCAGGTTCTAGTCTTGGCGTCAGGTCAATTTCCTGTGACCCTGAGCAAAACACTTAGGGGCATACTTACAAGCCCAGTGAGCCACCTGAGCAGAGTGCAGACCCATATCTATGAGGCCACGTGAAGCCTCTTTGCATGGCTTTTCATGGCCTCATAAATATGGAGTAAGACAAGGCAGTGCAAGTCACTAGCTTGCCTTACTCTGCATTAGGTGGGCATTCCATGTGCTTTGTGGTAGGTTTCTCCACGCAACACCCATGGGTTTTGACTCATTCTCAGATTTATAAGGCTATGTAAACCTGGGAATCAGTCAAAACTGTACGCCTCCCCAAGGGAGGCCTAACAAGGGGATATAGCTCTATTTCTCCTCTTTTTTTCTCTTTCTATGTGTGCTGCATTTGCAGCACATATAGAAAGAGGAAAACACCTCCATGGATTGTTTTTATTCATGAAGGAGTCCCTTCCTGCACAAAAAAATCCTGCAGGCAATGCAGGCACCCTTGCACCATGGCGCAAAGATGCCTGCATTGGCGCTAGGCACCCAAAATGGCGCCAACGCAAGGGATGAGGACAGAAATGCACCATATTTTGTAAGTACTGTGCATTTCTGCCCTTTCCCTGTGGTGCAGGCCAGCACAGCAAGGTTATTTGCTATGCTACCCTGCTCCACTTTCTTGTAAATAACCCCGTTCTTGTTTAGTGTTCCAATACCGCCAGCAGCAGCCCAATTCATGCTCTTTTGTCGAGTAAGCAACACCATCAAAAAGGCAGTAATAACACTAATTCGCCGCAACATTGAATGCTTGTAAGGAAATGGCTCCCTGTTGCAGTTACCCCCCACTTTTTGCCTGATACTGATGCTGACTTGACTGAGAAGTGTGCTGGGACCCTGCTAACTAGGCCCCAGCACCAGTGTTCTTTCCCCTAAAATGTACCATTGTTTCCACAATTGGCACACCCCTGGCACACAGATACGTCCCTTGTAAAAGGTACCAGTGGTACCAAGGGCCCTTGTGACCAGGGAAGGTCTCTAAGGGCTGCAGCATGTGTTGTGCCATGCTTAAGACCCCTCACCTAACACATGCACGCGGCCATTGCAGATTGTGTGTGTTGGTGGGGAGAAAAGGGCAAAGTTGACATGGCATCCCCCTCAGGGTGCTATGCACACAAAATACTGCCTGTGGCATAGGTAAGTCACCCCTCTAGAAGGCCTTACAGCCCTAAGGCAGGGTGCACTATATCACAGGTGAGGGCATAGCTGCATGAGCAATATGCCCCTACAGTGTCTAAGTCTATTCTTAGACATTGTAAGTACAGTTGTGGCCATATAAAGGATATGGTCTTGGAGTTTGTCAAAAACGAACTCCACAGCTCCATAATGGCTACAATGAATACTGGGAAGTTTGGTATCAAACCTCTCAGAATAATAAACCCACACTGATGCCAGTGTTGGATTTATTATAAAATGCACACAGAGGGCATCTTATAGATGCCCCCTGTATTGTACCCAATTGTTCAGTGCAGGACTGACTGGTCTGTGCCAGCCTGCTGCTGAGAGACGAGTTTCTGACCCCATGTGGCGAGGGCCTTTGTGCTCTCTGAGGACGGAAACAAAAGCCTGCTCTTGGTGGAGGTGTTTCCCATCTCCCCCTGCAGGAACTGTAACACCTAGCAGTGAGCCTCAAAGGCTCAGGCTTCATGTTACAATGCCCCAGGGCACTCCAGCTAGTGGAGATGCCCGCCCCCTGGACACAGCCCCCACTTTTGGCGGCAAGTCCAGGGGAGATAATGAGAAAAACAAGGAGGAGTCACCCACCAGTCAGGACAGCCCCTAAGGTGTCCTGAGCTGATGTGGCCCCTGCCTTTAGAAATCCTCCATCTTGATTTTGGAGGATTCCCCCCAATAGGAAAAGATATGTGCCCCCCTCCCCTCAGCTGGCTACTGCCCTCCCAGACCTAAACACACCCCTAAATTAATTTAGTATGCTCAGTATTTAGGGGCTCCCCAGAACCTAGGAAACTAGATTCCTGCAACCTGAAGACGAAGAAGGACTGCTGACCTGAAGTCTTGCAGAGAAGACGGAGACACCAACTGCTTTGGCCCCAGCCCCACCGGCCTGTCTCCCCACTTCGAGAAAAACTGCAACAGCGACGAGTCCCCCAGGGTCCAGCGACCTCTGAAGCCTCAGAGGACTACTCTGCATCTAAAAGGACCAAGAACTCCTGAGGACAGCAGCCCTGTTCCACAAAGACTGAAACTTGCAACAAAGAAACAACTTTTAAAGGACTTCACGTTTCCCGCCGGAAGCGTGAGACTTTCCACTCTGCACCTGACGCCCCCGGCTCAACCTGCGGAGAAACAACACTACAGGGAGGACTCCCCAGTGACTGCGAGCCCGTGAGTAGCCAGAGTTGACCCCCCTGAGCCCCCACAGCGACGCCTGCATAGGGAATCCAGAGGCTCCCCCTGACTGCCTGCTTCCAAGAACCCGATGCCTGGTAAAGACACTGCACCCGCAGCCCCCAGGACCTGAAGGATCCGACCTCCAGTGCAGAAGAGACCCCCAGGTGGCCCTCTCCCTTGCCCAGGTGGTGGCTACCCAGAAGAGCCCCCCCCTTGCCTGCCTGCTTCGCTGAAGAGACCCCTGGGTCTCCCATTGAAACCAATTGCAAACCAGACGCCTGTTTGCACTCTGCACCTGGCCGCCCTTGCGCCGCTGAGGGTGTACTTTTTGTGCTGACTTGTGTCCCCCCCGTGCCCTACAAAACCCCCCTGGTCTGCCCTCTGATGTCACGGGTACTTACCTGCTGGCAGACTGGAACCGGGGCACCCCCTTCTCCATTGAAGCCTATGTGTTTTGGGCACCACTTTGACCTCTGCACCTGACCGGCCCTGAGCTGCTGGTGTGGTAACTTTGGGGTTGCCCTGAACCCCCAACGGTGGACTACCTTGGACCCAACTTTGAACCCTGTAGGTGGTTTACTTACCTACAAAACTAACAAACACTTACCTCCCCCAGGAACTGTTGAAAATTGCACTGTCTAGTTTTAAAATAGCTTATTGCCATTTGTGTGAAAAGTGTATATGCTATTTTGCTAATTCAAAGTTCCTAAGGTTCCTAAGTGAAATACCTTTCATTTGAAGTATTACTTGTAAATCCTGAGCCTGTGGTTCTTAAAATAAACTAAGAAAATATATTTTTCTATATAAAAACCTATTGGCCTGGAATTGTCTTTGAGTGTGTGTTCCTCATTTATTGCCTGTGTGTGTACAACAAATGCTTAACACTACCCTCTGATAAGCCTACTGCTCGACCACACTACTGCAAAATAGAGCATTAGAATTATCTCTTTTTGCCACTATCTTACCTCTAAGGGGAACCCTTGGACTCTGTGCATGCTATTTCTTACTTTGAATTAGTACATACAGAGCCAACTTCCTACAATGTTGTATCAAATTACACAATTGCAGTGCTTCTACCCTTTCTGTCCTACTACCCAAGAACCCCCTTGATTGACCAAAGATTACCACAGTAACAAGGGGAGTACTCACAAAATCATATAGACACATTTAAATTCATAGCCACATTAGCACAACTATTTTATCAACATTCCAAATGTGTATTTCTTCTCCATTTAATCCATTAATTCAAGGAAGCCGATATATGATGAATTCAACTTTATTCTTAAAATTGTAATTCTGGTCCCATTCAACGCGTTTTGTCCTTACAACAGGACTTCTTGATGGTTGGTCTGATGTCTTTGGATGCAGAAAAGTGCTTCAGTGCTTAAATGATTGAGAGGTTGTGCACATTTCAACCACATTTGTGTCTTGACCTAGTTTTTTGCAGTAAAATGAAAGCAAATCTTAGTACATGGCCAAGTGGAGGGGGGCGGGCATCCCGCCGCCTTAGGTGGTTTCCCTGCCGAAACACCTTGCAGGAGAGTGGAATTAAAGGTCATGGGGAAATGCCTCACTGGTCACTACAGATTAGAGCATGCAGCTCTCAGACCATAAATATAGCCTGTTCTCTCAACAGCACCAGGCAGAGCAGTTCTGGTGTGCGTGCTCTACCCTGTCTGGTGGCATGGGCTGTGGACCAGACTATAAATACGGTCTGGGAGCTTTCATTTTATCTCCATTTTCTGCTGTGACTTATGAAAGGACAGTTTTCCTGCTATAAGCATCTATCACATTCATCAATGCCAAGGTATTCCCCTGCTTGAGTTACATGTGCCAGACTGTCAATCTCACACATACAGATCAAGACAGAAATATAGCTGAAATATTGACAACCTTTCAATGAATAATGTAAATATTGAGGCAGTTTTCTGTGGCCGAAATAGGTTGGCTGGATCGACAATTCAGTTTAGAAGAATAAAGTTGAATACAAAATATATTCACATCCTTGAATCAATGGACTGAATAGAGAAAAAATACACATTTGGACTTTTGATGTAGTTTAGAAAAACAAAACACAACAGTTTTCGCTGACATCACATGCCCACTGTTGGCAAAACCTAAAAACAGCTGGGGAAGCATGCGGAAACACACTGCAGGATCGTCTTTGGCACAATGTGTGCAGTGTTGACCTTTCCATGGCCGATATGCTCGACCCGAGACAGGTACCTCAGACACTGGTGGTACTGGGGTCATGTTTCGAAAACAAATGGGTGGGCCCAGGTAAGTGGACTAGTCAGTTGGTCAAGCTCTCCTTTACTGTGTCTCTGAGCTCTGTGAGGCAAACCTAGAGGGCGTGACACTGCTGTAGGTAGGCATGCAATACTATGCGGGAGGAGAGCATGGTATGTATAGAACAGGGAGAGTTAGAAAGCATGCAGTGTGAGGATAGATGGGGAGCTGAAGGAAACTGAACAAAAGTTGGGTTGCTCTTTCAGCTTGCCATTTAGCACTTGGAATAAAAAATATATCTGCCTGGAAGCAGTGAGTAGTGTTTCTTTCTACAGGGTTGGTTGCTGCAGGTTGTCAGGGAGCAAAGGGGGGTGGGCATGTTTGGTTTCTTGGATATTTGCAGGCATTGGATCCAGATAATCCTGACTGTAGACAACCTTTCCTGGTGCAGCCTATGTGGGCCACAGTTCTGCCTGTGAACATTTGAGTAAAGCAAGAACTAATGTATTGGTAGACCTCCCAGCCTAGCCACTTTGAGCTAAGTGAGTGGTCGCGCTAGGTCGTTAGAGCTCTGCATGACTGTCTAGGATGCCCTCAGTGACTGGTTATTGCTGACTTGACAATACATTCAAACTAGATCCTACATAAGGCAAAAGTGGCCGTGCAGGATCTACTGAGATGGACAGGAAGAGGTCGGTAGTTCGCTAAGTTCTAGTTCAGGGAGGCCCATCAGATGGAAGGCTGGGTGAGTCTGATTCTCCGCTTAGGAGAGCTGTAGAGATGTACATTTCTTTGGCCTGCTGTTCAATGCATCATTAAGACCAATGAAATAATAAAGGTACAAAATAATACGTTGCAATAACATTGATAATGTGTAAGTGTTATTTTTTATGCCTGCTTCTGGCCTTGATGGTAAATAATGGGGAACAACATGGGCAAACATTTTTGCATTCCTTTTTCCAGTGTTACTGCCCCTTAGACACTTAACCATCAGCAAATTGCCACAGTGTCAAGGTACTTTTAGTTGCCTGTGTAAAAACTGAGAAGGACTGCAGATTGCAATTTGCACTAAGCATCTAGTGGGGTCATGGTTTTAAACAGATTAGTACTAAATCTTACCAGTAGCCTTCTTTTTCAGTTTAGAAACTCAGTAGATGCTGCCTTGCTCTAATCTCAGATGAGAAACGACACCCATTTTCGTTGCATTGTGTGTAACACTGTTGTAGCAGATAAATGGGGTGCAATGGCTTCTAGAAGAATGAGGCAAGCTGGAACTGAGAAGAAAGCAAAAGGTGGAGAATAATCAATAGAATTTATGTCTCAGAGTCTGAAAAGAGAGGGTGTTTAAACACTTGTGTAGTGAGAGGGAACACTAGTACAGGTACTTGAAGTGCCTCAGTCAACAGAAACCAGGGAATTGGCAGGTAGGGAGATTATCAGTTCTCCCTAGCAATATCTTAACTTTAGTCTTTCTCCTGCAGGTTTCTCGTTTGTCAACCTCTCATTCTCACATTGGTGCTACAAATGCCAGCTCTGTGGTATGTTTACCAATGACGTACTAAAAAACATTTCGGCATAGTCCATGTTTCCAGAGCCACAGTAATCTCACTGGGTCAAACTGGGGTGGTTGAGATTCAGCAATTTAGCTGATATTGAGTGTTGTGTGGATTTTGGTGTAGCTCTTTGACAGGTCCTCTGGAATAGCTGCCTTCGTGTGACACATTATATTTGCATATCACATATTTCTGAATGAAGTCACCTACGGGTGTTTATACCAGGTCACATTCAGAACTTTGGAGTTGAGACTGAAGGTAGTGCAAGTTTCTAACGGTGCCTGTCAGTGGGTGAACAAGGTGTTCGGAATACATGTAGGCACCTGGGCACCTAGCCTGCCACTTGCCTGTGGCCCCAGTTCCTGCTTGGTCCAGCCTGATTCTGTTGCTCCTGTTTGACCAATTGCCACTGCAGCTGCTCGAGCTTTCCCTCTCACTGATCTTCTCACCAACAGAAGCCTCGTCCACCCTAGGACCTACTTAATGCAGGCTGCAGCACCACCGCACTATCAGGCACCTGGGCACCTTGCCTGCCACTTGCCTGTGGCCTCCAGTTCCTGCTTGTTCTAGCCTGATCCACCACCGCTGCCCAGGTTTAACCGCCTGGGTTTTCCCACTCACTGTTCTTCCCACCAACATAAGCCCTGCCTTCCCCAGGACCTGCTTAATGCAGGCCGCAGAGTGACTGTGCAGAGGATGTGCACAGCGGAAGTGCCACTAGCGCGCCAAACGGGCATCAAAAGCAATCCTGTCTGCGCCCATTTGTGCCTGGACCATGCCCAGCGAAAGGAATCCTGGCCCTTTGACTATCCAATGCAACATCACAACAACAGCCGCCACTGGATCCAACAAACACCGCCACTACCCCTCCACCATCCTAAGCGAACTGAACAAATACAATGGCAAACACACTGCTGCTGCTCATCACCCAGCACCATGGTAGGACCTTTCTCCTGCACCGATGGTGATTTCACCTGCGACACCCCAGACGCAGACATCACTACCTCCAAACACACGTCTCAAGACACCACCCCACACCAAATGTTCACCATGTTCCTCAACATCCGATCCCTCAGAAAACAATCCACCAAAATCTGGGACCTCCTCAACAGCAACACACCTGACTTTCTCCTCCTGTCCGAAACATGGCTCAAACTAGCCTCCAACCCGGACATTGCTGCAGCCATCCCACCCGCCTACAAAATCATACACCAGGACCGAACTCACAAACCAGGCAGAGGACTTCCAATCATCCACAAAAACATGATTGATTGCACCACCTCTATGAGTCGGACACCAACCTCATGAAACACCTCCACTTCAAAACACAAAAAGACTACAACACCACCCTGAAGGGAACCCTCACCTGCTGTCCCCCCCGACCCTGAGTGGAATTCTGCAACCACATCTCAGACTTCATTGCTCCCCTCTCCATCTAATTAACTGACAGCATCCCCGTTGGGCACCTCAATTTCCACCTGGAAGACACCACAGACCACAGCCCCACAACCGTCCTCGACAGCCCCAGCAATCTCAGACTGATCCAGCTTGTCCACAGACCAACCCACACAGCAGGCCACACCCTCAACCCTATCTTCTCCTCCAACAACAGGTTCACCACCACACAGACAACTCTTCTTACATGGTCTGACCACTACATCATGCATTTCAAGATGCCCGCCCACAAAGCCACCCCACCAGGAACCCCCAAAGCACCATCAAGCCACAGGGGCAACATATCTGAAGAAAACTGGTCCAAGACCCTACAGGAACACCAACCCAACCACGCTGAGAACCTCGATGTTGACATTAGACTCTTGAATAAATGGTTCACCAACTGTGACAACTGCACCACTCCCACCAGAAATAAGACCTCCAAAAACAACAAATGACCCAGCTGGTGCAGTGACGACCTCAGGGAGTCCAAGGGCCACTGCATAAAACTTGAGAAAAAATGGATATTAGATGTGTCAGCTTTGGGGTGGTCTTTCCCCAAACATTTTGCCTGCATGCCTTGATTTTTTCTGGATTATTGCTCTGTTGGCCTTAGAACTCTGAGCACTTTACCACTGCTAACCAGTGCTAAAATGTGTGTGCTCACTCCCCTGAACATGGCTTGATTGGCATATACCTGCTTGGCATATTTAATTTACATGTAAGTCCCTTGTAGAGTGTATACCATATACCCATGGCCTGTGAATTAAATGCTACCAGTGGGTCTGCAGCACTTATTGTGCCACCCATCTAAGTGGCGCCTTTAAACCTGTCCCAGGCCTGCTATAGCAGCCTGAAGGCAGTAGCCCACTGCCATGTCGACTTGGCATTTAAACCCTCTTGCCAAGCCTTAAACTCTTTTTCTATTACATATAAGTCACCACTAAGGAAGGCCCTAAGTAGCCTATATGGCAGGGTGCTGTGCAATTAAAAGGTAGGACATCTTCTTTTTAGTTTTACATGTCCTATTATTGAAAAACTCCCACATTTGTTTTCTCACTACTGCGAGGCCTATCCCTCCCATGGGGTAATATTGGGGATTCCTTATTAAAATTAATGAGTTGTAATTCCTAAACCAGTCGTGGTAGATATATCATGTTTGGTACTTATGAACTTGTAATGATAAACCCTATTTAATGGTAAAGTTGGATTTATCATCACAAGTTTGAAAATGCCACTTTTAAAAAGTTCAAAAACAACAGATGATGGACAGAATGTAGAAGAAATCAAACATTCACCCCCAGTCACAGATCTGGGTTTAATCCATCAGTTTTTTTTGCTTGCCATGACATTCCAGTTTGGATCCAGTCATATGCAAATCAGTCTTGACCCTGTTCCCAATGGGAACAGTCCAGCCCGAACTGCCAGGCCAGGTCCTTCCTGAACCAGAAACAAGCATCCTGGGACCGGTTTCAGGGTATCACCCGTCATCAGCCAGGCTAGCTAGAATCTGGTGGAGAACCTGGCCTGGCAGTTCAGGCTGGCTGGACTGTTCCCATAGGAAACATGGCCAAGACTGATTTGCATATGGCTGGGTCCAAACTGGGGTGGCATGGTGAGCAAAGAATTGATGGATTAAACCCAGATCTGGGGGTGAATATTTCATTGCTTCCGCATTCCGTCCATCATTTGTGTTTCGTTATTTTTAAAGTTGGCATTTTCCTTGCGGACATCGTCAACTGAACCTTTGGACTTGGCGAAGAATGTAATAGTCTGAAATCATTCAATCACAAATCAATTACATTATATTACAAACAATACTAAACACCATAAACAATTTAAACACTAAATCAAACTCCAAACTAAATAAAGTTTCAAAGCTTTATTACAATCCCAAAATCAATGTCACACATATGGTGCGCCAAACTAAGTTATAAACATACATGAAAACCATAGGCTGACCGAAACGTCTGAAAAGATTGAGCCTACTAAACATCAATACTGTTAGACACTTCGAAAGATTCATGTAGATTAGCAACAATACGGTATGCACATTATTGTTAGAATTCAAAGCAGATGTTGGTGACATCAGTAAATCATCAAAATACAATTTAACACTCAATTTTAGATTTCAGGTTTCAGAGCTGGGCCATTTTTAACACTAACACAAATTTGGACTGGCATGTGTGGGAATGGGCTAACACATGCGGGCAAAAATAAAATTAAAGAAAGACAAAAATAATTTGGAAAAACATCTCACTAAGACAATTCACTATAACAATAGGCTGGGGTAAGTACCTAAATAAAAAGGAAACAAGAAACCACATTTAATTATACCTCTCCTCATGGGACAGCAGACAGTAGTAGTTCGTCAGGCAGGACAGTTACCTTCTTCCGGCGTCAGGTGACAGCAGCATCAGGACAGTGCAGAACACGGGCTGCGCATAAGACAAATCAGCTGTGCAGAATCAATTGTCTTTATTAGTACTGATCCACATAATACAATAGGGCAATTAAGACTATGATGAGAAACTCATCAGGGGACTAAGAATAGGAGAATGATAGCAGATTTAAACAGACTCTGAAAGAGTTCTAAATAACATCGAAGTAGGGGACAAATTGACTGACTCTTAGGGCTAGATGTATCAACCATTTTTGCATTCACAAACCTTGTGAATGGCCGTTTGCGAATGCAAAAATGCCTTTCAGTATTTATGAAAGGCATTCGCAACGCAATTTTAAGGAATCGCTAAAATAGCAATTCCTTAAAATTGCGACTCCATTTAGAGAATCGCAAATTGCGATTCTCTAAATAAGAAATCACAAACAAAGGAATTCTTATTTGCGATTTCTCAACCACATGTAACAAGCAATTCCTTAATGCAAATTGGGCAATAAGGAATCGCTATTACCACCAAGTTGAACTTGGTGTTAACCATGTGCAAATTTTTAAAATGCATTAAAAATGCATTAAAAATGCATTTTTAAAATTTACATGTAACGCACACATGCCCCTTTGGCATGTGTGCGCCTTACATGTCCTTTAAAAAATTCTTCGGGTGCAGCAGAGGGGGCCTTAGGCCCCCAGAACTCTAGGGTTTGTATTTCCCAAAATTGCAAATTCCAGTTAGGAATTCGCAATTTGGGAAATGCGAAAAATTCGCAAATATGGGGCTACAGGCCCACAGGTGCGAATAGGGCCGGTATCGCAATTTGCGATTCGGTAATAGCATTTGCGATTTTTAAGAAATTGCTATTAGCGATTCGCAAATATGATACATACCATTTTGTGACTCAGATATAGCGATTTCTTAAAAATCCCTATTACCGAATCGCAAAAGGGTTTTTTGATACATCTGGCCATTAGTTTCCAAGTGCTTCACTAATTAGAAGTTTGCACAATAAATTCATTGGTCGTTCAGGTGGGTGCATTTCGGACGTCAGATTCAGCATTCAATCACTGCAGATGGCACCACAGAATTTGCAACTTTACCAATTCTTATCAGCTAATATGCATTGTTATCGATTGATTTCACATATTTCTAACAAAATACATATTCTCAAGTTATTTATTACTTGAGATCGTTTCTCGCAGCACACAATAAAGAAACCAATACCTTTCACGTGAGAACAGAAAGTTCCTGTACTGTTTGACAGCTAGAACAAATAGTGTTACATCGTTATTCCTAAAACATGTCTCTTGCCTCCGATACAATAGGACATTCAACATTCACATTAACAGCCTAAGGAAAAAATTCAGACCTGAGGGGACAGAATAAACAAGTGATTTTCCACGACTACTGCAAAATTCATCTTTTCAGACCTTGTCAGACTAAGAAGCCTTAATACATTAATACATTTAATACATTATTAAACCTCTTGCACACCTTACAATTCATATCAAATATGCAAAGCAAATTATTTAATTGCAAACATTTTCATAACATGTTTGAACTCATTTGAACATGCTTTTTTTCTGCACACATGTAACTTGCAATAATAAAACCCATTTAATTAAATATAACTTCAATTAATTCATATTCATTTAATACACTTCAATAACACTTTTAATATTAATTCCCATTAGTACTTTATTTAATATGAAACTCTCATATTAAAACGTGGTGTTTAATACGAATGATGGCCACATGGTTCACCATAATTGAAATGTGCTCATTTTAGAACTCATGTTATTTTCTCTGTTAGGCCTTTAAATGTAGATTAATTAAACACCGAATGCTAACTTCTGTGCCACTAATTTATTAGTAAAATTTGATCTCTTCCAGTCCCTCTTTTGACGGCAGTCTATGCCGTCACAAAATAACTATTCTCATTTACTATGAGACAAGTCAAAACCTTGTAGTTTGATTACACATAGATCTAGTTTTGCGATAATTGTCAATTCTCTTCATCGTCTGATTAAACCTGTCTCTCATATTTTCTATTTCCATTTTTTCCCTCCTCTGTTTATTCTTTGCTCTTTGTTTTCTCCAAAAATTGCAAGCCTTGTAAAATCCAGGTGCACAAATTGTGCACACTATCGCAATCAATAAAGGTTTCAGGTTCATCTTCATAAATCCATTTCCCAAGTTTCCAAACCAAATCTTAGTTTAGAGAATCCTTCACCTATTATCTCCCAAACATTTGTCCCCTTAAGTCATTTAAGTCATTTTTCAGACTTGTCACATTAGATAAGTGTCTCCTTATATCTTTGCTATTATTGGCTATGTAAGTGCAGCAATACTGTGATTTCAGAATTCGGCAGACTCCACCCTCTTGTGCTAAAAGGATATCTAATGCAAGGCAATTCTGAAGAATCGTAGACCTTGCT
Organism: Pleurodeles waltl; assembly: GCF_031143425.1. Classification (NCBI taxonomy): domain Eukaryota; kingdom Metazoa; phylum Chordata; class Amphibia; order Caudata; family Salamandridae; genus Pleurodeles; species Pleurodeles waltl. Next base: position 561,873,641 of record NC_090445.1, on the reverse strand, counting down.
GGAACTATTTCTGTGTCCATTAGCAGCATTTCACCTGAATAATCAGTTGACATCTTATCTACAATGGATAACTTCCTTATCTTTATGGCATTCAAGATCACACCCACTGACAGAATAAACACTCCAAAAATAGATCCTGTAATTTTTGAATCACTAGCTTCTCTTTTAAATCTGCTCTTTGGTCTCTCAGCCCCTGCAGGATTGTTAATGTCGTCCACATGGTAAATATTCGGGAAAACACTCCCAGATAGCATGTACCATACCAGCCTTTTCGGCAATTTGTAATAAGTGTTCTTACCACAGATGTAATAAACACAAAGTACAGCAGGTCATTTAGCAGAAACTCCCATACACTCATGAGCAGGAGCACATGTCTGCTATCACAGGTTCCTACAAACATGTTGTCAACTTTTGATTGTGACCTATATCTACAAAGCTTTCCTACATGTTGCCAATCTAAAGCTGAGTGACCCCGTGTATCAGGTGTGTTGTGAACTGTTTTCTTTTTGCTAACTATTCCCTTATTTATCTTTTCTTTCATTGATTTTCTTCTGTCATCTACCTGATTAATGAACTCCTTTTTAACCTGTGTAAGAATACGAGTTCAGTTATTTTGATGTGCATATACTGTGCCAAAAGTCAGTGTGGGCTCAAAGAAACCTCCCACTACAACTATTTTTCAAGCCTTTGCAGAGCTGCTCAAATGCTGAATAATGGGAACAAAAGAAAAAACAAAGGTCCTCATTTTGACATTGGCTGTCTTTTACAAAGACTGCCAATGTCACGCCTGCCAAATGTCCGCCAACATTGTTGTCTTCAGACCGTCATATTATGGCTGCTGGCTGCTCTCCGCCACTATTAGGCGGGGAAGCAGCCAGCAGCCGTACTGGCGGTCGGCAGTCTAGTGAAGGTTGCTCCACCGCCACCTCACCACAACACCGCCTGCCGCATTACATCACTGTAAACGGCGTGGCGGTGTTGTGGTGACGGGGTGCTGGCTGTGGAGCAAGCTCCATGGATCCGGATGACCACAAGGAAGGATGATCGACCGACAGGGGAAGGGGGTGTTGAGTGTTGTGTGCGTAAATGGGGGTGTGTGTTTGTCTGACTAGAGAGGGTGGTGGTGTTGTGTGTGTTTGTGTGCGTGTGTATGCAAGTGTATGTGTGCTTGTGTCAATGCATGATTTGGGAGATGGGGGTGTTGTGTGTGCATGAGTGTGCGTGTATGTGTGCGTGTATGTATGTATGTGTGATGTGTGCATGTGTGGATGTACAGGGGGCAGAGGGGTTCAGAACAGGGATTGGGGGAGGGGGTACAGAATGGGAATTAGAGTGGGGGGTTCAGAGAGGGGATCAAGGGGAGGGGGTACAGATTGGGGAAGGGGGTTCAGAATGGGGAGGGGGTACAGAATGGGGATCAGGGGAGGGGTGGTGTCACTGCTTCGGGGTGAGGGGCATCTGATGGGGTTGGGGGTGGGTCCTACATGGAGAGGAGTGTTGGGGAGTCCTGCTGTGGCAACAGGAATGAGTATTCCTGTAGCCAGTTTTGTTACCACCAGGGATTCCATGGCGGGGCTTCCGCCACAGAATCCCTGGCGGTAAGCATACTAAAAATACAGCGGGTGGTGTTAGGTGGACCGCCGGGTCGAAGGTGGTCAACCTTCAGCCAGGTGGTCCTACCCCCCTGACGGTACAGGTGGTGAACTGGCTGCAAAGCAGCCAGTTCACTACCATTGTCATAATTGGGCAGTCCTGCACCATCACTCTGTCGGCGGTCTGGCCGCCACCACCGGCGTGGCGGAACAGGACCGTCAGGGTCATAATGACCACCTAAATCATAGTTAGAGTAGAAATACTGAATGTACTCGTGATTGTACAAACGTGTCAATAATAAACTGCAACGAATCCCATAAGTTAGTGGTAAACTGTGATATGTGATTCCTTCATTTACTGACAAAGGAATTAGTGTACATACATAACAATCACGCACATTCATTGTGTCCACATACTCATACAACAATCTATAATAAACATTGGAAGACAAATTTCCCTTTGTATCATCTAAATGAAGCAGTCCCTCATCCTTGTAAAACATATCCTGCTTGGGTGTTGTCATCCTCAGCTCTGGAGTTGCTCTACTTTGCACCACTCCATTCATTGAAACACTCATTCCCCCAATCAATAAAATGCACATCATACATACTAGAACTAAACCAATCCAAAATATTTACACCGACTGTGTTTGCCCTGTTCAGGATTTATGGCTTCTGTAGAATCAGAGGAGAAAAGAAAAGAGAAAAATATAAAAAAACAAAAGCGAGCAAAAATCAAAACCAAACGCTTTTCACTGTGTTTGCACTATTTGCGGCAGTTCTCGATCTTCAAGAAAGTTCTCCAAAATCCAACTAAAAGCTCTCAAAAATAGTTCAATGTCTGTTTTCAATGGAACACAGTCTGATGATCGCTTATTATTACTTCCAGAGTAAAATGTCTTTGTTAATCAATTGGCAAGGTTATTTCAAACCTCTGTTCAAATGCAATTTGAAGTTCAAGAATGTTCAACTGAATTCTCACTGTCAAACAAAAGGTCATAAACCTGCTCTTCCATTCATTTGTGACAAGATAGATCCATTCAGGTGAACGGTATCTACGACTTGGTGCTCTTTTTCTTTTCATTCTCCTTAGAACATTATCTTCATCTTCACTCTGATTTGGCTCTTCGACTGCTTCTGTTATTGATTTGAGTTTATCAGCAACCAGTGCATGTGCAGCTGATGGGTGTTCATCTCCTTTCACTGTTCTCTTTTTGTGTGCAACTGCTTCCAAAACATTTGTTGCACTGCCTGTCCTTCATCTTTGTCTGTATGTAGGCTGCTTGTACCTTGACCACTTTGCACAATTTCTGCTTCAGCCACTAGTGCCGTCCTCACAGCTCGGTCAAGTCGAAACCCTTCTTCATCAGCATTCGCTCTTGCAGGATCAGACTCTGCATTTTCAAGAGGACATGGAACTTTGCATGTGTGGCTTGCCTGAATCTAGTTCGGAAGACCAGCACATTTCACAGCTGTTGTCGTCACCAAGATAACTTGAAATGGTCCTTTCTACCTTGGATCTGAGAAATTCTTCCTCACATCCTTCTTTACCACGACCCAATCTCCAGCTTTCAAGCTGTGATACTGTTCTTGGGCCATTTGAACTGTTGCTGCTTCAACCGGATTAGACAAAGAGCGAACCACATCAGCCAGATCTTTGCAGTAATCCAGCACTAAGTCATCTGTTTTGTTCACAAGTGCATTTGCAGGTACTGCTGGTAGTCTCATTGCATGACCCATCAGAATCTCGTGGGCAGACAGTCCTGTCTTTCTGTGAGGGGTGGTACGCATGCTTATCAGGACAAGTGGCAATGCATTAGGCCTTTTCAAAGCTATAGAGGCACAAACCTGTGCCAATCAAGCTTTAAGTGTTCTATTCATTTACTCTACCAATCCAGATGCCTCTGGTCAGTAACTGCAGAGAAATGTTTGCTCAATGTTCAGTGCTGCACTCAACAACTTTATGATCTCATTATTAAAATGAATTCCTCGATCTCATTCCAAAGAAGTCTGGAATACATACATTGGTATTAGTTCCCTGAGCAGTAGCTTGGCTCCAGTGAGACTATCATTCCCACCTGTTGGATAAGCCTCAACCCAATGGGAGACTACACATACAAAGACCAATACATACTTCAAACCATTACAGGCAGGCATTTCAATGAAACCATGTTGCATTCTGTCAAATGGACCTTCAGATCTACCTATGTGGCTCAAATTAACCACTGTGCATTTCCATGCATTTTCTTACATTCATCTGTTGGCATGTAACACATTTGTGACAAACCAATCTAAATCTGGGGTGGTACCATGTCTGTTTGAATGTGCGAATCATTGTATCTCTGCTGAGATGAACTGACCATGATAATACCTAGCCATTGAGTTCAGCAAACAATCTGACAACACAACCTTCCCTTTATTTGAAATCCAGACATCATCTCCTTTTCTTTGAGCACAAACTGCTTTTATCCAACCTCTGTGTTCTTCCTCTGTTGTTTCTTCCTGCAACCTCTTAATTTCATCCCAAGTATCAACCACTCACATCAAGAAAGTTTGATTTGTCTCACTGGTTTTACTTTCATGACTCCACTGATCATAGAAGGTGACACAATGGAGTGTATTATATCTGTCAATTTGGTCAGTATAAGCATTGCCCAATGTTACATAGTCATTAGATTTCTGGTGGGCTACACACTTAAAAACAGCAGTCTTCTCAAGAAACTGTAATGCGCTTCAACAGGCTATGAATTCTCTCACCATTTCAAATGGGTGACCCAGATGAGGTCAGAAAACCTTGCTGGTGCCATAACTGGCCGAAATCACGGACAACACCAAATCCAAGGGGTTAACAAAACTAGTTCTTCACTACCCCTGTTCAGACGTATGTGGACATCCAGATGTCTGTCTGTTGCTGTGCGAATGAACCAATGCATGCCACGTGTGGTGTCTCTTTTAAACAAGCCTTGTATTGCAAGCTATCTATCTGGGTACATTTGTTTATCTGCAGCCATCGAAATTCTGAACACACTTTGCAGGCCTTTGTCATCGTTGAATATCACAAAACGTGAACAAGACAAGATGGATTCCACATAAAATAAAAACATTACAAAGAAAGGGAGCACACTGCCTACACTCCAGCAACAAAGTCCAACCCCAACGCATCATGGTAAATGCAGTCGACTTCGTAGTCCATTCAGAAAGTAATAAAGTCTTTCACCTCTGTAGGCGCAGCAAGTGCTGTTTATCCCTGTACACGTGTTTCTGGGTTTAGCCCGTCATCAGCAGGGAGCAGCATGGTATAGGGGCTTGCTTGAAATGCCGCCAAATGTTTTCTCAGGTTAATGTACCACTCATGGCGCACAGGTGCCTCCCAAGGCTCGTCAGCCGTGGCTCAAGGGAGCTGTCCAAAGACAAAATTACAAAGAAAGGGAGCACACTGCCTACACTCCAGCAACAAAGTCCAACCCCAACGCATCATGGTAAATGCAGTCGACTTCGTAGTCCATTCAGAAAGTAATAAAGTCTTTCACCTCTGTAGGCGCAGCAAGTGCTGTTTATCCCTGTACACGTGTTTCTGGGTTTAGCCCGTCATCAGCAGGGAGCAGCATGGTATAGGGGCTTGCTTGAAATGCCGCCAAATGTTTTCTCAGGTTAATGTACCACTCATGGCGCACAGGTGCCTCCCAAGGCTCGTCAGCCGTGGCTCAAGGGAGCTGTCCAAAGACAAAATTACAAAGAAAGGGAGCACACTGCCTACCCTCCAGCAACAAAGTCCAACCCCAACGCATCATGGTAAATGCAGTCGACTTCGTAGTGCATTCAGAAAGTAATAAAGTCTTTCACCTCTGTAGGCGCAGCAAGTGCTGTTTATCCCTGTACACGTGTTTCTGGGTTTAGCCCGTCATCAGCAGGGAGCAGCATGGTATAGGGGCTTGCTTGAAATGCCGCCAAATGTTTTCTCAGGTTAATGTACCACTCATGGCGCACAGGTGCCTCCCAAGGCTCGTCAGCCGTGGCTCAAGGGAGCCGTCCAAAGACAAAATTACAAAGAAAGGGAGCACACTGCCTACACTCCAGCAACAAAGTCCAACCCCAACGCATCATGGTAAATGCAGTCGACTTCGTAGTCCATTCAGAAAGTAATAAAGTCTTTCACCTCTGTAGGCGCAGCAAGTGCTGTTTATCCCTGTACACGTGTTTCTGGGTTTAGCCCGTCATCAGCAGGGAGCAGCATGGTATAGGGGCTTGCTTGAAATGCCGCCAAATGTTTTCTCAAGTTAATGTACCACTCATGGCGCACAGGTGCCTCCCAAGGCTCGTCAGCCGTGGCTCAATGGAGCCGTCCAAAGACAAAATTACAAAGAAAGGGAGCACACTGCCTACACTCCAGCAACAAAGTCCAACCCCAACGCATCATGGTAAATGCAGTCGACTTCGTAGTCCATTCAGAAAGTAATAAAGTCTTTCACCTCTGTAGGCGCAGCAAGTGCTGTTTATCCCTGTACTCGTGTTTCTGGGTTTAGCCCGTCATCAGCAGGGAGCAGCATGGTATAGGGGCTTGCTTGAAATGCCGCCAAATGTTTTCTCAGGTTAATGTACCACTCATGGCGCACAGGTGCCTCCCAAGGCTCGTCAGCCGTGGCTCAAGGGAGCCGTCCAAAGACAAAATTACAAAGAAAGGGAGCACACTGCCTACACTCCAGCAACAAAGTCCAACCCCAACGCATCATGGTAAATGCAGTCGACTTCGTAGTCCATTCAGAAAATAAAAACATGCTTCTGCACCTGCACAAAAACAATCTTGTTTGTAACCGAGGCAACTTTGCACCATGGCGGCCAAAACAGTGCCAGCACAGGGAGAAAGGACAGGAATGCACCGTATTGCATAAATATGGTGCATTCATGCCCTTTCACTTTGGCGTAGGGTAGCACAGCAAGATGACTTACGCCAAATCCCCATAAATATGCCCTTTGTCTTGTATGTTGTTCTGGTAATAGCTGCACTATATAAGCTCAATTTTCTTCATTCAGTCATTCGTTCATTCTGTGGGGACACATGCAATGCTTCTGTTTGATACCTATCTTGAGCCTCCTACACCTTCACTAGACACACCATGGGCAGTGGGGTTGTATAGACACTGCGGAGATATGAGGTACGGCTTTGATGGATTCTACATATACATACATCCAATGTCTGTGGGCACTGCACACATTGCAACACGTATGTAAGAAAGATTCAGAAGTACTGACATTAGTTATTTTAGCAATGTGCACACACTTTTTCAGTGTCTGTGGAAAATGCGCACAATGTGCAATGTCCAGGGTGTGGCTGGGAACCCGCCAAGATGGACGCACTGTAGTGCAGCTCGGCTAGCCGGGATTGCAACTCCAAGCAAAATCCTTCCATCTGCAGCCTAAATCATAATAATTCCCACAACTGGCTGGTCGCTGTGGGCTTCTGGAGGAGGAATATTGACGGTGTTGGTGGGGCCGTTTGCGACTGCGCCCGCTCCAGATTACAGGCAGCATGTATGAGGCAGTGAGCTGGGGAACTGGGACCCACAAGGCCTGCTGGGCTGGAGCCAGATAGTGACTCTATGTGGGCCCAGCCATCTTCTGACAGAGGCTAAAATACAGTGAGTGTGCTTGGTGGGGCCATGCCCAATGGTGAACAGGCAGCAGGCACCGAGGATCACCATCGCTGGACACAACCCTGATAGCAATGCAGTTTACAGTCTATAGATAGGAAAATAGACACTCTCAATCTCCGAATGTATCATGTGTCTGCCATATTGAATCAACAGTCATCGAGCCTCACAGCAGTGGAACAAAGAATTTAATCGATGGAAGATGACCTACAAACCATTAGCACAAAATACCTCAATATGGAGAAGGTGCTTGCTATCATATGAGCAAAAAATGAAGATTTAGAGGCATGCTTACTGTGTAACAACGTGCAAATCATAGGTGTGTCCGAATCAAGCAACATGGAAAAGATGGAGACATATGTGCACAGGGTGCTGCTTTCTGAGTTCAGCACTGAAGCTCTGTCATAGTTGCTTGTGGTGGAGGGTGCACACCGCTCACTCATGGCGTGGTGCCCTCCGGGTGCACAGCCCAAGCCGATCATAGCAAGTCTGTTAAACTACCAGGAGAGAGACACAATTCTCAGACTAGCTCTTGAAAAACAAACCATCAGCTACCAGGCAAACCAGATAGCATTTTACTCCAATTGCATGGTTGTAGTTCAGGCGGCCTGACATGAATTTCTCTCTGTAAAAAAGCAGCTGCAGAGGGCCAAGCTATGATACCCCATGCTGACCGGTAGAGACTCCAGGTGGAGTACAAAGGGGAAAAAAGCACTTTTTTACCACCCTAGAGTAAGCAAAGGAACTTTTGTGAACTGTAACGCCACGTAAACGAGATAGACCCGTGGATGACCCAGCAGAGGATGAAGATATAGAAACACTTAGGGGCATATATACAAGCCCCTTGTGCTGCCTTAGCGTAATTTTTTTAACACGTAGGCATTGCAGCAATTTGTACCCCTTGCTCCCCGAGCGGGAGCATCCCAAATGCTTTGGATACAATTAACTTTTTCAATTAATTCTGTTTATTGTTATTATGTATACAGTTACATGTTTTATAAGGGAACGTCTTTGGCAATGTTGCAATGCTGAAGTGAGGGAGGAGTTTTTTTTTTTTGTTATCGTTCCACCCATTTGTCACCCTTAATATCAATGGTTATTTACACAATGCACCTTTTAGGGTATCACACGTTGCAATCACAGTGGCAGAAATACTATGATGGTCAGACCAGGGGGTCAGGCGAACCTGGTATCTTGGAACATACATGCGCTTAACAACGCCCGCAAGACCAGACTGATTCTTAACTACTTAGACAGGCATGATATAGATATTGCATTCTTCCAAGAATCTCATTTAAGGTCGAGCACAGACAATTCAGTGAGCATTTTCTGGGCAGTATACAGATTGACCTAATCTTATTCTTCATATGCTCGCAGAGTTCTACTATTAATTAAACGTGGTGTCCCCTTCATGATCACACAATCACTAATAGATGATCAGGGCCACCTGGCCATTGTGCAGGGATGTATATATGGCACTCACCTTACATTAGTCAATACTTATGCACCCAATGTGAATGACCATGCCTTCTTTACATCAGTGTGGAGTCGCTTGCACAGCATGACAGCTACCACCATACTGTAGAGTAGGGATTTAACACCTATTTAGATATCAGGTTGGATAGATCCACCCTGACTGACTGGCACAGAAAAAATTGGCCATTTTCTATTAGAAAGTATAGAGGAATATGGACTAGTGGATGTGTGGCACCCCCACTATCCAAAGCAAAAAGAGAGTACATTTATGTTGTCGGTACACAGAACATGGTCCGGTTCGATTACTGGTTGATGTCAAAAGAGGCCTGCCTGTGGGTATCAGAGGCAAAACACATGCCCAAAACCTTGTCAGCTCACTCTTGTGTTACTCAGTGTCACACAAACTTTATGTAGAGTTTCAGAGAGCAGGCGTTTCTTGATGGGGCATTCCGGGAGGGATTGTGGTCGCCAGTTATTAGCTACTTTGCTACAAATGGGGGGTTCATGAGTGTAAAGGACACTAATGGAGGCTTTTCAAGTCACGATCCAAGGAGTATAAACATACAAGCCGGGATACTTAAAGCAATTAGGAATCGACTCCACACCACAGAAGCCCATCTACGTTCCTCTTAGCATGATTACAAGACCAGCCAACGGCAGGATACATTTGTCAAACTTTGCGAACACCACAGAATTCTGAGATTTAGCAGAGCAGGAATTACAATTTCTCTCTAAACGAAATGTGGCGCGAGTGTATGATGAAGGGGGTACAGCCTAGCACTTAAACTGTGGACACCTACAAGACAGGGACACATAGTAAAGATAAAAGTACCAAAGAACAAAGACTGCTGTGATACGCCCTCTATCCTCACGGAATTTCAGATTTTTTTTACTGAACTTTATAAAACTCGGTCTACGGCTCCTATGGCTGATATAGCAGGGTAACTAGACAATATTGCATTGGGCTGGTTATCTCAGGGTCAGTGCGAATATCTACGACAGCCAATCACTGTGGAGGATATTAAAATTAATTAAAGAGGCAATTCGATCCCATCCCAGTGGGAAGACCCACGGGATAGACAGATTGACTGGGGAATTCTATAATGAATATGCACATTTGTTAGCCCCACGCTTGCACACTATGATGAGGAATCGTACTGTAAACAAACTCTGCCCCATCCCTCCGAGAAGCATTAATAGTGACACTACTGAAATCAGATGAATCCCCTGAACTCTACTCTGTGAGTCCTATAGACCGCTGTCTCTAATAACTATAGATCCAAAAATAAAAGCGAAAATTCGAACAACCCGCTTATGACCACTGCTCCTCTTGCTGGCCCTACTGGACAAATCTGGCTTTATTCCATCTCGCTCCACTGCACAGAACTTGCATACAATATTTGCTTTGCTTCATTAAATAGACCCCTTCGTGAAGGTGGCAACCGTTATTGGATACCGCTAAAGCATTTGAATCCATCGCATGGGCGTATATGTTCACTATCATGAATCGTATGGATATGCCGGCAGAATTTCTGTGCCGGGTCCACCTTCTACGTACAATGACAATGGCGCGAGTACACTTAAACAGACACACATCAGATAGTTTCATAATAGACAGAGGCACGTAAAAGGGTGCCCTTTGTCGACCCTGCTGTTTGCTATTACTTTGGAAATCTTAGCACGCGTTATTCACCAAAAAGCACGCTGCTGCAGCACTGCGGTTTAGCCTGCGACCAATAGGCATTTTCACTATATGCAGAGAACTTCGTGATATATGTACGGGACCCTCCAATGCACCTCTCTCCGGTAATCGGGGAATACATCAGATTCAAACACTATGCAGGGTGTGCTTCAACTGGTCCTAGTCTGTTATACTCCCACCTGACACCCTGCAGTGCCCCATTGAATTACCATTGATGTGGGATACTGACCCGATTAAATACCTAGAAGCCTGGATAGACAGGGATTCTAGACTGGCGATCCGTCACAATTATGGCACAGCAGTCTCAAAACTGGAAGATCAAGTATCACTCTGGTCATGCTTACCTCTGTCCGTGGCGGATAGAATAGCAATATTAAAGATGGTGGTGTTACCAAAATTTCTCTATCTATTCGTCAATGTCCCCATAATTCTGCCCATGCATTTTTCAAAAGAATTCGGTCATTACTACTCACTCTGATGGAAGCAGCAAAGAATCAGTTGGGATATCCTTACCCGCCACGGTCATACCGCCGACACCGCCAGGCTGCCGCCAGCTTGCAGCTATGGAAAGGCTGGCAGTAAGGGTGGCTAGGGGGCCCCCATGCACAGCCCCATCGCGCAATCCACTGCCTGAATTACAGGCAGTGGAATGCACGTCAGGTGCTGCTGCACCTGCCCTACCGCCACATTGCCGCCATTGATTTACTGGTAAATCCCTGGTACATTGCACTTGAGGTGCCCAGGGCCTGTAAATCAAGTGCTACTAGTGGGCCTGCAGCACTGGTTGTGCCACCCACATTAGTAGCTCTGTAAAGATAGCTCAGACCTGCCACTGCAGTGTCTGTGTGTGCAGTTTTAAACTGAAAATTCGACTTGGCCAGTGTACCCACTTGCCAGGCCTAAACCTTCCCTTTTCTTACATGTAAGGCACCCCTAAGGTAGGCCCTAGGTAGCCCAAAGGCAGGGTGCAGTGTATGGTTAAGGTAGGACATATAGGCCCTCATTATGAACACAGCGGATTACACCGGCGTGTTCATGCTGGCGGTCTTCCCAGTGACAGCCAGCTCCTCTGGAACCCCATATAATGGACATTCCTCTGGGCCGGCAGGCGGAAACATTGTTTCCGCCCACCGGCCCAGAGAAATGCCTGTCCGGGACATTGACGGTGGCTCCACATGGAGCCGCCGTCAATGCCTCTGTGCGGCGGGTACAGCTGCACCTCTCGCGCAGATCACTTCCCCTAAAACGGGCAGTGACCTGCGCGATGGGGCATTGCACAGGGGCCCTTCCACTGCCCATGCCAAGTCCATGGGCAGTGCAGGGGCCCCCAGGGGTGCCCCGGAGCACCCCTTCCACCAGCCTATCCCTGGCGGGTTTTCAGGTTGGGGGATTTGAGATCATCATCCGAGGGGCAGCTGCGCTGCCTTGTTTGATAATGGTGCCGTCCCCCACGAGGCTGCCTGACGGAGGGATTTCCCACCACCGCCGGCATGGCGGCCCACACCGCCATGTTCATAATGAGGGCCATAGTAATGTGTTTTATATGTCCTGACTTTGAAATACTGCTAAATTTGTTTTTCACTGTTGCAAGGTCTGTCCTTCTCTTAGGTTAACATGGGGGCTATCTTTAAATATAATTAAAGTGTAGATTCCCTTTGGGAACGGATAGACATGTGGAGTTTGGAGTCTCTGAGCTCACAATTTAAAAGTACATCTTTTAATAAAGTCGATTTTAAGATTGTGTGTTTGAAAATGCCACTTTTAGAAAGTGAGCCTTTTCTTGCTTAAACCATTTCTGTGAACCTGCCTGTTTGTGGATTCCCTGTCTAGGTCAGTATGACAGTTGGGATGGTTGCACCTCTCACTAGACAGTGACACAAAGGGAGATGGGGTGTAGTCTGCATTTCCTGATAAGCCATCTGTGCTAGGAGGGAGGGGAGGAGTGGTCACTCACACCTGAAAGGGCTGTGCCTGCCCTCACACAATGCAGTCTCCAACCCCCAGGTGTGTGTCCGGGGCCTGGCCTGGGCAAGGCAGGATTTCACAAACAAGAGAGACTTTTCTTAGAAGTAGGGCTTCTTCAAAGGACAAAATGGGTAGAAGAAGGGCACGCAAAACCACAGACTTCAGAACACTTCTAGAAACCAATAGGAACTTCTGCCTGGAGAAGAGCTGAGGAAGAATAGCTGTCCTGCCTGTGACTGTGCTTTGTGGAGCTATCCTGCAGTTGCTGCTTCTGCCTGTGCTAGAGGACAAAGACTGGACTTTGTGTTGCCTTCCTTCTTGTGAAGAGCTCTCCAAGGGCTTGACTTAGAGCTTATGTCCTGTTGTTTGAAGTCTCAGTGACAACAAAGACTTCTCTCTGCCAGCACCTGGAGCCTCTGCTGGGACTCCTGCCTATCCAGTTCCTGGTACCCAGAAAGGAGAGGCTGGCAGCCCAAGAGGGAGAAATTCATGCATCGACCGCCGTGCGGGGAAAAGATCGACGCGACTCCGATCTGCGGCTGAAAATTCAACGCGCCGCCAGCTTTGCTGCGGAAAATCGACACTTGCCTGCAATGTGACCAGATGATTGACACCCGCAGCTGGAGAAACGATGTGCAGCACCGCTGACAGAGGCTGGTGAGATCGCAACCCCTGCTGCGTGGTTTTCGGATCATCGTGCGGCTGGATTTCTAATGCAAACACTTCTGGGCATGTAAAAATGACGCAAGGCCTGCCCGGCTCCATAGTGCTGACCAAACTGAAGGAGAAACGACACAAGGTCTCACTCGTGAGTGATATTGACGCATCACAAGCCCTTTTTGACGCACATTCGCCCGTGCGGGGCTATTTTTGATGCGCCCAAGGTACATTTTCATGCTAACAGCGTTGGCATTGTGTTTAACCCCTTCGCTGCCAGGCCTTTTCCCCCTCCTGTGCCAGGCCTTTTTTTGGCTGTTTGGGGCAGTTCGCGCTTAGGCCCTCATAACTTTTTGTCCACATAAGCTAGCCAAGCCAAATTTGCGTCCTTTTCTTCCAACATCCTAGGGATTCTAGAGGTACCCATACTTTGTGGGTTCCCCTGAAGGAGGCCAAGAAATTAGCCAAAATACAGTGAAAATTTCGTTTTTTCAAAAAAATGGGAAAAAGGGGCTGCAGAAGAAGGCTTGTGGTTTTTCCCCTGAAAATGGCATCAGCAAAGGGTTTGCGGTGCTAAAATCACCAGCTTCCCAGCTTTCAGGAACAGGCAGACTTGAATCAGAAAACCCAATTTTCAACACAATTTTGGCATTTTACTGGAACATACCCCATTTTTACTATTTTTTGTGCTTTCAGCCTCCTTCCAGTCAGTGACAGAAATGGGCATGAAACCAATGCTGGATCCCAGAAACCACAACATTTCTGAAATGTAGACAAAATTCTGAATTCATCAAGGGGTAATTTGTGTAGATCCTACAAGCGTTTCCTACAGAAAATAACAACTGAATAAAAAATATTGAAATTGAGGTGAAAAAAACAGCAATTTTTCTCCACGTTTTACTCTGTAACTTTTTCCTGCAATGTCAGATTTTTTAAAGCAATATACCGTTACGTCTGCTGGACTCTTCTGGTTGTGGGGATATATAGGGCTTGTAGGTTCATCAAGAACCCTAAGTACCCACAGCCAATAAATGAGCTGCACCCAGCAGTGGGTTTTCATTCTATACCGGGTATACAGCAATTCATTTGCTGAAATATAAAGAGTAAAAAATAGCTATCAAGAAAACCTTTGTATTTCCAAAATGGGCACAAGATAAGGTGTTGAGGAGCAGTGGTCATTTGCACATCTCTGAAATCCGGGGTTCCCATACTAGCATGTGAATTACAGGGCATTTCTCAAATAGACTTCTTTTTTACACACTCTCTTATATTTGGAAGGAGAAAATGTAGAGAAAGAGAAGGGGCAATAACACTTGTTTTGCTATTCTATGTTCCCCCAAGTCTCCCGATAAAAATGATACCTCACTTGTGTGGGTAGGCCTAGCGCCCGCGACAGGAAATGCCCCAAAACACAACGTGGACACATCTAATTTTTTGACAGAAAACAGAGGTGTTTTTTGCAAAGTGCCTACCTGTAGATTTTGGCCTCTAGCTCAGCCGGCACCTAGGGAAACCTACCAAACCTGTGCATTTTTTTAAACTAGAGACCTAGGGGAATCCAAGATGGGGGGACTTGTGGGGCTCTGACCAGGTTCGGTTATCCAGAATCCTTTGCAAACCTCAAAATTTGGATAAAAAAACACATTTTCCTCACATTTCGGTGACAGAAAGTTCTGGAATCTGAGAGGAGCCACACATTTTCTTCCACCCAACATTCCCCCAAGTCTCCCGATAAAAATGATACCTCACTTGTGTGGGTAGGCCTAGCGCCCACGAAAGGAAATGGCCCAAAACACAACGTGGACACATCCATCACATTGTTTCACAGAAAACAGAGGTGTTTTTTACAAAGTGCCTACCTGTGGATTTTGGCCTCTAGCTCAGCCGGCCCCGTGGGGCCAGAAATGGCCTGAAATAAATATGGCCCCCAACCCACCTGGGGAGAGACCCTTGCCTACGGGGTCGCTCCCCCTGCGTGACAATTGCGCAAGAAAAATATCCCCGGTGCCTAGTTGTTTGACCTAAAATCGGCCGATTTGCCCCCAAGGGGGGCAGAAATGGTCTAAATACAATTTGCCCCCCAGGGGAGCAACCCTTGCCTAATGGGTCGCTCCCCATCTCTAAAAAAACAAACCTGTGCGATGGGGCATTGCACAGGGGCCCCTCCACTGCCCATGCCAAGTCCATGGGCTGTGCAGGGGCCCCCAGGGGTGCCCCAGAGCACCCCTTCCACCAGCCTATCCCTGGCGGGTTTTCAGGTTGGGGGATTTGAGATCATCATCCGAGGGACAGCTGCGCTGCCCTGTTGGATAATGGTGCCGTCCCCCGCCAGGCTGCCTGACGGAGGGATTTCCCACCACCGCCGGCATGGCGGCCCACACCACCATGTTCATAATGAGGGCCATAGTAATGTGTTTTATATGTCCTGACCTTGAAATACTGCTAAATTTGTTTTTCACTGTTGCAAGGTCTGTCCTTCTCTTAGGTTAACATGGGGGGCTAACTTTAAATATAATTAAAGTGTAGATTCCCTTTGGGAACGGATAGACATGTGGAGTTTGGAGTCTCTGAGCTCACAATTTAAAAGTGCATCTTTTAATAAAGTCGATTTTAAGATTGTGTGTTTGAAAATGCCACTTTTAGAAAGTGAGCCTTTTCTTGCTTAAACCATTTCTGTGACCCTGCCTGTTTGTGGATTCCCTGTCTAGGTCAGTTTGACAGTTGGGATGGTTGCACCTCTCACTAGACAGTGACACAAAGGGAGATGGGGTGTAGTCTGCATTTCCTGATAAGCCATCTGTGCTAGGAGGGAGGGGAGGAGTGGTCACTCACACCTGAAAGGGCTGTGCCTGCCCTCACACAATGCAGTCTCTAACCCCCAGGTGTGTGTCTGGGGCCTGGCCTGGGCAAGGCAGGATTTCACAAACAAGAGAGACTTTTCTTAGAAGTAGGCCTTCTTCAAAGGACAAAATGGGTAGAAGAAGGGCACGCAAAACCACAGACTTCAGAACACTTCTAGAAACCAATAGGAACTTCTGCCTGGAGAAGAGCTGAGGAAGAATAGCTGTCCTGCCTGTGACTGTGCTTTGTGAAGCTATCCTGCAGTTGCTGCTTCTGCCTGTGCTAGAGGACAAAGACTGGACTTTGTGTTGCATTCCTTCTTGTGAAGAGCTCTCCAAGGGCTTGACTTAGAGCTTGTCTCCTGTTGTTTGAAGTCTCAGTGACAACAAAGACTTCTCTCTGCCAGCACCTGGAGCGCTGCTGAGACTCCTGCCCATCCAGTTCCTGGTACCCAGAAAGGAGAGGCTGGCAGCCCAAGAGGGAGAAATTCATGCATCGACCGCCGTGCGGGGAAAAGATCAACGCGACTCCAATCTGCGGCTGAAAATTCAACGCGCCGCCAGCTTCGCTGCGGAAAATCGACACTTGCCTGCAATGTGACCAGATGATTGACACCCGCAGCTGGAGAAACGATGTGCAGCACCGCTGACAGAGGCTGGTGAGATCGCAACCCCTGCTGCGTGGTTTTCGGATCATCGTGCAGCTGGATTTCTAATGCAAACACTTCTGGGCATGTAAAAATGACGCAAGGCCTGCCCGGCCCCATAGTGCTGACCCAACTGAAGGAGAAACGACGCAAGGTCTCACTCGTGAGTGATATTGACGCATCACAAGCCCTTTTTGACGCACATTCGCCCGTGCGGGGCTATTTTTGATGCGCCCAAGGTACATTTTCATGCTAACAGCGTTGGCATTGTGTTTAACCCCTTCGCTGCCAGGCCTTTTCCCCCTCCTGTGCCAGGCCTTTTTTTAGCTGTTTGGGGCAGTTCGCGCTTAGGCCCTCATAACTTTTTGTCCACATAAGCTAGCCAAGCCAAATTTGCGTCCTTTTTTTCCAACATCCTAGGGATTCTAGAGGTACCCAGACTTTGTCGGTTCCCCTGAAGGAGGCCAAGAAATTAGCCAAAATACAGTGAAAATTTCGTTTTTTCAAAAAAATGGGAAAAAGGGGCTGCAGAAGAAGGCTTGTGGTTTTTCCCCTGAAAATGGCATCAACAAAGGGTTTGTGGTGCTAAAATCACCAGCTTCCCAGCTTTCAAGAACAGGCAAACTTGAATCAGAAAACCCAATTTTTCAACACAATTTTGGCATTTTACTGGGACATACCCCATTTTTATGATTTTTTGTGCTTTCAGCCTCCTTCCAGTCAGTGACAGAAATGGGCATGAAACCAATGCTGGATCCCAGAAACCTAAACATTTCTGAAATGTAGACAAAATTCTGAATTCATCAAGGGGTAATTTGTGTAGTTCCTACAAGCGTTTCCTA
Source organism: Pleurodeles waltl (assembly GCF_031143425.1). Classification (NCBI taxonomy): domain Eukaryota; kingdom Metazoa; phylum Chordata; class Amphibia; order Caudata; family Salamandridae; genus Pleurodeles; species Pleurodeles waltl. The sequence continues at coordinate 561,856,272 of NC_090445.1, read as the reverse complement.
CAGAAAATAACAACTGAATAAAAAATATTTAAATTGAGGTGAAAAAAACAGCAATTTTTCTCCACGCTTTACTCTGTAACATTTTCCTGCTATGTCAGATTTTTTAAAGCAATATACCGTTACGTCTGTTAGACTCTTCTGGTTGCGGGGGTATATAGGGCTTGTAGGTTCATCAAGAACCCTAGGTACCCACAGCCAATAAATTAGCTGCACCCAGCAGTGGGTTTTCATTCTATACCGGGTATACAGCAATTCATTTGCTGAAACATAAAGAGTGAAAAATAGCTATCAAGAAAACCTTTTTATTTCCAAAATGAGCACAAGATAAGGTGTTGAGGAGCAGTGGTTATTTGCACATCTCTGAAATCCGGGGTGCCCATACTAGCATGTGAATTACAGGGCATTTCTCAAATAGACTTCTTTTTTACACACTCTCTTATATTTGGAAGGAGGAAATGTAGAGAAAGAGAAGGGGCAATAACACTTGTTTTGCTATTCTATGTTCCCCCAAGTCTCCTGATAAAAATGATACCTCACTTGTGTGGGTAGGCCTAGCGCCCGCGACAGGAAATGCCCCAAAACACAACGTGGACACATCACATTTTTTGACAGAAAACAGAGGTGTTTTTTGCAAAGTGCCTACCTGTAGATTTTGGCCTTTAGCTCAGCCGGCACCTAGGGAAACCTACCAAACCTGTGCATTTTTTAAAACTAGAGACCTAGGGGAATCCAAGATGGGGGGACTTGTGGAGCTCTGACCAGGTTCTGTTACCCAGAATCCTTTGCAAACCTCAAAATTTGGATAAAAAAACACATTTTCCTCACATTTCGGTGACAGAAAGTTCTGGAATCTGAGAGGAGCCACAAATTTTCTTCCACCTAACATTCCCCCAAGTCTCCCGATAAAAATTATACCTCACTTTTGTGGGTAGGCCTAGCGCCCACGAAAGGAAATGGCCCAAAACACAACGTGGACACATCCATCACATTTTTTCACAGAAAACAGAGGTGTTTTTTACAAAGTGCCTACCTGTGGATTTTGGCTCTAGCTCAGCCGGCCCCAGGGGGGACAGAAATGGCCTAAAATAAATATGCCCCCCCAACCCACCTGGGGAGAGACCCTTGCCTACGGGGTCGCTCCCCCTGCGTGACATTGGCGCAAGAAAAATATCCCCGGTGCCTAGTTGTTTGACCTAAAATCGGCCGATCTGCCCCCAAGGGGGGCAGAAATGGTCTAAATAAAATTTTTCCCCCACGGGAGCGACCCTTGCCTAATGGGTCGCTCCCCATCTGTAAAAAAACAAACAAACAAAAAAAACACAAAAACAAAAATTAGCCCTGGCACCTAGAGGTTTCTGCCCCCCCCGGGGGCAGATCGGCCTAATAACAATAAGCCGATCGGCCCCCAGGGGGGCAGAAATGGGATAAAATAAATTTGACCCCCCTCACCCACCCTCCGGGAGCGACCCTTGCCTACGGGGTCGCTCCCCTTGCGTGACATTGGTGCAAAAAAAAAAAATCCACGGTGCCTAGTGGTTTCTGCCCCCTTTGGGGGCAGATTGACCTAAAATCGGCCGATCTGCCCCCGAAGGTGGCAGAAATGGCCTAAATACTATTTGCCCCTCCAGGGGAGCGACCCTTGCCTAAGGGGTCGCTCACCATCTGTAAAACAAAAAAATATATAATCCCCGGAGCCTAGTGGTTTCTACCCCCCTTGGGGGAAGATCGGCCTAATTAAAATAGGCTGATCTGCCCCCCAGGGGGGCAGAAATGGCTTAAAATAAATTTGCCCCCCAGGGGTACGACCCTTGCCTAAGGGGTTGCTCCCCTTGTGTGAAATTCACGAAGAACTCCCTGGTGTCTAGTGGTTTCTGTCCCCCTTGTGGGCAGATCGCCCTCATAAAAATAGGCCAATCTGCCCCCAAGGGGGGCATAAATGGCCTAAATGTAATTTGACCCCTAGGGGAGCGACCCTTGCCTAAGGGGTCACTCCCCACCTCTAAAAGAAAAAACAAAACAAAAAAATGATCCCTGGTACCTAGAGGTTTCTGCCCCCCCTAATATAATATAATAATAATAGGCCGATCTGCCCCCGGGGGGACAGAAAAGGCCCTAAAAAAAAAAATTCCCCCCCCCGGGAGCGACCCTTGCCCAAGGGGTCGCTCCCCTTGCGTGAAATTTGCAAAAAAAAAAACCTCCCTGGTGTCTAGTGGTTTCTGTCCCCCTTGGGGGCAGATTGGCCTCATAAAAATAGGCCAATCTGGGCAGAAATGGCCTAAATGTAATTTGCCTCCTAGGGGATCGACCCTTGCCTAAGGGGTCGCTCCCCACCTCTAAAAGAAAAAACAAAACAAAACAAAAAAAAGATCCCTGGTGCCTAGAGGTTTCTGCCCCTCCCCCCACCCCCACCGGGGACAGATCGGCCTAATAATAGGCCGATCAACCCCCAGGGCGGCAGAAAAGGCCTTAAAAAAAAGCCCCCCCTGGGAGCGACCCTTGCCCAAGGGGTCGCTCCCTTATGCCAATTTTCAAATAAATATAAAATCCCTTGTGTCTAATGGGCGTTTCAAAAGCCGGATTGCTTTACAATCTGGCTTTTGAAACGCTGAGAGATACTTCAAATGGAAGGAAATACATTTCCTTCCCTTTGAAACCTCTCCGGGTCTCCTCCACGTGATCGGAAGAGAAATGCTTTGCATTTCTCTTCTGAGCGTGCTGGAAGCTGAGCTTCCAGCGCGAAGGAGGAGGCCTCTGTGACAATCACTGCGTGATGCGCGCTGACGTCACGGAGGGGGTGGGGGGTGGAAGGGGAAGGGATTCCCCTTCCATCCACGACCTGGGTGTGTGGGTGGGGGGCAGATGGGGGGAGTGCCAGCGCTTCCCCCCATTTCCCGGGTGCGAGGTGACGGGACGGGGACGGGAACCGGGACGGGCCGGGACGGGAACCGGTGCCTTGGACGAGATCACCTCGTCCAAGGCACCGTAGGGGTTCAAATTACATGAAGACGCTTTTTGCATATTTATTGATAATTTGACTTGTGTATTGTGGATTTTTGTCATTTTGGACTTGTTTTGTTTAGATAAATATTTTCTATTTTTCTAAACCAGTGTGTTGTGTCATTTTGTAGTGTTTTCATTGAGTTACTGTGTGTGTTGATACAAATACTTTAAACCTAGCACTCTGAAGTTAATCCTTCTTGCTCGTGCCAAGCTACTAAGGGGGTAAGCAGGGGTTTGCTGAAGGTGATTCTCTTTTACCGTGACTAGAGTGAGGGTCCTTGCTTGGACAGGGGGTAACCTCACTGCCAACCAAAGACCCCATTTCTAACACACCTCTAGTGCCAGAAGTGACAGAGTTGGTTCAAAGCTTTTAGCAATTACCTCACAGCCATCGAAGGTGAGAAATTCATTGCAGAAAGCCATTGTGCCATTCTGTTTCACTGTCTTGGTAGTGAAGGAGAGAGCATTTTCTACCACTTGCCAGAATATCTTTCTGAGTACCAAGGAACAGTGTAGACATTTATAAGTAGGCCTTATTATGTTTGAAGAATCACTTTGTGCCATTGCCAAATATTGTTAGGGGGAAATCCTTAATGCGCTACCAACACTCTCATAACATCATCTGAACACTATATGGCTGCCTTGCATATTCTAGCTGTGATTTGTAAGTATGAACCTGATATTAAGAGAATAAAGGGCCTGATTTATAACTTGGCAGGTGGGTTACTCCGTTGCAACGATGATGTACGTCCTGTCTTTCGAAATCTAAATCACGTTATATCCAATGGGATTTAGATTTTGGCAGATGGGACATTCATCACACTTAAGTGGTCTCTATACAAAGAAAGTCCCGATATACTTTTGGGATGCAAAAACCCAACGCAAGCACAGCTCATTGCCATCGCCAAAAGAATTGAACTATCAATGCAGTTGTTGATTATACTCCAACAGCAGGAGCAGGAAAGGACAAAAGTTCCTGGAACCGTGAATTTGTTATTAAAAGGATAGAAGAAATTATACTTTTTAAGCGAGAATTAGTGATAGATCAGGACAAAATGGTAAACATCCTCAGTCAAGAGAAGTGTGACCAAGTGCAGATACAATCACCAAGCGTTGGGAATGAATTCTTAACCAGCGTGGGACAAGGATGTCAGTTCTTGTAGGAACAATGGGCATTTGGGAAAATTCTGCAAATACAAGCATACTCAGAGAATGTATGCAGTTGATGAATTGGAAGAGGTATAGAAGAACATGGAAGACTTGATTCTTATGGTTAGCCAGTTTAGTGCAGGTGTCAGCCACTGCCCGATGCCCACACTATCAGTGGCCGACACCAGGGAGGGGGTTCAAAAATATCCCGGGAGACACTGAAGATCTTCCGTGTCTCCCCCTGGCCCCCGCCTGCCCCTTTGTGATGTCAGTGTGCCACGAGGCATGCTCTCGTCACTGTTTTGTTTTCTCCATCGGAGCAGGAAGCGGCTGAGCTAGAGGCCAAAATCCACAGCTAGGCACTTTGCAAAAAACAGCTGTTTTCTTTGGGAAAATGTGATGTGTCTATGTTGTGTTTTGGGGCATTTCCTATCGTGGGCACTAGGCCTACCCACACAAGTGAGGTGCCATTTTTATTGGGAGACTTGGGGGAACACAGAATAGCAGAACAAGTGTTATTGCCCCTTGTCTTTCTCTACATTTTTTTCCTTCCAAATGTAAGCCAGTGTGTAAAAAAGACATCTATTTGAGAAATGCCTACAATTCACATGCTAGTATGGGCACCCCAGAATTCAGAGCTGTGCAAATAACCCCTGCTTCTCAACACCTTATCGTGTGCCCATTTTGGAAATACAAAGGCTTTCTTGATACCTATTTTTCACTCTTTATATTTCAGCAAATGAATTGCTGTATTCCCGGTATAGAATGAAAACTCACTGCAAGGTGCAGCTAATTTATTGGCTCTGGGTATCTAGGGATCTAGATGAACCTACAAGCCCTATATATCCCCACAACCAGAAGAGTCCAGCAGACGTAACAGTATATTGCTTTAAAAAATCATAGAGAAAAATGGCTGTTTTTTCAGCTCAATTTCAATATTTTTTTATTTCAGCTGTTTTTCTCCAGGAAAACCTTGTAGGATCTACACAAATGACCCTTTGCTGGATTCAGACTTTTGTCTACTTTTCAGAAATGTTTAGCTTTCCGGGATCCAGCATTGGTTTCACATCCATTCCTGTCACTAACAGGAAAGAGGCTCAAAGCACAAACAATAGTAAAAACAGGGTATGTCCAAGTAAAATGCCAAAATTGTGTTTTCTGATCCAAGTCTGCCTGTTCCTGAAAGCTGGGAAGATGGTAACTTTAGCACTGCAAACCATTTGTTAATGCCATTTTCAGTGAAAAAAACACAAGCCTTCTTCGTCAGCCCTTTTTTCCCATTTTGCTGTATTTTGGCTAATTTGTTGGTCTCCTCCAAGGGAACCCACAAACTCTGGGTACCTTTAGAATTGCTAGAATGTTGGGAAAAAAGGACGCAAATTTGTCGTGGATAGCTTATGTGGACAAAAAGTTATGAAGGCCTAAGTGCAAACTACCCAAACTAGGCAAAAAAGGGCTCAGCGCTGGGGGGGGAGGGGTTTGGGAGAGGCCCAGCAGCTAAGGAGTTGAATACAAGGGGAATGAAAAGCCTATGTGCATGCTTAAAACAGGAATGTTGAATGTTTGGTGGATTGAGGCTCCCCAATCACTTTCATAGACAAGACAATATGTTTTTTTTTCCAAAACCGTTTCATTCGGGTTCCAGGAGTTACAGTAGTTGGACTTATATACACATGCCCACAAATTACATACGACTTACAACCCATCCCACAGTATCCCTTCACCATTCTTAACTTACCGCCTCAACCCCAAACAGCATGTACTTTGTGAATTCAGTTAGCTTGCTAGTAAAGAGGGGACATTTGCCCTCTAACTATTCCTTATTTTTTGGATAAACCCTTTATAGTTATGTGACACTTGATGTCTTATTTCAGGAGAGTAGTATTCAAAAGAGTGTAGCGCTCTCTTACAGGGGAGTATTCCAGTTGTTTTGTTAGGATTAAGTAGGAGATCTTTTCATCTTTAATTCATGTCTTGGGGTGTGAGTTTATTTTTGAGAAAGTAGAACCACTGCAGTGTTGGTGTTGGTGGAGGATCAGTTTTTTCCATTAGAATGCTAGTGATGTTTTAGCTGCTCCAAACAGTTATGAGAATAAGCATCTGTGTGGTATGAAGAAGGGCCTATTAGTGTCTCCCTGGATCCCCAATGAGATTAATCATTAGGCCTCTGGTATCTGATGTCTGAGTATCTTCTTCATGCGGTTAGGGATTTCTTTCCAACAGAGGGTTAATTTTCTGACATTGCCATCATATATGTATCATTGATCCAGGCTCCGTGCTACATATCCAGCATCAGTCGCTCATTCAAGGGTAAACCCAACTAATTTTCTCCATACATCCGTAGTAATTTTGCCTACAATTTACACTTCAGACGATTTAGAAAAATAATCAATTAATTCAATGGCAAAAGATTCTTTCACCGGTAGGGTGGAAAATGGGCCCATAAAGTCAATTGCCTATTTCCTCCATGGTCTATCAGGTAAGTCAAGTAAGTCAAGAGTCATCAACGGTGCTTTGCATGGTTTAGCACTTTGTCACTTTGAGCACATATCTTACAGTTTCTTATATATCTGTCAACAATCACGTCAACACCAGGCCACCAAAAATTCGCCTTCATCTTCGTCGTAGTACTGGACAGACCAAAATGATCATCATGACTTTTTTCACCAATATCTCCTGTACTCCCTTAGGTGGAACAATTCTGTTGCCTCTTACGACTACACCATTGCACACACAAAGTTCATCCTTCAACCCTTGATTATGTATTTTTTCACCATTTTTATTTCAGTGTCCTTCTCCATTTCTTGCCACCATTTCTGCTCAGACATCACTTCTTGTTTTTGTTCTTCAAAACTCCTCATACCCAACACTACATCATCAGATGTAAAAGCTACATCGCACTCTCCAATATAGATACTTACATTTTCATTTTTGTCTGGCAGACACAGCAATCCATCTGCAGCAGTGTTCATCCTCCCTGGTATATATTCTATTTCTAAAAAATATATCTGTAATTTATAAGCTAGTCTTGCCAGTCTTGATGGCAGATTATTTCCACAACCTGGTTTTAATATATTCACCAATGGTTTGTGATCCATGCATAGCCTGAATTTCCTTCCCCATAAATACATTCTAAACTCTTTCACAGCCCACAAGTCAACTAACAACTTAATCACTGAGTAATTTCTTTCAGTTTGTGTCAAGGTCCCTGCAGCATATGCCAGAATCCATTTATCACTACCATTTGTTTGTGATAGTACTGCCACAGTCCCATAGCTACTTGCATCCACCAAAATCATACAGTCAGCATTCATTTCAAAAGGCTTCAAACAAGGTGCCCGTAATATTTCATCCTTAATAGACGAAAAACATTCTGACTGCTCCCTGCTCCAAACAAATTAAAAAAAAATCTTGACTCATTTCCTTACGTTTTCAACTCACATTGCATGGTTCTCAATGAATCTTGAATAAAATTCTGTGAGTCCTAAAAATGACATCAATTACTCCTTGCAACTCGGTTCCGGACCTCCCACAATAGCTTCCACATGGCTAACTTTTGGGTGAATACCTTCTTGATAAATAATGTGACCTAAATATTGAACCTGACCAAACTTGCATTTCTCTTTTTTCACTGTCAGTCCATTTAATTGAAGAATAATTAATATTCTTTCCAAGGTCTTATTGTGTTCCACTTTGTCTTTTTTCAAAAAATCTAAATGTCCTCCTGCAATACCCTGGCATTCTCAACTCCAGTCAAAATTCTATTCATTTCCCTTTTAAAAAACGTTGAAGCACTAGCAAGTCCAAATGGCATCCCTTTGTACTGGAATGCAACCTTGGTCGTTATGAAAGCAGTTTAATACTTAGAATTATTCTTCTGATTCTATCTGATGGTATGCACTGATAAGTCTATTGTGGAAAAAACAGTAACTTGACTTACAGAGGATAACAATTCTTGTAAGTTCGGCAAGGGAAAAGTGCCTATCCATAGATCTAAGGTCTACGTAACCTTTCCCATGGCAGGACACCCTTTCGAATTGGCTAAATGATCACTTGCCCCACATCTATAACATAATTTCGCATTACCTTTCTTCCTCTCTATTTTCTTTCCTTTGCTCTAACTTCCTTTGTTAAAGAAATAGCATTCACTGATTCAACGTAACTGCTTCCAGTGCTTTTCCTTACTGTTTGGATACACTTCTCAGAAACGTCTATGCTCCTAGCCACCCCAATTGCTGTTTTTAATGTCAATTCGCTTCCACAAGACCATAGCTTCTCTTGTATTTTATGAGACTTAGGGTGTCATTACAACCCTGGCGGATGGTGTTAAAGATGCGGTAATACCGCAAACAGACAGACGGACAAAAAAGGGAATCATGACCCTGGCGGAAACCGCCAACAAAGACAGCCACTTTAACACACCGCCCGCCACGGCGGTACAGACAAGCAGCGTGGCGGTCACCGCCAACAGACAGGCCAATCCGCCACCTTTTCCGGGGTGGATTCACCGTGGATGAAAACACAGCGGAAACAGCTTTTGCTATGGGAAAACGCTCACCTGAACACATCCCACGAGGAACGACGACTCCATGGACCCGGAACTCCAAATACTACATGCCCTTGTCTATCTGCTCCTTCACGACCAACAGCGACGTAGGCGCAGAAGATACCGGTGAGTTCTGCATCTACGACATGGGGAGGGGGGAGGCAAATGTTAGGGGGACACCCACCAAACACCCCCACCCCCACCCTCGCATATTACAACATACACACCAATGCAGTCTCAAAAATCACAGTAACAACCCACAATCCCCCCGGAAGAATGCAAAGACAATGCGAATTTCGGTCAAACTTTGTAATGTGCCACTATACATGTCATACAAAAATATAGAAATATATGTATTCTAAAATCACTCATATTTACCTATACAATCCGAGAAGTAGTGCAGATATGTACACAACAATGTCCGTGCACAAACAGTCCAAAAATGCATGGGCGAGGCCCACAATAGATACCTGACCAAAATCGGAGAGAACACTGCCGGGGCATCAGATAGAAACACTACAGGCACCTCAGGGGGAAGGTAAGGGGGGGCACCTCAGCCACATGAATGCAAAGCCAGATCCACGACGGGGCTCCATGCCCATTGATGTATCCTGGGGAGTGCAAAGCCAGAGTCTCACAAGTCTCTACAGTGGGTGGCTTGCCCACTGTTACATCCTGGGGAGTGCAAAGCCAGAGTCTCACAAGTCTCTACAGTGGGTGGCTTTCCCACTGTTACATCCTGGGGAGTGCAAAGCCAGAGTCTCACAAGTCTCTACAGTGGGTGGCTTGCCCACTGTTACATCCTGGGGAGTGCAAAGCCACAGTCTCACAAGTCTCTACAGTGGGTGGGTTGCCCACTGTTACATCCTGGGGAGTGCAAAGCCACAGTCTCACAAGTTGATGCAGGTCTATACTGGTACTGGGGGGTGACTGGTGCGCAGACTGGATGAGTCTCCCCGTGAAAGGTAGTGTCCTGTCACTGTCCCAGCTGCACATGGGATAAGGATGCCTGATGTGGTGGGCCATTCATTCCTACCCGCTGCATTGCCCTGTTCAGTGGTGCTTTGACATGGCGGTTCAGGACTGTTCAGCTGTGCTTTGCCATGGCGGTCTTTGCCCTGTTCAGCGGTGCTTTGACATGGCGGTTCAGGACTGTTCAGCGGTGCTTTGACATGGCGGTCTTTGCCCTGTTCAGCGGTGCTTTGACATGGCGGTCTTTGCCTTGTTCAGCGGTGCTTTGACATGGCGGTCTTTGCCCTGTTCAGCGGTGCTTTGACATGGCGGTTCTGGACTGTTCAGCAGTGCTTTGCCATGGCGGTCTTTGCCCTGTTCAGCGGTGCTTTGACATGGCGGTTCAGGACTGTTCAGCAGTGCTTTGACATGGCGGTCTTTGCCCTGTTCAGCGGTGCTTTGACATGGCGGTCTTTGCCCTGTTCAGCGGTGCTTTGACATGGCGGTCTTTGCCCTGTTCAGCGGTGCTTTGACATGGCGGTCTTTGCCCTGTTCAGCGGTGCTTTGACATGGCAGTTCTGGATTGTTCAGCTGTGCTTTGCCATGGCGGTCTTTGCCCTGTTCAGCGGTGCTTTGACATGGCGGTTCAGGACTGTTCAGCGGTGCTTTGACATGGCGGTTCTGGACTGTTCAGCGGTGCTTTGCCATGGCGGTCTTTGCCCTGTTCAGCGGTGCTTTGACATGGCGGTTCAGGACTGTTCAGCGGTGCTTTGACATGGCGGTCTTTGCCCTGTTCAGCGGTGCTTTGACATGGCGGTCTTTGCCCTGTTCAGCAGTGCTTTGACATGGCGGTCTTTGCCCTGTTCAGCGGTGCTTTGATATGGCGGTTCTGGACTGTTCAGCGGTGCTTTGACATGGCGGTCTTTGCCCTGTTCAGTGGTGCTTTGACATGGCGGTCTTTGCCCTGTTCAGCGGTGCTTTGACATGGCGGTCTTTGCCCTCTTCAGCGGTGCTTTGACATGGCGGTTCTGGACTGTTCAGCGGTGCTTTGCCATGGCGGTCTTTGCCCTGTTCAGCGGTGCTTTGACATTGCGGTTCAGGACTGTTCAGCGGTGCTTTGACATGGCTGTCTTTGCCCTGTTCAGCGGTGCTTTGACATGGCGGTCTTTGCCCTGTTCAGCGGTGCTTTGACATGGCGGTCTTTGCCCTGTTCAGCGGTGCTTCGACATGGCGGTTCTGGACTGTTCAGCGGTGATTTGCCATGGCGGTCTTTGCCCTGTTCAGCGGTGCTTTGACATGGCGGTTCTGGACTGTTCAGCGGTGCTTTGCCATGGCGGTCTTTGCCCTGTTCAGCGGTGCTTTGACATGGCGGTTCAGGACTGTTCAGCAGTGCTTTGACATGGCGGTCTTTGCCCTGTTCAGCGGTGCTTTGACATGGCAGTCTTTGCCCTGTTCAGCGGTGCTTTGACATGGCGGTCTTTGCCCTGTTCAGCGGTGCTTTGACGTGGCGGTTTTGGACTGTTCAGCGGTGCTTTGCTATGGCGGTCTTTGCCCTGTTCAGCGGTGCTTTGACATGGCGGTTCAGGACTGTTCAGCAGTGCTTTGACATGGCGGTTCAGGACTGTTCAGCGGAGCTTTGCCATGGCGTTCTTTGCCCTGTTCAGCGGTGCTTTGAGATGAGGGTTCTGATACGGACATTGGTGTGTGGCATGACGATCTCCATACTGGACATTGGTGTGTGGCATGACGATTTCCATACTAGATATTGGTGTGTGGCATGACGATTTCCATACTGGACATTGGTGTGTGGCATGTCGATTTCCACACTGGACATTGGTGTGTGCCATGACGATCTCCATACTGGACATTGGTGTGTGGCATGACGATTTCCATACTGGACATTGGTGTGTGGCATGACGATTTCCATACTGGACATTGGTGTGTGGCATGACGATTTCCACACTGGACATTGGTGTGTGCCAGGATGATCTCCATACTGGACATTGGTGTGTGGCATGACGATTTCCATACTGGACATTGGTGTATGGCATGACGTTCCATCATTGCCCAGCGGGGCTGTGGCATCCTGGCTCCGCCTGGGCTGTGACTCCGGCGGTGGTCTCTGGACCAGTGACAATACTTGGGCCCTCCTGGGCACAGACTCTGGCGGTGGTCTCTGGACCAGTGACGATACTTGGGCCCTCCTGGGCACTGACTCTGGCGGTGGTCTCTGGACCAGTGACGATACTTGAGCCCTCCTGGGCACAGACTCTGGCGGTGGTCTCTGGACCAGTGACGATACTTGAGCCCTCCTGGGCACTGACTTTGGCGGTGGTCTCTGGACCAGTGACGATACTTGGGCCCTCCTGGGCACAGACTCTGGCGGTGGTCTCTGGACCAGTGACGATACTTGGGCCCTCCTGGGCACTAGCTCTGGCGGTGGTCTCTGGACCAGTGACGACGGTGCTGGCGGTTGTGTCTGGACCGCCGGAAATGATGGCGCACTTCTCCGCCGTGACACTCACAACAGGCTGGGCAGACTTCCTCTGGACCTTCCCCACCTTTTTTGGAGTTACAGCTGACTCACCAATCGCCTTCGATCCCATTTCACTCGATGTCCCACCAGGAGTCTTGACACGGTTCCGTCGTCCACTCTCCAATTTCTGAGCCTTTACAGGGGGTGGGCTGCCAGTGCCCTGGCTCCAGGTCCTACTGCCTGCCCTGGTGGACGGTGCACTCCAAAAACCTGGAAAACGCACCACTGGTATTGGAGGCTTTTTGGCTGAGGCGCTACGATGGTACTGATGAATTGGAGGGGGGGGGAGTGGGGGCAAAAATGTCAATTTTGACAGAGGGACAGTTTCTGACGAACATTGTGATGGGTAGCTGGAGGGGGTCTGGGAGTGGAGGAAGAGGAGGTGGTTGTAGGAGGTGTCACTTTAGCTGTTTTGGGTGCAGGTGCAGGTACTGGAGGCTGTCGTGAGGTGGATGGATGTTGGGTGAGTGATTGCCGGCGTTTGGGTACTTTGGGAGGGGGCGTCACAGACACACTGGGAGAGGACACAGGGGATGTGTAAATGGTAGTGGAGGTGGTGAGTGCAGGTGAGCGGCGTGTGGTGCTGGGTGTGCTGGTGCGAGTCCTAGTGCCTGTAGATGTGGTGCATGCAGGTGTGTGTGTAGACAAGACTGGGAGGGAGGAGGGAGAAGAGGAGGAGGGGGACACAGTGGAGACAGTGGATGTTGCTGTGTCTGTATGGGTGTGATTCTTGTGTGAGTGCCTGTGGGATGTGTGGTGCCTATGTTTGCCTGAGCTACTTGTGTGTGTTGACTTGTGTGCATGCTGGTCTGTAGGTGTGCTTGGGATGGGCTGGGGTACAGGGGATTGGGTCTGGGTGGAGAAAGTTGGAGGGGGGAGGCTGGACACAGGGACAATTGCTGCCATCAGTGCTGAGGCCAGAGATTGCAGGTTTCCCTGAAGGACAGCCTGACCAGAATGAATGCCCTCCAGGAATGCATTACCCTGTTGCAACGCCCTTTCTACACCCTGGATGGCATTCACAATGGTAGACTGCCCAACAGTGGGTGACCTGAGGAGGTCAATGGCCTCCTCACTGAGGGCAGCAGGGGTGACTGGGGCAGGGCCTGAGGTGCCTGGGGCGAAGGTGATGCCCACCCTCCTAGGTGAGCGGGCACGGGGCGAACGCTGAGGGGCTGCTGGGAGGGCGGTGCTGGTAGGGGGGTGGCGGCTGTACCTGTAGAAGTGGGGCGCACAGATGGTGCCGCCACCACAGGGGAGCTCACATCGGCGGACGAGTCTGTGTCGCTGGTTGGTGATCCAGTGGCCGACGTGAAGCTCCCCTCCCCCTCCGTCCCACTGGTGTATTCAGAGTCTGTGGTGTGGCCCTCCATGGCCATGTGGGATGCAGCTCCCTCGTGCTCCGGTGCCACTGTACCTCCGCCTGTTGATGCTGATGTACAAAAGGACAGGGAGAGCAGATAAAGGGGGAGAGACAGAAGAAAGAGAGTTTCAGTGCATGGCATACCGCTACCGTTGGCGGACAAGACAGACGCAGCAGCCCCATGCACAACGCCGCGCTCCTGCCGTCTGCACATGCAATTTCATGGATATGGACTACATGGCAATGGTGGAAATCTGCGCACATGGATGCCACAGGGGCAACTATACCTCAACTTGCTAATTTTCTGAGGTGGGGTAGAATGCCACATGGCCTACATTACGGCAGGGCCTTGCCTAACTAACTCGCCCTGACCTACGGACACCCACAGCCCACCTCCCCACCCAGACACATCCACTGCACGCAAAGTCCGCAGAATGAGGTTGTACTCACCCCCTTGTGTCTGCTGTGATGTCCTTAAGCGCCCATCCAATTCCGGGTAGGCCACCGCCAGGATCCGGAACATCAGGGGGGGTCATGGTACGACGGGCACCCCTCCCACGTTGGGAGGCCATCCCCAGCTGAGCCTCCGCCGTCTTCTTGCTGCAGCGGCGAATGTCCTCCCATCTCTTACGGCAGTGGGTGCCCCGTCTCTGGTGGGCCCCCAGGGTCCGGACCTACTTGGCGATGGCACGCCAAATGTCCCTCTTCTGGTGGGCGCTGACCCACATGACATGCACAAGGGAAGAGGAACAGTCATTACCAATTGCACCATCAATGTGTGTGGCCCCCTCCATACTCTGACCATGTGGGCCATTTATTCCCATGCTTTACTGTAGTATGACTTCTGCCCCCTTCCCTCTTCCACCCAGGCCTAGCCCCTATAACGTGCTCCCTGTGTACTAACCTGTTGGTCTGGAGGACCGTAGAGTAGCGTGTACTGGGGGAGGACCCCATCCACAAGTTTCTCCAACTCCTGTGCAGTGAAGGCAGGGGTCCTTTCCCCAGACGCAGCAGCCATCGTCGCTTCCAGACCGAGGTCACAGCAGCACTAGCAGTGTAGGTCCTCTACTGTCGAAGGTCAGGTATCTAGTGATTCAACAGATAGAAAATGGTGGTGACGTCCGCGGCGGTGACGTCCGCGGCGGGGCGCATCATCACCGCCGGTGCACCTGTTCATTGGCTCCTGGGACCCATAGGGTCCATTGTTAACCAATGCAGCATTGCGCCGCCCTCTACGACCGCCTACCGCGACGGTATGCAACGCCAGCGCTGTTACCCCACAATCCCATTGTCCCAGTTTAGAGGTCAGGCAGCCGCCATTTCAGGGGCCCACATGGATTCATTTTCAACTGCGTCACACATACTGAGGCCTACACTCAACACACATACAGGAAGGGTTTATTGTCTGGTGTACTCTTGTGTGTGACTGTGGGTACATACCTGGAGGAATAGTGACTGTTTCTTCGCTGTTGTCCTTCATAGGCACCGTCAGCTGGGACATATGAGAAGATGGCGGAATCCTCTGGTGTACCGACCGCTGGTGGACCTGTTGACAATGGAGAAGCGACATTTAATCGTGACCTACAGGTTTGACCGTGCCCCAATCCAGGAACTGTGTACCCAGTTGGAGCCAGACCTGATGTCACCAATCCGCCATCCGACTGGAATCCCCCCTGACGTGCAGGTGCTGTCAGTGCTCCATTTTCCTTGCAAGTGGGTCTTTTCAGACAACAGTGGCCATGGCATCAGGGATGTCCCAGCCTATGTTTTCCAACGTCTTGTCCAGAGTGTTGGCTGCCCTGCTGAAACACGTAAGGAGATACATCATTTTCCCTGAGGTGGAGGATTTGGCTACAGTGAAAGGTGACTTTTATGCCCTCGGACATATCCCCAACGTCATAGGTGCCATTGATGGGACCCATGTAGCTCTGGTCCCCCCCGCAGGAGTGAACAGGTGTACAGGAACAGGAAGAGTTATCATTCCATGAATGTCCAGATGGTCTGTTTGGCAGACCAGTACATTTCGCAGGTAAATGCTATGTTCCCTGGCTCTGTGCATGACGCCTACATCCTGCGGAATAGCAGCATCCCTGATATGATGGGTGAACTCCAGAGGCACCGTGTATGCCTATTGGAGGACTCTGGTTACCCCAACCTTTCCTGGCTATTGACCCCAGTGGGGAATCCCAGGACCAGGGCAGAGGAACGCTATAATGAGGCCCATGGACTAGGAGGGTTATCGAGCGCACCTTCGGCCTTCTTAAGGCCAGGTTCAGGTGCCTCCATATGACAGGTGGATCCCTATTCTACTCACCGAAGAAGGTGTGCGACATCATCATCGCCTGCTCCATGCACCATAACTTGGCACTGCGACGCCAGGTGCCTTTTCTGCAGGAGGATGATCCAGATGATGGTGTTGTAGCAGCTGTGGAGCGTGTGGAGCCTGTGGACAGTGATGAGGAGGAAGCTGAGGAAGACGAAAACGACAACAGGGAGTCAGTCATACAGCAATATTTCCAGTGAGACACAGGTGAGAACATTTTCTTTTTTACCATTACATTAACTTTCACACATCTACCTCTATCCTGTACCGACATTTCACTCACTATTTGTTAACTGAGTTGTCCCCTTCCATTTCAGTCTCACATATGTGGTAACCTACGTGTCTACTGTTTGCATCCTTGAAGGGCTTGTGATGTGTGACATAGGTATGTTAGCCTTCCAATGGGTAACCCATTATGAAACTGTAATTGATAATACAGATTTACAAATCATAGACTGACTCCATTTTTTGAATTGTTTCAAGGGTGTTTATTTAAGTGCAAAAAAATGAAGGGGGGTTGTAAAATGGTGATGGGTGATGGTGGAGGAATGTCCATGGCAGAGTCCAGTCTATTAGTCTCACAGGTACATTGCACATCTGGGCATTGGAAGTGGAGCTGGGTCAGTTCTGATTTGGGCAGGGTAACAAAGTGGGACAGTGGGGGGACAATCAGGGTGGTCTTATTTCCTGGCGGGGGTCTTGCCATCTTGCTCTGTCCTGTTCCTGGATCTCAAGGCCCGCTTGCGTGGTGGTTGTCCGTCTGCAGGGGATGGGGTGCTGGTGTGTTGGTCCTGTGGCGGGGCGTCCTGTCCACTAGCGCCGGCGGAGGTGGTGGGCATTTCATCGTCGTGGCTAGTGTCAGGGGCCCCTTGGAGTGTCCCTCAAGGTCTTTTGAATGTCCTTCAGCACACCTACGATGGTGCCCAGGGCGGAGCCGATGGTCCTGAGCTCCTCCCTGAACCCCAAATATTGTTCCTCCTGCAGACGCAGGGTCTCCTGCAACTTGTCCAGGACCGTGACCATCGTCTCCTGGGAGTGGTGGTATGCTCCCATGATGGAGGAGAGGGCCTCGTGGAGAGTTGGTTCCCTTGGCCTGTCCTCCCTCTGTCGCACAGTAGCCCTCCCAGTTCCCCTGTGTTCCTGTGCCTCCGTCCCCTGGACCGTGTGCCCACTACCACTGCCCACAGGTCCCTGTTGTTGTTGGGGTGGTGGGTTAGCCTGGGTGCCCTGTAGTGGTGGACACACCGCTGATTGACCTGTCCTGGGTAGGGAGGTTTGGGCCCGCTGGGTGGGTGCTGTGCTGGTGTAACCAGAGGGTGTAAGCTTGGTGTTGGGCTGTGACTGGGCAAGGGGAACCGACTGTCCTGAGGCCCACGATGGTCCGGGCTGGTCATCAAGATTCAGTGGGGCAGAGCTGCTCTCGTCACTGTGGGCCTCTTCTTGGGGTGGAGTGGTGTTGTCTGGACCCTCTGGTGCGGTGACATTCCTTCGGGTTCCTGCGGGGGTATAAGTACATGATTATTGCATGTGTGTGTTTTATGGTGTGCAATGGTTGGGTCTGCATGAACCCCAGTGCAGGCATTCCTGTGGGGGGGCTTGTGTGCTGATGGTTGGGGGGTGTTCTGGGTCTGTGCAGTGTGCATGCTTTGGTTATGGGTGTCCATGCTTAGTTATGTCATGCAGGTCTTGGGGTTGGGATGGGTGGTTGGTGTCATGGGTAGATAGGTGCGGATTTGGGGTGATAGGGGAGGATGTGATGGTGGGGGTGTGTGATATCATACAGGTAGGGTGGGGGTTATGATGGTTAAGATTTGACTTACCAGTGTCCGTTCCTCCAACGACTTCTCCGAGGCCCTCAGGATGCAAGATGGACAAGACTTGCTCCTCCCATGTTGTTAGTTGAGGGGGAGGAGGTGGGGGTCCGCCGCCAGTCCGCTGTACCACGATGTGGTGCCTGGATACCGTTGAACGCACCTTCCCCCGTAGGTCGTTCCACCTCTTCCTGATGTCCTCCCTATTTCTTGGGTGCTGTCCCACAGCGTTGACCCTGTCCACTATTCTTTGCCATAGCTCCATCTTCCTGGCTATGAATGTGTGCTGTACCTGTGAGCCAAATAGCTGTGGCTCTACCCGGATGATTTCCTCCACCATGACCCTGAGCTCCTCCTCGGAGAAGCGGGGGTGTCTTTGGCGTGCCATGGGGTGGTGTGTGTGATGTGTGGGGTGGTGTATGTGTTGATGAGTGTGGTGAGTGTAGTGGTATGTGGTGTTTTGTGCTTGGATGTTGCGTGGGTGATGGTGTTGTGTGCCTCTGTGTGATGGGGTTGTCTGTTCTGTGCTATCTCTCTGGCCTTCGTTCGTGAATTGTGGTCGTAGGGGTTTGTGGGTGATGTGGGTGTGTGTTTTATATTGTGTTGGGTATGTGGGAGTGATGTGTGTATGTGTATCAGGTGTGGGTATATGTAATTGTCCAATGTGGCGGTGTTTTGGTGCTGTGTGTGTATTTTGAGCGCTGCGGTGTGTACCGCCAATGGAATACCGCGGTTGAAAGACCGCCGCGTGGATTCGTGGGTCGTAATAGCATGGGTGTGTTTCTGTTGGCGTGGAGGTGGAGGATTTGTTTCTGCATGTTTATCGCTGACCTTTGGTGTGGCGGTATTGTGTGGGTGTCTGAATTTTGGCGGATTCCGTGATGTGTGTCATTATAGCTGTGGCGGTCTACTGCGGCCGCGGCGGTGTATTGGCGGTCTTCTGCACGGCGGTAAGCACCTTATACCGCCAATGTTGTAATGACCCCCTTAGTCTTCATTAACAATTGAACCTCAATACATATGACATTTGTTCAAATTTACAAGTGACTGCCAACCCCCTGAGTGCTGCCATAAATTGATCAATTGATTCATCTTCCTGCTGAACTCTAGAATAAAATGTATATTGTTCTAGTACTATGTTAATTTTTGTCCCATAGCGTTCATGAAGTTGTTTCTTCACAACTTGATATACATCAGTATCCCCAACATTTTTAATCGCTGGTAAGTTCTTAAATTTCCTAAAACCAATGGCACCTAATATGTGCATCACTAAGGCCAAATACCTTTCTGGGGAACATTCTTGGTCCTCTAAAACTTCAACATATGCCTCACATAAATCTGTCCATAGCTTTCATTTTATAAGTGGTATCCCTGGCTCTAATAAAAAAAAGAATGGTGAAATTGTGGAGGTTAGATTGAGGTCATTCTTAATCAATCAATCAATCAACCAGTGCTTGTAAAGCGCAACTACACACCTGTTAGGGTCTCAAGGCGCTGGGAGGAGGAGGAAGTGTAGCAGTCACTGGTGAGGTGGTTCTTAAAAAAGCCATGTCTTCAGTTCCTTCGTGAAGCTGAGGAGGGTGGTGGTTTGTCTGATGTGGAGAGGAAGGGCGTACCAGGCAGTGGCTGTGAGGTAGGAAAAGGAGCATCCTCCTGTTCTGGTTTTCCTGATTTGAGGTACTTCTGCAAGAGAGAGCTGTACTGAGCGTAGGGCCCTGTGGGGTACGTGGAGGTTGAGTCGCTGGTTCAGGTAGGCTGGTCCGGTGTTGTGGAGGGCTTTGTGTGTGTGGGTGAGAATCTTGAAGGTGACTCTTTTCTCTATTGGAAGCCAGTGCAGTGTATGCAGATGTTGCGAGATGTGGCAGTGTCGAGGTAGGTCGAGGACCAGTCTGGTGGCGGCGTTCTGGATGTTTTGTCATTTGCGAGTGAGTTTCTTGTTGATTCCGGCATTGAGTGCGTTGCTGTAGTCCAGTCTGCTGGTGATGAGGGTGTGTGTGACAGTCTTTCTATGTTCGAAGGGTATCCATTTGAAGGACTTGCGTAGGAGGCAGAGGGTGCTGAAGCAGGTGGAGGTGACTGAGTTGAATTGATGGTTCATGTTTGGCTGGTGGGGGTGGGTGGGTTTCTGAGGGTCGGTGGCCATCATGAGTTGTTCCACGCATTGGATTGAGGGCCCATGATGAGTACTTCTGTCTTGTGTGCATTGAATTGAAGGCAGCTGTTTCTCATCCAGTTGGCAGCTGTTTCTCATCCAGTTGGCAACTGCTTCCATGCCTTTGCAGAAGTTGTGTCTGGCTTTGTTGGGTTGGAGAGGGAGAGGATGAGTTGGGTGTTGTCGGCGTTGGAGATGATGTTGATTCCATAGCTTCTGACGATGGTGGCTAGCGGGCCATGTAGACATTAAACAGCGTGGGGCTGAGGGAGGATCTTTGGGGAACTCTGCAGGTGGTGGGTGTGGGGTCTGTGAGGACCGGGGTGAGAGACACTTGTTGAGTTCTGCTGGAGAGGAAGGATTGGATCCAGTCGAGGGCCTTTTCTCTGATACCGGCTTCGTGGAGCCTTCGTATCAGGATGTGATGATAATATTGTAAATATTTAACTATGAATTCAATTATGCTAAATAGAGACAACTAGAATAACAATATACAAGATTAAAATCCACTGAATGTGTAACTCTATGTAAATTCCTCACTATGGACATAAAAACAGTTATAGTCACTATACATCGATACTGCTTGTTGTTTTTCCTCCTTTTTATTGTTCCAGTTGGAAAAATTATGACAGTCACTATAGAACACCCAACCAATAGGAAAATAAAAAGTGTGCGGATCACTGTCAATCTGCAATCTGAAATGTCAAGTGTGAAACACACTGCCACAGGTATGCTAATCACCATTAATCTGCATGCAATAATCAGTAATACACACGTGTAAACACATACGTTTGCTAATACCAACGTATGGCTCACCGTTGTTCTGTGTAATGTATGCTCTGTACAGGCAGTATATCTGGTGTGCGAATCACCGTGATCTGCACAAAGCAACATGAAATGCGTCTTAAACTGAAATTCTGGATGTGCGAACGGCAGAATATCTGGTGTGCAAATCACCGCAATCTGCACAAAGCAACACGAAGTGCAGCTTACACTGTCAGCACCAATGCACACACTTAAGATGGCCACTGCGTATCTACGTACTGATGTAGATTGTGAACCACAACTAAAACGTCACTTAGACACTCTAATGTGACGCTTACACATGGCTGACGTAATTCCGTGCCTCAACTGATGAGCACTTGAATTTTTATGCTTAGTTGAAAAACCCTTCATGCAAAGATAGCTCTGCATGCCGCCACGCAAGTCCCAGGGTACAGTCGGCCGACCTCTATTCTTTCGTCAATGCTGCTTGCAGCCAGATCTCCGCTCTGAGAGAAAAGAAGTGAAATATGGTCACTGACACAGCATTGCTCTCCCTCTACAAAAAATGTTCTTCTGCTCATAGTTTATTATCCTTTTGTTCTGAAAGATTTGCAGCTTCTACTGCTGGCAGGGGGGAATGCTCCTCCGTCCTACCGGAGGAGCCGCCCCTGCCCTCTGCACTGAAGAGATATTTTAGCTCACATGTTATCCATTTTGTTTTGTTCCTCTTTTCGTCAAAGGTCTGGCCAAGTTTTAGAAACAAATGTTCCACCTTATTCGTTCTTGACAAAGCTGCCTACAATTGTATGAGATTTTCCTTCTAGTAGAGATTGCTTTGTCCTCTAGCTCCAACCTCTTAAGCTCTTCCACTAGTTGCTTTTCCTGAAGTGTAGCTATACTAGCATCATTGGCCACCATTCCAAGGTGCCCTTAAAAGTGCCCGAGTTCGTTTTGTGAGAGGTATCTTTGGGTTTGCTATTCTCAAAGTATTCTGCTGTTTCCACTGGCATATCAGCTTTATTTCCTGAGTCATTGAGCAATTAAAACCTGATGTTCCAATTGGTTATGTCAGGCCTATCTCTACATATATCTAATTGTAATCTAATGTGAGCATGATCAGATATGGTTACGTCAGCTATGTTGGCATTTTGCATCTGATGTTACACTCCCTGTGACGAATAGGCAGTCAACATAAGAATATAATCTGTGAACATCAAAAGTAGGGTTTGTAATCTTTAGCTACGGGCGCCAGAAGAACGCCAGTGCTGGCGGCCTTCTACCCACCATATTACTGGTACTGCTGGATTCTAGCCACATGTTTTGTGGAAATCCAGCAGTAGTCATGCTGGTTGAGGTGATGGCACGGTTCTACCACCGGCCCCGCCCGCCAGAAGGACAATGCACAATAATACCGTCTGGTGGTGTCCTGATGGAAGGGTCCAGCCAGAGGTGGAAGCGCCCCTTCCCGTTCCCTGCCAGACGACCTCCTCCCCGGACCAGGTAAGTTGATCGTCTGACAGGGGAGGGGGGGTGGAAAGGTGGGGGGTGTTGTGTGCGAATGTGAGTGTGTGTTGTCTGCGTGTGTGCATGAGTGTGTGTATGTGTGGTTGAATGTGTGTCTGAATGTAGAAGTGAGTGCGTGTATGCATGTAAGTGTGTATGCATGTGTGTATGTGAGTGTTGTGGTGAATGCTTGTTTGTCTGTTTGTGTATGAGTGTTTGGATGGGTGTGAGTATGCATGCTTGAATGCATGTATGTGTGCTGAGGTGAATGCGAGTATGTATGCGTGTGAGTGAATGAGTGTATGTAAGTGTAGGTGAATGGGTGTCTGTGTGCGTGTGCGTGATTGCGAGGAGGGGGGTGCTGTGCCTGGAGGGGTGTGGGAGGTGCTAGGCCTGGAGGGGGGTGGGCAGGTTCAGTGCTTGCTGTGGAGTGTGAGGGGAGTCGTCTTCCGGCGACAGTGAAAAGATTCCCTGTCACTGGTAGCCTTTCTGACAGGGTTTTGGTACTGTCTACTGCCGCAGAAAACCTGGTGGAAAGGCGGCTCCTAATACCGCCGGCGGTCTTCTGTGGACCACCGGGTCAGAGATGCTTATCTCCGGCCCAGTGGGTCTGACCGCCATGGCGGTATGAGTGGAGATGTGATGTGGCAGTCTTCATCGCCAGCCTGTTGGCGGTGAAACCGCCACCTTTGCCTTGGCGGTCAGGAGACCGCCAGGGTCATAATGACCACCATAGTGTTCACTTTAAGAAAATATCAATGTGTATTACCTCAGACATATCTATAAAAATGGCATTCATCCCAAATCTGTATTGGTAGAGGCAATTACACTAGTACCCAGTTACAAGCAACAGCATATGTCATTCCTTAGCATGTGTGAGTATTTTGCCAAGTTTATTCACAATTTTGTAACTCAAACAGAACTTTTGAAGCAGTTACTTAAGAAAAATGCTGCATTTCAGTAAAATGATGAGTGTCAATATGGTTTTGGGGACATCAGGGGTAATACTGCATCAGCTATCGTACTTCAGTGTTTCAGTCCCTTATAATTATGTAATGTGATGTTTGATGCTAGTCCGTACACCATGAGATGATTCTGTCACAAACTGAGGTCAGGAACTCTTAGTCCTGCTGAACACAATTATTCAAAGGCCACAGCAACAATTCTGTCAATTTATTTGCGACAAATGTTTCACCCTTTAAATCAATCACAAATCCCTAGGACACATTCTTACTGCAATATTAACAAGTGTGACTTCCCGCCTAAATGAATTGCAGTTGGTGGTCCAATCAGCTTGTGCTGATTTCCTTTCCAGGTTGCCTGAGAGGCAAGAATGTATTGTTTCTGCTAGTATTCATTGGTGGAAGCTGGCTTATTGATTTGGGACCGGACTGCTCCTATCCCATCTTCAGAGGCATTTGTCTGTACAATGAACTGCTTGGTTTAATCTGCACCCTTTAGAACAGGTGCAGAGTACGTTACTTCTTTCAGGGTGTTAAAGGGCAGTTGACAGCTGACTGTCCAGTTTCCTTTTTTGGGCATCTTTTTCGATGTGAGTTCTGTGAGGGGTGCCACAATGGTGCCAGAGCCCTTCACAAATCATCTGTATTACCCAGTCAAGCCAAGGTATGCCCTGACTTGGGTCTGGGTTGTTACAGTTACCCAGTCCACAATAGCCTGGATCTTGGGTTGGAGTGGTTGAACTTGACCTCCACCAACAAGGTGTCCCAGTTATACAACCTGACCCTGCCTTATCTGGCACTTGCATGCCTTGATAGTGTGGCCTGCAATTTTCAGAGCCTCAAGGACCTTTCTGAGGTGGACCAGGAGATCCTGCTAGGCAGAGCTGAAGACAGCAATATCATAGAGATATGCTGCATTAAAGTCTTCTAACCAAGCAAGAACTTTGTTTACCAACCTCCAGAAGGTGGCAGGAGCATTCTTTAGACCAAAGAGCATAACAGTGAACTGATAATGCCCATCAGGAGTGGATAATGCAGATTGTTCGTTTGTTCCTGGAATTAGGCCCATATGCCAATACCTGGATGTGAGATCAAAAGTACTCAGATATTTGGTTGCCCCCAATCTGTCAATGAGTTCATCTGCTCTTGGAACTGGGTGGGCATCTTTTTTGGTCACTACACTGAGATCCCTTTAGTCCACACAGAACCTCATCTCTTTCTTTCCACCATGGGAATTAGGTTTGGGGACTAGCACAATTGGGCTAGCCCAGGGGCTCTCTGAGTGCTCAAAAACTCCCAATTCCAGCATCAGCTTTGATGCTGTCATTGACATGGTCATGTCGTCTGTATATTTTTTTCTTGACAGGTAAACTGTCCCCAGTGTCCACATCATGGGTACACCTGGTCATTCTGCCAGGGGTCAAGGAGAAGGGTTCAGCAAACTGGTCCAAGCCCTGCCTGGAGTAAGCCTGCTGTTGGTCAGAGAGGGTGTCTGAAAAGACTACTCCCTCAATTGAGCCATCTTCAGGATTGATGGAAAGGAGATCAGGGAGAGGCTCACTCTCAATGTCCTGTCCCTCATCTGTGACCAGAAGCATGGTCAGCTCAGTTCTGTCATGGTAGGGTTTAAGGCGGTTTACACGGATTACCCTCTTGGGATTCCTGCGACTGCCAAAGTCCACCAGACAGGTGACTTCCCCATTCTTTTCTAGGATAGAGTAGGGTCCATTTCACTTATCTTAGAGGGCCCCTAGAGCCTAACCAACCACTCCATGTTTTTGTCTGACCAAGCTGCCCAGCTAAAGGGATGTCATGGGCCAACACCCATACCTTCTGCCCAGGTTGGTATACAACCAGTGCAGCTTTGTGGTCAAACCAGAGCTTCAGGACTGCTTGGCTGGCCTCAAGTTTCTTGTTTGCTTTTTTCATGTCCATCCTTGAAATAAGACCAAAGACATAATCCACTATGTCCTGCTTGAGCTCTCTGGAAGGTCTCTCCCATCCTTCCTTCACAAGGCAAAGTGGTCCCCTAACAGGTTACCCAAGCAAAAGTTCAAATGGGGAGAAACTCACTCCCTTGTGTGGCACTTCCATATAGGCAAAAAGAAGGCAAGGAAGTCGGGCATTCCATCTCCTTCTGAGTTTTTCAGGGAGACCACCAGGTATGCTTTTGAGGGTCTTGTTCAATCTCTCAACAAGACCATTGCACTGGGGTGAAATGGGGTTGTGAACTTATAGGTCAAACCACATTCAGCCCACATTCAGCCCACATCTGTCTGATACCACCTCCTTAGGAAAACCCACTCTGGTAAAAATACCAACGAGTGCCCTAGCTACTGCAGGGGCAGTAGCAGTCCTTAGGGAGTTTGCTTCAGGGCACCTGGTGGCATGATCCACTACCACCAGTGTAAATCTGTTACCTGATGATGTTGTAGGGTCAAAAGAACAAACAATGTCAATCCCAACCCTTTCAAAGGGAACCCAAATACTGGAAGTGAAATAAAGAGGGCCTTTGGTCCTCCACCTGTCTTGCCACTGGCCTGAGAAGTGACACAGAATTCCCAAAACTCCTTTACTTTCTGGGACTTGCCTGGCCAGTAGAAGTGGTTAACCAACCACTCCATGTTTTTGTCTGGCCAAGATGCCCAGCTCAGGGGATGCCATGGGCCAATGTTAGGAGAAACTCTCTGCATTACTGAGACTCTACCAGTCTCCTGGTGGCACCAGGTTTAAGGTCTCTGGCCTCAGTATACAGGAGTCCCTCCTCCCACTAGGTCCTGTGGGCACCACTAATATCATTTTTTCCTGTGTAGCAGCCTGCTGCCTCAGGCCTTCAAGAGGGGGACAGGGTTGTTGTCCCTGGTCCAGACCTTCCCCAGAGGGCCCCCCGGTCCTAGGAGCTGTGCCCTGTAAGGCCCAAGCTCCTGAGGCTCAGTTCCCTTTGGGGTTGATAGGTCTTCTCCCTGAGGAGAGAGATCTTGCTCTGTGAACTGTCTGGAATCTGGTCCCCCAGTCTTTCTGCCTTGTATCTTGGTAGGTTGGGCCATTGTCCAATGCTCAAACTCTACTTTCTGCTTGGGTTTTGATGCACACCCACTCAGGGATACCCAGCATAGTTGCATGGGTGTTTCTTTCTACCTCAGTCCAGGCTGAGGACTCCAGATCATGCCCTAGCAGTCATTGGACTTGTATAGCAGGAGATACCACCACCTTCTTTTGGTCAGTAACCCTTCCCTGTTCTAAGGACACCATTGCCATGGGATGGGCCTTAGCCTGATTGTTAGCACTGAGGGTAGTATATGTTTCTCCAGAAAGATACTGACCTGAAGACGCCAGTTGCTCTGTCACCATGGTGCACTGGCACCACTGCCTCTCAGTGCTTCAACTTGAATCCTATTGATATGAGGCTGTTGTCTGTACTTTTCCAGACTACTTGGCCAGGCAGCCAGGACAGCTACATCCACCCCATCCTCTGAGACTAAAGTTGCTTCAGTAGGCTCACTGACATTGTCCGGGCCTACTTGGAATACCATCTGGAGACTTACCATTGCATTTACTGCAGTTGCACTAGCGGCATTCTTTTTGTTGCGCCTCATCCCTGGTGTCCAGTGGTGCAGTAAGTATTGTGTGTCTGTCTTGTGAATGTTTTTTCTTTCTGCCGTATTCTCTGCTTTTTTACTCCATTTCTTAGCCTTTGTCTCCTTTACTCACCTTCATGCTCTGTTGCCCTCTCCCCCTTCCGTAGTCCCGCCGCTGCGTCCCCTGCGGCCCGTTCCCCTCGCGCCCCCTTTCGCCCACGATACCGCCTCCCAGCTGCTCCTCCCTCCCACCGCCCCTTCTTAATGGTGACCGCGTGCAGCGGGAATGCTGCTGGTGCGCAGGAGGCGCACCAGAGGCAAGCCCATCTGAGCCCGTCCACACCTGGACCACGCCCAGTGCCAGACCCCCTGGCCCTCGCAATAGCCACGTGTCCGACGCTGCTACGATGCCACTGCCCTCCAGGCCCTCAACACTGGCCGATCAGCCACCTGCTCCCAAGCCACACTGAAGCTCACCCACGGACCCTTCTCCTGCCGGAGCTGCAGCTTCACCAGCCCCCGAGCCGCTGCCCCTCCTGCCAGAACCGGACGCAACCACCTCAGATGCGTCCTCCTCAACACCCGCTCCGTCCTGAAGCACGCCGTTGAACTCTGTGACCTACTCATCTCATCCTCCCCGGACATCGCCTTCCTAAGGAGCCCTGGATGAACCCCTCCTCGGAACACGACATCGCCATAGCCATCCAGGACGGCTACAATATCACCCGCGGACACCACACCAACAGACCGGGAGGAGGGATCACCATCGTCCACAGGAACACCATCAGGATCTTGACCAACACCGAAGACACCCTTGACGCCGCCAAACACCTGCACTTCCAGATCCACATCAATGCCAACACCTCCCTCAGAGGAACACTTGTCTACAGACCCTCTGGACCCCAGCCGCACTTCAGTGACTCCATCGCCGACGTAATCAGCGCTCACGCCCATGCTTCTACAGACTACATCCTCCTCGGTGACTTGAACTTTCACCTCGAGAATGACAGCATGACTGCTCGGCAACCTCGCCAACCTCGGACTCAAACAGCTCGTCATGACACCCACCCACACTGCCGGTCACACGCTCAAATCCATCTTCTCCGCCAGCAGCCACGTCACCTTCAGCCACTCCAACGAACTTCACTGGACCGACCACCGCTGCGTCTACTTCACCTTCGAGAAACCCACCATGCACCACCACCCACAACAGATCCCCCGCCACAGCTGGAACAAGGTCACTGAAGACTAACTGATCTCCACCCTCGCACGAGCCCCGCCAACCAACACCGCCGACACCAACACAGCCGCCCGCAACCTCAGGCAATGGATCGACGACTGCGCCAACACTCTCGCCCCGATCAGGAAACCCTCAAACAACCACACCAATACAAAGGCCACCTGGTTCAGCGCTGACCTCCAGGCCTCCAAACGGGAGTGTCAAAAACTCAAGAACGCCATCTGCAGACACCACCAGCTTATTCGGACCTCCAAAAGATCTTCCTACAAGGAACACACCGACAACAACGCACACGACAGCAAAGAGCTCTTCAACATCGTGAAGGAACTCACCAACCCCAACCCCAGTTCCTGCTCCGACACCCCACCTTCTCAAGACCTCTGCAACTCCCTCTCCACCTTCTTTCACCGCAAGATCACAGACATCCACAACAGCTTCAATACCTCGACCCCCACGACAGCCGCTGTCACCACAAACTCAGACTCACCGGACCCCAACCAGACCAACCTTCTGCTCTCCTGGAACCGCGTCAACAATGATGATACCATCAAAATCATGAACACCATTCACTCCGGCTGACCATCCGAACCCTGCCCTCATCATGTCTTCAACAAAGCAAGCTCCATCATCGTCCCCCCAATTCCGAATGATCGTCAACAGCTCCTTCAACACCGCCACCTTCCCGGAAAGCTGGAAGCATGCCGAAATCAACGCCCTACTAAATAAACCCAAGGCGGACCGAGAGATCTCAAGAACTACCAGCCCATCTCCCTGCTCCCCTTCCTGGCGAAGGTCATCAAGAAGATCGTCAACAGGCAACTGACCCGCTTCCTTGAAGATAACCACACTCCGGACCATCCCAATCTGGTTTGTGCAGTAACCAATGCACCGAGACCACCCTCATCACCACCACCAATGCTAGACAGAGGCAAAACTGTGGCCTTCATCCTCCTAGACCTCTCGGCCGCCTTCAACGTCGTCTGCCACCACACCCTATGAGCACACCTCCACGACCCAGGGATCTGCTACAAAGCCTTGGACTGGATTACATCCTTCCTCACTGGCAGAACCCAGAGAGTCCACCTCCCCCCTTCTGATCTGAAGCCACTGAAACCATCTGCGGCGTACCCCAAGGATCCTCCCTCAGCCCGACCCTCTTCAACATCTACATGGCACCGCTCGCCAACATCGTCCGATCACACAACCTCAACCTCAACATCGTCTCATATGCCGATGACACCCAGCTGACCCTCTCACTCCCCAGGGATCCCGCCACAGCCAAAACTAACCTCCATGATGGATTTAAGGCTATCACCGACTGGATGGAGAACAGTCGCCTGAAACTGAACTCGGACAAGGCGGAGATCCTCATCCTCGGCTCCACCCCCTCCGCCTGGGACACCTCTTTGTGGCCGGCCACTCTAGGAACCACACCAACGCCCACCAACCACGCACGCAACCTGGGATTCATCCCAGACTCATCGCTCTCCATGACCCAGCAAGTCAACGCCGTCTCATCATCCTGCTTCAACACCCTCTTCATGCTTCGCAAGATCTTCAGGTGGATCCCCACCGAAACCAGAAGGACGGTCACCCAGGCCCTCATCAGCAGCAGGCTGGACTACGGCAACGCCCTCTATGCGGGAACCACGGCCAAACTACAGAAAAGACTGCAAAGTATACAGAACGTCTCTGCATGCCTCATCCCCAACATCCCACGCCGCAGCCACATCACAGAAAACATGAGAGGCTTGCACTGGCTCCCTGTCAACAAGAGGATCACCTTCAAGCTCCTCACCCACGCCCACAAAGCACTCCACAATACTGGACCAGCTTACCTCAACAAACAACTCACCTTCTACACCCGAACCGTCAGCTCTGCTCCGCCGACCTCGCCATCGCCACCGTTCCACGCATCCACAGGACAACAACTGGTGGCAGATCACCACCTACCTCGCCGCCAAGACCTGGAAAACCCTCCCCATCCACCTACGGGAGACCCAGGACCTGCTGACCTTCAGGAGATTTCTCACGACCTGGTTGTTCGAGCAGTTGCAACTCCCCCCCCCCCCCCTCAGTGCCTTGAAACCCTCATGGGTGAGTAGCCCGCTTTACAAATGTCTGATTGATTTATTGATTGATTGATTTGTTGGGACAGTTAGAATCCCCAGTTTGGTGTCCATTGGTTTTTAGGTATGGCACCAAGCCTTTCTGGGATCCCAATTTTCCCCTTTTACCTACCCTTGGGCTGGGAAAAGTCTTGGTTCCCACCGTCCTGTGCAGGTTTTTGGGAGCCTTAAGATGACTCTTTGTTTTTACCATGTTTATGATTATCCTCTTTCCCTCTTGGAGGCTTTTTGGCCTCTTTCTTGTGGTCCTCCCACCAGTGGAAGTTTTGGTCACCCTTTTTTTGACCCAGTGGTCTGCCTTCTTCCCCCTACTTTTGCGGGGAAATTGGACCTACGTCTACCAGGTACTGGTGCCTCTTTTCTTGAACACAATTACTCAACAGCTGCTCTTTCATCACAAGATTGTAAAACCCCTTATTAGCATGCACACTGTTATCTTTTAAACAGTCACGTAGAGTTTTCACTGAGAAGTCCACAAAATCAAATCACGGCTGACTCTGGGTTTTCCAAGTCTTCCTGAATTTAATTCTGTACTCTTCAGGAGTCAATCAAAATCCCTCAATCAGGGCAGCCTACATGAGATCATATGAGGTTGCATGAGCCTCATTCAGTGTAAGGAGTACATCCTTACACTTTCCTGAGAACAGTTCCCCAAGGAGAATTCCCCAGTACTCTTTCCTACGTTTTCTGGAAACACAGGCCCTCTCATCGGCTGTTAACCACTTGGTGATGTCATCACCTTCCTAATATTTGGGGACAATCCCTTTGGGGATTTTAGGGTCATACTTTTTTACTCTGTCCATATTTATTTATGATATTGCTGCCACCATTCATGGGTGCTAAACTCATTTCTGCTCTTTTCCTCTCTATAGCTAAGATCCTGTGTTCTAGGTCCAATCTCTTAGCTATGCTCTCTAAGAGGGCATCTCCTTCAGAGATTGTGTCTCTGGATCTTGAGGAACCTGAACCATCCTCACTAGGGGAAGTTATCCTAGGCACCAGGGGTACATGTACCGCTGTTTCAAGTCGAGAGAGTTTCTTTCTTCCTCTTCACTTGGGTCATCCTGATGCTGAGGTACAAGATCAGTGGCCTCATCAGTAGGATGGTCCTGGTCATACTCTGTCAGTAGCTCCAGGAGCCTTGCACTGTTAGTGTTTGAACCTGTTTTTATATTGTATCCCTTGCAGAAGGCCCTTACCTGCTTGTGAGAAAGCTTAAGGTAGGGGGCTCCACCACAATGTCCGCTGAGGTACTCATTATTTTACTAAAGTGGGGACCTTTTTGAGCTAGGGAAAAAAATCCTAACACAAGTTTTTGCAGCCCTTACTGAATACGTTTTTAAAGTTTTATTGTTAAGCTACAGGGACCTAACCAGGACCCTAACAGTTACTTTTAGGAGCTTAACCCCTTCTGTGCCTTGGACGAGATGATCTCGTCCAAGGCTACAGTTCCCCTGTGCCTTGGACGAGATCATCTCGTCCTAGGCACAGGGGAACTTGGGGGCGCGCTAGCGCACCCCCCGTACACCCCCCTCCCCCCCCAAGTCGGGGATGGAAGGGGAAGACCTTCCCCTTACACCCCCCCCCCACCCCCCCCCTGTGACGTCAGCGCGCGCGCGCTGATGTGTCACAGGGGCCTCCCTAGTCGCGCTGGAAGCTCTGCTTCCAGGGCGATTGAAAAAGAAATGCAAAAGCATTTCTTTTTCAATCACTGGGAGGCCCGGAGGGGCTTCAAAGGGAAGGAAAAGTATTTCCTTCCCTTTGAAGTCCCTCCGAGGGTTTCAAAAGCCGGATTGCTTGCAATCCGGCTTTTGAAACCCCACTAGACACCAGGGATTTTTTTTTTTTTTTTGAAAGTGACAAAAGGGAGCGACCCCTTGGGCAAGGGTCGCTCCCAGGGGGGGCATTTTTTTGAGAAGGCCTTTTCTGCCCCCAGGGGGGGCAGAAACCTCTAGGCACCAGGGACCCTTTTTTTTTTTTGTTTCATTTTTTTTTTTTTTGGTGGGGAGCGACCCCTTAGGCAAGGGTCGCTCCCCTTGGGGGAAAATTATATTTTGGCCATTTCTGCCCCCCTTGGGGGCAGATTGGCCTATTTTGATGAGGCCAATCTGCCCCCAAGGGGGGTAGAAACCACTAGACACCAGGGAGTTTTTTCTTTGCGTGAATTTCACGCAAAGGGAGCGACCCCTTAGGCAAGGGTCGCTCCCCTGGGGGGGGCAAATTGTATTTAGACCATTTCTGCCCCCCTGGGGGCAGATTGGCCAATTTTGATGAGGCCAATCTGCCCCCAAGGGGGGCAGAAACCACTAGGCACCGGGGATTTGTTTTTTGGCGCCAATGTCACGCAGGGGGAGCGACCCCGTAGGCAAGGGTCGTTCCCGGGGGGGGGGGGGGGGGTTGGGGGGGCAAATTTATTTTAGGCCATTTCTGCCCCCCCCCGGGGGACAGATTGGCCTAATATTAGGCCGAACTGCCCCCGGGGGGGCAGAACCCTCTAGGCGACAGGGCAATTTTTTTTTTTTTTTTTTTTTTTTTTGTTGTTTCTTTTTTTAGAGATGGGGAGCGACCCATCAGGCAAGGGTCGCTCCCCTGGGGGGGGGAAATTGTATTTAGACCATTTCTGCCCCCCTGGGGGCAGATTGGCCAATTTTAGGTCAATCTGCCCCCAAGGGGGCAGAAACCACTAGGCACCGGGGATTTGTTTTTTGGCGCCAATGTCACGCAGGGGGAGCGACCCCGTAGGCAATGGTCGCTCCCGGGGGGTGGGGGGGGTGGATTGGGGGTTGGGGGGGGAATTTATTTTAGGCCATTTCTGCCCCCCCGTGGGACAGATCGGCCTATTATTAGGCCGAACTGCCCCCAGGGGGGGCAGAACCCTCTAGGCGCCAGGGCAATTTTTTTTTGTGTTTTTTTTTTTTGTTGTTTCTTTTTTTAGAGATGGGGAGCGACCCATCAGGCAAGGGTCGCTCCCCTGGGGGGGGGCAAATTGTATTTAGACCATTTCTGCCCCCCTGGGGGCAGATTGGCCAATTTTAGGTCAATCTGCCCCCAAGGGGGCAGAAACCACTAGGCACCGGGGATTTGTTTTTTGGCGCCAATGTCACGCAGGGGGAGCGACCCCGTAGGCAAGGGTAGCTCCCGGGGTGGGGGTTGGGGGGGCAAATTTATTTTAGGCCATTTCTGCCCCCCCTGGGGGCAGATCGGCCTATTATTAGGGCGATCTACCCCCGGGGGGGGGCAGAAACCTCTAGGCGCCAGGGCAAATTTTGTTTTGTGTTTTTTTTTTTTTTTTTTTTTGTTTTTTTAGAGATGGGGAGTGACCCATCAGGCAAGGGTCGCTCCCCAGGAGGGCAAATTGTATTTAGACCATTTCTGCCCCCCTGGGGACAGATTGGCAGAGTTTAGGTCAATCTGCCCCCAAGGGGGCAGAAACCACTAGGCACCGGGGATTTGTTATTTGGTGCCAATGTCACGCAGGGGGAGCGACCCCGTAGGCAAGGGTCGCTCCCGGGGAGGGTGGGGGTTGGGGGGGCAAATTTATTTTAGGGCATTTCTGCCCCCCCCCCTGGGGCCGGCTGAGCTACAGGCCAAACACCACAGGTAGGCACCTTGCAAAAAACACCTCTGTTTTCTGTGAAAAAATATGTTGTGTCCACGTTGTGTTTTGGGCCATTTCCTTTTGTGGGCGCTAGGCCTACCCACAGAAGTGAGGTACCATTTTTATCGAGAGACTTAGGGGAACGCTGGGTGGAAGGAAATATGTGGCTCCTCTCAGATTCCACAACTTTCAGTCACCGAAATGAGAGGAAAAAGTGTTTTTTGGGCCAAATTTTGATGTTTGCAAAGGATTCTGGGTAACATAACCTGGTCAGAGCCCCGCAAGTCACCCCATCTTGGATTCCCCTGGGTTTCTAGTTTTCAAAAATGCACTGGTTTGCTAAGTTTCCTCAGGTGTCGGCTGTACTACAGGCCAAAATCCACAGGTAGGCACTGCTTTTTATAAAAAAATGTGATGTGTCCACGTTGTGTTTTGGGCCCTTTCCTTTCGTGGGCGCTAGTCCTACCCACACAAGTGAGGTATCATTTTTATCGGGAGACTTGGGGGAACGCTGGGTGGAAGGAAATTTGTAGCTCCTCTCAGATTCCAGAACTTTCTGCCACAGAAATGTGAGGGACATGTGTTTTGTTAGCCAAATTTTGAGATTTGCAAAGGATTCTGGGTAACAGAACCTGGTCCGAGCCCCGCAAGTCACCCCTCGTTGGATTCCCCTAGGTCTCTAGTTTTCAGAAATGCACAGGTTTGGTAGGTTTCCCTAGGTGCCGGCTGAGCTAGAGGCCAAAATCTACAGGTAGGCACTTCGCAAAAAACACCTCTGTTTTTTTCCAAAATTTAGGATGTGTCCACGTTGCGCTTTGGGGTGTTTCCTGTCGCCGGCGCTAGGCCTACCCACGCAAGTGAGGTATCATTTTTATCGGGAGACTTGGGGGAACGCTGGGTGGAAGGAAATTTGTAGCTCCTCTCAGATTCCAGAACTTTCTGCCACAGAAATGTGAGGGACATGTGTTTTTTTAGCCAAATTTTGAGGTTTGCAAAGGATTCTGGGTAACAGAACCTGGTCAGAGCCCCGCAAGTCACCCCTCCTTGGATTCCCCTAGGTCTCTAGTTTTCAGAAATGCACAGGTTTGGTAGGTTTCCCTAGGTGCCGGCTGAGCTAGAGGCCAAAATCTACAGGTAGGCACTTCGCAAAAAACACCTCTGTTTTTTTCCAAAATTTAGGATGTGTCCACGTTGCGCTTTGGGGTGTTTCCTGTCGCCGGCGCTAGGCCTACCCACGCAAGTGAGGTATCATTTTTATCGGGAGACTTGGGGGAACGCTGGGTGGAAGGAAATTTGTAGCTCCTCTCAGATTCCAGAACTTTCTGCCACAGAAATGTGAGGGACATGTGTTTTTTTAGCCAAATTTTGAGGTTTGCAAAGGATTCTGGGTAACAGAACCTGGTCAGAGCCCCGCAAGTCACCCCTCGTTGGATTCCCCTAGGTCTCTAGTTTTCAGAAATGCACAGGTTTGGTAGGTTTCCCTAGGTGCCGGCTGAGCTAGAGGCCAAAATCTACAGGTAGGCACTTCGCAAAAAACACCTCTGTTTTTTTCCAAAATTTAGGATGTGTCCACGTTGCGCTTTGGGGTGTTTCCTGTCGCCGGCGCTAGGCCTACCCACGCAAGTGAGGTATCATTTTTATCGGGAGACTTGGGGGAACGCTGGGTGGAAGGAAATTTGTAGCTCCTCTCAGATTCCAGAACTTTCTGCCACAGAAATGTGAGGGACATGTGTTTTTTTAGCCAAATTTTGAGGTTTGCAAAGGATTCTGGGTAACAGAACCTGGTCAGAGCCCCGCAAGTTACCCCTCCTTGGATTCCCCTAGGTCTCTAGTTTTCAGAAATGCACAGGTTTGGTAGGTGTCCCTAGGTGCCGGCTGAGCTACAGGCCAAAATCTACAGGTAGGCACTTCGCAAAAAAAACACCTCTGTTTTTTTCCAAAATTTAGGATGTGTCCACGTTGCGCTTTGGGGTGTTTCCTGTCGCCGGCGCTAGGCCTACCCACGCAAGTGAGGTATCATTTTTATCGGGAGACTTGGGGGAACGCTGGGTGGAAGGAAATTTGTAGCTCCTCTCAGATTCCAGAACTTTCTGCCACAGAAATGTGAGGGACATGTGTTTTGTTAGCCAAATTTTGAGGTTTGCAAAGGATTCTGGGTAACAGAACCTGGTCCGAGCCCCGCAAGTCACCCCTCGTTAGATTCCCCTAGGTCTCTAGTTTTCAGAAATGCACAGGTTTGGTAGGTTTCCCCAGGTGCCGGCTGAGCTAGAGGCCAAAATCTACAGGTAGGCACTTCGCAAAAAACACCTCTGTTTTTTTCCAAAATTTAGGATGTGTCCACGTTGCGCTTTGGGGTGTTTCCTGTCGCCGGCGCTAGGCCTACCCACGCAAGTGGGGTATCATTTTTATCGGGAGACTTGGGGGAACGCTGGGTGGAAGGAAATTTGTAGCTCCTCTCAGATTCCAGAACTTTCTGCCACAGAAATGTGAGGGACATGTGTTTTTTTAGCCAAATTTTGAGGTTTGCAAAGGATTCTGGGTAACAGAACCTGGTCCGAGCCCCGCAAGTCACCCCTCCTTGGATTCCCCTAGGTCTCTAGTTTTCAGAAATGCACAGGTTTGGTAGGTTTCCCTAGGTGCCGGCTGAGCTAGAGGCCAAAATCTACAGGTAGGCACTTCGCAAAAAACACCTCTGTTTTTTTCCAAAATTTAGGATGTGTCCACGTTGCGCTTTGGGGTGTTTCCTGTCGCCGGCGCTAGGCCTACCCACGCAAGTGAGGTATCATTTTTATCGGGAGACTTGGGGGAACGCTGGGTGGAAGGAAATTTGTAGCTCCTCTCAGATTCCAGAACTTTCTGCCACAGAAATGTGAGGGACATGTGTTTTGTTAGCCAAATTTTGAGGTTTGCAAAGGATTCTGGGTAACAGAACCTGGTCCGAGCCCCGCAAGTCACCCCTCGTTGGATTCCCCTAGGTCTCTAGTTTTCAGAAATGCACAGGTTTGGTAGGTTTCCCTAGGTGCCGGCTGAGCTAGAGGCCAAAATCTACAGGTAGGCACTTTGCAAAAAACACCTCTGTTTTTTTCCAAAATTTAGGATGTGTCCACGTTGCGCTTTGGGGTGTTTCCTGTCGCCGGCGCTAGGCCTACCCACGCAAGTGAGGTATCATTTTTATCGGGAGACTTGGGGGAACGCTGGGTGGAAGGAAATTTGTAGCTCCTCTCAGATTCCAGAACTTTCTGCCACAGAAATGTGAGGGACATGTGTTTTTTTAGCCAAATTTTGAGGTTTGCAAAGGATTCTGGGTAACAGAACCTGGTCAGAGCCCCGCAAGTCACCCCTCCTTGGATTCCCCTAGGTCTCTAGTTTTCAGAAATGCACAGGTTTGGTAGGTGTCCCTAGGTGCCGGCTGAGCTACAGGCCAAAATCTACAGGTAGGCACTTCGCAAAAAAAACACCTCTGTTTTTTTCCAAAATTTAGGATGTGTCCACGTTGCGCTTTGGGGTGTTTCCTGTCGCCGGCGCTAGGCCTACCCACGCAAGTGAGGTATCATTTTTATCGGGAGACTTGGGGGAACGCTGGGTGGAAGGAAATTTGTAGCTCCTCTCAGATTCCAGAACTTTCTGCCACAGAAATGTGAGGGACATGTGTTTTGTTAGCCAAATTTTGAGGTTTGCAAAGGATTCTGGGTAACAGAACCTGGTCCGAGCCCCGCAAGTCACCCCTCGTTAGATTCCCCTAGGTCTCTAGTTTTCAGAAATGCACAGGTTTGGTAGGTTTCCCTAGGTGCCGGCTGAGCTAGAGGCCAAAATCTACAGGTAGGCACTTCGCAAAAAACACCTCTGTTTTTTTCCAAAATTTAGGATGTGTCCACGTTGCGCTTTGGGGTGTTTCCTGTCGCCGGCGCTAGGCCTACCCACGCAAGTGGGGTATCATTTTTATCGGGAGACTTGGGGGAACGCTGGGTGGAAGGAAATTTGTAGCTCCTCTCAGATTCCAGAACTTTCTGCCACAGAAATGTGAGGGACATGTGTTTTTTTAGCCAAATTTTGAGGTTTGCAAAGGATTCTGGGTAACAGAACCTGGTCCGAGCCCCGCAAGTCACCCCTCCTTGGATTCCCCTAGGTCTCTAGTTTTCAGAAATGCACAGGTTTGGTAGGTTTCCCTAGGTGCCGGCTGAGCTAGAGGCCAAAATCTACAGGTAGGCACTTCGCAAAAAACACCTCTGTTTTTTTCCAAAATTTAGGATGTGTCCACGTTGCGCTTTGGGGTGTTTCCTGTCGCCGGCGCTAGGCCTACCCACGCAAGTGAGGTATCATTTTTATCGGGAGACTTGGGGGAACGCTGGGTGGAAGGAAATTTGTAGCTCCTCTCAGATTCCAGAACTTTCTGCCACAGAAATGTGAGGGACATGTGTTTTTTTAGCCAAATTTTGAGGTTTGCAAAGGATTCTGGGTAACAGAACCTGGTCCGAGCCCCGCAAGTCACCCCTCCTTGGATTCCCCTAGGTCTCTAGTTTTCAGAAATGCACAGGTTTGGTAGGTTTCCCTAGGTGCCGGCTGAGCTAGAGGCCAAAATCTACAGGTAGGCACTTTGCAAAAAACACCTCTGTTTTTTTCCAAAATTTAGGATGTGTCCACGTTGCGCTTTGGGGTGTTTCCTGTCGCCGGCGCTAGGCCTACCCACGCAAGTGAGGTATCATTTTTATCGGGAGACTTGGGGGAACGCTGGGTGGAAGGAAATTTGTAGCTCCTCTCAGATTCCAGAACTTTCTGCCACAGAAATGTGAGGGACATGTGTTTTTTTAGCCAAATTTTGAGGTTTGCAAAGGATTCTGGGTAACAGAACCTGGTCAGAGCCCCGCAAGTCACCCCTCCTTGGATTCCCCTAGGTCTCTAGTTTTCAGAAATGCACAGGTTTGGTAGGTGTCCCTAGGTGCCGGCTGAGCTACAGGCCAAAATCTACAGGTAGGCACTTCGCAAAAAAAACACCTCTGTTTTTTTCCAAAATTTAGGATGTGTCCACGTTGCGCTTTGGGGTGTTTCCTGTCGCCGGCGCTAGGCCTACCCACGCAAGTGAGGTATCATTTTTATCGGGAGACTTGGGGGAACGCTGGGTGGAAGGAAATTTGTAGCTCCTCTCAGATTCCAGAACTTTCTGCCACAGAAATGTGAGGGACATGTGTTTTGTTAGCCAAATTTTGAGGTTTGCAAAGGATTCTGGGTAACAGAACCTGGTCCGAGCCCCGCAAGTCACCCCTCGTTAGATTCCCCTAGGTCTCTAGTTTTCAGAAATGCACAGGTTTGGTAGGTTTCCCTAGGTGCCGGCTGAGCTAGAGGCCAAAATCTACAGGTAGGCACTTCGCAAAAAACACCTCTGTTTTTTTCCAAAATTTAGGATGTGTCCACGTTGCGCTTTGGGGTGTTTCCTGTCGCCGGCGCTAGGCCTACCCACGCAAGTGGGGTATCATTTTTATCGGGAGACTTGGGGGAACGCTGGGTGGAAGGAAATTTGTAGCTCCTCTCAGATTCCAGAACTTTCTGCCACAGAAATGTGAGGGACATGTGTTTTTTTAGCCAAATTTTGAGGTTTGCAAAGGATTCTGGGTAACAGAACCTGGTCCGAGCCCCGCAAGTCACCCCTCCTTGGATTCCCCTAGGTCTCTAGTTTTCAGAAATGCACAGGTTTGGTAGGTTTCCCTAGGTGCCGGCTGAGCTAGAGGCCAAAATCTACAGGTAGGCACTTCGCAAAAAACACCTCTGTTTTTTTCCAAAATTTAGGATGTGTCCACGTTGCGCTTTGGGGTGTTTCCTGTCGCCGGCGCTAGGCCTACCCACGCAAGTGAGGTATCATTTTTATCGGGAGACTTGGGGGAACGCTGGGTGGAAGGAAATTTGTAGCTCCTCTCAGATTCCAGAACTTTCTGCCACAGAAATGTGAGGGACATGTGTTTTTTTAGCCAAATTTTGAGGTTTGCAAAGGATTCTGGGTAACAGAACCTGGTCAGAGCCCCGCAAGTCACCCCTCCTTGGATTCCCCTAGGTCTCTAGTTTTCAGAAATGCACAGGTTTGGTAGGTTTCCCTAGGTGCCGGCTGAGCTAGAGGCCAAAATCTACAGGTAGGCACTTCGCAAAAAACACCTCTGTTTTTTTCCAAAATTTAGGATGTGTCCACGTTGCGCTTTGGGGTGTTTCCTGTCGCCGGCGCTAGGCCTACCCCCGCAAGTGAGGTATAATTTTTATCGGGAGACTTGGGGGAACGCTGGGTGGAAGGAAATTTGTAGCTCCTCTCAGATTCCAGAACTTTCTGCAACAGAAATGTGAGGGACATGTGTTTTTTTAGCTAAATTTTTAGGTTTGCAAAGGATTCTGGGTAACAGAACCTGGTCCGAGCCCCGCAAGTCACCCCTCCTTGGATTCCCCTAGGTCTCTAGTTTTCAGAAATGCACAGGTTTGGTAGGTTTCCCTAGGTGCCGGCTGAGCTACAGGCCAAAATCTACAGGTAGGCACTTCGCAAAAAACACCTCTGTTTTTTTCCAAAATTTAGGATGTGTCCACGTTGCGCTTTGGGGTGTTTCCTATCGCCGGCGCTAGGCCTACCCACGCAAGTGAGGTATCATTTTTATCGGGAGACTTGGGGGAACGCTGGGTGGAAGGAAATTTGTAGCTCCTCTCAGATTCCAGAACTTTCTGCCACAGAAATGTGAGGGACATGTGTTTTTTTAGCCATATTTTGAGGTTTGCAAAGGATTCTGGGTAACAGAACCTGGTCCGAGCCCCGCAAGTCACCCCTCCTTGGATTCCCCTAGGTCTCTAGTTTTCAGAAATGCACAGGTTTGGTAGGTTTCCCTAGGTGCCGGCTGAGCTAGAGGCCAAAATCTACAGGTAGGCACTTCGCAAAAAACACCTCTGTTTTTTTCCAAAATTTAGGATGTGTCCACGTTGCGCTTTGGGGTGTTTCCTGTCGCCGGCGCTAGGCCTACCCACGCAAGTGAGGTATCATTTTTATCGGGAGACTTGGGGGAACGCTGGGTGGAAGGAAATTTGTAGCTCCTCTCAGATTCCAGAACTTTCTGCCACAGAAATGTGAGGGACATGTGTTTTTTTAGCCAAATTTTGAGGTTTGCAAAGGATTCTGGGTAACAGAACCTGGTCAGAGCCCCGCAAGTCACCCCTCCTTGGATTCCCCTAGGTCTCTAGTTTTCAGAAATGCACAGGTTTGGTAGGTTTCCCTAGGTGCCGGCTGAGCTAGAGGCCAAAATCTACAGGTAGGCACTTCGCAAAAAACACCTCTGTTTTTTTCCAAAATTTAGGATGTGTCCACGTTGCGCTTTGGGGTGTTTCCTGTCGCCGGCGCTAGGCCTACCCACGCAAGTGAGGTATAATTTTTATCGGGAGACTTGGGGGAACGCTGGGTGGAAGGAAATTTGTAGCTCCTCTCAGATTCCAGAACTTTCTGCAACAGAAATGTGAGGGACATGTGTTTTTTTAGCTAAATTTTGAGGTTTGCAAAGGATTCTGGGTAACAGAACCTGGTCCGAGCCCCGCAAGTCACCCCTCCTTGGATTCCCCTAGGTCTCTAGTTTTCAGAAATGCACAGGTTTGGTAGGTTTCCCTAGGTGCCGGCTGAGCTACAGGCCAAAATCTACAGGTAGGCACTTCGCAAAAAACACCTCTGTTTTTTTCCAAAATTTAGGATGTGTCCACGTTGCGCTTTGGGGTGTTTCCTATCGCCGGCGCTAGGCCTACCCACGCAAGTGAGGTATCATTTTTATCGGGAGACTTGGGGGAACGCTGGGTGGAAGGAAATTTGTAGCTCCTCTCAGATTCCAGAACTTTCTGCCACAGAAATGTGAGGGACATGTGTTTTTTTAGCCATATTTTGAGGTTTGCAAAGGATTCTGGGTAACAGAACCTGGTCCGAGCCCCGCAAGTCACCCCTCCTTGGATTCCCCTAGGTCTCTAGTTTTCAGAAATGCACAGGTTTGGTAGGTTTCCCTAGGTGCCGGCTGAGCTAGAGGCCAAAATCTAC
The DNA here is from genome assembly GCF_031143425.1 of Pleurodeles waltl. Taxonomy (NCBI): domain Eukaryota; kingdom Metazoa; phylum Chordata; class Amphibia; order Caudata; family Salamandridae; genus Pleurodeles; species Pleurodeles waltl. The sequence continues at coordinate 561,814,634 of NC_090445.1, read as the reverse complement.
AGGTAGGCACTTCGCAAAAAACACCTCTGTTTTTTTCCAAAATTTAGGATGTGTCCACGTTGCGCTTTGGGGTGTTTCCTGTCGCCGGCGCTAGGCCTACCCACGCAAGTGAGGTATCATTTTTATTGGGAGACTTCGGGGAACGCTGGGTGGAAGGAAATTTGTAGCTCCTCTCAGATTCCAGAACTTTCTGCAACAATAATGTGAGGGACATGTGTTTTTTTAGCTAAATTTTGAGGTTTGCAAAGGATTCTGGGTAACAGAACCTGGTCCGAGCCCCGCAAGTCACCCCTCCTTGGATTCCCCTAGGTCTCTAGTTTTCAGAAATGCACAGGTTTGGTAGGTTTACCTAGGTGCCGGCTGAGCTACAGGCCAAAATCTACAGGTAGGCACTTCGCAAAAAACACCTCTGTTTTTTTCCAAAATTTAGGATGTGTCCACGTTGCGCTTTGGGGTGTTTCCTATCGCCGGCGCTAGGCCTACCCATGCAAGTGAGGTACCATTTTTATCGGGAGACTTGGGGGAACGCTGGGTGGAAGGAAATTTGTAGCTCCTCTCAGATTCCAGAACTTTCTGCCACAGAAATGTGAGGGACATGTGTTTTTTTAGCCATATTTTGAGGTTTGCAAAGGATTCTGGGTAACAGAACCTGGTCCGTTTCCCGCAAGTCACCCCTCCTTGGATTCCCCTAGGTCTCTAGTTTTCAGAAATGCACAGGTTTGGTAGGTTTCCCTAGGTGCCGGCTGAGCTAGAGGCCAAAATCTACAGGTAGGCACTTCGCAAAAAACACCTCTGTTTTTTTCCAAAATTTAGGATGTGTCCACGTTGCGCTTTGGGGTGTTTCCTGTCGCCGGCGCTAGGCCTACCCACGCAAGTGAGGTATCATTTTTATTGGGAGACTTCGGGGAACGCTGGGTGGAAGGAAATTTGTAGCTCCTCTCAGATTCCAGAACTTTCTGCAACAATAATGTGAGGGACATGTGTTTTTTTAGCTAAATTTTGAGGTTTGCAAAGGATTCTGGGTAACAGAACCTGGTCCGAGCCCCGCAAGTCACCCCTCCTTGGATTCCCCTAGGTCTCTAGTTTTCAGAAATGCACAGGTTTGGTAGGTTTACCTAGGTGCCGGCTGAGCTACAGGCCAAAATCTACAGGTAGGCACTTCGCAAAAAACACCTCTGTTTTTTTCCAAAATTTAGGATGTGTCCACGTTGCGCTTTGGGGTGTTTCCTATCGCCGGCGCTAGGCCTACCCATGCAAGTGAGGTACCATTTTTATCGGGAGACTTGGGGGAACGCTGGGTGGAAGGAAATTTGTAGCTCCTCTCAGATTCCAGAACTTTCTGCCACAGAAATGTGAGGGACATGTGTTTTTTTAGCCATATTTTGAGGTTTGCAAAGGATTCTGGGTAACAGAACCTGGTCCGTTTCCCGCAAGTCACCCCTCCTTGGATTCCCCTAGGTCTCTAGTTTTCAGAAATGCACAGGTTTGGTAGGTTTCCCTAGGTGCCGGCTGAGCTAGAGGCCAAAATCTACAGGTAGGCACTTCGCAAAAAACACCTCTGTTTTTTTCCAAAATTTAGGATGTGTCCACGTTGCGCTTTGGGGTGTTTCCTGTCGCCGGCGCTAGGCCTACCCACGCAAGTGGGGTATCATTTTTATCGGGAGACTTGGGGGAACGCTGGGTGGAAGGAAATTTGTAGCTCCTCTCAGATTCCAGAACTTTCTGCCACAGAAATGTGAGGGACATGTGTTTTTTTAGCCATATTTTGAGGTTTGCAAAGGATTCTGGGTAACAGAACCTGGTCCGAGCCCCGCAAGTCACCCCTCCTTGGATTCCCCTAGGTCTCTAGTTTTCAGAAATGCACAGGTTTGGTAGGTTACCCTAGGTGCCGGCTGAGCTAGAGGCCAAAATCTACAGGTAGGCACTTCGCAAAAAACACCTCTGTTTTTTTCCAAAATTTAGGATGTGTCCACGTTGCGCTTTGGGGTGTTTCCTGTCGCCGGCGCTAGGCCTACCCACGCAAGTGAGGTATCATTTTTATCGGGAGACTTGGGGGAACGCTGGGTGGAAGAAAATTTGTAGCTCCTCTCAGATTCCAGAACTTTCTGCCACAGAAATGTGAGGGACATGTGTTTTTTTAGCCAAATTTTGAGGTTTGCAAAGGATTCTGGGTAACAGAACCTGGTCCGAGCCCCGCAAGTCACCCCTCCTTGGATTCCCCTAGGTCTCTAGTTTTCAGAAATGCACAGGTTTGGTAGGTTTCCCTAGGTGCCGGCTGAGCTAGAGGCCAAAATCTACAGGTAGGCACTTCGCAAAAAACACCTCTGTTTTTTTCCAAAATTTAGGATGTGTCCACGTTGCGCTTTGGGGTGTTTCCTGTCGCCGGCGCTAGGCCTACCCACGCAAGTGAGGTATCATTTTTATCGGGAGACTTGGGGGAACGCTGGGTGGAAGGAAATTTGTAGCTCCTCTCAGATTCCAGAACTTTCTGCCACAGAAATGTGAGGGACATGTGTTTTGTTAGCCAAATTTTGAGGTTTGCAAAGGATTCTGGGTAACAGAACCTGGTCAGAGCCCCGCAAGTCACCCCTCCTTGGATTCCCCTAGGTCTCTAGTTTTCAGAAATGCACAGGTTTGGTAGGTTTCCCTAGGTGCCGGCTGAGCTAGAGGCCAAAATCTACAGGTAGGCACTTCGCAAAAAACACCTCTGTTTTTTTCCAAAATTTAGGATGTGTCCACGTTGCGCTTTGGGGTGTTTCCTGTCGCCGGCGCTAGGCCTACCCACGCAAGTGAGGTATCATTTTTATCGGGAGACTTGGGGGAACGCTGGGTGGAAGGAAATTTGTAGCTCCTCTCAGATTCCAGAACTTTCTGCAACAGAAATATGAGGGACATGTGTTTTTTTAGCTAACTTTTGAGGTTTGCAAAGGATTCTGGGTAACAGAACCTGGTCCGAGCCCCGCAAGTCACCCCTCCTTGGATTCCCCTAGGTCTCTAGTTTTCAGAAATGCACAGGTTTGGTAGGTTTCCCTAGGTGCCGCCTGAGCTACAGGCCAAAATCTACAGGTAGGCACTTCGCAAAAAACACCTCTGTTTTTTTCCAAAATTTAGGATGTGTCCACGTTGCGCTTTGGGGTGTTTCCTATCGCCGGCGCTAGGCCTACCCACGCAAGTGAGGTATCATTTTTATCGGGAGACTTGGGGGAACGCTGGGTGGAAGGAAATTTGTAGCTCCTCTCAGATTCCAGAACTTTCTGCCACAGAAATGTGAGGGACATGTGTTTTGTTAGCCAAATTTTGAGGTTTGCAAAGGATTCTGGGTAACAGAACCTGGTCAGAGCCCCGCAAGTCACCCCTCCTTGGATTCCCCTAGGTCTCTAGTTTTCAGAAATGCACAGGTTTGGTAGGTTTCCCTAGGTGCCGGCTGAGCTAGAGGCCAAAATCTACAGGTAGGCACTTCGCAAAAAACACCTCTGTTTTTTTCCAAAATTTAGGATGTGTCCACGTTGCGCTTTGGGGTGTTTCCTGTCGCCGGCGCTAGGCCTACCCACGCAAGTGAGGTATCATTTTTATCGGGAGACTTGGGGGAACGCTGGGTGGAAGGAAATTTGTAGCTCCTCTCAGATTCCAGAACTTTCTGCAACAGAAATATGAGGGACATGTGTTTTTTTAGCTAACTTTTGAGGTTTGCAAAGGATTCTGGGTAACAGAACCTGGTCCGAGCCCCGCAAGTCACCCATCCTTGGATTCCCCTAGGTCTCTAGTTTTCAGAAATGCACAGGTTTGGTAGGTTTCCCTAGGTGCCGGCTGAGCTAGAGGCCAAAATCTACAGGTAGGCACTTCGCAAAAAACACCTCTGTTTTTTTCCAAAATTTAGGATGTGTCCACGTTGCGCTTTGGGGTGTTTCCTGTCGCCGGCGCTAGGCCTACCCACGCAAGTGGGGTATCATTTTTATCGGGAGACTTGGGGGAACGCTGGGTGGAAGGAAATTTGTAGCTCCTCTCAGATTCCAGAACTTTCTGCCACAGAAATGTGAGGGACATGTGTTTTTTTAGCCAAATTTTGAGGTTTGCAAAGGATTCTGGGTAACAGAACCTGGTCCGAGCCCCGCAAGTCACCCCTCCTTGGATTCCCCTAGGTCTCTAGTTTTCAGAAATGCACAGGTTTGGTAGGTTTCCCTAGGTGCCGGCTGAGCTAGAGGCCAAAATCTACAGGTAGGCACTTCGCAAAAAACACCTCTGTTTTTTTCCAAAATTTAGGATGTGTCCACGTTGCGCTTTGGGGTGTTTCCTGTCGCCGGCGCTAGGCCTACCCACGCAAGTGGGGTATCATTTTTATCGGGAGACTTGGGGGAACGCTGGGTGGAAGGAAATTTGTAGCTCCTCTCAGATTCCAGAACTTTCTGCCACAGAAATGTGAGGGACATGTGTTTTTTTAGCCAAATTTTGAGGTTTGCAAAGGATTCTGGGTAACAGAACCTGGTCCGAGCCCCGCAAGTCACCCCTCCTTGGATTCCCCTAGGTCTCTAGTTTTCAGAAATGCACAGGTTTGGTAGGTTTCCCTAGGTGCCGGCTGAGCTAGAGGCCAAAATCTACAGGTAGGCACTTCGCAAAAAACACCTCTGTTTTTTTCCAAAATTTAGGATGTGTCCACGTTGCGCTTTGGGGTGTTTCCTGTCGCCGGCGCTAGGCCTACCCACGCAAGTGGGGTATCATTTTTATCGGGAGACTTGGGGGAACGCTGGGTGGAAGGAAATTTGTAGCTCCTCTCAGATTCCAGAACTTTCTGCCACAGAAATGTGAGGGACATGTGTTTTTTTAGCCAAATTTTGAGGTTTGCAAAGGATTCTGGGTAACAGAACCTGGTCCGAGCCCCGCAAGTCACCCCTCCTTGGATTCCCCTAGGTCTCTAGTTTTCAGAAATGCACAGGTTTGGTAGGTTTCCCTAGGTGCCGGCTGAGCTAGAGGCCAAAATCTACAGGTAGGCACTTCGCAAAAAACACCTCTGTTTTTTCCAAAATTTAGGATGTGTCCACATTGCGCTTTGGGGTGTTTCCTGTCGCCGGCGCTAGGCCTACCCACGCAAGTGAGGTATCATTTTTATCGGGAGACTTGGGGGAACGCAGGGTGGAAGGAAATTTGTAGCTCCTCTCAGATTCCAGAACTTTCTGCCACAGAAATGTGAGGGACATGTGTTTTTTTAGCCAAATTTTGAGGTTTGCAAAGGATTCTGGGTAACAGAACCTGGTCCGAGCCCCGCAAGTCACCCCTCCTTGGATTCCCCTAGGTCTCTAGTTTTCAGAAATGCACAGGTTTGGTAGGTTTCCCTAGGTGCCGGCTGAGCTAGAGGCCAAAATCTACAGGTAGGCACTTCGCAAAAAACACCTCTGTTTTTTTCCAAAATTTAGGATGTGTCCACGTTGCGCTTTGGGGTGTTTCCTGTCGCCGGCGCTAGGCCTACCCACGCAAGTGGGGTATCATTTTTATCGGGAGACTTGGGGGAACGCTGGGTGGAAGGAAATTTGTAGCTCCTCTCAGATTCCAGAACTTTCTGCCACAGAAATGTGAGGGACATGTGTTTTTTTAGCCAAATTTTGAGGTTTGCAAAGGATTCTGGGTAACAGAACCTGGTCCGAGCCCCGCAAGTCACCCCTCCTTGGATTCCCCTAGGTCTCTAGTTTTCAGAAATGCACAGGTTTGGTAGGTTTCCCTAGGTGCCGGCTGAGCTAGAGGCCAAAATCTACAGGTAGGCACTTCGCAAAAAACACCTCTGTTTTTTCCAAAATTTAGGATGTGTCCACATTGCGCTTTGGGGTGTTTCCTGTCGCCGGCGCTAGGCCTACCCACGCAAGTGAGGTATCATTTTTATCGGGAGACTTGGGGGAACGCAGGGTGGAAGGAAATTTGTAGCTCCTCTCAGATTCCAGAACTTTCTGCCACAGAAATGTGAGGGACATGTGTTTTTTTAGCCAAATTTTGAGGTTTGCAAAGGATTCTGGGTAACAGAACCTGGTCCGAGCCCCGCAAGTCACCCCTCCTTGGATTCCCCTAGGTCTCTAGTTTTCAGAAATGCACAGGTTTGGTAGGTTTCCCTAGGTGCCGGCTGAGCTAGAGGCCAAAATCTTCAGGTAGGCACTTCGCAAAAAACACCTCTGTTTTTTTCCAAAATTTAGGATGTGTCCACGTTGCGCTTTGGGGTATTTCCTGTCGCCGGCGCTAGGCCTACCCACGCAAGTGAGGTATCATTTTTATCGGGAGACTTGGGGGAACGCTGGGTGGAAGGAAATTTGTAGCTCCTCTCAGATTCCAGAACTTTCTGCCACAGAAATGTGAGGGACATGTGTTTTTTTAGCCACATTTTGAGGTTTGCAAAGGATTCTGGGTAACAGAACCTGGTCAGAGCCCCGCAAGTCACCCCTCCTTGGATTCCCCTAGGTCTCTAGTTTTCAGAAATGCACAGGTTTGGTAGGTTTCCATAGGTGCCGGCTGAGCTAGAGGCCAAAATCTACAGGTAGGCACTTCGCAAAAAACACCTCTGTTTTCTCCCAAAATTTTGGATGTGTCCACGTTGCGCTTTGGGGCGTTTCCTGTCGCGGGCGCTAGGCCTACCCACGCAAGTGAGGTATCATTTTTATCGGGAGACTTGGGGGAACATAGATTAGCAAAACAAGTGCTATTGCCCCTTGTCTTTCTCTACATTTTTTCCTTCCAAATATAGGAGAGTGTGTAAAAAAGACATCTATTTGAGAAATTCCCTATAATTCACATGCTTGTATGGTCACCCCAGAATTCAGAGATGTGCAAATAACCACTGCTCCTCAGCACCTTATCTTGTGCCCTTTTTGGAAATGCAAAGGTTTTCTTGATAGCAATTTTTTACTCTTTATATTTCAGCAAATGAATTGCTGTATACCCGGTATAGAATGAAAACGCACTGCAGGGTGCAGCTCATTTATTGGCTCTGGGTTCCTCGGGTTCTTGATGAACCTACAAGCCCTATATATCCCCGCAACCAGAGGAGTCCAGCAGACGTAACGGTATATTGCTTTCCATAATCTGACATTTTGCAGGGAAAAGTTACAGAGTAAAACGTAGAGAAAAATTGATGTTTTTTTCACCTCAATTTCAATATTTTTCTTTTTCAGCTGTTATTTTCTGTAGGAAACCCTTGTAGGATCTACACAAATGACCCCTTGCTGAATTCAGAATTTTGTCTACTTTTCAGAAATGGTTAGGTTTCTGGGATCCAGCATTGGTTTCATGCCCATTCCTGTCACTGACTGGAAGGAGGCTGAAAGCACAAAAAATTGCAAAAATGGGGTATGCCCCAGTAAAATGCCAAAATTGTGTGCAGACACTTTTTCCATTTTTTTAAAAAAAAACGAAATTTTCACTGTATTTTGGCCAATTTCTTGGCCTCCTTCAAGGGAACCCACAAAGTCTGGGTACCTCTAGAATCCCTAGGATGTTGGAAAAAAGGACGCAAATTTGGCTTGGTTAGCTTATGTGGACAAAAAGTTATGAGGGCCTAAGCGCGAACTGCCCCAAATAGGCAAAAAAAGGCCTGGCACAGGAGGGGGAAAAGGCCTGGCAGCGAAGGGGTTAATAAAATACCCAATTAAAAAATGCAATTTAACTAAAGGCAATTTTTGGATTTACTTGTTTAGTCACCTATTGACCAAGTGGTATCAGCAAATGCAAAGTTGCAGACCCCACCGCTGTTCCACCAATGTAGGAAACTGGCTCTCTAGATAGTGCACTAAAATGAAGTACACTGTGCAGAGAGTCCAGTAGATCCCTGAAAGGTTTGCATAGATAGGTCTAGTGCCCTTTTTGTAGTAGTGCGGGTGAGCAGCTAGGCTTATCAAGGAGTCATGTTAAGCATTTGTTGTACTGACAGAGGAAATAAAGGAGACACACACACAAATAATAAATCTGAGACCAATTTAGAAAAATAGCAGTTACTTTTATATATGCTTTGAACCAAAGAACTTCATTATAAGGTAATCAGTTTTTTGAATTAAAAATACTTTGCTGTTTCAAAAATTGACACAGTACTGTTTTTAGAGCCTTCAATGTTGGCCTAAGGAAGGAAAATAAGAATGCAGTTTTGCAGGTAAGTATACAACTTACAACCTAGTCTTCAGGGTTTCAGGCTAGCACTGGGCAAGGTTCATGTTGGTACCAAGTGTACACCCACAGGTGCACGGGGTAGCTGGGTGCCAAGATCGAAGTTGGAGTCGGTTCCCACTGTTAGTCAATGGAGACAGGGGGACTGAAGATGCGCTGCTCCCAGGTAAGTACAGGCGGTGTCAGAGGTTAGTCTCTGCTGGTTTAGGTAAGCACGGGGGCCACAAGGCAGCACCAAACGTACACTCTTAGCGGCATAGGGCGGCCGGGTGCAGTGTGCCAACACAGGGTCAGATGCCGAGTGCCATTGAAAATACAGACAGGGGTATCTGCTCCATCGCTGCTAACAGGTGAGTAGAGGAGGGTCAGGAGTGGATCTCCTGGAGCTGAAGCAAGGACAAGGAGAGGCCACAAGGCAGCACCAAACCTACACCCTCAGCAGTACAGGGGCAGCCGGGTGCAGAGTGCCAACAACGTTGGGCTCCCAATGTTAGTCAACATAGGAGACAGCTTTCAGAAACGGGCTGCAGGATCTGATCAGGGGGCCAGGAGAGGTTAACCCACAGCTCCTGATGGCCCAGGGGCTCTGGGTGCAGGAGTGTCTTTTGCCATCAGAAACAGCTTACCAGGCAGGTCACAGTCAGGGGGGGGTCCTTGGATTTAGGCTACAGGCATCCCTGGGGAGTCCGGCAGGGTCAACCATGGTAGACTTTTGGTCAGAAGTGCTCGGGAATCTTCACTGGACTGGTGGGCCACTTGGACTCAGGCCGGGTGGTTCCAGTTGGCGGCTTTGCGGTTCCTCAGGCAGACGTCTTCTTTGGAGATGGTTCCTTCAGGAGAAGGTCTGCTGTCCACAGAAGTTCTTGTTCTTTATTGAAGGCAGGTAGTCCTCCGAAGACTTTGGAGTTCACTGGGCTGCAGGAGAGTTGTCTTCTGGGTGCAGGTTTCTTTGAAGGCTGCAGAGAGGCAGGTAGTGCTGGAGCCAAGTCAGTTGGTGTCTTCAGTCTTCTCTGCTTGGTAACTTCTGTTTTGTCCAGCTCTTAGGTCGACAGGAATCTGGTTCTAGGATGCAGGGGTGTCACCTAAATACTGAATTTAGGTGTGTTTCATGGAGTGCCTGGTGGTACTCACTTTTAGGGTGACCTCACCCTTCCTGTGACCACCTCCTTTGGGAAGTTGCATATCCCCAGCCCTTTTGGCCTAATTCTTTCCATGCAAGATGGAGGAATTTAAAAAGTAGTGTTCACTTCAGCACGTCCACCCTAGGGGTGGGACTGGCATGAAGTGGGCACTCCTCCTAACTTACCTAATTTTCCCACCAGTCCTTCTGCCAAAAGTGGTGCCAGTAAATGGGGGTCGGCCTCCTTCACCACTTGGAGAGGCCTGGGTCGCATTTCAAAGGCAGCAAGGCCTTTGAAGTTCACCGCCCTGGAATGTCTATCCTGCCTGGGTGAGGAAGTCACACCTCTGCCCAGAGCAAGCCTTTGTTCTGAGCCTTCGAGAGCATTGGCTCTCAACTCAGGGGGCCAGAACTTTGTCTGACCAGTCAGTGCCCACTCTAGGAGTTGGAAGGTATCATGGGGGCACCTCTAAGGTGCCCTCTGAGTGCCTTAATAATTAATAAATGGATAATTAATAAATCCATCACTGAATTCAGTGAGGATTTAATATAAGATGTTTGATGCCAAACATCCCTATTGTCAATGGAGGCACCATGTAGCTGGGGAACTCGTAATGACCAGTGTCCAGCACATGAAATGGCTGCAGTGTTCACTTACTATGTCTGAGAATCGACAGACATAGCAGGGACATATTTTCTCATTCAGGTACGCCCTCACATGTAATATAATGCACCCTTCCTTTAGGGCTGGAAGGCCTGCCAGAGGGGTGACTTAAATATATTGTATACGGTGTGCAGGGGACAGGGCACACAGGCTGTGTGTCATGACATGTTTTCATTTTAGGTTTGCAGTAAGACACGTAGGCTGCGAAAGCAGCACTGTGTGCTCTTAGGTGAGAGGGTCCCTGAGGGTGGCACAATCTGTGCTGCAGCCCTCAGGGGCGTTCCTTTAGTACCCCATGCCCTAGGTACCAGGGGTACCATTTACTAGGGACTTACAGTGGCAACTAAAGGTTTGCCAATTGGGAAAAAATAATTGTGCAGTTTTTCGGAAAGGGATCTGGACTGGGGACCTGTTTAGCAGGGACCCAGTACACTTTCAGTCGAAATTGCACCAGAAACCAGGCAAACAGTGGGGGTAACCATGTATGTAAAAAGAGGCACTTTCCTACATTCATAGAAAGGAAAGCACTGACAAAGACATAAATGTTACCGAAGAGATAAAAGAATTACCAAACGACAAAGTGCTTACTGAGGCAACTCACTTAGTGAACCAAGGATGGCCCAGAGAAAAATCCTTGAAGTATCCTTGTAGTCTTTTTAGAAAATCATGGATGAAAGTTCTGTAGATGATGGTTTGTTGTGTAGAGACTTGAAGCTGAGACATAGTTCATTCATTTAGGCACACACAGCTCATTTGGTACAAATGTCAACAAAGAGAAGGCTAAGGCAAACATTCTAATGGCTATGCATGAATGCAGATGTTGATTTGTTAATGCAACAATGCAATGTGTGTAGTGTAGCAGATAAGTCATTCCCAGCACATGAGGCACTTTTAGAAGTGATTGACAACCTAAATTCTGCCCAACATGCTTTGGGAATAAATTGTATGTAGCCACTGCACAGACTTATAAAGGAGTACAGTGGAAAAATGGGTTCCCATCATCTTGATGTAGGCAAGAATCACCAAGTTTCACTCACTGCCAGTACTATTAAAAGGGGTTAAGAGTGCTAGCTGCCAGTTCCCATCTAAGGTCAGGTGCTGCGCAACTAGGATAAGAGGCTCTGGACTGTATGCAAATAAATACATGTGCACCACTGTGTGTGAAGGCCAAGTGAGTAGGACTACTGTCCCACTCAGCAAGGTATTTGCTTGCAATTAGCCTTTGACAGAGGGGATCCTCTAGGGATTGGTCCTAACCTGTGCAGGCCTTATATTATGAATGGGTCTTTATAGTATGAGTATGTACATCTTTAGTGTTTTCCTGGAAAATGTTTTTGTTTCACTGTATTATACATTATGGGTGAAATCTGTATCAACGTATAGTTTAGCCACAGTTAGGCCTAGAGAGTAGGTTAACAAACAAATGTTGTGGTAAACAAGGATCCTAAGTGCAAATTTATTGTTATGTTTGTCATATCGGCACTCTTTATGATGATTGAAGTTTTCATAATTCTCTGAGCCAGGTCCCTAATTAGATTTCTAACTTTGGCTCACCCTGGTAGGGCAAGTAACTACTTTGCTGGCTAGCTGATGGATCAAATCCTTTTATACACAAGAAGGCCATTTCTCAGTGAGTAGGCCTGTTTCTGGTAGAGCAAAGGGAGGGGGCAACATCTGCATGTGTTTATGATCTTTTCATACTGCACCAGGCCTGGGGAGGCGCATCTCAAGGAGAACAAAGGAGGACAGACAGACTTCTGGAGCCAATCACAGGAGGGGACTCTTCTTTGTAGTTTTGGAGGGAAGTGACCAGACCACTATGGCAGTTAGAGGCAGGGCTTGGGCTCACAGACAATGTCTTTTGAGAGACTAGTTGAAGTTGCCCTGCTGGAATTTCCGAAAAATGCTAAGCATGACAGTTGGGACGGGGTGGAGTGATGATGTGTCACTGTAAGATTGGGCAGTTATACCTATCTTCTGGATCTTTTTCCCTCTATGTAAAAACCTATGCACAGGGGAGAGAAGGTGAGAAGGGAGATGGATTTTGCGGGACCAAAGAGAACACCAGAACCCTGGGTGGGGTGCTGGGATATCCTTGACTCTGACTGAATGGGGCTCCTTCGGCCTGTGGCACTGCCCTCCTCCATCCTCTGTGGCACAGTAGAGTGGTGAACCTGCTGGGGTATCCTACAGAAGAAGGGTTCCTTTAGAAGGTCCAAAGCTGTGTTGATAGGTCAGTAAACATCTTCAGATAGGGGCCCCTGCTATTATACGGGTGCCTGCAAGTAGCCACAAGAGCTCATGTGACCTGAAGAGTGCAGCCAGACAGAGTATTCTGCCTTGTTGGCTGATGAGTGCTGATGGTGGCAGGAGTGGATTAAGAAGAACAGCAGGATATGGACAAAGGACACATCCTTGACTAGCAGCTAAATGGCAGGAGGGCAGGTTCTGTGTGCTCCCTATATGAGAGAGTGCAGGGAAGAAATATAACTCCTAGAAATGTGTAGCTTTTTAGAAGCCAGGATACCCGAAAAGGCTAGAGGCTGGCACCGGGAGTGAAACAGGCTCAAGATCATTTATACCACCCCAAAGGGGCCAGAGAAATCAAAGAGAGATGTTTCATCCCATAGGAGACCAACTAGCTTGAGCAAGACTAAAGTTCCCTCCCTCAGAATTCGAAACTCTGCCAGGTGGGTCTAGCCCTGAGGAGAAGATCTCCAGAGTATCATCTTTATTCCATCGCTGGGCCCCTAGTGCCCCAAAGAATGACACCAAGAAAACCCGCTGTGCTCCAGGTTTGAAGGCTTACAGGGAGAGTTAGAGTCCTGGGAACATTAAGAAGAGTGGGCCATGAGGCTTGGGGCTCCCATGGGCCAACATTGCAGTTTTGTGCAATCACTCAATGGAATGGGCGAACTAGTGGTGTTTTTCCACTCGGGCAGGGGGAGGCAAAGAGGAAGGAGGCCAGCACTGCTGACAGTAGTTTAAGCCAAGCACAGGGAGCCAGCAAAAATCACAGGGTCTTTGGAGCTCCACCTGGCCACCAATACAAGCCATTGTAGATGGCCTCTTCAGGCTGGACACCCACTTACAAAAAATGAAACAACAAAGAGGAACCTGACACAGCCATGGCTGCATTAAAATAATCACCTGGGGGTCAAAGCATACTCCAGAAAGTACTAGGGCTTGAAATTTGTGTATTTGCCTTCTGGCCTGTGAAATGTGAAGTAGAACCTCTTTTAGAGTTTCAGATGCCAGGAGAACAGCAACCAACACAGGAGTCACCCAGTTCACCTTGCTTTGGCACTGTTTCTCTCCCAGGGGTTCATATTTATGACTTCGGAGAGGCTTGTATGTTTTCAAACATTCCCGAGGTTGGTGCCTTTAGGTGTATGGTTCAAGGATACTGGCAGGACCCCGGTGCTCATAATGTATGCCCTGTATGTGTTCCCTGTGTGATGCCTAACTGTATTACTGAGGCTCTGCTAACCAGAACCTCAGTGTTTATGCTCTCTCTGCTTTCTAAAATTGTCACTGCAGGCTAGTGACTAATTTTACCAATTCTCATTGGCACACTAGAACACCCATATAATTCCTTTGTATATGGTACCTGGGTACCCAGGGTATTGGGGTTCCAGGAGATCCCTATGGGCTGCAGCATTTCTTTTGCCACCCATAGGGAGCTCAGACATTTCTTACACAGGACTGCCACTGCAGCCTGAGTGAAATAACGTCCACGTTAATTCACAGCCATTTTTCACTGCACATAAGTAACTTATAAGTCACCTATATGTCTAACCCTCACTTGGTGAAGGTTAGGCGCCAAGTTACTTAGTGTGTGGGCAACCTGGCACTAGCCAAGGTGCCCCCACATTGTTCAGGGCAAATTCCCCGAACTTTGTGAGTGCGGGGACACCGTTTCACGTGTCCACTACACATAGGTCACTACCTATATGTAGCGTCACAATGGTAACTCCGAACATGGCTATGTAACATGTCTAAGATCATGGAATTGTCACCCCAATACCATTCTGGTACCAGAATGGTATTGGGGTGACAATTCCATGATCCCCCGGGTCTCTAGCACAGAACCCGGGTACTGCCAAACTGCCTTTCTGGGGTTTCCACTGCAGCTGCTGCGGACCCCTCACTGTGTTACAAAAGGGGGAACCCTATAACTCTACCTGACCTGGGTACTACAACAAGCAAAAACAAAAGTGGTCAGCAGGTAGGAAAGAATTCAAACACTAATTTTAAGAGACCAGTGCTAAATACTGTCCTCATGGGTCAATTACTTTCCCTTATTTATTTAAATCATTTTTATACAAGGTCAGCAGTAGCTCATCGGTGAAAAATATACAACATAAATATAAACATGACATCACAAATATTTTCTTACATATACACAAACAATTATAATAAAACTCAATGTTGGCAGTATGCCAGAGGAGGGTTATGCCCAGCGACATTTCTTTTCATTGTGGTTACTGTTACAAGTTTATAATTGTAATCCACTGGACTGCGATGATGAAAGGTTTAGATACAACCAACTGACAAATACCTATATATTTTTTTAGAGGTATTATGTAGTGCAAATTAAGTTCCTTATCTGAGTCGAATAACTTAAAGACCTCAATCTCGCAAACATATGTCAACGCGTTTCCGCCTCTTCAGTCAGGGCCTCATCAGGACTATCAGGGGGCAATGACACCTCTACAAAAATTAACACAACAAATAAAATCATTTGATTCACTCTCCAAATCCTTACGGTATCAAAGCAACAAGAAAGCATTCGCTCTGAGCGTTAGTGTCAGTCGCAACCATCTCTATCCCACAAATATCACTTCCTGTGAATCATTTATAAATGTTACACGAGTGCACCACTGTGTAAGAAGGGTGATATTAAAAAAAACAATTTGAGAAGTTAAAAACGATAAGCGTGCTCTATGTTATTAATGAGCAAACATTTTCATAGTGCAGAACGTAAAGGGCAGGAATTGTAGCTCATAACTTTCTTCTGTTGGAATAATTAGTACTTGAGAGTCACCGCATATATTATCAGGTGGAGCCCTAGTCAATCCAAAAGAGTCCAACTCACTCATATATTTAAACAGAGCACATACGAAAAACCAAATCTATACCGTCTATTTACACTATCAAATTTGAATAATAGTTGGGCAAAAGCCTTACTTTTTGATTTCAAAAGAGCAAACAAACTCGTTTCCGGAACCTCGTTAGGGGGCGACTACACTTAATCGCTGTGCCGACAAGGCTGTCAGGTAGAAATACAGGGAAAAATACAAAAAGGCTCAGGTTACTTTCCACCGCAGAGATTAAAGACCCGATACTCAGCCTCTAAACGTAGTATGTCACTTACTCGTAGCAATTTTAAGCATCCAGGTAACTCAAGGCAACGAATTTCGTTTTTAGGTAAAGCAAGTGTCTCTCAGTTGTTCGCATTTATACTGAACCGGTGTTGGTTCGTAAGGTGCGCGTCTTTGTCATGAGACGTGAAGCAAGTGAGCAGCTAGGAAAAGTAGCTCTCCCTATGCATTGGCCAATCAGAGAAAACGGGCGGCCATCTTGGGTGAACTTACTTTCCATTTTACCGACATCAGCTGCAGCCTAACCTGAACAGCTATAGTCCAATCAACGGTAAAGGCATCTTGAATAGTGTGACTAAATCCCTAATTATTATCATACATGAGTGTATTTTATTTGCACAGCACCTCATAATTAAACAAGCCCTAAAGCAAAACAAAATACTTATTATCATTACCATAGAGTATTCACTTATTTTCATCAAATATGATGGACTGTACATAAGTAATTTCCATGCTGGTTTCACAGCCTTCTACAAATAAGATGAATTCCTGGTATATTATCATTGCATCTCTCAAATGCCTCTTTATAGTGTCTAACAGACAGCTAAACAGCTGTTGAAATGCCATCATCTAATTAGTGTCCAAACTTCATCGCAATCATTCAGTCCAGTTTTGGCTGTTTGGAATTTTTCAATCATCCTTGCTTCTAATTTCAGCAATTTTGTTGTCATTGACGGTCCATCAGATTTAGGCTGCAACACAGCTAATACTGTCCATCGTATATCTTCGGCTTTGTGTTTACACTCCAAGAAGTGTTCCACTAACGGTGCTCCCTTTGTTGCACATTTAATCCTTGCCCGGTGTTGCAGAATGCGAGTTTTTACTGGTTGTGAGGTCTGTCCAATATAGGCTTTGTCACAGGGACACAAAATACAAAAGATAAAAAAAATTGTATTGCAATTCGAAAAATCATTTTGTACATGCATTTTGCCATTTATTTGTATCTCTTTGAACTCTTGTGTATATTGACATGCAATGCAATTACAACACCTGTAGAGACCCTGGACTGCTTGTAATTGTAACATTGATCTCAAGTTCTTTCATTCTATTTGTGTATGTGCCGCTTGTACCCACTGATCTTTTAAGCTATGTGCTTTCTTGAATGAAAACAGCAGTTTATCTATATTTAGATCTTTGATGATTTTCCAGTTCTTTTCTATAATAGATCGTATTTTATTAGCCTTTGGACTATATGTGATAATACATGTTAAAGGGTTCTCTTTTGGTTTTACTTTAGGGACAAGGAGTGTCTCTCTTGGTGTGAACCAGGCTCTTTTGGCCACTGTTTTCACCAACTTTTTAGGGTACCCTCTGTCAATTAGTTTCTTTGTAAGTTCATCTGCGTTACAAAAATAATCTTCTTTTTCAGTACAATTTCTCCTAATTCTCAAAAACTGTCCATACTGAAGATTCTCTTTGAGTGTTCTAGGGTGTCCACTGGAGAAATGCAACAATGTGTTCCAGTCTGTGGGTTTTTTACATAGATTTACTTCAAGCTTTCCATTCCTAGTTAGAATCCACAGGTCAAGAAAGTTAATTTTAGTTTTATCTTTATTCATAGTGAACTTAAAGTCAACTGTACAACGGTTTAACCAATTGAAGAACAGGTTAAGCATTTCTTCTGACCCTTCCCAAATCATTAGAATGTCATCAATATATCTAAACCATTTAGTAATGTGTATTTTAAAAGGATTGCATTTTGGGTAAATCCATTTTTGTTAAAAAAAATCCATCACCAGGTTAGCAATTTCTGGAGCAAAGCTACAACCCATTGCTACTCCTTTCACTTGCCGATATAGTTTTTCATTAAATTTGAAAACTTTTTTTTCAGACACAGCTCAGCTAACAAGACTAAAAAGTCTGTAGGGAGATTTATTGATTCAGTATTGTTATTCAAAATTTGTTTGATAATCCCTATTGCCTCGTCTTGAGGGATATTTGTGTATAAGGATTCAATATCGAAAGTGACCAAAAATTGTCTCTCCTCGTCAAACGGCAAGTTTTCTAACTTGTTAATGATGTCCATAGAATCCCGCACATAAGCTGGCGTCTTGGCCACAAAAGGTTTTAAATAGACGTCAACAAATGGGGCAAGGGGCTCTAAAATGGAGCCACAAGCTGAAATGATCGGCCTACCTGGGGGGTTTCTCTATATTCTTGTGGATTTTAGGGAGGATATAAAAACACGGGGTCCTCCCTTCATTTTGATTTAAGAATTCAAATTCTCTTTTACTAATCCACCCGTGTTCCCTAGCTGCATGTGTCATCACTTCAATTTGGTCTCTAACCTGTTTAGGCGTATTGGCTTCAATCTCACGGTAATGAACCCGATTACTCAATTGTCTCATAACTTCTTCATTATACTATTCCAAACCCCAGATGACAATCCCACCTCCTTTGTCGGCCGGTTTGATTATGATGTCTTTTTTCTCTGCCAAATTGGAGATAGCTTCTTTTTTCTATTTTGGAACAGTTATCTTTATAGAAAGTTTTTTGGAGTTAAGAAAGTCCAATTCTTTCAAAACTATCTTCAAAGACTTTAATCTCTCTAGGCATATCATTCCTTCCAGGTAAGAAAGTAGATTTTGGTCTAAGCCCGCTATCTGTGGCCTCTTCCTGCATGGGCATTGAGCTGAAGAAAGCTCTCAATCTAATTTTCCGAAGGAATTTAAGAACTTCTATTTTGCTGTCTATTGGGTCTTGATTTCTAATCGGTACAAAAGATAATCCTTTACTGAGGACCTGCTTTTCTATTTGTGAGAGAGGGTATGTAGACAAATTGCAGATAGGAATGGGATCTTCTGAACTTATTATTGACTCCTGTAAGCTCTCCTTCTGGTGCGGAAGAAACTCTGATCTTGAAAATGGCCCCTGGGGATTCCCCCCCCTCTTGCACCTCTCCGGCTGCCTCTGCCTAAAAAAGGTTGTGCCGTAGGAAATGATCCTTGCGTTTCTAACTCGGAGGATGTGTCAGAAAAAGTTATGAATCTCCTACGAGATCTTGTTTGAAATTGTAAATTGAGAGTGTTTGGGTTGTTATTTTTGTAAATATCTGCTCTCAGGTAGGGGTATATGTTCAAAGTATTGAAATGTTTTATATCTCGTGCTAGTTTAGTTGTTTTTTGGTTAATCGTGTTTACTTTAAACTCTGCTATTGTTTTATTCACAGAATCTAAAAGTTGTTGAGCATTCTGTATAGTGTTATCTAGGGCAATCTCCTGTTCTGTATAAAAATGATTTAAATAAATGAGGGAAAGTCATTGACCCATGAGGACAGTATTTAGCACTGGTCTCTTAAAATTAGTGTTTGAAATTTTTCTTACCTGCTGACCACTTTTGTTTTTGCTTGCTGCCAACCCCTCAGACAGGTTTCTGCCCCACTGGGGTCTGGGCAGCCCAGTCCCAGGAAGGCAGAACAAAGGATTTCCTCTGAGAGAGGGTGCTACACCCTCTCCCTTTGGAAATAGGTGTGAAGGGCTGGGGAGGAGTAGCCTTCCCCAGCCTCTGGAAATGCTTTGATGGGCACAGATGGTGCCCATCTCTGCATAAGCCAGTCTACACCGGTTCAGGGATCCCCCAGCCCTGCTCTGCCACGAAACTGGACAAAGGAAAGGGGAGTGACCACTTCCCTGACCTGCACCTCCCAGGGGAGGTGCCCAGAGCTCCTCCAGTGTGTTCCAGACCTCTGCCATCTTGGATTCAGAGGTGTTGGGGCACAATGGACTGCTCTGAGTGGCCAGTGCCAGCAGGTGACGTCAGAGACCCCTCCTGATAGGTGCTTACCTCTTTCAGTAGCCAAACCCCCTGTTTTGACTATTTAGGGTCTGTCCGCTGGGCTATTCGTCAGATAACGAATGCAAAAGCTCACCAGAGTTCCTCTGCACTTCCATCTTCAACTTCTGCCAAGGCTCGACCGCTGACTGCTCCAGGACGCCTGCAAAACGGCAACAAGTAGCAAGACGACTGCCAGCAACATTGTAGTGCCTCATCCTGCTGGCTTTCTCGACTGTTTCCTGGTTGTGTATGCTCTGAGGGCTGTCTGCCTTCACCCTGCACTGGAAGCCAAGAATAAATCTCCCATGGGTCGACGTAATCTTCCCCCTGCTAACACAGGCACCAAACTTCTGCATCACTGGTCCTCTGGGTCCCCTCTCACCATGACGAGCGTGGTCCCTGGAACACAGGAGCTGGCTCTAAGTGTCTCCCACAGTCCAGTGGCCCTTCTGCCCAAGGTGGGTGGAGGTAAGTCCTTGCCTCCCCACGCCAGACAGCAAACATGTGTACTGCATGATTTGCAGCTACTCCGGCTTCTGTGCACTTTTCCAAAGATTCCCTTGTGCACAGCCTAGCCTGGGTCCCCAGCACTCCTTCCTGCAGTGCTCAACCCGCTGAGTTGGACTCCGACATCGTGGGACCCTCCTTTGTGACTCTGAGTTGACCGCTGTCCTCAGATCTTCCAAGTACCTGCTCTGGTATTTCTGTGGGTGCTGCCTGCTTCTGGTGGGGCTCTCTGAGTTGCTGAGCACCCCCTCTGTCTTCTCCTCCAAGGGACGACATCCTGGTCCTTTCTGGTCCCCAGCGGCACCCAAAAACCTCAACCGCCACTCTTGCAGCTAGCAAGGCTTGTTTGTAGTATTCCTGCCTGGAAATACTTCTGCAACCTCCAGCATGCCATGGGACATCTTTCATCCAAAGGAGAAGTCCCTAGCCCTTTTTGGTGTTGCAGAATCTTTGGCTTTTTCCACCAGGAGGCAGCCCCTTTGCACCTTCATCCGGGGTTTAGTGGGCACCTGCCTCCCCTGGACACTTTTGTGACTCTTGGACTTGGTCCCCTTACTTTACAGGTCCTCAGGTCCAGGAATGCATCTTCAGTGTTTTGCTGGTGCTTGTGGTTCTTGCAGAATCCCCTAGCACGACTATTTTGTCTTTCTGGGGTAGTAGGGTAACTTTACTCCTACTTTTCAGGGTCTTGGGGAGGTGGTAATTTGGACACCCTTACTGTTTTCTCACAGTCCCAGCGACCCTCTATAACCTCCCATAGGTCTGGGGTCCATTCGTGATTCGCATTCCACTTTTGGAGTATATGGTTTGTGTTGCCCCTAGACCTATGTCTACCTATTGCATCCTATTGTGATTCTACATTGTTTGCACTACTTTTCTAACTGTTACTTACCTGTTTTGGGTTTGTGTACATATAATTTGTGTATATTACTTACCTCCTAAGTGAGGGTATCCTCTGAGATACTTTTGGCATATTGTCACTAAAAGAAAGTACCTTTAATTTTAGTAACTCTGAGTATTGTGTTTTCTTATGATATTGTGCTATATGATATAAGTGGTATAGTAGGAGCTTTGCATGTCTCCTAGTTCAGCCTAAGCTGCTTTGCCATGGCTACCTTCTATCAGCCTAAGCTGCTAGGAACACCTCTATTCTACTGTCTCAAGGTACAAGTGGTCTGAGCGGTGTTTTATACACTTCTCTTGGCACCATAAAGCAAGTTCAACATTCCTTTTTAGGCAAAGAATGTGGGGTGTTGTCTTGGAGACGTAAATAAGGTGCAGATAACAGAGCTACATCTGTTATAGCATGTTGTTCCAGCTGAGTTATTTGGTGGACACTGTGCACTGTGTCCTCCAGTGACTGTGTGGCTGAAAGTCAATTTATCCTGCTCTTTTAAAGCATGTGTCTTTCATTTGTGTGTACATTTTCAATAAATCTTGTTGCAAAAACCCAATGAAGCTTGTTTAAAAATATTGCACCTTTACAGTCGTTGTGTTCTGGGGCACATGGCATGTGTGATGTGTTTGGTTGGTTGGAGCCTGTGCTTTCCCGTGCCACACCGTCTTTATACACAAGACATTATTTAGCTGTACTCTGCCTGTTATACAGGATCTCCTGGTTTATTAGGGTCGAGCGCTCGCAAGTGCTCTGGACCATGTTGACCTCTAACCACGCCCATGTCATGCCCGTCACTTTCATTAGTTCATGGGCTTGGCTTTTAAAAATCGATTGATTCCATTTGTGAAAGGCATGCATACGTCATGCCTTTTCCGGTGTTTAGCCCTCCTTGAGTGCACCGGTAAACTACTGAAAACATACGAGGCTCTGTGTTTTCAGATGGTTTCTGGACTACTTTATCTTTTCATTGCCTGCGCAGCGCAATCTCGCTGGGCAGAAGTTGAGCGCTTTGCATGACATCGACCCTGTTACATGGATAATTGCACTTTTGCCGGTAACATGGATAATTGCACTTTTGCCGATAAATTTAACTGGGAGCCTACTTCTGTTTCCTTTTGTCTGTCTCCTTCACACTCATGACGACCATCGGCTCACATATGTGGAACTGTTTTACTTTTCATTATTAGTTTAAGTGGCAAGAAAAATCTGGTTTGAAGTTTACAACACTAATAGCTCTAACGTGAGCAAATGTGAGACCCGTTGCATTGCAACTGCTTGTTTGGAGTGGCTTACCACCGTATGAGTCCAAAGGCTCTGTCACAGGGGTAATGTGGAATTCGAGCCATGCAGAGTATTGCAGGACTGGCCAGTGTGTCACCATCTCAGCCTCTCACAAATTATTGATTCTCATCAGAAAGTCAGCAACGCTGTGTGGAAGGGCATTTGGGAAGCTCCACACCCACTTTAAGGAGAGGATCTGGATCACCACTTCTGTCTGGGAGGAGTTCCTGCTTGAACACGAGGCTGCAGCCCACCGCAGTGTGCATTCCATTGCCTGTCATTGTCATTGGTGGCTTGCATTCCAAGCATCATTCCAAGGGACAACGGCCATTATCTTTGCTGTGCAGTATCTAAAGGGAAACAGACAGCACAGGTGCACAACACACTTCTGGAGCCATCTATGCTTTCACTGCACATCCAGTGGACACACAGGTTTTGTAAGCACTGCCCAGATATTAAGAAGAGCCTCGAATAATTCTGTGATACGTCCATAGAATCCCAGGGATATAGCTTTCATCATTTTATCAAGCAAAGTCGAAAAACTGTGGTTATTTCTGACATCATGTCAGGAAAACTTCTGCTGATTTTCCAGTGATGGATCAAAAATTCGGATGCCCTGTTCTCAGACACACCTACCTCTGTGTGTGACACGTGTGGACACATTTTTCATCCTTTGCAGGAATCGAATGTGCAACGAGGTCAACTGACTTTTGGACCCGGAAAGATATGTGGTGAACGATCAACAATTAGTTCAACACCACCCCAGTAATTAAGACACCTGACCAATGTGGCCATGGAAGGAAGACTCCAATCAGGAATATAGTTCTAAGCTTTATTACAAATACAAGCTCAAAGTCATCTACACAATGGGCAAAACCAAGTTATAGAGATACATAATCACCAAGCGTTGCCCAAGGTGACGAAATAAATTTAGGCATACTAACATCAGCAAAACTACGCATTAAAGAAGAATGATACAGAAAGTCAATAGAAATACCTGTGACACAGTAATAACATAATGCTCAGATTTCACAATCATTTAGTCAATTCAAATTCAATATTTTTTTGCCTGGGCATATATCAACCCTACCTCTAACCAAGTTAGAGAAATACATGTGTGAGGACAACACATGTGGGCAACATACAAAAATTACAAATAGGACAATAATAATTTGGCAAAATAGAATAACTCGGGCTACAGGAAACTAACTGAAAATAAAAATAAAATAAGTGTCAGCATAGTGGTGTTTCTCATCTAAAGGGGCATTTCCAGGGGCAATGCAAAAGACAAAGAGGAAGGTGCCTCTCCAAGGGATGCAGCATTCAGGGAATCTTCATCAGCAAAGCATCTGGTCGGCAAGGCATCTGTAAGCATCAGGAAAGTGTCTGTCTCAGAGGACAGGACAAGGGCTGCTTCTGCTCTGCACTGAGCAAAGTTTGATTAACAAATGCTATATTAATCCACATAAAACATGCTGATTTGTCCAAGGTGTCAGTCCATTTTACGCTGAAGGGGCCTCATCCAATTAGAATCCATCGCCAGACCTCAGGTTGCAACAGTTCAACATTTTCCCAAGTCTGTCATGGGAACATCTCCTTTCTGTGTGACTCAAGACAGGTTGAAACATTTGTATGCGATCTCAGTCCATGTTCCTGTACTATAAAACTTTCAAGGCCAAAGGGGTACAGTTCTTCCCCAGTTAAACATGGGAACGAAATCAGAAAGAAGTCTTCACGTTATGAAAAAAATTATTCACCACTTTTACATGACAGCAACATGCAAGCTCTGTAGGCCTCAGTTATGCTAACACAAGAAAATATAAAATGCAGTTGATTTAATATTTGTGAATAAAACACATATCATGTGCACACTGATAAATTCATCATTCATAATATTTCATCAGTATAAGTAAAACATTTAATTTGAATGGAAAAACTATGGGCCTGGTTAGGACTTCAGTGGTCTGCCAAAGTTGGGGAGGAGAGCTTGCCGCCAGGCTGTTGGCCTTTCCTCCCACCCCATTATGATGTTCCTGCCATGGTGGCGGTGAGAACATCCACGGCTGCATTGGTTTCAGCTCCTCATGGAGCCGAGGCCAATACAGGCACGCACGACGCCGAGCAGTACCCACGAAATGCGCACTGTCTGCTAATGCAGAGGGTATACATTCTGTGGGCCCTACATGGGGGGCCCTGCACTGTCCATGATATGGTTGTGGACAGCGCAAGGGCCCCCCAGTGGACCTCTTTTAGGTTTTCTGCCAGCCTTTCTGTGGCAGGAAAGCAGCCACAGGAAGGCTGGTGGAAAACCATTTCCTAATCAGCACGGCGGTGCTGAATTCAGCACCGCTGTGGGTGCTTAGGATATGGCTCCGCCAACAGCCCGTTGAGACCTCTGGTCCTGGCGGTGGACCGATGACGGTCTGACCGTCAGAATTGTAATCTGAGGATCAGACTGTCAGCCCTGCGACAGTCTGGCCTCCGCTGTGACCCTGGTGGCAGTCAGCAGTGGCCCGACTGCTGCCATCGTAATGAGGCCATAGGTTATTGTATTACATTAGGTATAACAGAGAACTGCGTTTTATCTCTTGAACATATGTTCAACGTCATTAATCTTTCATAAAACACAAGAAATCAAAATTCCTTTCTTCAAATGCTATTAGTTTAAAGTCTAAATTACATTTTACCATCAACAACGTCAACTTTCTAGCATGTGATTTAATCAAAAAGGCACCTATGTCAAACTGTGAAATACCAGCAAATTTCACTTGTAAAATGTGTCAATAGCGCTTTCTACTTTAGTTTGTCTCTCATTTATGTTCATAAACTTAACTGTCACAGTCTAATGGCTTCAGTGACATGAGGGGCAGAGCTAAAATTTATGCTCTATCAGTCCCTCCTTTGATGGGGAAATACACCATCACAAAAAGACCAAATTCTCACTTCAATGAGACAATTAAGAATTTAAATGTCTTATTTTGATAAGGTCTGCAGAGATTCCCCATTTTCTTGAGATTACAATAATAAATGCTCTTCCTTTTCTCCATTTCTATCTCCTCTTTCATCTGCCTATTCTTTGCTCTTTTCTCCTTCAGTATCTTGTACTGTAAATCCAAATGTACGTATAACACACAAAGCCACAATCAACATGGGTCTCAATATGGTTCCTACTATCCCCTTTCCCTTGTCTCCAAACCATTTCCCAGTGGCTGAAAACCCACTTACAATAGGTTCCAATGCAACGGTGGCTGTCAGACTTTTCTGGTTAGTCATGTTTGCAATGTACTTTCCTATCTCCTTACTATTGTCAGATATGTACAAACAATGAAGTTGCACATGTGAAGTCTTACAGACTCCGCCCTCCTTTGTGAGTAAGATGTCTAACACAAGACGATTTTGCAAAACCATTGATTTCACTGCAACCACCTCCTTATCCATTATTAACATAGCTCCTGAAGTATAAGTAGATAGCTTATCCATTATTGTTGAAAATTTCTTAATCTTGAGAACATTCAAGATAACTCCCACTGATGGAATTTCGGCACCAAATATATCTCCCACTACCTCTGAGGCATTTGTTCTTCTTTTAACTCTAGAGTTTGATTTCTCATTCCAGACTGGTTCATTAATGCTATCCACATGATACATTTTCTGGAAAACTACTCCCAGGTAACAAATTCCATACCAGCCTTTTGGCAGCTTGTAATAACCTTTTTCGCACAGATAAAATATACACCTGGTATTGCAGGATCCTGTCCATTTAACATAAAGGTCCATGTACTTTTAAACAAAAACTTTGGTCGATATACACAAAGCTGTCCTCATGTTGCCAATCTAAAGCTCAGAATCCTTGACTCTCAGACACTGAGGTCCTCATTCCAGTCTGACTCGTGGTGGCAGTCGGACCGCCACTAATGCAGCAGTCCTGCCTCCACATTATGACCGTTGCGAACGCACCACGAGCGGACTGCGGGCACCGCCACTTTTTCGCCGGCTGACAGCCTGCCAGTGCCGGCAGCCTCAATCCACCAGGGCAGCGCTGCCCTGGGGATTACAAGTCCCCTCTCCGCCGGCATTTACATGGCAGTTGCACCACCATGTAAAAACTGGTGGAGCCGGGAGCCCCATGAGGGCCCCTGCACTGCCCATGCACTTAGCTTCAATGGCCAGCCCTGTCGCGCTTTTCACTGCCTGCTTGGCAGACAGTGAAAAGCACAACGGGTGCTGCTGCACCCAGCACACTGCAACATTTCCGTCAGCTCTTTTATGAGCCGACATCAATGTTGTGGGTTGTTTCCTGCTGGGTTAGCAGGTGGAAACTCTGCTTCCGCCCGCTGACCCAGAGGGAACCTCGTAATAGCCCTCACGGTCAGGTCACCGCACTGGCGGTTTTCTGACCGCACGGCTTCGTCGGACGGACTTTTCCATCTGCTGAAGTCATAATGAGGGCTTGAATGTATTGCATCTTTTTCCCAAATTGGCAAAACTACTCCTGTTTCTATTTTAGCTTTCATAGCCCTCCTTGTGAAATCAACTTGTCCAATGAACTCCTTTTCTACTGAACTAAGTATGCAGGTCAAATTATTCTTGGGTGCATAGTCTATTCCAAATGTCAAGGTTCTAAGAATCCTCCCTGTTAGAAATTGGGGTCTCTAGTTGTCAGAGGTATACACCCTTGTCCAAGCAGAGACCACAATCTTAGTCAGGGTAAGTCAAAACACAACCCAAATTATCCTGAGCTCACCCTCTATTAGCTTGGCACACAGCAGGCAGGCTTAACATAGAAGGCAATATGTAAAGTATCTGTGCAATAACTGATACAGTAACACAGTGAAAAACACCACAAAAATACACCACACAGGTTTTAGACAAAGACATAATATTTATCTGAAAGAAATAAGGCCAAAATGATGACAATCTGATGTATACAAGAAAAGTTATGATGTTTTCAAAGATTAAATCCTACTCAAGCACTTAGAAACACAATAGCACCAACTGGGGCTATCACAGCGTTGTTGACTTAGTCGTTCCCAATAGTCTGATGCCAAATGCACTGGTTAGGGAGTCACACGGACCCCCAGGGCACAGTACCTTTGAAACTGAAGAAACAAAGACGTCGCACAGAGTCGTAGAGGTGAGGCGTCGCTAGAGCCGGTCTGACGTCAGTCTCTTATGGCATCCGGGGAGGTGAGGCGTCAGTTCCATACTTTGAGGTGGGGGGGCCATGGCGTTGGTTCCATCTGGTTGAAGGGGGAGCTGGTGCGGCATTGGTGGCGAGGCATCAGTTCCTTGTGTCCCACATCACAGTGTTGTGATCACACTGCAGAACATCAGAAGTGTCAGACTTGCATGGCGGGTCGCGGTCGTTGCGTGCAGTGAGAGCGATGGAGTCAGAGCAGGCAGCGGTGCGGTGTCGGGCAGCAACGCTGGTGCTGGAGTCGCTAAAGTCGGTGCTGGAGTCACTGAAGTCGGTGAACTAGCCAGAAGGTAGTTTGAGAAATCTTTGTTGGCCCTGAGACTTCAGAACAGGAGGCAAGCTCAATCCAAGCCGTTGAAGAGCACTTCTGGGGAAGGCAGAGTCCTTCCAGCAAAGTCAGAGGCCAACAGGCAGCAGGGCAACAATCGGGGAAGCAGTCCTTCTCTGCAAAGCAGTCTAGATGAGTCCTTTGGGCAGCCAGCAGCTCCTCCACAGAGTCCAGGTGTAGATCTAGAAGTGTCTGATTTGGTGGGGTCAGAGACCCAGTTTATATATCCAAAAATGCCTTCAAAATGGGAGAAACTTCAAAGAGTGGTTTTGAAGTGCACAAGTTCCCCTTTCAGCCTAGTCCTGTCTGCCAGGATCCCTATGAGGGGTTATCAGTCCTTTGTGTGAGGGCAGGCCACTGGCCTTTGAAGTGTAAGAGAGAGCCCCTCCATCCTTCCTGCACAGGGAGACCCATTCAGTATGTAGATGAATGCAGATGTGACTGAGTGCCCTGTATTTATGCCTGTCTGGGTAAAATGCACAATCAATAAATCAATCAATCAAAAAATCTTATAGAGGGTGCTACTCACCCGTTACGGTCTCAAGGTGTTGGGGGGAGGATGGGGGAGGGGGGAAGGCCACTGTTCAAATAGCAATGTCTTCAGTTTTTTTCTGAAGAGCAGGAGGTCCTGGGTCTTGCGGAGGTTGGTGGGGAGGGTATTCCAGGCCTTGGGGGTGAGGTAGGAGAAGGATATGCCTCCTATGGTGGTGCGTTTCATGCGGGGGACTGTGGCGAGTGCGAGGTCGGCAGATCGGAGGTGGTGGGTGGGAGTGTGGAAGTTCACTCTTTGGTTGAGGTAGGCTGGGCCGTCGTTGTGGAGGGATGTGTGCGCGTGGATGAGGATTTTGAAGGTGATCCTCTTGTTGATGGGGAGCCAGTGAAGGGATCTGAGGTGTGGTGAGATGTGTTCATGGCGAGGGAGATCCAGGATGAGGCGTGTGGCCAGTGCTTAATTTGTAAAGAAAATGGTGTGGGTGCCCAAAGCCCTCCTTTTAAACACGTGGCTGCTGCAATTAAATAGGTGAACACGGAACACTGAGACGGCGCAATCCTGAAGCCATCTCGGGCCTCTTCAATCCATATGAAGCCACACCCTCCCCCTTCAGCTCATTCTTGCACCTTTCTGCTTTCTCCCGTTGTGAAGCTTTTTCGTTTTTCTCTTCCACCATCTGATGTGTCTTTTGCTTGCAGCAAATGCCTGAGGCCGAAGAATAAGCCCCAGCCGTCAAAACTAAGTGCCGGTGCTCAGCACCGTAAACAACAAGCACAAATTAAGCTGTGTTCTGGATTCTCTGGAGTTTGAGTTTGAGTGTGATGCCGGCGTAGAGGGCGTTACCGTAGTCTAGCCTGCTGCTGATGAGTGCGTGGGTGATCCATTTGAAGGTTTTCTTTTTCAAGGGAGCTGTCAACCAGCACAGACCAGACGTGGATTGGAGACAGGCTGTAAGGCACAGATGGCAGTAAGTTTAGGGAAATGCCCACTTTCCAAAAGTGCCATTTCTAAAATAGTAATATTAAATCTAACTTCACCAGTAAGCAGGATTTTCTATTACTATTCTGGCCATACTAAACATGACTGCAGATCGGAATCTATCGCTTAAAAGTATCTGAAGGCAGTTCTAATGCTGTTCTATGAGAGGAGCAGGCCTCACAGTAGTGGAAAACGGATTTGGGAGTTTTTCACTACCAAGGCATGTAAAACCCATAAGTACATGTCCTGCCTTTTACCTATATAGCGCCCTGCCCTATGGGTTACCTAGGGCCTACCTCAGGGGTGACTAAATGTAGAAGAAGGGAAGTTTAGGCTTGGCAGATAGTTTTAAATGCCAAGTAGATGTGGCAGTGAAACAGCACACACAGCCTTGCAATGGCAGCCCTGTGACATGGTTAAGGGGATACTTATGTGGGTGGCACAATCAGTGCTGCAGGCCCACTAGTAGCATTCAATTTACAGGCCCTGGGCTCCTCTAGTGCTCTTTAATGGGGACTTACAGGTAAATTAAAAATGCCAATTGGGTAAGAACCAATGCTACCATGTTTAGGGGAGAGAGCATATGCACTTTAACACTGGTCAGGAGTGGTAAAGTGCACAGAGTCCTTAAACCAGAAAAAACAGGGTCAGAAAAATGGAGAGAGGCAGGCAAAAAGTTGGGAGATGACCGCCCTAAGGCTGTCAGGTCTAACACTCCCACAATGTCAATGCTTTAGCAATACTACTCAAGTGCTTCATGAGAGGCACAAAAGAAAACACTAGATCATAGTTTGAATAGAAGAATTGATAGTACTCCTGATCCTCCAGCCATGTTAGTAACAAACTACAAGAAATTCCATGTTACTGGCAAGCTATGAAAAGTGATTACGTCATGTACTAATGATGGAATTTTCATACATAGGAGTTCTGCACCTCCATGGTTTTAATGTGCTCATATAATAATTTGTAATGTACATTTGATGTCAAATCTCCCTTGTAACTATCTGTGTGTAAAGGTTTTTCATCCTTGTATAGGGGACCTTGATTTGAGAGTGAACCTTCCAAATTTGGGGCACTTGTGACAAAACTTTTCATACCCTCATCCTTAACATTCAAACTCAATCAATAATCATCAATATGATCACAATCACACATGCTACTGCTAAACTTACGCACACATACTTACATTTACTCTTTTTACTTCAATCAGAATTCATGACTTGCCTAGATTCAGACAACAATATTTCTAATAAAAAATAAAAATGGAAAAATGATTTCACTGTCTCTTTCAGGTTTTTCTGTATATGAACAAAGCTAATTCAAAACGGTCTTTTCTAAAACAAAAATTAAAATTCAAAAGTTCATCAAGAGTCTCTCCTATTTACAAAAATTCAAAAAGTCCAACTAAAAGTTCAAATGTCTCTAATAATAAACCATCTGGTAATCACTGATTAGCAGTTCCAGCAAATAATGTATCTGTTCATCAAGCAGCAATGAGATTTCAAAGTTCAGTTCCAAAACAATTTCAAGTTCCAAAATGCTCTGCTGGATTCAAATTGTTAACACAAAAGGCAACAAACTCCTTCTCCCAGTCATCCGTTGTGAAATAAGTCCATTCGAGAGCAGAGTATCTTCGACTTGGTACTCTTTTTCTCTTTGACCTCCTTGTCACACGACCTTCAGTTTCACTGTTTCTTTGCTCTGATTCTTCAGTTACTTCAGCAATAGTAGGAGGCACTTTTATCTGTTGCTCTGGGCTTCTTTCAGGCCACTGATCTCCAGTAACAACTCTTTTCTCTTGCACAACTGGGGTTTCAACATTTTCTGAGCTAACAGGAGTCGCATGACTCTGTCTCGAACATTCTATATCTTCAACTGCTGTTGATGCACTCAGATTTTCACCAGACTGTGCATGCTGTGCGTTAGCCACTTGTCCAGTCCCCACAGCTTGGCTAACCTGCACCCTTTCGCTCACTGTAACTGACCCTTCGGGAGCAGGCGCTATTTCATTGAGAGGACTTGGAACTTTGTCTGTGTGCCTCGCATTAATCCAATTCAAAAGACCAGCACACTGCACAGCTGTCATTGTTACTAGGACAATCTGGTATGGGCCATTGCAACGCAGCTCCATGCATGTCTTTCTTATATGCTTTTACACTACCTGACGTGCCAGGAGTTAGGTTGTGACAACGTTCTTGTTGTGGTTGCACAGTTGCTTCTCCAACCTAGCAAGAAAAAGAACTACCCATATAACCTAGGGCCAGATGTATCAAGGTTTTTTGCATTCGCAAACGGTGCAAATGCCCGTTTGCGCATGCAAAAATCCATTTCAGAATGTTTGAAAGACATTCTGAACGCAATTTTAAGCAATCGCTAAAATAGCGATTCCTTAAAATTGCGACTCTCTAATTAAGAAATCGCAAATAAGGATTCCTTATTTGCGATTCCTTAGCACATGTATGAAGCAATTCCTAAATGCGATTTGGGCATTTAGGAATCGCTATTTACCACCAAGTTGAACTTGGTGGTATCAAAAAACAACAAGAGAAGGGGCCAAAAAATTGGATATTTGGAGACAGGACTCCTGGTCCCGTGTGTGAAGCTCCCAGTACAGTATGAATCAAAAATTGCACACACGATTCCAAAAAGAGAGTTCCTTTTAGACCGATAGGTTCTGCATACCAAGGAAAAAAAAAATTCTTTTGAAGCACGAGCCCTCACTCACCTACCGGTGACATGCTTCATCATAGGGCTGTGCTCCTCGTCAGGCTGGCGCTGCAATGCCTGACGGGCCCCACTTGGGGGCTCTTTGCCGGAGATCTTTTGGAGGAAAATGCACAACCGGTCAAAAGAATTCGAGGATTGGTATAATAATGGTTAAAAATGCCTAGAGGTAGGATATGATCATAAATTTAATTCAATGTTAGTACCTCTGGCAAGATTAAAAACAATAAATAGGGATATAGTAAAATAATGTCTACACTCCCCATAAAAAGAAGAATTTCCTATTACAGCTACTAACTCTCACATTGGGGAGTAGTAAGAACGAAACAAGTAAACACAGGATCCCCTGTGTTACTCTACATCATAGGTCAACATGTTTCTCGCTAATTTATAGTCAATAAATGATCGTACGCGATTCGTCAGGACCTTACAGACGTCCCTAATCCTTTAAACACTTGGACATCCCATATTAGGGAGAACAAAGCCTATAAGAGTAAAAGAAACACGTGTCAAGAGAAATAATTGTTGTCAGAAGTAACATGTGCTCAATGTCTGGAGACAATACCCCATACACTCGTGAGAAATCCCAAAGGTGCCATGTGTTTAACATCCAACTGTGAAATGATACAGAATTACTATGCATGTATATCACAATGCTTACCCACAAAAAATTAAATGTAGGGCCTCATTGGGGAGAGCATCTACTTGAAGCAATCCACTTTGGTCTAGGTATACATATGAGAATAAAAATAAAAATAAACAGACCTTACGTCACGTATTAGTATAGTTCGTAGTCAAGGTGTTTATCAAAGAAATATGTATAAATGATGACAAGTAAAGTAAAACAAACCCTTTATCCTATCCTTGAAGCAATCCTTAGTCATATCATAGTCACATAAGGCTATGCAACTCGAATCAGGAAAGTAATAAAATAGTACTAGTGGAATAAGAAGTTCACAGGTATTGCACTATGCCTATACATGTGTGTAATAGGCAAAACATAATCAATATCCCATCTAGTTTAATGTGAACATTTCTTGTAATGGCAGAATATTTATCAATTGTGGTCAACAGAAAATATACTTGAAAGAGGTACTTAATGAATACTTGGTCAGGAAATGTATAGGTAGTTAATTCCTTAAACCATTGTATGTTATTTGAGTAAAAACGCTATACTAAAGAGTTAATTGTCACCCTTGGTTAAGGGACAAAAACTATCAAAAAATATAAAAAAAAATGAATTAGAAAAGGGGTGGGCGCGTCAGTGAACGCGTCTGATATTTGTTTAAAGGCAGGTCGTAAAGCTAGTCCTACCCCAGCTCTGACCCGTGGTCGAGTGTAGCCGAAGCAGATGTTATGAGTTCTTTTAAATGAAAAAAGAGGATATTCTAAAGTCTCGCCTGCACTTGTGAGGATTGGCCAGAATTTACGGACAACATTCTTAATCCGGTTGCTCAGAGGAGTGAAAGTAGTCACGCAGGTGAGTCTAGATTGTGGTGTGCAGATGTTGTCGATCAGCAGCGACTCCCTGGGGATGTTGCTGGCTCTTTTCTTCGCTTGTCTAATATTCCTAGCCGGATAGTTGCGCTCAGAAAGTTTATGACACAACATATTGGCTTGGGTATGAAAGTCACTAATATCAGAGCAGTTACGTCGTATCCTAAGAAACTGACCGACGGGTAAATTATCTCGCAAAGCCTTAGGGTGATGGCTGTTGTAAAGTAAAAGGCTATTTCTATCTGTGGGTTTGTGGAACACAGAAGAATGTAGACGCCCACCCTTAAGTGTGATTCGTAAATCAAGGAAGGATACCTCACTGTCAGAGATGGTAGAGGTAAAACGCAAATGGGTGTCCAAAGTATTAACCCATTGTGCAAAGGCTTTAGCTTGATCTGTATTGCCCTTCCAAATCACTAGTATGTCGTCTATGTAGCGACGCCACAATCTAATGTTGGAAAAGAATGGTTGGTCAGGGGTTAGAATATAACGGCGTTCAAAGTCAAACATGTATAAACAGGCCAGACTAGGCGCAAAAGTACTCCCCATGGAAGTGCCCTGTATTTGATGATACAGACACTTTTCGAATTGAAAGAAGTTTTCTTTTAGGGCCACGCTTGCACATTGCATAATAAAGCTCACGGGAGTGTTATGGGGCCAAGTGTCCGTCAAAAGTATGCTTTCCACAGCAGCGAGAGTTGCTTCTTGGGGAATATTGGTATATAAGGACTCTACGTCTAGACAAATCAATATGTCAGTAGTACCTGAATCGTTAATATTATCAAGTAAAACCAAGGTGTCTTTAGTGTCCTTTAGAAAGGTGGAGGTTGCCTGCACAATAGGTTGTAGAAAAAAATCACAAAACTTTGAGAGGGGTTCCAACAATGAGCCGATACCGGAGACTATTGGGCAGCCCGGGGGAGGAATGCCCTTGTGAATTTTCGGGAGACAGTAAAAGTATGGAGTCCTGGGGTTCTTTGTATCCAGGAACTCGGCTTCTTGGTGAGTGATCCAGCCAGCTGATTCTGCTTCCAAAATCATTCCCCGTATTTCCCGTTGCAGGCATGGGGTTGGGTCTGTTGTGATCTGGTGATAGTAGGATAGGTCACTAAGTAACCTGAGACACTCCTGTCTGTAGTCAGTTGTATCCATCACCACTATCGCACCTCCTTTGTCCGCAGGTTTAAGGGTGATGTCTTGATTATGTGATAAGGAATGTAAGGCAGCACGCTCCAATTTAGAGACATTCTGAAACGATCGGGGAGGTTCAAGGAGTTGGATTTCATGGCGAACCGCTTTCTCAAAAGTGAGGACCTCTAGCGGGACCGTGGTGGCAGGCGGTGTAAAAGTAGAGGGATTCCTTAGATTGGTGTCACCTCTTAAATCTGGCTTAGGACGATCTTTAAAGAAAAAATGTAATCTGATTTTACGAAACAATGCTGACAACTCGCAATTCAATCTGAAACGGTCCTCCTTGGGAGTAGGTACAAACCCTAGGCCTTTCTCCAGAACTGCTCTCTCTGGAGGTGTGAGAGTAGATTTTGAAAGATTTACAACTAAGGTTTCTTTTGTATCGTCATGCTGCGACTCCTGGTCACCATCTGTGGTTCCTCCTGTGCCCAGTGGACGTTTCTTCCTCTCCTTCTGTTTTTGCCTCTGCCCCGGCCTCTTCCTAAAAAAGGATTGAAGTTATACTGTGGCTGTGGTTGAAAAAAAGGCATAGGCATAGCCTGCCACGGTGGCATCTGTTGATATGGGAATGGAGGGTTGTAGTGGGTCGGCGGGTTATAGCGATTGCGGTTCTGTCTCTGTCCCTCATCGCTGCTCCAATCATCTGAGCTAGAGCTATATTGTGGTGTACGTGATTTGCGTTGCGGGGTCTCAGAATCATCTGAGGTCTCTGAAGCTCCTTCATATTGATAGTCATCCTTCGTGTAAGGGTAGATCTTTTCTCTGCTAAAACGTTTGATGTCCTTTTGTAATTTGTTGATTTTCTGTCTTGTCAAGTATTCCTTTGTCTCGTTGAGTTCTAAATTAATCTCAGCCAAACGAGACTTGAACTGAGACAATTGAATCGTGGTTTTCATGGCCGCTTCCGTGATAGAAATCTGGATAGTTATGGAGTCAGCCAACCGTTTGGAAGTGTTGATAATCAAGATCAACCAATCCCGAGTACACTTTCATGAAATTTGCGACCAGTCAAGTCGAAATTGTAGGTCCTGTAGAAAAATCCTGGGGACGTTAGTGACAATTAGGCCGTTGGGTGAAATGTTGGCCCTAAGATGTTCTGTCATAATTGTCCCGTGCTGGACGGTCTTTATAAGTTCCTTCTTCAAAGCTGATAATTTTGTCCAATCTTCTTTAGCACCGCTAGAGGGACCACTGTTTTCATCTCCTAGGATGGATGGGGATTGCAGTATGGCCTGTACCATGCTGTCATCATAACTGAGACCTTGTAGGTCCGACATGTTCACCACCAGATATAATTTTATCGGAGTGTACTTGGAAATGCCCCGTAGCCAAAGGGCTACGCTAAATCATCAAAAAACAACAAGAGAAGGGGCCAAAAAATGGGATATTTGGAGACAGGACTCCTGGTCCCGTGTGTGAAGCTCCCAGTACAGTATGAATCAAAAATTGCACACACGATTCCAAAAAGAGAGTTCCTTTTAGACCGATAGGTTCTGCATACCAAGGAAAAAAAAAATCTTTTGAAGCACGAACTTGGGGGTAACCATGTGCAAATTTTAAAAATGCATTTAAAATGCATTTTAAAAATTTACATGTAAAGCACACATGCCCTTTTGGCATGTGTGCACCTTACATGGTGAAAAAAATAATTTTGGGGTGCAGCAGAGGGTGCCTTAGGCCCCCAGCACCCTGGGGTTTAGCATTTCCAAAATTGCGATTTCTAGTTAAGAAATCGCAATTTTGGAAATGCAAAAAATCCGAAGATATGGGCCAACAGGCCCATAGGTGCGAAAGGGGCCGGTATTGCAATTTGCGATTCGGTAATAGCATTTGCAATTTTTAAGAAATCGCTATTACCGATTTGCAAATGTGATACATGGCATTTTGCGAGTTGGAAATAGTGATTTCTTAAAAATCGCAAATTCCGAATCGCAAAATGCCTTCATGATACATTTGGCCCTTAGTCCTTTGTAGTTATCTAGAACCAAGTCATCTGTAATGTTCACAAGAGTACTCACAGACACTGCTGGCAATCTCGTGGCTCGCCCCATGATGATCTCATGTGGCGACAAGCCTGTCTTTCTGTTGGGTATGCTGTGCATACTCATTAGGACAAAAGGCAATGCATTTGGCCATTTCAGTGTTGCAGATGCACATACTTTTGCCAGTCGAGGCTTCAGTGTTCCATTTATCTACTCTACCAGACCTGAAGCTTCTAGTCTGTAACTGCAATGCAATCTTTGCTCAATGGATAATGCTGCACACAATAATTTAATGATCTCACTGATTAAATGATTTCCTTGGTCTGATTTCAGAGAAGTCAGAAACCCAAATTGAGGTATCAGCTCCCTCAATAGCAGTTTTGCAACTCTGAGGCTATAATTTCTTCTTGGTGGGTAAGCCTCGACCCAATGGGAAAACACACACACCACCACCAACATATATCACAACCCATTACACACTGGCAATTCAATGAAGTCAACTTGCATTCTGTAGAATGGTCCTCCTGATCTGCCTATACGACTCAGCGTAACAACTGTGTGTTTCCCTACATTCATTTGCTGGCATGTTACACATCTGTGACACACTGCTTCTGCAACCAATCTAAATCTAGGGTTGTGCCATGTTTGTCTGAATGTTCTAATCATTGCGTCTCTACCAGTATTAGCCTGTCCATGGTAGTGTCTTGCCACTGGGGACAATGAGCTGTTTGGCAGTACTGCTTTATCATCCCTCGAGACCCAAACATCATTCTCATTCATCTAGAAACATCCTGCTCTAATCTAATTCTGCTTCTCTTCTTCTGTCACTTCATCCTTCAATCTTTTGACTTCTTCTCAAGTATCAATGGCTGTCATAAAGAAATTTTGACTTGTCTCATTGTCACTTTCATAACTCAATTCCTCATTTAAGGAAGGGCAATGTAAGGCAAAATATCTCACAACTTCGTCTGCATAGGTATTTCCCAAGGATAAGTATTCATTTCATTTCTGATAAGCTGTACGTTTTACAACTGCAATTTTCACAGGTAAATTTAATGCTTTCAGCAATTGATTAACTTTGTCACCGTTTTGGATAGGTGATCCAGAAGAGGTCATGAAGCCTCTCTGGGACCCCAACTGTCCAAAGTCATGAACAACCCCAAACCCATATTGGCTATAAGTCAATATGGTCACTTTGAGCTGTTGGGCATGCTCTAGTTAAAGCAATCAATTTGGTTTTTGGGCAGAAAAGACTCTTCAAAGCCAAGAAGCTTCTATCACACCAGAGACTGTGCAAACTGCATAACCAGCTCTCAGGGCACCTTTAGAATCTCTTAAACTGGAGCCATCAATGAAAAGGACATACTCATTTTCATCTAAGGGGACATCTTGAATATCGAGTGTTGCTTTGGTGCACAGTTCAGTCACATCAAGACAGCCATGCTCAACCACATCCTCGTGGTTACTTGCATTTTCAACAGGGTCTGGCAAAAGAGTAGCAACATTCAAAATATAACAACGTTAGAAGAGCAAAGAATGATTTGCTTATAGCAGGTCAAACAAGTGATTGTCAGGAATTTGGTCTTGGTACGGGTAAACAAAGTTTCCACTGAATGGGGAATAAAATCGTTCAGTGGGTGGCCCATAACAATGCCTTCACACTGCTCAGTGCTGATGCTTAATGCATCCATGGCTCATAGACAGCTAAGCAAATCAGCAGCTACAGGATCAAGTGTGGCTGAAAAATAGGCCATAGATGTGTTTGCATTTCAATGTAATTGTGTCAAAACAGAGAGAGCACATCCATCCCTCTCACAGCCCATGATAAATATTTGTTGTAATTGGGCATTCCCAGAGCTAGGGCTCAGCACAAGCTTCCTCTCAGCTCAGTGAAGGCTTTTATGCATTCGTCAAGAAATGGTACTGGATCAGATACAACTTTGTGTGTCAATCTCTTTAAGGGCTTGGCCAAAAGAAAACAATTTGGAATCTATTGGTGGCAGTAGCCAACCATTCCCAGGAACATTCTGACCTATCTCTGAGAAACTGGTGGATTCATCTGAATGATTCCTGAAATTCTCTTTGGGGACACCTTTTTTGCACCTTTCTCTGTGTGGTGACCTAAGTATCGGACTTCATTTTTACAGTACTGCAACTTTGCTGGGGAAACTTTATGTCCATTTTCTCCTAAATGATTCAAGAGAGCTATGATTTTAAGGGACTCCAAAATCTTTTTCAAAATCTAATTAAACATTGATGCCGATTCTGGATACCCCTGAGATGTATAGCACCATGTTAAAATACGACTGCCAAATTTAAAGACAAAAAGGAATTGGCTTTCCTCATACAAGGGAATAGAGAATAAGGCTTGACACAAATCAATTACAATAAACCATTCTGCTTCGCATGGGATCTGAAATAAAATCACTGCTGGATTCTGCAGCACAGGACAACATGGAAAAACAATTGTTCATTTTTCTCAAATTATGAACTATGCAATATTTTCCATTGGGCTTCCACAATCCTAAAATAAGGGAATTACAAGGGCTTCCCAAAATTTCCTTCAGAATATCTTGCTCAAACACACCCTCAATCAAGGGTGTTATTCCTGCAAATATCTCAGGTGTGATGTAGTAAGATGACATCCTCAGATATACTGCATTAGGTTTCATTGTGAGAGGCTCAACTCCTTTTTTGAGACCTATCTCCTTTCTTAGCAGGCAAACCTCATCATCAGAATTATCACTGTGGAATGTTTCTAGTAACTCCTCATCACTTAAGTAAATTAAGGGAAATTGTGAAGCTATCTGATTCACTTTTGCAGTTGCCAATTGATTTGTGCTTACTTTTGCCATCTGATTCATGTTTTGCTGAGGAACAATCACCTGCTGCTGAGGCATTGGGGCTTTTGGAAACGGCATTTGTTGTCCTGGGGACACTTGTACATTTAGAATTCAAGGTCCTTGGACTCTCTGAATTTGAACCTGATTGTTACTTTGAGTCTGAGCAACTCCAGCATTCTGTAACAAATTATTCATATTACTATAGGAACATACACACCACCAATGACCATATTTCTGCAAGCATGACACGCAAGCACCACCAACTCATCAGACAAGCCAAACGATCCCACTTCAAAGACCGCCTGGACAACAACGCACAAGACAGCAAAGAGCTCTTCAGCATCGTGAAAGAACTCTCCAACCCCAGCACCAACATCAACGACATCCCTCCATCCCAAGAACTCTGCAACGCACTGTCCACCTTCTTCCACCGGAAGATCACCGACATCCACGACAGCTTTGACACCACTCCCACTCCAGACCCCACCCCCGAACACTCCACCTGTGCAAACCAACTGACCTCCTGGACCAACGTGAACGACACAGAGACACGCAAGATCATGAACTCCATCCACTCAGGTTCTCCGTGAGACCCCTGCCCCCAACACGTATACAACAAAGCCGACTCCACCATTGCCCCCCAACTACAGAAGGTCATCAACATCTCCTTTGAAACAGCGACATTCCCTGAAAAATGGAAACCCGCCGAAATCCGTGCCCTCCTCAAGAAGCCCAAAGCGGACCCCAACAACCTCAAGAACTTCCGACCCATCTCCCTGCTCCCTTTCCCAGCAAAGGTGATTGAAAAAATCATCAACACACAACTAACCAGCCACCTCGAAGACAATGGCATCCTAGATCCTTCCCAGTCCGGCTTCAGACGAAACCACAGCACCGAAACCGCCCTTCTCGCTGCCACAGACGACATCAGATGCCAAATGGACAACGGCGAAACATCAGCCCTCATCCTCCTGGACCTATCTGCCGCCTTCGACACAGTCTGCCACCGCACCCTGGAATCACGCCTAAATGAAACCGGAATTCAAGGTAAAGCCCTCGACTGGATTGTCTCATTCCTCTCCGGCAGAACCCAGAGAGTTTGCCTCCCCCTCTTCTGCTCCGAAGCCACCGACATCATCTGCGGCGTCCCCCAAGGCTCATCCCTCAGCCCGACGCTGTTCAACATCTACATGGCCCCCCTCGCTCAAGTGGCCCGACAACACAACCTCAACATTCTCACTCACGCCGACGATACCCAGCTCATCCTCTCATTCAGCAAAGACCCCCACACCGCCAAAACCATCCTCCACGAGGGAATGAAATCTATCGCCGAATGGATGAGAAACAGCCGTCTGAAACTGAACTCGGACAAGACGGAGGTCCTCATCCTCGGACCCACCCCCTCCGCCTGGGATGACTCCTGGTGGCCCACCGCACTAGGAACCCCGCCGACACCGTCCGACCACGCTCGCAACCTGGGCTTCATCCTTGACTCCTCCCTCACCTTGTCTAAACAGGTCAACGCAGTTTCCTCCTCCTGCTACAACACACTCTGCATGCTCTGCAGAATCTACAAGTGGATCCCGACAGAAACGAGAAGAACAGTGACACAGGCCCTCGTCAGCAGCAGGCTGGACTACGGCAACGCACTCTATACAGGCATCCCAGCAAAAGACCTACTACGCCTTCAACGTATCCAAAACGCCTCCACCCGGCTGATCCTCAACGTACCCCGCCACAGCCACATCTCCCACCACCTGAGAAACCTTCACTGGCTCCCCGTGGACAAAAGGATCACTTTCAAGCTTCTAACCCACGCTCACAAAGCGCTCCACGACACCGGACCAGCCTACCTAAACAACAGACTCAACTTCTACACCCCCACCCTTCAGCTCCGCTCCACTAACCTCGCCCTCGCCGTCATCCCCCGCATCCAAAGAAAGACCTCCGGTGGCAGCTCCTCCTCATACCTCGCCGCCAAAACCTGGAACACCCTCCCCACCAACCTGCGACAGACTCAAGACCTACTCACCTTCAGAAAACTCCTCAAGACCTGGCTCTTTGACCAGTAACACCAGCTCCCCCGCACCCTCCCCCCCCCCCAGCGCCTTGAAACACTCACGGGTACGTAGCGTGCTTTATAAATTCAATGAATGATTAATTGATTGATTGGAATAATTTTCTTTAATGACTGCACATCAACTAAATTTCCTCTCTGATCTACATGAGCACCACATCCTCTACCTCTAGACTGAACCACATTGTTAACCTACTTTTGCACTCCTTGTATTCCACTTGTATTCTGAGTTCCTTTACTTGCAGCCTTCAATTGCATCACCATCAACTTCTCTCTCAACCTTTTCTGCTTCAGTTGAGTTTCATCACTACAGTTCCTTGCATACTGCAGGATCTCATCAATGGGCCTGTTCTGCCAACAAATTAAATGCTAAAGGCTCATTGCACTAATGCCTGGCTTCAGTCTCTGCACAAATCTGAATACAAAATGACCCATATCTTTTGGCGCAATATTTTTGGTACCGCTATGCTGTTTGAAAGCTTGCAACAATATCTCATAATATGCATGAATAGACTCCTTAGTTTCCTGTGCTGTTCTGTCAACTGCCTGCCAATCAGTATCTTTTGGGAAACACTTTGTTCTTCAGGAATTCAATTACCTTAGAATACTTTTTCATCACCTCTTCAGGCGGTGCACCTGTTACTGGATCTCACGGGTGTTCACACTCTGGCCAATCAACACTTCGTTTGCACTCTGTCCATAAGTCAGCTGGAACCACATTACCAAACTATGCATTCAAATCTTCCCACAGGCATTTTGAAAGTTTCACAAATCTCTCTATCAGCTTATACCACTCCACTAGCTTCTCTCTCCAACTCGGGTAATCATTTGCGAATGACGTTATATCACTTCTACTCCACGGTAGATGCAGATAACCTCTATCTGGTATCTCTCTCATCTGCATCATTTTCACATTGTACTCAGCTTGATTGGCTCCTGACGGAGACAAATTCTGCTTTGCATTCTTCTGATCTGTTTTCTTTGCCAATCTGCCTTCCCATTTATCTAATGCTCTCCATGTTTGAATGTATGTAATTAATTCCTTAATGTGCATTCTCATTCCAGGCGATCTCATATTATAAATGTCTTTGTTTCTGAACTCTAATCTGTGGCTTCTCTTTAATGGTTTTGAATTTTCTAAATCAACTTCTTATTTCTCAGCCAATTCCGCTAACTTCTCATAAGTCAATCTTTCACATTGGGTAACATCCTTGCACATGAGTCTCAATTAATCTTCTGTGCATTTTTCTAATGGCTCCATCTCAATTGTTCCCATAATCAGACCATTTAATTCTAATTTCAGTATGGGCACATTCACTGTTCTGTCTCTCTCTGGTGTATCTAATGATTTAACATTACCATTTGTTGTGCCTGTTGCACCATGCGGACTCAGATGGTTTAACCAGTCGGTTAGCTGTTGTGCTGAAAGACCTTGCAAGCTAATATTATTTATCTGGGGCACATTTTGCAGAGTACTGCAATGTGCACTCATAATCTGATCTGGTGTGGGCATATAAAGAAGAGGGGTTCCCTCAGGAAACCTTGCATCAAGAACTGGTCCTGCTTGATTTAACATCTGGTTAGGTTCTGCAATTCGTGTAAGGGTCAAAGGTGGGGCGAAGGAAACAATTCTCTCCATTTTTTAATTGTTTGAATATACTGATCTCTGCATACCAATTAGTGATATCCCAGCAAATGCTGATGGTGTTTCAGGTACTGCTGAAACATTCATTGACTAAGCATGACTTTCAGAGTTACTTGAAGCATACAATGGAACAACTGGGCCTTTAGTCAAGGACCTGTTAGTGAATTGAGCCCCATCAAATTTGTCTGACTCTGAATTGTCATTCCAGAACTTTGACCTGTTAAAACAGTACTGAAAGTCTGATTCTGATTACAGTTCTGTACAGGTGTAATCACACTAGGTCACAATAGGGTTTGGCATCTGATTCACATTAGGACTTGGCATTACCTGATTCACAGTTGGACTTGCAATGGACTGTGTTGTATTGACAGTCGGAACTGGTGGATAAACCATGGGCCCTTGTGCACTGAATTTGCAGGTGTACTTGTAATCGTCTGAATCAGGCTGTGTGCAACTGGAGCAGATGGCACATTCCGGTACTACAGTCTGTACTGCTTCACTACTTGGTTCTACCTCAACTGAATGACACAGTGGGGGATGATTCATCAGAAGCTGATTTATTAACTCATCTTCCAAGTCACTCTCATATGTGACTGTCTTTTTACCTTTGTCTCCTGTTGTCTGTTCTGCCTTCGCTGTCTGTTTCTTTAATTTTCTAGGTTTTGTATTCCAATCACCTTCCTCTGTAATGGCTGGAAACATTCCCACTCCATCTAATATTATTGCTTGCTACCTTTTTTGTTCTGCATCCCATCTAACTTCTGTTGATGTCCTAACTGCTTTCTGCAGTCAGTTCTCAAATTTTGTTGTTTTATTCTCCCACGCTCTTCAGCGTTTACATTGCCCCCCTCGCCAACATCGCACGAACCCACCACATCAACATAGTTTCCTACGCAGACGACACTCAGCTCATCCTCTCCCTCAGGAAAGTCCCTACAACTGCAAAGAACAACCTCCACAACGGACTTCACGCCATCGCCAGCTGGATGGAATAAAGCTACCTCAAGTTAAACACAAACAAGACAGAAATCCTCATCTTTGGCACCAACCCCTCAACTTGGAATGACTCCTGGTGGCCCACCTCCCTAGGAACCACGCCCTCACCCACCACCCACGCACGCAACCTAGGCTT
Organism: Pleurodeles waltl; assembly: GCF_031143425.1. NCBI lineage: Eukaryota > Metazoa > Chordata > Amphibia > Caudata > Salamandridae > Pleurodeles > Pleurodeles waltl. The sequence continues at coordinate 561,770,789 of NC_090445.1, read as the reverse complement.
GATCTTGGACTCCACACTCAGCATGACTCAGCAGGTCAATGCCATCTCCTCTTCTTGCTACAATACTCTCTGCATGCTTTGCAAAATCTTCAAGTGGATTCCCGTTGAAACCAGGAAAACTGTCACCCACGCCCTGGTCAGCAGCCGATTGGACTACGGAAACGACCTATATGCAGGAATAACAACCAAACTCCTAACAAAGCTGCAAAGAATCCAGAACGCATCCGCCGCCTCATTCTGGACATCCCACGCCGCAACCACATTTCCCCCCACCTCAGAGACCTTCACTGGCTATCAGTATCAAAGAGGATCACCTTCAAACTCCTCATCGACGCACACAAGGCCCTCCATGACACAGGCCCAGTCTACCTCAACGACAGACTCACCTTCCACACCTCCACCCGCAATCTTCGCTCCGCCAGCCTCGCCTCCATCCCCCGCATCCGCCGCACCACCGCCGGAGGAAGATCCTTCTATCACCTAGCCGCCAAGACCTGGAACTCCCTACCGCTCCACCTTCGCCAGACCCAAGACCTCTTGACATTCAGGAAACACCTCAAGACATGGCTCTACGACCAGTAGCTCCTCCCCCCAGCGCCTCAAGACGCTAACGGATGATTAGTACGCTCTATAAATCCTTGATTGATTGATATTCTGTCTTGCAACAAGTTCCCAAATAGCAAGGGCTTCAAATTGTGCAGGTCTTTGAGGAGGCTTTAATTCACACATTACTCTCCTCAAATTTTCTAAAATTCTCAGATTAAATGCTCCATAACAAGGAAAAACTAACGAACCCTCTTTCTCAGTATTGTACACCATTGTTTAAGCCACTCACATTCTGAAACTCCTTTTGTTTTTGTCACTTCATAAGCTGGTGTTCTCTCTGGTGCAACTTTTTCACCCTCTCTGATTGGAATAAACACATCGCCTCTTAGCACCTCTTAGCACACTTCTTAATACTTTGAAAAATTTCATTTTGCTCAAATTCAATAAACCACAATAATTTTTATCAAATCAGGAAGTAAATTCAATCCCACAATCCTTTTCTCAACCTGTTCTCAACCAATAGCAACACGGTTCTGTCTACCAATACCAGCGCAGCTTCACAATAACTGACATATACCAGCGCAGCACAAAATGATGTCTCACTTGCTTCTCTCAGCAGCTGCAATTGCTTCGCAGTTGTCTCTCACACAATCGCTCACTCACATCTAATGCAAAATATTGAGAGCAAAAACCAACAACCTGTCTGAACACTACAGGTAGAACTCAATCACTTCGAAAGCTGTACAGGCTACACTTCCGACTGTGGCTTTCACAATTACGCAACAAGTGAAACTTGACCAGCAATTCTCACTCCAGTTGATATAGATGCTCCATACCAACCAAAAACTCACACTCACTCAAGGAAAACTATTGGCACTGTCAAGGACATCTCATGATAAGTGCCTCACTGCAGACAATAAATTAACCGAGTATCTTCTACACTGGTGCATCTATGGACCCATCAACAACAACAACCACAGACATTTTTTAGCACAAAGCGCCACAATTACTTTGAGCACGACGACTCTGCAAAACACTTCACAACATCACAGTTCACCGCTATCTTCAATCATAAAGCATTGGAAGCGTAAATCTTTATTTATACCTCACCTCACTTGTAGTCAAAATGCTGGAACTTCATCAATCTCCGGAACGGACCATGGACGAATTACAGGGTGGGCAATTCTTGGACTGGGCAATGACATGAGGTCAATCCTAATACCCTAACTCCAAACAAAAATATGGTTCGCCCTCGTATGGGAAAAAACCATGACGATGCTACTAGAACTGTGTACACATTCTTCATCCTTCGTAAGAATCAAAAGTGCAATGAGGTCGATGGCCCATCAGCAATTACTTCACCACCACCCCAATAATTTGGACACCATTGCCAATGTGGCCACAAGAGAGAAACTCCAATCAGGAATATAATTCTTAGCTTTAATACAAACACCAGCTCAAAGTCATGTAGACAATGAGCAAAACCAAGGCAACAAAATGAATTCAAGATTACTAACATCCACAGAACTAAGAATTCAAGAACAATAATACAGAAAGACAATAGAAATACCTGTGACACTGTAATAATACGGTGCCCAGATTTCACAATCATTTAGTAAATTAAAATTCAATTGTCAATAATCTTTTGCTGGGCATACGTTAACCCTATAGCTAACCAAATTAGGGAAATACATGTGTACGGAGAACACATGCTGGCAACATACAACAAAAATAATTTGGAAAAATAAAATAACTTGGGCTACGGATGCTAACTAAAAATAAAAATAAAATAAATGTCAGCATAGTGGTGTTTCTAATCTAAATGGGAATTTCAATGGGGCAATGGAAAAAGGCAGAGAGGAAAATACCTCTCCAAGGGATACAGCATTCAGGGAATCTTCATCAGCAAAGCATCTGGTCAGCAAGGCATCTGCAAGCATCAAGAAAGTGTCTGTCTCAGACCAAGACACGACAAGGGCTGCTTCTGTTCTGCACTGAACAAAGTTTGATTAACCAACACTATATTAATCCACATGAAACCTTCTGATTTGCCAAATGTGTCAGCCCACTTTACGTTGAAGGGGCATCATACACTTAGAATCGATCACCAGACCTCAGGTTCCACTGGTTCGACATTTTCCCAAGTCTGTCATGGGAACATCTCCTTTCCGTGTGGCTCCAAACAGGTAGCAACAATTGTATACAATATCAGTCCATGTTCCTGTACTACAAAACTTTCAAGGTCAAATGGGTACAGTTCTTCTACAGTTAAACAATAGACTTTTTTACAAGTGGGACTTTGCTTGTCATGGGAATGAAATCTGAAAAAAGACTTCACGTTAAAAAAAAAATTATTTGGCACTTTTACATGATTGAAATACAAGCTCTGTAGGCCTCAGTTATGCTATACAAAATGCAGTTGATTTAATACCTGTTAAGAAAAAAAAATATCGTATAGAAAGCTTATAAATTTATCATTAATAATATTTCATCAGTATAAGTAAAACATTTCATTTAAATGTTATTGCATTACTTTAGGTGTAACAGCGAACTGCATTTTCTCACTTGCACATATTTCCAAAGTCATTATTCTTTCATAAAACACAATAAATCTAAATTTGTTTCTTAATAGGCTATTAGTTTAGAGTCTAAATTACATTTAACATCAACTTTAACCTTCTAGCATATGATTTAATCAAAAAGGCACCTATGTTGAACTGTCAAATGCCAGCAAAATGCACATTTAAAATGCAAGTCTGTACAACTTGTTAGTTTTTCTCTCATTTACACTCATAAACTCAACTTGTCACAGTCTAATGACTTCAGTGACACAAGGGGCAGAGCTAAAATGCATGCTCTATCACATGTAAACAGGACTATGATGTTGGCTTGATCTTATTAGAGGACCATAGCCCGAATGAGTTCTCAGTTCAAGAAGAACAGGATGAGTAAAATGGATCTCAGCCACCTAAACCTCCAACTCCATTAAGGATGCCCATCTGGAAGAGAAACCAACACCTAATGATGGAGGTTGTCGAAAGAGACCATTTAAAAAGGTGCTACCCTCAGAAGCAGGGTTCCTGTCAGTCTACCAGAATTAGCCACAAACTGCAGAGAATGCTTAGCCAAATGCAATGTAGGATTATCATCAGTTTAATCTCTTTTTTGTTGTGTATTCTCATTTGTGTGTCGGGGCAAGGGCAATGCAGATTACAGAGTAGGAAGTGAAATATGAAGAGTAGAACAGATAGACAGGGACTGAACATGAGGAGGGTAAGATGTGCCTAAAGCTGCCTCCAGACAGATGTAGGACTACACTGTATCATCCGAGGTGTTAGAAATTGGGTTTCTGGTTGGTAGAGGTATCCCTTAATGTAGGAAAGTACCATCTTGCCTGGCATGTTACCCCCAATTTTCACTGTATATATGTTGTTTTAGTTGTATGTGTCACTGGGACCCTGGTAACCCAGGGCCCCAGTGCTCATAAGTGTGCCTGAATGTGTTACCTGTGTAGTGACTAACTGTCTCACTGAGGCTCTGCTAATCAGAACCTCAGTGGTTATGCTCTCTCATTTCTTTCCAAATTGTCACTGACAGGCTAGTGACCATTTTTACCAATTTACATTGGCTTACTGGAACACCCTTATAATTCCCTAGTATATGGTACTGAGGTACCCAGGGAATTGGGGTTCCAGGAGATCCCTATGGGCTGCAGCATTTCTTTTGCCACCCATTGGGAGCTCTGACAATTCTTACACAGGCCTGCCACTGCAGCCTGAGTGAAATAACGTCCACGTTATTTCACAGCCATTTTACACTGCACTTAAGTAACTTATAAGTCACCTATATGTCTAACCTTTACCTGGTAAAGGTTAGGTGCAAAGTTACTTAGTGTGAGGGCACCCTGGCACTAGCCAAGGTGCCCCCACATTGTTCAGAGCCAATTCACTGAACTTTGTGAGTGCGGGGACACCATTACACGCGTGCACTACATATAGGTCACTACCTATATGTAGCTTCACCATGGTAACTCCGAATATGGCCATGTAACATGTCTATGATCATGGAATTGCCCCCTCTATGCCATCCTGGCATTGTTGGTACAATTCCATGATCCCAGTGGTCTGTAGCACAGACCCTGGTACTGCCAGACTGCCCTTCCTGGGGTTTCACTGCAGCTGCTGCTGCTGCCAACCCCTCAGACAGGCAGCTGCCCTCCTGGGGTCCAGCCAGGCCTGGCCCAGGATGGCAGAACAAAGAACTTCCTCTGAGAGAGGGTGTGACACCCTCTCCCTTTGGAAAATGGTGTGAAGGCAGGGGAGGAGTAGCCTCCCCCAGCCTCTGGAAATGCTTTGTTGGGCACAGATGTGCCCAATTCTGCATATGCCAGTCTACACCGGTTCTGGGACCCCTTAGCCCCTGCTCTGGCGCGAAACTGGACAAAGGAAAGGGGAGTGACCACTCCCCTGACCTGCACCTCCCCTGGGAGGTGTCCAGAGCTCCTCCAGTGTGCTCCAGACCTCTGCCATCTTGGAAACAGAGGTGCTGCTGGCACACTGGACTGCTCTGAATGGCCAGTGCCACCAGGTGACGTCAGAGACTCCTGCTGATAGGCTCCTTCAGGTGTTAGTAGCCTTTCCTCTCTCCTAGGTAGCCAAACCCTCTTTTCTGGCTATTTAGGGTCTCTGTCTCTGGGGAAACTTTAGATAACGAATGCATGAGCTCAGCCGAGTTCCTCTGCATCTCCCTCTTCACCTTCTGATAAGGAATCGACCGCTGACCGCGCTGGAAGCCTGCAAACCTGCAACATAGTAGCAAAGACGACTACTGCAACTCTGTAACGCTGATCCTGCCGCCTTCTCGACTGTTTTCCTGCTTGTGCATGCTGTGGGGGTAGTCTGCCTCCTCTCTGCACCAGAAGCTCCGAAGAAATCTCCCGTGGGTCGACGGAATCTTCCCCCTGCAACCGCAGGCACCAAAAAGCTGCATTACCGGTCCCTTGGGTCTCCTCTCAGCACGACGAACGAGGTCCCTCGAATCCAGCGATGCTGTCCAAGTGACCCCCACAGTCCAGTGACTCTTCAGCCCAAGTTTGGTGAAGGTAAGTCCTTGCCTCACCTCGCTGGGCTGCATTGCTGGGAACCGCGACTTTGCAGCTACTCCGGCCCCTGTGCACTTCCGGTGGAAATCCTTTGTGCAGAGCCAAGCCTGGGTCCACAGCACTCTAACCTGCATTGCACGACTTTCTAAGTTGGTCTCCGGCGACGTGGGACTCCTTTGTGCAACTTCGGCGAGCACCGTTTCACGCTTCCTCGTAGTGCCTGTTTCTGGCACTTCTCCGGGTGCTACCTGCTTCAGTGAGGGCTCTTTGTCTTGCTCGACGTCCCCTCTCTCTGCAGGTCCAATTTGCGACCTCCTGGTCCCTCCTGGGCCCCAGCAGCGTCCAAAAACGCCAAACGCACGATTTGCATGTAGCAAGGCTTGTCGGCGTCCTTCCGGCGGGAAAACACTTCTGCACGACTCTCCAAGGCGAGAGGAATCCGTCCACCAAAGGGGAAGTCTCTAGCCCTTTTCGTTCCTGCAGAAACCTCAGCTTCTTCTGTCCAGTCGAAGCTTCTTTGCACCCGCAGCTGGCATTTCCTGGGCATCTGCCCATCTCCGACTTGCTTGTGACTTTTGGACTTGGTCCCCTTGTTCCACAGGTACCCTAGATTGGAAATCCACAGTTGTTGCATTGCTGGTTTGTGTCTTTCCTGCATTATTCCTCTAACACGACTATTTTGTCCTTAGGGGAACTTTAGTGCACTTTGCACTCACTTTTCAGGGTCTTGGGGAGGGTTATTTTTCTAACTCTCACTATTTTCTAATAGTCCCAGCGACCCTCTACAAGGTCACATAGGTTTGGGGTCCATTCGTGGTTCGCATTCCACTTCTGGAGTATATGGTTTGTGTTGCCCCTATCCCTATGTTTCCCCATTGCATCCTATTGTAACTATATATTGTTTGCACTGTTTTCTAAGACTATACTGCATATTTTTGCTATTGTGTATATATATCTTGTGTATATTTCCTATCCTCTCACTGAGGGTACACTCTAAGATACTTTGGCATATTGTCATAAAAATAAAGTACCTTTATTTTTAGTATAACTGTGTATTGTGTTTTCTTGTGATATTGTGCATATGACACTAAGTGGTACTGTAGTAGCTTCACACGTCTCCTAGTTCAGCCTAAGCTGCTCTGCTAAGCTACCATTATCTATCAGCCTAAGCTGCTAGACACCCTATACACTAATAAGGGATAACTGGGCCTGGTGCAAGGTGCAAGTACCCCTTGGTACTCACTACAAGCCAGTCCAGCCTCCTACACTTAACATGAGAGGTTAGATTAAGAGGCAATGGGTTAAGTATTTTTGCAACACCTCAAACAGTAAAATAATGAAAACACCACAGAAAAATATATCACACCTGATTAGAAAAATAGAGCTTAGTTTAATGAACAAAACAAGACCAACTGACAAAAATCCAATATGTAGAACTAGAGATATGAATTTTTAAAGAATATATGGAAATGTAGTGCTTAAAAGCATAAAGCTCCAGCCAGGGCTATCTGGTCACGATGGACCAGGTCCAATCTGAAAAGTCAGGTTGACCGCGAAGGAGCCCAGGTTGGATACAGGGAACAGCCTTGGCCTGCTAAAAAGTATCTCGGTTGTGTTGAGGACGAGGGCGATAGGAAGAGCAGGGAGGGTGATGTGTCGTCATCTCTCCTTCGGACGTAGGCGATGCGTCAGTTCCAAGACGCACAAAGTCAGAGATGTGCCAGGAATGGAGGTGATGCACCTTGCTGTTGGCAATGCTATGTCCTCAATCATCGCAGCAGTGGCAATGTGTCTGCGTCAATGGAGATGGGCTGGTTCCGAGCGGCGCGGTGTTGATACCTGGATTCTGGACTGGAGCAGCACTTTATACCCACTTCCAAGGGCCCAGGACTCGATTGGCATCACTTAGCAGGGTAAGACTCACAGATTGAAGAGCCCAGATGTTGTAGGACATGGGTTCGAAGCCTTTTGTGTCCCTGAGACTTCTGAAGAACACGAGGCAAGCCAGGAAGCCCTTGGAGTGACTCTGGTTATCGGTATGAGTGATGTGGTTCCAGACTTTCTCACCCAGGCAAGGAGGGCAGCAGGCAGCAGGGCAGCATAACAAGACAGCAGTTCTTCCTGAGCAGCATTTCATCAGAGTAGCAGCTCTTCTAGCAGCACAGCAGCCCTTCTTCCTGGCAGAGTACCCATAGGTCCAGAAGTATACTGACTTGGTAGGGTCAGAAGTCTAGTTCTTATATCCAGTGGTGCCTTTGAAGTGGGGGACCCTTCAAAGAAGGGCTTTGAAGTGCACAGAGGATCTCCCTTTCTGCTCTGGCTCCAGACTCACTACAGGGTGTTAAGCAGTCCTTTGTTTGGGGATAGGACACAGTCTATTCAGGTAAAGTAAAAAAGCAGAGCAGTAGAAAGGCTTGCCCTGACTGCACCAACCTTAGTATATATATATATATATATATATATATATATATATATCTTGAAGTCACAGCGCTACACCGTCAATGGATCTTACTGCTCTCTCACCCCCCTTAAACAGAATAATCTCAACAGAGAAGGGAGTGCTACAAATCACAATGGGGTAGGTGGGTAATTCAATTATATAGCTAAAACTGGGATAGCATTAAGTTCATCAAAATGCAAGTTCTTCATTCAGTCTATAGATACATGGGAGCCATTATGTAGTCTTCAAAATCCTTGTATTCTTCAATAAAAAATCCAACCCAGCCAATGTGCTTCGTCCATCCAAAAGTACTTCATCAGGGCTGTGAAACAAATACAATCAAAGCCATCTTTAAAAACACATAAAACACACATAAAACAAAGTACAATTTCCACAGCTCTTCAACTCACCTTAGAAACCACCTTAACTTCAAAACGCACAGCATCTACAATGTCTCGGTCACCATATTCTATCCCAAAAACCTCAATACATAATTCAATGATAGATCATTCAGTATTACCTATAATGATATTCTAACAATGCCCAGTGTAATATATGCTAACTAAAATCACAAAAGTAAACAATACTTACAAGAAAGAACAATATATTGCTGAATCTGTTATTCCTCACAAACTACCCTCTACTCAAATGTGAAGGGACTGGTCATCATCACCATCATGCAATTAATTGCCACTAATAAGCATCCTACAAAGAGGAGAGAATACATGATTTGCACCATTCTTGTGGTCAGAATCCTCATTTATCCAAGTCCAAATTGTTAGCAAGTGTAGAAAATTGCATGTATCTCTCTTATTATCTCATGTATCTCACTTCTTATCATACCTATTATCCCCCCACTTCATATACACTCCAAACTAATCCACCATCCCACTTGTAAAACCTATTACATTCCCTTCTTTATTTACTCATTAATCACCAGTCATGTCTCTCTACCACATTTACCACTCAAAACCTCAAAAAGGAAACAACCAAATCCAAAAAAACACACCTCAGAATCCTTAAATTCAATGAGCCCTTCACACTCCTCACCGTCAAAGATGGAGTGTTCTTAACATGAGTTGTGGTTAATGCATAAAAGGTAGTTTGTGAGGAATAAAGCTATATACTGTTCGCTCTCGTAAGTATTGTTTACTTTTGTGACAGCAGTGGTCAACATTAGTAAAGCGGTCAAAGTCCTAAGGCAAACAAAAAGAAATCAGCAAAATATGAGGCAGGCAGGCAAAACGTTTGGGGGAAGACCACTCTAAGGCTGTCAGGTCTAACAAGAGGACAACAAAAACGGTGGCATAAATGTATTCTGATTCTGTGTTTTGCAAAGTTGTGAAATACCTCACACCATCCAATCAGATGGATAAAATCAGAAGATGTGTGGAGTAGAAATGTTTTCTAGATAAGTAGTTCCCAGCCTTTTGACTTCTGGGTACCCCCACTTTATCACTACTGGTGCCCGGGACCCCCACTGAATCATTAATGGAATCCAGGAAACCCCCAAAGGGTCATTACGGGAAGCCGGGGACCCCGGCCTAAACACAATGGATGATTTTAACCACAAAATAATACACAAAAACCTACAAAAACAAGCATTCATGGGCACAAATTATAAAACATATTATTTAATTAGCAAAAAACAAATGTTCAAATTAAAAAAAAAAAATAGGAAGGTTGGATCTTTCCTAAATTCAATTGAAGCTATGCCTCGTCCATACTATATTCTGTTTGATGCACTGCTCCCACGAATCAATCTGAGAATACTAATTTAGCCTCCAATTTCAAACTCCTTGACATTTATCATTTGTTTGAAAATGTTCAATGATACCAATAGCCACTGTATTTATGTACACTTCATTAATCCGTTAATATTATTTAATTTCGAAAACAGTCGCAGACACCCTAAGAAGGCTTTGTAGACCCCCAGGGGTACCTTAACCACAGGCTGGGAATGACTGTTGTAGATCAGGGGTTCCAAACCTTTTGACTTCTGTGGACCCCCACTTTATTGTTACTGAAACCCGGTGACCCCTACAGAATCATTATTGGAATTCTGGGACCCCCTACTGAGGCATTACTTAAAGCTGATGGCCTAATCTGTTAAGATTATTTCATTTTCTAAGCAGTCGCAGACCAAGGGTCCATGGACTACAGGTTGAGAGCCACTGTCCTAGATGACATACATTTTTAAAATAATTTCTCAGAACCTGATGCCTCATTCATTTTGAGAACAATTTGTTTTCCCTGAGGTGGATAATACAGTTTTATTGTTATCCTAGTAGGATATTTAAAACAAGCCTTTTACATTTTCAGGTATGTTGGAAGGCAGTTGATTTTGGTGTCACTATTATTAATGGCTCTTCATTTTAAAGGGGCGATAAAACTGCAGTTTTAAATGCTGAGAGTCAAAACGTTCATAGAGGAGTTCCCCATTTAGAATCCTCTTAAATTGTTTAAAAAAGGTACAAGGATATCAAAAGTGAGCCTTGGTTTCTCTTTACATAACAATCTTTTCGGATTTCGGGTGGATGGTATTTATCACCCTAAAAACAATTTTGAAAAGAACAACTGCATAATGATCAACAACTCAAATCCTCCAAATAAAGGTTGTAAAAAGTACCTAATCCAGAATCCTGCCTTTTTATGGATACTGTTATCAACATGAGAATAAGTAAACATAGGCGGTGATTCTAACCGCGGCGGGCGGCGGTCGCCGCCCGCCATGCGGTTACCGCCAAATGACCGCACCGCGGTCACAAGACCGCGGCGGCCATTCTGGCTTTCCCGCTGTGCTGGCGGGCGACCGCCAAAAGGCCGCCCGCCAGCACAGCGGGAAAGACCCAGCAACGATGAAGCCGGCTCCGAATGGAGCCGGTGGAGTTGCTGGAGTGCGACGGGTGCAGTAGCACCCGTCGCGAATTTCAGTGTCTGCTAGGCGGAGAGACCCGCCAGGAACAGGATGGCGGTAGGGGGTGTCAGAATCCCCATGGCGGCGGAGCGCGCTCCGCCGCCATGGAGGATTCTCAAGGGCAGCGGAAAGTCGGCGGTACACCGCCGACTTTCCGTTTCTGGCTGCGGCTGAACCGCCGCGGTCAGAATGTCCAGCGGTGCACCGCCAGCCTGTTGGCGGTGCTACCGCGGTCATTCGCCCTGGCGGTTTTTACCGCCAGGGTTAGAATGACCCCCATAGTGCCCACAAGATGTTCTGCAATGTTCAGGTCTACTCTAGCGGCAGGTTGGCCAAACCACAAGCTAATTTCACCCAAGATCCAGATGGAACTGGCCAGAGATGATGGAAGATCCAAAAATGCAATGAGCTAGTATTTAACATTTCCAGATTCAGATTATAGTGTATCTATAAATAAGAGCTTCTCATTTTAGGCACCCACCTACAATAACTTAAAGAGTGAAGAACTGGCTGTTTCTCTTTCAAAGATTCCCTAAAAGGAACATTTGGCTTCAGAGCAGTTTTCCCTTACTTTTCATTCATCTGGGGAGCTGGATTGTGCTAACCTGTTTATCTTGACATACCAGATCAAACTTTGAATAAACTGCAACTTGTTCAGGAGAGATTGCATCATCGTTGTTTCAAGCTACACTAGTAGCTGATGTCAAAGTTCCCTATGCTGCTTACCACATTGGGCTTCTCGTTCTTACTACTGACGGCGAGTCTTCATATACAGAAAAGGGCAACAGGAGTTCAGTCCAGCTCTTGTACTCCCCGACTTAAGGGAATCCACACTATTGAAGACATACCAGGCAGGAGATAGATAAAGCCTTGATTTTTTTCAGATTCTAAAGTGTGAGTTTATTTCATTTGCAAATGGTAACGTACTTCCGATTTATCTCTTATAGTGCTAAGAAGCCATTCACCATGGTGTAGCTGTTACTGCGAAGTAACCTTTGAACACTGATGTGTTAATTAAATTATTCAAGTGACCTTTGGAGTGGAGTGACACCATTTTGTGAATTAATCAACATATTGACAGATACTAAAATGCTGATTCTTTTTCATTTCTATAGATCACTGCTTTTGACAGTGTGGATGATGAGTCGAAGCATAGCGGCCATATGTTTTGTTACAAGAGTCCAAAGCCACAAGAGTGGAACATCGAAAAAAACCCTTCCTACAGCTATTATATTTACTACATGTATGCCAACATTATGGTGCTCAACAACCTAAGAAAGTAAGTCTGAAAATAAGAGTTTTGTACAGAAATGTAGCAGTTGCTCATCCTATCCAGGTTTCTGTCAAAGGTGTGCTGGCAGCATGATTCTCTAATAAACCTGTAACCAGTAATGGTCGAAATTTTGATGCTGGTTCAGCTTGACGTTTCCAGAGAAGTGAAGTGTATAGTCAGTTGCTGGGAGGAGGTGGGGGCAGAGGGTACTTCAGAAAACTGGCAACCTTTTGAACAACAATTAAGGGTATAATTGCAATCAACTAGGATTGACTCCAGCTGCCTGTTTGGCCACACAAATCACATAAGAGTAATCCTTAGCTTTTTAATGTTGAAAACAGAGGTTTCAAGCGCTCAACATTTAAGGCCTACATTTATTAATTCTCTGTGTCACCTTTGCATTATGCTAGGTAGCCAGAGCGACATAGGGCAGCACAAATACTAATTTGGGATTGACAAAGCACGCAAGGTCTGAGTTGCGTGGGTTTGTAAAGCTGGAATTGCCTTTATTTCTCCTTGTTACTTCCTCCATCTGCATTACACATAGATTGAGGAATATGCCTCTTTGTACAGGAAGGTTCTACTTGCTCCTCAAAAACAATCCTGCCTGTAATGTAGGCACCTCTGAAGCATAGTACCCTGTGTTGGCGCTAGGGAGCCATACGTGGGCCAGCGCAGGGAGATAGCTTAAGGGCACCATATTTTAGTAGATATGGCACTTTTCAGATCTCTCCTGTTCATGAAACACAGAACAGTAACTTTGTTTGCTGCCCTGCATTGCATGAACGTTTCATAAATATGCCCCTAAATTTGAGAATGTAATGAAAATTTGGCCATTAAAATCTAAATTTAAATATGCAGTTTAAATAATATAATAAAATGCCTCTTAGAGGGAATACCCGCTGTGTGACGAGTTGAACGAAAAATTGAAAAGGGACCTTTAATTAATGTGACTCCCCTAGATCTGGCTGTTTTTGAGGCTTCAGCTGAGCATGTGTCTATTGAAAAAATGCACAATGATTTCTCATGAATTCTGTTCAGGTAGTGTGCAAGTTCACTCTTTATTTCTCTGTGTTGTGACAGAGATGTGGAAGGGCAAATGTGAAATTATATTTTTTCTCATTAGGGTTTAGTAATCTGTTTACGTATGAACCATTAATCAAAGATACATTCACTCTGAAAAATAAAATGTTAGTGGCAAATTCTAAACATCAATGCCTGCTTCCTGGATGTATCAGGATTAAAAGGTAGAATTTTTACTGTTTCACGAGTCTCTTCAATCTTGCTGCCACATACACATCCTTGATGTTTTTGGCCCTTGTGGGTCTGAGAGGTTTATAACTTTAAATATTTTTTTGTTTGCAGATTTTTTCTTTTGTTGGGTACCATATACTGAGTACCTAGTATTCTATTTCTTTGTAAGCCTAGGAGCCCCATTTAGAGTTTAGCATAACTTCTGCTCTACCATAACAGCGGTCCTGTTTCCACAGGCTTATTTAGAGTCCTAGAAACTATTAGATTTCCAATGGCAAAGCCTCAGCTAGCTCCATCGTGGGAAGCCCAGTTCCTGATATTCTGTCTGCCAATGGGCCACCAGTTCACAGTTGTGTCGTCACTGATTTTCCCCGCCCAATTTCGTCATGCCTACCAGGACAAATAAAGCATTGGCTACTGGGCCAAACAAACATAAGCCCAGATTTACATTGTGGTCGAGACACTTTTTTGGTGCAGCTATAACGTAGAATGCTAGTCAAGACTGACAAAGCCACGCAAGGGCCAATTCGCGTCACCTTGTGTGGGAGTGTAAAAAAAGGTATTGCAGCGAAGCTCCTCAGTTTGCACTAAAATGGTGTGCCTAGCCAAGAGAGGCGTAGCAAGGAGACATATCTTCACTTTTCTTCATTACTTTCTCTTTTGATGTGTGCTGCAATGCCTCTAAGGATTGTTTTGTGCAGTAAGGTATCCCTCTCTGCACAAAAACAATCCTGCCCCAACGTCGGCACTCTTGCAGTATGACACCAGGGTGCCTGTGCTGGTGCTAGGCAGCCACAAGCGCGCTAAAGCAGCAAGAAAGCTCAACAGTGCCATGTTTCTGTAAATATGGTGTTATTGAACACTCTCCCATTCACGCACGCATTGCAGCAACTTGCCTTGCTTTTACTAAATCTGACTCATGGTGTCTGCTCAGCATCCATCTGTACTTCAGTGCATCATTGCACTCGCAGATGCACTAAAGGCACAGAGATCTGTGGGAGTTGGGGATCCCTAGAAATGACAGGTGGTTGTCTACCGAATGGGTGGGTTGGTAGACTGCTCACCAAAACTTAAATGAGTATCTACTTCCATTAATGTGGTACAGTGTGGGTTTCATCTAAAATATATATTTGCTTTCAGGGAGAGAGGAATGAACACATTCCTGTTTCGCCCACATTGTGGAGAAGCCGGAGCAATCACTCACCTGCTAACAGCTTTCATGACTTCAGATAATATATCTCATGGCCTTAACTTGAAGAAGGTAAGTCTGGATGGATCAATTTTCTTCCAACTTTTCTCCCTGTAGCCCTGAATCTGTGTATGCATGCTGCAAAACAATGTAATGAAAATATGTCACAAATCACTTGGTTGTTCAAAGCTACCCATGATCTGATATAATATGCAGTGATTATCCTCTACACAAACTGATAGTATCTATGACAGAATGACATTCCTCACTCCCTCTGTTTTCGCCCTAGATTATCCTCTCCTCTCTCTCACTCTCTCTTTCATACCTGTCTTACTGCCTGTTTTCCACTTTCTTTTCATTTGTGTGCCCTTTCTCTTTTGTGAATGTTTGATTTTCTCTTTTGTGCTTTCTCTCTGTGCACACTTTCTCTTTTGTGCCTTTTCTCTTTGTGCATTTTTGTTTCTGTGCCCACTCTATCACGCTCCTTGCAGACCCTGTCTAGTAGGTTTTTTCCACCTCCCCAGGTGTTTACCTGCTTCTCCTGTGTTGCCTTCTTGCCTCTTCTTCTTTCGCCTCCTAACAAGCCCCTCCTCCCAGGACCTACTTAATGGCAGCAGCTACTTCATTGAGCAGGTGTCTAGGCCCAGCCCCCATCCACTTACCTGTGACTTGTCGTCCTTTTGGACTCAGCTCCTCGCCTCTAAGCTCCCACCTTGCTCTCTCTGCTCTCACCTTAACGGATCCTCTCTTCTCTCTCTCTCTCGCACCCACTTTCTCTCAGTCATAACTCTCTTTCTGCCTGTTTTCTACTTTCTCTCCACCTGCGTGCCTTTTCTGTTTTGTGCCTTTTCTGTTTTGTACCTTTTTGCTTTTCTCTTTTGTGCATTCTTTCTTAGTACGCATTCTATTTTATGCCTTTTCTTTTTTGTGTATTCTCTCTTTTGTGCCCTCTTCATCACTCTCTCCCGACCCCCCCATCTGCGTTTTGGTGGAGGGCCTGCTCTCACACAAAGGACTGCCACACCCCCTACTGGGACCCTGGCAGACAGGATTGAACTGAAAGGAGACCTGGTGCACTTCTAAGCCACTCTTTGAAGTCTCCCCCACTTCAAAGGCACATTTGGATATATAAACAGGGCCTCTGCCCCTTCCAACTCAGACACTTCCTGGGGTAGACACTGTACCTCACAGACACTTCCTGGAGAAGAAACTTGTAACCAGAACCTGCATCATGACAAGAAGAACTGCTTGGCTACCCAAAGGACTCACCTGTCAGCTTTCTGTGAAGGACTGCTGCCTTGCTGTTGCCCTGCTGCCTTGCTGCTCTCTGGCTGTGGTAAAGAAGTGCTCTCCAAGGGCATGGATAGAGCTTGCCTCCTGTTCCCTGAAGTCTCAGGACCAAAAAGACTTCATCTCTACAAGAAGGACTCCTTGTGCGGTGAAATTGGACGCACAGCCTGCCAGAAACGATAGACAGTCGGCACTGCTGTGAAAATTTAACCGCTCGCCGATCTGGAACGACGCAGCCCGACTTCTCAACGAGAAGATCGATGCAGTGCCAGCGTAGTGACCGGAAACTGCAGCCTGACTTCCAAAGAGGAATCGACGCAGTGCCTGCCGTGTGGTAGAAATTTTGACACAACGCCCACCGAATCGACCCAGCTCCTGTGACTTCGTCCTGCCAGCTCAGGAAATCCACGCATCGTCCCCGGGGCGTCTGAAAACCCCTCAACCCGAAGAGGATCCACGACCGAGCTCCGGAAATGGACGCACAGCTATCCCTGCGTGAAAACTAACCAACGCATCGCTGTGTGCGGCCCGTGAAATCGATGCACACCTCTTTGTTTTCATGCATCTCCTCCTCTGTGGTTCTTTGTGGAGATTTTTAACGTGAACCAGGTACTTTGTGCTTGAAAGAGACTTTGTTTGCTTCTAAAAGACTGAAGACACTTTGTATCACTTTTCAGTGACATCTCTACATTTACTTATTGCATCTTTGATCATTTTGACCTGCATTTATCCAGATAAATATTATATGTTGTAACATACAATTATGTGATGCATAATGGTAGGAAGTGCTTATACTCCTTAAAACTGCATTCAACAATGGCAGTTCCAACTTTCTACACCTCATATATATAACCACAGTCATGCTCCATAGATTGGACCATATAAAATCACTTCAGTGGCCGAAATGCGACCAACATGAAGAGATGTATCATCACCTGACATGGACACATTTCAGAATCCAGGGTTATTGGGAACAGGTGGCAGGCACATGTTAAGACAGGTTACGCCTAGACCTGCAGGGTGACCCCCAAGTCTTTTTGTTGGGACTTCCGTGAATGCCCCATCAAAAAAAGGTTTATACATTTCACCTTACTGTTAGCCAGAAGAAGACTGGTGATCCAATGGCTCAGCAATAGGACTCCAACAGTGAAAGGGTGGCAGGGCTAGACTGTGAATGCAAAGCAGCCCTGGCATCCTTGTCAGGCCCTACCCGGGTGGGAAGGGTGTGTGGGGTTTAGGGGTGCATGAGTGAAGAACTGCTACTTTCGTTATTGGGGGCCGATATTGCAACAACGCTACAAAACTTGCCCTGAGTAACAAAACCGGCTCCCACCCTTCCAGCCTCCCTGGGAAGTGCCCAGTGCTCGCTACAATCAGTCCGGCCCGGACGGGTGGTTGAAATACAGGGCTGAATGGTGAGCACCCAAAGGCGCTAGAATGAAACTGGCCCACACTGACTCTGAACTCGTGAACAATTCAGAACTAAGGCCCTCATTATGAACTTGGTGGCAATCACCGCCGACCGCCGTGCTGACGGTGAACAAAAGACCGCCAGTGGCGGTGAACTGCATACCGCCATATAATGATGCCAAAAAGACAAACCTCCAAAAATCTTGCAACCTCTACCCACCGCTAGGGCCAACGACTGCAGAAAGGCAGTACATCCCACCCCGCCACCACCATGCAGGCAAATCCCCAGCCCATCAAATAATGATGCACAAATCAGCTCAGCAGATAGTGAATGTCGAACAAACAATGGTGGTACGGACCGCAACGGCCAGCAATGAGACCCACCAACAACAAATGTGCACAATGGCAAGTTCGAAAAGCACACACCTGACACACATCCAAAACCCACACATACACCCCCCACAATCCTTTGCAACATCAATAGCACAACAAATATTGACAACACAACACGCATACACTGAACTAACCATCACACAAGTCACACACACAAATATACCACCAAAACACATACATAGCACAACCAGCATCACAAGCCACACACAGAACCACAAAACGGCACCATTACATCTACAACACACCACCCACAACACACACCATGGCACCCCCAAGCACCCCGCTTCACAGACAGGGAGTTAAGGACCATGGTGGATGAAATATTCAGTGTCTAGCCACACCTATTCGAGCCACAGGTGCAGCAGACACCCGTGGCCAGGAAGATGGGGCTATGGCAGACTGTAGTCAACAAGGTCAATGCAGTGGGAAACCATCCACGCAGAAGGGAGGACATCAGGAAGAGATGGAACGACCTGCACTGGAAGGTTCGTTCCATGGCATCCAGGCACAACATCCCCATACAGCAGACTGGTGGTGGTCCCACACCTCCTCCCCCGAATACACAGACTGGGAGGAGAAGGTCCTGGCTATCCTGCACCCGGAGGGCATCACTAGAATCACTGGAGGACTGGACTCGGGTAAGTCAACTACAATACCTTAACAGTCACCACACCTATAATGCATGTATCACCCCATCCCTCTCACTGTCACCAGGTCCCCATCCCCTACCCAGTCCACAACACCCACACACTCACATCCAAGTCACTTGCATGCCGATAATCCCCCAAACAAATCACCATCCAGTCCTCTGTGCACAGTCACCAACCCATGCATGGAATCCCAGTGGCACTACAATACCCACAATGCACCACCAACCCCTCAATAAATGCATCTAAATGTACAGGAAGGGACCTTGCATGCCACTACATGGTAATCCAACCATCAATTACTGTTGACCAGTGCTGCAATTGACCAAAAAGTGCAGGACACTCACATCTCTATTCTCTCACACACAGGCACAACCACCCATGCCACCCGGACGGAGACGTCAAGAAGTGCCAGTCCTCCACCTGAAGACAGAGGCCCCACTCAGGAGAGTGCAGAGGGATGTCTGGACACAGGGGAAATCCCTGGCCCATCCACACCCCTGGACAGTCACCCTCCAGAAGCCCCATCCATGACACCACTGACAACCCTACCACTCAGCCACCACCATCAGCTCTGGCCAAACGACCCCACACCAGTATCACCAGGCCACGGACTGGCTGCCCACAAGTACAGAGGACCGAGTCTCCACCCACCACCAGGCAGGATGATGAAGGGTCAACTACAAGTGGTACTGCTGGACCTGTGCAGGGGACACAGGCACAGGGGGCTAGGGCCAGTGGGAGAGCATCAGTAGCCCACCGGGGTGGCCCAAGGATAGATGCAGCAGCCCAGGAGGTGATTTCTGAGGTACTGGGAGCATACCACCATTCCCAGGACAGGATGGGGCAGATCCTGGCCACCTTGGAGCAGAATCAGAGGCTGCAGGTAGCACACCACCAGGAGTCCATTGAACAATGGAAACAGCTCAATGCCACCATGGCCTCCATTGCAGGGTTGCTGCAGCACTAGACAAACATCCAGCCTGAGTCCTCCACCCACCTGCAGACCCCATACACTAGCCAGGACACTGCCCTGCCATCTACATCTGCAGCATCTACTGGACTGGTGGCACTGCCAGAGGACTCAGAGGACACCAGCACCCCTGCCCCTGCAGCCCAGCTGCACCTTCACAAATGTGCCATCAGACCAAGACATCCCACTGAAACACCAGCCAAGACCAAGCCCAGCACCAGGAAGTGACTCTGCCCTGAACTGTCTCCCTTGTGTGCCACTGAGCTACCTAGTTGACATGCCACTGCCATCTCACCATCTTCCAATGGCCCCATGGATGATACCCCTGTGCAACCAACAGCTGAGCATTTGTACCTGAGTATGTTGTTCACCATGTGCTCACTCCCTTCAACTGTCCCAACACTCATGGATGTTTTGACTTTGAATAAATACACCTGAGAACTCAAAATATCTGTCCTTAATCAATATGAGATATCAATTGTGGATGTGAATGCATTAGCCAGTTACCATCATAATGCCACTTTTATTGCAGGAGGGGATCCAACACACTGTAGTGTCTGAAGTATCTCACACTGTACATCCCATTGCGTGCACTGTCATCTGCCACTTCAGTCATGATTTTGCATTTTCACTGGTAAAGGGCACCACAGTACTTACTACATGAGTCAGACTGAAACAATGAAGTGAATCCATCAGCATCATAGAACAGTCACTGGAAGTGTAGACTGATTAGTTGGGTCCTGGAGTTGATCTCGTCCCCTTCTTCTTCACCATCACTCTCATCCCTCCTCTGTAGTGGCAGGGCTGGTTGGACAGCATCCTCCTCTTCCAGAAGTGGGATAGCTTTTCTCACAGCCAAGTTGTGCAGCATGCAGCAGGCCACCACTATCTTACACAACTTGTAAGGGACATAGCACAGGGATCCTCCAGTGAAATGGAGGCAACACAATCTTACTTTCAGGGGTCCTATGGTTTGCTCAATCCCCCTCCTAGTACGACTATGGGCCTCATTATAATTCCTCTCTGCATCTGTCCTGGGATTTCTCACAGGTGTCAGGAGCCATTACATGTTGGGGTAGCCAGAATCCTCTGCAAAAGTGGGCGATAGAGGGTTGAAACACACATGTTACTTGCATACAGCCTGGCAGTCAGCTATGTAACGGATCTAGTGTCATACACACTCACCTATGAGCCAAGCTATATCCCCCTGTAGTTGTCCCATCATGTGTGGCACACTGCTGTTTCTCAGCACAAATGAATTGTGACTGATCCTGGGAACCTTCCATTGGCATATAAAATGTACTGATCAGCAGTACACACCAATTGGACATTCATGGAGTGATAGTTTTTACGATTCCAATACACCTGTTCATTCACTCTTGGGGGCAGGAAAGCTATGTGGGTTCCATCAATGGCACCTATCACATGGGGGATATTAGCAAAGGCACAGAATCCTGATTTGATGGCGGTGAGATCAGCCCTTTGGGGAAACTGGACATAACTTTGCAAGTGTAGAACGAATGCATCCAGGAAATTGGACAGGATGTGGCTGAACATTGGCTGAGATACCCCTGCAGCCATGCCCACTGTCACTTGAAATGAGCCTGTGGCCAAAAAATGGAGCAGAGATAGCAACTTCACAGTTGCAGGTCTGGTATGCTGATTCTGATTGCCGACTTCAGAACAGGATCCATAACTACACAGATGTCAAGGATTGTAACTCGATTAAGTCGGTAAGTTATGATGATGTGGCGTTCCTCCATGGCGGCAGATCTACTAGGGGTCTGTAAACAGATGGGGCTCTCCCTCGCCACATGGGTCTGTACCTATTGGTGATGAAGGAACACATTTTGAGTTTGGGCATACACTTGCATCACATGGTGTCACAATACATTTCTACAATGCGGCACATATGTAACGCACACACACACACACAAAGAATGAGGTAGTCCGTCAGGCTAATGTGTGGTTAGATGTCTCAATCATAATGGCATCACAGTGTAGACACACTTCCAACCATTCTTGAAATGAGAAAAATGGGGGTCAAGGTGAATTAATACCGCACCTTCCTCCTTTATTATATATATACAATTTATGGCACTTTTTGGTGCACGGGTCGTGAGGGCCAACCCCCTAGACCTCAGATAGCCAAAGGCTCATAACATTGAAAGGGAGACCCAGCACATCAAAGTGTCCATTGATATCCACAGAAATATTATCACATTTCTTCTCCTTAGATGTGTGTGAATGTGGCGGATGCTTGTATGCGTTTTTGTTTGCTGTGTGACTGGTCACCAGTAGTGTGTCTGGCAGTTTCTGCTTGTAATTTGTTCATATGCATGTCTCCATGGGCCATGTCAGTATGAACGGGTATGGCATTTGTGTACGGGGCATCCACACTGACGTCTGTTTCTTTACTCTGTGTGACCCATGCAGGTCACCGCCCATCAGAAGAGAGGACTATGACAAGCCATCACCAAGGAAGTGCAGACCCTGGGGGTCTACAACGGGCAGAGCACCCACTGCAGGAAGTGGTGGGAGGACCTGAGGTGCTGGGCCAAGAAGACCGGAGAGGCCCAGCTGGGGAAGGCCTCCCAATGAGGGAGGGGTGCCCGTCGGACCCTGACCCCCCTAATGGCCCGCATTCTGGCGGTGGCCTATTCGGAATTTGGATGGATGCTTGAAGGCAACACAGCAGCCACAAGGGGGTGAGGGCCAACATTGTTGTGATGCCACTATGATGAGTGTAGGTAGATGCTAAGGGGTGAATGCATAGTAGTGCCAGGCACATAGACAGTTGTGTTCCTGCAGTCCTTCCCCTCCACGTCCGTGGGATAGTGTCATAGCTAGTTTTGGAAGGGTCTGTAGGCCTGTGAGGGGTTCCCTGTTTGTACCATTGTATTCATTGTAGCCTTATGAACTTGTAGATGTGTTGGCTTGGCATTGTCTCTCATTGGTTCGCTTCACAAAGTGTATCAGAGTAGTGGTTCAGGATGGAAATGTAGTGTATTTTGGGATTATGCCTACCAGTCAGGGGCACATTCATAACATGTGTTGTGTCTGCTGATGGTTTGTGCTTGAGCTGGGTGGGAGTGTATGTGTCCCAACATGTGCAAACTTCTTGGAATTGATATACTTCTTTCGTGTTTTGTTTCCCCACCCCTGCCTCTTGTGTCCCTGTGTACATTAGCATCATCTGGCAACGGAGCTAAGGTACCGGCGAGTGGGGATGCTGCAGCCCACGCTTCCCAGGAGGCAGAGTCGACCGATGCCAAGGGGACCAGTGGGTTGGAGGGTGAGGGAAGTACCACGGGGGAGGCAACTACCACTGGAGGTAGTGACTCTGGTACCTCCTCCGATGGCAGCTCCCTGGTGGTGGCAGACCCTACTGGGCCCACCCACTCTTTTTCATCTCCCGCCACCCCACATACCATCACCGCCCTCCCAGTTGCTCCCCACCCAGTTGCCCGTGCCTGCTCACCCAGGAGGGTGGGTGTCTCCTTCGCCCCAGGCACCTCATCCCCTACCCCAGTCAGCACTGCTGCCCTCATGGAGGAAGCTATTGTCCTCCTGAGAACCATCTCTGTAGGCAGACAAACATTGTGAATGCCATCCAGGGCCTAGCATCCCAGATGCAGCAATGCAATGCGTTCCTGTAAGGCATTCACTGTGCCATGTCTGGCCTACAGAGATCTTTTTTCATGCTCTGGCCCCCTTTTTGATGGCAGCCAGTGTCCCTTGTCTTTCCGTCCCCTCTCCCACCACCTCTACCCCTTCCAGCACCCCACTCCCTTCACCCATCCCAAGCACACATACAGACAGCCATGCACACAGATCAACACACAAGAAGCACACAGAGAAACGCAGGCACCATACTTCCCACCACAGGCAGGCACACACCCAACATACCAAAGCACACACAACAACATCCACATCCCCCACAGTGTCAGCCTCCCCCTCCTCCCTGTCTGTCACCTCACCATGCACACCCGCATGCACTGCACCCTAAGTCACTGCTGCTGTTCCCATTCTTGCAGTCACCACAACAGCTGACGTCCAGTCATGCACCCCAGACACCACACCTGCACTCACCACAACTACATTCACAGACACTTGCGGCACACTCACCAGACCTGCAGACACCCACACAACATCCATCTACACTGGCAGCCTGTCTTCTCCCATAGTGTCCACCCCCCTCCTCCCAAAACACTCAAACGTTCACACTCATCCACACCACACACATCCACCATACATAAGCATACTAAACAGGAACCTGCATCCACCTCCAGCACACCTACACCTCGTACCACCACTCCCTCAACCTCCACTCTCCCGGGTTGACCTGTTTGAACCCACTGGCCTACCCCGTCTTGTCCCTAAATGCTCTCATGCCCTAGCCCAGTCCACTTCTTCCTCGTCTAAGTCTGCCCCAGTCCGCTCTTCCCATTCCCATGCCCCTTCCCCAGGGAGGAAGAAGCCCCATGTTGCTCCAGGTCCCGCTGCCTCCCCACGGTCCAGGCCCACTCCCCCTCCTTCAAAGGGCAAGCCCAAACCCTCTTCACCTCCACCTCCTAAACCCAAACCCTCCCTTCAAGACCTGGGTCCCCACCCGGCCACCCCCTGCCCCTGTTCCCTGAGGTGCCTGGCTGTCCCTTGGATGCCCCTTCTCAGGGAAGTTTCCGTTACCATTGTAGGGGTCAAGTGTGGCCTATATTTGCCCTTCCAGGACATTGAAATGGACTGGCCAATGGCCTTGTTTGAACATTCATATTTCTTTGTTAAAATTTAATTTTAGTGCCCAGCAGCGCTTTTGGCACAATATAGAGATGTTGTGCAGTGTTTCACTGTGGGGGTGTGGTGTGCACAGGTGGGAGCATTGGTGCAGGTATTTTTTTGGCTTATGTCTGGTAACTACATCTTGTTATGGTATGTATGGCTTGGGATGGTGGGAGGGGTTGGGAGTGTGTTGCAGTGTGGGTGGGTGTGTAACTGTACCCTTTCTTCCCATATGTACTAGGCTGCGGTACTTACCGTCGTCGTCGTCGGTAACGGTCCTGGAGAAATATGGCAAGGAGAAGCACTGGGATTATTTCCAACTCTCACTCCAAGTCTGCATCAGCGTGTTCTGTGTGCCTCCGGTGAATGTTTCCCTTTATATGGGTCATTTCCACCACGCTTTGCCTGGCAGTGGTTCCTGCCCCAGAACTGATGGCAGTGTGGTGTTTCATAATTTGGTGGGCGGATAGGGACTTTCCGGCGGCCTGAGGGCGGCCTCCCCTGTCATCGTCAGGACTACCAAAATGGCGGTGAGTGGATGGCCCGCTACTTGTTTCTCATTGGTTTAATTATTTGGCAAACCGGACCGCCAGCCTGTTAGCGGTAGTTAACGCCACCGCCGGTAGTGCGGTGTTTCCCGCCATGTTCCGAATGACCACCTATGTCATGAGTTACTCAGGGCATTAAGGTTCTCTCCAGATGAATGCCCGCTGTGAAGGAGGCTAGAAATTAGTCACATTTTGTGATGAATCATATAACTGCAAAACAAATGCATGCAACAAAAGCGATGGGGAGACCCCCCAAAAATGTACTTCGTCTTATCTAAGTGCCAAACTTGCATAATGCTAAGAAAGCTACTTACCTTTGTGTAGGACATGTACTCTCATGTTACACATTGAGACATGATATGTTTTGCCTTCCTAGAGATACATTTGCAATTCACAGAAAAGTGGAATGAAAGCATGCTGAATGGCCGGTTAATGTGCAACTCTGCAACCTGATGAAAATAATGCAATAAAAATATCTTACAAAAAAAAAACTGAACATCCTACTTCTCAACTACAGACCAGTTTCATTATTGTGATGTTCTTCAAAGGTCCCCAACAGGATAATTAATCAGGAGAAATTAGTAACATTTTCAACATTCAACAATTTGAGGTTCGTCCTCAGTTTGACACTATGGCCCTCATTACAACCCTGGCGGACGGGGGAGAAGTAGCGGTAATACCGCCAACAGGCCGGCGAAAAAAAAATTGAATTATGACCATGGCGGTTCCCGCCATGGTCATCCGCCACTTCTCCACTCCGACCGCCAGGGTGGTGATGACCGCTGGGCTGGAGACTTCGGTCTCCAGCCCGGCGACCGTCACCAGACTGCTGGCGGTATCACGACCCTGCATCCACGAAATCCATGGCGGTAGGCACTATCAGTGACAGGGAATTCCTTCCCTGGCACTAATAGGGGTCTCTCCCCCCCTTCCCCACCCGAGTCTTCCCCCCACACCTCCCAACCCCCAAAGGTGGCAGGACCCCCCTCCCCACCCCTACCCCCAACATGCACAGACACATATCCCCTCCCCACCCCACCCCCAACATGCACAGACACACACCTCTTCCCCACCTCCACCCCCAACATGCACAGACACACACCCCTACACGCACACATACACTGCAACAACACATACCCACACACATACACACAGACATGCACACAGACCGACCCGCACACATTTCCCATACACACAACACCCCCCACGCATGCATACATGCACTCACACATCCCCTCTGCATACTCACACACACCCCCATGCATGCACACAACACACAACACCCCCCTACCCCTCTCCCCTAACGGACGATCAACTTACTTTGTCCGTTGATCCTCCGGGAGGGGACGGGATCCATGGGGGCTGCTCCACTGCCAGCTCCCCGTCACCAGAACACGCCATACCGAATCATGGGACATGATTCGGTGGGCGGTGTTCTGATGACGGGGCGGTGGAGGTGGAGCAACCTCCACTTCCCCGCCGACTGCCAGTATGGCTGCTGGCGGCTCTCTGTCCGAAAAAGGACAGAGGGCTGCCAGCAGTCATAATACGCTGTGCGGAAAACCGCCTGCACTGGCGGTCTTCAGCACAGCGGTTCCTCGGCGGTCTTTGAAAAAGACCGCCGAGGTCGAAATGAGGGCCTATAACTTTTGTTGTCTTTGCTAATAATTTTATACGTATGTTGCTTGATTTCAGAGGCAAACTTCTGTCATTTCCTAAGACCTCTCATTGGCCTTTGACATGGTCTCTCAAGCTATCCTGTTCAGACGTCTCAGGGCCTCATTACAAGTTTGGAGGTCCCACCATGAGACTGGCAAACTCATGGGGAGGATGCCACTGCCATAGCGGTGATGTTCCCCCAAGCGTATTACAATGTTGCCACCGGGCTGACTGGCGGGAACATTGCAATATGCGTTCCCACCGGGCTGACCAGCAGGAACACTTTTAGGATATTGGTCTCAGCTCCTTTAATGGAGCCAAGGCCAATATCCTAACACTCCAGCACTCTCAAATTGCACACTATCTACAAAGCAGACAGTGTGCATTCCTGTGGTGCTGGGCAGGGGGGCCCACTATGGCCTCTGGCACTGGCTTTCCACGATTCTATTCATAGTGGGGTTCCTGCCATGAAAAGACTGGGGAAAAGAGGGGTTGTACTTAGCCAGGCGGTGCTGAGTTTAGCTCTGCCTTGGCTGATTGCAAGCCTGACTGCCGTCATGCCATCCGAAACCATGTTCCCGGCGAGGACTCCAATCCCCTGGCGCCGGCCGCCAGGGTTGTAAATGGGCGGTCGGACCACCAAAGTTGCGGCGGTCTGACCATCAATGCAAGTTTGGTGGTCCTCGGAATGCTGCACTTGTAATGAGGCCTTTAATCTGTACACTAGATGTGAAAGGCCTGCTTTACACAGGCTTTCATTCTTTCTAGAAGGCCGCTCTCAAGCTTTCTCTTTGGCTTTTTTCAGCTCTTCTTTCAATGATGCCCACTGCCCAAATCTGCTCAACATATATGTCTTTCCTCTCAGTGCCCTAATTCATTCTTTCAATCTGCGTGTTGATGCCTAAACTGCTGAATTACAACTGATTCTATGATGGGATAGTGACCAATTTTTTCTACAGTTCCAGTTGAAGGACTGCAAGCACACTGTTGCAGAGTGGATGGGCTGTAATTGACTTTGGCTGAACACCAACAAAACAGAATTAGTCATCTGTTAAGTCAACTGATTGGTGGCCCCCTCAAACACTGCAACATCCTCTTGTTATCTAATCATCATTTATGATGCACAGTGTATTTTACACTCACAAACGTTCCCTTAAATAAAAATATTTCAACTGCTTCCTTTGCAAAATAGTAGTAGGAATATCTGCTAATCTTAATAAATGCAAAACATATAAAGTAAAAAATAGACTGCATGTAAGGTGTACATCTCCATATCATGAATATCAAACACAATTTGTTAATAATTTACAATGAGCACAGTTAAGAGGCATAGGGTCAAAACAATTGTATCTATGAGTTGTACTATCCTGTGGTCAAACTCAGATCATTACTTGTGAGTCCCAAAAAGGTTGAGCCAAGGTGTCACGGGGATCATACAATATATGTAATCCTCATTATAGTCCATAAAAAGCACACACGGAAGTGAAAGCTTCACCTTACTTCCATTGGAACGGAAGCCTTTCAGTTGCCTCCCAATCTTCAAAGCCTGGTGCCTTCGACACGAGACTCTGTACTCCTGTACTAGCAACATGAATTCCCACTTCACTTTGCACATGGCCACTGCAACTTCTTGACAGTTTCAAGGTTTCAGAAGGCATGCATAGGTGGTTGCACTTATTCCATTATAACTACCAAAGTCTGGAAAGTGCTTCCATCTCATTTGCGCTAAGCCAGTTATCCAATTAAATTTAGCAAACAGCCTAAACTCATAACATGATATCCTTATAAGAATGGCATCTTTTTTCCTCTTTTAGCGCATGAACACACTTTTTTCTGGGCATTTCCATCTGTATAAAATTGTAACCCTTCTACCACATGCCAGAGGAACACTGGAGGACTTGTTGCCCACTCTGATTTTTTTCCAGTACTAGAAGAGCAATTTTATGACCTGGCTCACAAAAATATTTGGAACCTTTTCTGTTGAGAAGAATGTTTTCTTGACAATCCTATTTTATGAAATCCTGGGTTAAAAAACTGCAAAGACCCTGAAATCACAGAGATTGCAGACCACTGACGAACTATACAAAGTCAAATGAGTTTGCTAGAAAGAGTGATTACTCCACAAAACAACAGGATTCTAGTAATGCTGGTTTTACCATTTCAAAATCTGGACTTTTGCTGGCTAAATTTGCAGAAGATACCTCAACTACTTTCAGACCCATATTTTGGAATTCTTTGAGTCTGTGGTCCAAACCTTCTGTTGGCTTGATTTGCATATGGCTTTGACATCACCTCAAAGTGCAAAATGCCTTGATTCATCACACATAGTCTACAGCCACTTCTGCTTCTTACTGTTGAACAGTTTATTTTTTTTACCTGTTTGGTTACATGGAAACATTTCTGTTTCCATTTTGAGTCTTTTCTCTAATTTTTCATATTACATTTCCATTATTTTACTTTACATGTGGCGTGAAGCTTTAAGGTTTAAATGCCTTCAATATGTTACTGATGTAGCATACATTTGAACATAATTATTCACACATATTCTCTGGGTATTGACTTGCAGCTCTTGACTATCTATCAGAGATAACCAAAGGAACCCTGTTAGACCTGTCAGCCTTAGAGTGGTCTTCCCCAAACATTTTGCCCTTTTCCTTCTACTTTGTGCTGAACTTGTATTTGTTGGCCTTACAACTCTCTGCACTTTACCACTTCTAAGCAGTACAAAAGTGCTTGTGCTCTCTCCTTAAACAAGCCTGGTTTGATTGGTATATACCTAATTGGTTTATTTAATTTACTTAGAAGTACCTAGTAGAGTGCGCTACATGTGCCCAGGGCCTGCATATTAAATGCTACTAGTGGGCCTGCAGCACTGATTGTAGCACCTACTTAAGTAGCCCTGTAAACATGTCCCAGGCCTGCCATTGCAGCCTGAATGCAGTGTCACACTGCCATGCTGACTTGGCATTTAAAACCCCTTGCCAAGCCTTGAACTCCCCTTTTATTACATATGTCACCCCTATGGTAGGTCCTAGGTGGCTCATAGGGCAGGGTGCTGTGTAATCAAAAGGTAGGACATATACATTTAGGTTTTACATGTCCTCTCAAATTCATTTTTTAGTAGTCTGAAGCCTACCCCTCTTATAAGATAACATTGGGGATTCCTTATTACATGTAATAAGCTGTAATTCCTGATTGGGAGGAGGTAGAACTGTCACGTTTAGTACCTATAGAATAGTAATGAGAAACCCTTTTTTTCATGTAAGATTATGTGTTACAATTTTAAAAATGCCACTTTTAGAAAGTTGGCATTTTCCTGCTCTTAGCCCTGTGTGCCTGTCTCTGATCACTTGCCTGGGGTAGCGACAGCTGGGCTTTGTGTATTCTCTCTACAGAGCCACACACAATGGGAACTTACAATGGCCTTGATTATCCCTAATAGGTCATCAGGACAGGTTTGGAGGGAGGAGCAGGCCACAGCCTCACACTTACACCTTAATAGGCTGTGTCCTGTCCCCAGACAAAGGGCTGCATCCTCCCCCCGCAGTGAATCTGGAGCAAGGGCAGAAAGGGAGGACCTCTGTGCACTTCAATGACTCCATTGAAGTCTCCCCCATCAAAGGCACCACCAGGTTTAAGAACTGGGACTCAGACCCTACCACTTCAGTACATTTCTGGACCTGAGGATATCCTGCCAGGAAAAATAGCAGTTCTGCTGCTGAAGGATTGCCAATCTGCTGTACTGCTGCTCTGGAAGAACTGTTTTTTTTGCTGCACTGATCTGCTGCCTACTGCCCTCCCTGCCTGGGTGAGAAGGCCTGGACCTACTTTATTTAAACATTAAACTCAGAGTGACTCCAAGGGCCAGCTGACTGGTACCCTGACTGGTCCCCTTTTTTCTGAAGACTCAGAGACATAAAAAGACTTCCAACTCATCTAAATCTACACTTGGACTCTGCCATCTGTGAATCTGCCCTGCCAAATGGTGCTACCCCAGTCCTGGACCCTTGGAAGTGGACTTAAGGTGTTTGCTGCAGCCGAAATGATGCATCGCCGCCATTGCACAGATCAAAACCAGTGCATCGCCCCTTTTACGTAAATTGGAACCGGTGCATTGGCATCTCTGCGTGGATCAGAGTCAACGCATCGCCTCTCCTGTACAGATCAACCTTGGCGTATCACCTTTTGAACTGCTGCATCTCAGACCCAATGCATCACTGCTGTTGTGTGGAGAAAATCACCACATCTTCAGTGCTACATAGGAAAGATGGACGCATTGCCTCCATTGCAGGAAGCAGGACCAACGCATCACTTCAGCCTGCTCCTCGCATCTTTGACATCGACGTATCCAGGATTAAGGTACTTTTGTTCAGCGGGCCTAACTGATTCCTTGGAACCTGCCCTCACTCCATCACGGCTGGCCTGAACTTTTGACTCTAACCCAGGCCAGTGCGACTACATATCTCTGGTTGGCGCTTTTTGCTTCTAAGCTGTTTTCTACAGTTTATTGTTTACAAATTCATAGCTCAAGTTCTTATTGCATTTTTGTTGTTTTGATCTTGTTTTATTTATTAAATCAAGTTCTATTTTTCTAACCAGGTGTGGTATCTTTTTGCGGTGTTTTCACTGTTTTACTGTTTGAGGGGCTGCACAAATAGTTTACACATTTCCTCTTAAGTTAAGCCTGACTGCTCTGTGCTAAGCTACCAAATGGGGAGCACAGGTTAATTTAGGGTGTAGCTGTGACTCACCCTCACTAGGATTGTGGTTCCTGTTTGGAAGGGAGCATGCCTCTCCCAACCAAAAACCTAATTTCTCCCCCTCAGCAAACTTGTTTATCTCAGCAAATTGCATTAGAACAATTATATTGCAGATGTTCCACTCAAGGCAATGGAGTGGTAGAAGGCCAATAACGGCTGGCACAAATGCCTGCTCCAATATTCTAATTGTTGCCTTTCTGTTTCTTCCTGTTTACTTTAGAAAATTCTTCCCTGTATTGGGTGGAATGATCTAGTAGCATTATAGCCCTTCTGCCTCATGTTTTGGTAAATGTGCTTGTTTCTGTTGTATACGCTTGCCTGCAACTCTGAGGCCCTCCATTGTCTTCAGTGGGCATCAACATTCCAGTGGTCTGATAACATTTAGGGCCAGATTTACCTAGTGCAGCGCAATTGTTCTTGTACCTCTTAGTGCCCCCCTAACCCCACCATGTGTGTGCTGTATCTAAGATACGTCAAACTATGGTGGTAGTTAAGGAACTAGCGCCAAAATGTTTGATGCTAGTTCAGAGCTTTGCATGATTAGCGTCAGAAATGTTGACACTAATCCTGCAAAGCCTATTGAGGCCCAGTGTAAACAATGGTGTGTCTCCTTTTGCTTAGAGTAGGCTTTGAAAGTGCTGAAATAAATGATAGTGTTTAATATGAGCCAGTCGTTACCGGTGGGGTCCAGTGGCACTCATTTGTGGGGACCGGCAGTCATTTTTCTGCATCTGATATTTACGGAAGGAAAGAGAGGGGAAACCACACAAAGAGGAAAGAAGGAGGAGGAAAAAGGCGGAAAAACTGCTATAAAAGGAGGAAGCAGGAACCTGAAAGAGTAAGATAAAGCGGTAAGGAGTGTCTGGTAGTGGGTTTAAGAAGCCCAAGGTGGATTTAAAACTACACAGTCTTGATATTCCAAGCGCTGACATTTAATATCGCTGGACTCGAGCTTCTAAGCACAGTTTTGGGCACCCGCACTTATTTTTTTTTTTTAAAAAGCACTGGGTAATGTAGGAATGCTGTTCTAATTCAGAGTAAACCTTAGGCCATTTCACTTAATATCGGTTGTTGAAAATGTTGAAAATATTATATTCAAAAACATATATGATCTGTCACTCAAAGAAAAAGAAACAAAAATTAGAGATTGTGGTTACATTTGGTAGTCCATACCTATTGCTTTCCTTCTATGACGTAAAGTAATTTTTTGTTTCATTTATAGAGTCCAGTCCTGCAGTACCTGTACGTTCTCTGCAAAATCCCAATTGCTATGTCCCCGCTGAGTAACAACAGCCTGTTTCTGGAATATGCTAAGAATCCATTGCTGGATTTCCACGAGAAAGGCCTCATGGTTTCTCTTTCCACAGATGACCCAATGCAATTCCACTACACAAAGGTAACGAGTAAATAGTATATACGTGAACATAGGCATACTATGAAATGTCAATGATTTGATAGCACAGTTGTTTGCAAGACCAATTCTTAAAATATACACAGAGTGGGCTTTGGCTTCACCCAGAGGAGTATTCATCTCACATCTATTGCTATTGGGTGTTTGTGTATCTTTCCACCCCATATGGACGGCTTTCACTGGAATGCATGAGGGACTATTTTACATCTCAAAAGTACACTGCATCATCAAACATTACATTTCTTATCTCATAGGTGCATTGTATGCAATAAGCAATTTATTTTAGTTAGAGATAAAAATTAAAGCCAGATGCATTAGCTTTGCCACTGCTTGTTTCTGTTTATGTATCAGGACTTTATGCTTCTGTTGTAGGCTAAGGCTTGCCAACAAGGCCCCAGTATCATATGCTCCATAAAAAAGGTTACGCTTTATGTGTTACTATTCTAGGCATGTCTTAATGCTGACAAGGGCTTAGGTGGCCTCAGAGGCCTGTCAAACTGTTTAGGGTAAGATGCAGTAAGCACTTTAACAAAACTCTCCAGCTAAGCATGTGTGACTGTTAAGATGTTTTTTCTTATGTACTAATCCCCTTTTAGGGCACAGAAAATATTTCCTGACTGCCAAAATTTGATTGCACATAGATACTGATTTGACATCTGGAAGGGGTGTGTTTTAGGCATCCCTTACAAATATCGAATTAATATCTTATTTATAATTGTTTTGTGTACAAAAATTGTTCGCTAAACATTTTACTGGAGATGATAATGCATTCGCAAAAGGGAAGGGGTCCCTTTCCTGCCTCTTGCCCGTTGTGAATGTAAAAATAAAAAATAAAAAACTAAACGTTTGATGAAGAGTAGGTCGTGGGCCACAGGACCAGTGCTAACTCTTAAGCAAACAAAAAAAGTAAACTTTTCTTTTTAAACGCAGTCCACTTTCCTTTAAAGAAAGCAAACTGCATTTAACAGACATGAGGTCTGCTATCTGCAGCAGGCTATCATGCCTGTGATGGCCTCCAATCATAGTGAGTTGCAATTTGCAACCTACCTCATCAATATCCATGAGGTAGGCTGGACTGCAAACTACTATTACTCAGATTTTAAAGAACCAACCTATTAGTACCTAGGTCCGTTTTAAATATATTCACTGTCTGCAAAACTACTGATTAAAATTTAAGACCTGTATTTTGCAACCAGATATTCGTACATTTGGCCCTATAGCGTTATAAGTAAGTAGTCTTAGTCTAAAGCAGACTGTCCTATTAGTCAGTAGTTGTGTTATAGGATAAATCATCCCAAAAGACAGTTTGTGTGCTGAACTGAAAATATGACTGACCTTGCTGTGGACCCCATAACTATGTTAAATAAAATATTTCCTTATCATTATTTTGGATCTTCTCAGAAAATTCCTCCCTCGTTTTCTGTTTCCACATCAATAGCCTCTTAAAAGATAGTAGCAGACTGAGCCTGGTGTACATAGAGATTCACTTAGGAACAGAATAAAACCTTGATGGTTGGGGAAATCTGTGCTCGAATTACCAACTTTTGCCCTTGGTGGACCAACATGTCCTTGGAAATTCAGGAGAAAGTCAGTAGTAGATCACACTTACCCTCATAAAAAGGTATGTGAATCGAGCAGCCATGGCCACAACTCTGAGTGTATTTTTAATTGCATAATGCTCATTGCAAGTTAAAGGCCGGATGTGCAAAGGGATTTTGAGGTTGTAGACCCTATGGTTAGGTAAAATACAGAGTTTGTGTCTTCATTTGGTGTTTATCAGAAGTTTTTCCGAATCGCAAAATGGGTTCCTAAATCATTACTGAGTCACAAAATGTGGAAGGAGTATCTTAGGGTGTTCATTCAAAGTTGTGATGGGATGCAGTAACCTATGTATTAATGGTTTGTGACTGTAATTTTGGTTACAGAGATCAGTTACCGAATCTCAAGTTAGTGGAGTACTTGATTCTTAAACGAGAAAGGGTCCCCTTGAAGCTGCCACTCCTTCCCCTTTGAGAATGAGGGAAGAGCTTCAAAGGGATTAGGTTGTGGTCCAGGGGACCTATGTGTACTTTCATTGAATTTTCCCAAAATGGAAACTTGTTTTTTGCTTTTTTTATGGAGCAACCCCATTTCTTTAAGAAACTCGGGTGGCTTCCAAAGCAAAATGTTTTCTGACCTGGAATGCAATCACAGGAATGGTGGTCTACTGTCTATTGCAGGCCACCACGCAGTGATAGTAGCCAATACAAGGAGGTCATGAATTGCAGCATGTCTAATGAATAATAATTAGGCAGGTCATTCTGCTACCCCCTGCAATTTCTTATTTTGTGAATTGACCTATTAGTACATAGGTTGGTTCACAAAATAAAATACTGCTTGCGAAAAGTTGGTACACATTTTGCGACCATTTCTTAAGACCAGTATGTTAGTACAGCTGACCCTTAATTATTACACAAGTGAAAATATATGTTTTTAATGTTTCTTATATCATAGATTACACCTCTAAACAATTAAAAACATTAATACAAAAGTCAGCACACTTTCTAAATGCTGATTTTAATACGACTTACTACAGATGACAAAAGGCCTGATTTAGAGTTTGGCGGATGAAGTTACTTAGGCCCTCATTCTGACCTTGGCGGGCGGCGGAGGCCGCCCGCCAAAGTCCCGCCGTCAGGTTACCGTTCCGCGGTCGAAAGACCGCGGCGGTAATTCTGACTTTCCCGCTGGGCTGGCGGGCGGTCGCCTTCAGACCGCCAGCCAGCCCAGCGGGAAAGAGGCTTCCACGATGAAGCCGGCTCGGAATCGAGCCGGCGGAGTGGAAGCTGTGCGACGGGTGCAGTTGCACCCGTCGCGTATTTCACTGTCTGCGCAGCAGACAGTGAAATACATGTAGGGGCCCTCTTACGGGGGCCCCTGCAATGCCCATGCCAGTGGCATGGGCACTGCAGGGGCCCCCAGGGGCCCCGCGACCCCCCCTACCGCCATCCGGATCTCGGCGGTCCGACCGCCGGGATCTGGATGGCGGTAGGGGGGGGTCGGAATCCCCGCGGCGGTGCAGCAAGCTGCGCCGCCGCGGAGGATTCAATGGGGCGGCGGTACACTGGCGGGACCCCGCCAGTGGTGCCGGTCCGACCGCGGCTTTACCGCCGCGGTCGGAATCCCCATTGGAGCACCGCCGGCCTGTCGGCGGTGCTCCCGCGGTCCTCCGCCCTGGCGGTCAAAGACCGCCAGGGTCAGAATGACCACCTTAGTCACAAACATGACGAATATCCCATTCGCCATATTACAATTCCATTATAGCCTATGGAAATCGTAATACGGCGGACCGGATATCTCTCACTTTTGTGATGGAGTAACCCATCTGCCAAACTATAAACCAGGCCCAAAGTCTCTAATCAGTGACTAAGGGCCTCATTAAGAGTTTGGCAGACGGAAATCTCCATCTGCCAAACTTCCGACAGGATGTCCGCCACTTATGCGGCAACCTCCCCGCCAGAGTCACTAAGAGTCATTAGGAGTTTCGGTGGCAACCTAAATTTTCACCCCCTGGCCTAGCAGGAAACAGACTACAAAATTGTCTCCGGCTCGTAATAGAGCCGGCGGCAATGCTGTAGCCAGCAGGGTGTACCAGTGCTTTTCAGACAGTGAACATTGCAACAGTGCTGGGCAGGGGGGCCCCAGCACTGTCCATGCCAAGTGCATGGGGCCCCTTCACCTGTTCTCTGCCAGCCTTTTCATGGCAGTATTACTGCCATGAAAAGGCTGTCAGAGAACGTGGTTGTAATCTGAAGGACAGTGCTGCTTGCAGCACTGCCCTGGCAGATTTGAATCTCTGCCACTGCAACACTGTCGGGTTCCAAGATCCTGGCAGAGCTGGTGGTTCCCTGGTGGTGAGACTGCCAGGGATGTTATGTGGCAGTCGGACCGCCACCGTGAGTTTGGCATTGGTAAGACCGCTACACTAGTAATGAGGGCCTGAGTGTGTAGGCTTCTGAAGAGACAGGAAGGAAAGCAGCTTGACACTGCATAAAGAAGATGTTTCTGGTAATCAACATCAACCTTTTGACATTAAATACCAGTAATCAGATTCTAACATGCTGGTTCATCCACTGACTTCTCAAAAAGTCAACATGATATGAAATTTGTATATATAAACTAGATTTTCTATACAATTAGAACATGTTTTACTGTGGCCAAAGCACATACGTTCCAATTATAAATCCATCTTGTATGATTTGTGATTCATATATTTTCTCTATGTGATCCGGGGCAATTTAGAAAAGTACTCTTTATGTTTCTATTGTTTTTTATTCTCCACAGGAGCCTCTCATGGAAGAATATGCTATTGCTGCTCAAGTTTTCAAACTCAGCACATGCGATATGTGTGAAATAGCGAGAAACAGTGTCCTTCAGTGTGGGTTATCCTCTGAGGTATGGATGACATTACCCCAAAGTTATTCTTAAGAACAGGTTGTTGGACTAGATGTTCATTAGCTCCCCTTCCGTAACTCAATTCTTAATGTTTGAGCTCTCTACGTTGGTTCTCTCATTCCTCATTTCATTTATTTTAATACATGCTGGCCCATTTAGCTCCAATCCCACCCAGGTGGACCAATGTTCATAAAAGCATGCCCTCTGTCTCCTAATATAATGTTGATGTGATGTTAATGTTAAAAGCTATTTATGAAGGGCAACATTCACCAAAAGGTTACTTGGCACTAGGATTAACCATCACAAGAAAAAAGAAGAAAATATCAAGCAACACATTTTTTATTTCCTGAAAAGGGTGTTGGATGAGATGGTTTTTACTTCTACAGGTAAGGAATTCCATAAACGAGATGCAGTGACCAAAAAGACTGAGAGTAGCTTTTGTGAAGGCGGATTGCCTGAGAAGAAAAACAGAAGACGAGTACAAGCAATGAGATGGAGTATTTTAAAAGCTTTTTTAAGGAATTCATGGACTTGGCTCTTCAGACATTTGTGCATAGTGTAGAGTACTATAAAAGAGGTTCTGCTCTGGATGATAGCGGTTGACGAAAAACGAACGGTACCGGCTACTAGCCCCGTTGCTTGGTTTTGGACAAATTGTTGCCTTTGGAGAAAGTATTTAGAGTTTCTATAATAAAGGGTGTTTCAGTAATCAAGTCTGCTGCCAATCAGGGCAGCAATCATGGGTTTCTTACATTCTTAGACAAGTAGAGGCAGAATGGGATGACAATTATGTATCCATTAGAACCAGGGGTAGACTAGAGTTGAGACCTGATTGTAAATAGTTAACTTGCCATTGAGGCTTATACCAAGACTTTTCACAAATGTTTTAGAAGCTCAAAAAAGATCAAAAGAATCAGGCCACAGAGGAGGTGGACAGAGTAAAGGGTCCCTGCAGCAGACAACAATTTCTGTTTTTTCATATTTATTTTGAGTCGATTATAGTCCATCCATGAAGTAATGTTACATAGGTAGTTTGAAAGAGCAGTATAAGAGTCTCAGGCTCTATTAAGCTGAAAAATGAGTTGAGTATCATCATGGTTAGCATAAAACATACAGTCAACAGAACTAATAAGTTTCATGAGAGGCAGCACATAAATATAAAATAGATCTGGCAAGAGAATAGACCCCTTGAAGGACACCGGTAGAAATGGTAGCAGAACCAGATGTAAAATTGCCTGAGAAGACATTTTGGCACTTATTCTCTAGAAGAGAAGAGAACCATGCCTACAGATTCTCATTAAATCAATACTTTTGTAATCTAGAAAGCAAACTTGCATGGTTCACAGTGTTGAAAGCAAGTAAGTAAGTAAAGAGCTTATATAGCGTACGAATGCCAGGAGGCGTCTTGGCGCTGAGGTCTAAAACTGAAACCATCAGAGCAGAACCTATTTGTCAAGAAAGGCGAAAAGAGGCAGATTGTGAGCTGCTTCCTAAATAGTAGCAACCTAGACTGAACTCTAAGTTGAAAGGGCAGTGCATTCCAGAATTTACTATCAGAGAACGAGAAACCCTACTGCCTCACTGGGCCTAGTTGATTCTCAGGGTAGTCACTGTCGTGGCTGAACTGGACTGGAGATTGGGGTTAGGAAGATGCTAGTAAAACAACTTTTGGAGATAATCAGGGCCTCTATCAATGTTCTGTCAAGGACGGAATTTCAACGTGGTGGGTGTGTTAAGGTTAAAATAATTATCGGTTGGGATTTTAAGCTTAAGGAAGACAGCTTTATGATCTGTCCAAGTTAAAGGCAAGGCAAGTTATTGGTAAAAACTCATCTAGTGTGTGGTTGGCGTAGTGAGTAGGCAAACTTACAATTTGTGTGAGGTTAAAACTGAGCAGACTGTCGACTAGATGGTCGATATCTCTGTTTTCAAGTAGCTCAAGATGAAAATTAAATCTCCCAATATTGTATAATTAGGGGAGACCATGCAGGATTCAATAAAATCCATCAAAGTTTGGATGACCTTTACTCTGGGCTAAGGTGGGTGGTAAATTAGAATGCCATTAAATGCACGGATGTTACTTAATTTCAGATTAAACATAAGGGCTTCACAATCCAGCTGAGTAATGGCCTGGAACACAGCCTTTAGATGGTTGCGATATCTAATTGCTATTCCACCACCATGTTTGTCATGTCGGTCTAATCTAAAAAACATCATACCCTTCGGGAGTGGCAGGTCTAAGTTAGAGTCGGCCCAAGTTTCTGTTAAAAAGTTTGTCGGAGGCCATACGGTTCATAAACTTGGAGAATTCATATCTGTTTTAATCAAAGATCTAGTATTAAGAAGGACACAAGTAAGAAAATCTAAAGTATGATTAGACTTGGAGATTGAAATGGGGGATGCAACAAAATATCACCCTCAAGTAAAAGTAAACGGGCTAAGTCTACTTTAAAAACAAATTAATAATTTGTGCAACAATCAGATTCAGGGTTGGAATCAAAATTGGGAACTTCACAGGACTTAAACCTACCTAAATTGCAGACTTCAATAAGTGGCTCTCTCAAATAAGCCAAGGTAGAAAAATGCCCTGGGGTCCTGGTGCAGGGCCCAGTCTGACTGTAAATGGGTGCAGAAAGACTTACCTTTGGTGGACCTGCGATGCATTCTCTGCACATGCCCCACAATGCTGTCGTTTTTATGGCCAACTTTCATGACCTCTAGGCCGTTAACCAAAATGACGATCTGATTCAACCCAGGTCAGGTGGTTTGATATCTCACTTTCGACTTTCTGATTCAAGTAAGTCTCCACTAAAAAGAGAGTGCCCCCGTAATCATTAAAAGCCCCCAAAAAGTGAGATGTAAATAAAAAGCAGTGATTTTATTTTACAAGAAGAATGCTCAGAGTTGCTCTGACAGACAATCTCATGAGGGAATAGTAGACTTTAAAAAAATAGCAGCAGAGTTATAATATTGAAATTTAGCAGCAAATACAAGTTAATGTGTCAAATGCAATACGTCTAACCGAGTAGCAGCAAGCCATGGACAAGTATAAAAAATATGAAGAAAGCTGTGCTGCTGTTGTTTGTGACTATCTGTAAGTAATCGAGAACAGCTAAAAGAGCTGATTCAGTACTTTTTCTAGGGTGGAAGCCTACAGGAGCATCATCCAGTGGCGGCTCCTCTGCTATGGAGGAGGAGCGCCGCCCCCGCCAGCAGCAGAAGCTGCAAACCTTTCACAACAAAGGGATAATCAACTATATGTATTATCCCTTCAATGTGAAAGAGGTGGGGCCATGGAGTGATGAGCAGTGAGGGGAGTGCACTGTGCACTCCCTCAGTGCTCATGTATGTTTGGCCGGCAGTCTGGGGCCGGCCAAACACAGATGTGCAGTGTGCGCTCTCAAGCCCAGCACAGTCTTGCCAAGCTCGAGAGAGCACACACAGGCTCCCAGTCTGCCTGGGAGCACCCTGGCTGGGACTGGCATCATCTAGTACATTGTTAGTCTCCAGTTGGGTAGACACAGCACTTTCTGTTTTATCTTAGTTCTGATTTTCAGACTACATATATAACTGTACATCACAGCATCTGCGTAAATAGTTGCAAAACTCCGTACAACAGGTCATAAAGAGGTCAGCATTCAGCAAACCTCCTGGACTTTCTCACATATCAGATACAGCCATTTACTCTAAACCAGTGGTTCCAAACCAATTGACTTCTGTGGATCTCCACTTTGTCATTATTGGAATTCTGGGACCCCCCACTGAGTCATTACTGAATGCTGGGTATCTAACCTGTAAATATTTTTTAATTTTCTAAGCAGTCGCTGCATCCCCTAAGGAGGCCTCACGGACCCCCAGGGGTCCCCGGGCCACAGGTTCGGAACCACTGCTCAAAACAAAATATTCTCCTACACAT
Organism: Pleurodeles waltl; assembly: GCF_031143425.1. NCBI lineage: Eukaryota > Metazoa > Chordata > Amphibia > Caudata > Salamandridae > Pleurodeles > Pleurodeles waltl. Next base: position 561,729,849 of record NC_090445.1, on the reverse strand, counting down.
GAAGAAAAGAAAGAAAAAGAAAAACACATAATATGTATGAAGAAAGCATCTCCCTGTATCCCTCCTTCTATTTGGTAAGAAACCAAACTTCTCCACGTTTTTGTGTCCCAAATTTTTTCATCTTCATCTATGTACATAGAATTGCAGCTAATTTCCCTCACATCATGTTTCTTTCTCTGATGTATGTACTCATTCTTCTCAGAGAAGCAAAAAAGGAAATCTGAGTGCAGTATATTACCTCTCAACATAGCGTATATCTTCTTTTCCTTGTTTAAAAAATCTTTCCCACACAGCATCAAATTGCAATAGTCTATCACTGACTTTATATATCAGTTTCCCATACTTTGCTATCTCATGATATCTTCCAGTTGTTTTCAACATATACCTTAACATCACTTTAACCTTTAGTTTTTACAGTGAATTTCAAGTTTTGTTTTTAAAATAAGCTAAGATCTCATTGCCATACCCAAAAATAACATCACTTTAACTCTTTTTTTTGTGATATATCTATTCAAGGCTTGCCCGATACTGCCTGCTCATACCCTATCAAAGCAGAACATGTATATGTGGGTTCGGAGTTCCTGCTTAACATCTGAAAATATTGCTGTTCTGCCATAATAACACACACTCAGGATGCCAGGGCTCAGTGGTTTATTGTCTGCAGGATGGAACTTGGCTGGACACATTGTGGCTCTTTCAAATTGTACAGCACCACAAAGCTTCTGTCTCCTAAAAGGCATCTCAGTAAATTGACTTTTTCCATCTTTTTATAGCTGTAGTGTACCAAGGAACTAAATTGTCTGAGACTGACAACTGTTCCAAGATTATCTATTAAACACCAGAAAAATGTTTGCTCAAAAATCCCCCAAGCTGTACCTAAAGCAGTTTTGGTTGTTACATTACCCTCTACTGATGGCCTTCAGTATTTAGCTTGACTTTCCACGTAAAGTCTTGTGTAGCCTTTGTACTATCTTCTTGGCCTCCGTGGATGTCAATGACTATGTCAACAATTTTGGGTGTTGTAATTGACTGGATTTGAACATTGGTTCCTCTCCAAACTCATCTTCCTGGTCTATGGTTGTTTTCTCTTACCACTGAGTCCCATTATTTCCTTAAATCTTTTGTGGTTGATGGAAGAGGTTGCACCTAGAGACCTGCTCCTTGACGGTCAGCAACGTATCAAAAGAATCTGACATACTGATAGGAATAAACAGGCCTGGTTCTAGAGGGTGGGCCAGGTGGACCACGCCCTCCCACAGGACCCCCCATGGCCCATCCACAGCCATTAACATATGAACAGTTGCCCTTTGTTCTTCTTTTGTGATACTTGTGTAGGGCCTGCAATTGGCGTTTTCTGCTTAATTACCTAACTTTCAGGACTGCAAGCAATGACTGGCCCTTTATATATGTGTAAAATCAACAGGGATGGCTGCTGTTGTTTTCATGCACAAATTAAGAGCCAGGGAATTCTGCAACACTCCCACTACCAAGCAAGAGTTGAGTCGTAAGGACTAGACTTCAGAATATCTAAATAGTATAAAAATACCTGATGTTAACTATTACCCAGTTTGTAGCACTCCATTTACCCACTTTAGAAGGATGGAAGGCTGAGGTAAGAGTGTCTGAACACAACATGAACAAACTAAATGTTGCATTCTGACATCAGCTTAAAAGGAGAACATTCTAGTGATCATTATGCTTAATTAACGTGATTGCCTGTAGTTGAGGATATACACGTAGTGCCCTCTGATCTCTTTACAAATGCAGGGCATTGATTGAAATCCCATTAAGGGCATTTTTTAACATTTCATCTTTATTAGCCTGATAAGATGGGTATCACTCAAATAGACTGATAGCATAGGTATCACTCAGTTCGCTTATAAGGACTAACAGAAATATACATTTTACCAAACACCACATAAATACAAGTTATTGTATATTTGTGTAATAACAAAAACAACAAAGATATCCATGGAAGTTAGTTATAATAGATGTAGTGAAGTCTATATCTATTGTAACTAACTTCCATTGATACCTTTGTTGTCTCATAAGTATTGAAAGGAAAGGAAAAACACACAGGAGGTCATTATGAGTTTGACGGACGGAAAAGGCCATCCGCCAAACTCCCACGGTCAGGTTGCTGCCAGTTTGGCCACCGTCCCGCAGGCCACATTAGGAGTTTCCCACGGGCCCAGCGGGAAACAGCCCACAACATTGACGCCAGCTCATAATTGAGCCAGCTAAAATTCTGCGTGCGTAGGGTGCTACAGTGCGATGGGGCTAGCCTTGCGAACCCCTGCATTGCCCATGCCATGCCAAATGCACCCTGTCTCAGCCAGCCTTTACATGGTGGTGCTCCCGCCATGTAAAAGCTGGAGGAGAGGGGGGTCGTAATCCGGAGGGTCGCCCTGCTTGCAGCGCTGCCATGGTGGATTCAGACCGCCAGCATTGCCAGTCCCTCCTGTAGAGGGAAACTGGCAGTGCTGGCAGTCTGACCGTGGTGCAACTATCACGGTCATAATGTTGAGGTCAGCCCGCCACCAAAGCAGTCAGAGCACCGCTTTGGAGGCAGCAGACCGCCACATGACCCTGGAGGTCTGAAGATCGGCAGGGTCGAAATGAGGCCCATAATCTTTTCAAACAAATACATTAACTATTCCTGAATCATTTACAGAGCAGTGTCCTGGAATACTGCTGTTCATTCAGATTTAGTTAGGGATTTCATATATCTCTATTATGTGTTTTATTTGAGCATCTTTAAGATGGCTTTAAAGTTTTGCACTCTGCACTTACAATACAATTAAATCCTGATGAATTAGGTAAGCAATAGTGATTGAACCAAGTTACATAGGAGACATTAAGGAGTTATCTTTCCATGTCTGCTTAATCGAGGGCATGCAGAAGCAGGATTTACAGTCAGTTTACATAGCAGATGTTAAGTTGAATCCTTTTAATATGCTGTTTTGTGATTGTACATTCAGTCAGTCAAATCTTCTTTTTTCGGTTACCCAAAACAAATAAAAGAAACAGACAATTAAACTTTTAAACAATAACACATATAAAATCACACAAACCTAAAATCATGCATAAGACATATCTCTAAATAATACACAGAGAAACAGCAATGATAAAATGACTAGTTAAAATTGTTATAAGGAACAAGATATATTGTCATTGATCATATAGGCATGTTGATTACAACTCTCATTTGTGTCTAAGTTTTACTGACCTTGTTAAAATACTGGCCACATTAAAACATATAAATTAATTAGACGGCAACTTTAAAAAGGATAAGACATGGTTAACGAGCATAAACTGTTTCCTTCTCTGTAAAGGTAAAATATACTGTTGTCCAAACGAACTATAGTGTTCTCAAAACATCACAAAGTGCATAGTGTCTTGTTCTGAGCAGGAATCACAACTGCAAGGACCTAAATTTACAACTTTGTTCCACCCCTGTGGTTTGGCCAAGTGGCAATGCAGTGAGATTAGTCTGAATCTTGTTAATAAATAATGATGATGAGGATTTGTAACCGCCGTGAGATAGGGTTCTATTAACATATTTCATTTCAGTGTAATACAGGCTCACACTGAGGGTTTACACATCTCCCTACCTTCTCTCTGTGCATGGGCTGCAGATATGAAGTGTCTCTTAACCCATACCAAATCCTACAGCACAGTCCTTTCTGGGGTCATGTATAGATCGTGACGTCCCAGTTTCGCAAATGAGGCTTTGATATAACTAAGCCAAGGAACACTACCCACTCTCTCAAGTGATATGCAATCTTTCAATACGGTTGGGTTCAATTGCAAGTCTGGATTTAGCCATATCGCAATCCATTTTAGTGAAGGTCGGAGTGTTACTAGATCTGAAATATAACCCAATCATAGTTCTTCATGGACAATGTAAAAGGCTTAGATTGGTGGACTGATAATAAGCAACTCATAAATTTGTTTTCCACAACTTGTAATTCATTGGCCTCCTTATAACACCTGATTTCACATCTATAACTATCCATGGAAATACATTTGGATTAGTAGAATTTGCCCAGAGCCTTAACTGGCTTTGCTCCCAAGCGACAAGCAAAATCAAAGACAGAGGCAACCGCTCTGGCCATTGCATTCCTTTTAGCTCTCACCAAAGGGGCCCTGGAACCCTTGTCATCAAACAGGACCCCAAGATATGAGACGGTATTCACTCTGATGATATCCCTATCCTCCAAGATACATTTTCTACGGCCCTTATTTCTGTGAAATATAACTATTATGTGAAATGTAATATACTTTGTACTCAGGTCATTCATAAAGCTAATAAAAGATTTAAGAAGTTGCTGGAGTCCCATGGCTGTCCTTGCTAGCAACACTGCGTCATCAGCATATAAAAGTGCTGGGATTAACTGAGATCCAGCCCGAGAATATCTTCACAAGTTGTGTTTAAAGTTGAGCCCAAATTGTTTTTATACAGAGTAAACAGCAGTGGGGTTAAAATGCAACCCATTTTTACACCAGATGCAGTTCAAAATGAGAAGATAAACTCCTGAACTGATGATATCTAACTACCACAGACAAGTCTTTATGTAGCTTGTTCAAAAAGTTCACTATTTGTCTATCAACCCCCATGTTAAGGAGAATTAACCTCAATTTGCTTCTGTTGAGTCTGTCAAAAGCTGACAACAAATCCATAAAGGCTAGATGTAACGAGCCCCCTTCGGCGACTGTCTATCTCCCGATAATCATCAGAAGATTCAGATATTTGTCTACTGTGCTCCTCCTGGACCTGAAGCCATACTGCAGGTTGGACACACTATTTTGTCAGCCAGCCATGTGCTTAACCTAGTGAGAATAACCTGTCCCATGACCTTAACCACTGAAATATGTTAACCTCAATCTTTGAGTGATATGGGCTGTAGGAGGCTGGACTGGCTTGTAGTGAGTACCTAGGGGTACTTGCACCTTGCACCAGGCCCAGTTATCCCTTATTAGTGTATAGGGTGTCTAGCAGCTTAGGCTGATAGATAATGGTAGCTTAGCAGAGCAGCTTAGGCTGAACTAGGAGACGTGTGAAGCTACTACAGTACCACTTAGTGTCATATGCACAATATCATAAGAAAACACAATACACAGTTATACTAAAAATAAAGGTACTTTATTTTTATGACAATATGCCAAAGTATCTTAGAGTGTACCCTCAGTGAGAGGATAGGAAATATACACAAGATATATATACACAATAGCAAAAATATGCAGTATAGTCTTAGAAAACAGTGCAAACAATGTATAGTTACAATAGGATGCAATGGGGAAACATAGGGATAGGGGCAACACAAACCATATACTCCAAAAGTGGAATGCGAACCACAAATGGACCCCAAACCTATGTGACCTTGTAGAGGGTCGCTGGGACTATTAGAAAATAGTGAGAGTTAGAAAAATAACCCTCCCCAAGACCCTGAAAAGTGAGTGCAAAGTGCACTAAAGTTCCCCTAAGGACAAAGTAGTCGTATTAGAGGAATAATGCAGGAAAGACACAAATCAGCAATGCAACAACTGTGGATTTCCAATCTAGGGTACCTGTGGAACAAGGGGACCAAGTCCAAAAGTCACAAGCAAGTCGGAGATGGGCAGATGCCCAGGAAATTCCAGCTGTGGGTGCAAAGAAGCTTCTACTGGACAGAAGAAGCTGAGGTTTCTGCAGGAACGAAAAGGGCTAGAGACTTCCCCTTTGGTGGACGGATCCCGCTCGCATTGGAGAGTCGTGCAGAAGTGATTTCTCGCTGAAAGGACGCCAACAAGCCTTGCTAGTTGCAAATCGTGCGTTTGGCGTTTTTGGACGCTGCTGGGGCCCAGGAGGGACCAGGAGGTCGCAAATTGGACCTGAAGAGAGAGGGGATGTCGAGCAAGACAAAGAGCCCTCACTGAAGCAGGTAGCACCCGGAGAAGTGCCAGAAACAGGCACTACGAGGATGCGTGAAACTGTGCTCGCCGAAGTTGCACAAAGGAGTCCCACGTCGCCGGAGACCAACTTAGAAAGTCGTGCAATGCAGGTTAGAGTGCCGTGGACCCAGGCTTGGCTGTGCACAAAGGATTTCCGCCGGAAGTGCACAGGGGCCGGAGTAGCTGCAAAGTTGCGGTTCCCAGCAATGCAGCCCAGCGAGGTGAGGCAAGGACTTACCTCCACCAAACTTGGACTGAAGAGTCACTGGACTGTGGGGGTCACTTGGACAGAGTCTCTGGATTCGAGGGACCTCGCTCGTCGTGCTGAGAGGAGACCCAAGGGACCGGTAATGCAGCTTTTTGGTGCCTGCGGTTGCAGGGGGAAGATTCCGTCGACCCACGGGAGATTTCTTCGGAGCTTCTGGTGCAGAGAGGAGGCAGGCTACCCCCACAGCATGCACAAGCAGGAAAACAGTCGAGAAGGCGGCAGGATCAGCGTTACAGAGTTGCAGTAGTCGTCTTTGCTACTATGTTGCAGGTTTGCAGGCTTCCAGCGCGGTCAGCAGTCGATTCCTTATCAGAAGGTGAAGAGAGAGATGCAGAGGAACTCGGCTGAGCTCATGCATTCGTTATCTAAAGTTTCCCCAGAGACAGAGACCCTAAATAGCCAGAAAAGAGGGTTTGGCTACCTAGGAGAGAGGATAGGCTACTAACACCCGAAGGAGCCTATCAGCAGGAGTCTCTGACGTCATCTGGTGGCACTGGCCACTCAGAGCAGTCCAGTGTGCCAGCAGCACCTCTGTTTCCAAGATGGCAGAGGTCTGGAGCACACTGGAGGAGCTCTGGACACCTCCCAGGGGAGGTGCAGGTCAGGGGAGTGGTCACTCCCCTTTCCTTTGTCCAGTTTCGCGCCAGAGCAGGGGCTAAGGGGTCCCTGAACCGGTGTAGACTGGCTTATGCAGAATTGGGCACATCTGTGCCCAAGAAAGCATTTCCAGAGGCTGGGGGAGGCTACTCCTCCCCTGCCTTCACACCATTTTCCAAAGGGAGAGGGTGTCACACCCTCTCTCAGAGGAAGTTCTTTGTTCTGCCATCCTGGGCCAGGCCTGGCTGGACCCCAGGAGGGCAGCTGTCTGTCTGAGGGGTTGGCAGCAGCAGCAGCTGCAGTGAAACCCCAGGAAGGGCAGTTTGGCAGTACCAGGGTCTGTGCTACAGACCACTGGGATCATGGGATTGTGCCAACTATGCCAGGATGGCATAGAGGGGGCAATTCCATGATCATAGACATGTTACATGGCCATATTCGGAGTTACCATTGTGAAGCTACATATAGGTAGTGACCTATATGTAGTGCACACGTGTAATGGTGTCCCCGCACTCACAAAGTTCAGGGAATTGGCTCTGAACAATGTGGGGGCACCTTGGCTAGTGCCAGGGTGCCCTCACACTAAGTAACTTTGCACCTAACCTTTACCAGGTAAAGGTTAGACATATAGGTGACTTATAAGTTACTTAAGTGCAGTGTAAAATGGCTGTGAAATAACGTGGACGTTATTTCACTCAGGCTGCAGTGGCAGGCCTGTGTAAGGATTGTCAGAGCTCCCTATGGGTGGCAAAAGAAATGCTGCAGCCCATAGGGATCTCCTGGAACCCCAATACCCTGGGTACCTCAGTACCATATACTAGTGAATTATAAGGGTGTTCCAGTAAGCCAATGTAAATTGGTAAAAATGGTCACTAGCCTGTTAGTGACAATTTGGAAAGAAATGAGAGAGCATAACCACTGAGGTTCTGATTAGCAGAGCCTCAGTGAGACAGTTAGTCACTACACAGGTAACACATTCAGGCACACTTATGAGCACTGGGGCCCTGGGTTACCAGGGTCCCAGTGACCCATACATATAGGCCACAACCTTATGAGCACTGGGGTCCTGACTAGCAGGGTCCCAGTGACACATAACAAACATACTGAAAACATAGTGTTTTCACTATGAGCACTGGGGCCTAGCCATCAGGATCCCAGTGAGACAGTGAAAACTGTGACAAACATCCTGACATACACTCACAAACAGGCCAAAAGTGGGGGTAACAAGGCTAGAAAGAGGCTACTTTCTCACACAACCCCCCCCCCCAAACGAAGGACAATAAGGCTAACCTTGGCCAGTTGAGACTTTATTGTCTAAGTGGTGATAAGTAGAGAGTAGCTCTGCAATAGACTGGTTACTCCCTTTATCATCCACTATATGGTTACTTCCCTGTGGGGATGTAAACCACCCTGTTGGAAGTTTTTTAGCTAAGCAACAATGTGAAGATGTATTTTCAGAGTTTCTATCAGTAAGTTTTAGTTTAGAGCAGTGGGAATTGTCCACTGAACCTATTTGTAGTGATGGAAATGCCAGACAGGGATGCTGTCTCAGAAAAGCCATAGCTGGGCAAAAACTTTGTCCATATGGCTGGAAGAGAGAACAGGGATGCTGTTTCTCTTGGGTTGGAGCAGGGCAGGGATGCTGTCCTATCAGCTCCACACTAGGGCAGGGATGCTGTCCTAAGTGTTGTGAGGCAGTGCAGAGTTTCTGCACTAAAGTTTCTCTGGGAGGGTTGGAGGGATGCTCCATGTTAACTAAAATGGTGCTCTTTTTCTCACCAATGTTAGTTATCCCACAGAGAGGTACTTCCACCTCAGGGAGTACAGTTTTGCCAACTGATGATTCCCTTGGAACAGGTGCCACCCCAGGAGAGGTTTCTCCCACCACAGGAATGGTATCCTGAATGGTAGGGTGGTTAGGGGATACTGTGATACCCTTTTTACCTGTTGATGGAGAGGGTTCCTGAGTTTTCAGGCCTTCTCTCCTTTGCTTTTTCATTTCAGTAGAAATGAGAGGGAACAATTCCTCAGGGATGCCCAGCATGGCTGCATGGGCATAAAACTCTACATCAGCCCAACCTGAGGCCTCTAGGTCATTACCTAAGAGACAGTCTACAGGTAAGCTAGGTGATACCACCACCTGCTTAGGGCCAGTAACTCCACCCCAACTAAACTGAATTATAGCTAAGGGAAGAAACTTAGTGGAGTTATGGACATCAATAATCTTATACTGTTGTCCAATGATGTGTTGATCAGGGTGCACTAGGTTTTCAGTCACCAAAGTGAAACTGGCACCTGTGTCCCTGTAGGCCAAGGCCTCAACACCATTTATTGAAACTGTCTGCCTGTACTTATCCATTGTAAGGGGACAAGCAGCCAGTGTGGCAAGGCCAATGCCACTAGGTGTGACAGAAACTGTCTTGGGACTGACTACCCCAGTTTCTATGATGGACCCATAAGTGAACCCAACTACACCCTTTGTTTGACTGTTGCCAGCAGTCCCACCACTAGTACCACTACTGCTAGGGGCACTAGAGCTTGATGTATTAGTGGTGGTAGGCTCAGGGGGTTTACCTGGACAGGACTTATCCCCTGGCCTATGGCCTCTATTTTTACACACAAAGCACCAAGGCTTTTTAATGTGTGCAGGTTGGGAAGAAGAGGAAGAATTTGTTTTATCCCCACCCTCTGAAGAGTGTTTAAGATTTGAAGTGGGATCTTTGGTTTTACCCTTATCCCCATGCTTATCTTGAGATTTTTCACCATCTCTCTTCTTATTGCCATCTTTGTCACCCCCTGTATGAACTTTTCTGTTCACCCTTGTTCTGCCCATTTGTCTGCCTTCTTTCCCAATTCTTGGGGAGAGGTCAGATCAGAGTCTACCAGGTACTGGTGCAACAAATCAGACACACAATTATTAAGTATATGCTCTCTCAGGATTGTGTTATACAGGCTTTCATAATCAGTAACTTTACTGCCATGTAACCACCCCTCCAAGGCCTTCACTGAATGGTCAATGAAATCAACCCAGTCTTGTGAAGACTCCTTTTTGGTCTCTCTGAACTTTATCCTGTACTGTTCAGTGGTTAAGCCATAACCATCCAGGAGTGCATTCTTAAGAACTGTAAAATTATTGGCATCATTTTCTTTCACAGTAAGGAGCCTATCCCTACCTTTTCCACTAAATGATAGCCATAGGATAGCAGCCCACTGCCTTTGAGGGACATCCTGTACAACACAGGCCCTCTCAAGTGCAGCAAACCACTTGTTAATGTCATCCCCCTCCTTATAAGGGGGAACTATCTTGTGCAGATTCCTGGAATCATGCTCTTTTGCAGGATGACTATGGGGAATACTGCTGCTGCCACCATGGGTATCTAAACCCAACTTCTGTCTTTCCTTCTCTAATTCAAAAGACTGTCTATCCAAATCCAGCTGTTGCTTTTTAAGCTTCAGTCTGGTTTGTTCCACCCTCAACTTATTGAGTTCCCTCTCTAACATTCTGTCATCAGGGTTGGTGGGAGGGACATTTCTAGAAACAGAGCTATGATGGGAATGAACAGAAGGAGACCTGTCCCTTACAGAAGCCACCCTAACAGCTTGGTTAACAGAAACATTACTACCAGTATGGTGAGAATAAATGCTTTTGCTATGATGTGAGACAACACTATTTATATGGTGTGGCTCATCATCATTACCAACTATGCTAGACTGTCTAGTAATGGGCAGGCTAGGAAGTTTCTTTCCTGAATCTTTTCCTGGGGGAGTCCCTGAATCAGATTGAGAACTATTAGGTACTTTTTCAACAGATGAGGCACCTATGGCCTTATCCTGTTCTCTAAGCATGTTAAGTAACAGTTCCAAGGAAGGATTCTTCCCTACACTCAAAGCTCTCTCTATACAGAGACTCCTTGCTCTTTTCCAGCTAAGGTTGTCATATGCAAGTTTGGACAGATCAACATTTTGGCCTGTGCCAGACATTTTTTAGAGAGAGTTAAAGTGATAGAAAAAGAGAAAAAAGTTTTCAGAACTTTTTGGAAAGACAGAAAAAAACTTTTTAAACTTTTAAGAATTTTTTGAAAGTTTAGAAGTACTTTTCAGCACTTAGAAAAGAGTGAAAAGAGAAAATGCAAAACTTTTTGGCTATGTGTATATACACTGACCTTGTTTTGTATATTTTTCTCTTATGAAAAGTACAATGACAAGAGTGGTAAGTAGTCTCAAGCACTTATCCCACCACTGCACAACCAATGTAGGAGGCTGGACTGGCTTGTAGTGAGTACCTAGGGGTACTTTCACCTTGCACCAGGCCCAGTTATCCCTTATTAGTGTATAGGGTGTCTAGCAGCTTAGGCTGATAGATAATGGTAGCTTAGCAGAGCAGCTTAGGCTGAACTAGGAGACGTGTGAAGCTACTACAGTACCACTTAGTGTCATATGCACAATATCATAAGAAAACACAATACACAGTTATACTAAAAATAAAGGTACTTTATTTTTATGACAATATGCCAAAGTATCTTAGAGTGTACCCTCAGTGAGAGGATAGGAAATATACACAAGATATATATACACAATAGCAAAAATATGCAGTATAGTCTTAGAAAACAGTGCAAACAATGTATAGTTACAATAGGATGCAATGGGGAAACATAGGGATAGGGGCAACACAAACCATATACTCCAAAAGTGGAATGCGAACCACGAATGGACCCCAAACCTATGTGACCTTGTAGAGGGTCGCTGGGACTATTAGAAAATAGTGAGAGTTAGAAAAATAACCCTCCCCAAGACCCTGAAAAGTGAGTGCAAAGTGCACTAAAGTTCCCCTAAGGACAAAGTAGTCGTATTAGAGGAATAATGCAGGAAAGACACAAACCAGCAATGCAACAACTGTGGATTTCCAATCTAGGGTACCTGTGGAACAAGGGGACCAAGTCCAAAAGTCACAAGCAAGTCGGAGATGGGCAGATGCCCAGGAAATGCCAGCTGCGGGTGCAAAGAAGCTTCTACTGGACAGAAGAAGCTGAGGTTTCTGCAGGAACAAAAAGGGCTAGAGACTTTCCCTTTGGTGGACGGATCCCTCTCGCCTTGGAGAGTCGTGCAGAAGTGTTTTCCCGCTGAAAGGACGCCAACAAGCCTTGCTAGTTGCAAATCGTGCGTTTGGCGTTTTTGGACGCTGCTGGGGCCCAGGAGGGACCAGGAGGTCGCAAATTGGACCAGAAGAGAGAAGGGACGTCGAGCAAGACAAAGAGCCCTCACTGAAGCAGGTAGCACCCGGAGAAGTGCCAGAAACAGGCACTACAAGGATGCGTGAAACAGTGCTCGCCGAAGTTGCACAAAGGAGTCCCACGTCGCCGGAGACCAACTTAGAAAGTCGTGCAATGCAGGTTAGAGTGCCGTGGACCCAGGCTTGGCTGTGCACAAAGGATTTCCGCCGGAAGTGCACAGGGGCCGGAGTAGCTGCAAAGTCGCGGTTCCCAGCAATGCAGCCCAGCGAGGTGAGGCAAGGACTTACCTCCACCAAACTTGGACTGAAGAGTCACTGGACTGTGGGGGTCACTTGGACAGAGTTGCTGGATTCGAGGGACCTCGCTCGTCGTGCTGAGAGGAGACCCAAGGGACTGGTAATGCAGCTTTTTGGTGCCTGCGGTTGCAGGGGGAAGATTCCGTCGACCCACGGGAGATTTCTTCGGAGCTTCTGGTGCAGAGAGGAGGCAGGCTACCCCCACAGCATGCACAAGCAGGAAAACAGTCGAGAAGGCGGCAGGATCAGCGTTACAGAGTTGCAGTAGTCGTCTTTGCTACTATGTTGCAGGTTTGCAGGCTTCCAGCGCGGTCAGCAGTTGATTCCTTATCAGAAGGTGAAGAGAGAGATGCAGAGGAACTCGGCTGAGCTCATGCATTCGTTATCTAAAGTTTCCCCAGAGACAGAGACCCTAAATAGCCAGAAAAGAGGGTTTGGCTACCTAGGAGAGAGGATAGGCTACTAACACCTGAAGGAGCCTATCAGCAGGAGTCTCTGACGTCACCTGGTGGCACTGGCCACTCAGAGCAGTCCAGTGTGCCAGCAGCACCTCTGTTTCCAAGATGGCAGAGGTCTGGAGCACACTGGAGGAGCTCTGGACACCTCCCAGGGGAGGTGCAGGTCAGGGGAGTGGTCACTCCCCTTTCCTTTGTCCAGTTTCGCGCCAGAGCAGGGGCTAAGGGGTCCCTGAACCGGTGTAGACTGGCTTATGCAGAATTGGGCACATCTGTGCCCAAGAAAGCATTTCCAGAGGCTGGGGGAGGCTACTCCTCCCCTGCCTTCACACCATTTTACAAAGGGAGAGGGTGTCACACCCTCTCTCAGAGGAAGTTCTTTGTTCTGCCATCCTGGGCCAGGCCTGGCTGGACCCCAGGAGGGCAGCTGCCTGTCTGAGGGGTTGGCAGCAGCAGCAGCTGCAGTGAAACCCCAGGAAGGGCAGTTTGGCAGTACCAGGGTCTGTGCTACAGACCACTGGGATCATGGGATTGTGCCAACTATGCCAGGATGGCATAGAGGGGGCAATTCCATGATCATAGACATGTTACATGGCCATATTCGGAGTTACCATTGTGAAGCTACATATAGGTAGTGACCTATATGTAGTGCACGCGTGTAATGGTGTCCCCGCACTCACAAAGTTCAGGGAATTGGCTCTGAACAATGTGGGGGCACCTTGGCTAGTGCCAGGGTGCCCTCACACTAAGTAACTTTGCACCTAACCTTTACCAGGTAAAGGTTAGACATATAGGTGACTTATAAGTTACTTAAGTGCAGTGTAAAATGGCTGTGAAATAACGTGGACGTTATTTCACTCAGGCTGCAGTGGCAGGCCTGTGTAAGGATTGTCAGAGCTCCCTATGGGTGGCAAAAGAAATGCTGCAGCCCATAGGGATCTCCTGGAACCCCAATACCCTGGGTACCTCAGTACCATATACTAGGGAATTATAAGGGTGTTCCAGTAAGCCAATGTAAATTGGTAAAAATGGTCACTAGCCTGTTAGTGACAATTTGGAAAGAAATGAGAGAGCATAACCACTGAGGTTCTGATTAGCAGAGCCTCAGTGAGACAGTTAGTCACTACACAGGTAACACATTCAGGCACACTTATGAGCACTGGGGCCCTGGGTTACCAGGGTCCCAGTGACCCATACATATAGGCCACAACCTTATGAGCACTGGGGTCCTGACTAGCAGGGTCCCAGTGACACATAACAAACATACTGAAAACATAGGCCCTCATTCTGACCTTGGCGGGCGGCGGAGTCCCGCCGTCAGGTTACCGTTCCGCGGTCGAAAGACCGCGGCAGTAATTCTGACATTCCCGCTGGGCTGGCGGGCGGCCGCCTTCAGGCCGCCCGCCAGCCCAGCGGGAAAGAGGCTTCCACGATGAAGCCGGCTCGGAATCGAGCCGGCGGAGTGGAAGCTGTGCGACGGGTGCAGTTGCACCCGTCGCAAATTTCACTGTCTGCCCAGCAGACAGTGAAATACATTTATGGGCCCTCTTACGGGGGCCCCTGCAGTGCCCATCCCAGGGGCCCCGCGACCCCCCCTACCGCCATCCGGTTCCCGGCGGGCGGACCGCCGGGAACTGGATGGCGGTAGGGGGGGTCGGAATCCCCTCGGCGGCGCAGCTAGCTGTGCCGCCTTGGAGGATTCCAATGGGCGGCGGTACACTGGCGGGAGACCGCCAGTGTTGCCGGTCCGACCGCGGCTTTACCGCCGCGGTCGGAATGCCCATTGGAGCACCGCCGGCCTGTCGGCGGTGCTCCCGCGGTCCTGCAATCCGGCGGTCATGGACCGCCAGGGTTGGAATGGCCACCATAGTGTTTTCACTATGAGCACTGGGGCCTAGCCATCAGGATCCCAGTGAGACAGTGAAAACAGTGACAAACATCCTGACATACACTCACAAACAGGCCAAAAGTGGGGGTAACAAGGCTAGAAAGAGGCTACTTTCTCACATGGGCCTATAACATCACAAGTAATTTCTCTCTTCTTTGTTAAACACAGGTATAACTATTGATCTTGACCAAGGGGAAGGAATACCGACTTTGCATGCAGTAAATAAAACATTCATTAAAATGTTCATCCTTTTCCTAGAGTTCGTTTGATATAAATCGGTAGCAACTCCATCGGTGCTTTATTTTTGGAGATATAAGAAATGGCCTCATGTAATTCTTCTTCAAGAAAACCCTAACAGATTTCCCAAAAAGACCCTCACTATTGCTAGTTAAGATTTCAACTGAGGTAGATCCATATATCCCCTGGAAATGCTGCACCCAGATATCCGGCGCTATATTACACTCCCCTATACTGTTGGACTCACCACTAAAATAAGGGTGTTTGACTATTTCCCAAAATTTTATATTCTTTAGGCTGTGAAGTAGCCTCCAAACAGAGACTAATATCCTGACCACATTCATAGTGTAGCTTACTGAAGAAGGAATCTGGGGAGATCTTGTTCCATTTCATTCTAAACCCTTGATCACAAGGCTTAGTATCATGAGTCTTAGGCCCTTCTCCAGATACTACTTCTATCTCTAGTCTCCCTCTATACTGAGCGTTAATTGATTATATGCACTAAACTGATTCCAAATAACTTTAAACTGCATCACAGATTGCACTAAATAGGCAGCAATAAATATATAGTGAATGATAGAGTTAGAACTTCTCCCGATAAATGTGGGGATAGCCTCTGCTGTACGCTTGCTTCTATCATTCTGATTTAAAAATGCCAGAATGTGGTTAGCCCAAATAATGTTAAGCAAATCCTTGTCTTGTATGCTGAAAGTGGCCATGGCCCCTTGCCTTGTATGCTGAAAGTGGCCATGTCAGTTGTAGGAGGCTGGCCTGGTTTGTAGTGGGTGCCTTGGGTACTTACACCTAATACCAGGTCCAGTTATCCCTTATTAATGAAATGTAGTAGTTTTCTAGCAGTTTAGGCTGATAGAGGTAGCTATAGCAGAGCAACTTAGGCTGATCTAGAAGACATGCAAAGCTCCTGCAATACCACTTATAGTTACACAGTACTCATACACAAGTAAAGGCAATTCTCAGTGTTACCAAAAAATAAAGGTAGTTTATTCGGGTGACACAAGGCCAAAAATATCTTAGAGGCAATATTCCTTCTGGAGGTAAGTATTATACACAATATATACACTAGACACCAAAATAAGGTAAGTATTTAGAAATAGGATAGTGCAAACAATAGGAAATGCTATAGAATGCAATGGGAGAAAATAGGTCTAGGGGCAACAAAAACCATTTACTAAGAAAGTTGAATGCCAATCACGATTCCCCCTAGAGAAGTGTAGTGTGTAGAGAATAGCTGGGAGAGTAAGAAAACCACAAAGGTGAGTAAAACACCCCACCCCAGAGCCCAAGAAAGTAGGAGTAAAGTACTGCAAGTTTCCTTAGGACACACTACAAGTTGCTATTAGAGTTATTGAAAGAACCAAGCAAGACTGCAGAATAGAAATGGGGAATTCCTGGGCCTGAAGACCTGCAAAGAGAGGAGACCAAGTCCAGAAGTCAGAAGAAGTTCCAGGAAGGACAGGAGCTCCTGCCAACCTAGAAGAGGGTGCAACCGAAGCGTCCCCAGTTGGAGGAAGACTGCAGAAATGCACCAAAGGAAGATGGCTGAGGGTTGCTGCATGATGCAATGGTTGTCCCACGGAGAGATGTTGGGTGCAGGCGAGTTTCGGAGCTGGATTCATCAAACAAGCCTTGGTTCAAGCAAAGTCGCATTTTGCGTCAAAGTGGCGCTGCCTGGACCCAGGAGGGACCTGGGGGCCTCAACTCAGACTGAAGAGGCAGAGGGCGCTCCCAACACTGGAGGGAACCCACAGATGACTAGGCAACCCCCAACGGAGGTCCCAGGACATGGGGACAAAGAAGGTGCAAATTGCAGTTGGTGCAGCACTACAAAAGAAGGTCCCACGCTGCCGGAGGTCAACTCAGCGAGTTGAGCATCACAGGATAGAGTGCTGGGGACCTGGGCCAGGCTGTGCATGAAAGATTCTTGCAAATAGTGCACAGAGGCCCCAGGAGGTGAAGATGACGCGGTGCACAGGGGTACTGTCGCTAACGGGGAGGACAAGCTCTTACCGCCTCTAAATTTGGACAGCAGGACCTCAGGATAGTCTGTGTCAGAGGGGTCCACCACCTGTGTTCCAAGGAGCATACTCGTCGCCAGGAGAGGAGTCCAAGAGAACCGGTCGTCGACTTAGAAGGTGCCTACCAGAGCAGGGAAGTGACTCTGTCACTCCACGGGAGAATTCTTCGGTCCTTCTGGTGCAGGGTGAAGGCAGGAAGTACCCAGAGCGTGCACACCATGGAAACTGTTGCAGTTGCTGGCTAGACCTGAAGTTGCAGAGGAAAAGTAGCCCTTCTGGATACTTTGTTGCTGTTACAGCAGTTCCTGGAGCAGTCTGCAGTCGATCTGAGGTCAGAGAACGTAGTAGTAGTTGCAGAGGATTCCTGCTGAAAGCTTGCAAGTAGAATCTGAAGAGAAACCCACAGGAGAGACCCTAAATGGCCCTGAAAGGGGGATTGGCTACCTTATCAGGTATGGACCTACCAGGAGGGGTCTCTGACGTCACCTGCTGGCTCTGGCCACTCAAAGGCCTCCAGAGTGTCCCCACACCTTGGAAAACAAGATGACTGAAGTCTGGGGAGCTCTGGGCACCACCCTTGGGGTGGTGATGGACAGGGTCACTCCCCTTTCCTTTGTACAGTTTTGCACCGGAGCAGGGACTGGGGGTCCCTGAACCGGTGTAGACTGGCTTATGCAAGGAGGGCACCATCTGTGCCCTTCAATGCATTTCCAGAAGTTGGGGGAGGCTACCCCTCCCCAGCCTGTTACACCTATTTCCAATGGGAGAGGGTGTAGCACCCTCCTCCCAAAGGAAATGCTTTGTTCTGCCTTCCTGGGACTGAGCTGCTCAGACCCCAGGAGGGCAGAACCCTGTCTGTGAGGTGGCAGCAGCTGTAGCTGCAGTGCAAGCCTCAGATATCTGGTTTGGCAGTACTGGAGGTCCATGGTGGAGCCCCCAGGATGCATGGAATTAGCTCCCCAATACCATATTTAGAATGGGGGGACAATTCCATGATCTTAGACACCTTACATGGCCATAATCGGAATTACCATTGTGAAGCTACATATAGGTATTGGCCTATATGTAGTGCGCGCATGTAATGGTATCCCCGCACTCACAAAGTCCAGGGAATTGGCCCTAGACTGCCTGGGGGCACCTTTGCTAGTGCAAGTGTGCCCTCACACTTAGTAACTTTGCACCTAGCCTTCAGTAAATGAAGGTTAGACATATAGGTGACTTATAAGTTACTTAAGTGCAGTGAAAATGGCAGTGAGATAGTGTGTGCACTATTTCACGCAGGCTGCAATGGCAGTCCTATGAAAGGGTTTGTCTGAGCTCCTTATGGGTGGCAAAATAAATGCTGCAGCCCATAAGGATCTCCTGGAAACCCAATGCCCTGGATACCTAGGTACATATAATAGGGACTTATAAGGGGGGACCAGTGTGCCAACTGAAATTGGTAAATGAAGTCACTTGCCTATAGTGACACATTTAAAAGCCAAGAGAGCATAAGCACTGAGGTTATGGTTAGCAGAGCCTCAGTGACACAGTTAGCACTACTGACAACACACACATTAGGCCACAAACTATGAGCACGAGGGTCCTGACCAGCAGGATCCCAGCGAGACAGGCAAAACACACTGGCATACAGGGTTTTCACTATGAGCACTGGGATCCTGGCTAGCAGGATCCCAGTGACACAGTAAAAACACACTGACACACACTCACAAACAGGCCAAAAGTGGGGGTAACCATGCTAGAAAGAGGCTACTTTCTCACAGCAGTAGTCACCAATGGGGATCGTTTCACTAACTTGACACAGGGAATGACAAAGATGGTTGTTAAAGTCTCTATTTAGGACCAGTGAATATGGGGCATATTGCCTTCCTGCATAAGCCTTGAAAAATTCTTCAGAGCCACTAAATATTCAGAAGGTTAGTTCTGTGAAAAAAAAAAGATAACAATTAAACACTAATATACTGAGGGATCTTCCAAAATCTAGCCTAATCACAAGCAAATAACTTGGACTGCTCTTCACTTGCGATGTTTTAAAGGTGATATTTAAGGAGACCAATGTAAGTAAGCCACCCCTGGCTCTACCCACTGGGGAAGGGAAGGTTGGAGAAAAATACGACATAGACCCATCCAGGTGGAAAGAACTACCTGTATCCCACCTTTCTTGCAACCCCAGTATGTGGTGACTGAACCACATAGCATCTGAACTCTCATTTCCTAACCCAGCAACATTCCATCTCAGAAACTTCAAACCAGAGCCTGGCTTAAGTGCTGAAGTATAGAATGATTAGTCATTTCACTTTCTGCCCCCCCCCAAACTGGGAGGGGAAGAGTGTATTTCTGAGGTGGCCTGTCAAATGTTACAGTTGTCATTTGTCAGCTGAATGGGTTTTGCCTGCTCCCATTCCAGCTGCTCTCTCTGGAACCCTGGTGTTTTCCTAAAATCCCTCTCGGTGGGTAGAAAAAAATGGAAACACCTTTATCCCTGTTGGGGGGGGGGGGGGATGATATGAGATGCTTGCAGTATTAAATGTCCTGCTATATCAGGCTGATCAAAATTAATAAAGATACAGCCCTCCTCCCAAGGGTTTTCCCTATTGTCCACTGACTCTGCTCTTTTAACCATGTTAATGTGGGCTTTTAGGTGATTCCCACCTCCTGTCTATTGCACCAATTTATAACTGTATATTTTACTTGAAGTGTTGATTCAATCACTCCTGGTCTCAGCGGTAGAACTCTAACTAAGATAGCAACTAGGGGTGTAGATTCTGGAGGGCGATGTAACCAGAATCTGGTAGCTGCCATTCTGTCAGAGGTGGGGGAAGAGAGGCTGCCGACCCAAAGTCTTTCTTTGAGGCTTGGAATGGGATGGTCCAATTGGTTGGGGGGGGGGAGGCCTGAACAGAAGTGGTTGCAGTTATCTCAGATGTTGCATGTTTCCTACCTGGGACTCCAGGTGAAGTGTGCTTGGTTCCACCTGCTTTGCCCCCCTTAGGCTCCATTCGTTTAGCATTACTAGGAGGACTGAGTGGAAAACTATTTGGGTTCTTATTATGGGAGCTAAGTAATGGATTTGCCACCAGAGAAGTGGAATGTGTCATCCTTGGGTCTTGTTTTCTCTTCCAGTACAGTACCCAGTCTGCCAGAACTGGATTCTATAATACACAATTTCTCATAATATTTTTAATTAACTTCTCAAATTTCTCATACAAACGGATCAATAAAGGTTCAAAAATGCATCTTGATATTATTCAATAAGTGGGTTAAGTCCCCTTTTACATTATTGTAGAAAGGTCCATGGGGGCCAAAACGTCATTGCTTTCTTTCTTAAAGCTGGGCTTCCCCGTACTGGTCTTCATTCTGGTCCTGATTCTGGTCCCCACTTCTTTCTTTTTCTTAGTGGGCTGGGCCAGTTCAAATGATTCAGGTGCCGAGCCTAGGAATAAAGATGGCATTAGACTTTCATGACTTCAGAGCTTTTGTCTATTGTACCTCCGCCTTGCCTGAAAGGTTTCATATGTTGGGTTGCCACCTATTTCAAAACCCTGCAGAGTTTTTTCGGAGGGCGTCACAAAGGACTCTTTGACCACGTCTTTTCATTTCCTTGATGCATTTCTAGGTTTTCGTATCATTGACAAGGGCCTCTCGCTAGAATTTCCTGTATTGTGTTCTTCTTTTCCAGGGCGCATTTTTGTCATCGTCCCAACAGTTCCCAATCTACATCTATTGATCGTACTACTTGCTACAATGAAACATGTTCTTCATCGCCCAGCATTTCACTCGCTTTAGGGGGTAGCATTTCTCTGTAAAAACTGCCCCCAACTTTTTCCTTAATGCATGGACAACTTTTTCACGTCCTCGGCCCCCACTGCCAGTTGGCAGCGGAGGAAGTCTATTTTCAGAATATCAGTAATGATGTAAGTAAAATTCTTCTAATGTGCTTGAATGTATCAAGTATTTGAATTTTTATCTGTATCTTCCATTGTAATAAGTTCATTAAAAAAAAAGCCCTTAGTCCGAGCAGCTGGTATTGCTTTAAGTGGACACAGAGCTCTTTCCACTATATGTTTATAAACCTACTTAAACCATATTATGCCTATAATATTGCAAGTGAATTATGCTATCTGAGAATCGATAAGTACTGTCCCTGCTAATTACACAAGAATATGAGACTGAATGGAAATTGGTAGTTGCTGAGATAGATCATGCCAAGGTATATGTTTTTATTAATATGAGTTGATGCTCGTTACGTACTGACTTATTAGGAAGAATATCTAAGCAGGTGAGGGCTGGTAGGTTGGGCCCTCTCCTTGTGATCATCAATGTGTGTAGCGGTTTCTTTGCTGGTTAGTGCTTCCGATCTACAGACTCAGATCAATTATCAACAGTTATTTTCCACAGATAGGTTTGTTCAAAATATTCTTGATTTCTTCTGCGGAATTTGAACTCTTGAATTGTTGTTAATTATAACATTTTTGTTAGACAATCCTAAATTTGCAAGTGGAAACTTTGGCTTAAACTAAAAATTTTTTTTAGGAAAAGGCGCGTTTCCTGGGAGCGGATTATCACAAGGAGGGGCCACAGGGCAATGACATCAGGAAAACCAACGTGGCCCAGATTAGGATGGCCTATCGTTATGAGACGTGGTGCTATGAACTCAACCTAATCCTTCAAGCACTGAAAGCATCAAAAGCATCAGGATAAAGACAACCTTAAATTAAATGTGCACTGCTGTCAATCTTATTCAAATGATCTAAATGAAAACTATTCATGTCACTTGTTCAGTATTCACTGCTCAGTGCCGTTTTGCCTCTGTACACGAATGTGCAGTACCGTCAGCAGTTATGTGTTACCCAGTCTGGGTCTAGGTCTGAGGTCAATTACACGCTGATTCTCACTCTTCATCCCTTCCACAAGTGCAAACATAAACACCTCACATTTGGTCCTCTACTCCATCGCTTAACTGAGCTAGTAACCCTATAAGCCACATAGCTCAGCTACCACATGCTGTACTGTATCTCCGTGTGCTTTCCCCTTCTAGCCGAGCCTACTGCTCCTGTCCCTGTAACCTCCCTAGGCTGCACGGATCATTAGTGGAGGCTGTTTTCCGCTCATACAACTTTCTTCAGACCCTTATTGGAGAATCTTTCATTGGCTACTTACAAACATTTTTGTTGTTCTTTACAAATCTCTCACAGTATCATAAATTATGTTGGAATTGTGTATGTTTTCTGCCCCAGTAGTGTTAAGTTTGTAGCTGCAGTAGTTAAATGGCTTATTTTAAAAGAAAGAAGGCTTTCCTTTGATGAACAGCTATCATTGGCGAATAAATGGAAAACTAGTAACCATGGTAACACTAGCTTTTAGGAAACATGGAGTTCTTAAAACAAAAACATGGCATGGTGTTTGCAGACCGAAAAACAGAAAAAACTCCCAGTGCATCAGAGACACTGATTTTGAGACAGATGATTTCTTCATTAGACGCAACTACAGGTTTGGGGGTAGTTTCTGAAAAGTGCAACACAATACTTAACATGCTGCAACAACATTGCAGCCTGCCTGGAAATCAGTTTTGAGAAAAATGTATTTGCCTCACCAGCATGCACTTTTGGCCCAGGGTGGCACAGATCAAAATAGGTTTTTTTAAGTTAAGCCCGTTGACTGTGATTACTGTTGAACTACAGTTTGAATTGTGTAAAATCTTGTGAAAAAATGTATTTATTTTGCGTATCAAACATCGTGAAATGTGCCCCAGTTTGAAATAATACTTAGGGGAGTTACATTTTTCATTGCATTGATTGGTTTAAAGGAGTGCTCCTTTTCTCCCATTTTCATCTGTTTTCTTGGCTGTGATAAAACATGTATTTTCAAGGATGTTCAGACTAACGTCTAAACAACAGAAGTACAAATTAGAACACATATTTACAGTCATTTTTTGTGTTACAAAATTACAGTGGATGTATCATTACAACAAAAAATGAACATGTTAATTTGAACAGTCTTTCTGATGTTGTTTAGAAATTTCAAAATTATGTTTGTATTTTTTTGAGGGGAGGTAGGGGGAGTTGTGAAGTAGCCGCACAGCACTGTGTGCATAAGAAGGTGAAAGGATTATAACCATGAAGGTAGAGGAACAATTCAATCAGGAAGCAGAATGGTGGACTATTCCCCGTGTATGTTGACAATGCTTTGAAGAACCAACAATGTCTTGGAAAGGTTAGATGGTGAAGGCAGTAATGGGCCTTAGGAATCTGACCAACACGACAACACGATCAAGTTGGTCCAGTTGTATTTACAGTAATCGTTACTAGTACTTGGCACTGAACCCAGTTTTTTGGAATTCATTATAGGATGAGATGTTCTTTTCGCCATCCTCCATTTTCACCACTGTTACTTACGCTAGGAAATACACATACGTGATTATTTCATACTGAGCTACGTGCAAGAACGCAATTAAAACAAGGGCAAGGCGCTAGAGTGTAGCACATTCCAAATCAACGTGATGCAGCAGGACTGAATACACAAGATGGACATGCGCATGGCACTGGACATGCTTTGTTCTGCGCTTCTGGGCACTGTAGAATAATCATACATTATGATGTGGATAAGTGATAAAAGCAATATATTTAGCGTGATGCAACAGGACTAAATACACAATATGGACGTTATCATGGTTCTTTGTACTGCAAGTCAGAACTTGGTGGAATAATAATACATTGACGACGGTTCCTGCCAATGCATTATAAATGACTGCCTGCTTGGTGGTAATTTATAAATTAGGTGGACAGCCTCTCCACCATAGGTATGGAGTAATATACTCCACCCCCGTATTAGCCCCACAGGATGTTCGCCTACATTTAAATCGGGCCCTAACTTTCCATCTACCTCTAGTTATCTTTGCTACATTTTCTTATTATTGTTTGTCCCATGTAAAGCGCTCAGCTGCTCATGTTGCTAGGTCCATGATGTGGGGTGGGCAGGCAGTCCATTGCATTTGTGAAGATGTTTTGCCAAGGTCATATCCTTGGCCACAGTCAATTGTTTGGGTCTTCCTTATTCCAGGCTACAGTTTGGCCTTCTGGAAGTTATTTGATCTAGGAAAGATGAACACAAAGAAACATCCTGTCCCACTGAAGGGGATATTGATTTAAAGCCAAGAAAATACACTTGGTTTATAATCACTACTGCAGGGAAGGCAAAGGAGAATGGAGTAAAAGTGGCATCCATTTAGTGGACGAGAGAATAATTCTGACTGCCACTAAACTTATGAAGCACTCTGAAACCTTCAGCCCACATAAACATTTACTGTGTATCAAGTACAGAGGAAAGAAATATGGTTCACGGATGGGATCCGAATTTTATGTTCAAAGCCCTTCAAAATGGTAATCCCCTTTGTTCACTCCATACATGTTTGCAAAATGAAACTGATGTTAAGTTACAGGTCTAGTAAAGTACAACAACTTTTCTAACAATATACTTACTTGTGGCACATATTTGAATAGATGGAAAATTCCAGTCACTCCTGGGTGGAACATAGGGCATTTCGCTGGCTGCTTGTAACAAATGACCACCATGTGCCACTCCTCTGTCACTCCCGGAGACTGCATTTTGCTTTTATCCTGGCTGCCTGTAACTAGTGCATTCCATATGCAGTTCCTCTGTGGCGTAGGGTTGGAAACAATAGCAATTGTTCTGTTACCAGTATTTGCCATGTGCTGCTCCTCTGTGGACAAAATGGCATTTATCTTGCTGCCTGCAACCAGATGATTGCACATGGTTCTCCCTTGTCACACCTGGAGTCTGTATGTGATGTTTATTCTGGCTGTCATTTACCAGTGCATGCCACAGGCATCTCCTGTGTAATTCCCCTGTTACTTCTGAGTGCATTCCTATAGATCCTGGGGGGCGGAGATGACAGCTCCATAAATGTATGTACTGATAGGATAAGAGTACCTTCAGAGAATGGAGTTTATATACAGACCCTCAGGAAGCACCCTTGGCCTGCCTCGGATACCTTGGAACGGTCGTATACAGAATTTTAATTGTTAAAAGTCACCATTATTCAGTTCAAACACAAAGGTTTTGCTAAAATATGAGACTTGTATGCATATGCCGCCTGAGAAACTATCCCCGAAAGTGCCGTTGAAATGCTAAAATACAAAACAATACCATACACACATTTAAACCTTCAAATTGGGGTACCTCTCCTCTCATATAGCTTAGCATCACCTCACACACAAGTTGTATGGTCAAGAGGCAATTAATAGGCTTCATTGTGGCCGAATACTCATATTTTAACAGGGAGAGCCAGTTGTCAATCTTTCCATTTTTGGGTGCAGGTACAAATGAACACCCACCCTCATATATACCAACCATTGTTAGTTTCCAGACTTGGTCAAAGAGCACTAAATGTAAATGGTTACATAGAGTGACTGTAGCAGTAAGATCAGAAGTAAAGAAAATTCAGGTAAAAAACAGAACCTGAATGAATCATCGAGGAGGTGGAATCTATAGACTGATTATCCCTTAATGTAATTATGGACATAAAATGAGGCAAACTTCAGATTCTGAGTGGACTTGAGAAGAATGAATAGCAAACCCCCAGTGGCTAATTTTACATTACAAAACAATGATGAAATGTTCTTATGTTAAAGGGTGAAACTGTGCACTTCTCTGCACGCAAGATAATTATAACACGTAAGCCCCTGAACTGAATAAATTTAATGGTAAGATTCTGATCAGTTCAAACTCTTGATAACAGAGGGCCTCGCCTATGTCATGGAAAAATATCCTTTCTCCTTATCGAGCAATACTGAACCATACACAGTGGGTTATTTAATCACTTTGGCAAATGAAAGTTCAAATGTTATGAACTGTATTCCATTTTCAATGCAATATTACTTGTGAAAACAATGAAAACAATTTATTATTGTTTTTATTGATAATACACTGATTAAATATCATCCATAATCCAGAGTACCCATAATAAACCACTGCATTTTAGATTATGCTTATATTTCATTGAGGTATTTCTCAAATTCTGTTTCCCATGTTTTTGCAGTTTTTACAGAACTGAAACAGAGACCACATACTTTTACCATCATCAAACAGACACACATTTAAATATGCAAACTTTTCTTATAATAGACAAATTCTTACCTGGTCTGCCACACAAAGTTCACAAAACAGGCTAACATTAAATGACAAACAAAATCTTCTTTCAGTCAGTGGTCAAAGTACTTCTATCAGCATTTGATTTTGTGTAGATGTAATTTTTATACAAGGAGACTTTAACTACAGTACTTGTTCTTCTACTCCACTGTCAAGTCCTGAGGCCATAAAGATGGGCCACAAGGTATGGATGGCATTTTTATAAAGTTATAGTCGTATTTTGGTTTCTATTAACTCTCAGACCAGAACTACAATCTGTTAATCAATGTGTTAGTCAAGTCAGGTCAAGCCAAGAAAAGCTTTATTTGCTGCACTTCAGCAGCATAAAAGCACATCGCAAAAACAAATAAAAAACAAAAATAATAATACATAAAATATGTAAAAACAGCTAAAACACAGAAACATGTCCTTAACCTTAAAAAAACCACCAGCAAAAAAGAAAACATCAGTGGCAGAAACCAACTGGGCAAACCTCTTTTTAAAAACGCCACCTGTCAAATAAAATGTGCAACAGTGTAGCAGTGTAATGTCAGTGCTGGCATACAAATGTAAAGATTCATAGCTTTGAGCAGCAGGCACAGGAGCTTTTTTCTAGGAGTATGATCCGAAGGACAAAAAAACATAATATGCAAAGTTGTCTGCACAGACCTATCTTCACAAGGGCACGAAGCTAAATCGGTATGCGATTTACCCTTGGGAGGGAACCCCATTATCAGGGAAATGAAGCTGAAGCGAAACCTTGTGAGAATAAAGCGGTGCTGCCTATTCTGTAGCTCACTCAAATAGAGTGGAATCCCTTCCTGGATGGAATTTGCCTATACATTCAAACCGATAATTTGTGCCGATTAGCCGCAGCTCGCACCAACCTCTTCAAAGTCACAATGGTCTTTCCTTAGCATTCAATAGAGCCTGTCTTTACTTAAGGTTATCATCACCACATTGTTGATTTTTATTTCATTATATAGAACATTCACAACAACCAGAAATATACTATCCCATTCTTTAAAAAGAAAACAATAAAGGCCAGATGTACAACATTTTGATTTGCGATTTGCAATCTGCGATCCGTTTGGGAATAGCAAATTGCAAGTCGCAAAACAAAATGTACAACAGTGTTAATCACACTGTTTGCAATTCCAAATGGAGTCCTAAATGACCAACCTCATCAATTATTATGAGGTAGGTTGCAATTTTGGACCCCATTGGGAATAGCCAGTGCTCACAGGGATGATGGCCTGCTGGATACAGCAGACCACCATGTCTGTGACTGCTTTTCAATAATGCTGCTTTTTAGGAAATGCAGCCCGTTTTCCTTAAAGGAAAATGGGAAGCATTTCAAAAAGAAAAATGAAAAGCCTGTACCTGCTCTGAATTATTTTTTTTGCATGCATTCACAATGGGGAAGGCGTCCTGTGGGGACCCCTTCTCATTTGCAAAGGGCTTACCCCCAATTTGAAATTGCTGGTGATTTGTGAATGTTTTGCAACCTAATTTTGGTCGCAAACCCATTCGTACATAACTTTTGGATTCGGTATTAGGAAAGGACACCCTGAATACGCCCCTTCCTAATACTGAAACACAAAATCCAAATTGTGATCCGGTAACATGTTACTGAATCCCAATTTGGGCTTTGTACATCCCAATAAGCATTTTTCTAGTCGCAAATGGGGCGATTCTGCGAATTGGATCATTTGCGACTAGAAAAATGTTTAGTACACGTGGCCTTGTGGCCCTTGTTCATTAAGACCACAGTAAGCTGAAACGCATAATTTGATAATCCAAAAAAGTTTATTTTTAACCCCTTAACCGATGAGGCTTTATCACCTGAGTGCAGAGCCTTTTTTTTTTGCTAATTGGGGTACTTCTCGCTTAAGCTTCCACAACATTTTTTTTCCACAGAAAGAATCCACAACAAATTTGCGTCCTTTTTCCCCCAATATTATGGGTATTCTAATGGTCCTAAGGGTTTGTGCATTTTCCTGGAAGGGACCCAGAAAACAGCTGAAATATAGCAAAACTTTGTGGGTCTTGGGAAAAATGGGAAAAAGATGCTTGTTCCAGAAAGTGTCTTTTTTTTCCCCCTAAAATTGGCATCAATGAAAGGTTTGCTGTGCTAAAATCACCATCTTTCCACATTTCAGTAACAAGTACAGCTATATAAAAAAAAAAAATCTTCTGATTGGGCGATGGCCGGTATCCACCTATGTACCCCGCTGTGTTGCAGGTTTTCTTGTGTCAGTTTACCACCACCTTAAGTCAGCTAGATGCAAAATAAAGTCAGGGAACAAAGTCGCCATAGAATTTGAAGACTCACAAAGGGCTTTCCGCAATGTGGAAGCTCTCTATAGTTTGTAGTCAAGCTCTACGACTGCTTGAAATGGGGGAGTGCCCTGTGTCAGAGGTAGCATCCGCGCAGCTTGTCCAACCCAATTTAGAAGCAAGTAATAGCAAAGTGATCCTTTTCTCTTTATCATTTCTGAGGCAATTTCCTTCATCTCTTCTGCTGAAGCCATGTTTTGGTGGAGCCCTCTGTCTCCAGATCTCCCCGGTGACAACCCCCGGGACGTTGCAGTATCTGACGATCTCTCTCCAGGGATCCCCAACAAGGAGGCACCGTCCGTGAAGTTGACACAATGATGTTGTTTGTTGTCCAGCTCAAATGCAGTGCCAAAAGGAAAAGTCCATCTGTAGTTAATGTTTCTGGACCAAAGAGAATCTGTGATTGGGCGGAATTGAAGTCTGTGGGCTAAAGTAGCTGGGGTGATGTCTTGAAATACGGAGCAAGCCGCTTTTTGAAAGCTTACAGTGTCCTGTTTCCGAGCTCTTTGGAGGATCAATTCCTTGACTTTAAAGGAGCTAACCTTACCCAGCACATCCCTGGGCTGTTCATGTCTCCGGGGGTCCACAGGCACGCTCTGTGGACATATTCCAGGTGCACTTCTGGATGGTCATCACAGAGGATCTTCGAAAAAGCCCAACTATAAAGGCTTAGAGATCTAGGCCTTCACTACCCTCTTCCAAACCCCGCACCCTTATATTGTCTTGGCGGGAGTGATTCTCCAAATCTTCACAATTGAGGAGTGTGGAATGTAGTTGAGATTTGAAAAAGTTTTACCTCCCAATCCAGTGGTAGGAGCAGGCATTCCACAACGTGGTATTTCATCTCCAGATCCTGAGTCCTTGTGCCAACTGAGGGACATATTCATGAAAAGTGGCGCTGCACCTATTGCAGTGCCACTTTTCTTGCGCCCCTTAACGCCCCCCTAACGCCACCATGGTAGCACCGTATTTACAATATGGCACACCATGGCGGTAGTTAGGGTGACTACCAGCATACTTTTTTACGCTAGTCCGGCGCTTTGCAGGATTAGCGTAAAAAATGATGATGCTAATCTTGCGAAGCACCCAGAGGCCCATTGCAATCAATGGGAGTTTCTTTTTAACACCTGCTCTTAGGAGGCATTAAAAAAATTAAATAGAAATGGCACAAAGGAATCTCGTAGATTCCTTTGCACCATTTTTACGCCCCCCTGCAACGGAACGCCTCCTTGCATACATTATGCCTGGTGCAGGCATAATGTGGCGCAAGGGGTTACAAAGTGGCGCAATGAAAGCATTGCACGCCACTTTAGCATTGAAAAATTATGCTAATGTGGCATTGGAACGGTGCAAGGGATCCATAAATCTGGCCCAGAGTCTATATATGACTGCAGGGAAACCATGCAAGAACTGTCCTCCTCCTTCAAAGTCTTGAGGGAGGCTTTGATGTGAGCCTTGAGATCATTCCTCAATTCAGCTTTAAATTCCCTCAAGGAGGTAAGGAGGTCCTCCTTTGTGAGCGCCATGTCCTCGTGTGATAGCTGGGCAGCCCGGTTTTTTATGGCCTCAGTGTAGGTGAAATAACTCAACTCCCTATTGGTTTGCATTTTCTTGTGTGACATATAGGCTGACAAGTTGCGTTGATAATAAGGTCCAAACACTTTTCCATGGTCAGTCTTGGCAGATCAAAGTTAATCATGCAGGGGACCCCTTCAGAGTCATACAAATCGGTGTTGTGCCACTTCAACAGCAATTAACTCACTTGCGTGTTCATGGGAGCTTTGTGCGCGCTAGTGCTAATGGGCATTTAGCTGTTTCATGGACCTGTCTTTTAATTCTCCAGAGCGAGCTTCCCTGTATGATGACTAGATGCACCTGGTCACCTTGGCTCAAACTCACATGTGCAACATCCCATCTTTCTCTCTATATTGTGACCGTAGTTAATTCCTTCAACCGATCCCTCTGAAACGCATTCACTGCATTGGTTCTTCGGGTATTAGCAGAACAGTTCCATCTACCAGGCCTATTCAAGCTGTGGGCACCCATTTTAATTCAGGCTTTCGGTAGTGGGATTCCTTCCTCATTTATATGGTACGCTTCTCTCCGTCTGTTGGTAGCAGGGACCCCCTGACTTAGTAAGGTTGCATTGTTACCTATATTTTCTGCTCAGGAGGCCTCCGATAAGTTCCAGTCAAAATGCAGCGTCCCGCTCCTCTTCTCCTCTGCTGGGCGACCACAGTGCCTAGAGGGCTCCTCTTAGCTGCACAGTCTTTTACCGACCCCTTTCCAAAGTGGATGCCTTCGATCTGGCTCCAGGCTCCTGCGGATACAGCTCCCTCCCCACCCCCAGGCCTCTGGGTCATCTCTCACTGTTCGTGGCTTCCAGTCACCTCAGTGCTCTCACAGCTGCCACATTGTGATGAGTCCTCCGGTTGCCGCGCTTCCTCTCTGCAATCAGCACTTTGCAGGTCTCGAGAGCTGCAAATAATGTTTCCCCCGCAGCCGACTGGTTCTCTGTTTCCCCATAGACTTTAATTACGTGGTAAATGGCATCAGATTATGCCTTTATCGCGGGGCAGTGTGCGGTGCCACTGTGGATCACGTCCAATCCGCCATGATGGCTGGTCACGTCCCCAAAAACAATTTTCCACTGCAGTTTTGGCATTTTTCAAGAGGTACCCATTGCTCCTAATTTTTGTTTGTGGTTTCAACCTATTTCTAGTTAGAGGTGGAAGCAGGTGAGAAACCCACGGTTGGTGCTAGAAAGCTCTACATTTTGGAACGGTAGACAAAATTCTAAATTTAGGAATGGGTCATTTCTGGGGATCCTTCAGGGTTTTCATAAAGAAACGAAGGGACTCATTACAAAGCTGGAGGTCTTTAGACCGCCAGCCTCACGGTGGCATTCAGGACCACCTCAGCTGTGGCTGTCTGACGGCCACATAAAGACCGCCAGGGTTCTGCCAACACCACCAGGATCCATGATCCCAATGGCATGGTAGTGGCGGAGATCGTAATCCTCCAGCGCTGCCCTTAAGATTACGACCTTGTTCTCCGCCAGACATTTCATGGCGGTTTCACCGCCATGAAAAGGCTGGCGGAGAACAGGTGCAGAGGGCTACAGGAGGGCCCTGCACTGCCCATGCACTTGGCAATTTAGAAGAAGATTACATTTTATTAAATTATTTGACACCAATCCAACAAAAGTCACACTAGACCGGGTCAAAGTAAAAACAAATGGCCAACTGTGAAGGAGCGCAGTTTGGATACAAGAAGTCGATTGGGCCTAGTCAGCGCTTACCTTTAAACTTAGAATAATTTCTGAAGAAAAATGTTAGAGAAGATAGAAGTTTAAACGGGCAAGGCTGCAAGAGTGTCTAATGAGGGAGAATCGTCGTCGGATGGCCTTTGAGTGAAGCCTCTGTGAAGATTTTTACCCTCTGGCTTAGTCGTTGAAATGGAAGTCAAAAATTACTAGCAGGATGAAGCAGAAGGCTGTAGCTGAAGAGAGTTCCACAAGGTCAGAAACCTTTTTTGGCAAAGGAATGCTGAAATGGATTTGCTGTTGAGGAGAAGAATGTAGTGGCAGAAGAGGCAAAGTCAATCCGACCTGCAATGCACTTCTGGCTCACAGGCGAGCAGGATGGTCCCGGTCTCATCCTGGTTCTCAAAGCACTTTTTGGACAAATGTTGTCCTGAGTTTTCGAAAATGGCCATCTGGGCACCTTTACCACCACAACCAAAGGACCAGGAGTGGATGGAGACCTCTTGGGGGTTCAGGACTCAATCAGACTGGATCCAGGTGTGGGTTCAAGATGAAAGGGAGCCTGTTATGTCCCTGTGGCTCTGAACAGGAGGCCAGCAAACTAGCCCTTGGAGTAACTTCTGGTAGATCTGGGTGCAGGTGTAGATGCAGGGCTCAAAAGCAGGGCTGTCCTCTGATGGTTCAACCCAGGCTCCAGGCAGCAAAGCAGTCCTTTGAGGTACAGCAGCAGTCTGGCAGAGTGCACAGCAGGTCACAGCAGCAGGCATTCCTTTGAGAGTCCTATCGCAAGTCCATTAGTGAACTGGAAAGGTTCTTTGAAGTTCTTGATCTTCTGTGAGGACACAGTCTATTCAAGTGCAAGTGGGGGTGTGCTCAGCCACGCCCCCCCTCATCCTACCAGCTGATGACCCATTGAGGATGGGCCAATCTGGGAGGAATTCAAAAAGTCTAACTGTCAGCTACACTCACTCATGTAACCCAAGACAGGCTGCAGGCACAAAGGGACAAGGGCAGGAAAATGACAACTTTCTAATAGTGACATATTCAAAATTGTAATGAAAAAGCAAACGTTACAATTCTAGAGGGATGATCATTACAATGCCATAGATACCAAACATGAGATATATATCTCCTCTCAATTAGGAAATACAGATTATTAAATGTAACAAGGAATCCCCAATTCCTATGAGAGGGGTGGGCCCACATTAGTGAAAAACAAATTTGGGAGGACATGTAAAACCTAAAGGTACATGTCCTACCTTTTAATTGCACAGCACCCTGCCCAATGAACTACCTAGGGCCTACTTTAGGTGTGACATATATGTAATAAAAGGGGAGTTTTGGCAAGGGGGATTAAATGCCAAGTCGACATAGTAGTGGGACACTGCATTCTGGCTGCAATAGCAGGCCTGGGGCAAGTTTTAGAGGGCTACTTAGGTGGGTGGAACAATAAGTAATGCATGCCCAGTGGTAGCATTCAATTTACAGGTCGTCTGTGTATAGTATGCCACTCTATAACAGACTCACAATATGCCCATCAGGTATATGCAAATCAAACCATGTTTAGGGGAGTGAGGACTAGCACTTTGGCTCTGGTTACCAGTGGTAAAGATCACAGAGTCCTAAGGCCAACAGAAGCAAAAATGCAGCAAAAATGGGAGGCAGGTGGGAAAAGAATTTGGGGGAAGGCTCCTCCAAGGCTGAGAGGTCTAACATGTGCCCTCCCTAGCTGAAAATAGGGAGAACTACCCAACCTCCTGCAGAAGGCAGAAGAACCTGGAGAGACCATCAGCATTGGTGTGGTGTCACCAATGTACATGTTCCTCTGTGAAGTATGTTCCCTATAGGGCAATAGACCACATCAACAATTATGTATTCTCACCCCTCATTTGCATTATCCCCCGGAAGGGCCTGTAGTCTGTCTGAATCCAGAAGTGAGCCCCAAACACATGTAGTCTCAGTTTCTTCAATGCCCAGAGCACAGCAAAGGCTTCTCCCTCAATAGCACTCAACCTTTGTCCCTGGAAAGAAACCTCCTAAAGATGAAAGGTTGTTCCAGGCCCTCCTCATTAAGCTGTGAAAGAACTGCCCTTATGCCATGCTCTGAGGCATCAGTTTTACTATGAATTCCTTGGAAAAACCAGGAGCCTTGACCATAGGGGCTGAGCACATGGCCTGTTTTAGGGAGTCAAAGGCTTCCTGGCAAGCCTCTGCCAGATCACCGTTCTTGGCTGCTTCCTGGAAGTCAGCGTAGTCAATGGGGCAACAATGGTGCCATATCCCTTGATAACCCTCCTGTAATATCATGTGAGGCCCCAAAAGGCCCTCATCTCAGTTTGAATTTTTGAGGTCTCCCAGGGCAGAATGGTCTCTATTTTGGATTGGAGGGGCTGCAGCTTAGCATCCCCACCATGTGTACTAGGTACACCACAGACCCCTGCACTATCTGGCACGTTCTGGCCTTGATAGTCGAAGCACTTCCTATAGGTAAAAGAGGTGGCCCTTCTAGCTGCTACTGAAGACCCCTATGTTATCTAGATAGGCAGCACTGAAGACCCCCAAACCAGTCAAAATCCGGTTCACCACATTCTGGAAGGTGGCAGGGGCATTTTTCAATCCAAAGGGTATCATTTTAAACTGAAAGTGGCCCTCTGAAGTGGAGAAGGCTGACCTCTCCTTAGCCCCTTCAGTTAGGGCAACTTGCCAATATCCTAAAGTTAAGTCAAAAGTACTCAGGAACTTGGCAGCCTTTCACCTATCAATGAGCTCATCAGTTCTAGGGATGGGGCCCCATCTGAGTTGAGCCCCATGTAGTCCACACAGTACTGAAGCTCTGGTACGGCACCCAGTGGTGCAGATTTTGCTACCAGCCCCACGGGACTGGACTGGGGGCTACTGAAGGGCTAAATCACCCCTAATTCCAACATCTTAGAGGCTTCCCTCTTCATGCTGGCACTCACTTTGTCGGACAGCATGTACATTTTGTTTTTGAGGGGGGCTGTCTCCTTTATCAATGGCATGGGTACACAGATGTGTAAAATTAGAAGTGAGGGAAAACAGAGACAGACTGCCTCAACAGCTATTGATAGTCCCTCTGCTGTTCTAGGGTCATGGTAGGGGAGAGGCTGACATCCTCCCCTGACCAATCTTTCTCTCTAGATGACATGAGGTCAGGGAGTGGTTCACTCTCCTCCTCCTCCCCATCATCTGTCATCATTAGAATTGTGACCTTGGACCTCTCAAAGTATGGCTTGAGAACTCTGACATGGAGGACCCTTAGGAGGTGTACTGGGGTCTTGAGATCCACCAGGTGGTCTCCCCCTTCCTTTCAACTATCTTATTAAGCCCAATCCAATGATCTTGGAGGACCCTGGGCTTCGCTGGCTCTAACTCCCACACTTTCTGCCCAGGCTAGAATTCCGCAGGAGTAGTTATCTGGTCATAGGACTTCTTCCTCACCTCCTGACTAGCCTGCAGTGTATCAGAATCCTTAATCCAGAACTTGGCCATCTGGTTCTGGAGAGCTAGCATGTAGCTAACCACATTCTGGGAAGGCTTCTTGAGCGCTTGCTCCCCCATCCCTCCTTAACCAGACAGAGGAGGCCCCTAACAAGGAGCCCATACAGAGGCTCAAAGGGGCTAAGTCCACCCCCTAAGCATGGTAAGAGGATGTCCCACTTCTACTGCATAGGCTCAGGTAGGCCCATAATCATGCCATTCAGGGGCTTGTTGAATCTTTCAACAAGCCCATCTGTTTCTGGATGATAGGGTGTGGAAAACTTGTAAGCAGCTCCACTCTCTTTCCACGTTGACTGCATATATGTAGACAACAATTTGGTGCCCTTGTCAGACACCACTTCCTTGGAGAAACCTACTCTGGTGAAAATCCCCATCAGGGACTTAGCCACTACAGGTGCAGTTGAAGTCCTCAGAGATGTGGCCCCATGGCATCTTGTGACATGGTCCACCAAGAGCAGGAAAAACCTGTTGCCAGATACTGACTTAGGTTCCAGGGGCCCTTCAGTGTCAAGGCCCACCCTTTTAAAAGGGGTGCCAATGATAGGTAAGGGATTCAGGGGAGCTTTCAGCTTCTTTCCTTTCTTCCCACTGGCCTGGCAAGTTGGCACGTCCTGCCAAATG
Organism: Pleurodeles waltl; assembly: GCF_031143425.1. Taxonomy (NCBI): domain Eukaryota; kingdom Metazoa; phylum Chordata; class Amphibia; order Caudata; family Salamandridae; genus Pleurodeles; species Pleurodeles waltl. Next base: position 561,694,015 of record NC_090445.1, on the reverse strand, counting down.
TACCTGAGGGAACATCCATCCAGGGCCAGTAAAAGAGAGGGGAGCGAGCCTGTAAAAGGTCTTGTCCTGCCCCAGATGCCCTGCCAGGTGTATCTCATGAGCCAGCCCCAGTAGGAAGATCCTGTAGCACTGGAGAACTAATAGTGCTCGAGTTGCCCCATGCACAGGTGCCTTAGGCTCACTGTGCAGGAGGTCATTCTCCAAGTAAATGTGTTGATCTCTAGAGGTATCACCAGCTGCCTGGGCTTCGGTATGTTGCCTCATTGCCACAAGGGTTGGGCACTCTCTCTGTGCCTTTCAGAACTCCTCCCTGGTTGGTGACCTCTGTGCTTGCCATCTAGCACTCTTAATCATCTACATGACACCCCTTGCAGACATCGTCATAGCCCACAGCCTGAACATAGTATCCTATGCTGACGACACATAGCTCATCATCCCCCTTACTGAATCAACCAGCACCACCAAAGCAAACTTCGCCTTTTGCATTAGCAACATCGCTGCTTGGATGAAAAACAACTGCCTCCAGCTCAACACAGACAAAACCGATGTCCTTATCTTTGGCAACAACCACACCCTTTGGGATTCCTCTTGGTGGCCTGCCTAACTTGGCCCCCCACCCACCTTTGCAGACCATGCCAAGAACCTCAGTATCATCCCGAACACCAACCTCTCCATAAGCAGACAGACCAACACCGTCACCTCATCATGCTTCCACATCCTGCAAATTTACATTTGTTTTGGTAGGGTAGTATTATCTGGTATTTTGGTAGTGACTTGCAGTGTCGTATTTTAATGTACGTTTACCATGAGAGTGAATAAACAGGGGTTTGGAGTGATAGTTGCAGTCTAGGTAGATAGGGGAGCTTGCCTTAATGGTAGAGGGGAGTGTGGAAAGAGTATTGTCATTAATCTGGTGTGACAAGAAGATAAGGGTTGTGAGCATAAGTTGTCTGATAGAGGATTGAAGAATGGGTTGAGGGGGTGAAAGGGGCAATATCAGTAGTATGCAGAGGGCAGTGGAAGGATTGTGTTGGGAAGTTAGTTGTTTGTGAAGATAAGGCTAGGACCTTCATGGTTTCTGGTATGAAAAGAAATTGTGTTTTCGATTGTGTTGTAGCGCAGAGTGAAGTGGGCAGCATCTCCGGCCCTTAGCGCTTCCCGGCCTGGACAGGCCAAAAGAGGCAATTTCCCTTGTCCTCTCCAATCTCATGCCTCGTGGGCAAGGCTGAGACACTCTGAGGAAAGGACATGTAAAGGATGCTGGTGATGTCATGTGACTCAACATGAGCCGCTTAGGATTACATGATTCCAGTCCAAAGTCTTCTGTCGAATACAGCGTTCAACAGGTTCCATAGCAAGTACAAACAGTAGCAGTGACATTGGGCAAGCCTGTCACGTCCCTCTTGTAATCTGATATGAGGTGCAGATATTTGGTCCCGTGCGAGCCCGAGCTGTGGGAGACAAGTATAGCACGATCACCCACCTAATATTGTCTATGGGAATGCCAAATTTGGTTACGGTTGCTACCATATAGCCCCATCCCGATAAATATCTAGGGACACACAACCGGCCAGCGGAGAGTTTCCATGAGCAGCGTCCATCGCCTGAAATGAACGGTGGATATTAAGGGAAGCACATCGTCGATGGCCAAAGCTTCACTGGTCTATGTGTTATAATCTCAGTAGGAGCGGGAGAAGTCTGCGTGCAAGTAGTTTGCTTAGTATTTAATGTTAGTTATTTAATAAAGATAATGGTCTACAGGAAGTGAGGTCCTCTGGTGATTTGCCCGGTTTTAGTAGTGCGGTCACCAATGCCTCCTGGGTAGTAGGCGGTAAGGAACTACATACCACATTTGCGCCAAATTTGAGTCATTTTTTTAATGCAAATTTGGTGCAAAACTAACTCCATATTTATATTTTGACGTTATACCCGTCTAACGTCAAAATATTGGAGTTTGCACCATTTTTTTAGTTGCATGAACCTACCTTGCATCAATGAGATGCAAGGTAGGCGTTCCCATCTAAAAAATGGTGCTTACTCCACAGCCCCATATTTATCCTTCCATGCTAAAATGACACCCGGGTGGGAGGAGGGGCTAAATAACAGTGCAAAGCTTGCTTTGCACCATTATTTAACGCCTGGATCAGACCAGGCGTTAGGAGACCTGTGGACCCATTTTCGTGGTTAAACACCATGGAGTGGGTCCACAGGTGCCCTCCTCAAGCCCCAGGAACACCCTCACCCACACCAGAGAGACACCGGAGGATGGGGGACCCCATTCCAGGTAAGTAGGGTAAGTATAGATAAGTAATTTCTTCTTTTTAATTAAAGTGCCATCGGGGGCCTAACTTGAGGCCCCCTGCATGGCACAGGGTGCAATGGCCATGCCCAGGGGACACTGGTCCCCTGTGCTGGCCATTAGGATGGTAGACATGACTCCTGTCTTTTCCAAGACAGGAGTCATGTGGTATGGAAGGTTTTGCGTCAGAAAATGACGCTAGGCTGGTTAAAGTCATCTTTTTTTACTCTAACCAGCCTAACATCATTTTTGGGGCAAAACCCCCTTCTCCCATACTGCTAGCCCCACCCAGTTAATGCCATTTTTTTTACACTACCCCACCCTTTTCACCGGCTTGCGCCATTCCATAAATATGGCCCCCGGCTGGTGCTCAGGAATGGCGCAAGCTGGTGCTAGAGTTTTTGGGGCAAAACTGCGTCAGTGCAGTTTTGCACCAAAAAGTATAAATATGCCCCTATGTTTGAGTGAGGAGTTGTATAGTGTATCTAACTGGGGTACTTGTCAAGCTGCATACATAAAGTAAAATTCAACAGGTATACCGGTCTTTTGTTCTGTGCAAGCTCTTTGATCACCCCATGTATTTCAGCCACTGATATAGCGGCGGTTAGGCATTCTTGTTCCACTGCCGTCACCCTTGGTAACGTTGGGTGTTACAAAAAGGAAGCAATTTTCACCTAGTTTGATGCCGGAGGGGCAGCACAGAGTTGTAGTCAAGCAATGCTTATTGATGGCTAGCTATGTTTTGACTGTTTATTGGGTAGGTGTAGTGATAGAAAGTATGGGAGTGGGTGAGGTTTCCGGGTGAATCAGGCAGGCTAAGAGTGTGCCTGATTTATTTGCTTTAGTATGTATTTTTGTGTGCATATGTTTAGTAGTCAATTGCGCGTAGACATTCCAAGAGCACGGGTTATCCTTGCTTCCTGCAATCTGTCAGCGGCCTCATTGTTATTAGCAGCTTCCTTTTCTAGGGATCCCAATTTATCTTCCAGTTGCGTCAGGTCCCGCGACACATCCCTGAGGGCTCCCACCACTGCACCCATAGCAGTGCTCCTAATTACCATCTTGAAGGCTTCCCATTCTACCAAGGGGGATGAGGCTGTGTTTGTGTTTTCAGAGAAATATGTATCTATGCATGTGGCTAGTGTTTCCCTAAATGCTACATCTTCCAGTAGTGTGGGTTGTAAGCACCAGCGGGGAATTAGGGCTGGAACTTTTCCCCAGGTTACCTTTATTTCCAATGGTTATTGTCAGACAGTGTCTTTCCTAGGTACGTAGCATGTGGGATATGCGACTGAAGATGTGAGGAATTTACGAATCTATCCAGGCAGGAGTGTAACTGATGGAGGTAAGAGAAGAACGAGTATTCTCACATTTCTACTATGCCAGATGTCTGCAAGCCCCCAAGAAAGATTCATAGTGTTCATAAACTATGCAATGCACGAAAGAAGAAAAAAGGGAGCAAACAATACTGGGGGAGAGAACATCACTGATAAATTACTTTACTGATTGAGATTATGCCTGCCTACTGCCCTTTGGTTACAATTTAGCTGTTTTGTTTTAATACATTTCACTTGAAATTGGATGAAGCACTGTTAATGGTTCTATTAAGTGGGGGAGATTTGATGCTCCTGCTGGCCAAGATGATGGGGGGGGGCACTGAGCCAGAAAAATAAATTCTTAAACTGCCATAAGTAGTGTAGCTATGATGAAAGGACTGTGGAGTCACACTCAGGATGCCCAGTGTGAATCCCCACTCACATTATAAGGCCTACCTCATGTCAGCACCAATCCTTGTGTCGCGTTGGCTCTCATTATCCTAATTGAGACTACTGGATTTATAGGTAGCAGAGCCGTTCCTGGTGTGGGGGACTAAGTCTGACCCACTAAGAGGGACCCCTTTCACCTTCAATCCGGTTTTGCTCCGGCTAACTAGCAGTGCCTCATCTCTCCCAAAGGGAAGGGATGATTGGGCAACCGAGTGCATGACATCTTAGAACTTCTCAGGGAAGTCATGGTCACTCAGATCCCAACCAGCTCTCTCATTTACAGTATGATCTCATATACAAATGACAAAAGCAGTTTAAGTTTTATAGATTGATTTAATAAAACTACTGCAGTCTAGATAATAAGGCATGAGCCGCAATAACCAGAACCATACAACACAGGAGGATTTAAATAGTAACGAAGAGAGTGAAACATAAGAATAACGCTATCATAGTGTTAACAGATTACGTTCTCTCTAATTAAGTTCTATTTCAAGCACAGCATGTTAAGCTTTAAGCTTGCCTTTCAGATTCCCTGGGAAGACATCAACCCTCATACCTGAGCAAAGGCCTGTGATCTGGATCAGCATCTGCAACAGGGCAGTCAGTGTATAGTTGTGGTTCCCTGGTCGGAATCTCCCTCTCTCCTGTATTAGGACAAGGAAGTGTTTTTATAACTAACATGTCGATGTGGTAACAAAACGTCCCTACGCAAGAATGTGTATCGTCTACAAACCAAAGACTAAACTCCTACCACGTCTATCGGCAATGTACCAGACTGTATCCTTGATTGAAGCACAGAGTGAGCGAGAATGTGTTATTGAGAACTCCGATGCTGAAGTAGGCTAAACAGTGTGATATAAAGAATAAAACAAGATCGTAGAACTGGCTATTAAAAAAATAACAGTTCGAAGCTGAATAAAATGCATCTAGAGCAAAGTGCACAGAGGCCCGATGCTGCGAGCAAAGGAATAAAATGCATCCAGGGCAAAGCGCACAAAGGCCTAACGCCTGAAGCAAATGCGCAAAGGCTACATAAAAATGGCTACACTACACCCTCCCCTTGTCGGTAGAAAGTGGTTCTAATCAAAGCATAATAAAGAATGCCCTAGAAAAAAAATCCACAAAAAACATTTCGACAAGTCCAGAGGACATCAAAGCCCAAAACTCTAATTTTAAGAATGTAAGCATGTGACTTAAGAGCCAAATTCATGTAAAAAAGTCAATTTTGAATGAATCCAATTCAAATGGAAGTCACGGAAAGCAGGAGATTCTCCACTTCGGCAGATGACAAGACCGGAAAATCCACGCCAAACACAATCATGGAGCAGGTGTGTTCCAAATCCCCAGAACCATCCAAGGCGGCATCCCGTGCAGGGCCTATGAACGAGTCAGTATCATCTTCCTCCAGGAAGGGAATCTTGTAAACTGCCTCACGAAGCAAACGCAGCCGCAGTGCACATGTCTGGGAATGAGCCCTGACCGGGAACATCAACAGATCAGCATCAACCACTGGGGGGCGCTGCAATGAGAGACAGAGAGACAGTGCATGTTCAAATGAGCACCAAAGGCACGGAAACACGGGTGGCACACAATCCAAAACTGGTCTGAACGACAGGGACCAGTCACACTCCAAATGTCCCAGGAGTGTTGCTCCAAAATACTGCATCATGCATTCACGACACAGCTGCACCGATGGGAGCGCCCACATTCGCTCTTGTTTCAGCAGGACAGCCATTGCTGAAGAACAACAGCAACAGCAAAACACCAGCCAATAAAGCCAAAGTTATCGGAAATCCTCCAAAAATGCTTCCAAAAATAGAATGAATAGCCGAAGGTATCAAACCGGAAGAGAAGGTATGAGCAAAACCAACACCTACGGCTTTGAAAAAATGTGCTAGTCCAGCAGTGCTGGACGCATTAAATATATGTCCCACGAGTTCACCAAAGTGGCTCGGAAAGTCAGTATTTAATAGGGACTGTATTTCCACTGATGACCTTGCCACCTGAAGTGCGTAGGTCTCGCGTGCAGATGTAAGGGCCACATGCTTTTGAAACAATAGAGCCTTTAGTCGACTCACCTTGTCGAAATTCACCTTGGAAGTAGCAATGGGAGGCCAGATATCTGCCACCTCCCTTAATTTAGTGGGGGGAAACAACACATTTCTGCAGCAAGTAACGACCTTGGTGACCAAAACCACGTAAACTATTCCGGCACGCATGCCACAACAGTCTTCACTGTTAAGGAGGACGTAGCTGCCGTTTGAAAGCACCTGGAATGTGTTCTTAATCACGGGGACTGGAACTCCCTTTAGATAGCAAGCCAACTTAGCAACCGAGGCATTACACGCCCCATGCAAGGACAGCTGCTTACAAACCATCGAATGGCTGACAGAGGCTTCGCATTCACTACCGCTAAGAAAAACCTCTCTCATGCCATTAAGACATCTGTATAAAAAGGGAAGCTGCCACACCTCATGTATATAACTGTCTCCCAATCTTTCATATCTACCCACCGGAACATGTTTCAAACAAGAAGTGAATTGCAATGTGGAAATGGGCAGATTAATAACCCTGTGTATTAACCAGTCAGCTGAGGGAATCTCCGCCACGGTAAAAGGCAACCTCTCCAATTTTTCAATATTCAACATAACATATGTTGCTTCCTTTTTCTCCATCAGCTGTTGTTGACGTGTCAAATTAAAAGAAAAAAATATCTCCCCGGCCCTGATGTGCTGCCACGGAACACGACCCGCCTTCAGCGTCTGAAGTGTCCAACCCAACTGCATAATGGACCGCGTTTGACTCTGTCCATGATATAAGGAAGACATATCTGATTTAATGATGTCTATAGCAGAGGAGACAATGTTGTCAATCGTATATATACGGTCGGACAGGGTGTGTATTCCATTATCCACAACAGATATTGCTTGTTTCAAATTTTCCTGATCTATCTGCCTTAACCGGGCCGCAGCCTCCTGTTGGGAAAGTTTCCATATCTCATTGTACACTTCGTACACAAAACGTTTTCTCCGGGGCACTCTCGGTCCTGACAAAAAATCTTGCAAGTCAGTATAATTAGACAGAAGCGTGAGATGTGTCTTAACTGCTTCTAGCGTGGATGACTTTAACCATTGTTGACATAGTTTCCCCATGCTATATGTAGTAATAATATCTGCATGTTCAGGTGATATGTAGCGAGGGTCTGCCCTACTGGTCCTGAAACCCCCGAGGAGGTGACAAAACGTTGATGACACTCATTTGTGTCTATGGGCCACAATAACCACCCGCCTGGACGTGTCAATGAAGTGTTAAACGTACCATTTTGGACCCATTCTGTAAGCTCACTAAAAGTGGCTTTGACATATCGCTGCCAATCTTTCATTTTGGAAGGGACAGGTATGCCAGGCATATTCAATTCTCTAAGGGTTGCTAAGCCCAAACAGCTAGTCTGTTGTACAGTGTCATTTAAGAATATCATTTGGACAGGAATGAGACATGCTCTAAACAATGTTTCCCTACCCTGCGTCTGCCAATGTTTTGTTCCCCAAACACTTTTCAAATCAACATTTTTCGACCAATATTCATACCTCTCAATAGACAGTTGGGAAACAAACAAATTTGAATACAGGAATTTCGTATTGGTCAACAGTATTTGCTTATTTGCATGCAGAGTTAATCTAAAATATTATGACTTAGCACTTGTTTGATGATGCCCAGAAAAATATGCAAATTTGTCAGAATATGTTTTAGAACTCCCTTGCGGAGGAGTCGGCCAATGCTCCCATTGCGTATAGTCAAATATTGTCTGAGGACTACTGGCTTTATGAATAAAGTGGTGCCCATAATAATTGTAACAAAACATGTCACCATAATTATCTCTAAACTGGTAAGCATCTTCATTTTCATAGACAGTATGATATTGCAACTCTGTCAGCATAGAATCACCTGTCCTCACGTCCCAATCATCAGATACAATGCCTGGTATTACTATATCATTCATTGATAACTTGAGAACATACAGTATTTGAATTGTCTCAGTGGGACCATATATATCAAACATAACTCTATCCCACACAATCCCATCCGGAATTGGCACAGCAGAAATGTTCACAAAGGACAAGACTCTTCGAACCTTATGTGATGAAAAATGTGGCTTCAACACCTCCTCCACCTGTTCAACCTCTGATCTCTCAGGAAGAAAATGACCATGTATCACCAGAAAAAAGGTAATGACAAACCCTATCCACAGAAAAAAAGCCATCAGAGTCATGAAAAGCCACAGATAGTTCCAAGGAAAAACAAAATACGTATCTTTAAGCCAATACATCAGCTTACATGGACCCAGGTCAGGTGTTGAAGAGGACAAAGAGTCCGATAGACCATCGTCGTTGGTATTAAATCATCCGGAGGCAGTTCTCGCAAACCGTAAACAAAGGAGTAGTAGGTGTCTCTCGCCATGGTACACTGTAGATAACACCCTCAGTAACATCAGTAGTCACAGCGACTTGATCAAAGGATTCCAAATTATTTGTCGGCAGTGGAACAATCGTAAGATCATCTTCCACCCTCCCCATGCCCAGAGAGGAAGCAGCGTTGGTGCAAACCACCTGCAGCGGAACATCTTCCCCAGTAGTGAGAGGGATTCGGGAACTACTGGGCGTTCCTCTTGGTCTGCTGTGCAGAATCGGCCACATGTTGTAACTTGACATTGTCGATGGAGACAAAGCGATTTCCTTTGGCACCTTGCAACGGCGGCAAAATCACAGTTCTTATTCCGTGGATTCCCAGTACAGGGACTGGTGCTCGATACGAAGGGCCAAATTCTTTTTTCACTGTGACCTTTTCACGCACAAGATCCCCAACTCTGGGAATCCAACCAGTAGGCGTTACTGGCTCATCCTTAATTCCTGTGGAGGCAGCACTGGCAGAAGAGTTATCATCACAAAACTGCTGTAATTCCTGAAAAACAGTGACACAATCATTTATGTCAAAAGGCGTTTCCGCCGCCTCCACACCAGGACCATCTAGATCTGGAACAAACATTTGTGTTCCGAACAGGCACTCATGTGAAGTACAACCCCCCACGGACCTTCTAGGCAAGTTATTGAGTGCTCTCTGTACTCCATGCAGGTGGGTTAGCCAGCTACGACCCGTACCTATAACTCTAGCTGTTAAGGATTGCTTTAAATCGCGATTCAAACGCTCCACGACAGAATTTCCCTCGGGATGAAATGGAGACGAGAACTGGAGCTGGACCCCCAATGAAACCATGGCGTCCCTGAATGCCTTAGAGGCAAAAGCAGGGCCCTGGTCCGAATGGAAAGCCGCAACTGCACATGTACCGACAAAGAAACGCAAATCTTTAATAACAGTTCGAGCGTCAGCTGAGCGCTGTGGCCACACCCACACAAATCTGGTCCAAGAATCTACAGCCACCAAAATATCTTTGTATGCACTATCTGGTGTCAGCGGACCACAATGGTCCAGGTACACATACTGTAATGGTTTATTTGATATCAGAAGGGGCGTCTGCGGTGAGCGTTTAGCCGTCGAAACCTTAATTTGTTGACAGATGTCACAACAAAGGACATACTGCTTCGTTTCTTTATAGAGACCAGGCCACCAGTACCGGGACTGCAACAGCGAAATCGTGGCAGCTACGCCAGCATGTGCAGATGCCACCCCTTCATGCGCTGCAGTAATTAATTGAGGTCGTACAATTTTATTGGGCATCTCGCGTACACCTACGCCTGGTATTTTAACCTCAGCATTCAGCATGCCACCCATTGAGTAATGATATTTAGATGGAAATCCCCTAGGATGAGGCGTGCCATCAGCCGTAGCTTTTATGGCTGCCAAAATCTCTGTGTCTGGTTTGGAACTCGAACGAGTAACTGCGGCCACAGTGGCAACTGCCACTGCCGATTTCGCGGCTTCATCAGCCAAAGTATTTCCAACAACGTGTATTCCAACACGCTGGTGTCCAAGAGTATGTACAACATGGACATTAGGGAGCGTCTCCTTCAGATCCGCTACCTTCCCCCACAGCAATCTGTGTTTAATGGTGTTGCCCTTTGAATCTCTGAACCCATTCAACTTCCAGTAATGCAAATATTCATTGAAAGACTGAACACAGTAATACGAATCACAAACAAGCAGTGTAAACTGTGCCGGATCCGTATGTTCCAAGGCTAATAATAGAGCCTTCAGCTCAGCCAACTGTGCCGTACAGTCCCCCAATGTCTGTGTATAAGTATGTTGGGGGCAGAACTTCTCCCCCTCCACATGGCCGCTCACCACTGCACATGCCGCAGAATATTGGTGTTTTGTTCCCACCGCGGGTTGCGCAGAGCCATCGGTGTACATGACTTCTTGATATTGATCAATAGGCAACGTGCCAGCGGTAACAGGGTATTCTACTTCATATTGGAGAAATCCCTGTGTCTGTAGCTTTGGGTCAAAAACGTAATCTACATCAGTGGCTGTCAAAGACATGGCCCATTGTATCCATCGCGGGTGTAATGCTTTCGCATTTGGAACACTCGCCTTCGTAACTGCCTCTAGGGCCGGAATCGGGGAAACGACTATGATGCGTTTGCCCTGGGCAAGAGGGTGTTTTTTAATAACAGCCATCTGTACAGCAGTGAGAATCTTCTCTGTTTGTGCAAAACGTTGTTCTGCAGTAGAATACAAGTGAGACTTGTATCCTATCGGGACTGTCTCACCTTCACTAAAGGTGACATACGTAAACCCAATGGCCCCAGCTACAACCCTGATGACCAGATGTGTCTTACTGTCCCGTGTGTGTAAATGCTTTACAGCTAGGAGATCATTTTGCAAGTCTCGAAGAGTATGTGTATGCTCAATCGTCCAAAATCTACTCAAAAAATCTGGGCGAATCAACTCGTACAATGGTTTTATACGTGTAGCATAATCAGGAATGTAAGTTCTGCCAAAATTTAGAAATCTCAACAACGATTGGAGTTTGCAATTGTGCACATTTTTTAAAAAAGTGTGTCGCTAGGCTCTTACCTTCATTCGACAGCTCATATCCCAAGAATATGACACTGAGAAAGGCAATTTTCGATTTTCTGAAGTTAAATTTGTAGCCAATATCTGCAAATCCCACAACAATGCGGGCTACCCGCCGTAAATGTTGTAGTAACTCGTCATCCGTGAGATATATATCATCAACATATGACAATGCTTCAGGGTCAAGTTCGTGCAATATTTCAGTCACACAAGCCGAAAACACTCCTGGGCTATTCTTATACCCCTGAGGCAAACAACAAAAAAATTTCTGAGAGCCAAACGCACTGAAGCTCGTAAAATCCCTACTTTCGGGCACTATATTCTGGCAGAAGAAACCATTCGAGATATCTAAAGTGGTTTTGTATTTTTTACGCACAATATTATTTATGAGTGCTGCGCTATGTGAATTTTGTATAGCATATGTACGTTCATGTCCGTTCAAATGTCTGTAGTCCACCACTATTCTGTAAGAATGGTCCGGTTTAGATACAGGGAATAAGGGATTATTCATCGGCGAGACACAGGGTTCAGTAACACTCTGGTACTCCAATTGTGTAAGTATGTTCCTTACCGCCCTCGCTTCATATTTAATAGGATATTGCGGTTGTGGCTGAGGTTCGCCCTTAATTAGAATTACATGATAAGGAAAGTCCCTATCCCACCCCACATGATTTCTATATAAGGTGGGTGCTTGTGCCAGAGCCCACTTAATGCTATATGACTCTGCGAGTTCTCCCAGAACAAGTGGTGAGAACGAAGGTGTAATAACCTCCTCCCCAACTGGACAGTCGCGTACAAAGTCAGGGGGCCAATCCTGTTCGGCCAGCAAAATGTCATCTATCTTGACTACACGATCCCAAAAGATGGCGTTTATAGTGAGCTCAATGTCCCCTTCCAATTGTAAAGTGACTGTATAAACTCTATCGGGATCAGAGACACGCATATCTGCTGTTTCGACTTGTATGAAGTCATCAGTTGCTTTCACCTCCAGATGCTCTAGAAGATTCCGGCGAACTATTGTGACCTCTGCCGCGCTGTCTAACAGTGCTAGTGCCCATGTCTTGTTCTTCAAGAGAACTCTCTTCCTGTGTGGCATGTCTAACTGAGTCTGACGCCACTTTTTTCTTTTTAAACTCTTGTTTGTGTTGGATCGGTTTCTCTTCCTTCTTTACAGAAACCTCCGAAGAGCGTTGTGATTCCTGTCTGGGTTTCACGTACTCTGTTCTCCACTATGACCGCCCACCTCTCTCATTTCTTTTGTCCGATGAGTCCTGAAAGGAACGAGATTGGCGTGTATCAGTATATTGATATCTATCAGGCGTTTTCAAATTATCCCTATTTCTAAGTTTATATTTTGTCTGAGGGGTCTCCGTTCTCGGAGATTCTCCCCTTTCTTTTTTAGGTGTTTGTTGTTTTTTCTCCCAACACTTTTTATTACCCTCAGGTTGTTGGTTTTTAGTAATATCCTTACTACTCTTCCCTTGAAACTGTGGTTTCTGTGGTCTAGCCCCAAGGCTATCGCGACCGATACGGGAATATGTTTCCACTATTATCCTCGGCAAATCCCGCTCCTGATCTAGTTGCGGGACGTCACGAAGACGCATACACACCTCTAGTGCCACTGCTTCCCCCTTTAGATTACTCAATATAATAGAAGAAACTGCGGCAAAATTGCCCATCAGTTGCATCCCCAAATCTAGTGCTGGGGCAGCCCCATATTCATCTTGAATCTGTTTGAGCACTTCCGGTAAATTCGCTAATGTCGGTGTACCGTGTGCCGTAGTGTAGAGCACGGAAAACACCGTGCCCCAAGTATTACAATGGTCCACTGTGGGAACCATACCAAACGGTAAACACATCGTCAATATTCTATGTTTATCCTGAGGGCCCGTATGGGGAAATACTGCCTCCAACGTATTAATTTTTTGCGCCAGCCAAAACGGAGTCTCCTCTCACTTAGCTGGTACTTTGCCCATAACAGAGTGCACAGTCGCCGGATTGATACCCGGAACTACTGCATGTTGTTGCGCTGGGGCAGCACGCACCGGGTTTGTGTTTAGTGTCTGCATCACAAATTGTACTAAGCGTCTATACGTAGCCGTTAAGTCTGTGTATAAACAACGAACTTCAGCCACTGCCAAGTTAGCAACTGCCGGATGTGGTGTATATGTAGCCAATAAAGGCCAGGTAGGACCATCGTTACTAAGGTGGACCTAACCGAACAGGTGCTATGGTGTGGGGTAGGGCGCCATCAGGCCAATTATTATGTTCTTGATAAGATAGAGGTATTTCTAAATATGCATATGCCCTGTACTGTCCAGGGGCGTTCGAAAACGTGTAGTTGTGAAATGTGTTTGAATTCCCATCAACAGCTGGAAATGTGACCCAAGAATAAAAAAGTTCTGTTCTATAGGCTGCATGGGCGTCCACCACAAACGTGACCGGACCCCCCTGGTTTGTTAGACCATGTGCTAGCAAATGAACCGTGAGCGGTTGTCGCATATTAACTGCTATTTGTATTGCCTGGGGATTCGCCATTATGAAAACAGCGATCGTTCAGAGAAGGCACACCAATATCGGGGTTTTCATTTCAGAGTTCAAGCTTGAACAACCAACCACTATATTGCGGAGGCAGAAGCCCTCAGAGCCACGGACGTCTCCGTTAACGGAACTGAGGAGTCAAAATAAATATGAGACCGAGAGAGTCAGCTGGACCGAAAATTTGAGCCAGACCAATCGTTGGCGGCGCCAAGTTGCGTTGGCTCTCATTATCCTAAATGAGACTACTGGATTTATAGGTAGCAGAGTCGTTCCTGGTGTGGGGGACTAAGTCTGACCCACTAAGAAGGACCCCTGTCACCTTCAATCCGGTTTTGCTCCAGCTAACTAGCAGTGCCTCATCTCTCCCAAAGGGAAGGGATGATTGGGCAACCGAGCGCATGACATCTTAGAACTTCTCAGGGAAGTCATGGTCACTCAGATCCCAACCAGCTCTCTCATTTACAGTATGATCTCATATACAAATGACAAAAGCAGTTTAAGCTTTATAGATTGATTTAATAAAACTACTGCAGTCTAGATAATAAGGCATGAGCTGCAATAACCAGAACCATACAACACAGGAGGATTGAAATAGTAACGAAGAGAGTCAAATATAAAAATAACGCTATCTTAGTGTTAACAGATTACGTTCTCTCTAATTAAGTTCTATTTCGAGCACAGCATGTTAAGCTTTAAGCTTGCCTTTCAGATTCCCTGGGAAGACATCAACCCTCATACCTGAGCAAAGGCCTGTGATCTGGCTCAGCATCTGCAACAGGGCAGTCAGTGTATAGTTGTGGTTCCCTGGTCGGAATCTCCCTCTCTCCTGTATTAGGACAAGCAAGTGTTTTTATAACTAACATGTCGATGTGGTAACAAAACGTCCCTACGCAAGAATGTGTATCGTCTACAAACCAAAGACTAAACTCCTACCACGTCTATCAGCAATGTACCAGACTGTATCCTTGACTGAAGCACAGAGTGAGCGAGAATGTGTTATTGAGAACTCCGATGCTGAAGTAGGCTAAACAGTGTGATATAAAGAATAAAACAAGATCGTAGAACTGGCTATTAAAAAAATAACAGTAAGAAGCTGAATAAAATGCATCTAGAGCAAAGTGCACAGAGGCCCGATGCTGCGAGCAAAGGAATAAAATGCATCCAGGGCAAAGCGCACAAAGGCCTAACGCCTGAAGCAAACGCGCAAACGCGCAAAGGCTACATAAAAATGGCTACACTACACTTGAATGGTCCCTTCGGTGACAGGCTATTTGTGTTGACACTGGTGGTTAACACTCTCAGTCCATTTACTATTAATTCACTTTGAGTGACATTCAAGTAGTGAAACTAACTCACACTAAAGGTCTACAAAACAGGTAATCAAAAAGCAAAAAATACAGGGGGATTAAATAGGCTGAACCCATTTGCTCCAGAAATTCTAATAGGTGATTGGCTGATATGAATTACACTTTAACGGAGTTTGCTCAGGTTTTAAGATAGTCACCAGTTTCCCTTTTGTGAATAATGGGGGACATTGCACCACTGTGGTCATTCTGTTAAACAACTTTACCAATCTGGCAGCTAATGTACTGCAAATTATTTCATATGCTTCATCTGGAAGGTGATTTTGTTGCTGGCAAATATTCAATTGCATAAGTTAGGAAAAATTGACTAATTTCTTGATGGCCAGTTGCTATTTCACTGTATTTTGGGTTTGTTATTTGGGGAATCAAATTGGATATTTGCCTCTTTTTACATTTTCAGGCTTAATATCTCCCTGTTTTACAATCTCTTTCAAAATCATTCTGATGCAGAGTTTGATTATTTAAGATGTGTTCCTTATTTAACACTTGGATTTTGATATGCCTTAAAGCTGCAATGGTCTTGGAGGTGTGATTACTATTTACCATATTGTACTCATCTGAGACTAATTCTGTAGATTTTTTGGTAGACTGAGTACTTCTCCTGCCAAAGGTCTTCTATAATCATGGGCCCATATTTATGGGAAAGTGGTGCAGTGCAGCACAGCAAGTAACCTTGCTGTGCTGCACTGCATCACTGGGAAAGGGCACAAATGTGCTGTATTTAAGGCTTACGGTGCATTCCTGTCCTTTCTCCATGCGCTGCCACACTGTGTGCTGCATAGGACCAATGCAGGAACCCTTGTACCATGCTACAAGGATGCCTGTGTTGCATGCAGAATTGTTTTTGAGTCAAAATGGGCACCTTCCTGCACACAAAGAATCCTAGGAGGCATAGCCCTATTTCTAAGTATATCTCAAAATGCAGCACACATACAAAGAGGAAGAAACGAGGAGAAATAAGGATATTTCTCCTTGTTATACCTCCCCTGGGGAGGAGTAAGGTTATGGCACATTCCAAAGTTTTCAAGTTCTTGTAAAACAAAATCCATGGGAATTGCATAAAAAAAAACATATGCAACACCGAGGGACCGCTTTCCCAGGACAGAGTAAGTCAATGCAGTGATTTTCGCTATGTTGCCTTACTCCATATTTCTGGAAACACTCAAAACCACACAGAGTGGCTTTGCGGGACTTAAAAAATATGACTTAAGGTTTACGTTGTGTCGTGCAAGCATGACGCAAACCACCCATAAATATGCCCCATGATTTCTATTAAGTTAGATTCAAATGGGGAGCTTACCAATTATCCTCACAATAATGAATAGGACTGTTTAGCATATTTATTAATACCAAGTCATTTAATTATTATTATTAACAAGAACAAATCTGTAATTACAGTGTATTCCTAGAGCAGGTTATATTGGCTCGTTGCTGCTGAATTATCTGAACTTTAACTTCATAGCCCAAAGATGCTGAAATACATTAGCTCTTGTGAATATTCCTTTATATTGTTCTTCAAACGATTATTGTACCCACAGACAACAAGTGGTTCACAGCGTGACAGCTGCTCTTCAGAGCTGTAAAGATAAACAATATGTTTATAAAGAGCTTGAATTATAGTCAATGTACCCCATTTGGAAAAGAAAATCTTCATTACATGCTGATCCTTCTGATTAGTTCGTCTAAGGTGCATAAATTGGACCAATTCTTTAGATATACACTTTATTTGATAAAATACCCAAACTAAATGTTATTTGCATAATACTGGTGCTGTCTTTTCTCCAGGAGAGAGGAGCTAAGATACCAAGACTAGATTTTATCCTCTGTTGCACACCACACTGTTAGTTTGCATTAATAAGATGCTGGTATGGTCATTACGCCAAGAGTTTTCACAAAATCATCTAAAACCACATTCCTACCTCAAATTCCGTTAACAAAGTAGCTCATAAATAGTCTCAAACAAAGGAAAATGATGCTTTGAAGTTGTAGTTATATTGATATGTCTCATTCTTGGAACTTGCAAATTACATTCGCAGAAAGGCTAAAAAGGGTTCAGTTCTAACTTGGAATCACAGTTCTTTGCACTAACAGTCACAGAAAATTCAGGTTTTCAGTGAAACTATTCTTACCTGCCAGTTCCATGTGATCCTGCTCTAAAGATCCTGCCTTCTGTTGTAGTCTTCTTAAAAAGAATCGTAGTTATGTCATGCCGATATATGTATTCTGAAGAGAACAAAATAATTACTGAAATCCAATGAAAGAACAAAAGGAAAATTCTCTAGTGCTATGCCAAAATAACTGATTACACATTGCTACAATTATGCAATTAAATCTGAGATTGATCCTAGAAGAATTAAAGTTTAGACTGGTAGGATCCACTTGTGAACAAGTACATGTCACCACCTTGTTAAACAAAGTACTAAAAAAAGAAGTTCAGTAGAAAACTATGGCGGTCATTATGATATTGGCGGGATGCCCCGCCGAAAACCGTGCTGACGGTCTATGGAAGACTGCCAGTGGCGGCGGCAGGCACCCCGCCATATAATGATGCCTGGTGTCTCACCGCTATTGATGACGGTGAGGGCCGCTATGCTGGCGGTCGGTGGCGGGGGTGGATGCTGCTCTACCCTCACCGCCACGTCAGTCCAGACACTGCCACACCTATCATTATACAGTCATAGGCATGGTGGTGTATGGAGAAGTGGCAATGCCGGTGGAGCAGCATCCTAGGAGCCCGTTCCCTCCTGGAGCAGAGCTACGGAACAGGTAAGTGCTGCCCGAGAGGGAAGGGGGGAGGGGGTGTGTGTTGAGTGAGTGAGTGCGTGCATGGGGTGTGCATTTGTGTATGTGAAGGGGGATGTGTGTCTGTGTGTATGAATGCGTGTGTGTATGTCTATGTATGTGTGCATGTGTATTTGGGGGTTGGGGGACCTAAGCGGAGGTGTGGGGGTGGTGAGGGCCTACATGGTGATCAGGGGAAGGAGGGGTAGTGTGGAGGTTTTCAGGGGGTGGGGGTGTGTCTAGGGACTTGGGGGGCATATGGGGGTTGTAGCAGTGGGGAGGGGGGCTAGCATGTCACATACTATTGACAGGAATGAGTATTCCTGTCACCAGTATACTTTCTGCCAGGGATTACCTGGAGGGGTATCCTGCCAGGAAATCCCTGGTGGAAATGAGATCATTATCCCACCAGCAGTCTGAAAGAGGCTTCCGTCGGTCCAGCGGTCAATTCAGGCCTGGCGGTGGGTAGTAGTGAACTGGCTGCTTTGCAGCCAGTTCACTACTGTTATCTTTATACGGCGGTCTGCACCACCATGCCGTCGGCAGTAATTACCACCACCGCCGGCGGTGCGGTCATTACGGCCAACATCAAAATGACCACCTATGTATGCATTGATTATATTATGGGTCAGCAGCTACAGGTCTATAATATGAATCTACTGCAGTCATGTTTATTTCCTTACTGATTTCTACTAAATTCAGGGCCTCATTTACAAGAAACATGTGCATCGTCATCAATGCATCAGATTTCTTGAGCCTACTGCACAACCCCTAATGACGCCATGGATGCGCTGTTTGTACAATACAAGCTCCATTGCGCACATTTTCACAGATGTGTCAGAAATTGTGATGCATCTCTTTGCGCCATGTATAAGAATAATCTAGCCCACATATAGGGGACACATGATCCATTAATTGATTCTTAATTTACTAATAGCATTGCTACCAGGGCAGAAGGGGTTATGTTTAAAAACTCACTTTTAACAAATATATTACTAAAGCGTGATGTAGTTACACACTGTCATTTACTGAAAGAAAATTTCCAGGAAATGTCCAATATCCTTCCAACTAACTTGCAGCTTTACTGAAAAAAACTATATAATGTGTTACCAAATCTATGAAAATCTGATTTCAGAAAACATATGTATTCTTTGCACAATGCCAGGTAAAATGTTCTGATCTGTTTTCATCCTATTAAAATATTTTTTCATGGCACAGAAGTACAAAAATAGGCTTTCACAACTATTGAAATATATTTTGAAATGTTTGTAGAGATGGCTTAGCTATTTAAATGTTGTGCTTTAGGAAAGAACTCACAAAAACCTGGAACTCTGCAGTTAGAAGGAAAATTAATTGTAAGGCAAACTGACTTTTGACCTCCGTCTCTAAAGCAGAGCAAATGTGACAATAACAAGATTTAAAGGCCTCCTTCACTTTCTGACTGAACAGAACACCTGTTCTATGTCAACTAAAAAGCATTTGCAATGCAATTGGTCTCCCATTTGCTTAAGTTGAGCTACTGGCATTGTAAAGTTATAACTGGACTTTTCTTGCCACATAAATTGGTCAACCCTGCCTCATAATTTGGTCTCTTCCTGCCACATAATTCCAGTGGCCCGGCATATAACCAAAGCACTTCCATTTATCTCCAAATCCAGAAATGCTGCAGGGACTGCAGGTGTGGAGGGACACTTACAAACATTATGTGGTAATGCCAGACAGATAAGTGGACAATAGTAGATGCTATAAACAGTATGTCCCATACCACAATCCCTAGATTCCCCACCTGCACACTATGGGAGTCGCCGCCCGCCTGGAGGGAACCACCATATGGCAAAGCAGACACTGAAATACAAAGTGGGGCCCTCTTACGGGGGCCCCTGCAGTGCCCATGCCATTGGCATGGGCACTGCAGGGGCCCCCAGGGGCCCCACGACACCCCTCACCGCCATCCTGTTCCTGGCGGCCGACAGGATGGCGGTGAGGGGGTCGGAATCCCCCATGGCGGCGCAGCAAGCTGCGCCGCCATGGGGGATTCCCAGGGCAGCGGAAAACCGGCGGGAGACCGCCGGTTTTCCTCTTCTGACCGTGGCCAAACCGCCACGGTCAGAATGCCCTGCGGGGCACCGCCAGCCTGTTGGCGGTGCTCCCGCATCCCCGGCGGTCCTTGACCGCCGGGGTCAGAATGACCCCCTATGTCTCCTGAACATTTCTGTTGCATTCCAGTAGTGGCAAACAAAAATCACACTGGTATTCACTGATAAACAATTGAACAAAGCGCACTGAGGAGGAAAAGCCCCATGGAGAGGAAAGAAACTACTCCTGCGCAGCTCCCTATGTTGTCAAATGAATTATTGTGTTCATGTTGCTTGAATGTAAAATGCATATTTTGCCATAAAAGCTCGGCCATACACAAACCCAACACTCCCATTTTGGCTTGGCAACTGGCTGTTGCTAAAATCTCATCTCAACTACCGTTCATACTACAAATCACATGCTTGTATATACAGTGCAGGAAACAAATCTGCAGGCTCCACTCATATACTATACTACATGTAAAAAGCTGCTACATGATGCATCTAGTACATCTTCATGTCTCACACAAAACACCAAAACAACACACTCAAAGATGAGATATCAACCAATTCCCTCTTCCAGCAATTCACAACAGAGTAGATATTTACTACACTAACGGTAAAGTGCTTTGGGGCCTAACTGAGGGGAAAAAAAGCATTACAGAGGTGCTATAATTGAGTAAAATCCATCAGTTTGTCTCAGTTTTTTATGCATTTTAAGTTAAAGGGGGAGTTTTATTCAGAAGATAAATGGTAAGGGATATACATTTTGTGAATGCAAAAGGTCCCACAAGATGACAAACGCTCACTTAATTTATGGTCATCTGGTCTATGTCATCCTTTTTCTCCCCAGATGAGCAAGTGAGTTATTTACTAAAATCATATTACACCACTCTCCACTCGAAGTACTACCAATTGCTTTTGCTTAACATAAATGAAAGGCTGTACAGTTCCTTACAGTGCTGAACTGTTTGTCAGATTTAGTAGGCAGGCCATGTACCATAAGCACCTGAGAGCATAACTTGTGTATGAAAAACAAAGTGTCTGTTTGACCATCTGCGAACATGGGTGAGCCCAAAGGTGAATAATAGTTGGATTGACATGCAAACACCTTGGAGTGGGTTTATTTTCTCCATACCCCCAAACAAATCCGTTCTTTAGAAACACGGATAATCATTGTGGCTGTGAATTGCCTTAGAGCTCAGTATGCTGGAAAGCAACCAAACACCAGCAGGATTATGGAACAGCATCTACTTCCATCACAACCCCTATGCCAATTAGTTCATTTCCACGCTCAGGATTAGTAAGACATCTGGCATCCCAGGGATGATGACATTACCGGATAAAGTTATCATCAAGAGCCTTCCACTTTTGTCCTGGCTGAGCACAAGTACGAATATCCTGCTGACATAATAAAGAAAACAAGCAAAATGAAAAGAGCAGTGAAGGGGTCTGGCAATGAAAAAGTTCTCTAGCTGTTGCGTCTTACTGGGGTGGTGTATACTGCAGTGGCAAAGAGTGCAGCAGTGTAGAATAGAGTGGTAAAGTATGCATTGGCAAAGAGTTGATTGGTACAGGGGAGAGAAGAGAGGCGTAGCGTAAAGTGGCATAGAATGGCATTGCAAAGTACACATGCTGTGTGTGCGTCTCCCGGTACGATATGGTATGATGGACTATACTGGCAAATGCTGCGAAAAAACAACAATAAAGATTAAATACGCTCTCCCTGAGAGTTTACATTGAATGGTCCCCTCACCGCACTGCATGTAAACAAATTCCAAGCATACGGCTGACAGAAAGCCCTGAAGTAACAAGTTTGGCCTCTATGAAACATGAAAGCGGCATGGCTGCCACGGAGCACAAAGGAGAGACAAAAACAATGTGACATACATTTCAAAGTGGAGCAATACCTCAGATCGAGTTTACACTTTCTGAAACTTCTAAGCGCCATGGCCCCCATGAGCAGGAGCACGAAGGAGAGAGACAAAAAGAAACAGGAGTTCACCTACAGTAGAACATATAGGCAATCGTGTAATTATCCCTATAACAGAGTTGGTCCCTAGGTGGTAACAAACCAGCCTCAAGGTGGGACAAACAAAAAGCATTTACCTACAACATCAAGGAATTTTTTTAAGACAGGTCCAGGAACAAATGAAAGTGAGGGGTGTGGAATGTTGTAAAGTGGAGAGGTGCAGACTCGAGTGCAGTGGTGCAGAGTGGAGTAGTGTAGAGTGAAGTATTCACGGTTTGGTATCACACTGCCATTACAGACAATACATTTTAAATTGAAATGAACATTAAATTTGCACAGACATACAGTTTTACTAATAAATCTTTACAGTGCACAGAAGAAAATATGTGTAAACCGCTTCATCTAGTTTAATGATTAATTTTGATAATATTAAAGTATTTGTTTCCAACGCACTTCAGAAATAAAATTTTTACTTCATTTCTGCGATCATGTAGGAGGCTGGCCTGGTTTGTAGTGGGTACCAAAGTTACTTACACCTCATACCAGGTCCAGTTATCCCTTATTAATGAAATATAGTCAGTGTCTAGAAGCCAGGCTCTCTAGGGGTAGCTGTAGCCGAGCAGCCAAGGCTTATCTAGGAGACATGCAAAGCTCATGCAATACCACTGTAGTCACACACTACTCACACATGTGAAAGAAAATACTCAGTGTTACAAAAATAAAGGTACTTTATTTTTAGTGACACAATGCCAAAAGTACTTTAGAGACCATACTCCCTTAGGAGGTAAGTAATATACACAGTATGTACACTAGAATGCAGAAATAGCTGTACAAACAGTGCAAATAGTATAAATCACAATAGGTTATAATGGGCCTACGGGGAACACAAACCATATACTAAAATAGTGGAATGCGAAAGTCAGTTTCCCACCTAGGCAAGTGTAGTGTGTAGAGGGGTGCAGGGAGTGTAAGAAAACAACCAAGGTAAGTAATATAACCCACCCCGAGCCCAGGAAAACAGGAGTAAATCACAGTAAGTATCCTAGAACACACAAGAAGTTGTGATAGAAGATAATGCAAGAACCAGAAGAGACTGCAAGACACCATTGATGGATTTCTGGACCTGAAGACCTGTGGAAGAAGAGGACCAAATTCAAGAGGCACTGAAGAGTCCAGGGGGAACAGGAGTCCCTGCTAACCCGGATGAAGGTGCAAAAAAAGAACCACTGGTGATAAAGAACAGTCAGTACAGCACCCAAAAAGACGGATGCGGGTTCCTGGTTGGTGCGGATGATGTCTCACGCCAAATGGAAGAGTGCAGAGTGGTTTGTGTCGCTGGATTCTGCCAACAAGACTTGGCACATGCAAAGCTCGTACTTAGCGGAAAATGGCGTGGCCCGGGAGCAGGAGTGTTCTGGTGGCCTCTACCCAGGAGGGGGGCACAGAGGGGGCCTTCAGCAACTCAGAGAGCCCTCAGAAGACCAGGCAGCATGCACAGGAGTCCCACAGCACAGGGACAAAGAAGGTGCAAATGAAGGCCCACGCAGCACAACACAAAGGGATCCCACTCCACCAGAGAACCACTCAGGAAGCTGTGCATCGCAGGAAGGAGTGCTGGGGGCCAGAACTGTGCTGTATACAAAGAACTTCATGGAAGGTCGCATACAAGCCTTGGCAACTGCACATAAAGTGGTGCATGGGGGTACTGTCTTGGTGGGGAGGCAAGCTCTTACCTCTACCAAAGTTGGACAGCTGGACCTTAGGATCGTCGGGACAACTACAGTCCACCAAGCGTGTTGCTGGATCCACGCACTTCATCAGGAGAGGGGATCCACGCCACCGGTCATCACTGCAGAGGGCTGCCTACTGAAGCAGAGAAGAGACTCCTTCATTTCAAGGGAGATTCCTTTGGCTCTTCTGGTGCAAGCTGAAGACAGGCAGTCCTCGGAGGATTGCCGACCTGGAAACTGAAGATACAATGTTGCAGAAGCTGTCTTTGCTACTTTGTTGCAGTTAGTAGAGTTCCTGGAGGGTCTGGATGCAGTTCCATCAGTAGAAGATGAAGTAAAGGATGCAGAGGACGCCTGCTGGAGTTTTGCAATCTGAATCTGAGGAAACACCCAGAGGAGAGACCCTAAATAGCCCTGAAAGGGGGATTGGTCAGCTACACAGGTAAGCCCCTATCAGGGGAGGGCTCCGACGTCACCTGCTGGAACTGGCCGCTCAGATGCTCCCAGAGTGCCCCACCTCCTTGGAATCCAAGATGGCAAAACCCAGGGTCACTCTGGAGGAGCTCTGCTCACCCCTGGGGCTGTGATGGACAAGGGAGTGGTCACTCCCCTTTCCTTTGCCTAGTTTCATGCCAGAGCAGGGACTGGGGGTCCCTGAACCGGTGTAGACTGGATTATGCCCTTCAAAGCATTTTGATAGGCTCTGGGAGGCTATCCCTCCCATGCCTGTAACACCTATTTCCAAAGGGAGAGGTTTTAACACCCCTCTCCCAAAGGAAATGTTTTGTTCTGCCTTCCTGGGCTTGAGCTGCTCAGGCAACAGGAGGGCAGAAACCTGTCTGTGAGGTGGCAGCAGCTGGGGCTGCCTGGAAGACCTCAGAAGACTGGTATGGCAGTACTGGGGTCCATTGTGGAGCCCCTAGAGTGCATGGAATTATGAAACCAATATTGGAATCAGTATCTGGGTACAATTTCCAGGTGTTAGACACCTTACATGGCCATATTCAGAGTTACCATTGTGAAGCTGGACATAGGTATTAACCTATATCCAGTGCACGCATAAAATGGTGACCCTGCACTCACGAAGTCCAGGAAAATGGTCTTGGATGACGTGGGGTCATTTCTACTAGTGCATGGGTGCCCTCACACACAGGTAATTTGCACCCAGCCTTCATGGTTGAAAGGCCTGGCATATAGATGACTTATAAGTGACCTGGTGCAGTGAAAATGGCTGTGAAAGGGTGCATGCACCATTTCACGCAGGCTGCAATGGCAGTCCTGCAGAAGCCTTTGCATGTGCTCCCTATGGTTAGCAGGATCCCAATTACACAGTTAAACACACTGACAAAAGTCCAAAAACCATAAGCACTGGGGTCCTGGCTAGCAGGATCCAAGTGACAGTCAAAAACACTGAAAAACAGGCCAAAAATGGGGGTAACCATGCTAGAAAAAGGCTACTTTCTCACAGTTCGTAAATCTGATATATTCTGAAATACGTACACAGTTCATTTAAATGTTGTGTGCTATAAAAAAAACTCTTTTCTACCCACAGTACCCTATAAGATTGTCACATAAATCCTCTCACTTTGAAGTCAGAGAAAGAAAGGTAAACAAGCACCCTTGGAAGACAGCGCCAGACATTTGATCTCAGTCTTTGAATGCACATCAAATGTGCAAGATGAGAACAAGATTTAAAGGCCTGTTAAGAGAAAGCAAGTTTGTGGAAGAATACAGAAAACACAGTTTAGGCAACGGGAGAGACGAACTGAACCTGGGGAGCCTAATGCATATAAAGCCAGAAAGTGTGAGTTACAAATCACAAAGCAGGTGGTAATCAACGAGCGGAATGCATTCCTAGGTGAACTTTCTGAAAGTCCCCAAGATATCTTTAGCAAACTAGAGAGCTGCGCTGTCTGGTAGGCAACAACCAAAACAACCATTTGCAACGTAATGGGTCTCACATATTTTGAACAAGTTAATTGCCATCTTTTGACAACAGCATCCACGAGCAAAAACAAAAAAGAAATGAGTGAAAACTGAGAAAAGATGACTTAACCAAATAAAATAAAGTTAACTTTAAAAAATAAAACTTTGCAATATTGTTTGTCCTGCTGGGCATGTTTTTGCTAGTCACCAGCCTTCTATTTGGGAGGCACTCGAAGTTAGAACAAAATAGTACCTCAATCATGTCGAGAGCAGTGGACGGGTACTAATTATGTTGTAATCAATTAGTGTTTGATCCCTGCTCAACACCTTAGGAACGGATATGATGCCAGACATGCCTTAGCAAATTACTAGGCTGTCAAGAAGAGAGCCATGCAAACCAATAAATGGTGAGCGACAGGCGGGCTCCAAGCCCTTTACTGATCACAACAGCATCTCGCATATGAGACGCATTCGCATGTGCATTCACTGGTAGGCTCGACACTAAAAAGGAGGCTCTGTGAAAATATGATCAAGCCGGGATTGTTCCAAGGATTTTTGGGATCACTCACTAGATGGGGGTCTCTTTCATTCTCCTGTTTTACATTAAACATTACTGATTTCTTTTCAGTTCTTGGTGCATAAGATTAGAGCATGATTGACACACATGAAAGCTCAGCTCATTTTATGCTCAAGGGTCCAAGAGGAGCTGAGCCAGAGCCAGGCATCGGACTGGAGTCAGGCTCAAGCTTACAGTGGCTTGCCCACCTGTACTTAATTTGTGTTGGTGGTTGGCACCCCTAATCATTTTTAGGGGCCAGATTTATTTTTCATAATCAGATGAAGAGAAAGGAAACAGTGACAAAGGGATAATGCAGGAATTAACCCCCCCCCCCCCAAGAGTAAGACAAATAGGAGGTGTAGGGTAGTTGAAGAAAGAGGTATAAGATGGAATCAAGGTGAAATCAAGATCAGGCAGCAGGTGACAGCACACCCCTTAGAAAGTCTGGCTGCTGCCCCCCACAATCTTTGGGTTAGGCCTAGTGTCAGCTTTAGCTGTATCACCAGCCGCAGATAAAAAAATAAATCTTAAATACAAATACATAAAGGATTGTTGGTCAGCCCTTGACATCCATTGTTTGTTCAACAGTTTCACATTTTGCTTCTGCACACCACATTATATGACATGGGACTGTGGGTCAGCCCACTTGAAGAACTGTCTGTCTTGCGCTGTGAGCAACAGCATTTTGCCCCATCACATGTTAGCAAGCCCTTGAAAATTAGTGCATTTCAGTGAGAGGGCTGGTGGGCTGGCAGTTTTTAGGTCTGAATTGACAGCGCAGCTGTTGCTAGACCTTACGTGATCAACATACAAAAGAGCTTTCAGGAATGCTTTAGAGCTTTATCTCCACCCAGATGTTGGTGGACAGAAGTCATGTACTTTCACAGAAAAAGTGTTTCCCTCCACACAGCTGTGATTATTTTGTTTGTTTATCCAGCTACCTGAGCCAGCAGTTAAGCTGCCTATAGAAGTCCACTAACATGCATAACAAATTAAGCTTACAGTAGGATTTAATTTGAATTCCAGGGGCACACCCATGGCACTGTAATGATGTTAAAAAGTATTAAATAAGTAGATAATTTATAGTGTTTGTTTTTCTCTGGTAGCATCACAGATGTGGTGATGGGAGTCATGAAGAGAGTATTGCTGTTTTCCTGTCAGAGCCACCCCCTTCATGTTCCACCATTAACTTTACACTTCAGAGTGCAGTTGTGTGTTTGAGAGCAGTATAGGATGCCCAGGGCTACATTAATCTACTCGCAGTTTACATACCTTAACATAGTGTTCATTAAACCCACGGCGTTTTTTTTCTTTTACATTCTAAATTCCTAGAACACAGCAATTTTCCTAGACTCAGTGTTCAGAAATGCAGAAGGTGTGAAATATACTAATGTTTGTGAAATGTGTGCATAATGCCAAAAATCTTGTTGAAACAGTTTTTTTTAAAAGTATAGGAACATTTTGTTTCTGTTATTGAAATAGTAGCTGCATTAGACACTAGACTGTAAGAAAATGCTATCTCTGAAAGAGAAATAATTTGGACAATTGAGGGGCTTCAGGCCTCGAAGATTTTACTCGCCCACTCGCTAAGGCGAGTCATATTTTATCAAGTCGAGCGTAGCAGTGCGCAGATGCTGCTTTCTGAGATGTTGTTATCTATCTGTGTGCTTTCACTATACCCACCTCATGCCCCTCACTTTCATTGGTTCCTGGACCTGCCTTTCAAAAATTCCTTGATATTATAGGTAAATGCTTTTGTCTTGCCTTGCGGCTAATTTGTTACTGCCTAGGGACCGACCCTGTTACATGGATAATTACATGATTGCCAATATGTTCTACTGTAGGCAAATTCCTGTTTCCTTTTGTCTCTCTCCTTCGTGCTCCTGCTCATGGTAGCCATGGCACTTAGAAGTTTCAGAAAGCGCAAACTTGTTTCTTCAGGGCTTTCTGTCAGCCGTACGTTTGAAAATGTTTTACATGCAGTGCAGTGAGGGGACCGTTCAATGTAAACTCTCAGGGAGAGCGTATTTAATCTTCATTGTTGTTTTTTCGCAGTGTGTGCCAGTATATTCCGTCATGCCATATCGTACCAGCAGACACACTCACAGCACGTGTACTTTGCAATGGCATTTTACGCCACTTTACGCTATGCCTCTCTTCTCTACCACTCAACTCTATGCCACTGCACTCTTTACCAATCTTCTCTACACTTTCTGCACTCTTTGCCACTGCAGTCTACACCACTCCAGTCTAGGCCACACCAATCTACTCTGCACAACTCCACTCTTCACCACTCTGCAACACTGTATTATGCCATTGCACTCTATGCCAATACACTCTACACCAATGCACTTTACTCTGTAACACTCGATTCTATGCCACGGCACTCTATGCCATTCCACTGTACACTACTCTAATCCACTCTGCAACACTGCACTCAAAACAACTTTACTCTAACTATTTCACTCTATGCCATTCTATGTAACTGCACTCTACCCTAGATCACTCCACTCTATGCAAATTCACTCTACTCCAAACCAATCTACTCTACGCCACTCTACTCCGCTCTATACCACTGCACTCTATGCCACTCTACTCTTAACCACTGCACTCTACACAACTGCATTCTATCTCATTGCACTGTACTCTGCATCACTGTTCTCTATGCCACTCTACTCCACCATACACCACTGCACTCTGACACTCTACTCAGCAACACTGCAGTCTCTGCCACTGAATTCTAGGTCACTCTACTCTGCACTACTCCACTCTACGCCACTGCACTCTAAGGCACTATACTCTACTCTGCACCACCCTATGCTACTATACTCTGCACCACTCTACAATACTGTACTCTATGCCTCTCAACTCTACTCTACACTCTAAGCTATTGCACTCTGCATCACTCAACTGTACGTCATTCCACTGTGCACCACTATACTCTATGCCACTCTACTCTACGTCACTGCACTGTATACCACTGCACTCCATTCTGTGACACTCCACACTACTCCTCTATGCACCACTCCACTCTGCACTACTTCACTCTACTATGCACTATTCTAATCTACGCCACTGCATTGTACAACGCTGCATTGTATGCCGCTAGGTTTAATGCCACTGCACTCTACACCACTATACTCTATAGCACTCACCGCCAATACACTCTACACCAATCCACTCTACTCTATACCACTCCAGTGTATGCCACTCTACCCATCTTTACACCATACCACAACACTCTCTGCACTCCTCTCTACAACACTCTACTCCACTCTTCGCCATTCCACTCTACGATACTCCATGTCACTCTCCACGTCCACCAGATTCAAGCTAGCCTGGCTGAAGAGGGGTGATACCCCAAAACTGGTCCCAGGATGCTTGTTTCTGGTTCAGGGAGGGCTTGGTCGGGCAGTTCGGGGTGGACCGTTTCCATGGGGAACAGGGTCAAGACTGATTTGCATATGGGTGGGTCAAAACTGGAATAGCATGGTGAGAAAAAAAATGATGGATTAAACCCAGATCTGTGACTGGGGGTGAATGTTTGATTGGTTGTGCATTCCGTCCATCAACTGTTCTTTTTGCATTTGTCGCCCCAAGTGGGAAGGGTATGCCCAGACGTGGGTCCCGTGCTCACTATGCCACCAGATTCAAGCTAGCCTGGCTGAAGAGGGGTGATACCCTGAAACCAGTCCCAGGATGCTTGTTTCTGGTCCAGGGAGGACCTGGTCTGGCAGTTCAGGCTGGACTGTTCCCATGGGGAACAGGGTCAAGACTGATTTGCATATTGCTGGGTCCAAACTGGCCAGCATGTGCAAAGAGGGAGGGGCTGGGTCATGGGAGAGGGGCAGGGGAGTGGAGTCACTGAGTGCACTAAGTGAGCGTGTCAGTTTGGCCGGCCATCTCAGGCAGGCCAAACTGACATGTGAACTTAGGTTTTTCCAACCCAGCAGTGTCTGAGCGGCAGAACAAGCCACTCAGACCAATCCTGGTGCTGCTCTCATACTAGACATAGCATGTGAGCAGCACCAGGATTGCATGGGGAGCCTGTGCTGGTGTCCCAGGACTGCTGGGACACCAACACCATTGAGGGAAGAAGAGTGAGGTGGGCGGCGGCAGGAACAGGTGAGGTTTTTTTTAATTATAATTTTTTTTATTTATTTCCCCCGTCTCCCTCTCCTCTGCCTGTCCCTCCTGTCCCTCCCCTTGAGGTTTGTGGCAGCTGCTGCTGCCTGGTACAACAGAGACTATAGAACACTCCAAGACCTTTTTGAAGGGGTCTCAATGAAATCATTCGATCAATGCAAGACTGAACATCATCTCCCGGAGAAGGCAAGTCGTCAATATTGTCAACTGTGGCACTGAGCACTACACCCTTCTGTCTAATCTGGGGTCACCCGACCCTATGTCCCCTTTGAGAAGCTGGTGCAAGCATATGAAGGCTTGCAAGGACTCATCTCCAGCATATACCACATGCTCCAGCACTCCACCTCCCATCGCACCCACCTATACCAATCTACATAGCACACCACCACTCAGGAAGACATTTTGCCCAAACAGTGGGAGACCGTGTGGCGGGACGTGCCTAAAACCTACCATAGCATCTCCCTGAGGAAAACTGTATCCAAACTGATGTTTCAGTGGTGTTACACTCTGGCCCCTCTTTCCACCATTTACCCTAACACCTCCCCCCTGTGTTGGAGATGCTGGCTAGTAGCTGGTGACTTTTACCATATATGGTGGTCCTGCAGCCTCATCACCACCTACTGGGAGGAAGTCCTGGGCCATTTCAAAGCCACTGTAGGGTATCTGCTCCCTACCTCCTGCAGTTATCTAATGACCAATGCTGAATGGAAGCTTATTAGCTATATGCTTCTACCGAGACAGCAACTTGTGACTGTGGCATGGAAAAAGGCGACCCCCCCTCAGTGGCACAGTGGTTCGTTTGACAATGACACATGATGGCGATGTAGCAGCTCTCCCATTGTTTAACTAAAATAGATTCCAGGTTCCAAACTATTTGGCGCCTGTTGATCCAATATGTTACTCGTATAGAATTATTCTGCTTCAAGCCGTGGAAGCTGAGAGCGCTCCAGCTCTTTGACTAAGCCTCACACTGGAGATCTATCTCACTGCCTGGTACATTGCTGCCTAGTGGGGTGGGGCATGCCCTTTGTATTACATTGTAACCCTGCCCCTGAAACTAACTCTAACACTGATGAATCTGACCTACAGTTAATGTTTTTGTTATCTTACATATTTTATGTTTTCTTCCTTACTAACTGGGACAGGTTGCACTCTGGATGATCTGATGTTCTGATACTTGGCTAATGTGTCTATATCATCTGAACTGGCTGTACCCTGGGTGCGTAGCCCTTGTAGCATGTGCTGCATGATTTCCTGTCACTTTTGGTTGTACTTGGAGGCTATGTTGCATTTTGTTTCTCTGTCTTTAAAATTTCAATATAGAGATTTTGAGTAAGTAAATCCCTGTCAATGGAGTGATATAATCTGAAATACTATGGTGAAAAGCTTCTGCATTTTAACGAATTACACTTTTTTGATTTGTGAAGCCACTTCGCATATTTTGTTGCATGAATTACTTGCCAGTGTCATGGCTCAGCTTGTGCACTGGGCTTTCCTTGTTAATTTATTTGCCTGTCCAGGGTTTGAAAGCAAGGCTGAGGCTTCAGGACTGTAATGATACCCTTGGGGCCCAGCCTTTGGAGTCAGAAGGTTTTCTGGGACTCGAGCCACCTGCACAGCAGATGCCATATTACAGTGACATAATTTTGTCCAAACATTTAGGCAGCTTACCTTTTTAAATGATGTGCAATGAATGTTGGTGTTCTAGTTTCCTTGTGCTCTGCATTCTGGCAGAATAGCAGGGTGGACATTTCTGCTTCCTTCCGGGCTTTTCGTGCTAAGCATACTAGGAAAAATCACAGAAAAGGTTGTGTCGGATTCATTCATTATATAGACAGAGAAAACATTCTAGAAACATTTAAAAACACACACGCAGGAGTCATAAACCATGAACGACCATTTATGGAAACATTACACCAATCGAATATACAATAATTTCTGCAAAGATGCTCCACGATAAGTGCAAACAGTGCTTGTGCAGTGCAGTAATAGGTGTGTAAAATATATACAATAGAACAAAACACAATATTCAAGTTCTTTCAATCTGAGGGTTTGGTCAAAACCATCATGTATATAAAGGCCCTCATTGTGACCCTGGCGGTAAATCCCACTTACCGCCGCACTGACAGCCGGCAACTTACCACTGCGCTAGCGAATATCTGTCACCATATTATGATACACACACACACCAATCCGACAGAATACAGACACATACACAAATCCACCAGACCAAAGGTCAGTGATACACTGGCGGTCCCAAAACCCACACCGTTATGCCAACAAAACAACGCCCATCACATCATGTCCCACGAATCACCACGGCGGACTTTCAAGGGCGGTAAACCATTGGCGGTACATACCGCTGCGCTCAAAATGGACAGCAACATACAAAACAACACCACATTGGACAATACTAAAGACACACACCTGACACTCATGCACACACGACACACACACACCACACCACTATAAAATACACACCCACATCACCCACAACCCCTTACGTACAACAATTGCCACCAGGAGACTGAGAAGGATAGTACAGAGACAACTAGACGCACACACCACATACACCCATACACTCCTCACGCACTCCACATCACACACACCACCACATTACCCAACACACCCTCAACAACACACATCACACAACACCCATGGCACCACAAAGGCACCCTCATTTCACTGAGGAGGAATTAAGGGTCATGGTGGAGGAAATCGTCAGGGTAGAGCCACAGCTCTTTAGAGCACAGGTGCAGCAAAATATCTATAGCAAGGAAGATGGAGCTATGGCGGAGAATCGTGGACAGGGTCAACATCGTGGGACAGCACCCAAGAACAAGGGACAACATCAGGAAGAGGTGGAACGACCTAACGGGGAAGGTACGTTCCATTGCAGCAGGACACCAGCTCACCCTACAAAGGACTGGTGGTGGACCCCCATCTCCTCCACCACAACACACAGAATGGGAGGAGCAGGTACTGGCAGTACTGCATCCTGAGGGACTCGTCGGAGTTGGTGGAGGACTGGACACTGGTAAGTCAACTTTCAACAGTTATCACCCCCCATACCTGCATGCCATGACACACCCTCACCCTCACTCCCATCACTCCACCACATCCCACACACTCCACCAACACATCTCAATAATCCCAATGCCAGGCCCTGCTTGCTGTACCAATGCATGGATACCCCTCTCAGCCCTGCATGGACACTCATCACTAAAGCATGCACAACATAGGGAAACTAACATAACCACAATACACCAACATACACAAGCAAAAGCTGGTAGGGCAACACCAACCATGGAGGGGAAGCTACAGAAGTACAAATGTCATACACTTAAAGCATAATACATAATTTACATCCCCACAGGTACCCCAGCCGATGTCACTGGAGAGGAGGTGTCACCACTATCCAGTCCCCCAACAGAAGAGGCCCACAGTGATGACAGTAACTCTAGACTTGTGAATCTGGATGACCTACCTGGCCCATCAAGGACCACTGGACAGCCGGTCATGCAAGCCCACTCACAGACCACCACAGAGCCTCCCCCATCAGGAACCAACACCACAGCACCCACCCAGCGTACCCACACCTCTGTCCCCAGGACACGTCAATCAGCAGTGTACCCACCTGTACCGGGATCCCAGGCCACACCTTGCACACAAGACAGTCAGGGACCTGGGGTCAGTGGCAGTAGGCACACTGTTCAGGGGACAGAGGCATAAGCCAACAGGGACACTGGGAGGACTGCTGTGTGCAAGGGGGAGTAGAGAACCAGGGAAACGACTATCCAGGAGGCACTCTCTGAGATCCTGGGAGCCTACCAACATTCCCAGGACACGATGGGCCAGATCCTAGACAATGTGCAGGAGAACAGGCGGCTGCAGGAGGGACAGTATCAGGGGATCAGGGAGGACTTGCAGGTCAATAACAACACCCTGATCTCCATAGCAGGGGTGCTGGCAGACATGGCCAACATCAAGAGAGAGGCAACAGCACACCAGCGCGCCCCTACCACTAGCCAGTCATCTGAACAGCCCTCCACTTCCGCTGCCGCTAGTGGCCAGGAGGCCCCGCCACGGGACTCACAGGGTCCCAGCACCCTCCCCCTGCAGAAGGTGAACACCCCACAAACGTTCCCTGCGACCCAGACAGAGGCCAGAGACACTTGCCAAGACCATTGCCAGGAAATGAGACTCTAATGATTGTCCCCCTTGTGTCCCACTCTGTCACCTTGTCCACCTTAAGCTGCAATTGCTCCCCCTCCTATGTCTCCATGGACACTGCATCTGTGCTACAGACACAAACAATACCCTGGACTTTCCTCCATCATCACTTCATTCCATTGCACTTTTCCCCTTATATTTTAGCACAACAATAAACACCCATGGATAAAACTCAATTACTAGTATTTCATGTATTGCAAATTTGTATTAATTGAAACAGCTACAACCATTGCAAATGAACTGTAAATAGAATGAGCATAGAATGAATGACCTGTTGCTGGCTGTTGTGATCACATCAGGACAATGTTGTCATAACACCAATATCTGGAAAATGAATATCCAGAGGTAACAGTAAGTAGGGGAAAGAAGTGGGTAATGCCAGCATGTAAATGCCACACAGAATACAAAAATAGTTATAGAATTGTGAAGTTGCACTGTCTCACCTGTGTGTCACTGGAAGTACTGACATATCACCAATGTTCTGTTGTCCACATCCTCATTCTCTGCCTCCTCATCCTCACTGTCCTCAGGGTCCACTACTGCCACAGGGCCATCTCCAGTCTCCTCCTCCTGACGAAAAGGTACATGGCGTCTGAAGGCCAGGTTGTGCAACATGCAATGTGTCACTACTATCTGGTAGACCTTCTCGGGTGAGTAGCACAGGGATCCACCTGTCAGATGGAGACACCTGAACCTCGCCTTCAGGAGCCAAAAGGTCCTCTCAATGATCCTTATGGTTTGCCCATGTGCCTCATTATAACATTCTTCTGCCCTTGTCCTGGCATTTCTCACAGGGGTAAGCAGCCATGATAGGTTTGGGTAACCAGAGTCACCTGCAAATACTGAGGGACAACTTTTAGCCACACACTATCCTATATAGCCAACAGCATAGGCATACACCAACATATACTGGGTGGGGACCAAGGCTCACCTATTAGCCACACCCTGTGCCTCCTTAGTTGGGCCGTCACATTTGGGATGCTGCTATTCCTTAGGACAAAGGCATCATACACCAACCCAGGATACTGAGCATTGACGTGGGAGATGTACTGGTCCGCCAGGCACACCATCTGCACATTCATGGAGTGGAAACTCTTACGATTCCTGAACACCTGTTCATTTTGCTGCGGGGGGGACAAATGCAATATGTGTTCCGTCAATCGCCCCAATTATATTGGGGATATGTCCCATTAAATAAAACCTTGCCTTCATCGTGGCCAAATCCTCCACCTGGGGGAAAGCAATGTAGCTGCACATGTGGTTTATCAGGGCAGACAAGACTCTTGCCAGCACGATTGAGAACATTGGCTGTGACATTCCTGCTGCCAAGCCCACTGTCACTTGGAAAGAAATAGTTGCCAGTAAATGGAGCACTGAGAGAACTTGCACAAGATGGGGGATCCCAGTCAGATGACGGATAGATGGGATCAGGTCAGGTTCCAACTGGGCACACAGCTCTGTGATTGTGGCCCTGTCCAGTCTATAGGTGAGTATAATGTGCCTGTCCTCCAGTGTAGCCTAGTCCACAGGTGTCTGTACACAGGGGCATGTCTCCATCTCCTATTCATCCGCAGGGGTTGGTATCTAAGGGACACAGGAGTGAGTAGGCTGTCACATTTTGAATAACTATACCACAACAGCAGTCCACATCATGCAAACATGTTTGGGGACAGTGTAATTTAAAAGTATGTGCCTATATATCCTGTGACGCATGAATAATCCATAGGCCTGTTCACCCCCCCTGAAATGGCGACCGCCTGTCCTGTGTGGAGGAACAGGTGGAAGTGAGGTAATTCCCCCGACGTTGTGCGCCGTGGCGGTAGGCAGGCATGAACCGCCGTGCATTTCTTCATTGGTTTATATTGGGCCATATGGGGTACAGTGGCCAACGGGGATCTACGCCAGCGGTGACAGTATGCACTGCGCAGACATGACCGTCATTTTCTCTCTCAATCCTCACTTGTTTCCTGACCTTCCATAGCAGAGGACCTACACTGCATGGGCTGCTGTGACCTGTGTCTGGAACCTACAATGGCCCGTGTGACCAGGGAAAGGGCCCCAGCCTTCACTTCGGAGGAGTTGGAGCGATTGGTGGATGGGGTCACACCCCAGTACAGACTGCTGTATGGGCCTCCAGACCAACAGGTGAGTACACTGTGGGCACGATGCATGTGGCATGAATGCATGGAGTTGTGTGAAGGCATCGTGTAAGGGGGGTGGGTGGATGTCCTCTTGGCAGTGTACATGTTGTGCGCTGGGCTACGTGTGTCCAAATGGTGATGCAAACGGGTATGGTGGGCCATTTGTGTGACAGGCTGGACTGTTTGTCTAATGGTGTTCTCCTGTCTGTATTGCCTCTGCAGGTCGGCGCCCATCAAAAGAAGGGGATACGGTGTGCCATCGCCAAGGAGGTATAGACCCTGAGGGTCTATGGCAGGCGGAGCACCCACTGTCAGAAACGGTGGGAGGACCTGAGACGCTGGGAACGGAAGACCGCAGAGGCCCAGCTGGGGATGGCCTCCCAACGAGGAAGGAGTGCCCGTTGGACCCTGACCCCCCTGATGGCCCGCATACTGGCGGTGCCCTACCCTGTGCTTGATGGGCACTTAAGGGCATCACAGCAGCCACAAGGTGGTGAGTACAGTGGCTATCATTACAACTTATGGCTGGTGGGGTAGTATCCGGGTGGTGGTTGTGTGTCCTTGGGTGCCCCTAGGCCAGGCCAGACATAGCAGCGTAGGTCCTCTGGTGGCTAAGGGTTTGAATGGAAAATACTGCTTACCTAGCTTGTTAGTATTCACTTCTGGGCAGAGCTGCGTGGGTCCCAGGTGTGCTGCAGTTGGCGGTGTGTGCCCCTCCTCATTCATTGGTGACTAGCCATTTCACTGATAGTGCAATGCATAGTGCGTAGGCCTGTTCCCTGTGTGTGAGGGTGCTGTGTACACTAACAGTGGTGTTGGTGCAGTCATTGACCCAGTGTATCCTTTGTCTCACTCCCCCCTTTCTTGTTTTGTCATCCTATCCTTATGTGTATTAGCATCATCTGGCGGAGGAGCAGAGGGAGCTGCATCCCACAGGACCCTGGAGGCAGAGTCCACCGATGCTGAGGGAACCAGTGGGACGGAGGGCAAGGGGAGCACCCCGGCGGAGACTGGAGGGGGACAACACAGACTCTGATACCTCCTCCAATGGGAGCTCCCTGGTGGTGGCAGACACCTCTGTGACCACCCCAGCTGCAGTTACAACCGCCACCCTCCATACCAGCACCCCCCTTCCAGTAGCCCCTCAGCGAATTGCCCATGCCTGCTCACCCAGGAGGGTGGGCATCTCCTTTGCCCCAGGCACCTCTGACCCTGCCCCAGTGAGCCCTGCTGCCCTGAGTGAGGAGGCTATTGACCTCGTGAGATCCATCTTTGTAGGGCACTCAACCATTGTGAATGCCATCCAGGGGCTGGCATCCCAGATGCAGCAATGCAATGCATTCCTGGGGGGCATTCACAGTGGATTGGCAGCCCAACAGAGATCGATTCAGGCTCTGGCCTCCTCTCTGATGACAGCCATTGTCCCTGTTTCTACCGTCCCCCCTCCAACTTCCACTTCCCAGTCCCATTCCCCTCAACCCCAACCTATCCCAAGCACAAAGACGACCATGCACACAAGACAACACACAAGAGTGGCACAGGCAAACACAAGCACCACACTTCATCCCACAGGCACTCACACAAACAC
Source organism: Pleurodeles waltl (assembly GCF_031143425.1). Lineage (NCBI taxonomy): Eukaryota > Metazoa > Chordata > Amphibia > Caudata > Salamandridae > Pleurodeles > Pleurodeles waltl. The sequence continues at coordinate 561,655,862 of NC_090445.1, read as the reverse complement.
CCTTCAATTGTAGACACGACAACATCCACTGTCTCCACTGTCTCCCCCTCCTCCTCCTCCTCCACCTCCCACCCAGTTACGTCGACACTCACACCTGCATGCACTACATCAATATCTACTACCAGCATCATCACCACACCAAGCAGAACACACACCTCACTGGCAGACACCTCCACAACATCCATGCACGCGTCCCCAGTGTCCTCTCCCACCGTGTCTGTCCCCCCATCCTAAAGGACACAAACGCAAGCACTCAGACACCCAACAGCCATCCACCTCACAACAGCATACAGCCCATGCACCTGCACCCAAATCCAGCAAACATACACCTCAGACGACCACTCCCTCATCCTCCACTCCCATTGATTCTCCCTCTTCCCACCCCAACGTCCCTAAAAAGCCTTTCCTTTCCACGATTGACCTCTTCCCTTCCCCTACCCCCGTCCTGCATGTATGGGCAGGGTAGAAGGGATACAGCCCAGCACCTCAGCCAAACAGTCCACGGGGACAGTGGTAGCACCACCTACTCGTGGTGGTAGGTATACCAGACCAACAACACTGAAGGGGAAGGAGGCAGCACAACCTGGGATGAAAGGGAAGAGTCCGGCACCAGCTGTGAGGAAGGGGAAGGACCCTGCACCAGCTGGGAAGAAGGGGAAGGAGCCTGCACCAGCGGTGAAGAAGGGGAAGGAGCCTGCACCAGCTGGGAAGAAGGGGAAAGCGCCTGCCCCACCAGGCAAAGGGGGGACGAGCCCATCCACCCCTGTGAGGAAGGGTAAGGGGTCCCCAACCCATGACCAGGAGGAGAAGAGGCACTCTACGCCAGTGGAAGCTGTCAGCAAAACACTGCCACCACCACCAGCTGTCACAGGGCCCCCACCGCCAGCCGCGGATGTGCTGCCATCGCAGAGTGCAGGGGCTGTCCAGGAGCCTTCCCCAACCACCACCAGCATGCAGCCATCACAGAGTGCATGGGTTGTCGAGGAGCCTCCCCCAACCACCACCAGCATGTAGCCATCACAGAGTGCAGGGGCTGTCCAGAAGCCTCCCCCAAACACCACCAGCATGCAGCCATCACCACCGGTGGATGCCATGTAGTACACCCTCCTGGGGCTATTGTGCAGGCTGCCCCCTCCAGAATCAGTGGCAAGACACCCACTCGAGAGACTGTGGCCTTGCACTCACCAGGACAAAGAGCACATGGCATGTTGACCCCTCCAGAACAAGTGGGCAAGACACCCACTTGAGAGACTGTGGCCTTGCACTCCCCAGGACAAAGTAATGGGCATATTGCTCCCTCCAGAACCAGTGGGCAAGACACCCACTTGAGAGACTGTGGCCTTGCACTCCCCAGGACAAAGAGCACAGGGCATGTTGCCCTCTCCAGAATCAGTGGGCAAGACACCCATTCAAGAGACTGTGGCCGTGCACTCCCCGGGACAAAGACCACAGGACATGTAGCCCCCTCCAGAACCAGTGGGCAAGACACCCACTTGAGAGACTGTGGCTTTGCACTCCCCAGGACAAAAAGCGCAGGGCATGTTGCCCCCTCAAGAACCAGTGGGCAAGACACCCACTCGAAAGACTGTGGCCTTGCACTCCACAGGACAAAGCAAGGGGCATGTTGCTCCCTCCAGAACCAGTGGGCTTGTTCCCGCATCCGGCTGAGGTGCTTCCCCCTCCCCCTGAGGTGCCTGCCTATTTGACAACTGATGCCCCTGCAGTGTTCTATCTGGATTTGGGCAGTATTCGAGTTGGGCTTTGGAATGTGCCCTATGTCCACGTGGACCCTTTGAACTATGGACTGGGCAGTGTCCCTTTTTTATAAAGTGTACATATCTGTTTCATGGCCAAATCTGATTATTAATTTTGATGTTGAACTGATTACAATCACTTTCGTCAATTCTTGTTGTCCTTGCATTATTCTGCAGATTTTCAGGGTCAAATTGTTTTTGTAATGCAGCTAGTTGTGTGTATGGTTTGTGTGTGTCTGGTGTGTATTGTACGTGTGTGTCACTCTCTTTTTCCTCCCACCCTCCCTTGTGTGCTATGGGTCTGTACTCACCGTCGTCATCTTCAATAGCGTTGGTGTTCCAGGTGGAGCATAACGTAGAATATAATCGGGAAAACTTGCAGTTCGGGTTCCATGGCGGTGTGGTTCTTCCCTGTGTCTCAAATGGTGAGTCCTTTGACTTTTGTGCTTTGTTTCCGCAAGGCTTTTGATGGCGTTGGTACCGCCCCGGAAAAGGTGGCGGTTTGCATGGTCTTAATATGGTGGGCGGAACTTTGTCTTCCACCTGGCTGTAGGGTGCCACCGCCGTGGTGACTGTTGTTTCCGCCCTGGCGGTCGGTGTGGTACATTGGCTGTCTATCGGAGATATCACCGCCATGGTCATGATTTGGCGGTAGGTACCGGCAACTTGTTGGTGTTATTACTGCCACTTTATCACCCACCGCCAGGGTCATAATGAGGGCCAAAGTCTCTATAGTTGGGACACAGATGATAAATTTCCAGACATGGTATCCGCCAAACTTAAGTCTTTTAGATACAGGCCAAGGTTATGGACATGTTAATGTTTATACCCACTGAAGGAGCATGTACGTGGTACTTCACAGTGGGGTCTTCTTCGGGACAATAAAGACGGAATACCCAAAAAGTCTAAAGAGCCGACTCATTCAATATTCAAATCTTTGAGAGGGAAAACTCAGTACCATCACATCCAGGAAAATTTAAAGTAAATGTGTGGAATACAATCACATCCATCTATCAACCCTAATTCAGTTAGTGAAATAGAGTGGACTAATGTGAGTGTATGAGTTACTGGGAATCGTTCCACGGATTGACTTGGAGTTATAAAAACAGTATGATAGTCAATTTATACATTTATTTTAAAACTCTGACACAAAGAAATTGGCAACACGGAAATACTGGACAGTAAATCTATGCAGGCTTAATTGGTCACAAAGGCCACATTTTAAAATATCTTAAGTGTTAAGGCACTTGCTGCAGAGATCTTTGTGTGCCCAGTATTTCTCAGGGAATAATAATAATAAAGGTAAGATAGCTCTGAGAGCTAATGCACCTGCTGGATAGATATGTGTTTTGCCTGCTCACCATTTTGTCTTATAAAGAAGCATAACGGGTTAATTTGCCTCATGCTGAGCATATTGTGTAACATGCAGATGAAAGGTTTTTATTTTATATAGATAAAAATATATATACAGCTTTGGACTGGCCAAATACCATCCAAGCCAACCTGGAATGAATAAAAGATGGCTTTTGTCATTTTACAGCTCGGCAAGGATGACACTGTGTCAATCCTATGCTTAAAGATTTTGCTGTACAAATGGCAAAAGACTTAGGGGGTCATTACAACCCTGGCGGACGGTGTTAAAGTGGCGGTAAGACCGCAAACAGCGGACAAAAAAAGGGAATTATGACCCTGGCGGAAACCGCCAACAAAGACAGCCACTTTAACACACCACCTGCCACGGCGGTACAGACAAGCAGCGCAGCGGTCACCGCCAACAGACAGGCGGGAGACAATGTACCGCCCATAGTATCAGAACACACCAATCCGCCACCTTTTCTGGGGCGGATTCACCGCGGATAAAAACACGGCGGAAACAGCTTTTGCTATGGGAAAACGCTCACCTGAACACACTCCACGAGGAATGACGACTCCATGGAGCCGGAACTCCAAATACTACCTGCCCTTGTCTTTCTGCTCCTCTACGACCAACAGCGACGTAGGCGCCGAAGATACCGGTGAGTACTGCACCTACGACACGGGGGAGGGGGGAGGCAAAAGTTGGGGTGACACCCACCAAACACCCCCACCCCCACCCTCGCATATCACAACATACACACCAATGCAGTCAAAAATATCACATGAACAACCCAAAATCCCCACGGAAGAATGCAAAGACAAAGCGAATTGCGGTCAAACATTGTAATATGCCAATATACATGTCATACAAAAATATACTGATATATATCTCAAAATCTGTCATAATTATATATACAATACAAGAAGTAGTGCAGATATGTACAAAACAATGTCCGTGCACCAACAGTCCAAAAATGCATGTGCGAGGCCCACAATAGATACCTGACCAAAATCGGAGAGAACACTGCCGGGGCATCAGATAGAAACACTACAGGCACCTCAGGGGGAAGGGAAGGAGGGGCACCTCAGCCACATGAATGCGAAGCCAGATCCACGACGGGGCTCCATGCCCATTGATGGATCCTGGGGAGTGCAAAGCCACAGTCTCTCAAGTCTCTACAGTGGGTGGGTTGCCCACTGTGCCATCCTGGGGAGTGCAAAGCCACAGTCTCTCAAGTAGATGCAGTTCTCTACTGGTACTGGGTGGGACTGGTGCCCAGACTGCCCGTGAAAGTTCCTGTCCTGTCACTGTCCCAGCTGCACATGGGATAAGGATGCCTGATGTGGCGGCCTATTCATACCTACACGGTCTTTGCTATGTTCAGCGGTGCTTTGCCATGGCGGTCTTTGCCCTGTTCAGCGGTGCTTTGCCATGGCGGTCTTTGCCCTGTTCAGCGGTGCTTTGCCATGGCGGTTCAGGACTGTTCAGCAGTGCTTTGACATGGCGGTCTTTGCCCTGTTCAGCGGTGCTTTGCCATGGCGGTTCAGGACTGTTCAGTGGTGCTTTGACATGGCGGTCTTTGCCCTGTTCAGCGGTGCTTTTCCATGGCGGTTCAGGACTGTTCAACAGTGCTTTGACATGGCGGTTCTGATACTGACATTGGTGTGTGGCATGACGATCTCCACACTGGACATTGGTGTGTGGCATGACGATCTCCACACTGGACATTGGTGTGTTGCATGACGTTCCATTATTGCCCAGCGGGGCTGTGGCATCCTGGCCCCTCCTGGACTGTGGCTCCGGCAGTGGTCTCTGGACCAGTGACGATACTTGGGCCCTCCTGGGCTGTGACTCCGGCGGTGGTCTCCTGACCAGTAATGATACTTGGGCCCTCCTGGGCTGTGACTCTGGCGGTGGTCTCTGGACCAGTGACGATACTTGGGCCCTCCTGGGCTGTGACTCTGGCGGTGGTCTCTGGACCAGTGACGATACTTGGGCCCTCCTGGGCTGTGACTCCGGCGGTGGTCTCCTGACCAGTAACGATACTTGGGCCCTCCTGGGCTGTGACTCCGGCGGTGGTCTCCTGACCAGTAACGATACTTGGGCCCTCCTGGGCTGTGACACTGGCGGTGGTCTCTGGACCAGTGACGATACTTGGGCCCTCCTGGGCTGTGACTCCGGCCGTGGTCTCCTGACCAGTGACGATACTTGGGCCCTCCTGGGCTGTGACTCCGGCGGTGGTCTCCTGACCAGTAACGACGGTGCTGGCGGTTGTGTCTGGACCGCCGGAAATGATGGCGCACTTCTCCGCCGTGACACTCACAACAGGCTGGGGAGACTTCCTCAGGACCTTCCCCACCTTTTTTGGAGTTACAGCTGACTCACCAATTGCCTTCGATCCCATTTCAGTTGTAGTCCCACCCGGAGTCTTGACACGGTCCCGTCGTCCACTCTCCAATTTCAGAGCCTTTACAGGGGGTGGGCTGATAGTGCCTTGGCTCCGGGTCCTACTGCCTGCCCTGGTGGACGGTGCACTCCAAAAACCTGGAACACGCACCACTGGTACTGGAGGCTTTTTGGCTGAGGCGCTACGACAGGACTGATGAATTGGAGGGGGGGGGGCAAAAAGGTCAATTTGACATAGGGACAGTTTCTGACGGACACTGGGATGGGTAGTTGGAGGGGGTCTGGGAGTGGAGGAAGAGGAGGTGGTTGTAGGAGGTGTCACTTTAGGTGTTTTGGGTGCAGGTGCAGGTACTGGAGGCTGTCGTGAGGTGGATGGATGTTGGGTGAGTGATTGCCGGCGTTTGTGTACTTTGGGAGGGGGCGTCACAGACACACTGGGAGAGGACACAGGGGACGTGTAAATGGCAGTGGGGGTGGTGAGTGCAGGTGAGCGGCTTGTGGTGCTGGGTGTCCTGGTGCGAGTCCTAGTGCCTGTAGATGTGGTGCATGCAGGTGTGTGTGTAGACGAGACTGGGAGGGAGGAGGGAGAAGAGGAGGAGGGGGACACAGTGGAGACAGTGGATGTTGCTGTGTCTGTATGGGTGTGATGCTTGTGTGAGTGCCTGTGGTGTGTGTGGTGCCTATGTTTGCTTGAGCTACTTTTGGGTGTTGACTTGTGTGCATGCTGGTCTGTAGGTGTGCTTGGGATGGGCTGGGGTACAGGGGATTGGGTCTGGGTGGAAGAAGTTGGAGGGGGGAGGCTGGACACAGGGACAATGGCTGCCATCAGTGCTGAGGCCAGAGATTGCAGGATTCGCTGAAGGACAGCCTGACCAGAATGAATGCCCTCCAGGAATGCAGTACCGTGTTGCAACTCTCGTTCTACACCCTGGATGGCATTCACAATGGTAGACTGCCCAACAGTGAGTGACCTGAGGAGGTCAATGGCCTCCTCACTGAGGGCAGCAGGGGTGACAGGGGCAGGGCCTGAGGTGCCTGGGGCGAAGGTGATGCCCACCCTGCTGGGTGAGCGGGCACAGGGCGAACGCTGAGGGGCTGCTGGGAGGGCGGTGCTGGTAGGGGAGGTGGCGGCTGTACCTGTAGAAGTGGGGTGCACAGATGGTGCCGCCACCACAGGGGAGCTCACATCGGCGGACGAGTCAGTGTCGCTGGCTGGTGATCCTGTGGCCGACGTGAAGCTCCCCTCGCCCTCCGTCCCACTGGTGCATTCAGAGTCTGTGGTAATGCCCTCCATGGCCATGTGGGATGCAGCTCCCTCGTGCTCCGGTGCCACTGTACCTCCGCCTCATGATGCTGATGTACAAAAGGACAGGGAGAGCAGGAAAAGGGGGGGAGACAGAAGAAAGAGAGTTTTAGTGCTTGACATACTGCTACAGTTGGCGGACAAGACAGGTGCAGCAACCCCATGAATTACGCCGTGCTCCTGCCCTCTGCACATGCAATTACTGGGATATGGCCTACATGGCAATGGTAGAAATCTGCGCACATGGATGGCAAATGGGCAACTATACATCAACTTGCCACTGTTCTGAGCTGGGGTAGAGTGCCACATGGCCTACATTACGGAGGGGCCTTGCCTACCTACCTAACTCGCCCTGGCCTAGGGACACCCACAGCCCACCTCCCCCACCCAGACACCTCCACTGCACGCAAAGTCCACAGAATACTCACCCCCTTGTGTCTGCTGTGTGTCTGCTGTGATGTCCTTAAGTGCCCATCCAACTCCGGGTAGGCCACCGCCAGGATCCGGAACATCAGGTGGGTCATGGTGCGACGGGCACCCCTCCCACGTTGGGAGGCCATCCCCAGCTGAGCCTCTGCCGTCTTCTTGCTGCAGCGGCAAATGTCCTCCCATCTCTTAAAGGAAAGAGGAACAGTCATTACCTACTGCACCGTCAATGTGAGTGGCCCCCTCCCTACTCTGGCCATGTGGCCCATTCATTCCCATGCATTTATGTTCTATGAACTCTGCACCCTTCTCTCTTCCAACTAGCCCTCTCCACCCAGGCATAGCCCATCCAACGTGCTCCCTGTGTACTGACCTGTTGGTCTGGAGGACCGTAGAGTAGCATGTACTGGGGGAGGACCCCATCCACAAGTTTCTCCAACTCCTGTGCAGTGAAGGCAGGGGCCCTTTCCCCAGACGCAGCAGCCATCGTCGCTTCCAGACCGAGGTCACAGCAGCACTAGCAGTGTAGGTCCTTTCCTGTCGAAGGTCAGGTATCTAGTGATTGAAGAGATAGAAAATGGCGGTGACGTCCACGGCGGTGACGTCCGCGGCGGGGCGCATCATCCCTGCCGGCGCACCTGTTCATTGGCTCCTGGGACCCATAGGGTCCAATGTTAAGCAATGTAGCATTGCGCCGCGTTCTACGACCGCCTACCGCGACGGTGTCCAACGCCAGCGCAGTTACCCCACAATTCCATTGTCCCATTTTAGAGGTCAGGCAGCCGCCATTTCAGGGGCCCACATGGCTTCATTTACTACTGCGTCACACATAGCTAGGCCTATAATCAACACACATACAGGAAGGGGTTTTGTGAGTGGTGTAGTCTTGTGTGTAACTGTGGGTACATACCTGGAGGAATAGTGACTGGTTCTTCGCTGTTGTCCTTCTTAGGCACGGTTAGCTGGGACATATGAGAAGATGGCGGAATCCTCCGGTGTACCGACCGCTGGTGGACCTGTTGACAATGGAAGAAAGACATTTGATCGTGACCTACCGGTTTGACCGTGCCACAATCCAGGAACTTTGTACCCAGTTGGAGCCAGACCTGATGTCACCAATCCGCCATCCGACTGGAATCCCCCCTGACGTGCAGGTGCTGCCAGTGCTCCATTTCCTTGCAAGTGGGCCATTTCAGACTACTGTGGCCATGGCATCAGGGATGTCCCAGCCTATGTTTTCCAACGTTTTGTCCAGAGTGTTGTCTGCCGTGCTGAAACACGTAAGGAGATACATCATTTTCCCTGAGGTGGAGGATTTGCCTACAGTTAAAGGTGACTTCTATGCCCTTGGACATATCCCCAACGTCATAGGTGCTATTGATGGGACCCATGTAGCTCTGGTCCCCCCCCCAGAGGAGTGAACAGGTGTACAGGAACAGGAAAAGTTATCATTCGATGAATGTCCAGATGGTCTGTTTGGCAGACCAGTACATCTCGCAGGTAAATGCTATGTTCCCTGGCTCTGTGCATGACGCCTACATCCTGCAGAATAGCAGCATCCCTGATATGATGGGTCAACTCCAGAGGCATCGTATATGGCTATTGGGGGACTCTGGTTACCCCAACCTTTCGTGGCTATTGACCCCAGTGAGGAATCCCAGGACCAGGGCAGAGGAATGGTACAATGAGGCCCATGGGCGGACTAGGAGGGTGATCGAACGCACCTTCGGCCTCCTGAAGGCCAGGTTCAGGTGCCTCCATTTGACAGGTGGGTCCCTATTCTACTCACCAAAGAAGGTGTGTGACATCATCATCGTCTGCTCCATGCTCCATAATTTGGCATTGCGACGCCAGGTGCCTTTTCTGCAGGAGGATGATCCAGATGACGGTGTTGTAGCAGCTGTGGAGCCTGTGGAGCCTGTGGACAGTGATGAGGATGAAGATGAGGAAGACGAAAACGACAACAGGGAGTCAGTCATACAGCAATATTTCCAGTGAGACACAGGTGAGTACATTTTCAGGTTTAACATTACATTAACTTTCACACGCCTACCTCTATCCTGTACCTACATTTCACTCACTATTTGTTAATTGAGTTGTCCCCTTCCATTTCAGTTTCACAAATGTGGTAACCTACGTGTCAACAGCTTGCACCCTTGAAAGGCTTGTGATGTGTGGCATTGGTATGTTGGCCTTCCAATGGGTAACCCTTTTTGACACTGTAATTAAGAATACAAAGTTCAAAATCATAGACTGACTCCAGTTTTATTAGTGTTTCAAGGGTGTTTATTTAAGTGCAGAAAAATGAAGGGGGGTTGTGAAATCGGGATGGGTTATGGTGGAAGAATGTCCATGGCAGAGTCCAGTCTATTAGTCTCACAGGTACATTGCACATCTGGCCATTGGAAGTGGAGCTGGGGAAGTTCCAATCTGGACAGGGTAACAAAGTGGGACAGTGGGGGGACAATCAGGGTAGTCTTATTTCCTGGCGGGGGTCTTGCCATCTTGCTCTGTCCTGTTCCTGGATCTCAGGGACCGCTTTTGTGGTGGTTGTCCGTCTGCAGGGGATGGGGTGCTGGTGTGGTGGTCCTGTGGCTAGGCGACCTGTCCAATAGCGCCGGCGGAGGTGGTGGGCATTTCATCGTCGTGGCTAGTGTCAGGGGCCCCTTGGAGTGCCACGGTGTCCCTCAAAGTCTTTTGAATGTCCGTCAGCACCCCTACAATGGTGCCCAGGGCAGAGGCGATGGTCCTGAGCTCCTCCCTGAACCCCAAATACTGCTCCTCCTGCAGACGCAGGGTCTCCTGCAACTTGTCCAGGACCGTTGCCATCGTCTCCTGGGAGTGGTGGTATGCTCCCATGATGGAGGAGAGGGCCTCGTTGAGAGTAGGTTCCCTTGGCCTGTCCTCCCTCTGTCGCACAGCAGCCCTCCCAGTTCCCCTGTGTTCCAGTGCCTCCGTCCCCTGGACCATGTGCCCACTACCACTGCCCCCAGGTCCCTGTTGTTGTTGGGGTGGTGGGTTAGCCTGGGTGCCCTGTAGTGGTGGACACACCGCTGATTGACCTGTCCTGGGTAGGGAGGTATGGGCCCGCTGGGTGGGTGCTGTGCTGGGGTTACCAGAGGGTGGAAGTTCGGTGTTGGGCTGTGGCTGGGCAAGGGGAACCGACTGTCCTGAGGCCCACGATGGTCCGGACTGGTCATCAAGATCCAGAAGGGCAGAGCTGCTGTCGTCACTGTGGGCCTCTTCTGGGGGTGGAGTGGTGTTTTCTGGACCCTCTGGTGTGGTGACGTTCCTTCGGGTTCCTGCAGGGGTATAAGTACATGATTATTGCATGTGTGTGTTTCATGGTGTGCAATGGTTGGGTGTGCGTGTACCCCAGTGCAGGCATTCCTGTGTGGGGGCTTGTGTGCTGATGGTTGGGGGGTGTTCTGGGTATGTGGAGTGGGCATGCTTTAGTGATGGGTATCCATGCTTAGTTGTGTCATGCAGGTCTTGGGGTTGGGATGGGTGGTTGGTGTTATGGGTACATTAGTGAGGAGTTAGGGTGATAGGGGAGGGTGTGAGGGTGGGGGGGTGTGATTGCATGCAGGTAAGGTGGGGGATATGATAGTTAAGATTTGACTTACCAGTGTCCGTTCCTCCAACGACTCCTGCGAGGACCTCAGGATGCAAGATGGTCAAGACTTGCTCCTCCCATGTTGTTAGTTGTGGGGGAGGAGGTGGGGGTCCGCCGCCAGTCCGCTGTACCGCGATGTGGTGCCTGGATACCGTTGAACGCACCTTCCCCCGTAGGTCGTTCCACCTCTTCCTGATGTCCTCCCGATTTCTTGGGTGCTGTCCCACAGCGTTGACCCTGTCCACTATTCTTTGCCATAGCTCCATCTTCCTGGCTATGGATGTGTGCTGTACCTGTGAGCCAAATAGCTGTGGCTCTACCCGTAGGATTTCCTCCACCATGACCCTGAGCTCCTCCTCAGAGAAGCGGGGGTGTCTTTGGCGTTACATGGGGTGGTGTGGGTGAGGTGTGGGGTGGTGTATGTGTCGATGAGTGTGGTGAGTGTAGTGGTATGTGGTGTTTTGTGCGTGGATGTTGTGTGGGTGATGGTGTTGTGTGCCTCTGTGTGATGGGTTTTTCTATTCTGTGCTGTCTCTCTATGGCGTTCTCTCTAATTTTGGGTCGTAGGGGTTTGTGGGTGATGTGGGTGTGTGTTTTATATTGTGTTGGATGTGTGGGAGTGTTGTTTGTATGTGTATCAGGTGTGTGTATTTGGAATTGTCCAATGTGGTGGTGTTTTGGAGCTGTGTGTGTATTTTGAGCGCGGCGGTGTGTACCGCCAATGGAATACCGCGGTTGAAAGACCGCCGCGTGGATTCGTGGGTCGTAATGGCATGGGCGTGTTTCTGTTGGCGTGGAGGTGGAGGATTTGTTTCCGCATGTTTATCGCTGACCTTTGGTGTGGCGGTGTTGTGTGGGTGTCTGAATTTCGGCGGATTCCGTGATGTGTGTCATAATAGCTGTGGCAAGCTCCCGCCGCCGCGGTGGTGTGTTGGCGGTCTTCTGCACGTCGGTAAGCGCCTTTTACCACCAATGTTGTAATGATCCCCTTAGTCACTATCTAGCTCGGCGAGGATAGCACTGTGCTGATCCTATGCTTAAAACCTTTGCTAGATAAGCAGACATTTGAGGTGAGCAAATCTAGAGTGTCGCTTGTGTTGCAGAGTGCTCCTTACTAGAGCAGCTCTCCACCTAAAATTGGGAACTTCCCAGAATTCTTCTTAGTTTTTTTCATATATATATATATATATATATATATATATATATATATATATATATATGAAAAAAACTAAGAATATATATATATATATGTATATATATATATATATATATGTATATATATATATATGTGTGTGTGTCATCAGTGATGTCATCAGTAATGTCACTGACCACGTCATGAGTGATGTAATATGTGAAGTCATAAGCAGGGAATTGCAGCGTGTAACATATAATTGACTCAGGTAACTATAACTGCTGAATTTTTATGGTTTTGTGTGACTAAAATCTGGACCTAACTATAACGTTCATGTAACCGTTGGGTTTTTTTCAGTGAATTTCTACGTTTTTTTTAGTAAATGTTTTTTAATGCGCATGGCCGTACTGGTTGCGGCGGGCATTGGGCTTTTCCCCGGCAGGCTGGAAGGGTGGGTGCTGGTTTTGCAGCAGTGGGGCCCTGTTTTCTTACTGGGGACAGTTTTGCAGCAGTGCTGCAAACTCTGGCCCCAGAAACAAAAGCAGCAGTGCGTTGCACTTGCACCCCTTCACCCCCTCCCCCCCAACTCAAGGGCTGGTCTTGCAAAATTGCCAGGGCTGCTTTGAGTTCCCAGTCCGGTCCAGACATAGCGTCCCAGTAACCTTTTTTTTTTTTTTCAATTCTATTTCCTAACTATAACATCCCTGTAACTTTTGTTTTTTTCAGTGTGTATATATATCTATATATATATATATATATATATATATATATATGTGTGTGTGTGTGTGTGTGTGTAAATACATATATATAAACCTTACTGGCGTTCATCAGTAGATAGTGATAGTTAGGACCTAGTTTCTATAGAAAAAGTGTTTTTTGACTTGCCTATTTCTTTGGCACCACTTGACGAATCTTCATGAAATTTTCCCAAAAATTTCTACCCACACTTTGGCTGGTGTCTGAAAAGTTTCACGGTGATCCGCCAAGCAGAGGCCCAGAAAAAGTGAGGTAAAAAAAGGTGCATTTCCCATGTTAATTTCTATACGTTTTTTTAACAGGTCTACAGCCCGAACCTCTGGATGGAGTTACACCAGATTTGGCCTAAAGGTATGTCTTGGTCCAAAAAGCACCCTTTTTTCTTACTTGGTGCAAATCTGTTCAGTAGTTTTGTAATTATTAAGTGAAAACTAAATTTGTATATGTTGTGACTCCTGCGTAGAGTGTCGCAAACCCTCGCGCCACCAAGAATGCTGTAATTGGCTGGCCGAAACCTGTGCAGAAAGTTGCGCCCGTCATTTTATAAACCGGGGCAAAGTCCCAAGGGAAGAAAACAAGGGGTAAAGAATATACAAGGGGTCATGGATGGGGTACTATTACCCCATAGGGAAATTTAAAGGGTGTCTGAAAAGCCTTTTTTTCCACATGTGTGGGCTTGTGGCTCTGTCGTGGACTCTCTGTGTAACATCACAGTGGGGTTGCGAACCTTGCCAAAAAAAAATATATATACACTCACACACTGATGCACCCACTCACAGACCCACTCACACACTGATGCGCCCACAGAGAGACTTGTACACCTACTCACACATGCACTCATTTGCAGACCCACTCAGAAACTCATGTACCCACTCAGACATCCATTCAGACACTCATACACCCACTCAGAGACCCAATCAGACACTCTTCAACCCACTCACTGCCCCACTAGGACACTCATGCAGACACTCAGAGACCCACTCATACTCATGCACCCACTCACAGACCCACTCAGACACTCATGCACCCACTCACAAACCCACTCAGGCACCCACTCACAGACCCCTCAGAGACACTTATGCACCCACTCACATACTCATGCGCCCACTCACAGATCCATTCAGACAATTATTCACCCACTCACACACCCACAAAGACACTGATATAACCACTTATACATCAACTCTAACACCAACACACAAACTCACACTGATATAAAGAATATGTTTACTGTGGTTGCTGTTGTGCATTGAATATGTGCTTTTTGTTGTGAATTCGCAACTCCAAATGTTCTGAAAAAAAAAAATATATATCAGATTTAACTAGTGTTTGGGAAGTAGGATGGCTCTAACAAGAGCCTTTGTGTTAATTGTGTGTCAATGATCAATACACAAAAGAGTGGATGCAGAGTTTGAAGTTACTCATAAACACCCTGTTGCCTTCATAAGTAAAGTGAACACCATCTCTTCTATACATTTCTTACATATCAAAGCGCAGGTTATTATTGTATATAGACCCCATGCTATGGTCTCTGATGAATGCTGAAACAGTTTTATTAACATGTTTTCTAGCTTTCTCAATCGGTGGGCAGAATTTAGTTGATCAGTTCCATTTCTGCTTGTGGCATATGTTAGAGAGCACAAATTCTGTGTGAGGGAAAAGTGTCATTAACTAACTATAGTCATCCTTCATTAGGATTTCAAGTCCTATCTCAGTCAGTGTGCCCAGGTCATTACCACCACAGCTCACAATCATGAGGTGAGGGGGTTGACAATCTCTAATGTTTTCCACCAATGGAAGCAATTGCTGCCACGTTAAACCCTCTCTGGCCAAACCAAGTAATATCATCATTAGTAAAACCCAGGTCTCTATCAATGCCACTCTTTCTAGCATATTCACTTGCCCAAAAAACATACCTATGACATACAATCCACACTTTAACCATTTTCAACATAATTAGCAGTAGCACACAGGAGAAGGCTGCAGCTGAATGAGGCAGTTTTCAAAATGAGAGGTGGTCAAAATGGAGGGAAGCACTAGGTTTAAAAAAGCACAAATTTCATTGGATTTTGTAAATACAATGGTAGATAAAAATAGGAAGTGATTCAAAACATTAAGGGGCATATTTATGAAAAATGATGCACAACTGCGTGAGCTAGCATCATTCCTTAGCACCATCCGTGCGCCATATTTATCAAATGACGTAGGATGGCGCTAAGGAATGGTTAGCATTAACAAGAATGACGCTAACATCTGCGACGTGCCAAAAGGAAAAATTACGCTAACACTGCAAAAGTGGCGCTAGACCGTTTTGCAGCATGTAAACATGTCACAAAAGGGTCAGCTCCATTTTTTTACTGCATTAGTGTCAAAGCAAAATGCACAAGCAGGAAAGAGTGCAATTGCAAGAGAAGATTGAATCATCAGGCCAGGAGAGACCCCAGGGAGACCCCAATCACCCAAGTACCAGCCAGGAGGGTCCAGAAATGTCCCAGGAGGAGGAGAAGAGAAATCGCAAGTGTCGCTTTAGCGAGGACAACATGACATCCTGGTCAGAGAGGTGACGGAGCACCAACACCATTTTCGTCACCTCCAAATTGCCAGCTGGTAGGAGAGACGCAATATGGCAGCAAATAGTGAACAAAATCAACAGCGTCGCAGAGGTGAAGAGGACTGTCACAGAGTGGAAGAAGTGCTGACACTATTGCAAGCGCAGGACTAAGGAGAAACTCTCCAGGAACGGTAAGGCAGCACTGCAGACTGGAGGTGGAAGTCCAGCACCACAGGAGGACCTGGATGAGCTGGAGGAGATGGCTGCAGCGGTCATCCCGGAGGAGCTGATCACTGGAATCGCAGGACAGCGCAGACTACCAGGAACCACCACAAATGCAGGCTAAGTTTCAGGGGGGGATATCTGGAACTCTACTAATGGCAGAAGAGGGAGGCACATAGGATACACTCATGCATGCTAAAGGGTTGCATCAGGACACATAGGCCCTGAATCAAGACCTACCATCCCCACCCAAGCCACACATGTACAGGTGCTTTGGTTGCGCTATGCTCTCCAACATATACACAACATCAACATAGGCCACTCACTATGGCTATACTCCACTATGTAAACATGCACTACACTGCCTGGTAGGCATGTGCAAATAGTGTGGCTGTGCCATTACAACACCCATTGCATACTGTCAAAGCCCCTGTACCAACACAATGTAGACATCAGAGACTAGGACGGAAGTCAGTACCACCCCAGGGTTGGTATCAGCGTGGTGTCTCTGGCCAAAATGCTTCCCTTCCTCATTGTTGCATTGTCTTTACTCATGTGTGCTGCATCTTGCAGCACACATTGAAATGCCAGATTAGCAAAAATAACTTGTAAATGTGCAGGAAGGGGCACTTCCCTGCACATGAACAAATCATCCCTTCAAGGAAGGCACCCCGTCATCATGCTGCAATGCATGTGTTTGTGCACGGAGAACAAATCTGTGCAGGTGCAGGGGGAATTGCAGGGTTGTACTGTATTCAAGTAACTGTGGCACATCCCGCATATCTAAACTGCTGCAGGGTACTGCAAAACATATTGCAGCTGCCCTAAGAGCCATGCCACAAGAACAAATTCTGCCGTAAAGCTTGCAACCTGTGGAACACAACCCATACAGGGTGAACCCAGAACAACTCACACACAACCATATGCGCCATATGGGAATGGCCACAGAATAAAATACATTCAACACATTGTGCATGTATGTGAACATCATGTGTGGAGCTGTACAAGTAGCTGCAATCTCACCATCTGACAAGAAAGAGGGCTAGATCAAACAGAAAATGATGGTGTGTGCTGCTGTGCCAAATTAGGCAGCATCGCGCACTTTCATTTACAAAACGCAGGGATGTGCCATATACATATGAATACAGTGAACCCCTGTGTACCCCCCTGTGCAAGTGGAAATTAGATGTTGTGCACCAACACAGCCACCCTTGCATCAAAGTGTCAGGGTGGCTGCATTGAGGGGGAGATAGTTTTTGTGCAGGAAGGAACACCTTCCTGCACAACAACAAAGTTAAAGGGCGATTTGCTCACACATAGAAAAAGCAAAAAATCCAGTAGAAATGTAAGCATTACTCTCAGATTTGCCATGCTAAACCCACCCCTGGGCTGGTGTTAGACATTGGCACAGCATACAATATACAAATAGCCCAAAATCTGAGGCAGTGTCAAAACGCAATGAGTGTTGCTGTGGTACGCCCACAGCAACACCCAGTGCACACACCTTCCATGCAAAATGCTGGGTGTGAAGGGGCCCTATATACAAGATGGCGTCAAGGCACAAAAAGGGGCTTCATGCCACCTTGTACATACGGGCAGGGCATTGTGTCACCTGACCCTCGCCAAAAGTGACACTACATATGGCCCAAAATACCCAGTGAGCTTGACCCATGTGTGATGCACAATGCTGCACAGAAGTACAACCACAACCTTGGGTCAGTAACATGTCACTGAGCCTCCAGTGGCAAATAAATGATGTCCCATGGCAACAGCCTAAATAATCAAATATTGATTTTACACTTTCTCATTGCAGAGAATGATGGCTTACCTCCTGCCGACCTGCCTATCCTGGATTTTGCAGATGACATGGATGACCAGCTGCCAACCATCAATGAACAGACTCTCCAGGATGTCCTAGGATCACGCCAGACACCACCTCCAGTCACAGGGAGGGCACACAGAATTGTGGGGTCTCCACATGAACCACCCAGCTACTAACAAACACCACCAGCCAGTACTCACACAGCCCTGGACTCAGAGGGCCCAGAGATCAGCTTTCAGAGGACAGTGGTAGGAGTCCAGCGGTAGCTGGCCAAGCAGGTGGGGATGAAGACCATGGCAGGCAGCCTAGAGGGAGTGCAGACGTGCCTCAGTCCAAATAAGTAAAATTCAGCTGCCATCAGAGGCACCCACTCCCGGCAACGTGGACTCCAGCAGTCTCTGGCTGACATAGCTGCTGTCATGAAGCAAAGGCTACAACAAATGCCCTTCCAAACTGGCAGCAGCATAACGGGCAACAGGCTGGGGGCTATGCAGAATACCCTGGAGTCTATACAGCGGGAAGTGGCCTCCCTCAGGGAAAACATGGCTGCCTACCATTGTGATGTTGCTACGGTGTTGAAAAATCAGCAGTTCCTCCTTGCTGCAGTGATGCCTTATGTGTTGCCACAAATGGCAGCTGCCAGGACTTTTGACTCCATATCTCAATACTCTGAAGTGTGTGTGGCCCCCTCTACCTCTACAACAGCATCAGCCATGGCACAGGTGGCACCACACACATCAGAGGTTGAAGATGTGGAAGCAATAACATTCACAAGGAAAAGCACCCGGTAGCACCAGTCTCTGCCACATGGACAGTTTCTCCTTAGTTCTGGGCTTATGATCATGCCAACATTGTGACAGTAGGAAATGTGCCCTCTTCACCTAACCACTGTTGATTTGTGTGCTATGTGCTATCATTGTCTCTTCATGCCAATTGGCAATTTTTTAACTCCTCACTAATGCACTACTCCTAACCATGTCTCATGACATGTCCCTCAACCCTGGACTCCTGTTGGGCTACCTATGGCTAACATTGACTCCATGGTGTCTGTGAACTGGACATTGAATATATTTCACAAATACAACTGCACCTGTAAATAAAACACCTTGTACACATGTAGAATTTCTACGTTTACTGTGATCCATTTACTCAGCTAAAAGATAGCATTGTGTCAATCCATGTCAATGTGTACAGAATATCAGTACATGAGTGCATGACTGCAAGACACAAAGCCACACACTAGGATCCTAACATGATGAAGGTGCTTGATGGTGTTGTCGGCTACAACCAACTTACTGAGTATTCTATATAAATTTTGAACAGATATCCTTTGAAGTAGACATACAGCATGTATGGCTCTGAACCAAGTCAATGCTACTTTACCCAGATGGGAGTACCAGTACAACTTATTTGTGTGGTACAGGAGAAGCTAACCTTTATCAGTGATGGCCACCTGTCAGTGTTGCAGGATACAGTTCCAAATTTGCCTGTTGTCAGATGTGCAACACTTGCCAACAATAAAATTGCAGGACTCCACCAATGCCAAGTGAAGTACCATATTTACCTGTCCAAGGTAAAGTATACATAAATATTGTGAATGGCTGGAACACTGGATGGCAAATGTATGCACTAGTAGACGGTATATAGCAGCCATTCTGACAGCTCCTTGGTCATAGGGGATGCACATGGTAAACCTGGGAAATTAAGACTGTAAGCATACCCTAGGCCATTCCCTCAGCTTGGCCAGTGCACTCATGAGAACCCCCAGATACTCAATCAACTTACAAAATTATTAGGCTAAGAAAAACAGAACTTATTGTAAAACCATATACCTATAACTAACCTGAAAACTACCCTATGCTAAACTAACCTATACTACCTAAACCTAACTAACAACTACACCTGTCTAACCTATTCTAAACTTATCTCACACATGTAACACCACATTCTAAACATCCCCCTACACCCCTTAAGAGACAAGTAGGACAACACAAACTATGACTACACATGTACTAACCTAACCTATGGCCTAAACAAATAAATATATATATTTAACCTAATCTATGCCTACCCTACACTAACCTAATACTACACATCTAAAACCCAATATAAGTTAATTTCTTTGTTTTCTTCAGTTTCACTTTGATGTATCACAACATCCTCTGGTTTTCAGCACTCTCCTCCTCCAATTTTTCAAGTCTGGATAAAATCTTGTCCATGTACTGTCTCATGTCTAGTTCAAATTTGCTAGCAACAACTGCAGTAGATGGCTGAAGTGGTGCCTGGCTCCTGACTAGTGCAGCTGACGTGGAGGGCTTTGGACCAGCTGTTGCCCCCTGCACCCCTGATGCTTTTCCTACAGTGTCCTTGTGTGGCTGTGGCTGTTGTGGAGGTCCGCCATGTGTAAACGCACACCATTTCCCAGATGCCTTGTCACAGTGGAACCTCCTTTCCATTCGTCGGTATCCTGCTTCCTCCTCCATTATGTGCCAGGAGCGTTCAGCCCACTTATGAAAAGAGTGCCTCTGGTATGGAGTCATATTGCCAGCTGAAATATGAGGATAAACAAGCATCAGTTTCAGCATTGGGTGGAGGTTATACAGACATATTATGTACACTGCAACTACAGATAACACATACAGTCCACCACACATTCCTCAGCAATGACTTACTGCTCATCTATGACTATTTATCACCAGCCATCTACAGTATCATGCACATGTCACTGGGATGACCCTATCCATTGTTAACAAACAGTGCACAGAGATGATTGGACAAAATTATCCATGATCAACATTTGTGTCATCTAACTTGTGAGGATCACGTGCCCCAACAAGTTTGCATTTCCTGTGTCCCTGTGCATAAGGGGGGCTGTGCATACAAACCATCACCTCAACACCTCTGGTGAAACATCAAGGCTTGTACAGTCATCATGGATGCAAGGTGGGGGCCATATGATAGGGGGTCAGGTAACTTCCCACCAGCTATTCTAAGTGTTGGTAAATCATCATTCATGTGTCCTGGTGTAAGACCTGGCCTGAGCATACAATACAAGGGGGCATGCTATTGCCCATGATGTGCCCAAATGTACAACTGATGCAATGTCTCCAGAAGGTTTGGCCAAAGCCTGACCTGCACATCAAAGTTGTCTACACATTACGGAACTGAAGCCCCCTTCCCGGTGCTATGTTGTGCTACATGTGTTATAAAGCACACACAGGATGGATGTATGGGCGTCCTTAGGCCCACAGTGAGTTTCGCACTGCACTTGCTTCTGCAGAAGTATCCAGATACATTGTACATCGTTTGCACATGCATGTCAAAATCATCAAAGTACCAGACACGCACGCAGCATTCACATGATATGCATATGTGATGTGACCTACATCACTCACAAATATTATGGTGGCAGGATCATGTTGTGAAAACTGCTGAAGTCTGGCGAGGGATGAATAATAGACTTTTCCCACAACCATCTGGAGCTGAGTTGTCTACTAATTATGTACACTACTGACTGTTGTGCAGCACAATATGCCTCTTTGCAGTACTACACACTCATTATATCTGAAGGGTACTGAGGCACCTGTGATGCATGTGTCTCCTACATAAGCCCCCTATAGACCTCTGCAGATATAACCCACATCGGTACCGTCTTGTCAGTAAGTGTAAGCTATGTGTGGCAAAAGTACTGTGACAAAGTGGTTGTCAACATGCATGCCATGTACATTAACAGCTGCCCTGACTCCTATCATGGTAGAGATCAATGAATATGTGGCCAGCCATTACATTTCCTATTACACCCAATTCCATGCCAGCACGCGTTGCCCCTTGAGTTACAAGCAAGCCATTCTCATTGCACAACATTCCAACAGACATGATGTCACCATCCATTCTCCAATAATATCTTATCATTGGTCAGGCAAAACCATATTTCATAGCATTCCACACTACAGACTGATTCATACCAAACCCTGGATTGGCACACATGATGCACAAGATGACACTTACTGGCTGCATCAGGGTCTTCAAATCAGGCCACCTCACCTACAGTGTAGGGTGGAGGTCCACTTGCAAGAAATGAATGGAAAACATTGCTTAGTGTAATTTGTACATATCAGTTAATGTACAACATTGTTCACTGTCAACTTGTTAGGCTGAGTGAGCAAGTCATCCTAGTGGTAGATCAGAGCAACTGACAAACATCTATGATCAGTCAACCACACATAGACCCTCATTATGACTTTGGAGGTCTTTTCAGAAGACCGCCGAAGCCACGGGTGCCAGAAGACCGGTAGTGCTGGCAGTCTTCCAACCACCATATTCCGAGTACTGTAGGATTTCCACCACAATATGGGCAGAAATCCTCCAGTAGTCCTGCTGGCGGTCAGAGGCGCAGGGGTGGTTCCACCAACGGCCCGCCCCACCAAATGGACTACGCCAGCCGTATTCTGACCTGTAATACGGCCTGGTGGTGACCCGATGGCGGGGCGCTGCCGGAGGTAGAAGCGCCTGTTCCTGTTCCCTGCCGGGCGACCTCCTCGCTGGACAAGGTAAGTCGATCGTCCGACAGGAGAGGAGGTGGGAAGGTTGTGGGTGTTGTGTGTGCGTGTGTGAGTGGGTGTTGTCTGCATGTGTGAGTGTAAGTGTGTATGCGTGTGTGTGTATGGATGTCTGAATGCGAGTATGGATGCGTGTGAGTGAATGCAACTATGGATGCATGTGAGTGAATGCAGGTATCGATGCATGTGAGTGAATGCGAGTATTGATGTGTGTGAGTGAATGCGAGTATGTAGGTGTAGGTTAATGAGTGTATGTGCGGTGCGTGTGGGTATGTGTATTTGTGTATGCGGGGAGGGGGTGCTGTTCTGGAATGGGGTTCTGGAATCAGGGGGGTGCTGTTTTGGAAGAGGAGTGGGGGAGGGGGTGCTGGTATGGAAGGGGATTGGGGGGTATTGGATTTTCAGGGGGGTTGGGGGAGTTGTCTGCCGGTGACAGGAAAGAAATTTCCTGTCACCAACAGCCTTTCCGCCAGGGTTTTCATGGCGGTGCTACTGCTGCGGAAACCCTGGCAGAAATTTGACTTGTTATACCGCCCGCAGTCTTCTGTGGACTAGTGGGTCAGAGATGATAATCTCCGGCCCCCTGTCCAACCGCCCTGGCGGTACAAGCGGGGATATGGCAGGTTGGCAGAGGCCAATCAGCCCCACTCATAATGTAGCGGTCCTCACCACCGGCCCATCGGCGGTGAGACCACCACCGTGGCCCTGGCGGATAATGTAGACCCACGCACCTACAAGCCATCACTGTCCCGGACAGTCTTGTGGTGCTTCTCACTGCACTATTTATACATGGCATTGTCATGCAGGTGTTTGTTAGCTCTACACCTCCATGACCATATGGGATTGCATGACACTGTATACTGCATCTGAGGGGCATGCAATGATTGTTGCAGTGGTTGCCCATTGTGACACCCATAGCATTTGAGCCTGTCCCAGTGTTGTAGACATCTACCTCATTGTCACAGCAAACTGACAACCAACTGCCATGGGGTTGTGTGTGTATTCCAAAGTGTTGAGTAATGCTGTGCTACATCCTTGTGTGAAGTAAGTAATATGTGTGTGCCATCACAAGGCGCACACACGATCAATAATGGGAGTTTACTCACACACATGATCAATAATGGGGGTTTAATCACATGAAAATAGTTTTACCTACCTGCACATTGACTGATTGAAATCATGGATGTATTGCCAATAGTGTAGGCAGACATTGTTGGCATGGTACACCATTATTTGTCCAGGGAGGGATAAGAACATGGACATAGACATATGCCTCAACACAGACACACTTGCTCTGTGGTCCAAGGATGCATTTGTTGGTGCAGGTTACTGAGTAATGTGCCAGTGATGGAGCAGATGCAGGGCAGCTCCATACTGTCAGTGAGAAGTGGCAGGCCTGTGGAACTGGCTCAGCACATGTGTGTGTGGTAATAGACATAGTATAGGGTGTATATGATACAGAATGTACAGGAATAGGAAAGTGCTAGTAGTCTGGACCCAGTGCATAGTCAAGCTCCCTTACATAGCCTTGGCCAATGACACAAAGGGACTGATAGTACAACAGTGGTGCAGCACTAATTGCATCAATACAGTCCTTGTGGCCCTCAGTGCACCCCTTACTTCCGCCATGTTTGCACCTAATGAGAATTAAGGCACAGCATGATGCAGGTAGAGTTCAAATGTATCTATTTATATGTAGGTGAAGGATGTACATAGCAGGAGTTGCAACACAACAGATCATCACGACTTCTGTTGAACACATGGGGCCCATCACATACATTTATATGCCCCCATATCACACCTGTTCTCAGCAGCTGTTCAGAATGCATGAAATACGGAATTTAGGTATTTGTCATTTTTCTCAGTGGCCTATACATTTGCCTCCCAAACAGATTTTGGGACCCATTCCCATACATGATGCATGGCACAGGCCTCATTTTGTGCTGCTCAATACAGAGTTGCCCTATGCATGCATCAGAACACTTTGTAATGGTTGTGCAGGGAAAATTGTCCATATGCCCTGCCTCAACATCATTACTGTACATTTGAATTGCAGGCCTAAGGTGGCGCTGGGGCTCTTCATACAGGTAGCATACGAAATGTGCAGATCCATAACCATGACATGCAGCACTCAACCGTATCTGCAACTGCCATGCACATGCAAAAAATGGACATTGTATGGAAATGGGATACTTACCAACTGCTCAACGAATCTGAATACCCAGATGATCTAGCAGATCTTGCTCCCTTATAATGAGGTCTGCCCAGAGGTGTTTCAGTTGGTGGTCGTTCCTTCCTGTCATAAACCCTCGTGTTAGGTGGTGGAGCACCTTGCCCCTCTGCAGCTTCCTTGCCTCTGTGGGGTAGCCTTGAAAGACACAGCCACCCAGTACCAGCATCATGGGGAGGTAGTGCTGTACCAGCCATATAAAACCACCCAGCTCATCGTCCGACATCCACGCCATCCTCACTTTCCCAGACATACTGGACTGCAAATGCAGTTCACCCAAAAAAAAGAATTACCAACAACTACCCCAACAAGTATACTACCCCAGACAAACACCCCACAATACACAGACAGAAACAGAACACTTACAATACAAGAGATAGTTTTAAAGACAAATAAAACCCAACAGTTACAGAACACAGCACAGTAAACACTCCAAACACTCCAAAACTCCTACAGCACCAGCTCACACAGTCACAGACAATAAGACTGTGAAGTGAAAGTGGTCTCACTGTACCATGTTTGCAGGCATGATGTCATGTTTCATCAGTTCCTGGGCCTGTGTGTCACGTTTCCAGTCAAGAGTAATATTTTTTGACACATGACAGTCATGCCTCAAATTTTTCCCATTAGCGTGAAATTGCCTGTGGATGTGTGATAGAAGTTCAGAGGCTAGGCATCTTTTAGCTTAGGAGATTTGTATGGTATATGCGTATGCATGAAAAAAATGTATGCATGACGGTCACGTGGCGATTTTTCACCATGGTGTGTTAAAAGGTGTGTGAACGTATGATAGACGCTCAGGGCCCAGGCGCCATTTTACTGACGTTGCAGAGTGTAGATTTGATGCGCTTGCGTATTTTTTTTTTACATATGACAGGATTGCATGGAAATTTGCTTTGTAGGCCTTGAGTGCACCCTGATTCACTTACCATGCCACATGGACTGTGCTACAATGTTGTGTATATGGTATGTCTACATGTGCATAACTATCCAGCAATGTCAGAGCGGTGACATTGGTATGTTGAATCCATAGGGTTGTCTATGAGTCTGCTGCATGCGATTACTCATACCTTGTGCATATGTATATGTGTAGTATACTGTGTCCACAAACATGCTTGCACATGTGTACAATGTGTGTGTACATCTGTGGTTGACTACTAATTTATGGGAGGACTACATTAAGTCTGATATAAAAATGTACACATACCAACAACACAGTATATATGATGGCCTATGTCCAACACATAGTAAGGCATGTAACAACCATGACAATTTGTACTCAGAGTATGCAGTGGACTAGGACTGGGTTGACATCACGTTACCCCTGGCAATTTGCATGTGCATGTTGTAGGAGGCTGGCCTGGCTTGTAGTGGGTACCAGGGGTACTTACACCTTGTGCCAAGTCCAGTTATCCCTTATTAGTGTAGAAGAGGTGTTTCTAGCAGCTTAGACTGATAGAAGGTAGCTATGGCAAAGCAGCTTAGGCTGAACTAGGAGACATGCAAAGCTCCTACTATACCACTGGTGTCATATGCACAATATCATAAGAAAACACAATACACAGAGTTACTAAAAATAAAGGTACTTTATTTTTATGACAATATGCCAAAAGTATCTCAGTGTGTACCCTCAGTAAGAAGGTAAGATATATACAGAAGTTATATGTACACAAACCAAAATTAGGTAAGTAATAGCAAGAAAAGTAATGCAAATAGTGTAGAATCACAATAGGTTGCAATAGGATCACATAGGTATAGGGGCAACACAAACCATATACTCCAAAGGTGGAATGCGAACCACGAATCGACCCCAGACCTATGTGAGCTTGTAGAGGGTCGCTGGGACTGTAAGAAAACAGTGAGGGTTAGAAAAATACCCCACCCCAAGACCCTGAAAAGTAGCGGTAAAGTGTACCTACTACCCCCAGAGAGCACAGAAGTCGTGATAGGGGGATTCTGCAGGAAGAACACACACCAGCAGTGCACTGACAACAGATTTTTGGACCTGAGTACCTGTAAGACAAGGGGACCAAGTCCAATAGTTGTGACAGTGTCCAGGGGGGGCAGGAGCCCAGGGAACCCCAGCTGAAGGTGCAAGGAAGCTGCCATTGGTTGGAAGAAGCTTGGAGTTCTGCAAGAAAGAAGAGGACTAGGAACTTCTCCTTTGGAAGACGGATGTCCCACGTCGTGATGAAGCTTGCAGTGGTGTTCCCACGCAGAAAGACCACAAACAAGCCTTGCTAGCTGCAAGGGTCACAGTAGAGGTTTTTGGGTGCTGCTGAGGACCAGGATGTCGCCACTTGGAGGAGGAGACAGAGGGGGCGCTCAGCAACTCAGAGAGCCCTCACAGAAGCAGGCAGCACCCGCAGAAGTACCACAACAGGCGCTTAGAAGTAAAGTGAACCGGAGTCCACGCAAAGCCACAAAAGGGAGTCCCACGATGCCGGAGGACAACTCAGAAGGTTGTGCACTGCAGGACGGAGTGCTGGGGACCCACGCTAGGCTGTGCATGAAGGAAATCCTGAAAGAGTGCACAGAAGCCGGAGCAGCTGCAAATCACGCAGTACACAGCTTTGCAGTCTAGCGTGGGGAGGCAAGGACTTACCTCCATCAAACTTGGACTGAAGAGTCACTGGACTGTGGGAGTCACTTGGACAACGTTGCTGTGTTCCAGGGACCAAGCTCATCAGGATGAGAGGGGACCCAGAGGACCAGTGATGCAGTCTTTTGGTGCCTGCGTTAGCAGGGGGAAGATTCCGTCGACCCACAGGAGAATTCTTCGGAGCTTCTGGTGGAGGGTGAAGGCAGGCTACCCCCAGAGCATGCACCACCTGGAAACAGTCGAGAAAGCTGGCAGGATTAGGCGCTAGAATGTTGCTGGCAGTCATCTTGTGGTTTTGCAGGCGTCCTGGAGCAGTCAGCGGTCGATCCTTTGGTAGAAGGTGAAGAGGGAGATGCAGAGGAACTCTTGTGAGCTCTTGCATTCGTTAACTGAAGAATTCCCCAAAGCAGACCCTAAATAGCCAGAAAAGGAGGTTTGGCTAGCAGGTTAGGAGGATTGGCTACCAAGAGAGGTAAGAGCCTATCAGAAGGAGCCTCTGACGTCACCTGCTGGCACTGGCCACTCAGAGCAGTCCAGTGTGCCCCCAACACCTCTGTTTCCAAGATGGCAGAGGTCTGGGACACACTGGAGGAGCTCTGGGCACCTCCCTTGGGAGGTACTGGTCAGGGGAGTGGTCACTCCCCTTTCCTTTGTCCAGTTTTGCACCAGAGCAGGGCTGGGAGATCCCTGAACCGGTGTAGACTGGCTTATGCAGAGATGGGCACCATCTGTGCCCATCAAAGCATTTCCAGAGGCTGGGGGAGGCTACTCCTCCCCAGCCCTTCACACCTATTTCCAAAGGGAGAGGGTGTAACACCCTCTCTCAGAGGAAATCCTTAATTCTGCCTTCCTGGGCCAGGGCTGCCTGGGCCCCAGGAGGGCAGAAACCTGTCTGAGGGGTTGGCAGCAGCTGCAGTGGAGACCCCGGAAAGGCAGTTTGTCAGTACCCGGGTTCGGTGCTAGAGACCCGGGGGATCGTGCAATTGTCCCCCCAATACCAGAATGGTATTGGGGTGACAATTCCATGATCTTAGACATGTTACATGGCCATGTTCCGAGTTACCATTGTGACGCTATACATAGGTAGTGACCTATGTATAGTGCACGTGTGTAATGGTGTCCCCACACTCACAAAGTGCGGGGAATTTGCCCTGAACGATGTGGGGGTACCTTGGCTAGTGTGAGTTTGTATGGCAGCACAAAACCATGGTTGGATTTGAAGGGGCAGGTTAATGGAGCCCCCTGTGCACATGCATCAGGCCCCTGACAATGTAATACGTTTATGTAGCCAGAGCAGTGGTGTGTGGTTTATTGAGTGGGGATCTAGCCTCTTCATGATTGCGGCTCAGCAGAACTATGCACACTCCCCAGCAGACAGATACATGCACAATTGCGATTAAACAGACCAGGATATCACATTTTCCTCTGCAGTACTTTTTTTTTAACATACAGCAGGGTACAGATCTCATCTTAGAACTTCATCAGTTGCTGTAGACAATTCAGCAGACACAAATTCATTAAATAGTACAAATACCAAACTATCCTCTAGATTCTTTGGAGCTATGATGACAGTGGGGCCCAAATTTTCAGTCCCCTTTTCTTGGCAGTCGTGCCTTTAATCGTATACAAACAAGTTTCCAAATAATAGACAGATAAAAGCAGCGTAAGCCATTGATTCCACGAAGGGGGTTCGGGTTTCAACCAATCAGATGCAATACAGCCACGCATTACTGACATGGCTAAAAAAAGAAAGCATTGCGATTGGTTCCTACAAACTGTGTCATCAACCCCTAACAACACCAATTGTGATGTGAGAATTATGTCCTGTCTCAAGAGTTTTTCCAAAAATGTTGTAATGTCACAAAAAAAAAACGGATAATTTTTCACAACCAAAAAACATATGGCACAAATCAGCCATCGTACCTCTACACCGTGGACAAGTAATACCCTCTGTCCTTCCCCATCTGGCAATCTTAGCAGGTATGTAATATAGATTAAATAACACTTTATAATGCTGAGCTTGCGGTCCAGCCAACATAAACACACATCGAGCCATGCCTAGAGTCTAGAACTGCAGTTTCACTGGCCCCTATACGCCGTTCCTAAATCATGACTAGGTTTCCCAGATCGTCTTGCACAGCATCTAACAATAGCGGATAAAGGTTGGTAATGGTGCAACATGTTGCGTTTCCCAAAACATCCATTAGCCTAATCTTTTCCCCACACAAATTGACCTTGGAGATGGTCAACAAAAAATCTGCAGAAATTTTAAAAAATCCCTGTTATCCGGGCTAAACTCCTCTTTCAGGTCCTCAAATGCCTTTAATCAGCCGCCTTTATGAAAAAAATCACCCAGATTCCGAACCCCATGATTAGTCCATCATAAACAGTACTTGTCCTTAAAGATCCCCGGGAGCATTGGAGTGTTCCAGAGTGGTGTATAATAGCAAGCCCGCCCAATACCCACCCTCCGTTTAGTCTGAACCCAGACTTGAAAAGCAGCCCTAATCATCTTGAATTTAACTTTCTTGAAGTAGCTAGGTTCCACTATTCTTAAAAAGGCTGCATCAGACACATCACCCCAGATCAGTGTATTTATAGAAGGAGGAGTTTCTAATGAGGCTCTACTGAAATTTCGTACTGAACATAACGTCTGAGCATACTGTAAGACAGCCGCCAGATAATAAAGCCTAAAGCTGGGGAGTGCTCAACCCCCTCTCTCTCTTGGTAATACTAAATAGTGAAGAGCCCGTCGCGTTTTAGAGAAGGACCAAATAAAACTATTGGTCAGATCCTCCATTTGTTTAAACCAATCCTATCCTATTTCTAGCGGTATGGTCCCGAAAAAATACAGCACCTTAGGTAAAAGGATCATTTTGATCACATTGCATCACCCTACAAGTGAGAGCTGTAAATTATTAATACAGCGCAATTCTCTTTTGGCATTCGCTAATAACGGAGCCAGGTTGATACCGACTACTTCTTCCAAATTGGGTGACAACCTGACCCCCAAATACTTAACCTGTGTCACCTTGCGCTCATCGTCTATATTTATCCAAGCATTAGTCAAAATTTGACATTTAGCCTTGTTCAACAGATATCCAGAGACTCTCCCAAATCATACCGTCTCTTGCTCTGTCTCTGCTATAGGAGCCTCTGGGTCGGGTGTCACAACTTCAATGTCATCAGCATAGGCCAGTATTTTGGTACTCCTACCTACCAGTTCCAGTGGCTTAATTGCCCTATTGTCTAGCAATTTCCTGATCAGTGGGTCAATATATAAGGCAAACAGCAACGGTGAACACAGGCACCCCTGCCTTGTACCCCTCAAGATAAAAATAGGATCCGACTTCGATCCCGCCATTTGTATTGTGGCCATAAGGTTTCAATATAAATTCTTGATAGCCCTAATAAACCCAGGCCCGATATTATTTTTATGCAAAACTGCCCATAAAATGCCCAATGCACCCGATCAAAGGCTTTCTCTGCGTCAAGCAAAATCCCTGCCATAGGCCGCATTGCCACTTCCAGGGCATCCAGTAATGCATCACTCGTCAAACATGGTCAGTCGTACCCTTCCACCGGATAAACCCATGTTGCCATGGGGAGACTAAGTTAATAATTACTGAGCAAAACCTTAGCATTAACTTTGCCATTGCTATTAACTAAAGAGGTAGGGCGATATGAACCAGGAAGTCGCGGATCCTTTTCTTTTTTCATAAAAACTATCATATTGGCCTCCAACCACGATACAGGTGGTTGAAACTCTTCTTGTACATCCAAAAGTGGGGTGAGAACCTCTTTCCTCAATTTCCAAAAAAAGGCTTTAAATAAACTCAAGGGCGACCTTATCTGGGCGTGCAGCCTTGCCACTCAAAAGAGCATTGACAGCTGCTCTAATCTCCTTGTCCTTCAAAGGGGCCTCTAGCTAATTTTTTCCCCTTCATGCAACTGACCCACCGAGACGTTAGCTAAATACTGATTTACCTCATCCTCTTCAGGATCAATTTCTTGTGAATACAGTTTCTGATAAAATTCCCTAATCACTCTTAAAACTTCTAGATTGTCACTGACCATTTGACCATCTTCGTCTTCGAGCGCATTAATGCAGCCATGGGTTGT
Source organism: Pleurodeles waltl (assembly GCF_031143425.1). Lineage (NCBI taxonomy): Eukaryota > Metazoa > Chordata > Amphibia > Caudata > Salamandridae > Pleurodeles > Pleurodeles waltl. Next base: position 561,625,004 of record NC_090445.1, on the reverse strand, counting down.
GTTTTGCCTTACTTTTAAAGCCAACAGCTTACCAACCTTTTTGCTATATTCATAACATTCCTGTCGATGTACCAGGAACTTAGCCACTGCCGTTTTCATATAAGTCTTCGTAATTTCAGCTTTTACCACTGTAATCTTATTTCAAATATCCAACATTGCAGAATCATTTGTGACCACCTCCCCTATCCGCAGTTCAAATAAAGCCAACATTGCTTGCGCTAACTTCAGCTGTTTAGAGCGCGCCCTGTCCTTGCTAACACCATATCTGAGAGTCTCTCCTCTAATAGCTGCTTTGAGCGTGTTTCATACTGTGTGGCTGGGAGCCGTACCCCAAACTATCTCCAGAAACTCTGGAATCCAAGCCCTCATATGTTCGACATAAGCTAGATCACCTAGCAACCCTCTGTCAAATGACCAGGTCGTAACCTGAGGTCCGTTATTCCCCAAAGGAACTTCCAAAACCAGAGGGTTGTGATCCGACATTATTCTTGGATGCCTCTCAATCCATAAACCCTCTCGCAAAGTGGCTGACACAAAAAAATAGTCCAACCTCACTGATTTCTTATGCGGGAAGGAAAAAAACGTATAGCCAGGATCTAAATATCTACAATTTTGCCAGGCATCAATCATTCCAGGATTCAGCGCTAATGTCTGTAAAGCGACAAAAACTTTAGGCTTCATCCCCTGATACTTTATTTGATCTTGAATAGGGTGATCATAATCTAAATGTATATTTAAGTTGCTGCATACTATTGATGGAGCCAATCAAGACGCAAGCTCCACGTTAACGAGGTCCAACACTGCTAGATCATCTACATTAGAGCCATAGATTGAGCAAATTGTAAATTTCGACCCTGCTATTAAACACTGCAACAACACCAATCGCCAGCTTTATCTGTGAAGCTTTTTTAAACCTTCACTGACCTGATATGTGTGATTATAGCTACTCCTCTAGTAGTTGTGTCCTGGCTAGTATACGCCAACAGCCTCCAACCAGGAAATTCCATTAGATGTTTCTGTGAGCCTGCGATATGTGTCTCCTGCATACACACTATGTCGGCCTTAAAAGATTTTAACCCTTCCCTTAACAATTGCCGATTTTTGCCATCATTGAGCCCACAAATATTCACTGTTACTATACGTAATTTCTTTTCTGACCCATGTTCTCCATTTTAAACTTCTCCTTAACTGTGTCACCAACATGTTCTTTCCACACCCTGCACCTGACTAAGATCCTCTATTAAGAACCACTACCCAACTGTGTGCCCCCCTACAAACTCCCCCTCCCAGGGCTTGACCGTAAGCCGAAGCCCCACCACACAACCAAACCCTAACCCACCCCCCCATCCTGCTAAATGAGACCGCAAGGTCCATAAGATGGAAGTCATCCCTACTCCCCACCCGGCTCAAAGCGTGACTGCCCTTAAAAAATCACCCTCAAAGCTGCAGCTGCTTCCCAATCACACATATACCCATCATAAACCTCAGCCATCCTCCTAAGCTGACAGTGTCTTTTTCCTCCTGATTCCATAGTTCCAATGTTCAATTTGACCCTCCACCAGTGCTCCTGCAATTCAGCTGCGCCAAAAATTCCCTGGCCTTAATTTCTGAGGTGAAGATACACACTACACCCTTATATATAGTCTTTAAGCGAGCAGGGTTCAAGAGATATGCCACAGTCCCTTTCTCCTGGAATGGCTCAATCAATTACCTCAGCTGCCATCGTGTCTCCACTGTGGCGTGCGCAAAATCTGGGCGGGGTAAAAATAAGATGCCCCATCCACATTTATTAGTGAATTGGGGCGGGCCTTTTCAAACACAGCTTGCCGGAGCAAATAGTAGCCAAAGGAGATAATAATGGCCCTGGGGTGTCTCTGGCCATCAAAGGTGCTTTCCTCCTGTTTCTTCCTAAGTAGTGGGAACCAATGCGCTCTCTGTATCTCCTCATCCCAATTCCAGCTGGCTAAATCCGGAAAGGCCCTTTTAAATAATGAAACTATATAAGCCCTCGTATCTTGCCCTTCCATCCCTTCTTTAATGCCCAAAATCTGGAGATTGTTGCGGCGTTGGTGATTTTCTGCATCTTCCAATTTCCAATGAATGTCTGAAATCTGTGATTCCTGCATAGCTGACTGCCTGACAGCAGCCTTAACTTCTGTTTCCAGTACATCAGTACGGGTCTCCATTGTAGTTATGCATGCGCTTATTTTGAGACTTTGCAACTCTCTTAATTGATGTCTGGAGTTGTTTATTTGCTATCTTGGCTTTCCTGCTGTCTCTTTGTGCTTGCTCATGATGGTGCACCATTGTGCGGTAAAGAAGCTCGAGAGATGGTGATTCTAAATGCTCTGGGGGACCAGCCATCGGACTTGCAGGGAGATTATCAATGTTGTCCGTGCTCGGGTATATCTGTTGGGTAGCCGTGTAGTCCCATTGCATCTCCCCTGTTCCTGTTCTTTTATCCAGGTTATTTTCCCTGTTGCCCCCTCTCTGGTTACATACATAGCTGAGCTGTGCTGTTTCAGTTTCTTCCTGCAGGTTAGCTTGCTTGAGCCTCATGTACTAGCGGCGGAGCTCTCTACCGAGTCTATTTCCACAGATGAAGTATCATCATCTGATTCTTTCATCTGATCAGATAAAGAAAAAAAGTTCTCTGCTATCTCCGTATGTCCTGTCTCCCCACCTCTTATCACTTTTGCTCACAGAGAAAGCACCCTTGGATCTCCTGGAGTACCCTGCAAATTGTCATCATCACCCTCTGGACTAGTAGGGAGTAGAGTTTTCTTAACAGCTGGAGATGCCTTTCCACCCCCATTTATAACCTCAGGCAGCACATCCTGTTGGCTTAAATGACTAGATCCAGCTTCACTGGCTGTCCCCCCCAGAGAGGAGCCTTTTCTGTTCTCACAGCTTCTGGGGCCATGGTGAACCAGCTGAGAACCGCTGCTAATCCAACACGGCCGCGCGTACCGCAAAACTGCTATGAAGACGCACGCTGCACGTCTATGAGCCGGCTCACACTGCTCACACTGCTCTTACCGGCTATTCCCCGGCTCCGAGCTCCGCGGCGCTGGCAAACCCAGAACCACGAGACCACAGCTACGATAATGCCTTCCCTCATCCCCGGGAAGCACACAGCAGAAGACGGCAGCGTTCCTCAAGCCAGAGCAGCGGACCGAGTGGTAGCGTAAGTCCAAATCGGCCCCCATCTTGTCTCTAAGGCTATTCTCTGCAGTACTTAATGTCAACCTTCCCCTCTCATGTACAGAGGACTGGGTGCTTGCACGTGTAGGACATGTCTCATTATTTGATATCCTTAGTTATTTCCATCGGCAGCTTGTTTAGTGGTTGTATATCTGTTGTAACCTCAATTTTGGGAACGTGCCAGGGTACAGATGGTGTTATCTGTCACTGCCTCCTGTCATGCTGGCATACGATGGGCAAATACCAGGGTATGCTAGTGGCAAACATGACTGGGTAATGTACTGTCCTGGCTACCCTCTCTGTACATATACCAATACCAAAGGCCAATGGACCTTTTATTCAGTAATCTCCCTGTCCTCACCACTCTGCCATCCCAGCCTCTAACCTGGACGGATCATTGCCTTCTATCTTTTTTTTTCCCCTGCAATGTTACTCCAGTTGTGCAGTCTACCCCCCCCACCTTTTGATCGCATTTGGTCAAAACTGGCCCTTGTAGAGTGGCGGGCGGCTCTCCAGACCTCCTTGGGGGCCAGCACCCCCTCCATTTCTGCAGATTCATTTAATAAATGGATTTCCTCCTCTTTGGATAGTATTCTGCCCATCAAATTGAGATCTAACAAGCCCCCCCATAAGGCCAAACCCTGGTTTTCACCTTGTCTGCTAGAACTAAAAAAAATGTGCAAAAGGCTAGAAAGAGCCTGGAGAAAGAATTACAGTCTCATTGATAGAGAAATATATAGGCAATCCGTCAGACTCTACCATCAAAACATCAAAGCCGCCCAGTCCTCCTACTATGGATTAAGAATAGAAAGCTCCTCCTGCTCACAAAAGGAAATTTTTCAGATTTTTAAGGAATTAACTATAACCCCTATGCCCTCTCCTCCCACAGAACCCTCCACTGAATATAGTAATCTTTTGGCATCTCATTTTAATGACAAAGTCATTAAGATATACTCTGGGTTCCCTTCTCCTCCTCCCCCAGGTACAGTAGAGCACCAAATGATGGATCCCTCCCTCTCTGGAACCACATTAACTGTCTTCACACCTCTTACTGATACTGTTGCCACTAAACTTCTTCTTCAGATTAAATCGGGCTCCCCCCTGGACCCCGCTCCTCCCCCCATCCTCTCGCGAGTTTCAGATATTGTTGTACCTCCCCTCACAGAAATACTGAATCGTTCCCTATCGTTAGGTCTTCTCCCCCCTCTTTTTAAGCATGCCATTATTAAGCCTCTGTTAAAAAAACCGAAACTGGACCCATCTCTGCTGGAGAATTATAGACCCATTGCTCTTCTCCCTATTTCAACAAAAATTTTGGAGAAACACGTTAATCACCAATTAACCAGCTACTTAGAGACCCATGAACTCCTCCACCCCACCCAAATGGGTTTTAGAGCCCATCATAGCACGGAGTCAGCCCTCCTTGCAGTGACTGAGTCAGCCAGGCAGCTTTTGGACCAAGGGTCCCATGTGGCCATGATTCTGCTTGATCTCTGCGCTGCTTTTGATACAGTGGACCACAACCTTCTCTGCCGCAGGCTCTCAGAATTGGGGATAGGAGGCCTGGCATTGTCCTGGCTGTCCGCTTTTGTCAAAGGCAGATCTTTTCAAGTCCTGGATCGAGCCTACTTCTCTGACATTTTTCCTTTGACTTGTGGAGTTCCTCAGGGCTCTTCTTTGAGCCCAACTCTTTTTAATGTCTATTTATCCCCGCTGGCTAAGGTGATCGCTCCCTACAATTTGTCTTTGGTCACCTACGCCGACGATACTCAACTTGTGGTGTCCCTATCCAGCTCCGGGGACTCGTCGGCAGCTAACCTCTCGTGCTGTATGAAAGACATTGGAGCTTGGATGGTCCAGTCTAAGCTCAAATTCAATGACAGAAGGTCAGAAGTCATCGTACTAGGCAATTCCCCCCCAGCTCTTTCGCTTCCGCTGTACTCTGAGGCTTTCAATAATCTTCCTCCCCCTAAGGACCAGGTAAAAAGCCTTGGTTTCTGGGTGGATTCTCGTCTGACCATGGATTATCAAGCAAAAAGAGTCTCCTCTATATGCTTTGGCATCTTAAGAGTTCTTAGGAAAATCTCGATTCTTCTTCCCCCTATGGCCAGAAGAATCCTCGTTCAAACTCTTATCCTCTCCCGGTTGGATTATGGGAACTCACTTTTTCTCCGCGCCCCGGCTTATGTTATAAAAAGGCTACAAACAGTCCAGAACGCAGCCGCCCGGCTTCTTGTCAATCTTCCCAGACATGTATCCGCTAAACCTGCTCTTTCCTCGCTTCATTGGCTCCCTTTCAAGCAACGTACCTATTTTAAGGCCCTATGCATTGTTCTTAGAGCTCTTCAACATAAGGGCCCAATGTTCTTTAGAAAGCGGCTATGTCTTTATGTTCCTTCTCGAAGTCTGAGGTCCTCCTCCTCTCGTCTTGTGACCATCTTGAGGTCCAAGAGAGCTTGGGGGGCCAACTCCTTCCTTACCAAGGCCGCCCGTCTTTGGAATGATCTTCCTTCCGATCTACGTCAGGAACATTCAGAACTACTTTTTAGGAAAAAACTCAAGACCATTCTTTTCTGTAGGTAGCGCTCTCAACTCTCCTAGTGACAGCACCGGTCAGGTTAGGTTAGCGCTGGGATGCCTTCGGGTCACTACGCGCTTTATAAATTCTTAAACTAAACTAAACTAAACATATGTTAAATGTTGGCATGTAGATATTGATGTGTTGCACAGTCAGTATTGGTCTATGTGTGTTCCTTCTAATGTTTTCTTGCATTACTGATAAGGTATGTATTGTCTCCTACATTGCTCCCATTTTTTAGGCTGCTTGCATTTTGTACACATCCTCTACAGCAATATTGTCTGGTCATACATGGACAGGATGCAACATGTGACTTGTGTAATTTGTAAATATACACATCTCCTACTATTGGCTACTTGACGGTATTTGTGAGGTGTAATGAGTGCCACACACACATGACATTACACCTGCCACAGCACTTGTGTTGTCTCCAAGTGACCTCCTCTGTTGTATTTGCAATTATCTGTGGGTATTTCTAGGCTGTCCGTCCACATCCTCAGTTAAACAGAGGTATGCATTTCTTCTAGCATGCTACAGCCTTGGTAACTCTTACCATGACTGAATGACGTTGAGGTGTGAAATCATCTCAGTGCTGTACTTTTCATTATCCAAATGCAACATATATAGCTAGGTCTACTCCCATTCAGTTTGATGTTGGGTCTCTGACATTATTGAACAATGCTGGACGTAGTAGCACATCCCACACCTGATTGCGATGTTAGAGCCCAAAACATGTATGGGATAATTTGTTACCGTTTGTACCATGCACTTCATGTGAGTGACAATGAGTGGTATGTATTGCTATGGGTGTGCTGTGTGAGGTAAGCGTGCTGACATATGTCAAGCATTGTTGATACTGGCAAACCTGTTGCTACCTAGGACACCCGTACATCAGTCTTCACATGTTTATCTGGATTTGCTGTAGGCATGTGTCAAGACAGCAGATTTGTGATGACAAGTGTGCATCTTATATACATAGGGAGTGTAACACACTCTGCCTACATTCTACCCAGACTATTTTTTGGTGGTGCATTGTTCCATTAAATTCTTAGATTCTGACAATGGGTCATGTGTGTAGATAGTGATTTTGCACCGATAGCTGCTTAATTTGTCTGGCAACCCATTGCGCACTCCACAGCCAACGTGTGAGTGTCATACGTGATGCACAGTCCACTATATGTCAGGGTTGTGCCCAATGGCAGTGCCAGGACATAATAACATGGATACACTGTGCAGGCTCTGCATCTGACATTGGTTACAATCCCTGGACAATTAATGAAGGACCATAGTTACCTATGATGTCCCCTTCTTGTCACACATGTACTGTGCAGGCAAAGCAGCAATCACCCTGAGCTGTGATAGTGTTCATTTCCAACATTACTTAAAATCCATTTGTTGAAAGCCCCTACCTTATGTGTGCCTCCCTTGCATACATCCTGTTAGGCATGGTGTTGTTGTGGGGAATGGGCTAGGAATTAGCACCTTGGCCACTTGACTGCACAATATATGTAGTGGTGCATGGATCTAGGCCTTCAGGAGTCACATGCCCGTAAATTGTGTGTCACTGATATGTGAGATGGAGGCAGTAGACCCTCTTACATCACAAACGATGCTGCTACAATACTTGTAACTTTTGGGTTTCTTACCTGATCCCTGAGGTTTGAGTCACATTCCAGTGGTATGTATAGTAGAGAAGGAGTAGACCAAGGATAATGAGGTGCAAAGTATTTTATTTGTGCTGTTTACAATGTGGTGTTGTTCGTCAATTCACTATGTATAGAAGTTCTCAACAAAGTGGAGTCTACTGCGAAGTCCTGCAACAGTGTTCCGTTGTTCCCCCTTCAAATCTGCTCCATCATCATCATCCTCCTCCTCACTGGGGACATCAACCTGGTCATCCCAGGGAACATTTGTTCTGACACAGATGTTGTGGAGGATTGCACATGCCAGTATGATTTTGCATACGAGTAGTGGAGCATACAAGAGGCTTCCTCCTGTCAGGGCCAGGCACCTGAACCTTGATTTCAGAAACCAAAATGTCCTTTCCACCACATTTCATGTTCTTCTATGCCCTTCGTTGTAGTGGGAACAGCCATTTTTCACATGGGTCCCATAGTACAGTGCATATAAGGTTAGGTATGTCCTCTATACTCCTACCGAGTCCTACTATGGTATTGTAGGCGGGCGTCGCTCGCCTAGCCTACCTTAGCGCAACACTGGCGATCGCCGAACGCCTCCTCCGGCTTCCGTCCACGTCATCAAGGAGACGCGTGGGAGCGGAGACGACAATCGGCACCGGACTTCCGGGTTGCCGAGCGACCACAAAAGGAAGACGCCGCGAGAGAAGAGGGCGAAAGGAAGAAGGAGCAGGAGAGACGCCACGGATCCCCATCGAGGAGAGAGGAGAAGACGAGGAAAGATCCCGACCGGGAGGAGACGCCCGTGACCGGAGCAACGAGCTGTGCTGCACCGGCACTCCGTAAAGACCCTGTAAAGCCGGAACGACCGAGAGGAAACGAGACAGCCTGCCACGGCCCAGGAGGGTCGTGGCTGCACAAGGTACGTGCCCTCTTCAAGGGCAGCCACCATAAGGAGGGAGAAGGGGAAGCAGAGGGGGGAGAAGTAGAAGGGGGAGGACAAGGACTGGGGAGCTACCAGGGCACCTTCACACCCGACCTCTAGCCTAAACAGAGCCCAGGAAAGCCTACCCTCACAAGCTCCTAACTCCCCCACTAAAAACATCACTTGTCTTAATTTTATTATCGTTCACTTCGTATCCCCTCACACCTCCCCCACACTAAACCCTAAAATTAAGAAACAAGGAAATACCGTCCCACTTACCTGCTGTGTCCTTTTTGTTCTTTCAAGAGAAATCGCGATACCCAGAGGAGGTCACCCAGAGCGCCACCTAAGAGGGAGAAAAGAAAAACGTTGAAAGACCCGTAGCAATCCAACGCTCACGCAGAAGAAAAACAAGGGAAGAAAAGAAGACCTACCATTATATTTTTGTTCCACCTCTCCTGTCACTCAAATAAATCACGTAAAATCCCTGTCAAGGGTTCTTGAAATCTGCGTCCGTGTCCTCTGTAGCCCGGATCCCTCCCCCACAGGTATCTATGACTTTTTTTTTTTTTCACAAACTCTGTACCATGGTGGACCATTTCTGGTATACAGAACAGACATGGTGGTGTTAAGGGGCACAAAGGGTGCATTTGAGGCGGCACTGGAGTAGGTACTGCCCCATTTCTCATTATTCGACCTCATGGTCTTTAATGGCAGGTTAACTTGTATTCGTATGTGTGCGACACAATGCAGCAGACAGGTGTTTGTGCACACTATAGGTATATCAGGTATGTGTAGATGATATGTATTCGGTTATGACACCACTTGGGTGGTATTTCTGCCCAGGGCTTGCACACCATGATGTACGTGGGACTGTGCTTATATGTGACTTTCTTCAAATGGCCATGGCCATGGCCAGGGCCTATGCCATTGACATGTCTGCGCTATTCTTCGTTTGGTGTAATGTGTGTGTGATCTGTATTTAGTTGTCAACCTGTGGACACTTATAGTGGTTTATGAGCAGCTTCTGTATGAAAAGGGGACTTGGCTCCACCTGTCCACGCGTGGTGTGCCAGTCAGGGTGTAGCTGTGTCATGTACATGTGGGTGTATGTGTTTGTAAAGTGCAATTAATGTAGTGTGGCATATTGCATATGTGTTGTTGCCTGTCCATGTGTATTTAGTATGGTATTTGTCTTGTTTGTCCTACCTGGTTGGTGTGTTGCCTGTGGAATGATTGGCATAATAGCTTACCTATGAGTAGACCATTGCCATATTGCCCATCCTGGAACTGCTCATTGCAATGGCGGAATGTGTATGACACTGCTGGGATATTTTGCTACGATGTTGTTGAAGAACCCACAGTGATCCACAATGGCCTGCACATTGATTGAATGGGTGTGCTCGCGGTTCCTATATAGGTGTTCCGTTGCTGCACATGGTGTAGTGTAGCCATTTGTAATATAGCTTCATGCACGTTAGGTTAACATATTAGGCCTTTGTGCACTTTGCCCTAGATACATTTTATTCAGCCTCGCACTGTTATTTTACAATAACCAGTTTTACGGTCTTGTTTTATTTATTTCTATCACACTGTTTAGCTTTGTTCAACACTGTGTTCTCAAACATTGCATTCTTGCTCACCCTGTGCTTCAGTCAATGCTACAGTCTGGTACATTGCCGGTAAACGTGGTAGAAGTTTAGGGCCAGATGTAGGAAGCATTTTGCATGGTGCAAACTGCGAAAAGTTTGCGCCATGCAAAATGCTCATCGCGATGCTCATTCACAATTTGCGAGTCAGTGCCGACTCGCAAATTGTAAATGCGACTCGCAAATAGGAAGGGGTGTCCCCTTCCTATTTGCGACTCGCATCGCGATGCTAAATTGCTTTGTGACCGCAAATGCGGTCACAAAGCAATTCGCAGTGACCACCAGTGTCACACTGGTGGTAACCCATTCGTAAAAGGGAAGGGGTCCCCATGGGACCACTTCCCCTTTGTGAATGTTGTCCAAAATGTTTTTTCAGAGCAGGCAGTGGTCCAATGGACCACTGCTGTGATGCTATTAATTGTGTTTGACCAATGACTTTGTGTTTCACCACTGCGCATATTAGTTGCTCAATGTTCACCAGTAGCACGTTCTATGTTTTGTTCAGTTAAGCTGCCTATTGGCTTTAACATGGAGTTAGCCATTACATTCTGTATTCAGTTTAGCCGCCTATTGGCTTTAACATGGAGTTAGCCATTATATTCTGTATTCAGCTTAGCCGCCTATTGGCTTTGACATGGCATTAGCCATTACATTTTGTATTCAGTTCAGCTGCCTATTGGCTTTGACATGACATTAGACATTACATTTTGTATTCAGCTCAGCTGCCTATTGGCTTTGACATGGCATTAGACATTACATTATGTATTCAGTTTAGCTGCCTATTGGCTTTGTCATGATATTAGACATTACATTTGATATTTAGGTTAGCTGCCTATTGGCTTTGACATGACATTAGCAGTTTAGCTGCCTATTGGCTTTGACATGACATTAGACATTGCAGTTGAGATATTGCAGAGATGTCTGTGTTTTTCCAAGCTATGTTTTTCCACAAGATGGACCAAGCTGTTTTCTTCACACCAGACCTTAGCTGATAAGAGCACGTAGAGTTAGTGTTTACCTCGCAATCCAGTCTGAGTGCGGAATGGCTCAAGAGAACTGGCCATTCTCCAAGGTCATTCAGATCTAACACTGAGTTTGCTTTTAAGGATGACTCTGGGCTACAGTGAGTTAGATTCAAATCTGCTTGACTTCAGGCTGAGCTAGACATCATTTGCCAGTCTCCCGTTTGGGTAGATAATCTCTTTCTCGCAGTTGACCGGAGTCATCAACTTGCAGACCCCAGAAAGACGAAGCTGAGTTAGGCCCTACCGCCTTGCCCATACGGTGATGAATTTGATTTTTATGCTTTGCTTTGCAATTATATTATATATTTGCTGTGTACATTGCAACTGAGAAGTACTGTGATATATTTTGCTTTCATTGCTGCGACTACTCTTTTAAACGTGTGCTTGAAATCTACTAATTTCGTCTCTCAGGAACTTGTCGGTGGGGGAGGATTAACAACAATAAAGGTCTTCTTTGAACTCAGAAGTGCATTCCAGAGAGGTTCTGTAAGCTCCGATGGGAGATATGTAGGAAAGCAGAACATTATGCCGTAGTCGTCAGTTTTGAGAGTCAAATTGGAGATTTCTACGTGCACAATTTAAAAGTTTAATTGTTTTTTGTTGTTTAGAGAATTACAGAAGCACGGCAGACCATGTTTGAAAATGCACGTGAAGTTAAACTGCCTGATGGTGGTGTGAGAAACATGTTTTCTTGCTGTGATAAAGCATATTTAGAAAATGTGCCTTTTGAAAGCAATGATGTTCCTTTTGTTCTTGACAGAAGGGTTTGGATACTTTTATCTGCTTACAGAAAAATGCAGGAGAAATGTAGGCAGTTGGAACATGAAAATAAGAATTTATGTGAGCAAATTAGCCAGAACACATTAATGCAAGATAATGCTGAAAGCTATAAAACTGCTGTTTTAGAAGAATCTGGCTTTTCTCATTCCAGTAATGAGGGGGTTAAGACAGCTGTGAGCCAGTGTGAGCCAGGGTTTTTGGCAGTTGAAGTGCATTCCTTATCTGATAACACAGACAACAGAGCTCAGAATGTGATTTACGAGGTACCAAGTTTCTTACTGTTTGCCCTAAGCAAGAGACACCGAGTTTCATTAGCTTGTTTGATTTTTGGAAACAGTGTAGCCCTCATCTGAGTGAAATCCTAACACTTTGGTATAAAGTCACTAGGAAAAAATATAAGCAGCTGCGCGCTTGTGATTTGGCAAATGAAATAATGCAGACTTTAGGTTTCTGCGCAGTGCAAGAGGGAAACACTGATTTACATGTAAATCAGGAACAGGGGAAGAAAAGAGTGCCCCTGCAAGACAGGGCTAGAGTCACTGCAGCCCTACATGAACAGGTGCCACAAGCCCCTTTTCAGGATGTGAAGAAGGTGCAGGGAGTACCACAGGTAAAAGAGTCACCAGTGAAATTGAGTGCACCATTTGAATTCGTGTCCCCTGAGGATAAAAAGCGTGTGTGTTTGACTAATGATTCATTGACTGAAGAGCTGTTTTCTAGCACAGGAGAAGGAACAGCGTTGTACAATGTGTGTCAGACTTTAAAGCAAGAGCTGATTGAGATGTGTCATTTTTACACTGATTCTTGGTTCACTGCCAGTGTTTTAGCCGTTTGGTTTTCCACATGGCTTATACCTAACTGGTTCAATTCCCTTGCAGATGTTAAGGAGAAAAATTCAGAGAGAGAAGTGTACCCCCAGAATTGTGACTTAGTGGGGATGGCTAAGTGGGTGCACCAGAAATGTGGACAACTGGGAGAAAAAGCTACTTACAGATGGGCAGAGATGAGAGAGATGCACATTCCCCTAGATTTGATAAAAACTGTGCAGCACGCACAAGAGCAATCTGTCCCACAAGCAGTCACAGAGCAGTTGGAGAGAGGAAAGTTACCAGGACAGATATGGCAAATTGATCAGGTTTTAGGGGGAGTGATTGCTGCAGATTACCAAGGAGAAATCAAAATTATGCTGATAACTGGAAAATAATCTGATTCATTCATACAAATTGGAGACAGAATGGCCCAACTTGTCAAAAGTGCAGTGAATGGAAGTTTGGTAAAGAAGGAGTCTGCCCCAGCCCTTCTGACAGTGCAAGAAAAGTGAAGCTGTGGTGCAGCAGATAAAAATCTCAGTGCTGAGGTGTGGGTTGAATCCCCAGATGATTCTCCAGAACCTGCAGAAATAATAACAAAGGGCCCCAAAAAATGTCCTGCTGATTATAAAACAGGGAAAGGACGAGGAAGGGTACATTTCAGATGACAAATGTTATTTGCAAGAAAAGTCATACTTTTTTCTTTTGCAGATCCTACCACGTTTCGCCACTGACCCTGAGTGTGCTGTGTGGTCTCCCTCCGGGTGTGTGCGTGTGGGGTCGGGGAAGGGACCGAACCCCCAACCTGAACCTGACTGAGTAAAGTGCAAGCACCATGGATCCATTTTGCGCAACTGGCGCCTTCAGTTCAAGTTCAACTTGTTTGATTACATTCTTCCACTGGAACTATGCAACCTTAACAGTTAACTGTCTGTGTTTTTTCATGTGGAACTCTGACTTTCACTTACCTTCCAGCAAACCTTTCAGGTGGACCGTGCACCTTTACATGAGTAGAACTCATGCTACATCAAATTGCTATTTCAGAGACACTTTTCTGTGTAGATGTATCTGAGGTGAAAGGTTATGAAATCAATATGTTACTCCACTTCCATTGCTTTACAGTGATTGCTTTGATCATTCAAATCTGATTTGATGATAATGTTTTTTTGTGTTGATGTTTTTGTTTTTTGTTTGAAATAAGAGAGGTGTGAAACAAAAATTCATTGGTCATAGGGTGGAATGAGATGCTATTAATTGTGTTTGACCAATGACTTTGTGTTTCACCACTGCGCATATTAGTTGCTCAATGTTCACCAGTAGCACATTATGGGGGTCATTACAACATTGGTGGTAAAAGCCGCTTACTGCCGTGCAGAAGACCGCCAATACACCGCCGCGGCCGTGGAATTCCGCCACAGCTATTATGACACACATCTCGGAATCCGCCGAAATTCAGACACCCACACAAGTCCGCCACACCAAAGGTCAGTGTTAAACTGGCGAAAACAAAACCTCCACCTCCACGCCAACAGAAACACGCCCATGCTATTACGACCCACGAATCCACGCGGCGGTCTTTCAACCGCGGTATTCCATTGGCGGTACACACCGCCGCGCTCAAAATACACACACATCTCCAAAACACCGCCACATTGGACAATTCCAAATACACACACCTGATACACATACAAACACCACTCCCACACACCCAACACTATATAAAACACACACCCACATCACCCACAAACCCCTACGACCAGAATTTATTCACGAAGGCCAGAGAGACAGCACAGAATAGACAATCCCACCACACAGAGGCACATAACACCATCACCCACACAACATCCACCCACAAAACACCACACACCACTACACATCACCACACTCATCAACACTCACACCGCCCTACACATCACACACAACACCCCATGTCACGCCAAAGACACCCCCGCTTTTCCGAGGAGGAGCTCAGGGTCATGGTGGAGGAAATCCTACGGGTAGAGCCACAGCTATTTGGAGCACAGGTGCAGCACACCTCCATAGCCAGGAAGGTGGAGCTATGGCGAAGAATCGTCGAAGGGTCAACGCTGTGGGACAGCATCCAAGAAATCGGGAGGACATCCGGAAGAGGTGGAACGACCTACGGGGGAAGGTGCGTTCAGCGGTCTCCAGGCACAACATCGCTGTTCAGCGGACTGGCGGACCCCCACCTCCTTCCCCACAACTAACAACATGGGAGGAGCAAGTCTTGACCATTATGCATCCAGAGGGCCTCGGAGGAGTCGGTGGAGGAATGGACACTGGTAAGTCAATTCTTGACTATCATATCCCCCACCCTACCTGCATGCTATCACACACCCCCACCCTCACACCCTTCCCTATCACCCAAACTCCTCACTAATGTACTAAGAACACAAACCACACATCCCAACACCAAGCCCTGCATGACACACTAAAGCATGCTCACTGCACATACCCATAACAACCCCTAACCATCATCACACAAGCCCCCACACAGAAATGCTTGCACTGGGGTACACGCTCACCCACAGATTGCACACCATGACACACACACATGCAATAATCATGCTCTTATGCCCCTGCAGGATCACAAAGAACCGTCACCACCCCGGAGGGTCCAGACAACTCCACTCCACCCACAGAAGAGGCCCACAGTGACGATAGCAGCTCTGCCCTACTGGATCCTGATGACCAGCCCGGACCATCGTGGGCCTCGGGACAGTCAGTTCCCCTCGCACAGGTACAGCCCAACACTGACCTTCCACCCTCTGGTAACACCAGCGCAGCACCCACCCAGCGGGCCCAAACCTCCGTACCCAGGACAGGTCAATCAGCTGTGTGTCCACCACTACAGGGAACCCAGGATAACCCACCACCACAACAACAACAGGGACCTGGGGGCGGTGGTAGTGGGCACACAATCCAGGGGACGGAGGCACAGGAGCACAGGGGAACTGGGAGGGCTGCTGTGCTACAGGGGGCGGACAGGCCAAGGGAACCCACTCTCCACGAGGCCCTCTCCTCCATCATGGGAGCATACCACCACTCCCAGGAGACGATGGCGACGGTCCTGGTCAAGTTTTAGGAGACCCAGCGCCTGCAGGAGGAACAGTATTTGGGGTTCAGGGAGGAGCTCAGGACCATCAGCTCCGCCTTGGGCACCATCGTAGGGGTGCTGAAGGACATACAGCAGACCTTGAGGGACACCGTGGCACTCCAAGGGGCCCCTGACACTAGCATGGACGATGAACTGCCCACCACCTCTGTCGGCGCCAGTGGACAGGATGCCCCGCCACAGGACCACCACACCAGCACCCCACCCCCTGCAGACGGACAACCACCACGCAAGCGGTCCCTGAGATCCAGGAACAGGACAGAGCAAGATTGCAAGACCCCCGCCGGGAAATGAGACCACCCTGATTGTCCTCCCACTGTTCCACTTTGTTACCCTGTCCATACTTAAACTGCCCCAGCTCCACTTCCTTTGCCCATATGGCCAGTGCACCTGTGAGACTAATAGACTGGACTCTGCCATGGACATTCCTCCACCATCACCCATCACCATTTTACAACCCCCCTCCATTTTTGAGCACTTCAATAAACACCCTTGAACCACAAAACAATGTTGAGTCAGTCTGATTTGGTAAATTGTATTATCAATGACAGTGTCAAAATGCGTTTCTAGTTGTAAAGGCAACATACCTATGTCACACATCACAAGTCCTTGAAGGATGCATGCAGATGACACACATTGGTAAGCACACCTGTGAAACCGTAATGTAAAGGAACAACTCAGTTACCAAATAATCCTATGAAATTACACACAGGATAGAGGAAGAAGTGTGACAGTGAATGTAATGGTAAAAATGAAAATGTTCTCACCTGTGTGTCACTGGAAATATTGCTGTATGACTGACTCCCTGTTGTCGTTGTCTTCTTCCTCAGCTTCCTCCTCATCACTGTCCACAGGCTCCACAGGCTCCACAGCTGCCATAACACCGTCATCTGGACCATCTTCCTGCAGAAAAGGCAAAGCAAGATTGTGAAGCATCGAGCAGGCGATGATGATCTGGCACACCTTCTTCGGTGAGTAGAATAGGGAACCACCTGTCATATGGAGGCACCTGAACCTGGCCTTCAGGAGCCCAAAGGTGCGTTTGATCACCCTCCTAGTCCGCCCATGGGCCTCATTGTACTGTTCCTCTGCCCTGGTCGTGGGATTCCACACTGGGGTCAATAGCCAGGACAGGTTGGGGTAACCAGAGTCCCCTAATAGCCACACACGATGCCTCTGGAGTTGACCCATCATATCAGGGATGCTGCTATTCCGCAGGATGTAGGCGTCATGCACTGAGCCAGGGAACATAGCATTTACCTGCGAGATGTACTGGTCTGCCAAACATACCATCTGTACATTCATAGAATGATAACTTTTCCGGTTCCTGTACACCTGTTCACTCCTGTGGGGGGGGGGGACCAGAGCTACATGGGTGCCATCAATAGCACCTATGATGTTGGGGATATGTCCAAGGGCATAGAAGTCACCTTTCACTGTAGCCAAATCTTCCACCTCAGGGAAAATGATGTATCTCCTTACGTGTTTCAGCAGGGTAGACAACTCTCTGGACAATACGTTGGAAAACATAGGCTGGGACATCCCTGATGCCATGGCCGCTGTTGTCTGAAAAGAGCCACTTGCAAGGAAATGGAGCACTGACAGCAGCTGCATGTCAGGGGGGATTCCAGTGGGATGGCGGATTGGTGACATCAGGTCTGGCTCCAACTGGGTACATAGTTCCTGGATAGTGGCACGGTCAAACCTGTAGGTGATGATTAAATGTCGCTCCTCCATTGTCAACAGGTCCACCAGCGGTCGGTACACCGGAGGATTCCGCCATCTTCTCAATTGTCCCAAATGACGGTGCCTAGGAAGGACAACAGCGACCACAGAGTCAACTATTTTCCAGGTATGTACCCACAGTTACACAGAACACGACACCAAACACACAACCCTTCCTGTATGTGTGTTGAGTGTAGGCCTAGCTATGTGTGACGCATAAGTAAATGAAGCCATGTGGGCCCCTGAAATGGCGGCTGCCTGACCTCTAAACTGGGACAATGGGATTGTGGGGTCACTGCGTTGCCGTTGCACACCGTTGCGGTAGGCGGTCGTAGACCGTGGCGCAATGCTGCATTGGTTAACATTGGACTCTATTGGTCCCAGGAGCCAATGAACAAGTGCGCCGCCGGTGATGATACGCACCGCCGCGGACGTCACCGCCATTTTCTATCTGTTCAATCACTAGATACCTGATCTTCGACAGGAGAGGACCTACACTGCACGTGCTGCTGTGACCTCGGTCTGGAAGCGACGATGGCTGCTGCATCTGGGGAAAGGGCCCCTGCCTTCACTGCTCAGGAGTTGGAGAAACTAGTAGACGGGGTCCTCCCCCAGTACACTCTACTCTACAGTCCTCCAGACCAACAGGTTAGTACACAGGTAGCACGTTGTATGGGCTAGGCCTGGGTGGAGAGGGCTAGTTGTAAGAGGGAAGCGGGCAGAGTTCAGGGAACATTAATGCATGTGAATGAATGTGCCACATGGCTAGGGTAGGGAGGGGGGACACTTACATCGACGGTGCAGTTGGTAATGACTACTCTTCTTCCCTTGTGCATGTCATGTAGGTCGGCGCCCACCAGAAGAAGGACATTTGGCGTGCCATCGCCAAGGACGTCCGGACCCTGGGGGTCCACCAGAGACGGGGCACCCACTGCCGGAAAAGATGGGAGGACATTCGCCGCTGGAGCAAGAAGACGGCGGAGGCTCAGCTGGGGTGCCCGTCGCACCATGACCCCCCCTGATGTTCCGGATCCTGGCAGTGGCCTACCCTGAGTTGGATGGGCACTTCAGGGCATCACAGCAGACACAAGGGGGTGAGTACACTCTCATTCTGCTGACTTTGCGTGCAGTGGAGGGGTCTGGGTGGGGGAGGAGGCCTGTGTGTGTACCTAGGCCAGGCAGATATACGTAGGCTAGGCCCCTCCGTAATGCAGGCCATGTGGCACTCTACCCCACCGCAGTAGAGTGCCAAGTACAGGTATACATGCCCCTGTGGCATCCATGTGTGCAGAAGTCCACCATAGCCATGTAGGCCAGATCCCAGAAATTGCATCTGTAGAGGCCAGGAGCACGGCGTAGTGCAGGGGGCTGCTGTGTCTGTATTGTCCGCCAACGGTAGCGGTATGCCATGCACTCAACCTGTCTTTCTTCTGTCTCCCCCCCCCTTTTTGTGGTCTCCCTGTTCTTTTGTGCATCAGCATCATCAGGCAGAGGTACAGTGGCACCAGAGCACGAAGGAGCTGCATCCCACATGGCCATGGAGGGCCACACCACGGACTCTGAATGCACCAGTGGGACGGAGGGTGAGGGGAGCTTCACGTCGGCCACCGGATCACCAACCAGCGACACAGACTCGTCCGCCGATGGGAGCTCCCTTGTGGTGGCGGCACCATCTGTGCGCCCCACTTCTACAGGTACAGCCGCCACCTCCCCTACCAGCACTGCCCTCCCAGCAGCCCCTCAGCGTTCGCCCCGTGCCCGCTCACCCAGGAGGGTGGGCATCACCTTCACCCGAGGCACCTCAGGCCCTGCCCCAGTCACCCCTGCTGCCCTCAGTGAGGAGGCCATTGACCTCCTCAGGTCACTCCCTGTTGGGCAGTCTACCATTGTGAATGCCATCCAGGGTGTAGAAAGGGAGTTGCAACACGGTAATGCATTCCTGGAGGGCATTCATTCTGTTCAGGCTGTCCTTCAGCGAACCCTGCAATCTCTGGCCTCAGCACTGATGGCAGTCATTGTCCCTGTGTCTAGCCTCCCCCCTCCAACCTCCTCCACCCAGACCCAATCCCCTGTACCCCAGCCCATCCCAAGCACACCATCAGACCAGCATGCACACACCTCAACACACAAAAGTAGCTCAGGCAAACATAGGCACCACACAACCCACAGGCACACACACAAGCATCACCCACATGCAAACACAGCAACATCCACTGCCTCCACTGTGTCCCCCTCCTCGTCGTCTCCCTCCTCCCTCCCAGTCTCATCTACACTCTCACCTGCATGCACTACATCTACAGGCACCAGGACTCGCACCAGAACACCCAGCACCACACCCCGCTCACCTGCACTCACCACCTCCACTCCCATTTACACGTCCCCTGTGTCCTCTCCCAGTGTGTCTGTGACTCCCCCTCCCAAAAGTACACAGACGCAGGCACACACCCACCCAACAGCCATCCACCTCACGACAGCCTCCATTACCTTCACCTGCACCCAAAACACCTAAAGTGACACCTTCTACAACCACTTCCTTTTCCTCCACTCCCAGACCCCCTCCAGCTACCCATCCCAGTGTTCGTCAGAAACTGTCCCTCTGTAAAGTTGATCTTTTTGCCCCCACCCCCCTCAACTTCATCAGTCCAGTCGTAGCGCCTCAGCCAAAAAGCCTCCAGTACCAGTGGTGCGTCTTCAAGGTGTGTGGAGTGCACCGGCCACCAAGGCAGGAAGTGTGACACGGAGCCAAGGCACTGCCAGTCCACCCCCTGTAAAGGCTCTGAAATTGGAAAGTGGCCAACGGGACCGTGTGAAGTCTCCTGGAGGCAAAACAACTCACAGGGGTCCCAGGGGGATAGCAGAGTCAGCTGTGACTCCTCCAAAGGTAGGGAAGGGCCAGAAGAAGTCTGCACAGCCTGGTGTTAGCATCACGGCGGAGAAGGACGGCATCCTTCCCGGCGGCCGGGACGCCACCGCCTGCACCGTCGTCACTGGTCCGGAAACCACCGCCAGAGTCATTGCCCAGGAGGGCCCAAGTATCGTCACTGGTCAGGAGACCACCGCCAGAGTCATTGCCCAGGAGGGCCCAAGTATCGTCACTGGTCAGGAGACCACCGCCACCGCCGGAGTCAGTGCACAGGAGGGCCCAAGTATCGTCACTGGTCAGGAGACCACCGCCACCGCCGGGGTCAGTGCCCAGGAGGGCCCCGGCAGCCACAGCCCCACTGGGCAATGAGGGACCGTCATGCCACACACCAATGTCCAGTCCAGAGAACGTCATGCCACACACCAATGCCCAGTCCAGAGAACGTCATGCCACACACCAATGCCCAGTCCAGAGAACGTCATGCCACACACCAATGCCCATTCCAGAGCCCGCCATGGCTAAGCACCGCTGAACAGTCCAGAACCGCCATGGCAAAGCACCGCTGAACAGTCCAGAACCGCCATGGCTAAGCACCGCTGAACAGTCCAGAACCGCCATGGCAAAGCACCGCTGAACAGTCCAGAACCGCCATGGCTAAGCACCACTGAACAGTCCAGAACCGCCATTGCAAAGCACCGCTGAACAGTCCAGAGACCGCCATGGCAAAGCACCGCTGAACAGACCAGAGACCGACATGGCAAAGCACCGCTGGACAGTCCAGAACCGCCATGGCAAAGCACCGCTGAACAGTCCAGAGACCGCCATGGCAAAGCACCGCTGAACAGTCCAGAACCGCCATGGCAAAGCACCACTGAACAGTCCAGAGACCGACATGGCAAAGCACCGCTGAACAGTCCAGAACCGCCATGGCAAAGCACCGCTGAACAGTCCAGAGACCGCCATGGCAAAGCATCGCTGAACAGTCCAGAACCGCCATGGCAAAGCACCGCTGAACAGTCCAGAGACTGCCATGGCAAAGCACCGCTGAACAGTCCAGAACTGCTATGGCAAAGCACCGCTGAACAGTCCAGAGACCGCCATGGCAAAGCACCGCTGAACAGTCCAGAACCACCATGGCAAAGCACTGCTGAACAGTCCAGAGACCGCCATGGCAAAGCACTGCTGAACAGTCCAGAGCCCGCCATGGCAAAGTACCGCTGAACAGTCCAGAGACCGCCATGGCTAAGCACCGCTGAACAGGGCATGCACCGCTGAAGAAGGAAAAGACCGCCACATCAAGCATCGTTATCCCATGTGCAGCTGGGACAGTGACGGGACAGGAACTGTCACGGGGAGACTAATCCAGTCTGGGCACTAGTCCCCCTCCAGAACCAGTGGTGGCTGTTATCTACTTGAGAGATTGTGGCTTTGCACTCCCCAGGATGGTACAGTGGGCAAACCACCCACTGTAGAGACTTGTGAGACTGTGGCTTTGCACTCCCCAGGATGGTACAGTGGGCAAACCACCCACTGTAGAGACTTGAGAGACTGTGGCTTTGCACTCCCCAGGATGGTACAGTGGGCAAACCACCCACTGTAGAGACTTGTGAGACTGTGGCTTTGCACTCCCCAGGATGGTACAGTGGGCAAACCACCCACTGTAGAGACTTGTGAGACTGTGGCTTTGCACTCCCCAGGATGGTACAGTGGGCAAACCACACACTGTAGAGACTTGAGAGACTGTGGCTTTGCACTCCCCAGGATGGTACAGTGGGCAAACCACCCACTGTAGAGACTTGTGAGACTGTGGCTTTGCACTCCCCAGGATACATCAATGGGCATGGAGCCCCGTCGTGGATCTGGCTTTGCACTCATCCGGCTGAGGTGCCCCCCCTTCCCTTCCCCCTGAGGTGCCTTTTGTATTTCTCTCTGATGCCCCAGCAGTGTTCTCTCCGTTTGTGGACAGGTATCTATTGTGGGCCTCGCCCATGCATTTTTAGGAAGGGACTGGTGGTGCATGGACATTGATATGTGCATATCTGCACTACTTCTCGTAATGTATATACTTTTGAATTATTTTATCATATTTCTGTATATATTTGAGACATGTATATTGAAACATTACAATGTTTGAACTGATTTTGTTTTGTGTTTGCATTCTTCCGGGGGGGTTGTGGGCTGTTACTGTGATGTTTGTGAATGCATTGGTGTGTGTGTTGTAGTGGGTGAGGGTGGGGGTGGGGGTGTCTCGTGTGTGTCCCCCTGACTTTTGCCTCCCCCCTTCCCTATATCGTAGGTGCAGTACTCACTGTTGTCTTCGCCGGCGCCGGCGTTGCTCTTCGTAGTTGAGTAGGAATACAAGGGCCGGTAGGATTTGTAATTCCAGATCCATGGAGTCCTCCTTCCTTGTGGGATGTGTTCAGGTTAGCGTTTTCCCATTGCAGGAACTGTTTCCGCCGTGTTTTTATCCACGGTGAAAAGGTGGCGGATTGTGAGACTATGGGCGGTACATTGTCTTCCGTCTGTCTGTTGGCGGTGACCGCCGCGCTGCTTGTCTGTACCGCCGTGGCGGGCGGGGTGTTAAAGTGGCTGTCTTTGTTGGCGGTTTCCGCCAGGGTCATGATTCCCTTTTTTTGTCCGCCGTCCTGTTTGCGGTATTACTGCACCTTTAACACCGTCCGCCAGGGTTGTAATGACCCCCTATATGTTTTGTTCAGTTTAGCTGCCTATTGGCTTTAACATAGAGTTAGCCATTACATTCTGTATTCAGTTTAGCCGCCTATTGGCTTTAACATGGAGTTAGCCATTGTATTCTGTATTCAGCTTAGCCGCCTATTGGCTTTGACATGGCATTAGCCATTACATTTTGTATTCAGTTCAGCTGCCTATTGGCTTTGACATGACATTAGACATTACATTTTGTATTCAGCTCAGATGCCTATTGGCTTTGACATGGCATTAGACATAACATTCTGTATTCAGTTTAGCTGCCTATTGGCTTTGACATGATATTAGACATTACATTTGATATTTAGGTTAGCTGCCTATTGGCTTTGACATGACATTAGCAGTTTAGCTGCCTTTTGGCTTTGACATGACATTAGACATTACATTTGATATTTAGGTTAGCTGCCTATTGGCTTTAACGTGGAGTTAGACATTGCAGTTGAGACATTGCAGAGATGTCTGTGTCTTTCCAAGCTATGGTTTTCCACAAGATGGACCAAGCTGTTTTCTTCACACCAGACCTTAGCTGATAAGAGCACAAAGATTTTGTGTTTACCTCGCAACCCAGTCTGAGAGCGGAATGGCTCAAGAGAACTGGCCATTCTCCAAGGTCGTTCAGATCTCACACTGAGTTTGCTTTTAAGGATGACTCTGGGCTACAGTGAGTTAGATTCTAATCTGCTTGACTTCAGGCTGGAGCTGGACGTCAGTTGCCAGTCTCCCGTTTGGGTAGATAATCTCTTTCTCGCAGTTGACCGGAGTCATCAACTTGCAGACCCCAGAAAGATGAAGCTGAGTTAGGCCCTACTGCCTTGCCCATACGGTGATGAATTTGATTTTTATGCTTTGCTTTGCAATTATATTATATATTTGCTGTGTACATTGCAACTGAGAAGTACTGTGATATATTTTGCTTTCATTGCTGCGACCACTCTTTTAAACGTGTGCTTGAAATCTACTAATTTCGTCTCTCAGGAACTTGTGGGTGGGGGAGAATTAACAACAATAAAGGTCTTCTTTGAACTCAGAAGTGCATTCCAGAGAGGTTCTGTAAGCTCCGATAGGAGATATGTAGGAAAGCAGAACAACTGCCTACCCTGAAAAAACGAAACCAAATGGTTTTGTTATTTTTTTTATTTTGCAACTCGTTTTCCTTTAAGGAAAATGGGCTGCAATTTTTTTAAAAAAAACTGTTTTATTTAAAAAGCAGTCACAGACATGGAGGTCTGCTGTCTTCAGCAGGCCACCATCCCTGTGAGTGCAGGGACTCGCTATGGGGTCACAAAATGCGACCCACTGCATTAATATTAATGAGGTGGGTCTTTGCGACCCCATAGCGAATCGCAGACGGTGTCTGAGAAACCGTTCTGCATCCGATTTTTCAAATCGTAAATTGTGAGTCGCACCGACTTGCAATTTTAGATTCGCAAAATCAGAACTTCCTACATCTGGCCCTTAGTCTCTAGTGTTCGTAGACAATACGCATCCTTACGTAGGGACATTTTCTTAGAACATCTGCGTGTTAGTTATAAAACCACTTTCTAGTCCTAGTACAGGTCAGAGGAAGATTCCGACCAGGAACCTACAACTAGATGCTTACTGCCCGTTGCAGATGCTGATGCAGATTACAGGCCTTTGCTCAGGTATGAGGGTTGATGTCCTCCCGGGGGAACCTGAAAGGCAGGCTTAGAGCTTCACATGCTGTGCTCAGAATATAACTTAGAGCAAACATAATCTAGTTGCACTATGATAGCCTTATTCTTGTGCTTCACTCTCATCGTTACTATTTTAATCCTACTATGTTGTGTAGTTCTGGTTGTTGCAGCTCATGCTTTGCTATCTAAAATGCAATTGTTTTATTAAACCATTCTTTAAAACTCAAACTGCCTTTGTCATTTCTATGTGAGACCATACTGTGAATGAGAGAACCGGTTGGAACCTGAGTGACCACGACTTCCTTGAGAGGTACTAAAATGTCATGCGCTCGGCTGCCCAATTGTCTCTTCCCTTTGGGAGAGATGAGGCACTGCTAGTTAGCTGGAGCAAAACCCGGATTTAGAGTGACAAGGGTCCTTCATCGTGGGTCAGACTTAGTCCCCCGCACTGTGAACGATCTTGCCGCTCAAAATCCAGTAGTGTCATTAGGATAATGAGAGCCTACGTGACAATGGCACCATTTCCACATGGGGGCAGTCCATTGCACCCAGCATATGCGGGAACCCAGCAATTCGGTAGAAACCTTGCTTGGTCTTTGTAGGAAGTTGGCTCTGTATATACTGTCTCAAAATAAGAGATAGTATGCACAGAGTCCAAGGGTACCCCTTAGAGGTACTATAGTGGCAAAATTATATAATTCTAATGCTCTATTTTGTGGTAGTGTGTCAAGCAGTAGGCTTATCAGAGGGTAGTGTTAAGCATGTGTTGTACACACACAGGCAATAAATGAGGAACACACACTCAAAGACTTAACTCCAGGCCAGTAGTTTTTATATGGAAAAATATCATTTCTTAATTTATTTTTAGAACCACAAGTTCAAGATTTGAAGTAAATACAAAAAATGCAAGGTACTACACACATGTTAGTTAGGAACTTTGAATTAGAGCAATAAATATACAGTGGACACAGTGCAAAAATCAATAGTTCCTGGGGGAGGTAAGTATTGGTTACATTGTGAGGTAAGTAAGACACTTACAAGTCTCAGCTCCTGGGCATAGGCAGCCCACTGTTGGGGGTTTGAGGGAACCCCAAAGTCACCACACCGGCAGCTCTTGACCGGACAGGTGAAGAGGTCAAAGAGGTACCCAAAACACATAGACGCCTATGGAGAGCAGGGGTGCTCCGGTTCCAGTCTGCCAGCAGGTAAGGACCTGCGTCCTCAGGGGGCAGACCAGGGGGGTTTTGTAGAGCACTGGGGGGACACAAGTAGGCAAACAAAACACAACCTCAGCGGCACAGGGGCGGCCGGGTGCAGTGTGCAAAGCAGGCATCGGGTTTTGTATAGGTTTCAATGGAGGGACCCGGGGGTCACTCTAGCGGTGCAGGCAGGCACAGGGGGCTTCTCGGGACAGCCACCACCTGGGCTAGGCAGAGGGTCACCTGGGGGTCACTCCTGCACTGAGGTTTGGTTCCTTCAAGTCCTGGGGGCTGCAGGTGCAGTGCTTGGTGCAGGCGTCGGGTCCCTTGTTACAGGCAGTCGCGTCAGGGGGAACCTCTGGATTCTCTGTGCAGGCGTCACTGTGTGGGTCCAGGAGGGTCGTCTCGGGCTACTCACGGGGTCGCAATCGCCAGGGAGTCCTCCCTGTGGTGTTGGTTCTTTGGATCTCGAGCCGTGGGTGTCGGGTGCAGAGTGAGAAGTCTCACATTTGCGGCAGAAAGAGTGAGGTCTATAAAGTTGAAGAAAAGTTGCAAGTTTGTTGGAGGTTGTTGAGCAGAGCCGCTGCTCATGGGAGTTTCTTGGTCCTCGGGGTCAGGGCAGTCTTCTGAGGCTTCAGAGGTCGCTGGTCCCTGTTGAATGCATCGCTGGTTGCAGGTTTTCGACTCAGGAGACAGGCAGGTAGGGCTGAGGCCAAAGCAGTTGTCGTCGTCCGTCGTCTCTGCAGGCTTGTAGGTCAGCAGTCCTTCTTTGTAGTTCAGGTTGCAGGAATCTGATTTCCTGGGTTCTGGGGTGCCCCTAAATACTAAATTTAGGGGTGTTTTTAGGTCTGGGGCAGTAGCCAATGGCTACTGTCCTGGAGGGTGGCTACACCCTCTTTGTGCCTCCTCCCTGAGGGGAGGAGGGCCCATCCCTAATCCTGTTGAGGGGAATCCTCCAAAACTAAGATGGAGGTTTTCTAAAGGCAGGGGTCATCTCAGCTGAGGGCACTTTAGGGGCTGTCCTGATTGGTGGGTGACTCCTCCTTGTTTTCCTCATTATCTCCTCCAGCCTTGCCACCAAAAGTAGGGGCAGTGGCCAGAGGGGCAGGCATCTCCACTGGCTGGGATGCCCTGTGGTGCTGTAACAAAAGGGGTGAGCCTTTGAGGCTCACCACCAGGTGTTACGGTTCCTGCAGGGGGAGATGAGAAGCACCTCCACCCGGTACAGGCTTTTTCCTGGCCACAGAGTGTCAAAGGAACTGATAACGCGTCCTTTTATACTAGTTTATACACATTAGGACTTGTTTTAGGCCAATGAATCTTGTGACCCAGTGGTGAGACACCGTAGGACGAGATAACTGATCAATATTTCAAGCAATATATCAATAATGTCATCAATACTCACCACCACAATGCACTTTACTTTGGTTAAAGACATTAATCAAATTATCGGCACAACTATGACCTTTCAGCCATGAATAACCACACCTTTTGATAGAATTTTATGAATTTTATTCCCTATTGATTACAATCTACGAGCAGAAGAGTCAATCTCAAAACCAAGAAGCATAAGAGTATAGTCACAATATGACAACTGTGATAAGATTTCATTAGTGCAAGAATCACAAACATAAGAACATAGCACGGCGTGAACATAGATCAGAATACAATGAATATCACGTAAGTCTCAGTTCAGCACAGCGTAGCGTCAGTCTTTTGTCTATTTACGTCAGTCAGAGTGATTATCTGTCCTAACCACTAATTAGCATCAACATGTTGGGCTTCATGCAACATAATTTAGAACATCAATTTAGAAAACATCTAGCTATGGCCTCTAATAAAAAAATGAGCAGTTGGTACCTATAAAGGAAAAGCAAACAGACAAATTACATATTGCATTGTCATAATTACCCTCCAAGGATTAGGTCAGCACACAGGATCAGTCTTCGTCTTCAGGACATCAGTCAAAACGCCATCAGTCTAACTTGGTCTAAAGGACAGGGGACACTTCCCTCATAAGGAGGAGAAGCGTATAGGGCAGTCTATGGATAAGGATGGTTTATTAAGTCTCAAGTCACCAAACAGAGTGACAAAGTTTCTAGATGAAATCGACAGCATTCCCTACCTAGTTCTAACGATCCTTCTGTGACATGGGTCTTTATCCCTTCTTCGTAATACCTTCCCCCAAAATCCTATTGGACATTTACTATACCCCACTATCTTTAACCTATCAAATTAAACATTAGGTAATTCCAATTGTCACCCCATGATAATTCATAACATTTTGATTGGTCTTCGTAATTGACGCCTTCGGGGGTGGCACATCCAGGGGGTTTCTTCACCACTTGGCATGTCTTTTGGGTCATGAGTTCCTTTGTCCATGGTCTAATGTCCTTGTAGGTTAGATTAATCTGCTTTTGTTTCAAATTGTATTTGGATTCATACTAAGGCAGCTAGCATGCGGATGAGAACAGAATAAGGTTTGATAAAAAAAATGAAGAAAAATAACAAATGCAGGGTCATGGCCCTTTGCGAGCCAGCACACTGGAAAACAGAGAAAAATGCTTTAATATGAGAGCTAGGCAGCTAAATCTACAATTCACGCTAACTTAAGGCCTATGAGATTTAATACAATTGCAATATTGTAAATGTTAATATGAAACCATAACATGAACAGTTTTACTTATTATTGTTAGTTTACGTATATTTTTATAACCACACACATTATAGTCGTAATTCAGATGCGTGCTTAAGCGGAACATTAATTATTGTCGTTTTCTGTGCAGCATCATTAATCATTGATATGAGCATCTCACTTTTAGTATAAGTAATATTTAAACTACGCTCTCTCAGTCCCTCCTCTGATGACGCTCGTCATCACATCGACCTTTCCCTTGGCCTTTCACCTTTGATTTTTCACCTTGCGCATAATGCACATTTCAACATCTTTCCCTTTATGTGAACTTTCCCAGATTTCATTGAACATTTTCTCTCTTTCACTTTCTCCGTTTCTTCTGGTTCTTTAGTCCAATTTTTTCTTGATTTTGTCATTGATTTTGCATGCCCCCCACAATCCTAGTAAACAGGCCAAAACAATGAATAGACCCATTAATATTTTTGCAAGCACCCCATTCCAAATATTGCTAAACCAGCTCCCAACTCTGGCAATTCCCTTTCCAAATTTCTCCCAGACACCAAGGGCCAGATGTAGCAAAGGTTTTTACCCATTCTGTGTCTATGGGAAAAAGTGCTTGTACATATGGCCCCAAGTTCTTTCAAATCCTTCAAATCTGTACTGTCTCTAGTAAGGTTAGTAAGCATACTTCTAATCTTTTTGCTATTGTCCGGAATGAATGAGCAACAATGGCGCTCGTTGAGCATTCTTGCAGACCCCTCCACTCTTTGCTAAGGATGTCTAAAGCAAGCCGATTTTGAAGAGTCATTGCTCTTTCTGCAGCAAGTTCAGTATCCATCATGAGTATAGCCCCTGTGAAATTTGTCAGCATGTTATCCACAATAGTAGACAACTTTTGAATTTTCATGGAATTCAAGATAACCCCTACTGAAGGAATTATAGCTCCGAATATGTCACCAATGACAGCAGCCACTGATTCTCGTTTTTGTCTAGGATGTTGTAATTCAGAAGTTTTAGGTATTTGCTTTAAGTCATCAATCTGGTAAATCTTTGGGAAAACTATTCCCAAATAACATGTCCCATACCATCCCCTAGGGAGACGGTAATAAGCATTAGGCCCACAGATGTAATAGATCCCAGGGATCGCTGGATCCTGTCCATTCAACATAAAAGTCAATTTACTCTGAAAAAAGAAAAACACATGTCTACACTCACTCGTTCCCACAAACAAATTATCCTGTTCAGATTTTGGCCTACATATACAAAGCCTACCTACATGTAATGCATCTATAGCTAGTTTGCCTTGTGTCTTGATTGCAGTGTAAGCATAATCATTTGCATATGTGCGTTTTTCTAACCCTTTTTCTATTGTCTCCTTCAATGCTTTGCGTCTATCATCAGTGTGATCTAAAAAGCTTTTCTCAACAGGTGATAATAAGCAAGTCAAATTATTGCGATGTGCATAAGCAGTTCCAAATGTGAGTGTTGGCTCAAAGAATCCTCTAACTATTTTTATGTCATGTTCCTTAGCTAATTTATTTCGGAATTCAATCACAGGCACAAAAGAAAACACAACATCCAGATTCGATTTGTTAGTAGCAAGCTGCAACTAATCCCATAAGTAAGAGGGAGGCTATGATAAGTAACTCCCTCCTGCACAGATGAAGGAATTTTAGTACACACATAACAATCTTTTGCGTCCATAGTTTCCACATACTCATTTAATAAGTGATAGAAGACATTAGTAGAAAGTTCCCCCTTCAAATTAGTTCCCTCATGCAAGTGTCTTGCATCCTGTTCAAATCTTTCCCACAGTGTTAGTGTTGAAGTTTCAGGTTTTGAAGTAGCATTAATGGTCTCTTTCTCTATCCATGGCATTCCCACAATCACTCCCACAATTATTATTGCACACACAACACCTATTATAAGCCCTAGCCAACCACATACTTTACTTCCCTTGCTACTACTTCTATTATAAGCCATGTCTGTGTAGAATCAGATAGTAGATCAACAATCAACTTGAGGATGATTTAGAATATTCTCTTGCTTTCTGCGTGTATTTATAGCTTCTCCACTCACTCCAGGACCCCCTTTGTCAAATCAGATTAGCAGCTTGTCATAATCAGGTTTCTTAAAAGTCAATCCGGTTCTAGTGTCACGTTCGGTAATTTATAGAGTCTCTCTTTCAGTTTTCAGATTTCAATTTTGATCAGAATTTTTCTTTAGATTAGTTCAGGTACCATAATACTGGCCTGGTACTTCTCGATCGAAACAGAATGCTAGGAATTCCTGTTGCCACTCAGATGTTGTAGCATACGCCCATTCAGGTCCTGTATATCTTCTGTTTGCGACTCTCTTTCAGCCTTCGTTCACCTTGTTGTTCTCCTTCGCTTAAGTCTTCCACTCGAGATGTGTCGTTCTCTTCTGTTATTGTCTGGTTTGGTGTGTCTCTTATCTTGAAGAGTGTTTTCTCTGGCCAGTTATCAACCTTATGCGTCTTCTTTCGGTGTGTCTTTTTAGAACGCTGGATAGCACCCTCCTCTTGTTATATGGTGTTTTTGCTTGATGGACCTGCAGCTGACTCAGGAGACTCTGGCACACTCTGATTTCTCTCTATTATTTCTCCTTCTTCTTCTTTTTCTTCTTCTGGGTCTGTACCGCGTTCGAGTTTTAACCCGTATCCGTCTTCTTCTGGGAGAACCTCTTCTTGATTTAGTTCTCCTGCTGCCTCTACTGAGATAGGCACTCTGTCACCTCTCTCGGTCTCATTAACTGCTTGAGGGACGAGGCTGTTCTCAGTGGGCTCTCCGGTAGTCTCAGTTCCTTCTTGACTGTTTTCTGGCCCTGAGACTACTCTTCCTGAGGCTGTTGTGCCGGAAACTTCAAGTTCCTCTTCGGCAGGGCACGTTACCTTTTTGTGTGACTGGCATGTATCCAGTTTGGAACTCCTGCACACTTTACAGCAGTAGAAGTTGTCAAAATTACTTGATATGGCCCTTTCCAACGTGGTTCCAGACAAGACTTTCTCACATGCTTCTTGACAACCACCCAATCACCAGCTTGTAGAGAGTGGCCTGGATCGCCAATCGGTGGCAATGCGCTAGCTTCCACCTGGTGAGAGAAAGAGCGAATCACATCAGCCAAACCCTTGCAGTAATCCAACACCATATCATCTGTAATATTCACTAGAGCATTTGCAGGTACTGCTGGTAATCTCATAGCTCTACCCATGAGGATTTCATGGGGGGATAATCCTGTTTTCTTGTCTGGGGTATTTCTCATTGACATCAGCACTAAAGGCAATGCATCTGGCCATGTCATATTGGTAGCTGCGCACATCTTTGCCATTCTTGATTTCAAAGTACCATTCATTTGTTCTACTAGTCCTGATGCTTCGGGCGGTATCTACAATGCAGCTTTTGTTCGATGTCAAGTGCGGTACACAGGAGTTTAATCACCTCATTGTCGAAATGTCTGCCCCTATCTGACTCTATAGAGACCGGAAATCCGAACCTTGGTATCAGTTCCCTAAGTAATAATTTTGCAACTGTAAGACTGTCATTCCTACGTGTAGGGTATGCCTAAATCCAGTGACTGAAAACACACACGATCACCAACATGTACTTCAATCCTCCACAAACAGGCATTTCAATGAAGTCCATTTGCATCTTGCTAAATGGACCGCCAGCTCTCCCAATGTGGCTCTAAGTTACCACGGTTCCTTTTCCGGCATTCATCTGTTGACAGATGATGCACCTGTGACAGGTAACTTCTGCGGCATGTCTGAATTTTGGGTTGAACCAATCGATTTTAAATGACCTGATCATTGCATCTCTCCCAAGGTGAGCCTGTCCATGGTATAGCCTGGCAAATTGAGATAGAAGACTGTTTGGCAAGACTAACTTCCCTTCCTCTGAGACCCACAAATCATCAGCCCTTTGCACACATTGCATTCTTTGCCAAGAGTGTTTTTCCTCCTTGCTTGCACGACTCTGTAATGTTTTCAACTCATCTAACGTGTCAACCACCCTTAATGCAAGGTTCAAACATGTGTCATTTTCAGTTTGTGGTAACAGTTCCTATTGCTCCTTGAACGATATACAGTTCAATGCGCAAAACCTTGTGACTTGATCTGCATAGCCGTTTTCCATGGACACAAAGGGGGTCATTCTGACCCCGGCCGGCGGTGGAAGCCGCCGGCCTGGCTGGGACCGCCAGAATACCGCTGCGCGGTCAAAAGACCGCCGCGGGTATTCTGGCTTTCCCGCTGGGCTGGCGGGCGACCGCCAGAAGGCCGCCCGCCAGCCCAGCGGGAAACCCCTTCCCACGAGGAAGCCGGCTCCGAATGGAGCCGGCGGAGTGGGAAGGGTGCGACGGGTGCAGTTGCACCCGTCACGATTTTCAGTGTCTAATCTTAGTGGGGCCCTGTTACGGGGGCCCCTGCAGTGCCCATGCCAGTGGCATGGGCACTGCAGGGGCCCCCAGGGGCCCCACGACACCCCTTACCGCCATCCTGTTCCTGGCGGTGACAACCGCCAGGAACAGGATGGCGGTAATAGGGGTCGGAATCCCCATGGCGGCGCAGCAAGCTGCGCCACCATGGAGGATTCCCCAGGGCAGCGGAAAACCGGCAGTACACCGCTGGTTTTCCGTTTCTGACCGCGGCTGTACCGCCGTGGTCAGAATGCCCATGGGAGCACCGCCAGCCTGTTGGCGGTGCTCCCGCAGTCGTTGGCCCTGGCGGTTTTTACCGCCAGGGTCAGAATGACCCCCAAAGTCTTGTGATCTAATATGAGCACTGCATTTCACCACGGCAATTTCAAGAGGTAACTGAATTGCATGTAACAAATCCTTTATTTGTTCACCATTTTTCACAGGAGAACCAGAAGAGGTCATGAAACCTCTATGTGACCAAAGTTGGCCAAAATCATGTACAATTCCAAATCCGTATCTGCTGTCAGTATATATGGTAACCTTTAGATTCACAGCTGCGTGGCATGCCTTAGTAAGGGCAAATAATTCTGCCACTTGAGCGGAAAACACTCTCTCGAGCCAGGAGGCTTCAACGATACCAGCTATGGTACATACCGCATAGCCAGCTCTCAGTGATCCAGCAGAATCTCTTAGACAGGACCCATCGACAAACACGATACAGTCATTTTCTTTCAATTGTGTGTCCTGAATGTCTGGGCGAGGTTTGGTACATAACTCGGTTACCTCAAGACGGTCATGCTCAAATTCTTCCTCATTTTTGATTTCAGTATTTTCAACAGGAAGTAAAGGTGCCGGGTTCAATACAGTGCACCGTTTGAGAGAAACATTTGGTGACCCCAATATGATTGTCTCACACCTAGTGAGACGAGCATTTGTCATGTGCTGAGTTTTAGTTCGAGTCAACAAAATTTCAACTGAATGTGGAACCATTACTGTTAGGGGGTATCCCATGACTATGCTTTCACACTGTGTAAGGCTCTGACCAACTGCTGCAACTGTGCGCAAACAACACGGTAAGGCTGCTGCGACAGTGTCCAAGGTAGCTGAAAAATATGCTACAGGGCGATTTGCATCTCCATGGACCTGTGTTAAGGCAGACAAAGAACAAGCATCACGTTCATGACAAAACAACAGAAAAGGTTTCGTATAGTCAGGCATTCTTAAAGCTGGTGCCTTGCACATGCATTCTCTCAATTCCATAAATGACTCAAGTTCTTCCTTAGACAGAGTTATGGTGTTTGGCTCATCCTTGATCTCTTTGCCTGTCAGCTTTATCAATGGTTTTGAGATGATTGAGAAGTTGGGTATCCACTGGCGACAGTAGCCTACCATTCCCAAAAACATCCTGACATCTCTTTTTGTTGTTGGGGGGTTCATTTGTAAGATGGCTGTTATTCTTTCCGTTGATATTCTCCTGGAACCTCTTTCGATCAAATGTCCTAGGTATTTCACTTCTTTCTGACAGTATTGCAGCTTCCTGGGTGACACCTTATGCCCATTTTTTCCCAAAAGATTCAGTAATGGTATCATATTTACAGCTATCCCCAGTTTTGGACGCAATCAGCAAATCGTCAATGTACTGCACTAGAGTCGAATTAAAAGGCAGTACCAGGGACTCCAAATCCTTTTTCAATATCTGATTGAAGATGGACGGTGACTCAGAAAACCCTTGAGGAATTCTGCACCAACTGTACACTTTATCCAGGAATTTGAAACTGAACAAAAATTGGCTATCCTCATGAAGAGGTATCGAAAAGAAAGCTTGTGACAGGTCTATGACAGTAAACCATTCAGCATCACAGGGAACCTGGAACATTATTACCGCTGGATTGGGCACTACAGGGCAACATTTTACCACAATTTCATTTATTTTTCTCAAATCCTGTACAATTCGAACTTTTCCACAAGGCTTCTTTAAACCCATTATGGGAGAGTTACACGGACTGCTCAAAACCTCTTTCAGGACTCCCTGTCTGAGGAAATCTGCAATTATTTGTGACACTTCAATGAGAACGTCCTGTGTCATATGATATTGTGGCACTTGGGGGAACACCGTATTTGACTTTATCTGGACCTTAACTGGTTCTACCCCTTTTATTAGTCCTACTTCCTTTCCGGTCAGGTCCCATACTTTCTCTGTCACTGTCCCCTGTAACTCGACAGGTAAATCAATCAAGGTAAGCATCGGAAACAGAGTAATCAAAGGATAATCTTCATTAGCCGTTCCTGCGTCCTCTTCTGAGAACTGTCCTTCGTCTCCCTCATCATCACTATTTGTCTGTACTTCGACTCCATCATTGGAACAGGTAATTGAACATTTTGTCTTGCACA
The DNA here is from genome assembly GCF_031143425.1 of Pleurodeles waltl. NCBI lineage: Eukaryota > Metazoa > Chordata > Amphibia > Caudata > Salamandridae > Pleurodeles > Pleurodeles waltl. The sequence continues at coordinate 561,589,632 of NC_090445.1, read as the reverse complement.
GTAAGTCCCTTCCCAGTAGGGATACCGGACTCGAGTCACAGACTACAAACCTATGTAGCCCCTGAAAGTTGCCGATCTCAACCTGTACATGATCTGCAATCGGATTTGTCAAATACTGGTTTGCTACCCCAACCACTCTTATGGTACGCCCTGAAAGGGGCAATTTCGGAACCTCTGCACTTCGGACTGTAGAGCGTGTACCTCCTGTGTCCACCAGGAATGAGACCTTATAACCCATCACCTTTCCTTCCACATATGGACCCCTTAGATCCACCTCTAAGGATGCTGCGAGCCTACATTCCTCACTGTCTGAACTGTCATCTGACCACTCTTCATTCATTCCATTTTCACCTCGTAACGGGAATTGTTGTACTGTATTATTTTGACTCGTTACCTGACCTGTGACCTGTTGCTGTCCCATAGGAGCCATTGGTAATTGCATTTGCTGTCTAGGTACCATAGGAATCTGCTGTTGTACTGGTTGCATTTGTACTGACTGAAAACGCGGCATTTGTATCTGTTGCATGGGCTGTACCCTTGCATTTGTACTAGATTGTTCTGAAAATTCGGGTTTTGGTGCCTCATTTTCGGGCCCCGTACATTCTGTAATGTACCAACATTGGCACTTTGCTGAACAACACCATCCTGCACCAAATTTGGGCACTCCCGTTTCCAGTGCCCCACGCCTCCGCACGCGTGACATGGTGACATCTTTTTCACTCCTTGTACATCATTTTGAACCACAAAAGTATTTAAATCCGGACCGCGATTCACAAACCCTCGGCCTCAACCTCTCGGCTGTGTCTGAAAAGCACCATTCATTTGCGGTTGCTGCTGTATCATCTGTTGAACTCCATTTCCCTGTATTCCTGCCTGTGCAGCCCTTATCTGCATCACCATCACTTTCTCTTTCAGCTCCTTTTGCTTCAGTTCAATCTCATCACTACAGTATTTCGCATACTGCAACACCTCATCAATCGGCTTTGCCTGCCAACAAATCAAATGATTCTTAATCATCTGGCTAACTTCTGGTCTCAACCCTTCGACGAATCTAAACACAAGATGATTCATGTCCTTCAGTTCAATTGTTTCAGTACCACTATAGTGTTTGAATGCCTTTAGTAATCTCTCATAGTGAACATGTTTTGATTCCTTAACCTCTTGAGAGGTCCAGTCGATTTTATGCCAATCAGTCACCTTCGGCGACACCTTTTGCTTCAAAAACTCAATCACTTTATGATAATACTTCATCTCTTCTTCAGAGGGTGCCCCGGTCACCTTATCTCTTGCCGGCTCGTTCGTCGGCCAATCTATCCCTCTCTTGCACTCAAGCCACAGATCAGGCGGAACAATGATCTCAAACAAGGTATTTAAGTCCTCCCAGAGACACTTTGCAAGTTTCACAAACCTATCTGTTTGCTGATACCACTCAATCGGTTTCTCTCTTAATCTGGGATAATCATTAGTAAAATATAGGATGTCTCCTCTGGACCATGGTACATGAACTAAGACACCACCAGCTGTTTCTCTCATAGGTAATATTTTTACTGATTCCAGATCAGGTGAGGCCTTAGCTTGATTAGACCCTGGACTGTCACCCTTTTCCTTATCTCTTTTCTTTGCCCACCTGCCTTCCCATTTCTCCAGTGCACCCCAGATTTGTGCACTTTGCAACAATTCTCTCAGATGTGCCTTCATTCCTGCAGACCTCATGTGCTCAAAATCTTTGGAATCAAAATCCAATCTGTAACTTCTTTTCAAGTGTTTAGTACTTCCGATATCAATATTGTATTTATCTGCCAGGTTCGCTAATCTCTGATGCACCTGGCCTACCTCCTTGCTAATCTTAGGACACAGAAATCTTAATTCTGCTTCCGTGTATGACTCCAATCTGTTTACTCCCATTGTTCCTTCTACTAACTCGGCAGCTTCTGCCCCTAATCTTACAAAGTTCAGGTATTCGCCTTGTTTTTCTTTTTCTGGTTCGACTGTAACCACTGCAGCCTTCTGAGAAGTATAAGTCTTTTCTAATGGTTCATTTAGCTGCTGGACTGTGAAACCCTGCAATGAAATGTTCCCTGCATGTATCATTGGTGAATGCAAGGTGTTTGTACTCATTGTCTGTGGAGTCAAAACTCCTAATCCTGCTTGGCGCATTGCTTCGATGGGTGCTCCTACTGGACTAGAGTGCATTAATGACCTCAGCTGTTCAACCGCTTGTTCTCCTGGGGTCATTATCTGGGGAGTTCCCATGGACCCTCCTCTTATCGCATCTTGAGTCATCACTCCCTGATCACATACACCAGTTTTATCCTGCGCATACAATGGCACCGGTGGACCGACAGTAATTGGTAATGATATGGCAGCAGGTGTCTGACCTGGTCCCAGACTTCGTGAAGCAGTAACTCCATAGGTCTGTTCCAAGGCACCTCGGGACAGATACTAATGGTGGACCAGCTACAGGGTTGTATCCTGGTATCATCTGTGGTTGCGGTTGGGACAATAATTTCGGAGTTGACTCAATCTGCACTAACTTTGATTTCGTGTATATATGGTCTGGTGGCACTATCAAATTTGTAGTAGTCTCAAGTACTGGAACGTCTGGGTAGATTCTCTGTATCTGCGGTGGAGGTTGCAACTGTATCGGTATGTCTGGTGCAGTGGGTACACTGACATTATTCTGTATCGAAGCCGTATCACTAGTCTGTACCATATCAGCTACTCCCTTTTCCTGCGTCTGGTTCCCAGGATCCATGATCCATGCTAGCACTATCGCTCACTGCATAAGGTGGCGGGCGATCATGTAGTAATCTATCCATAAATTCCTCATCGTCTGAATCATCTTCCTCTTCCTAAGGTCTTTTATTCTCTTTAGATTTGCCTGAGTCTTTATCTGTCTTACAGGAGGCTTTCTTTCCCTGTGTTTCTTCTCCCTGTGCTTTTGCTGGGAACAATTTTATTCCATCGACTATTCCCCTTCTCCACATCTTACTCTCATCGTCCCATCTAGCCTCTGCATAAGATTTTTCTGCCCTTCTCAGCCTTCTTTGAAACTTTTCTTGTCTCTGTTTAAGCGCCATTAGATCCCAAACCGCTAAAGCTTCATACTGCGCTGGCCTCGGAGGAGCTTTCTGTACACTTAACATCCACCTCAAGTTTTCAAGAACTCTCGTATTGAACGTTCCATGTTCCGGAAACGCTAAACATCCCTCCTTCTCTGTTAATTTGCGCCACTGTTTCATCCATAAACAAGGCACGACACCTTTCTCCTCCATGACTACATAAGCTGGAGTACCCTCAGGTGGTGTAGGTTCCCCTTCAGTCGCTATAATATATGCATCTCCTTTCAGAGCACTCTTAAATGCCTTGACAAAATTAATTTTGCGATTTTCCGAAGACCGCCAGGGCCGGGGGCGACGGAAGCACTGCCAACAGGCTGGCGGTGCTTCATTGCCCATTCTGACCGCGGCGTTAAAGGCGGATTTCCCCTGCTTGGGCAGAACCTCCATGGCGGCGCTGCAAGCAGCGCCGCCATGGAGATTCCGACCCCCTTCCTGCCATTTTTACCGCCAGGAACAGGATGGCGGGAACGGGTGTCGTGGGGCCCCTGGGGGCCCCTGCACTGCCCATGCCACTGGCATGGGCAGTGCAGGGGCCCTCTAACAGGGCCCCAGGGAGATTTTCACTGTCTGCATTGCGGAGCCAGCCTCTGTGTTGCAGGGCCTTTCCCGCTGGGCCGGCGGGCGCTTCCTTGGCGGGCGCCCGCCGGCCCAGCGGGAAAGTCAGAATGGCCTCTGCGGTTTTCAGACCGCAGAGCGGCCAATGACCCTCTTAGTTCCCAGGACACTCTTCACCCACCTTTCTCAACCTATTTGCTCTCACGGACGGCAGCCAATCCGTGCGCGACCCCTCTCGACGACTGACCTATCTGAGCGCGGCACCACTGACGTCACACTCACACACTGCAGCTGACAAAGTCTTGCAGCTTGTCCGCTCCTCACTAAATTCATACAAACTAATGCAAATTATTGCGAGCAGCTCAAATGACAACACAAATCTGCCGGTTTACTACAGGAAGGGTAATACATTCGCTTCAGAACTTTACAGAGATTTCACTTGAAGCCTCAGCCGCTACTTTCTCCTTGTCAGTTCCCGCATACGCACGCAGAATTCGACCCGCAAATTCTACTCTCGACATGCCAATGGCTCGTCCTAGTGCACTTTAGAATTTGCCAAATCTCCATCGAAGGTTTCACACATACGTTTAACGCAAACCTGACTTGACAACCACGCCCGATTGACCTATTAAACCGCACAGATTACAACATAAACCCAAGTGTCTCCTACACCTGTCAACATACTCCGGAGTCTTAGACCACAACAGGTCCGCACATAAACAACCAACCACGTGGATAATTTTGAGCAGTAAGCGCAACACTCATGAAGTGTGCCGACTTCCCTACTCTCATACTGCGGAGTACACCTACTCCTACTAAACAATACACATTTGACCTAAATACACACAAATCTCACAATCACCTGCAAAAAGGCATAAGCTTAGCAAGCGCAAAACTCTAAACCACACATTATGGTGCCGAGAACATCCCCAACTCACTTAGGCAGGCTCTGAGATCCCGGGAAAGTCATGGTGAACTTAGAAACCCATCATACCTCCAATTTGCATTATCACAGAAAAACAAATTAAACAATAATTCTCCGTCCTAGGGACCCCAAGGGCCAAAACCGTAGCTCTGCTACCAGAACTGATAACGCGTCCTTTTATACTAGTTTATACACATTAGGACTCGTTTTAAGCCAATGAATCTTGTGACCAAGTGGTGAGACACCGTAGGACGAGATAACTGATCAATATGTCAAGCAATATATCAATAATGTCATCAATATTCACCACCACAATGCACTTTACTTTGGTTAAAGACATTAATCAAATTATCGGCGCAACTATGACCTTTCAGCCATGAATAACCACACCTTTTGATAGAATTTTATGAATTTTATTCCCTATTGATTACAAATCTACGAGCAGAAGAGTCAATCTCAAAACCAAGAAGCATAAGAGTATAGTCACAGTATGACAACTGTGATAAAATTTCATTAATGCAAGAATCACAAACACAAGAACATAGCACAGCGTGAACATAGATCAGAATACAATGAATATCACGTAAGTCTCAGTTCAGCACAGCGCAACGTCAGTCTTTTGTCTATTTACATCAGAGTGATTATCTGTCCTAACCACTAATTAGCATCAGCAAGTTGGGCTTCATGCAAAATAATTTAGAACATCAATTTAGAAAACATCTAGCTATGGCCTCTAATAAAAAAATGAGCAGTTTGTACCTAGAAAGGAAAAGCAAACAGACAAATTACATATTGCATTGTCATAATTACCCTCCAAGGATTAGGTCAGCACACAGGATCAGTCTTCGTCTTCAGGACATCAGTCAAAACGCCATCAGTCTAACTTGGTCTAAAGGACAGGGGACACTTCCCTCATAAGGAGGAGAAGCGTATAGGGCCGTCTTTGGATAAGGATGGTTTATTAAGTCTCAAGTCACCAAACAGAGTGACAAAGTTTCTAGATGAATTCGACAGCATTCCCTACCTAGTTCAAACGATCCTTCTGTGACATGGGTCTTTATCCCTACTTCGTAATACCTTCCCCCAAAATCCTATTGGACATTTACTATACCCCACTATCTTTAACCTATTAAATTAAACATTAGGTAATTCCAATTGTCACCCCATGATAATTCATAACATTTTCATTGGTCTTCGTAATTGACGCCTTCGGAGGTGGCACATCCGTGGGGTTTCTTCACCACTTGGCACGCCTTTTCGAGTCATGAGTTCCTTTGTCCATGGTGTAATGTCCTTGTCCGTTGGATTAATCTACTTTTGTTTCAAATTGTATTTGGATTCATACTAAGGCAGCTAGCATGCGGATGAGAACAGAATAAGGTTTGATACAAAAAATGAAGAAAAGGAACAAATGCAGGGTCATGGCCCTTTGCGAGTCAGCACACTGGAAAACAGAGAAAAATGCTTTAATGTGAGAGCTAGGCAGCTAAATCTACAATTCACGCTGACTTAAGGCCTATGAGATTAAATACAATTGCAATATCGTAAATGTTAATATAAAACCATAACATGAACAGTTTTACTTATTATTATTATTGACCCAAGGGTAGGTCGCTCCCCCTGCCGCTGCAGCTCCTCCAGCTCCTCCAGGTTCCTGAGTTCCTGAGACCCACCTCACAGTAAGTACCCCCCACCTCCCAGCCCCTCCCCCTGCCCCGCGCTACTCACCCTCTCTCCTGCTCCTGCTTCTTTTCCTCCTCTCTGCCTCTTCCTCCTCGCTCCTCCTCTGCAATCTTCTTCTGTACTCTTCTTCTCCCCGTCTTCTCTCTTCTTCTGTGTGCTCCTCCGCCTCTCCTGTCGCCTCTCTTCTTCCTCATCTCGTTCTGTGGTCTTCTGCCTTCTGCTCTTCGTCTTCTTTATCTTCTTTGGTGATCTTCTGTTCGTCTGCTCTTCTGCTTCCTCGTCCCCTGCATCTTCCTCTGTGTTCTTCTGTTCTTCTGTTCTTCTGTGTTCTTCTCTTCTGTTCTTCTGTGTTCTTCGGTTCTTCTGTGTTCTTCTCTTCTGTTCTTCTGTGTTCTTCCGGTCTTCTGTGTTCTTCTCCTCTGCTCTTCTGTGTTCTTCAGGTCTTCTGTGTTCTTCGCTTCTTCTGTTCTTCGGTCCTCTCCGACTCCTGTCTCTTCCCGCCCCTGTCTCTGCCCTCCTGCTCCTGCCTCACCCCCCTCTATCTCTCCACCTATCTCTCACTACCACCCACATCTACCCTTTCGCTACCTGCCTCCCTCACTCCTCTACCTATCTCTCCACCTAACTCCCTCACTCACCCCCTCCTCCTATCTACCTATTTTTCTATCTCTCCACCTATCTCTCCATCTATCTATTTCCCTATCTCTCCCCCCGTCCCGACACCCCCTCTGTTACCTATCTCCCTATCCTCTCACTCTACCTCTCACCCTCACCCACCTCTACCGCCCCCCTCCCCTATCTTTTCAACCCTACTCCTATCTATCTCCCTATTCTCCTAAAACTCTAACACTCACCCCCCCTCCACCCTTAAACCCCCCTCCTCCAGCTCTTCTCACTCTACCTGTCCCCCCTCCCTCGCGTTTTCCCGCCACGACCTCCTGCACGCCCCCGCCCCCCAGCTCCCATTCGCCCCCAGCTGACCCCTCCCCCCCTCCTCCCTCTTATGGTGGCCGCTGCGCGACAGTGGTAGCGACCCTTGACCCAAGGGTAGGTCGCTCCCCCTGCCGCTGCAGCTCCTCCAGCTCCTCCAGGTTCCTGAGTTCCTGAGACCCACCTCACAGTAAATACCCCCCACCTCCCAGCCCCTCGCCCTGCCCTGCGCTACTCACCCTCTCTCCTGCTTCTTTTCCTCCTCTCTGTCTCTTCCTCATCGCTCCTCCTCTGCAATCTTCTTCTGTACTCTTCTTCTCCCCGTCTTCTCTCTTCTTCTGTGTGCTCCTCAGCCTCTCCTGTCGCCTCTCTTCTTCCTCATCTCGTTCTGTGGTCTTCTGCCTTCTGCTCTTCGTCTTCTTTATCTTCTTTGGTGATCTTCTGTTCGTCTGCTCTTCTGCTTCCTCGTCCCCTGCATCTTCCTCTGTGTTCTTCTGTTCTTCTGTGTTCTTCTCTTCTGTTCTTCTGTGTTCTTCGGTTCTTCTGTGTTCTTCTCTTCTGTTCTTCTGTGTTCTTCCGGTCTTCTGTGTTCTTCTCCTCTGCTCTTCTGTGTTCTTCCGGTCTTCTGTGTTCTTCGCTTCTTCTGTTCTTCGGTCCTCTCCGACTCCTGTCTCTTCCCGCCCCTGTCTCTGCCCTCCTGCCTCACCCCCCTCTATCTCTCCACCTATCTCTCACTACCACCCACATCTACCCTTTCGCTACCTGCCTCCCTCACTCCTCTACCTATCTCTCCACCTAACTCCCTCACTCACCCCCTCCTCCTATCTACCTATTTTTCTATCTCTCCACCTATCTCTCCATCTATCTATTTCCCTATCTCTCCCCCGTCCCGACACCCCCTCTGTTACCTATCTCCCTATCCTCTCACTCTACCTCTCACCCTCACCCACCTCTACCACCCCCCTTCCCCTATCTTTTCAACCCTACTCCTATCTATCTCCCTATTCTCCTAAAACTCTAACACTCACCCCCCCTCCACCATTAAACCTCTCTCCCCCAGCTCTTCTCACTCTACCTGTCCCCCCTCCCTCGCGCTTTCCCACCGCGACCTCCTGCACGCCCCCGCCCCCCAGCTCCCATTCGCCCCCAGCTGACCCCTCCCACCCCTCCTACCTCTTATGGCAAGCCCGTCTGCGCCCGTCCGCACCCAGCGCCACGACCCCTGGTCCCCAGCCCTCCCCTACCCAGCTGACCCGCTACGACCCCACCACCCTCCACGCCCTCAACCCCGGGCGCTCCAACACCTGCTTCCAAGCCCACCCCAAGCGCACCCATGGACCCTTCGCCTGTAATTCCTGCAAACGCATCTTCCACAACGCAACTACCACGACCACCAGCCCACGCGCCATCAACCACCTCAAGTGCATCCTGGTCAACGCTCACTCTGTCCACAAGCACGCTGTTGAACTCTGGGACCTCCTGGACTCCACAGCTCCGGACGTCGCCTTCATCACGGAAACCTGGATGAACGCCTCATCAGCTCCAGACATCGCCACTGCCATCCCCGAAGGCTACAAGATCTCCAAAAAAGACCGCACCAACCAAGTAGGAGGAGGTATCGCCATCGTCTTCAAAGACTCCATCAGCGTCACCACCTCCACCGAAGAAACCCCTCTCGCCGCTGAACATCTGCATTTTCAAATTTGCACCGACCCCAGGACCACCCTCAGAGGATCCCTCGTCTACCGCCCCCCCGGACCGCACGCCCCTTTCAGCGACGCCATCGCCGACTTCATCTCCCCGCACGCCCTCGCCTCGCCGGACTACATCCTCCTAGGCGACCTCAACTTCCATCTGGAACAGAACAACGACCCCAACACCACCGCCCTGCTCGACAACCTCGACAACCTCGGCCTCAAGCAACTGGTGAACACCGCCACCCACATCGCCGGACACACGCTCGACCCTATCTTCTCCGCCAGCAAACACATCTTCTTCAGCCACACCTCCGCTCTACACTGGACCGACCACAGCTGTGTCCACTTCACATTCCGACGCGAGACCCACCACCTCCGCACTCAACCCATCCCTCGTCGACAGTGGAACAAGATCCCCGAAGAGCAACTCTTCTCCACACTCGCCGCCAACCAACCCACCCTCACCACCGACCCCAACGACGCAGCCCTCAGCCTCACAAACTGGATCTCCAACTGCGCAGACAACCTTGCTCCCCTCAAACGCACGGATCGACAGACCAACACCAAAAAACCTCTCTGGTTCTCTGACACCCTCAAAGAATCAAAGAAAACTTGTCGCACCCTCGAGAAGGCCTGGCGCAAGGACCACACCGCTGACAACATGACCGCCCTCAAGAACGCTACCCGCGAACACCACCACCTGATCCGCGCTGCCAAAAGGAACTTTTTCACCGACAGACTGGACAAAAACAGCCACAACAGCAGAGAACTTTTCAGCATCGTCAAGGAGTTCTCCAACCCCAATGCCAACGCCAACGCCGTCACGCCCTCAAAGGATTTGTGCGAATCCCTCGCCACCTTCTTCCATTGCAAGATCAGCGACCTCCACAACAGCTTCGGACACCAGACCCAACCAAACATCACCGAACCCGCACCCCCGGCCTTCACCCTCAACAACTGGACCCACATCAACACTGAAGAAACCAAATCCATCATGAGCTCTATCCACTCCGGCGCCCCTTCGGACCCCTGCCCTCACTTCATCTTTAATTAAGCCGACGACATCATCGCCCGCACCTCCAGGCCGTCATCAACTCTTCTTTTTCTTCTGTTACCTTCCCCGAATGCTGGAAACACGCCGAAGTCAACGCCCTCCTAAAGAAACCTACGGCTGACCCGAGCGACCTGAAAAACTTCCGCCCCATCTCTCTCCTGCCTTTCCCAGCCAAGGTAATAGAGAAGACCGTCAACAAACAGCTGACCACCTTCCTGGAAAACAACAACCTGCTCGACCCTTCACAAACCGGATTCCGAACCAACCACAGCACGGAAACCGCCCTCATCTCAGTCACAGACGACATCAGAACCCTGATGGACAATGGTGAAACAGTCGCCCTCATCCTCCTCGATCTCTCGACTGCCTTCGACACCGTCTGTCACCGCACCCTAATCACCCGCCTCCGCTCCACCGGGATCCAAGGCCAGGCCCTGGACTGGATCGCCTCCTTCCTCTCAAACCGTTCCCAAAGAGTTTACCTCCCACCGTTTCGCTCAGACCCCACCGAGATCATCTGCGGCGTACCTCAAGGCTCATCGCTCAGCCCGACACTCTTCAATGTCTACATGAGCCCCCTCGCCAACATCGTACGCAAGAACGACATCATCATCACCTCCTATGCCAACAACACCCAACTTATACTCTCCCTCACCAAGGACCCCGCCAGCCCCAAGACCAACCTACAAGAGGGGATGAAGGATGTCGCAGATTGGATGAGGCTCAGCCGCCTAAAGCTGAACTCTGACAAAACGGAAGTCCTCATCCTCGGCAACACCCCATCCGCCTGGGACGACTCCTGGTGGCCCACGGCCCTCGGCACCGCACCGACCCCCACAGACCACGCCCGCAACCTCGGCTTCATCTTGGACCCCCTTCTCACCATGACCAAGCAAGTCAACGCCGTGTCCTCCGCCTGATTCCTCACCCTCCGCGTTCTCCGCAAGATCTTCCGCTGGATCCCCGCCGACACTAGAAAAACCGTGACCCACGCCCTCGTCACGAGCCGCCTGGACTACGGCAACACCCTCTACGCTGGGACCACCGCCAAACTCCAAAATCGCCTGCAACGCATTCAAAATGCCTCGGCCCGCCTCATCCTCGACGTACCCCGCAACAGCCACAACTCCGCACACCTGAGACACCTGCATTGGCTCCCAGTCAGCAAAAGGATCACCTTTCGACTTCTCACCAACGCACACAAAGCCATCCACAACAAGGGACCGGAATACCTCAACCAATGCCTCAGCTTCTACGTCCCCACCCGCCTCCTCCGTTCCTCTGGCCTCACGCTCGCTGCCGTCCCTCGCATCCGCCGCTCCGTGGCGGGTGGGAGGTCTTTCTCCTTCCTGGCAGCCAAGACCTGGAACTCCCTACCCACCAGCCTCAGGACCACTCAGGACCACTCCGCATTCCGGAGACTCCTAAAAACCTGGCTTTTCGAGCAGCAGTAATCCCCCCCTTTCCCCTAGCGCCTTGAGACCCGCACGGGTGAGTAGCGCGCTTTATAAATGTTAATGATTTGATTTTGATTTGATTTGATTGTTAGTTCACGTATATTTTTATAACCACACACATTATAGTCGTAATTCAGATGCGTGTTTAAACGGAACATTAATTATTGTCGTTTTCTATGCAGCATCATTAATCATTGATATAAGCATCTCACTTTTATTATATGTAATATTTAAACTACGCTCTCTCAGCATTCTCCAAACTCGTCTGGTTGTGTCAGGCTGGCAGAAACTGGTCAGCCCCACACTAGAAGTCGGATTGGAATTCAGGGGGCATCTCTAAGATGCCCTCTGGGTGCATGTTACAATAAATTGCACACCGGCATCAGTGTGCATTTATTGTGCTGAGATGTTTGATACCAAACTTCCTAGATTTCAGTGTAGCCATTATGGAACAGTGGAGTTCGTGTTTGACAAACTCCCAGACCATATACTTAATATGGCTACCCTGAACTTACAATGTCTAAGGTTTTGCTTAGACACTGTAGGGGCATAGTGTTCATGCACATATGCCCTCACCTGTGGTATAGTGCACCCTGCCTTAGGTCTGTAAGGCCTGCTAGAGGGGTGACTTCCTATGCCACAGGCAGTGGGAGGTTGGCATGGCACTCTGAGGGGAGTGCCATATCGACTTAGTCTTTTTCTCCCCACCAGCACACACAAGCTGTGAGGCAGTGTGCATGTGCTGATTGAGGGGTCCCCATGGTGGCATAAGACATGCTGCAGCCCTTAGAGGCCTTCCCTGGCATCAGGGCCCTTGGTACCAGGGGTACTGAGTGCCAGGGTTGTGCCAATTGTGGAAGCAAAGGTACAGTTTAGGGAAAGAACACTGGTGCTGGGGCATGGTTAGCAGGGTCCCAGCACACTTTCAATCAAAACTTGGCATCAGCAAAGGCAAAAGGTAAGGGGGTAACCATGCCAAGGAGACATTTCCTTACAGTCTTCTGCTGCAGATACTGGGTGTTTGGGAAGCAGATGTGGTGGGGTGTGAGGTGTATCATAGCATCCAGGACCTAAGGTAGGAGGACCAAGAAGGATGGCTGAGACATACCAGCCACTTGTGCACCCATTATGTGAAAAGATCCAGATGCCACCATATGGAGGACAGTGAGGAGTTTGGTCATGGGTGGAATCGTAGTGGGAGTTTGCACCCTTGCTGTGAGGTGCGGCACAACGTTGTGCCGCAGGCGTGCAATGGACTCCTGGTTCAGTTGGTACATCCTGATCAAATCTTGTTCCCTGAGGCCAAGGGTGAGTGTGTGCTGTCTGAAGATCCTCTCCTGCCTTCTACACTGCCTTTGTGGCTGCTGTGGTGGTGTTTATGGTTGCTGCAGTGGTGGTGGAGAGACCTGCTGTCTTCGCTGACATCTGTAGCGTGTGCCAAGCTGGAGCAGTACCACTTTCATGTTCTCTTGGAGGTTTAAAATGTCCCTTCTGTGTGTTTCCCTTGAGTGGTAGTGCGTGGGCCTCTTTTTAACACCTGTTCTGACCAGGTGTTATGTTTTGACGCTAATCGGACTTAGCGGCAATTTTCAGGGCAGCTTCCTTGGTATGCGTTGTTTTTGCGTCAGTAAGTAAATATGGCGCTAGAAGGCAAGCGTCATTTTCAGGAAGGGAATGCCTACCTTGCATCTCATTGATGCAATAAGATGCAAGGTGAATTGGAGCTCCCTACAAATGGTGTTAACTCCGATGTTTTTATGCTAGATGGGTCTAGCGTCAAAATATAAATATGGAGTTAGGTTTGCGCCGCTTTAGTGTAAAACAAATGACGCTAAGGTGGTGCAAATATTTCATAAATATGGGCCTACGTCAGTAGATCTGTAATTGGCTCTGATTATTTCTCAACCAACTAATAGCATTTTGGAAATGCATACATGCTGTAACAGTCAACCACACCAGCTACAGAAGAAATTAAAGCTAGTATGCTGCTGGCAGACTGTGAACTTTTGAATTACTGGTACAGTGGAGTGTTCTTAGTAGTGGTCCAAACCAGTCTGCCACCATAAGACAAGATTCAGGACTCCTGTGGTGAGTACCTTTTGCTCTCAGGTGCCAGAACACAAAGCCTTTCCTGGGTGGAGGTGTTACACCTCCTACTCCAGGCAGGCACCCTGCACCAGTAGTCAGATTTAAAGAATCTGACCCCGCTCTGCTGATAGAAGATGGCTACCCAATGGTTTTTCCCACACTTTGAGTGGGAAAACCAGCAGGAAACCTTAGCCAGAGTAGGAGGTGTGGGCCCCCTCAGCCTGCACCACACCTCAGGTGTGGTAGGTGAGGTGACCACTCCATTTAATTTACCTCCATCTTGGATGGTAGTAAAATAGTCAATCAGGGTTGGGGATATGACCCCTTCTCACAGGAAACAGTCACTTAGTGGGAGTAGCCATCCTAAGGCAGGGGGCCCATTAAATTTAGTAGGCATCCCTAGACCAACACATCAGATTTTACAGACACAAGAAGACCAGGAACAAAGAAGACCTGAGGCACGAGAACGGAAGTCCTGCTTCACCAAGAAAGAGGTGCCAAATGCTATCTGCTGTTATTAGGACTTGACAATTGCTGCTGAGGAGTCATCTGGAAACCTGAAGGACTCTACAAAACCCCAGAGCAACTCCAGCCTTCTGAAAATCGCCAAGAACTTTCCTCAGAGTGAAGGTATCACTCTCCTGAAACGGGCAAGCAAGGAATCAGAGAAGTCCAGTTCACTAACTGACCGCTGACCAACGAACCGGACCCAGTAGCCAAACCAAAATCCACAAGATAGACCCAAAGGACAAACTCTACCACTGTGGCAAGTTTGGTGACACTGCGACTAACAGGGCCTGAGAGGTCCCATTGCCTGGGGTACTAGACCTCCAACGTCAGACATCCAGAAGCAAAGTCCACTCCAGACTCTCCAAAGCCCAGAAGCAAATACCAGTCGAGGGACTTCAGGCCACCCAAGAACCACCCCCACAGTGTACCTGTTGATCTGTAATCTACTCTCCAAGTGACCTGCTCCTGGCTCCAAGGACTCCCTGATGCACAATTCCTGGCTGACCTATCTGCACTGCACCCGGCCTTCCTGGCCCCTGCAATGCCAAACCAGCTGTTCTCTAGAGGTCCCTAACCCCTTACAACCTCTATCCTCCAAGGGGACCCGCCGGACTTACCTTTAAGTCCACCTGTGCAGTGTGTTTCCAAGTTTTTCCCTTCTTTTCCATTGTGCACCAGCTACAAAACTTTCAGCAGATGCTCACGCTTTAACCGGGAACCGGCCAAACTGTTCGAGCTGGCCCACAGGCTATCTCAACAACCTCGACCTAAAAATAGAATCAATCAATCAATCAGGGATTTGTAAAGCGCACTACTCACCCGTGAATGTCTCAAGGCGCCGACGAGAGGAGTGGGGAGAAAGTGAGGGTGGGGTGCTGCTACTGCCCAAACAGCCAGGTCTTGAGCAGTTTCCTAAGGCAAGGAGGTCTTTGGTCTGGTGCAGGTGGGTGGAAAGAGTGTTCCACATTTTGGCGGCGAGGTGCGAGAATGATCTACAGCCAATTGTCGTGCTGCAGACACGTGGGACGGCTGCAAGGGCGAGGTCAGTAGAGCGGAGATGCCGGTTCGGGGTGTAGAAGGAGAGTCGTCTGTTGAGGTATTCTGGTCCGGTGTGGTACAGTGCTTTGTGAGCATGGGTGAGGAGTTTGAAGGTGATTCTCTTGGCTCAGCCTTTGCTGAGTCCACTCAGGATGAGGACGTAGTGTGGAACATTCCCCCACTTCAATTTCATCTTACGTCACGTATCCCTTCCCCTAGGGTGTCTCAGATAATAGACCTTGCACTTACATATGGCCTCCGTTTTGGAAATGGCCGATTTGCAAATGATAACCCTGCTAGGCCCACTTTCTTTAGAGGTAATTATAGCAGTTGTTTAGATTATGTCATCTTGGATTTGCGAGTTTGGCATTCCATTACTAACGTAGAGGTGGGTCTTCCCCGCACTAGCGACCATGCCCCCCTGCAAATTGCATATAACATAGCCCTGTTTGATCTACCCACTGGTTTGGTTGGTCGAAGTGATCTGTTGGAACCTTCCACTAATAGGCATGCGGTAAAGTGGCCTTCGTTTTTGAAGTCTAACTCATTGAATCATAAGCTTGGCATTATGATGTCCTGCCACCAACTTTTTGAGGACTCCATCGTATTATCTCCCTCAGAAATTTTGTCCGCCCATGTGGGTTTCTTTGCGGAACTTAAGGAGCTTTTCACTAAACCTTCTAAATCCCAACCAAAATCTTCTGCTCCTAGGTGCAAATGGTTTGACAAAGAGTGCTGGGTGGCCAAGCATCTTCTATCTGAAGCCTTAAAGTCAAAGAACCGGGATGACATTATATACGTGAGAAAGAACTATGGCCCTCATTCCAACCCTGGCGGTCTATGACCACCAGGGTGGAGGATGCCGGAAGCACCGCCAACAGGCTGGCGGTGCTTCACATGGCATTCAGCCGCGGTCTCCCAGCCGGGTCCGGCGGTTTCCCGCCGGATTTCCCCCGGCTGGGGGAATCCTCCATGGCGGTGCTGCTTGCAGCGCCACCATGGGGATTCCGACCCCCTTCCCGCCAGCCTGTTTCTGGCGGTTTTCACCGCCAGAAACAGGATGGTGGGAACGGGTGTCGTGGGGCCCCTGGGGGCCCCTGCACTGCCCATGCCACTTTGCAGACAGTGAAAATCGCGACGGGTGCAACTGCACCCGTCGCACCCCTGCAACACCGCCGGCTCCATTCGGAGCCGGCTTCAATGTTGCAGGGGCTTTCCCGCTGGGCCGGTGGGCGCTCTTTTGGAGGGAGCCCGCCGGCCCAGCGGGAAAGTAGGAATGGCCGCTGCGGTCTTTTGACTGCGGTGCGGTCTTTCGGCAGCCAGATTTCGCCGCCCGCCAAAATCAGAATGAGGGCCTATGTGTCTACTCGCATGCTGTCGAAACTCAAATATGAGGAGCATATATGGGAGTGTCTGGCGGAGGCTGCTAGTTCTCGCGACGCCAAGCTCTTTTGGACTTTGGTTGCGCGTAGCAACCCAGGCCTGTCATCCACTCCTGAATGTCATATCGACTCAGGAACCTGGTTCTCTTACTTTAGTGAATTGTATGGCTCTCGGTTGGATTCTTATGATACTTTTACAGATTTTGCACCGTGCCAGCCCGAAATGCCGCCCTTCACCCTGAAGGAAACAGAGATGGCAATTTGCGCTCAAAGATTTGGTAGGGCCCCTGGCCAAGATGGTATTCCCTCGGATCTGTATAAATCAGACCTATTTGTATGGACCCGATATATCAATAGGGTATCAAACACTGCCATGGCAACTCGATCCTATCCGGTCTCGTGGAAGATGGCGATTATTGTCCCGTTCATAAAAAAGGAGACAAGAGCTCCCCTGGGAATTATAGACCTATTAGTCTATTAGACAACTTGCAGAATTTTTTTTCGTACCAGTTGCTAACTAGATTAAAACAATGGATAATACAAAATCAGGTCTTAAGCCATCTTCAGGCAGGATTTAGGGATAAGATCAGCACCATCGATCAGATCTTTCGATTTACCATCATTAAGTGGAAGACCGTAGACGCAGACAAAGGCCACTTATTTGTGGCCTTTGTTGATTTGAAATCTGCGTTTGACCTTGTCCCGCGTGCCAAGCTTTGGGAGGTCCTTAGTACCACCGGTGTTCCGGGTTCTATGATTAACATCATTAAGGATCTTTATTCTGATAACTGTGCTAAAGTCCGTTGGGGTGCTATTGGCGATCTGACTCCTGCTTTTCCAACTGCACGGGGTGTGAGGCAAGGCTGCGTCTTGGCGCCCACCTTATTTCTCTTGTTTATCAATGCTTGTTTGCCATACCTCTTAGACTGTCAAAGTGATGCCCCTAGCTTGGGCGACCAGAAGATCCCCTGTCTTCTGTTTGCAGACGATACCCTATTGTTATCACGTACTGCCATGGGCCTTTCTAGGCTGCTCTCCAGATTTCTGGAGTTTTGCACTGACCATGGGCTATCAATTAATTCAGCAAAAACAAAATACATGGTTTTTGGAGATATTAGGCAAAGAATGAAGAGGCCTGTATATTTAGATGGTGTCCCCTTGAAAAGGGTGGGTACCTTTGATTACTCAGGCATTAAAGTGGAAGATTCCCATCTTTGGCATTCCCAACACCAAAAATCTTTATTATGCCTTAAGCAGAGGGCGGGTGGAATTGTCAGATTTGCCTCTAGTTCTCCAAAATTTGCAATATCCCCTGCACTGGAAATATACAACGCTCAAGCTAGTGGGGCCGCCTTATATGGAGCTGAACTTTGGGGTCATCGTAATTTGGTGAATCTGGCTAGGGCGGAAAATCAGTTTCTAAAAATGATGCTAAAGGTTCCATCGAGTACCCCATCCTTGCCCATTCGCCTGGACCTAAATCTTTTTTCAATTTCTCAGATTGCTGCCCTAAGGCCCCTGCTGTTTTGGATTCGGTTGTGGACAACAGATGCCCTAACCCCTTTTCGGTGTGGCCTTCTCAATGTGGTGGGCCGCGATTCTAGTATTAAAACTAAATGGTGTGTCTTTGTTGAACAATCTTTCTCTCGGCTTGGCTTAGGGTCCTATTGGCATGATCCTATTTCTATTCCTAAAAATGCTGCACAGCTGTTAAAGGATGCTTTTTGGCGTAATGTTCAGGTTGGACAATTTGTTAGTTCTATTCCATTGTCT
The DNA here is from genome assembly GCF_031143425.1 of Pleurodeles waltl. Taxonomy (NCBI): domain Eukaryota; kingdom Metazoa; phylum Chordata; class Amphibia; order Caudata; family Salamandridae; genus Pleurodeles; species Pleurodeles waltl. Next base: position 561,571,418 of record NC_090445.1, on the reverse strand, counting down.
GTGTCCGACAATTTTTTACTTGTTAAATGGCATTATGAATTTGAGCCCTTCTTGGACGCAAAGTTATCTCCATTTGCTCGTGCCCTTTTAATTAGGTTTAGGAGCGGGTCTCTTCCTCTGTGCTGTTTTACGTACAAATGGACCAGTTCAACTAATAGATCTAAACATTGCCCGATGGGTTGTAAAAGTGAAGAAACTGTTTCACATGTTTTCTTCCACTGTCAAGCGTATCATAAACAAAGAGCACTTTGGCTCATCCCACTTTGCAAACAATTAGGGGGTTAGATCCTGTCTCCACGCTGAGAGAATTTTAAAATGCGACCCGTCCGTCCAGATAGCTCTACCAGTGGCAAGATTTCTTGAGTCAATCTGGCGGTTGAGATTAGCAATTTTAAGGAACAAAATTGAGTAGTTAATGTTTAGTTTTACCTATGTATATTTATCTAACTTGGATGTATGATTGTAGTCTAGGATTTAGACTTTGGTTCGGTTTATTATGGATTATATATAGATCTATGGAACTGATCCCTCATTTTATGTCGTGAGAATTTTAAAAAGAGATTCATCCACCCAGACAGTTTTATTAATGGTAAAACTCTTTTTGTATTATTCTGACATCTGAGATTAGCAATTTTAAGGAGTAAGATTGGGGAACTAATTTTTAGACTTATTTATGTATATTTATCAAGTTGGATGTGTGATTACTCCTCAGGATATAGATATTGGTGTATTATATTTTTAACCAGTGCTGATTCATGAAACTAGTTTCCTTATTGAGTACAGCCTTTCATTATATTAAGTGTTGTTTATTTGGCTGTTTATTTTTTGTTTGTTTTTAAACTTGTTTTGTCCCCTTTAACTGTGTATTTATTTTACTTTTTTAGTACCCTCTTGCTTTTAAGAAGTTCGCTTTCTTTTTGTCGTGTATTGTACTTTAATGGTTTGTTTTTTACTTCCCGAAATAAAGTTAAATGATGATGATTCTCTTGTTGACCGGGAGCCAGTGCATGTTTTTCAGGTGGTCTGTGATGTGGCAGTGGCGGGGGATGTCCAGGATGAGGTGTGCGGAGGCATTCTGGATGCGTTGCTGCCTCTTCTGGAGTTTGGCCATGGTTCCTGCGTAGAGGGCATTGCCATAGTCCAACTTGCTGCTAACGAGGGCTTGGGTGACTGTTCTTCTGGTTTTGGTGGGTATCCATTTGTAGATGTTTCGGAGCATGCGGAGGGTGTTGAAGCAGGAGGAAGAGATGGCGTTTACTTGCTGGGTCATGGATAGTGAGGGGTCCAGGATGAATCCTAGGTTGTGTGCGTGGCCGATGAGAGTCGGAGCGGTTCTGAGAGTGGCAGGCCACCAGAAGTCATCCCATGTGGAGGGGGTGGAGCCGAAGATAAGGACTTCTGTCTTGTTGGAAATGAGTTTGAGGCAGCTGCTCTTCATCCATTCGGCGATGGCCTTCATTCCTTCGTGGAGGTACGTCTTGGCGGAGTCCTTGGTGAGGGAGAGGATCAGCTGGGTGTCGGCGGCGTTTGAGATGATGTTGAGGTTGTGGGATCGGGTGATGTTAGCGAGCGGGGCCATGTAGACGTTAAAGAGGGTCAGGCTGAGGGACGAACCTTGGGTGAAGAAGGTGACATATGTGAGAGCATTGTCTGTTTTTATATGCATTTTTAAAGATTTTCCCATTCATTCCTAGGGTGCGTAATTACGCACAAAAAGCATATATTTTCTAAACTTTGAAAAATCATACCAAAAGAAGTACTTACCATATATTGATAATCTTTGTAGTAAAAATGTTATACAAATCTGAAGTATTTTTGTAAATTGGTCTTGAGTTATTCTTCAGAGTGTGTGCCAACATTTATTGATACTGGGGGTACAACAAATGCTTAGCACATCTACAATATAAGCCTAACTGCTCACCCACACTACCACAAAAACAGAGCATTAGGTGTTCAGCATTTTACCTCTGGATACCAAAGTGGGATTGCTTGGACTCTCTGCACAGTGCATGCCATTTCCGTACACTATATAGAGAGCCAGCCTTCTACACCCATACAGCTACTCATGCACCATCACTCACTTTTACAGTCACTCATGCACTTACTCACCGATACACCCAATCACAAACTGACTCACTCATCCATACAATCAGTCACAAATGCTCTCACACACCTATACGCCCACTCATGTACCCTCTTACTCACCCATACAGCCACCCATACACCCACTCACTCATCTATACAGCTACTTCTGCACCCTCTCACTCACCCATACAGGCACTAATGCACCCACTCACTCTCTCATAAAACCACCCATCCATGCACTCACTCACAAATACAGACACTCACGCAGCCCATCAACTAAAGCATACAACCACTTATGCACCCTCACTCGCACATACACCCACTCATGCTCCTATTCACTCACCAATACACACATTCACACACTCACTCTCAGACACAGTCACTCATGCATTTATTCATCCATACACCCACTCATGCACCCTCTCACTCACCTATAAAGACACTCATGCACCCAGTCAGTCACACATACGACTACTCATGCACCCAGTTACTCACAGATACAACCACTCAAGCCCCCTCACTGACTTATACACCCACTCTTCCACCCTCTCACTCACCCATACAGGAACTCATGCACCCAGTCGGTCACACATACAACCACTCATGCACCCTCTTTCTCCCACATACAACCACTCATGCACCCTCTCACTCACCCATACAGCCACTGATGCACCCTCTCACAAACCCATACAGCCACTGATGCATCCACTCACTCATAAAACCACTCATGAATGCTCTCACTCACTTATACAGCCACTAATGCATCCTGTCACTCTTGCACGCAATCACTCATACACCCTCTCACTCACCCATATAGCCACGTATGCACCCAGTCACTCAACCATGTAGCCACTTACGCACACTTTCCTTCACTCATAGAGCCACTCATGCAGCCACTCACTCACAGTCATGAGCCACCTCACTGACTTATACACCCACTCGTTCACCCCATCACTAACCCATACAAAAACCCATGCACCCACTCAATAACCTATTCAACAACTCATGCAACCTTTCACTCACACATACAACCACTCATCCACCCACTCACTCATGCATTCAACCACTTATCCACCCTCTCACTTACACATAGAATAACTCATGCACCCATTTACTCACCGGTACACTCATTCACACACTCACTCACCCATACAGTCACTCATGCACTTAATCACCCATATAGCCACTCATGCACCCACTCAGTCACACATAAAACAACTCATGCACCCTCTCACTCACCCATATACCCACTGATGTACCCACTTACTCATCCACCTGCCCGCTGATCCTCTCACTCACTAATACAAGCCCTCATACTCCCATTCACTCATACATACAACCACTCATGCACCCTGACACTCACACATACAACTATTCATGCACCCTCTCATTCACCCATAATCCCACTGATATATCCTGTCACCCAAACATATAGGCAGTCATTATGAACACAGCGGTAAACACCGCCGACCGCCGTGGCGGCGGTGAACAGAAGACCACCGTTGGCAGTGAATACAAACACGCCATATAATGAACCAAAATCCCTACCCCGCCACATATCACCAGACCACCAGTCACCGCCAGGACCATGTCGGCAGAAATGCTGGACCTTCCACCCTGCCACCGCCAAGCACACCCACATCCCGCCCTCCAAATAATGACGCACAAATCACCTTGGCGGTCAGTGGAAGACGAACGACCATTAGCGGTGCCAACCGCCACAGGCGGCAAGTGGACCCAACAGCTAGAAGTGCACACATTGGATAAGCTTGAAACCCACACACCTGACACACATCCATAACCCCATAAAACACTCAAAGACACACCCCACAATCCTTTGCACCAAAAGTAGGCCAATGAAGATAGAGAGCACCAGAAGCAGACACCGAACGCCACTATACACTAGACGCACACCGACCCACAGAAGAGCACCCTCACCGCGTTTCCAGCCCCAACACCATTCACCACACTCACCATGTCACCCCCCAAACATCCACGCTTCACAGAAAGGGAGCTAAGGACCATGGGGGACATGATCCTGAAGGTGGAGTCACAAATATTCGGGGCTCAGGTGCAGCACACACCCATCGCAAGGAAGATGGAGCTATGGCAGGCCATTGTCAACAGGGTCAATGCAGTTGGACACCATCCACACACCAGGAACGACATCCCCAAGAGATGGAAAGACCTGCGGGGGGAGGTCAGGGCCAGGGCATCCAGGCACCACTTTGCAGTCCAGAAGACTGGGGGAGGACCTCCACCAACACCACCCGATTATACAGACTGGGAGGAAAAGGTACTGCCCATCCTGCAACCTGAGGGACTCACTGGACTCACTGGAGGAATGGATACGGGTAAGTCGCCTACATGTATCCCATATACATCATACCTCGAATGCATGCACTACCCCACCCCTTCCACACCGACCAGGAACAATACCCCACCCAGCCCACAGCCACTCAATGCACCTCCCCTCTCAGACCACAAACCCACCAACAGACCCACATGCCTCCCCCTGTGCACAGCTACCTAATCCTGCAAGGAATCACAATGGCACTATACCACCCACAATGCAACTCCACACCCTGAGCAAAATGCAGTGAAAACCTCACAAAGGCACCCTGCATGGCCCCAAAAAGTTACACCGGCACAAAACAGCCCAGCCCTGTGCACCCCATCCGATCATGCATTTGTAACACACATATCTATGTCCCCCAACAGGCACCACCACCCATGCCACCCTTACGGACAGGACAAGGAGTGCCAGTACCCCCCCCCATGGAGACAGAGGCATCTCACCGAAGGCTGGGGAAGGATCCCTGGACACTGATGAGCAGGCACACCGCTCACACAGTCCTGGACTGTCACCATGCAGCAGCCCCACCCAGGATACCACTGACACCCCTACCACCCAGGCAAGAACAACAGCCCAGGGCAAGCGTACCCACACAAGTGTATCCAGGCCACAGACTGGTGGAACACAGGTACAGAGGTCACAGTCACCCCTACCAACAGGCAGGAAGACGATGGCCCCAGTACAAGTGGTACCGCCAGACCTGGGTAGGGGACACAGGCACAGGGAGCTAGGGCAAGTGGTAGGGCCTCAGTGGCCCAGGGGGGAGGCCGCAGGATGGATGCAGTAGCCCAGGACGTAATATCTGAGGCCTTGGGGGCTTACCAGCATACCCATGACAGGTTGGCACAGATAGTATCCACCCTGGAGCACAATCCGAGGATGCAGCAGGAACACCACCAAGAGGCCATGGGGCAGTGGAAACAGCACAACGTGACAATATCCAGCATAGCAGGAGAACTGCTGCAGCTGGTATAAACCCAGTCTGAGACCCACACAGGACAGGAGGCCCCCACTACAGCACAGGACACAGACCGGACAATGACACCATCAGCAGCAACATCCCAGGAACTACCCTCAGAGGAAACACAAGGGCCGACCATGCCACCCCCTCAAGGTTAACAGCAGGCGCCCAAACGGACCCCTACGCCAAGATATGGGACTGGAACCCCTGCCAAAAACAAGGCCCCCTTCAAGAAGTAACTCTGCATCAATCTGCACAGCAACCATCATACACAAATCAACCACCAAACAGTGCTAAGAAGCAATAAGAACTAATGTATGCATTGATGGACCCATCAATACTACCAACAAGGCTACCACCATGTTGGCATTGAGGACAACCACCCATGACCAACTGCCATCACTGTAAATTGTACTATTCAATCCCTGCCACCAATAAAACACATTTCACACCTGAAACACTGCCCCCTGTCATAAAATGTGAACATAGTGAAGTATGGATGCAACTGGTTGATAACCACATTATTGGTAATGTGTTGCATGAAAGGACTCCTGTGTGCCTAAATGTGGCCCCAAAATAAATCCACTAAATTGTATTCAGTACCGTGAAGACCTGGACCCAGTTGCAAATAGAAGATGCAAACCCCCCATAGATGACAAACCACACTGACAGTATGGGTCACAAACCCCAATGTCAGCCATTAGTCCCACATAGTTACTGGAAGTAGAGTTCTATCAGTTGGGTCCTGGAATTGACATCTTCCCCTTCCTCATCATCACCACCACTCTCCTCCCCTCTCTGAGGAAGCTGGTAAGGACATACAGCACCCTCTACCTCCAAGAGGGGAATAGAATTTCTCACTGCCATGTTGTGCAGCATGCAGCAGGCCACCACTATTCTACACACCTTTTCTGGCCCATAGGCCAGGGAACCCCCAGAGATATGTAGACAATGAAATCTAGCCTTCAGGAGACCTATTGTGCGCTTTATCACCCTCCTAGTACGTCCATGGGCCTCATTGTAATTCCTCTCTGCATCCGTCCCAGGATTCCTCACAGGTGTCAGGAGCCAACGCAAGTTGGGATAGCCAGAATCACCTAGAAAAAGGTGCAATACAGAGTAGTCATTGTCAAGCCTTTGAGTCAGACAGCCTGGCTGTCTGCTAGGTGGCAGTTAGTGTCAGAAACACTTACCTATGATCCATCCTCTGTCCTCTTGTAGTTGTTCCATCTTCTGTGGCACACTACTGTTCCTCAGCACAAAGGAATCATGGACTGAACCGAGGAACATGGCATTCACATGCGAGATGTGCTGGTCTTCAGTACATACCAATTGAATGTTCATGGAATGAAAGTTCTTTCTGTTTCTGTACACTTGTTCACTGACTCTTGGTGGTATGATAGGTATGTGGGTGCCATCGATGGCACCAATCACATGGGGTATGTTTGCAAATGCATAGAAGTCAGACTTGATGGCAGGGAGGTCATTACTTTGGGGAAACTTCACATTGGACTACAGGTGTCGTACAAATGCATTTAGAAATCTTTTCAGTACCATGCTGAACATTGGCTATGAAAATCCAGCACCCATGCCCACTGTCACTTGAAATTAGGCCGTGGCCAGCAAATGGAGTGCTGAGAGCACCTGCATTTCAGTAGGGATGGCATGCTGATTACGATTTCCAGGAGTTAGTGCAGGATCCAGTAATACGCAAAGTTCAAGAATAGTTGCACGTGTGAGTCTGTAATTGATTATGATGTGACGCTCCACCATGGTCTGCAAATCCACAAGTGGTCTGTACACCAATGGGGCCCTTCCTCGCCACAAGGGTCGGTACCTAGGAGGGATTAGAAACATGTGTGAGGAACACACATACATAGGCACACATTGTCATTCATTGTGCACTGCATACTTGATTGTAGGGACTCATATGTTAGATGTTCTCGACAGATCCTAATCTACACCTTAATGAGTGAACAGTGTTTGTCATGTGTGGTATTGTCAATGGTCACATGCATAGGTGTTTTATATAAAAAATAAGGCCTGCATTGTGCACATTTCTTTTTTAATAGATGCGTAGTTAGTGCCAAAATGTCTGCCCCCTGTAATCCAGACCTGTCGCTGTGGAAGTGACCTCATACCGCTAACAGCGTAAGGCGGTGTTTTCCGCCGTTCGCACCGTCATTGGTTAACACGGATGCCAATGGGGAATCCTGGCATATCATGATCGCCGCCGACGGTGACAGTGCACACTGCTGCGGTACGTATGCAAATTCGTCATCCCATCTTCACTTGACTTCCTGATCTTGTGCGAACAGGTACTCCACTGTGTGTACTGCTGTGTCTTGCCTCTGGTCATGAAAGTGGCTCGTGTTGCAGGGGGAAGGGTCCCGGCCTTCAACCAGGAGGAATTGGAGAGGCTAGTGGATGGGGTCCTGCCCTTGTACGGCAAGCTCTATGGATGGCCAGAGGTACAGGTGAGTCGGGTGATTGGGGGGCACTGTTTGGGTGTAATGGATGGTGTTGTAAGTACATATGTGTGCACCTCTGAGCCAGCATGGGCCATGGTTCATGCCATGCTGCGTGCGTATGTCCAGTACTGTCCATCCCATAGTGGACCTATAGCCAGCTGTACATATTTAGCAAGTGTCTGACCTTTGTGTTACATTTCTGTGTCTCCCTTTTAGGTCAGCACCCACCAGAAGAGGGCACTTTGGCATGCCATCGCCAAGGACGTGTGGACCCTGGGGGTCTACAACCGGCGGAGCACCCACTGCAGGAAGAGGTGTGAGGACCTGCAGCGTTGGGCCCGAAAAACCTGTGAGGCCCAGCTGGGGAAGTCCTCCCAACGTGGAAGGGGTGCCTGTCAGGCACTGATCCCCCTCATGCTACGCATCCTGGCGGTGGCACACCCAGACCTGGATGGACGCTTGAAGGCTGCACAGCAGTCACTAGGGGGTGAGTACTCATGTCACAATCTTAGCCCTTGATGGATGTCTGTGTGTGCATTAGGGTTCATGATGCTTAGTTGCAGGGACTCTGACTGTTGTCCATCTACATGATGGCCCCCGTAGGGTGTAGGGGTGTCTTGGTCAGGACTCCTACACGTCCGGTCCTTAGGTAGTTCAGGGGATGGGTGTAGAGCTGGGTTCTGGTCACTAGTCAGGTGCATGGCCATGGGCATAGTGAACGGGGCTGCCTGTTGGGGGTGTCTTCTGGGTGGGTGTATGTCTGGCCACTATGTTCACACCTTTCAGCTATTTACAAGTGTCTCTCCTGTACTGTCTCCCCATCCCTGTTCTCTTGTGTTGTTTTTGTACATCAGCAACATCTGGCGAGGGAGCTGAGGCACCGGCAAGTGGGGATGCAGCGACCCACAGATCCTCAGAGGCAGAGTCATTGGATGCCAAGGGGACCAGTGGGTTGGAGGGCGAGGGGAGTACCACGGGGGAGGCAACTACCACTGGAGGTAGTGACTTCGATACCCCCTCCGCTGGGGCTCCCCAGTGGTGGCGGGCTCTAGTGGGCACACCACTACAGTAACGTCTTCCACCACCCCCATGCCATCACCGCCCTCCCTTTTGCTCCCCACTGAGTTGCCCGTGCCCGCTCACCCAGAAAGGTGGGCGTCTCCTTCACCCCAGGCACTTCCTCCCCTGCCCCAGTCAGCCATGCTGCCCTCACAGAGGAGGCTATTGACCTCCTGAGAACCATCTCTGTAGGGCAGACAACCATCGTCAATGCCATCCAGGAACTAGCATCAGATATGCAGCAGACAAATGCCTATCTGGATGGCATTCACTGTGCTGTGTCTAGCCTTTTCATGCTCTGGCCTCCTCTTTGACGGCAGCCAGTTTCCCTGGTCATTCCGTCCCCCCTCCAACCTCCTCTACCCCTTCCACCACCCCACTCCTTGCACTCGTCCAAAGCACACAATCTGACACGCAGTCAAGCACCTCAACACACAAGAAGCACACATCTAAACACAAGCACCACACCTCCTACTACAAGCATTCACACAGCCAACATACACATGCACACACAGCAACATCCACTTCCCCTAGTGTGCCCTCCTCTTCCGCCTCCCTGTCTGTCCCCTCTACATGCACACCCTCATGCACTGCACCTTCAGTCACTGTTACTGATCCTCTTACTGCAGTCACCGCAATAGCAGACATCCGTACATGGACCCCAGACACCACATCTGAACTCACCACAACTACTGTAGTTGACACATGCAGCACACTCACCAGACTTGCAGACACCCACACAACATACATCCACACTGGCAGCCTGTCTTCTCCCACTGTGTCCACCCCCCCTCCAAAAACACACAAACGCACCAAGACACCCACCCATCACACATCCACCACACCTTAGCATCCGGTCCAGTTACCTGCACCTGCGCTCGAGCATTCGTCTTGGAAATAAACAATGCACAAGCGATCACAACGGTTCCTATGCTAGTGCGAGAAAAACGCTGCAACCCTTTGCTAGCGTGAGATTGATTGGAAGGAGTGCTGTAAGGCCGTACATATGGAAGAATTCTTGAAATCAATTTGAGTAGGCAAGTCGACTTATAATTTAAGCCCATCAGCCCACCAGTTCGTCGCCCTCCCAGGATCGCCGGGATCTGGAATCGGTGAAGCCCCGAACCCCTGAGACCTCCTGAATCTCGGTAAGGCGAAGCTTCAAGTAGCAGGCGTCGGGAGCCGGGAGAGCGCGCCGGCCTCACCGCCGCCATCAAGATCGGTGGCGGGAGCCCAGAGGCGAGCGGACCAGGCGACCAGCCAAACACCAGCCAGACCCCATTAGGCAAAACCGGCCCGTGTGACCCCCCCGCGGACCCCTGCGGAAGCGGCCCGAACGCGGGTGCGGCTTGCAGGGGGGGGCGAGGGGTGCAAGGGCCTAGGAAAACCAAGGGATACTAAGGGGTTTGCCACTTACCCCAAACGCTAGCTCTGCTCCGCCCTGCCTGCCTGTCTGAGTGCGGCAAGTTTCACTGGGAGTGGTAGGGAGGTGGAGGTGGCTCCAGGATCTTAAGATCGTCGTCATCTTTGGCAGATGACTTCTGCAGCCCCTCAGCGGCTCCTACAGCGTCTGCCTCAGCTCTAAATTGCACAGCCCTACCTGATCAGACCCCGGAACCCGGACCAGACCGGATCAGACCTCCACACCTGCCAGGCAACGCTGACAGGACGAGACCAGCTGCACACCGACAGTGCAGAGCAGAGTGTGGGAGTGAGGAAGTGTGGAAGCGTGCATCCAGTGTCCATATTCCGTCAGTAACGGACAGCGAGAGGGCAGCAAGTAGCAGGAGGCAAGCAACAGAGCTCACTGACGCTCGCACTTGACGACGCAACAAGAAAAGCACAAGCAACCGCAGCCTCTCTCAACTGGAAACTCCCGAAGATCTGAGTAGACCCTCCACAAGTAAATCAGCAACAGATTGATCAATCAGAGATTCATCTGGGGTAGGAGCATGAGATCAGGCAAGGCCTGAAGTCAACCCGTAAATCTAATGAAGAGAAAAAGGAAAAGAGAACCAACCACGGACTGCAGAGCAGTAAAAAGGAGAGCAGGCAGTGGCCAGGACCCGGACAACCCCATCTCATGCAGGAGACACCCGACAGACCACGGCCTTGGCGGGGTACAGGCTGAACATTCCTCCCGCACAGAAGAAATAATCGGGGGATCCAGACGCTATGGAAGTGGGGAACTCACAGGCTAACTTCCGCAAGATAACCGACTACTTTGCTGCGGTTACAACTCCAGCTGCCAAAAAAAGGACCGGATCACTGGTTCCAAGTTACCAATTCTCAGGGCACGACCTATCGCTCACCCCGACTTGCAAATATCAGAAACCCGCGGAGAGAGTGCCAGAGTGAACTCACCTGCTCCCATCCCCATTCCACTTTCACCAGTAATAGTAATTGTGAGGAAGCAGCCCCTGAACCCACATGGCACGGATGCAGTACAGGATCCCCGCACTCTGACACCAGGAGTGCCCTCCACTCCGGGGCTAGTGAGATCCTTAAGGAACGCCAGTATAGATCGCGAAATGCTCCACCGAATAGCCAGTCCAGTAAACCAATCAATTCTGGACTCAGAGATGGTAGCAACTGCAGAAATCCTAGAACACAATCCCTGGCAAGACGCCCCCCTGTGCCAAAATGCCAAACTCCATTCCTCCCCAGCACTTGGATGTGGAAATCAGGAATTAGAACACTGGAATACAGAACAGGGTTACCCATCTAGGACACCCGAGAAAGAAACTGAGATAGTCACTCAGATCCATGCCCGCAAAGCAATTAAAGTAACCAAAACCGGAAGTACCTCTAGCATGGATTACAAATTCAATCTGCAACCTCAATTACAACCACGTCCCCCGGATATGGCAAGGGCAGACGATATGTGGCCTGCAATCCTAAACTCAATACAAGCTACAGTTATGGCCCTGCAGTTCCACTCAAATAAAATGGACATTCAGGTAGACCTGTTAAATACAATGGCAGTATTTATCTCCAGTATCGACAGCAAGCTGGAACACCTAAATGCCTTAATTACAAGGGCACAAACTAATCAAGCCAACGACCTTACCATCTGCTCCTGCAAGGAGGTGGTACATAAACTGTCTCAACTGCCGCAAATCCTAGAAGGTATACTTAAAAAAGTCGCCTCCGCCCGGAAGGATGAACACATTCATATAACTCCCCTCGCTACCCTGTTAACAGCTGTCCGCTTGCACAAAATCAAAAGGAAAATCCTCGCTCACCTCAAACAGTTGTACCATCGAACATAAGAGAGAAAAGCTCTCAGGTAGAAAGCATTGCTTCAGTTAGTCCTAGAATGGAAGATATGGAGAATTATCTCCCATTGCAAGTCACTATCAAACCCGGGAATGGTGAGAAACCCCCTTCACGGATTTTATCTAAAAGAGAACGCAAACGGGCAAGAAAAGGAAGACGATCTGCTCGAGCACTTCAATTATCCATCCCAAAGACCACTGAAATCATCTCACACGAGCAAAGTCAGGAGCATCTGGTTCCAAGTGGTAGGCAGAACGGTGATATCTACGTCCCAGCAAGCACTAGCAGTAACACAAAAGCAGGACCCAAGACCCCCTCTATCATAATAGGGGCGGTCCAGCTAACAAAGCCCCAGGTGGGGCCTCACGCTGTGTATAGAAAACCCTCGGATAATCGTAATAGACCCCAAGAGGACTACCAGAGCATAAAACTAAAAACCACTAAGCCTGAACAACACAGACAGACATCGCAGGCAAATCCGATGGGCAAGAGGTATGTCCTTGGCACAAGGCCGAGCAAAGCGGCCTACATGGAACATGCCGACAACATAGAGCAACTGCAGCCCGTTCACGAAGGCACCGAAAATGATGAACCAACCCCCCAGTTGCTGTGGGTTTCGGAGTTCATCCCAAGATCTACCACTGATATTCTCAATCGCTCTTCTATTCTAAGACTGATAAAAGCTCTCCCGGATCTACAGCACGTGGGCTCAGACGACATCGCTGCAATTAAATTCATCCAAGCCAGAGGCTGCCAACACACGGACCCCACGCTCAGTATTTTTGCAGACCCGGCCCTACCCATGCAGATCTTAGAAAGAAAGGACCTACTGAAAACCTGGGGTATTGAGGTAGGTATCTACAAAGGTGAATGATACCCACCTCCATTATTAGCTTCTCATCCTCTGGAAACGCCAAAAGGCATGCAGTCCGTCTTGCATGGTACATGTGCAGCCACCCCAGACAGCAGAGGGCCTGCAAAAACCATTTTTGAGAAAAGGCTTCCCAAATCCCCATTGCAAGTTCAATTTTGGAATCAGGAAGGCAAGAAAAGGCTGGTCCAAGTTCAGAGATCCCACCTTGGTGAGAACGGGTACCACCGGCTCTTCTTTTGGGAGCATCGGGTAACAGCTGAACAGCTGGGGAATTATCCCCACAAAGAGTATTAAATATCTGGTCGTGCAATTTAGGTGGCCTGCGGGCAAAAATAGAGGACCCAGAGGTAACAAAGTTTTTTAGCACCTTTGATATTATACTTCTACAGGAATCCTGGGCAATGGATTCAATACCGTTAGTAGGATTCATTGAACATTTCAGTCCAGCCATAAAAATGAACAGGCCTGGCTGGCCAAGGGGAGGTCTAGTGACATACATTAGCACGAGCATCCGAGCAAAGATCACAGAGCACAAGGAGGAAGACTTACCCTTCCAACTTATCAGGCTCAACGGATGGGGAAAAAATATACAGGATCCAATGATCCTAGTCAATATATACATCAATCCAAAAACTAAAATAATTGAAGCTAATAAGTTACTATCCGAATTGATAAGGATGAAAAGCATGGTACAATCAGCATATTGGCCAATATCGGGCGATTTTAATCTCAATCTATTCCACATGCCTGGCGAAAATCACTTCCAAACATTGGCAACAGTGCCCGCCCAATCTCTCCCAACTAAAATCAGGAAAGACAAATTAGGTGAGAGCTTCATCCACACCTGTGAAGGTATAGGCCTCTTCGCACTAAATGGTTGAAAGCTGCTCGACATTCCTCCAGCATGGACAAGATCATCTGGGAAATCAGTCTCCTACCTAGACTATACACTGGTAACCCCCGCCCTGTACATATTAGTGAGCAGCTTCAGCATTGTGGACCGAGTGGAAAGTGATCACAAGCCTCAGGTAATAGGGATCCACTCATCACCACTCAAACCGGAAAATGCAGTAGCCCTGGAAGGGGCTTTTGGCACCGAAAACCTAAAACGACTTAAATGGTCATCCGATACCATCGTAACCCAAGCAGAAGACGCTCTACTAAGGCTAGAATTAATGGCCACAGGTAGGGCGAATTTGACAACGGCTGGGAGAACTTTGCCACCAACCTTATTAACGCAGTCAACGTAGGAAGCACAAGAAAGGGAGCGCAATTGAGCCACCAAAAGCGTTTATATCTTCCACAGCCTATACGGAGAAGGAAAGCAATTGTAGCTAAATTATTAAGGCAAATGCGAACACTCCCAGACAACGGTCCACTATTGGCCGCCCTGCGAGAGCAGAGGAAACTCTTAAAAAGCAAATTATGGTCTTTTAAAAAACTGCAGCAGGAGACGCTCTAGGCCAAACTACATTACGCATCTAAATCATCCGACTCCAAAAGATTCTGGAAAATCATCAACACAATGGACAAGAGACCAGTGGCAGCTAATAACACAAATATTTCTGAGGAAGCTTGGGTACACCATCTAAAGACACATCTAAAGGAATTGGACACCGAAATCGCTCCGCAATCCCAAGGGTTCTCGGAGAGTCAAGAACCCGAGGTTCCAGAATGCCTAAAGATCTCAGCATCAGAATTAATAAATATCATTGGGAAGTCGCGAACGGATTGCGCCCCAGGGCCTAATGGTTTACCGCAGGCCCTGTTTAAACAGGAAACAGAAAGATGGGCCAGCTTTCTGGCTGAGATGTTCAACTGCGTGCTCACAACGGGAATTGTCCCGGCAACCTGGAGAGGCTCAATAATTCATCTCATCTACAAAGGAGGGAACGCAGCTTCCCCAAGCAATTACAGACTTATAGCTCTCCTAGATGTCGACCTTAAGTATTTTTCATCCTGTGTGTTAAAACATCTACAGTCTTGGGTTACAGACAATAACATTTTGCCATTCAATCAAAGCGGTTTTACCAAACATCAAGGAAGACTTACGAACCTGATGGCACTGGGACTCATCACAAATAGAGCAAAAGCAACCAGGACCCCCACCTACTTGTGTTTTGTTGACTTTAAAGCTGCCTTCGATTGTGTTCCCCTTGGTAAACTATGGGTTAAACTACAGCTTTGGGGACTTCCAGCTACTATTTTAAAAGCCATTGAATTAATTTATTCTGACACATGGGTGAAGGTAAAATTAGGGGGCGGCTCTCATTTATCTAGGGCAGTTAAAACAACAGCTGGTGTTAAACAAGGCTGCGTATTGTCCCCAACACTCTTTAACCTGTATATAGCGGATCTGTCTACAAAGCTAAACGTGGATCCATCCCACTCCCCCTCTTTGGGCAGCCAGTAATTATCTAATATGTTATATGCAGATGACCTACTACTAATTAGTAACACCAGAATAGGCATGCAGAAACTGCTAAATAAATTAGGAGAGTTTGCAAGGGTAAACGAGTTAGAAATCAATCACAAAAAATCCAAAATGATTACCATCAATCGCAGGCATACCGGCCAGCGTAAATGGCTCCTAAACGAAAAGACCCTGGAGGAAGTAAACTCTTACAGATATCTAGGAGTCATGGTCGACGCCAGGTGCAACTTTGTGGCTCTGTTCTGCTTTCCTACTCATCTCATATCAGAGCTTACAGAACCTCTCTGGAATGCACTTCTGAGTTCAAAGAAGACCTTTATTGTTGTTAATTCTTCCACACCCACAAGTTCTTGAGAGACGAATTCATAGATTTCAAGCACACGTTCAAAAGAGTAAAAGTAGTCGCAGCAATGAAAACAAAATATATCACAGTACTTCTCAGTTGCAATGTACACAGCAGATATATATTATATGATTATAATAGCAAAGCATAAAAGTCAAAATTCATCACTGTATGAGCAAGTAGGACCTATCTTCAGCTTCATCTTTCTGGGGACTGCAAGTTGATGACTCTGGTCAACTGTGAGAAAGAGATTATCTACCCACACGGGAGACTGGCAACTGACGCCTAGTTCCAGCCTGAAGTCAAGCAGATTAGAATCTAACTCACTGTATCCCAGAGTCATCCTTACAAAAGCGTGCCCCCTCCTCTCAGACTCGGGAAAACTACGCAAGCCTTTGGAGACTGGCCAGATCTCCTAGACTTCTCCTATTCCCAAGGCTGAGCAGAAAGGAAAACACCAAATGTACTCTCTCTTATCAGGACTAGTCTGGTGTGAAGAAAACAGCTTGGTCCATCTTGTGGAAAAACACAGCTTGGAAAAATACAGACATCTGTGATGTTTCAACTGCAATGTCTAACTCCACGTTAAAGCCAATAGGCAGCTAACCTAAATATCAAATGACATGTCAAAGCCAATAGGCAGCTAACCTAAACATCAAATGTAATATCTAATGTCATGTCAAAGCCAATAGGCAGCTAAACTAAATACAAAATGTAATGTCTAATATCATGTCAAAGCCAATAGGCAGCTAAACTGAATACAGCATGTCAAAGCCAATAGGCAGAATACAGAATGTAATGGCTAATGCCATGTCAAAGCCCATAGGCAGCTAAACTGAACAAAACATACAATGTGCTACTGGTGAACATTGAGCAACTAATATGCGCAGCGGTGAAACACAAAGTAATTGGTCAAACACAATTATTAGCATCACATTCCACTCTATGACCAATGAATTTTTGTTTCACATACCTCTTATTTAAAAAAAAAAAAAAAAAAACATCAACACAAAAAAAAAACATTATCAGCAAATCAGATTGGAATGATCAAAGCAATCACTGTAAAGCCATGAAAGTGGATTAACATATAGATCTCATAACCTTTCACATCAGATACATCTACACAGAAAAGACTGAAACTTTTATACTCTGAATGAGATTATAGTGTCTCTAAAATAGCAATTTGATGTAGCATGAGTTCTGCTCATGTAAAGGTGCACGGTCCACCTAAAAGGTTTGCTGGAAGGTAAGTGAAAGTCAGAGTTCCACACAAAAAAATACAGACAGTTAACTGTTAAGGTTGCTTAGTTCCAGTAGAAGAATGTAATCAAACAAGTTGAACTTGAACTGAAGGCGCCATTTGCGCAAAATGGATCCATGGTGCTTGCACTTTACTCAATCAGGTTCAGGTTGGGGGTTCGGTCCCTTCCCCGATGCCACACGCACACACCCGAAGGGGGACCACACAGCACACTCAGGGACAGTGGCGAAACGTGGTAGGATCTGCAAAAGAAAAAAGTATGACTTTTCTTGCAAATAACATTTGTCATTTGAAAGTACCCTTCCCCTTTTCCCTGTTTTATAATCAGCAGGACGTTTTTGGGGCCCTTTGTTATATTTTCTGCAGGTTCTGGAGGGTCATCTGGGTCTTCAACCCACACCTCAGCACTGAGGTTTTTATCTGCTGCACCACGGCTTCCCTTTTCTTGCACTGTCAGAAGGGCTGGGGCAGACTTCTTCTTTACCAAACCTCCATTCACTGCACTTTTGTCAAGTTGGGCCATTCTGTCTCCTGAATCAGATTATATTATTTTCTAGTTATCAGCATAATTTTGATTTCTCCTTGGTAATCTGCAGCAATCACTCCCCCTAAAGCCTGATCAATTTGCCATATTTGTTCTGGTAACTTTCCGATCTCCAACTGCTCTGTGACTGCTTGTGGGACGGATTTATCTTGTACGTGCTGCACAGTTTTTATCAAATCTAGGGGAATGTGCATCTCTCTCATCTCTGCCCACCTGTAAGTGGCTTTTTCTCCCAGCTGTTCACATGTCTGGTGCACCCACTTAGCCATCCCCACTAAGTCAGAATTCTGGGTGAACACTTCTCTCTCTGAATTTTTCTCTTTAACATCTGCAAGGGAATTGAACCAGTTAGGTACAAGCCATGTGGAAAACCAAACGGCTAAACCATTGGCAATGAACCAAGAATCAGTGTAAAAATGACACATCTCAAGCAGCTCTTGCTTTAAAGTCTGACACACATTGTACAACGCTGTTCCTTCCCCTGTGCCAGAAAACAACATTTCAGTCAATGAATCATTAGTCAAACAAACATGCTTTTCATCCTCAGGGGACACAAATTCAAATGGTGCACTCAATTTCACTGGTGACTCTTTTACCTGTGGTTCTGTAGCCCTGTCTTGCAGGTACCAGATCCAGTGTATCATCCTAGCTAGGGGCACTCTTTTCTTCCCCTGTTCCTGATTTACATGTAAATCAGTGTTTCCCTCTTGCACTGCGCAGAAACCTAAAGTCATTATTTCATTTGCCCAATCACAAACGTGCAGCTGCTTATATTTTTTCCTAGGGACCATATACCAAAGTGTTAGGATTTCACTCAGATGAGGGCTATTCTGTTTCCAAAATTCAAACAAGCTAATGAAACTCGGTGTCTCTTGCTTAGTGCAAACAGTAAGAAACTCTAAAATCTTTCGTTTTACTTGTGCCTGTAACTGCACATTTTGCGAGGGTACCTCGTAAATCGCATTCTGAGCTCTGTTCTTCGTGTTATCAGTTAAGGAATGCACTTCAGCTGCCAAAAAACCTGGCTCACACGGAGGCTCAGACTGGCTCACAGCTGTCTTAACCCCCTCATTACTGGAATGGGAAAAGACAGAGGGGGTCATTCCGACCCTGGCGGTCCATGACCGCCAGGGCGGAGGGCAGCGGAAGCACCGCCAACAGGCTGGCGGTGCTTCCTGGGCTATTACCGGCGCAGTCAGAAAAGGGGAACCGGCGGTTTCCCGCCGGTTTTCCGCCGGTTTTCCCCTGGCCCAGGGAATCCTCCATGGCGGCGCTGCTTGCAGCGCCACCACAGGGATTCCTACCCCCTTCCCGCCAGCCTGTTTCTGGCGGTCTTCACCGCCAGAACCAGGATGGCGGGAACGGGTGTCGTGGGGCCCCCTCACAGGGCCCCATTAGGATTTTCACTGTCTGCTTAGCAGACTGTGAAAATCGCGACGGGTGCCACTGCAACTCCGCCGGCTCCATTCGGAGCCGGCTTCCTCGTTGCAGGGGCTTTCCTGCTGGGCCTGCGGGCGGCCTTTTGGCGGTCGCCCACCGGCCCAGCGGGAAAGTTGGAATGGCCACAGCGGTCTTTTGACCGCGGGGTGGTCATTCGGCGGTAACCGCATGGCGGGTGGCGACCGCCGCCCGCCGCGGTCAGAATGACCGCCAGATTCTTCTAAAATAGCATTTTTATAGATTTCAGCATTATCTTGCATTAATGTGTTCTGGCTAATTTGCTCACGTAAATTCTTATTTTCATGTTCCAACTGCCTACATTTCTCCTGCATTTTTCTTTAAGCAGAAAAAGGTATCCAAACCCTTCTGTCAAAAACAAAAGGATCATCATTGCTTCCAAAAGGCACATTTTCTAAATATGCTTTATCACAGAAAGAAAACATGTTTCTCACAGCCCCATCAGGCAGTTTAACTACACATGCATTTTCAAACATGGTCTGCCGTGCTTCTATAATTCTCTAAACAACAAAAAACAATTACACTTTTAAATTGTGCACGTAGAAATCTATAATTCGACTTTCAAGACTGCTGACTACGTCAAAATGTTCTGCTTTCCTACTTATCTCATATCAGAGCTTACAGAACCTCTCTGGAATGCACTTCTGAGTTCAAAGAAGACCTTTATTGTTGTTAATTCTTCCACACCCACAAGTTCTTGAGATTCGAATCTGCTTGACTTCAGGCTGGAACGAGGCGTCAGTTGCCAGTCTCCCGTGTTGGTAGATAATCTCCGGAGTCATCAACTTGCAGACCCCAGAAAGGTGAAGCTGAAGATAGGTCCTACTTGCTCATACGGTGATGAATTTTTATTTTTATGCCTTGCTAATATAATCATATATTATATATATGCTGTGTACATTGCAACTGAGAAGTACTGTGATATATTTTGTTTTCTTGCTGCGACTACTTTGTGCTTGAAATCTATTAATTTGTCTCTCAAGAACTTGTGGGTGGGGAAGAATTAACAACAATAAAGGTCTTCTTTGAACTTAGAAGTGCATTCCAGAGAGGTTCTGTAAGCTCTGATATGAGATAAGTAGGAAAGCAGAACAGGCTCAAAAAGAAGCAATAAAAAACAGGGCGCAGACCCTTGCTCACGCATTCTGCAAATTTGCTAATTCAATCTGTGGTCACGCCTTGAATCCCTTAACAGCCATAATGAGAGCCAAACTATTGCCAACTCTCTCGTGTGGGGCAGAAATAATGAGGGGTATGGAGGAAACTCTTTTGGAGAAGCTTTTGATAAAGACGTACAAGCGTGTCTTTCGGCTACCAAGGCACGCTCCCGCTGCCCAGGTCAGACTAGAATTCATGTTGGTTAAACAATCACTGGCTCGACCGGGAGCTTTCATCAAATGCTGTTACAAACTGAGCTGAGCCCAAGAAGGGTCTCTAGCCAAACTAGTCTGGCAGGAAATCATCCTGGAAAGAGGCAATGGAAACTACAAAAGGTATCTGGAAAGGAGTGTAAGCCTCTTGAATCAAGGTGGAGTTTGGGATCAGTCACTTACCACGACGGCTTTTAACAAAGCAGTCAATAAGTCATGTAAACTGCTTAGTTGGTTAAAAGACAAAGAGGCTCTGACCAAAAGGTCGCATGGCTGGCTGACCCTTAATTAGTATAAAACTGTAAAAGAATCTACACTCTTAGCCGCCCCCTATTCACGGAAAATTAAGCAATGCTTTTTTTCAAGGCTTAGGCTGGGCGATGTCCCAACGCCAAACCTCCTCCCAATTTGGAAGAAAGGGCCACAAATGGGCGCACAGGAGTGCCGCCTTTGTCATCTGGCGGTAGAAAACCTGATGCATGTGCTCTGCATTTGCCCAGCCCTGGCTGAAGATAGAAAACGTTTATTGAAAAAAGAAATAAACGGCCTAGGGATTAGATCCTGCAGACAAGCACTAATCGAAGCATTCAACACACAAAACACCATATTGAATATTAGATTGGTTCCATTTTTGGAAATTTACTCCGGTAAAATAACGTCTGCTGGAAGAAGCCTGGGATAGGGAGGGCGCAAATAGAGACATAGTCCACCCACTTTGAGTAAAAACGCTAAAGATAGAAAGGTATGTTGGTAATACTCGCCACACGGCCAGACCACTATGAAGTACTGTATTAGAACCCGGAGTCAAGTAGGGATTCTTCTTCTCTGTGAAATATACCTCCTCTCAGTATTTAAATTATGCAATTTATATGTTTTAATGTAGGAGCAAGGTTTTGTTTACGTTTTATGTTGAAGTATTACTTTTATGGTTTAAATTAACTAATAAATAAACAATCATCATCACCTGCACCCACAACACGCACCACTACACCACTGATGTCCACACCCTCTGCCTCCACTTCCACGCCCTCCTCCAGGCCCAACCGAATTGCTACGAAAAAACTTTTCCTCTCCTGTGCTGACCTCTTCCAACCCACTGGCCCACCCCGTCTTGTCCCTAATAGTGCGCACCTCTTTGCCCTTTCCACTCCTTCCACTTCGCAGCCCTCCCCTGGCTGCCCTTCACATTCTTGTGCCCCCTCCCCAGAGAAGAAGAAGCCCTGTGCAGAGCCAAGTCCATCTGGCTCCACCCGCTCGAAACACACTCCCACACCTTACAAAGTCAAAGCCATAACCCCTCCCCTTCGGAGTGCAAGTCCAAGCCCCACCCCTGTCGCAAATCCCCACCCCCCACTACCCCAGCCTCCGTTCCGTGAGGTGCCTGGATCACCCATTGTTACCCCATTAGGTGGAGTACTGTGCACTTTTGGGAGTCAGGTTGGGGCCATTGTGGCCCATGGGACTTCTTGCACTACGGCCTGGCCATTGGACTTGTTGAAAATAGTTGGCTCTGTGAACTCAAATAAATATTTATGTGTGGCCTGTGTTTTGGTGGCACACTCTTGAACCCTGGACTTTCGTTTAATTGTTTGTGGGGAGTTTGTATGTACCATGGTCAGGTTGGATCTGCCTTGTGTCAGGTATGTACCTCTTGCTATGGGGTGTATGGCTTGTGCTGCTGTGAAGGGTTGGAGGGGTGTTGCTGGGTGGGTGGAATGGGTGGGTATGTAACTGTGCCCTTCCCTCCCTTGTTTTGTAGGTTGGGGTACTTACCATCGTCATCTTCGTTGGCGGTCTCGGTCGTGGAGGTATATGGCAAGGAGCAGGGCTGGCATGATCTGCAGCTCTCTATCCATGTCTGCTTCGGCGCATTGTGTGGGCCTCCGGTGAGTGTTTCCTTATATTAGGTTCATTTCCGCCTGGACTTGCATGGTGGTGGTTCCCGCCCCGGAACTGGCAGCGGACTGATGGTTCGTTATTTGATGGGCGGGTTGGGCCTTTCCGTCGGCCTGTGGGCGGACTCTGCCGTCGTCATCGGCACTCCTCTACTGGCAGTGGTTGGTTTTCTGGATGCCTGTATTTCAGTAGGTTCATTATTTGGCGGTCCGGACTGCTCCTCTGTTGGCGGTTTTTATCGCCACTGCCGGCGGCGCGGTTTGGACCGCCGTGTTCATAATGAGGGCCATAGCCACTCATTCTCTCTCACTCACTAATATGACCACTCATACAACCAGACTCACACTCACCCATACGTAAACATATTCACCCACTCAATAACATATTCAACAACTCATGCAACTCCTCACTCACATAGCCACTAATGCATCCACTCACTCATGCATACTACCACTTATCCACCCTCTCACTCACACATACACTCACTCATGCAGCCAGTCACACACATACAACCACTCATGCGCCCCTTCACTAACTTATCCATCCACTCATGCACCCTTTCACTCATTATTACACCCATTCACACTCGCTCCCCCATAGTCTCTCATGAACTTATCTCACCCATACACTGACTCATTTACCAAGTCACTAACATACAACTTCTCAAGCACTCTCTCACTCACCCATACAGCCACTAATGCACCCACTCACACACCTACATACCCACTCATCCTCTCACTCACTAATACAGCCATTGATTCACCCACTTACTCATCCATACAATCACTCATGCACCCTCTCACTCACACATACAACCACTCATCCACCCAGTCACTCAAATATGACTCACGTGCCCCCTCACTAAATTATACACCCACTCATGCACCCTCTCACTCACCTATACTGCCACTCATACACCCAGTCAATCACACATACAATAACTCATGCACCCCGTCACTCACAAATACAACCACTCAAGCCCCCTCACTAAATTATACACTCACTCTTCCACCCTCTCATCAACTCATACAGCCCATCATGCACCCTCTCTCACCCATTTAGCCACTGATGCACCCACTCACTCATAAAACCAACCACGCATGCTCCCACTCACTTCTACAGCCACTCATGCACCCACTTACTCACGCATGGAGCTACTCAGACACCTTATCACTCACCCTATCACTCACCCAGACAGCCACCCATGCACCCAATTAGTCACCCATACAGCCACTTATGCAGTCAATTACACATACCCCCACTTATGCACCCAT
Organism: Pleurodeles waltl; assembly: GCF_031143425.1. NCBI lineage: Eukaryota > Metazoa > Chordata > Amphibia > Caudata > Salamandridae > Pleurodeles > Pleurodeles waltl. The sequence goes on along the minus strand of NC_090445.1, from coordinate 561,547,753 downwards.
TCACAGACCCAGCGAAGCATCCTGTCACTCACCTATACACCCACTCAGGCACTCACCCACTCATGCACCCTCTCAGTCACACATACAGCCACTTGCTCCCATTTACTCACACATACAACCACTGACACACACTGTGACCCACCCATACAGCCATTCATGCACCCAGTCATTTACCTATACAGCCACTCAGGCAGCTACTCACTCATCTATAGAGCCACTCATGCACCCATTCACTCACCAAAACAGTCACTCATGCAGCCACCTACCCATATAGTCAAACATGCACTCACTCACACATATACCCACTAATGCAACAACTCACTCACCCATAGTACGAGTCACACACCCTGTCACTCATCCATGCAGCTACTCATCCACCCATTCGCTCACTCATCCAGCTACCTATGCACTCTTTCACTCACCCATACACCCACTCATGCACCCATTCAGTCACCTATACACCACTGATATAGTCAGTCACTCACTCGCACACTACTGAGGTACTTATTCACTCACCCATTCACTACTCCTACACTCAGCTAATCACCTATTCACTACATTGACACTATTACAAACATACATTAAACATATAACATTTATTTCTCTAACTGCAGTAGGTGGTTCTTTTTTGTAAAAGTTTATGTTTTTTTTGTTTTTTTTCTGACTATTTTGAGTATTTTGGGTGTTTTTTGTGTCTTAAAAAAAAGCCAATGTCCTTCTAAACAAGAAGCTCAAAAAACACAAAAATTGCTTTAACAACTGCGTACATTAATTATTTGCACAAGTGTAGGCACAGCTTGCCCTCCTACACTGAGAGTAGCTGTGCACTTAGGGCAAAAAATCCCAACTTTTCCGAACTTTGGAATCACATTTGGTACATGTGAAACATGAGCTGTAGCAGATGTTCCAGCTTCATTGTTAGAAGGTGGCATTGTTCATTGGTCTTTCTCTAGCCTCTTAATTTCAGCTCTAGCCAAACTTGTGGAGTGGTGGTGCTCAGGTGCTTGTACATACTAGATGTACAACATGAGTGTTTTTTATCACTCCCACGAGAAAGCACTTTCTGACATAAAATGCATGTTACTTTTCGAGCATTCGCCTTATTCTGCTACTCAGAATGGTAAAACAACTCCCAGACAATGCTTTCTTTCTTCTTATTTGGGGGCTCTTCTTCTTCCACCAGAATGTTCTCCTGTTCCTCCTGTATAGCTTCTGGTGCAGATGCTATCTTTAGAATAAAGAAAACAAAAAAAAACTCCAGCAAACATTCAGGAGGCAACTCCCTAAAAGAAGATGACTTTACAAATGCAGGTGTGCCCCACCTCTCCCTTCTCTCAGCCCAGGAAGACTATTCAGTATGCAGATGCACCCCTGTAACACCTCCACCCTCCCTGTGTACAAGCGGTCTGAAAAGTATGCACAAAGCCCAACTGTCACTCTGCCCAGACATGGATTGGAGTAAATCTGCCAAACACCAGAGTCATAAGCACAGAGAAATGCTCACTTTCTAGAAGTGGCTTTCCTGTAATAGTAATAAAAATCCACCTATACCAGTAAGCAGCATTTCTCATTACCATTACAACCATACCAAACATGCTGCGCTACCCCTCATAAGGCAGGGCATTTCCAATGCAATCCTGTAAGAAGGCAGCACTCACAGCAGTGAGAAACCAAATAGACTGTTTGTAACTGCCAGGACAGGAAATGCTACTAGGCACATGTCCTACCTTCTACATACATAGCACCCTGCCCACAGGGCTAGATAGGGCCTACCTTAGAGGTGACTCACCTGTAGTAAAAAGGGAGTTCTGGGCCAGGCAAGTAAATTTAGTTGCCTGGTCCCTGTGGCAGAAAAGCCTGCACGCAGGCCCTGCGCTAGCAGGCCTGAGACAGGTTTGAAAGGCTACTTTAGTGGGTGGCGCAAACAGTGCAGCAGGTCCACTAGTAGCATTTAATTTACAGGCCCTGGGTATAGAGATACCATTGTACAAGGGACTTACAGGTAAATTAAATATGCCAATTAGGTATAAGCCAATCATACCAACTTTAGAAGGTGGAACACCTGCACTTTAGCACTGATCAGCAGTGATAAAGTGCTCAGAGTCCTAGATCCAACAGTGAGAGGTCAGAAAAAATAGGAGGAAGGAGGCAAAACTTCAGGGGATGACCCTGCCACAAGGGCCAGGTCCAACAGTCAATTACATCACTGATGACATCACTAATGACATCTCAAATGACATCACTGATTACATGATCCACACAATCCTTCTGGCACCTCGTCACCCCCCCATACAAACTCTTGTCTATACACACACACAGCTGCTCACAAACATATTTGAACTACTGACACACACTGACTGATTCACTGACACAGCAACTGACACAACTAGTCAACCACTCATACAACATTCCCTCCGATATTCACACACTCATACAGCTACTGAAACACACAGTCAAACACTCATACAGTCACTGATACATCCAGTCATACACCTATACAACAACACACATACACAATAACAGAACTACAGAGGTACTCACACACCCACTCCTTCACACATAGAACCACTCACACACTCAAACAGTCAGCCATACAGTTCCTGACACACCCACACACTCACTGTTACTTGCACAACCATTCATTTACTAATACAAGGACTGACACAATTAGTCATTCCCTCTACAGTAATCACATACCCAGTCAGTCATCCAAGCAGCCCCTGCCACACTAACTTAATCACTGCAATACCTACTCACACACTCACTATTCTTTAGACTGAGTCACATAGCCACTTACTTATACAGAAATCACTTACACACACATTCACTCATGTATGCAGTCACTATCTCACCTACTCACTCAACAATACAGTGAAAACCATTCACTCACCCATATAAGCACTTACACACCCACTCACTCATCTGTACAACCAAACACCCTTTCAATTAACCAAATGCAGCCACAAACATACTCACTTGCTCACCCATATAGCTAGATACACATCCAATCACTGTTCTATACAACAAATGACTCAATCACTCTGTCATCCATAGAGCTAGTCACAAACCCACTCACACATTGATACAACTACTTACACTCACAGGATGAGGTAATCAGTGATGCCATTTGAGATGGCATCAGTGATGTCACTGACCATTTCATAAGTGATGTAATATGTGAGGTCATAAGCAGGCCCTTACGGGAGCACAAGTTATAGTTAGCTTGCCTATATCATTCACACCATTTGACGAATCTTCAAGAACTTTTCCCAAAAAAGTATTCTGGTGATTCTTGTTGCAAATGGGAAGTTTTGGGGTGATCCGTCAAGCAGGGACTGAGAAAAAGGAGGGGGGTGGTAAAACAAACATGCTTTTGCCCTGTCAATTTCCATAGGAGTTTTGAACACAGCTACATCCCGAACTGCTGGACGGAATGCATTGCAACGTTTTTGCGGTGATTGCGGCAAATTTGCAAATGCACGTGCCACCAGGAATGCTGTGATTGGCTGGTCGCAACCTGACCATACAGTGGCGGATGCCATTTTAGGTTACAGGACAAGGTCCATGGGGCCAAAAATAATTTGATAAGTGGCATAAGGGGTCAGGGCGGAGGTACCCTGGCCCCAGGGGCGTGATATAGGAGTCTTTAAGGGTCATATTATGCCCTTAAAAACACTTTTTTCACACAACACTCAGGGGCTGATTTATACTTTTTTTGCGCCGCAATTGCGTCATTTTTTGACGCAAAAGCGGTGCAAACTTACAAAATTCAATTATATTTTGTAAGTTTGCCCCGCTTTTGCGTCAAAAAATGACGCAAATACGGCACTAATAAAATATAAATCAAGGCCTCAGTGCAGCCTTCTGTGTAATGTTGTGAATACTTCGTGAATATTGGCAAAAAAAAAATCACATACTCATTCATACACTAATTCATTCACTCATAGTAGCACTCAGACACTCATGCAGCTACTGACAGAGCGACTTAGACACTCATACACCCCACACCACAGACTTACTCAGACTTTGATGCACCCAATCATAGGCCAACTCAAATACTGGTGCACATACTCACAGACCCATTCAGACCCTCACACATACACTCACAGACCCACTGAGACCCTCACACACCCACTCACAGGCTCACTCAGACATTCATGTAGCCACTCACAGACCCACTCAGACCTTCACACACCCTCTCTCACACCCAGACAGACACTCTCACACTGAGGGACACCCTCTCACACCTATTCTCACTCCCAGCGAGATGGACTCTTCAGCCGTGGATGGCAGGGTCTGAGTGGTTATAGGAGATTGGCCGCTTGCCAGTAGGTAGTTATAATTAGGACATTATTTCCATAGAAAATAACTTTTTGACTTGCCTATATCTTTGGCACCATTTGGCAAATCTTCACAAAGTTTTCTAAAACAAAGTGTGCTGGTGAATCTTGTAGCGCATGGGACGTTTTGGGATGATCCGCCAAGCGGGGGCCGAGAAAAAGGGAGGATCAAAAAGTGTGTGTTTCCCATGTTGTAGGAAAATGGCTCCCTGTTGCAGTTACCCCCCCACTTTTTGTCTGATATTGATGCTGACTTGACTGAGAAGTGTGCTTGGTCCCTGCTAACCAGGCCCCAGCACCAGTGTTTTTCCCTTAAAAATATATCATTGTTCCACAATTGGAACATCCCTGGCACACAGATAAGTCCCTTGTAAAAGGTTCCATTGGTACCAAGGGCCCTGTGACCAGGGACGGTCCCTAAGGGCTGCAGCATGTGTTGTGCCACCCTAAAGGACCCTTCACCTATCACATGCACCCTGCCATAGAAGGTTGTGTGTGTTGGTGGGGAGAAAAAGGCAAAGTCGACATGGCATCCCCCTCAGGTTGCCATGCACACAAAATACTGCCTGTGGCATAGGTAAGTCACCCCTCTAGCAGGCCTTACAGCCCTAAGGCAGGGTGCACTATACCACAGGCGAGGGCATAGCTGCATGAGCAATATGCCCCTATCATGTGTAAGTCCATTCTTAGACATTGTAAGTACAGTGTGGCCATATTAAGTATATGGTCTGGGAGTTTGTCAAAAATGAACTCCACAGTTCCACAATGGCTACACCAAATCCTGGGAAGTTTGGTATCAAACTTCTCAGAATAATAAACCCACACTGATGCCAGTGTTGGATTTATACCAAATGCACACAGAGGGCATCTTAGAAGATGCCCCCTATAATTTACCCAATCCTTCAGTGCAGGACTGACTGGTCAGTGCCAGCCTGCCACTGAGACGAATTTCTGCCAGCCTGGGGTGAGAGCCTTAGTGCTCTCTGAGGACAGAAACAAAAGCCTGTACTGGGTGGAGGTGCTTCTCACCTCCCCCTGCAGGGACTGTAACACCTGGCGGTGAGCCTCAAAGGCTCATGCCTTTTGTTACAGCGCCCCAGGGCATCCCAGCTAGTGGAGATGCCCGCTCCTCCGGCCACTGCCCCCACTTTTGGCTGTAAGGCTGGAGGAGATAATTAGAAAAACATGGAGGAGTCACCCAACAGTCAGGACTGCCCCTAAGCTGAGGTGACTCCTGCCTTTAGAAATCCTCCATCTTGAGATTGGAGGACTCCCCCAATAGGATTAGGGATGTGCCCCCCTCCCCTCATGGAGGACGCACAAAGATGGTCACCCTCCAGGACAGTAGCCATTGAGTACTGCCCTCCTGACCTAAACGCACTCCTATATCTAGTATTTAGGGGCACCCCAGAACCCAGGAAAGCAGATTCCTGCATCCTGAACCAAGAAGAAGGACTGCTGACCTGAAAGCCCTTCCAGAGACGATGGAGATGACAATTGCTTTGGCCCCAGCCCTACCGGCCTGTGTCCTGACTCGAAAAACTGCAACAGTGACGCATTCAACAGGGACCAGTGACCTCTGAAGCCTCAGAGGACTGCCCTGAACCTAAGGACCAAGAGACTCACATGAGCAGCAGCTCTGTTCAACAACAGCAACAATATTGCAACTTTTCTGTAACTTCTAAGGACTTCACTCTTCCTGCTGGAAGCATGAGACTTTACCCTCTGCACCTGATGCTCCCGGCTCGAGATCCACAGAACCTACACTACAGGGAGGACTCCCGTGGACTGCGACCCCATGAGTAGCCCGAGACGACCCCCCTGGACCCCCACTGTAACGCATGCAGAGAGAATCCAGAAGCTTCACCTGACCGCGACTGCCTGTGACAAGGAACCTGACGCCTCGCCTGGACCATGCACTGCACCTGAAGCCCCCAGGACCAGAAGGAACCGAACCTCAGTGCAGGAGTGACCATCAGGCGACCCTCTGCCCAGCCCAGTCAGTGGCTGGCCCGATACGCCCCCTGTGCCCTGCCTGCACCCCTAGAGTGACCCCTGGGTCCCCCCATTGAATCCAATACAAAACCTGACACCTGCTTTGCACACTGCACCCGGCTGCCCCTGTGCCGCTGAGGGTGTGTTTTGTGTACCTACTTGTGTGTCCCCCAGTGCTCTACTAAACCCCCCTGGTCTGCCCCCTCCGAGGACGCGGGTACTTACCTGCTGGCAGACTGGAACCGGAGCACCCCTGTTCTCCATAGGCACCTTTGTGTTTTGGGCACCTCTTTGACCTCTGCACCTGACCGGCCGTGAGCTGCAAGTGTGGTAACTTAGGGGTTGCCTTGAATCCCCAATGGTAGGCTGCCTATGCTCAGGAACTGAGACTTGTAAGTGTCTTACTTACCTGACAAACTAACCATTACTTACCTCCCCCAGGAACTGTTGATTTTTGCAGTGTCCACTTTTAAAATAGCTTATTGCCATTTTAACTAAAACTGTATATGTTATTTCTCTAATTCAAAGTTCCTAACTTACCTGTGTGGAGTACCTTGCATTTTATGTATTTACTTCAAATCTTGAACTTGTGGTTCTAAAAATAAATTAAGAAAATATATTTTTCTATATGAAAACTATTGGCCTGGAGTTAAGTCTTTGAGTGTGTGTTCCTCATTTATTTCCTCTGTGTGTGTGTACAACAAATGCTTAACCCTACCCTCTGATAAGCCTACTGCTCGACCACACTACCACAAAATAGAGCATTAGAATTATCTAATTTTTGCCACTATCTTACCTCTAAGGGGAACCCTTGGACTCTATGCACACTATCGTATATACAGAGCCAACTTCCTCCACATGTTTATTCCTATAGGAGTTTTGAACACGATTACAGTCTGAACTGCTGGGGGGAATGAGGAGATAGGAAACAGAACCTTAACTCCATCTTGTGAAGAGACTCCTTTTGTGTCATTCAACAAGCATGAAAGCAAACTCATAAAGTATGTGCTACGCCCTGAGTTTCACAACATAGATAGTCACAAGACGTAGGCAGAAAAAGAACACAAACAGTTCTAAGAAACAGGGGTTAGCTTATCTAGAAGCACCAGAATACCCCCAGCCCAGGAAGTGTAGGGCGTCACTTACAAAAAATCTAGAAGTTGAGAAACAAAACTGACATGATTAACAGATGTGCTTTCTGAATTCTAACGTATGCATCAGCTATTTGTATTCAATGCTTGTTGAAGTATATAAATATTGGACACAGTCAGATTATCTTTGAGACTCTCACCTGTACGTGACTTTGCATCCAGCACTACAGTGGGTGTCCTGGCGGTGAAATAAAGTTTATCCTGAGAACCCAAGACGGAAGGCTGTGATAATTTCTAAGGGCAGAGTTGACAGGAATTACACCACATTTAGCAGAAAGGTAGCTTTTGGTATGCAGATTACACTTTTTGTTATTTGGTAAAAGTCAGTTCAGAAGTTTAGGAGAAATTGAGGGAAAACCAAATTTGTATATCTAGGGCCACGGATCCATCTCAACGTTTGTGAATGCGTGCGTCAACAGGAATAATGTGATTAAGTGTCTGCAACCAGACCAGAAAAAGGTGGCCGCCATTTTAGGTAGCGGGACACTGTCCTTGGGGCTTAAAAATTAAATAAAAAGTGTCATGGTGGGTCAGGGTGGAGGTAACCTGACCCCAGGACTAGGATAGAGGGGACTTCAAGGGTGAATATATGATCTTAATTGGGTTTTTCTTTTCACAACGGGTGATATCGCGAATACATGTCGATGCTCAGCGCAGCCCCTGTGTAACATCGCAAAGAATTTGCGAATAACACTGAAAATGTTTTTTTAAAAACATGCACAAATTAATTTATACACTAAGGGGGTCATTACAACATTGGCGGTAAAAGCCGCTTACCACCGTGCAGAAGAGCGCCAACACACCGCTGCGGCCGCAGAGTTCGGCCATGGTCATTATGACCCACAGCTCGGAACCGCCAAAATCTAGACACCCACACAAGTCCGCCACACCAAAGGTCAGTGATAAACTGGCGAAAACAAAACCTCCACCGTCACGCCAACAGGAATACGACCACACTATCACGACCCACTCTCACCACCGACCCCAACGACGCAGCCCTCAACCTCACAAACTGGATCTCCAACTGCGCAGACATCCTTGCTCCCCTCAAACGCACGCATCGACAGACCAACACCAAAAAACCTCTCAAAGACACCCTCAAAGAATCAAAGAAAACTTGTCGCGCCCTTGAGAAAGCCTGGCGCAAGGACCGCACCGCTGACAACATGACCACCCTCAAGAACGCTACCCGCGAACACCACCACCTGATCCGCGCCGCCAAAAGGAACTTTTTCACCGACAGACTGGACAAAAACAGACACAACAGCAGAGAACTCTTCAGCATCGTCAAGGAGTTCTCCAACCCCAGCGCCAGCGCCAACGCCAACGCGGTCACGCCCTCACAGGATCTGTGCGAATCCCTCGCCACTTTCTTCCATCGCAAGATTAGCGACCTCCACGACAGCTTCGGACACCAGACCCAACCAAACACCACCGAACCGGCATCCACGGCCATCACCCTCAACAACTGGTCCCACATCAACACGGAAGAAACCAAATCCATCATGAACTCTATCCACTCCGGCGCCCCTTCGGACCCCTGCCCGCACTTCATCTTTAACAAAGCCGACGACATCATCGCCCCGCACCTCCAGACCGTCATCAACTCTTCTTTTTCTTCTGCTACCTTCCCCGAATGCTGGAAACACGCCGAAGTCAACGCCCTACTAAAGAAACCTACGGCTGACCCGAGCCACCTGAAAAACTTCCGCCCCATCTCTCTTCTGCCTTTCCCAGCCAAAGTAATAGAGAAGACCGTCAACAAACAGCTGACCACCTTCCTGGAAGACAACAACCTGCTCGACCCCTCACAAACCGGATTCCGAACCAACCACAGCACTGAAACCGCCCTCATCTCAGTCACTGACGACATCAGAACCCTGATGGACAACGGTGAAACAGTCGCCCTCATTCTGTTCGACCTCTCGGCTGCCTTTGACACCGTCTGTCACCGCACCCTAATGACCCGCCTCCGCTCCACTGGAATCCAAGGCCAGGCCGTGGACTGGATCGCCTCCTTCCTCTCAAACCGTTCCCAAAGAGTTTACCTCCCTCCGTTTCGCTCAGAACCCACCGAGATCATCTGCGGCGTACCCCAAGGCTCATCACTCAGCCCGACACTCTTCAATGTCTATATGAGCCCCCTCGCCAACATCGTACGCAAGCACGACATCATCATCACCTCCTACGCCGACGACACCCAACTTATACTCTCCCTCACCAAAGACCCCGCCAGCGCCAAGACCAACCTACAAGAGGGTATGAAGGACGTCGCAGATTGGATGAGGCTCAGCTGCCTAAAGCTGAACTCTGAAAAAACAGAAGTCCTCATCCTCGGCAACACCCCGTCTGCCTGGGACGACTCCTGGTGGCCCACGGCCCTCGGCACCGCACCGACCCCCACAGACCACGCCCGCAACCTCGGCTTCATCTTGGACCCTCTTCTCACCATGACCAAGCAAGTCAACGCCGTGTCCTCCACCTGCTTCCTCACCCTCCGCATGCTCCGCAAGATCTTCCGCTGGATCCCCGCCGACACCAGAAAAACCGTGACCCACGCCCTCGTCACGAGCCGCCTGGACTACGGCAACACACTCTACGCCGGGACCACAGCCAAACTCCAAAATCGCCTGCAACGCATTCAAAACGCCTCGGCCCGCCTCATCCTCGACATACCCCGCAGCAGCCACATCTCCGCACACCTGAGACACCTGCACTGGCTCCCAGTCAGCAAAAGGATCACCTTCCGACTTCTCACCCACGCACACAAAGCCCTCCACGACAAGGGACCGGAATACCTCAACAGACGCCTCAGCTTCTACGTCCCCACCCGCCTCCTCCGCTCCTCTGGCCTCACACTCGCTGCTGTCCCTTGCATCCGCCGCTCCACGGCGGGTGGGAGATCTTTCTCCTTCCTGGCGGCCAAGACCTGGAACTCCCTCCCCACCAGCCTCAGGACCACCCAGGACCACTCCGCTTTCCGGAGACTCCTAAAGACCTGGCTGTTCGAGCAGCGATAACCCCTCCTTTTTCCCCTAGCGCCTTGAGACCCGCACGGGTGAGTAGCGCGCTTTATAAATGTTAATGATTTGATTTGATTTGACCCACGAATCCACGCCGCGGTCTTTCAACCACAGTATTTCATTGGCGGTACACACTGCCGTGCTCAAAATACACACACATATTCAAAACACTACCACATTAGACAAATCGAAATACACACACCTGATACACATAAACACACCACTCCCACACACCAAATACAATATAAAACACACACCCACATCACACACAAACCCTTATGACCACAATTGCGACAGAAGGCCAGAGAGAGACACTACAATCTACAACCAAGCATCCACAGGCACCCAATACCATCACCCACATAACATCCACGCACCTCACACAACACACCACTAAATATCACCCCACATATCACAACACACACCACCCCACACATCACCCACAGCACCCCATGGCACGGCAAAGACACCCCAGGTTCTCTGAGGAGGAGCTCAGGGTCATGGTGGAGGAAATCATCCGGGTAGAGCCACAGCTATTCGGATCACAGGTGCAGCAAACCTCCATAGCTGGGAAGATGGAGCTATGGCAAAGAATAGTGGACAGGGTCAACGCAGTGGGACAGCACCCAAGAAATAGGGATGACATCAGGAAGAGGTGGAACGACCTACGGGGGAAGGTGCGTTCCGTGGTCTCAAGACACCACATTGCGGTTCAGAGGACTGGCGGCGGACCCCCACCTCCTCCCCCACAACTAACAAAATGGGAGGAGCAAGTCTTGGCCATTCTACATCCTGAGTGCCTCGAAGGTGTAGCTGGAGGAATGGATTCTGGTAAATCAAACCTTAACTACTATATCCCCCACCCTACCTGCATGCCATCACATACCCCCACCCTCACCCCATCACTCCTACTCCTCACAAATGTCCCAATATCACAAACCACCCATCCCAACACCAAGCCCTGCATGCAACAACAAAGCATGGACACCCATCACCAATGCATGGCCACTGCACATACCCATACTCCCCCCTAAACCATCATCACACAAGACCCACACAGGAATGCAAGCACTGGGGTACACGGTCACCCACTCATTGCACACCATGGTACACCCAGATGCAATAATCATGCTTTTACACCCCTGCAGGACCCCTACCCAACGACACCGCGCAGGAGGGTCCACACATGTCCACACCACCAACAGAAGAGGCCCACAGTGATGACAGAACCTCTGTCCAACTGGATCTAGATGACCAGCCCGGCCCATCTGGGACCTCGGGACAGTCGGTTCCCCTCACACTGGCACAGGCCACTACAGAGCTTGCCCCCTCTGGAAACACCAGCACAGCACCCACCCAGCGGGTCCATACCTCTGTCCCCAGGACACGTCAATCAGCAGTTTGTCCACCACTACAGGGAGCCCAGGCTAACCCACCACCTCAACAACAACAGGGACCTGGGGGCAGTGGTAGTGGGCACACCGTTCAGGGGACAGAGGCCCAGGAACACAGGGGAACAGGGAGGGCTGTTGTGCGACAGGGGGAGGACAGGCCCAGGGAACCCACTCTCCACGAGGCCCTCTACAGCATCATGGGAGCCTACTATCATTCCCAGGAGACGATGGCAACGGTACTGGTCAAGTTTCAGGAGACCCAGAGCCTGCAGGAGGAACAGTATTTGGGCATCAGGGAGGAACTCAGATCCATCAATTCCACCCTGGGCACCATCGTAGGGGTGCTGAAGGAAGTCCTCAACACCAGGAGGGACACTGTGGCACAACAAGGGGCCCCTGACACTAGCCTGGACGATGAACTGCCCACCACCTCCGCCGGCGCTAGTGGACAGGAGGCACCGCCACAGGACCACCACACCAGCACCCCACCCCCTGCAGAGGGAGAACCACCCCGCAAACAGTCCCTGAGATCCAGGACAAAGACAGAGAACGATGCCAAGACCCCCACCAAGAAATGAGACCTCCCTGAATGTCATCCTTTTGTCCCACCTTGTCATCCTGTCTATCCTCAAACTGCCCCAGCTCCACTTCCTATGCCCCTTTGGACAATGCACCTGTGAGACTAATAGACTGGACTCTGCCATGGACATTCCTCCACCATCACCCCTCACCATTTTACAACCCCCTCCAATATTGAGCACTTAAATAAACACCCTTAAAGCACAAAACAATCTGGAGTCTGTCTGTGATTTCGAAATAGTGTATTAGCAATTACAGTGGCAAAATGCTCTTTCAAATGTAATGTCAACATACCTATGTCACACAGCTCTAGTCCATGAGGAAACAAAGCAGATGTCACACAGTGGGACCCACATCTGTGAAATCATAAGGGAAAGTGAAAACTCAGTGAACATACACTGGGTGAAAAGGACAGACAGTAGAGAGGTAGTAGTGTTAAAGTACATGTAGTAGGCAGGTTTGTATTCTTACCTGTGTCTCACTGGAATTATTCCAGGATCACAGAGTTCCTATTGTCGATGTCCTCTTCTTCTGCTTCCTCATCTTCGCTGTCCACAGGCTCCACAGCTGCCACAACACCTCCATCTAGACCATCCTCCTGCAGAAAACGCACCTGTCGTCGCAAAGCCAGGTTGTGAAGCATACAGCAGGCCACGATGATCTGGCACACCTTCTTTGGTGAGTAGAATAGGGAACAACCTGTCATATGGAGGCACCGGAACCTGGCCTTCAGGAGGCTGAAGGTCCGCTCTGTAATCCTCCTAGTTCGCCCATGGGCCTCATTGTAGCGTTCCTCTGCCCTTGTCCTTGGATTCCTCACTGGGGTCACTAGCCATGACAGGTTGGGGTAGCCAGAGTCACCTGCAAATAGCGAAGGACAACTGTTAGACACACAGTAACCTGTAGGGATATCCCCAGACCCAGACAAATATTCCCACTGATTCCCACACAGTGCCTCTGGAGTCGACCCATCACAAAAGGGATGCTGCTATTCCGCAGGATGTAAGCGTCATACACTGAGCCAGGGAATTTGGCATTAACATGGGAGATGTACTGGTCTGCCAAAACACACCATCTGCACATTCATCAAATGGTAACTCTTCCAGTTTCTGTACACCTGTTCACTCCTGCGGGGGGTACCAAGGCCACATGTGTCCCATCAATGGCACCTAGGGCATAGAAGTCCCCTTTCACTGTAGGCAAATCCTCCACCTGAGGGAAAACGATGTAGCACTGCATGTCTTTCAGCAGGGCAGACAACACTCTGGACAACACGTTGGAAAACATAGGCTGGGACATCCCTGATGCTATGGCTACCGTAGTTTGAAAAGACCCACTTGCAAGGAAATGGAGTACTGACAGCACCTGCACTTGAGGGGGTATTCCTGTGGGATGGCGGATAGCTGACATCAGGTCTGGCTCCAACTGGGCACACAGTTCCAGGATTGTGGCACGATCAAGCCTGTAGGTGATGATTACATGTCTTTCCTCCATTGTCGACAGGTCCACCAGCAGTCTGTACACCGGAGGATGCCGCCATCTCCTCACATGTCCCAGCGGACGGTGCCTATGAAGGACAACAGCGAGCACAGAGTCAACCAACTCAAAGGTACGTAAACACAGCTTGCTCAGAAAACCATTCATAACCCGAATTTAACCTGTATGAGTGTTGAGGCAAGCCCTAGGTATGTGTGACGCAGTTCAAAATTAAAGCTGAAATGGCAGCTGTCTGACCTGTAAAGTGGGACAATGGGATGTGACGTAACTGCGCTGGCGTTGTACACCATTGCGGTAGGCGGTCGAAGACCGCAGCGCAATTCTGCATTGGTTAACATTGGACCCTGTAGGTCCAAGGAGCCAATGACGATGTACGCTGGCGGTAACTGTACGCACCCCCGTGGACGTGAACGCCATTTTCTCTCTGTGCCATCACTCAATACCTGATCTTTGACAGGAGAGGACCTACACTGTAAGTGCTGCTGTGACGTCAGTCTGGAAGAGACAATGGCTCGTGCGTCTGGGGAAAGGGCCCCTGCCTTCAGCACGGAGGAGTTGGAGAAACTCGTGGATGGGGTCCTCCCCCAGTAAACGCTACTCTACGGTCCTCCAGGCAAACAGGTAAGTACACTGGGAGCATGCTGTATGGGCAATGCCTGTGTGGAGAGGTGGGGATGAAAGATAGGGGGGGAATGATGCATGTTTGAAACGACAGTGATTGCATGTGCCACATGGCAGGGATAGGGATGCGGGCCAATGACTGTGACAGTGCAGTTGGTAATAACTTCTCTTTTTCCCCTGTACAATTCATGTAGGTCAGCGCCCACCAGAAGAAGGCTGTTTGGCGTGCCATCGCCAAGGACATCCGGACCCTGGGGGTCTAACACAGACGGAGCACCCACTGCCGGAAAAGATGGGAGGACATTCGCCGCTGGAGCAAGAAGTCGGCGGGGGCCCAGCTGGGGATGTCCTCCCAACGTGGGAGGGGTGCCCGTCGCACCATGACCCCGCGGATCTTCAGGATCCTGGTGGTGGCGTACCCAGAGTTGGATGGGCGCTTGAGGGAATCACAGCAGCAACAAGGGGGTGAGTACACTCTCATTCTGCTGATTCAGTGCGCAGTGGAGGTGTCTGGGTGGGGGAGGTGGGCTGTGGGTTTCCCTAGGCCAGGGCGAGTGTGCTAGTTAGGTCCCCTTTTTCAGCCAGACCCTGTGGCACCCCACCCCATCTGGGTACAGTGCCAAATACGCCTAGTCAGGCTCCTGTGACATCCATGTGTGCAGATATCGGCCATAGCCTTGTAGGCCATGTCCCGGGGATTGAATAGTGGACCCCAAGTGCGTGGCGTAGTGCAGGGGGCTTCTGTGTCTGTCGTGTCCGCCAACGGTAGCGGTAATGCATGCACTCAACAAGTCTTTCTTCTTTCTCCCCCCCCCTTTTTGTGGTCTCCCTGTACATGTGTGCATTAGCATCATCAGGCGGAGGAGCAGTGGCACCGGAGCAGGAGGGAGCTGCATCCCACTTGGCCCTGGAGGGCCCTGGAGGGCGACACTACGGAGTCTGATTTCACCAGTGGGACGGAGGGCTAGGGGAGCTCCACGGCGGGGACAGGAGCTGACACCAGTGATGCGGACTCATCCTCTGATGGGAGCTCCCTTGTGGTGGCAGCACCATCTGTGCCCCCCTCATCTACAGGTACAGCCACCACCCCCCCTCCAGCTGCGCCCTCCCAGCAGCCCCTCAGCCTTTGCCCCGTGGCACCTCACCCCAGGAGGGTGGGCATCTCCTTCGCCCCAGGCACCTCAGCCCCTGCCCCAGTCACCCCTGCTGCCCTCAGTGAGGAGGCCATTGACCTCCTCAGGTCCCTCACTGTTGGGCAGTCTACCATTTTGAATGCCATCCAGGGTGTAGAGAGACAGTTGCAACAAACCAATGCATTCCTGGAGGGCATTCATTCTGGTCAGGCAGCCCTTCAGCGAGCTTTTCAGAATCTGGCCTCAGCACTGATGGCAGCTATTGTCCCGGTCTCTAGCCTCCCCCCTCTAACTTCCTGCACCCAGAACCAATCCCCTGTACCTCAGCCTACCCCAAGCACACCATCAGACCAGCATGCACACACCTCAACACACAAAGGAAGCTCAGGCAAACATAGGCACCACACATCCCACAGGCACTCATGCAAGCATCACACACATGCAGACATAGCAACATCCACTGCCTCCACTGTGTCCCCCTCCTCCTCGTCTCCCTCCTCCCTCCCAGTCTTGTCTCCACTCACACCTGCATGCACTACATCTACAGCCACTACTTCCATCACCAGCGCACCCACCACCACACCCCGCTCACGTGCAGTCACCACCCCCACTACCATTCACACGTCCCCTGTGTCCTCTCCCAGTGTGTCTGTGACGCCACCTCCCAAGGTACACAAACGCAGGCACACACCCACCCAACAGCCATCCACCTCATGACAGCCTCCAGCGCATGCACCTTCACCCAAAGTCACCAAACGTACACCTCCTACAACCACAACCTCTTCCTCCACTGCCAAACCCCCTCCAGCTACCTGTCCCAGTGTTCCTAAGAAACTTTTCCTGTCCACCCTTGACCTCTTTCCCTCACCTCCCCCACCCCGTCAGTCTCCTAGGGCCCGACTCTCCAGGTCCCAACCTAGCACCTCAGCCACAACATCGGCGGGACCAGTGGTGCTAGTAGTCACCGGATTCTGTAGTGCACCAGGCAGCAGGGCAGCCAGTGTGGCAAGGAGCCACAGCACAGACAGTCCCCCACCTGTCAAGCATCAAAAGTGGCCAGTGCCCGGCAGGAGAGGGGGAATACACCAGCCACCAAAGCCGCTCCAGGGGTACAGGTGGGAGTGTGGAGTCAGCTGCGACACCTTCCAAGGTGGGGAAGGGGCACAAGAAACCCGGCAAGTCTGGGAAGATCAGCACGGCGGAGAAGACCACCATCAGCCCCGCTTCCCAGGAGGCGACCGCCAGCAGCCCCACTGGCCCAGACAGGACCGCCAGCAGCAGCCCCGCTGCCCAGGAGGCGACCGCCAGCAGCCCCGCTGCCCCAGACAGGACTGCCAACAGCAGCCCCGCTGGCCCAGACAGGACCGCCAGCATCAGCCCCGCTGGCCAGGAGGTGACCACCAGCAGCCCCGTTGGCCCAGACAGGACAGCCAGCAGCAGCTCCGCTGTCCAGGAGGTGACCGCCAGCAGCCCCGCTGGCCCAGACAGGACCGCCAGCAGCAGTACCGCTGTCCAGGAGATGACCGCCAGCAGCCCGCTGCCCCAGACAGGACCGCCAGCAGCAGCCCCGCTGTCCAGGAGGTGAGCGCCAGCAGCCCTGCTGCCCCAGACAGGACCACCAGCATCAGCCCCGCTGGCCCATACAGGACCACCAGCATCAGCCCCGCTGCCCAGGAGGCGACCGCCAGCAGCCCCGCTGGCCCAGACAGGACCGCCAGCAGCAGCCCCGCTGTCCAGGAGGCGACCGCCAGCAGCCCCGCTGGCCCAGACAGGACCGCCAGCATCAGCCCCGCTGGCCCAGACAGGATCGCCAGCATCAGCTCCACTGCCCAGGAGGCGACCTCCAGCAGCCCCGCTGGCCCAGACAGGACCGCCAGCAGCTGAAGCGCTGCCAAGGACACCGCTGCCACAATCACCACTGCCAAGCACACCGCCGCCACAATCACCGCTGCCAAGGACACCGCCAGCACAGGCACCGGAGGCCCATGAGCGCCAAAAGCACTGACGCTCCTGAGGCTGCCACAAGCAGGATGAAGCATTTGGGCACCAAGCCCCCTACAGGAACCAGTGGAGATTTACATTCACTACCTCTGTCCTTGGCAGGATGAATTACTCTGGGCACCGAGCCCCCTCCAGAACCAGTGGAGATTTACATCCACCACCTCCGTCCTTGGTAGGATGAAGCACTCTGGGCAACAAGCCCCCTCCAGAACCAGTGGAGATTTACATCCACTACCTCTTTCCTTGGCAGGATGAAGCACTCTGGGCACAAAGCCCCCTCCAGAAACCAGTGGAGAATGTTATCCACTTGTGAGACTGTGGCTTTGCACTCCCCAGGATTGAACAGTGGGCAAACCACCCACTGTAGAGACTTGTGAGACTGTGGCTTTGCACTCCCCAGGATTGAACAGTGGGCAACCCACCCACTGTAGAGACTTGAGAGACTGTGGCTTTGCACTCCCCAGGACTGAACAGTGGGCAACCCACCCACTGTAGAGACTTGAGAGACTGTGGCTTTGCACTCCTCAGGATTGAACAGTGGGCAACCCACCCACTGTAGAGACTTGTGAGACTGTGGCTTTGCACTCCCCAGGATTGAACAGTGGGCATGGGGCCCCCACGTAGATTTGGTGTTGTGCACTCAACGGGCTGAGGTGCCCCCCCTTTCCCTTCCCCCTGAGGTGCCTGTTTTATTTCTATCTGATGCCCCTGCAGTGTTCTCTCCGTCACGTTCGGGTATCTTGTGTGGGCCTCGCCCATGCAGTGTGGGCTCAGTGGTCCTCGGAATTTAAGGGTGAAATACCCTGGACTAATATTCATGGTGTACATATTTGTATATAGTGTATGTATATTATTTGACTACTGAATATATTACAATCATTCACCTCATTTCCTTTTGTCTTTGCATTCTTCCGGGTGGGGTTGGGGGGTGTAACTGTCATGTATCATGCAATATGAGTGTGTGTTGTCGTGAGTGAGGGTGCGGGTGTTGCGTGTTGCAAGTGTGTGTCACTGTTTTTTCCCTCCCCCTCCCCTGTGTCCTAGGTGCAGTACTCACCGTGGTCTTCGCCGCCGGCGTTCGTGCTCCTAGTAGAGGAGCAAGAAGATAAAGGCTAGTAATATGTGGAGCTCGGGTTCCATGGCGTCCTGGTACCTCGTGGGGTGTGCAGAGGTGAGCGTTTTCCATTCGAAGTCCTGTTTCTGCCGTGTTTTTGTTCGCGGTGAATCCGCCCCGGGAAAAGGTAGCGGATTGGTAGGTTGCGATACTGTGGGCGGTACATTGTCTCCCGCCTGTCTGTTGCCGGTGACCGCCGCGCTGTTTGTTTGTACCGCCGTGGTGGTTGGAGTGTTAAAGCGGCTGTCTTTGTTGGCGGTTTCCGGCACGGTCGTAATTCAATTATTTTTGCCACCGGCCTGTTGGAGGTCTTACCGCCGCTTTAACACCGACCGCCAGGGTTGTAATGACCACCTAAATTATTTACTCACCGAAGCACTTAGACACTCACACACAATCTCATAGAGTGAGAAAGGGCCTTTCTTGCATGGTTAGACCCCCTACTTTTTGCCTGGAGAATGATGTGGTTTCAAAATTGTAAGTGTTCGGGGTCCCTGCTAAACCCACAGTTCCCAGGGCAAGATCTCTTTCCCCAATACTGTATTATGTATTGGCACTTTAGCTACCCTTTTAAGTCCCCAGTAATGGGTACCTGTAAGGAAATGCCTCCTTGGCATGGATACCCCCTGACTTTTTGCCTTTGCTGATGCTAAGTTATGATTTGAAAGTGTGCTGGGACCCTGCTAACCAGGCCCCAGCACCAGTGTTCTGTCCCTAAACTGTACCTTTGTCTCCACAATTGGCACAACCCTGGCACCCAGGTAAGTCCCTTGTAACTGGTACCCCTGGTACCAAGGTCCCTGATGTCAGGGAAGGTCTCTAAGGGTTGCAGCATGTCTTATGCCACCCTAGGGACCCCTCACTCAGCACATACACACTGCTTGCCAGCTTGTGTGTGCTGGTGGGGAGAAAATGACTAAGTCGACATGGCACTCCCCTCAGAGTGCCATGCCAACCTCACACTGCCTGTGGCATAGGTAAGTCACCCCTCTAGCAGGCCTTACATCCCTAAGGCAGGGTGCACTATACCACAGGTGAGGGCATATGTGCATGAGCACTATGCCCCTACAGTGTCTAAGCCAAACCTTAGACGTTGTAAATGCAGGGTAGCCATAAGAGTATATGGTCTGGGAGTCTGTCAAACACGAACTCCACAGCACCATAATGGCTACACTGAAAACTGGGAAGTTTGGTATCAAACTTCTCAGCACAATAAATGCACACTGATGCCAGTGTGCACTTTATTGTAAAAATACACCCAGAGGGCATCTTATAGATGCCCCCTGAAAACATAACCGACTTCCAGTGTGGGCTGACTAGTTTTTGCCAGCCTGCCACACACCAGACATGTTGCTGGCCACATGGGGAGAGTGCCTTTGTCACTCTGTGGCCAGGAACAAAGCCTAGCTGGGTGGAGGTGCTTCTCACCTCCCCTGCAGGAACTGTAACACCTGGTGGTTAGCCTCAAACGCTCACCCCCTTTGTTACAGCGCCACAGGGCATCCCAGCTAGTGGAGATGCCCGCCCCTCTGACCACTGTCCCCACTTTTGGCGGCAAGGCTGGAGGAGATAATGAGGAAAACAAGGAGGAGTCACCCACCAGCCAGGATAGCCCCTAAGGTGTCCTGAGCTGAGGTGACTCTTACTTTTAGATATCTTCCATCTCGTAGAAGGAGGATTCCCCCCAGTAGGATTAGGGATGTGCCCCCCTCCCCACAGGGAGGAGGCACAAAGAGGGTGTAGCCACCCTCAGGGCCAGTAGCCATTGGCTACTGCCCTCCCAGACCTAAACACACCCCTAAATTAAATATTTAGGGGCTCCCAGAACAGAGGAAGATAGATTCCTGCAACCTAAAGAAGAAGAAGGACTGCTGACCTGAAGCCCTGCAGTGAAGACAGAGACAACAACTGATTTGGCCACAGCCCCACCGGCCTGTCTCCCTACTTCGAAGAAAACTGCAACAGCGACGCATCCAACAGGGTCCAGCGACCTCTGAAGCCTCAGAGGACTACTCTGCATCTAAAGGACCAAGAAGCTCCCGAGAACAGCGGCCCTGTTCAAGAAATTGCAACTCTTTGCAACAAAGAAGCAACTTTTAAAGACCACATGTTTCCCGCCGGAAGCGTGAGAGTTTCCACTCTGCACCCGACGCCCCCGGCTCGACCTGTGGAAAATTAACTCTACAGGGAGGAGTCCCTGGTGACTGCGAGCCCGTGAGTAGCCAGAGTTGACCCCCCTGCCCCCACAGCGATGCCTGCAGAGGAAATCCAGAGGCTCCCCCTGAGCGCAACTGCCTGCTTCAAGGAACCAGACACCTGGAAACCACACTGCACCCGCAGCCCCCAGGACCTGAAGAAACCGAACTCCAGTGCAGGACCCCCAGGCGACCCTCTGCCTAGCCCAGGTGGTGGCTACCCCGAGGAGCCCCCCCCTGTGCCTGCCTGCATCGTTGAAGAGACCCCCGGGTCTCCCCATTGATTCCTATTAGAAACCCGATGCCTGTTTGCACTCTGCACCCGGCCGCCCCTGTGCCGCTGAGGGTGTACTTTCTGTGCCTGCTTGTATCCCCCCCGGTGCCCTACAAAACCCCCCTGGTCTTCCCTCCAAAGACGTGGATACTTACCTGCTGGCAGACTGGAACCGGGCATCCCTATTTCCATTGAAGCCTATGTGTTTTGGGCACCACTTTGACCTCTGCACCTGACCAGCCCTGAGCTGCTGGTGTGGTAACTTTGGGGTTGCCTTGAACCCCTAACGGTGGGCTACCTTGGACCCAACTTTGAACCCTGTAAGTGTTTTACTTACCTGTGAACGTAACATTTACTTACCTCCCCCAGGAACTGTTGATTTTTGCCCTGTGTCCATTTTTAAAATAGCTTATTGCCATTTTTGACAAAACTGTACATGCTATTGTGATTATTCAATGTTCCTAGAATACCTGAGTGAAATACCTTGCATTTAAAGTATTGTTTGTAAATCTTGAACCTGTGGTTCTTAAAATAAACTAAGAAAATATATTTTTCTATATAAAAACCTATTGGCCTGGGATTTGTCTTTGAGTGTGTGTTCCTCATTTATTGCCTCTGTGTGTACAACAAATGCTTAACACTACCCTCTGATAAGCCTACTGCTCGACCACACTACCGCAAAATAGAGCATTAGAATTATCTCTTTTTGCCACTATCTTACCTCTAAGGGGAACCCTTGGACTCCGTGCACACTATTTCTTACTTTGAAATAGTATATACAGGGCCAACTTCCTTCAGTACCCATGGTACCCAGGGCAAGGATAGTGAAGAGGGCCCACCAGAGCTGCAGCACTAATTGTGCAACTCTATTAGGCCCCACATCACCATCATGCAGACTGCCACTGCAAGTGCATGACAAGATGTAGTTAAAAGTTGCAAACTCGACATGGGACTCACCACCCTGTCTACTAACACTGCATGCACTATAAGTAAGTCACTCCTCTGGCAGGCCTTACAGCCCTAATGCAGGGTGCACTATAATGCATATGTTTGCATGAGCAGATGTGCCCCGACTGTGTCTTTACAAACCCTTAAGACAAAGTAAGTGTACAGGGAAGCCATAGCAAGTACATGTGCTGGACACTGATCATTACGAGTTTCCCATCTACATGATGGACTCTCTGAATACTGGGTTGTTTGGTATCAAACAACTCAGAATAATAAACCCACGCTGATGCCAGCGTTCGATTTATTATAACATGTACCCAGAGGGCACCTTAGAGGCGCCCCCTGCAAAACCTACTTGCCTTTGCATGGTTGCTCAACTGGTTTTTACCAGCCTGCCACCACCAGACACAAATCTGGACTCCTGGAGTGAGAGCCTCTGCTCTCAGGAGCCAGAACGCAAAGCCCTTCCTGGGTGGAGGTGTTACACCTCCTCCCCTAGGCAGGCATCCAGGCACAGGTATCAGCTTCAAAGGCTTTACCGCCTTTGAAATTTGACCTCTGACTCTGCTGCTAGCCCAATGGTTTTTCCTCCACTTTGAGCTGGAAAACTGGTGGGGAAACTTAGTCAGAGTAGGAGGAGTGCCCCTCCCCAGCCTACACCATCCCCCAGGTGTAGCAGGCAAGGTGACCGCTCAATTTCATTTTCCTCCATCCCTAAACCCTATCAGGGTTAGGGATGTGACCTCTTCCCACAGAAAGTGGTCACATAGTGGATACTCCCCTAAACGCCCACTAAATGAACCCCTAGACCTGCAGATCAGTCACAAGAAATGCCAGCGACAAAGAAGACCCAAGATTTGAAAACAGACGTCTTGCTGCAAGAAGAAAAAGGTACCAAACCCTGCCTGTTGCACCCAGGACTCGACCATCACTGCTGAGGGATCGACTGGACATGGGACGGACTCTAAGAAACCTCAGAGGACCTCCAACCTTCTAAAAGCTGCCAAGAACCTCCCTCCAGAGTGAAGGAATCATTCCCTGCACCCAGCAAGCAAAATCCAGTGAAGACCAGTTCACTGACCGGCCACTGACCAATAAACCACACACTCCAGCCAGACCAAATCCCACTCGATGAACCCGGAGGACAAACCCTGCCAGTGTGCCAAGTTTGGTGGGACTGCAACTTCCAGTGGCTGAGACGTGCCATATCCTGGGGTTCTGGACTCCCAACGTTGGACATCTAAAATAAAGATCTGAAGCAAGCACCAGTCTAGGGAAGGACACCCAAGAACCACCCCCCAGAGTGGTCCTGTTGACCTACAATCCACTATCCAAGTGACCTGCACCAGGCTCCAAAGGCTCCTTTATGCACAAACTTTGGCTGACCTATCTGCACTGCACCCAGCCTCTCTGGCTCATGCATTGAAAAATGAGCTATGCTCTAGGGGTCCCTAACCCCTTGTGAACTCTACATTCCAAGGGGACCCACCGGACTTTCCTTTAAGTCCTCCCGTGCAGTGTGTTTACAAATGGTCTATTTCTCTGTTCTGCACCAGCTCCAAGACTTCTAGCCTCTGCTCCCACTTGAACTCGGAACCACCCAAACTTCTCCAGCTGACCTACAGGACATCTCGGCGACCTTGACCTAAAAACAGAAGATGACCCTCTTGAAAGCACTGCCTGATTCTATATGCATTTTAAAAGTTTTCTCCCATTGATTCCTTTGGTGCATAATTTCACACAAAAAGACTATTTTTTCCTAAGCTTTGAAAAATCATAACTTAATAGTTCTTACCCGATTTTGATGATCTTGAAATTTTATAAAAATCTGAAGTTTTTTGTAACACTTCTCCAAGATTAGCGTAACTGCTCGACCAAGCTACCACTGTAGAGAGAGCCAGCCTCCTACACTCAAGCACCCTCCTGCACAGTGCACATCATTTTCGTTCACTATACAGAGGTAGCCTCCTACACACCCCCATTCACAGACTCACTCAGACATTTATGCACCCATTCACAGACCCACTCATATACCGACACATTCACTCAGATCCACTTAGACTTTCACGCACCCACTCACAGACCCACTCATGCATTCACTCAGACCCACTTAGACTCATGCACTCACTGACAGACCCACTCAGTGAGTCATGCACCCACTCAAAGACCCACGTATACACTTATATACACATTCACAGACCCACTCAGTCGCTCATGCACCCATTCACAGACCCACTCATATAGTGACGCACCCAATCAAGGACTCTAATTCTCAAATACGCAGACATAGACACACTCAGAGACATAGATGTGTTTATAGAGTTATTTAGAAAATTATGTCCCTAGTGTGATGTAGAAAATTAATTATTACTCTATATTAAAAAAACATACAATTTCACTGAAAAAAACAAAGGTTACAGGGAGGTTATAGTTAGGAAACAGAGTGAAAAAAACCTAGAAATTCACTTTAAAAAACAAAGGTTACAGGGACGTTATAGTTAGGTTCTGAAATTACTCGCACAAAACCAGAGAAATTCAGTGGTTGCAGTTGGAGTTATTTCAATTAACTATAACTCACGACCTAAGGTAACTATAACTAGCGCCCTTGCCATGCACTGCCAATTATCCCAGATATTACAGCACTTGTGGCAACTTTTATAACGTCAATAAAAATATCAATTAAACAATTAGCAGTCAAATTCTTAAAGAAAAAACTGTTCATGGCAGAGGCACGAGCTATAGTTCCCTTAGGCCGCAAATTATAGTTACTTGAAATATTTTGTGCGAGTAAATAAAGAACCTAACTATAAGGTCCCTGTAACCTTTGTTTTTTCTAAGTGAATTTAGATGTGTTTTCAAATTCTATTTTCTAACTTTAACCTCTTAGCTGCTGGGCCTCCCCCCCCACCAGTGCTGAGCCCTTTTTTGGCTATTTGGGGTAGTTTGCGCTTAGGCCTTCATAACTTTTTGTTCACATAAGCTATCCTTTTTTTCCAACATCCTAGGGATTCTAAAGGTACCCAGAGTTTCTGGGTTCCCCTGGAGGAGACCAAGAACTTAGTCAAATTCTTTTTTTTTTTTTAAATAATGGGAAAAAAGGGCTGCAGAAGAAGGCTTGTGGTTTTTACCCTGAAAATGGCATCAATAAAGGGTTTGCGGTGCTAAAATCACCATCTTCCCAGCTTTCAGGAACAGGTAGAGTTGAATCAGAAAACCACATTTTTCAACACAATTTTGGCATTTTACTGGGACATACTTCATTTTTACTATTTTTGGTGCTTTCCAGTTAGTGACAGGAATGGGTGTGAAACCAACACTGGATCCCGGAAAGCTAAGTGTTTTTGAAAAGTAGACAAAATTCTGAATTCAGCAAGGGGTCATTTGTGTAGATCTTACAAGGTTTTCCTACAGAAAATAACAGCTGAAAAAAAGAATATTGAAATTGAGCTGAAAAAAACAGCGATTTTTTCTCAGCGTTTTACTCTGTAACTTTTTCCTGCAATGTCAGATTTTTTTAAAGCAATATACCGTTACATATGCTGGACTCTTCTGGTTGCAGGGATATATAGGGCTTGTAGGTTCATCAAGATCCCTAGGTACCCAGAGCCAATAAATGAGCTGCACCTTGCAATGGGTTTTCATTCTATACCGGGTATACAACAATTCATTTGCTGAAATATAAAGAGTGAAAAATAGGTATCAAGAAAACCTTTGTATTTCCAAAATGGGCATAAGATGCGGTATTGAGCAGCAGTGGTTATTTGCCCATCTCTGAATTCCAGGGTGCCCATACTAGCATGTGAATTACAGGCCATTTCTCAAATAGATGTCTTTTTTACACACTGTCTTACATTTGGAAGAAAAAAATGTAGAGAAAGACAAGGGGCAATAACACTTGTTGTATTATTCTGTGTTCCCCCAAGTCTCCCAATAAAAATGGTACCCCACTTGTGTGGGTAGGCCTAATGCTTGCGACCCGAAAGGCAATATGGACACATCACATTTTTACATTGAAATCTGATGTGTTTTTTGCAAAGTGCCTAGCTGTGGATTTTGGCCTCTAGCTGAGCCGGCATCTAGGGAAACCTACCAAACCTGCACATTTATAAAAACTAGACACCTAGGGGAATCCAGGATGGGCTGACTTGTGGGGTTTTGATCAGGTTCTGTTACTCAGAATCCTTTGCAAACCTCAAAATGTAACACTTGTTCCTCACATTTCGGTGACAGAAAGTTCTGGAATCTGAGAGGAGCCACAAATTTCCTTCCACCCAGCGTTCCCCCAAGCCTCGCGATAAAAATGATAACTCACTTGTGTGGGTGGGCCTAGTGACCACGACAGGAAATGCCCCAAAACACAACGCGGACATATCACATTTTCACAAAAGAAACAGAGCTGTTTTTTGCAAAGTGCCTAGCTGTGGATTTTGGCCTCTAGCTCAGCCAGCACACAGGGAAACCTACCAAACCTGCACATTTTTTAAAACTAGAAACCTAGGGGAATCCAAGATGGTCTGACTTGTGGGGCTTTGATCAGGTTCTGTTACCCAGAATTGTTTGCAAACCTCAAAATGTGGCCAAAAAAAGATTTTTTCCTCACATTTCAGTGACAGAAAGTTCTGGAATCTGAGAGGAGCCACAAATTTCCTTCCACCCAGCGTTCCCCCAAGTCTCCCGATAAAAATGATACCTCACTTGTGGGGGTAGGCCTAGTGCCTGCGACAGGAAATGCCCCAAAACAAAACATGGACATATCACATTTTCACAAAGAAAACATAGCTGTTTTTTGCAAAGTGCCTAGCTGTGGATTTTGGCCTCTAGCTCAGCTGGCACCTAGGGAAACCTAGCAAACCTTCACAGTTTTTAAAACTAGACACCTAGGGGAATCCAAGATGGGGTGACTTGTGGGGCTCTGGTCAGGTTGTGTTACCCAGAATCCTTTGCTAACCTCAATATTTGGAAATCAAACATTTTTTCCTCACATTTCGGTGATAGAAAGTTCTGGACTCTGAGAGGAGCCACAAATGTCCTTCCACCCAGCATTCCCCCAAGTCTCCCGATAAAAATGGTACCTCACTTGTGTGGGTAGGCCTAGTGCCTGCGACAGGAATAGATCACACAACGGTCAATGTTGGTACTTACCTGAGGCAACTGTTGACCCTGGGGTGATCCATTCCTTACGCAGGCACTAGGTATAGGCACTCAAGTGGGGTAGTGTTTTTATCAGGACAGGTGAGGAATCACTGGGTGGTAGGAATCTTGTGGATCGCAGCATATTCCTGTAGTTTGTGTGACAGAAATGCAAGAAAAATTGAGTTTTTATTCAACATTTCAGCTTTGCAGGGTATTCTGGGTAAGAAACCTTTAGGGAATCCACACAAGTCACACCTCTGTGGACTCCCCCGGATGTCTAGTTTCCAGAAAAGTTTGGGTTTAGTATGTAGCCCTATATAGCCGTTAAACCCAGGACCAAAAACACAGGTGCCTGCCTTACAAAACCAGTTTGTTTTGTGATAGATAATTTTGATGTCTTCACAATACAATTTGGGCAGTGGAATTCGGGGCTGAACTAAATTGGGGAGCTCCCAAGAGAGCATCCTCTCTGTGCTTGCCCCCGCATTCACCTGCTCTCTGGGTTGGGCTAACCCACTATTGCCCTGTTGCACAGCCTGTGCTTGCGAAGGGACAACAGGACTGCCCTCATCACCTCCCTCACAATTTACTGGAAGGAGTTATCCAATGGGACTCCTCCAACTGAAAAATCACTCCCAGAGTCTGCGCCATTGTCCTATCCCTCAGATGCTGTCTCAGTATCTGCTGTTTCAGTCTCTGATCCTATGTCAGAGCTGTCCTCTATAACCAGAGTGACGTCAGCAGCAGTCATCCATCAAGATGCCATCTCTGCTATTGGCTAAACTGTTGCTCTAAAACTCTAGCCTACATAGACAGTCACAAAATTGCTGGTGTGTATGTGTGATACGTGCAACAGTAGAGGCCACCTTACCTTCGCTTCTTCCCTCAATCAGCACGTTCTTTCAACACACTCAAACACTTTGTCACATACCATTCGTCACAGTCTTTAGCACCTCCTGCGCCCAGTCCAACAATCATTATTGGTGCTCCCACTCCCATATCCTCCTCTTCGGATTCCCTCATTACCACCCAGCAAACGTGCTCTTCATCTCTCCATAGCCACCCCCCGCCCCGCACATACATTTCATTTGTATTATAGCGCAGGTAGTGGCTGACTTTACTAATGTACTCAGGTATTTACATAAAATACAGATTTGCTCTTTGCAGTGGTCATAAAAACCTTCTGCGCTTCTTTATGGCACTAAAACTGCCACTAGACAAAAGTCTAATCCTTTTGTAGCAGAAACATAATCACAAGACTTACTTGACTTCTTTATTGCTGCCTAAAAGCTACAGTTGAAATGCGTCAGTTGAAGTATGTGCACTGCTTTGAAGACGCAAGCTGCAACTGCAAGACAACTGGTGGCAAATAGATATATATATATATATATATATATATATATATATAAACACATTTCTTCCGCGTTTACGAAGAAAGACAGCACTCCACGAACACAGCAAGTTAATTATTTAATCGCCAACAGGGACGCGTTTCGGCGTTACCGCCTTCTTCAACCTGTCGATCGCCATATTGGCTCAGTTTAAATACTCTCATAATGGTGCTTACGACCAACCAACATGCGTGTTGAAAAAAACTCTTGTCACATAATGAATTTTTCCATGAATAAATAAATAGAAACTGGATTTAAACAATATTAACTGTTGACATGTTATGCCTTACAAAATGTGGGGCATATTTATACTCTGTTTGCGCCGAATGTGCGTAAAAAATTTTGACGCACAATCGGCGCAAACCCTGCCCCATATTTATACTTTGACGTCCGACCCCACGGGCGTCAAAGTTCCACCATGTGCGTCATTTTTTGGAAGGGAGAACCAGCCGTGCGTTAATTATATGCAAGGTAGGCGTTCCCTTCCAAAAAATGACTTTAAGGCCTGTGCCCCATATTTATACTCTGACGTCATTTTGACGCACAGGAGGGGGCAGGCCTTAAAAAACGGCGCCCAGCCTGATGGGCGCCGTTTTTTAACGCCTGGGTCAGGGCAGGCGTTAAGGGACCTGTGGGCTCAGAAGGAGCCCAGAGGTGCCCTCCCATGCCCCCAGGGACACCCCCTGCCACCCTTGCCCACCCCAGGAGGACACCCAAGGATGGAGGGACCCATCCCAGGGAAGTTGAGGTAAGTTGGGGTAAGTATTTTCTTCGTTTTTTTTTGTGGCATAGGGGGACCTGATTTGGGCCCCCCTACATGCCACTATGCCCAATGACCATACCCAGGGGACATAAGTCCCCTGGGCATGGCCATTGGGCAAGGGGGCATGACTCCTGTCTTTGCTAAGACAGGAGTCATGTCAATGGAGGTTGGGCATCAAAAGAAATGGCGCAAATCGGGTTGAGGCCTGAATATTGCCTCAGACCTGACTTGCCCCATTTTTTGACGCCCGACCTCCATTTTCCCCTACACCGGTGCTGCCTGGTGTGAGTCATTTTTTTTGACGCACACCAGTCCGCAACGCCGGCTAACGTCATTCAATAAATAAGGCGCCCGCATGGCGCTTTGGAATGGCGTTAGCCGGCGGTAAAATTTTTGACGCACAACTGCGTTGGCGCAGTTGTGCGTCAAAAAGTATAAATATGGGCCTAAATATACAAACTGATACTTTGACCAAATGAACTGCGTTTGGAAAAATTGTTACCGATTATGAAATTTTTGTTAAATACATTGAAATTAAATTTCATTTTAAATTTTAAGGTTTTTGACTGTTGACACCTTGCATTTTTCAAAATAAATATACAGACTCCTGCCTATCCTTAATTTTGCATCATTCATCTGTAATTAGTTGAGCATGATAACCTTGCTGTCCAAATGTGTCAATGAAGGTGAATATGCATCTCCTCACTACTGTTTAACCATTTTGGTTCTTTAGTATCGAATGTTAATATGTATTTGGATTCCAATTTTCTCAACTTCTTTTCTCTATTGCACCCTCGAATGTCTTTCTTGATTCCATCTATGACACTGTATGAAATATCCTCTATTTTACCTCCATGTCTTTCATGTATGTGTCTGGCTACTGGGTACGAATCATCTTTGTTCAGAATTGCCCTCAAATGTTGCAAAATCCTTCTGTGCACTTGTAATTTCGCGCTACCCACATATATCTTGGGACAGCTACACTTCAAAATATAAACTACAAAATCACTTTTGCAGTTATATCTGCCTTTGATGCGATGAACAATCTTCTCATCTATTTCAACAAATTTTATGTTTTCACCATTCCTACAAGCTTTACATTTAGAACATCTATAAAAGCCATCTTGTGCTTGAATCCAATTCTTTTTTGATATTTCCTGTCTTACATCACTTTTTACTAGGATGTCCTTCATCGAGGTTCCTTTCCTATATGTGATTAAGGGTTTGGTAGGTATTCGTTCCCCTAGCACTGGATCACTTCTCAATACATGCCAGTGTTTCTTCAACAATTTTCTCAGATCACAATGTGCAGTATTATAGGTTGTTATGAACCTTGCTATTCCTTGTGGTCTTGTTGGTTGTCTTTTACTCCCATTATCACTGCCTTGATTTGAAAATAGGAGAGCATCTCTAGTGTATGATTCTACTTTTCTAATGGCTCTGTCCAATGTGGCTTTAGTGTATCCTCTGATGTGTAATCTATCTATCATTTCTTCTGAAACCTTCTTAAAACTTCTCTGTGCTACAGATTCTTTTAGCTCTTAATAACTCCCCAAATGGAATGTTGTTGATTAATGGTTGGGGATGGTAACTCATGGCATGCAAAATACTGTTGCCTGCTGTTTGTTTTCTGAATACTGTTGTCTCTATTTTATTATTAATAATCATTATTCTTGCATCTAAAAATTCGATATCTTGGTGATCAATTTTCCCTGTGAATCTTAAATTACAATCATTCATGTTGATTTCTCCAATAAATTTTGTAGCAGTCTCTAAATTCCCCTTCCAAATTATAAAAATATCGTCTATGTGTCTAACCCACATGATTATGTTGTCATTCCATTTATCCAATGGGGGACTGTTCAATATTAACTCTTCCCACCATCCCATGTATAAGTTGGCGTAACTCGGTGCAAAGCAAGTTCCCATTGCGGTGCCCCGTTGTTGTTCAAAAATCTCTTGATTGAAAAAAAACATATTGGCCCTCATTACAACTTTGGCGGGCGGCGGAGGCCGCCCGCCAAAGTTGCGCGTCGTGAATACCGCACCGCGGTCGGAAGACCGCGGCGGGTATTCAGAGTTTTCCCCTGGGCTGGTGGGCGGCCGCCGAAAGGCCGCCCGCCAGCCCAGGGGAAAACGACCTTCCCACCATGAAGCCGGCTCGTAATCGAGCCGGCGGAGTGGGAAGGTGCGACGGGTGCTACTGCACCCGTCGCGTATTTCACTGTCTGCTATGCAGACAGTGAAATACATTTTGGGGCCCTCTTACGGGGGCCCCTGCAGTGCCCATGCCATTGGCATGGGCACTGCAGGGGCCCCCATGGGCCCCGCGACTCCCCCTCCAGCCATCCGGTTCCCGGCGGGAGAACCGCCAGGAACTGGATGGCGGGAGGGGGAGTCGGAATCCCCAAGCCGGCGCAGCAAGCTGCGCCGGCTTGGAGGATTCCTTGGGGGCAGCGGGAAACCGGCGGGAGACCGCCGGTTTCCCTTCTCTGACCGCGGCTAAGCCGCCGCGGTCAGAATGCCCCGCGGGGCACCGCCGGCCTGTCGGCGGTGCTCCCGCGTGCCGCGGCCCTGGCGGTTCTATACCGCCAGGGTCGTAATGAGGGCCTTTATGTTCTAGGCCCCATTCTATCATTTCAATTAACCTTCTACTGTGTTGGTAAAACCTGATTGGTCTAGCCCGTAAGAAATGCTCAACAGCCTTCACCCCCAGTTTGTGTGGTATACTTGTATACAAAGACGTAACATCCAATGTTATCAACAAAAATTCATTTTCCCATGATACATCAAAAATCCTTATCAAGAAGTCGGTACTATCTTTTAAATATGATGGTAAACACATTACAAGGGGTTGTAGGAAGGAATCACTGTATTGTGATACAAACTCAAATAGGCTTCCTTTGATGGATACTATTGGCCTGCCTGGTGGTTTTAAGGCATCTTTATGAATCTTGGGTATCAAATAAAAAACCGGGAGTTTAGGATAATCAACCCTTAAAAATCTGTGTTCTTGATCATTGATTAATGCTCTTTCTTTCCATTGCTCAAGTTTCTGATTAAATTTGACCTTCACATCCTCCACATGTTTCATATCTATCCTTCTGTAACAGGTTGTATCATTTAACTGTTTGTATGCTTCTTTCATATATTCTTCCATGGACCATATTACAATGTTTCCTCCTTTGTCTGAACCTCTGATTACAATTTGGGGATTGTTGGTTAATTTTTTCAAAGTCTTGAAATATCCACTTATCTTATTAATTGTTTGTCTTGTAACTTTATGTCTCAGAGCTTTAAGTTCTTTGATCATGATGTCAGAAAACTGATCAATCAAATCTCCACTTGGGGCTGGTACTGTTCTAGATTTTTGTTTTAGACCTGATGCTCCTTCTTCATCTAATCGTATACCTTCCATTTCAAGTCTTGCAACTAATTGCTCTTCACTGGACAAATCCATTGTTTCATCTTCTAATGCCCATAACTCTCTCATTAAATACAAATCTTCAATTAATAAGTTGTTCTTTCTTCCAATGATCTCACCCGTAGTTGTTTGTTCAGATACCGCACAAGGTTTGCTTACCTTTCTTTTGCTAATTGTATGTATTTTTGACAATTTTAGTTTACGTATGAACAAAAAAAGATCTATACGACTTTGCTCATAATCAAACCCATCAGGTTGGCAATAAGAGAGGCCAAAAGCTAAGTTCTTAATATCATCATCTTCTAGGGTAATTTCCGATAAGTTAATCACTGTGTTCTCATCCATCAATAACGTTTGTTGCTGCAAGTCATTTTCTCGCCCTCTTCTGTGTTTGTTTCTCTTCCCCCCTCGTCTTTTCTGCCTCTGCCTCTTCCTTTTGCTCTCTTTGTCCCCCCCCAAGGCCTGTGATTGGTCCTTCGGTCTTCCCTCAAAAAATCAAATTCGTCTTGCAATGAGGTGTGAGCTTTGATTCGTGCGGTATCTTCAAGATCTGTATCCGAACTCTCACTTAAATCTGTGGATTTCTTACTTTCAACATCTGCCATCGTGGACATTTTCTCGACTCCTTTTCGTCTCCTCCAGTAGTCGAACTTTTTCGCGAACGTATAAATCTGCCCGGTTTTATAATCATTAGTGTCTCTGTGGAATTTACGTGCTTTCTTTTGTATTATTTCTTCCTCAATTTTAGCCAGTCTGTCCTCCATAGCGGAATTCAATGATTCAACTAATTTCTTATCAGTAAATGATTCAATAATTTTTGTCAATTCATCAATTTTCTCAATTACGTTGTCTCTCTCAAGTTTAGCATATTTAATTAATATCTTCATCATGCCCGCAGAACTTGCTGTATTGTGCGCTGCCCATTCTTTTAGCAAATCAGGATAAGGGTCATCATATGTCGGAATGATAAAAATGTGAAGTCCTCTGGGAATTATCTCTGCCTCTAAATATCTGTTTAATGATTCATATTCCCACCATTTGGTTAGTTCTTTTTTCTTATGTTTTTCCAATTCTTTGAAAGCTCCATAAATGTCTGTTTTACCATTAATTTTGTCACACGTTGGTTGCGTTTTTTCTCCTATGTTTGCTTTTGAAAATATTAACTTGGCTCTCATCTTTCTATTCTCATAGGTATCTTGAGTTTTATGAGCCATTGAATTCAAATTTGGTGTTTGAGCGTTCAAAAATATGAACGAAAGTTAGTGCTTGCTGTATAGGTGCGTTGAGACAGTTAAATGTCTAATGCAAATATCAGTCGGCGTTTGACTACGCTGGATTTGTCCAAAAATAAACAAACGGGTTAGTTGTGCTTACCGACTCGAATCCAGCGGAGTCAAACGCCGACTGATATCAAAAGCAAACATAGGAGAAAAAACGCCACCAACGTGTGACAAAATTAATGGTAAAACAGACATTTATGGAGCTTTCAAAGAATTGGAAAAACGTAAGAAAAAAGAACTAAACAAATGGTGGGAATGTGAATCATTAAACAGATATTTAGAGGCAGAGATAATTCCCAGAGGACTTCGCATTTTTATCATGCCGACATATGATGACTCTCATCCTGATTTGCTAAAAGAATGGGCAGCGCACAATACAGCAAGTTCTGCGGGCATGATGAAGATATTAATTAAATATGCTAAACTTGAGAGAGACAACGTAATTGAGAAAATTGATGAATTGACAAAAATTATTGAATCATTTACTGATAAGAAATTAGTTGAATCATTGAATTCCGCTATGGAGGAGAGACTGGCTAAAATTGAGGAAGAAATAATACAAAAGAAAGCACGTAAATTCCACAGAGACACTATTGATTATAAAACCGGGCAGATTTATACGTTCGCGAAAAAGTTCGACTATTGGAGGAGACAAAAAGGAGTCGAGAAAATGTCCACGATGGCAGATGTTGAAAGTAAGAAATCCACAGATTTAAGTGAGAGTTCGGATACAGATCTTGAAGATACCGCACGAATCAAAGCTCACACCTTATTGCAAGAAAAATTTGATTTTTTGAGGAAAGACCGAAGGACCAATCACAGGCCTTGGCGGGGAACAAACAGAGCAAAAGGAAGAGGCAGAGGCAGAAAAGACGAGGGGGGAAGAGAAACAAACACAGAAGAGGGCGAGAAAATGACTTGCAGCAACAAACGTTATTGATGGATGATAACACAGTGATTAACTTATCGGAAATTACCCTAGAAGATGATGATATTAAGAACTTAGCTTTTGGCCTCTCTTATTGCCAACCTGATGGGTTAGATTATGAGCAAAGTCATATAGATCTTCTTTTGTTCATACGTAAACTAAAATTGTCAAAAATACATACAATTAGCAAAAGAAAGGTAAGCAAACCTTTTGCGGTATCTGAACAAACAACTACGGGTGAGATCATTGGAAGAAAGGACAACTTATTAATTGAAGATTTGTATTTAATGAGAGAGTTATGGGCATTAGAAGATGAAACAATGGATTTGTCCAGTGAAGAGCAATTAGTTGCAAGACTTGAAATGGAAGGTATACGATTAGATGAAGAAGGAGCATCGGGTCTAAAACAAAAATCTAGAACAGTACCAGCCCCAAGTGGAGATTTGATTGATCAGTTTTCCGACATCATGATCAAAGAACTTAAAGCTCTGAGATATAAAGTTACAAGACAAACAATTAATAAGAGAAGTGGATATTTCAAGACTTTGAAAAAATTAACCAACAATCCCCAAATTGTAATCAGAGGTTCAGACAAACGAGGAAACATTGTAATATGGTCCATGGAAGAATATATGAAAGAAGCATACAAACAGTTAAATGATACAACCTGTTACAGAAGGATAGATATGAAACATGTGGAGGATGTGAAGGTCAAATTTGATCAGAAACTTGAGCAATGGAAAGAAAGAGCATTAATCAATGATCAAGAACACAGAATTTTAAAGGTTGATTATCCTAAACTCCTGTTTTTTTATTTGATACCCAAGATTCATAAAGATGCCTTAAAACCACCAGGCTGGCCAATAGTACCCATCAAAGGAAGCCTATTTGAGTTTGTATCACAATACATTGATTCCTTCCTACAACCCCTTGTAATGTGCTTACCATCATATTTAAAAGATAGTACTGACTTCTTGAGAAGGATTTTTGATGTATCATGGGAAAATGAATTTTTGTTGATAACATTGGATGTTACGTCTTTGTATACAAGTATACCACACAAACTGGGGGTAAAGGTTGTTGAGCATTTCTTATGGGCCAGACCAATCAGGTTTTACCAACACAGTAGAATGTTAATTGAAATGATAGAATGGTGCCTAGAGCATAATATGTTTTTTTCAATCAAGAGATTTTTGAACAACAACGGGGCACCGCAATGAGAACTTGCTTTGCACCAAGTTATGCCAACTTATACATGGGATGGTGGGAAGAATTAATATTGAACAGTCCCCCATTGAATAAATGGAATGACAACATAATCATGTGGGTTAGATACATAGACGATATTTTTATAATTTGGAAGGGGAATTTAGAGACTGCTACAAAATTTATTGGAGAAATCAACATGAATGATTGTAATTTAAGATTCACAGGGAAAATTGATCATCAAGATATCGAATTTTTAGATGTGAGAATAATGATTATTAATAATAAAATAGAGAAAACAGTATTCAGAAAACCAACTGCAGGCAACAGTATTTTGCATGCCATGAGTTACCATCCCCAACCATTAATCAACAACATTCCATTTGGGGAGTTATTAAGAGCTAAAAGAATCTGTAGCACAGAGAACAGTTTTAAGAAGGTTTCAGAAGAAATGATAGATAGATTACACATCAGAGGATACACTAAAGCCACATTGGACAGAGCCATTAGAAAAGTAGAATCATACACTAGAGATGCTCTCCTATTTTCAAATCAAGGCAGTGATAATGGGAGTAAAAGACAACCAACAAGACCACAAGGGATAGCAAGGTTCATAACAACCTATAATACTGCACATTGTGATGTGAGAAAATTGTTGAAGAAACACTGGCATGTATTGAGAAGTGATCCAGTGATAGGGGAACGAATACCTACCAAACCCTTAATCACATATAGGAAAGGAACCTCGATGAAGGACATCCTAGTAAAAAGTGATGTAAGACAGGAAATATCAAAAAAGAATTGGATTCAAGCACAAGATGGCTTTTATAGATGTTCTAAATGTAAAGCTTGTAGGAATGGTGAAAACATAAAATTTGTTGAAATAGATGAGAAGATTGTTCATCGCATCAAAGGCAGATATAACTGCAAAAGTGATTTTGTAGTTTATATTTTGAAGTGTAGCTGTTCCAAGATATATGTGGGTAGCACGAAATTACAAGTGCACAGAAGGATTTTGCAACATTTGAGGGCAATTCTGAACAAAGATGATTCGTATCCAGTAGCCAGACACATACATGAAAGACATGGAGGTAAAATAGAGGATATTTCATACAGTGTCATAGATGGAATCAAGAAAGACATTCGAGGAGGCGATAGAGAAAAGAAGTTGAGAAAATTGGAATCCAAATACATATTAACATTCGATACTAAAGAACCAAAAGGGTTAAACAGTAGTGAGGAGATGCATATTCACCTACATTGACACATTTGGACAGCAAGGTTATCATGCTCAACTAATTACAGATGAATGATGCAAAATTAAGGATAGGCAGGAGTCTGTATATTTATTTTGCAAGATGCAAGGTGTCAACAGTCATAAACCTTAAAATTTAAAATTAAATTTAATTTCAATGTATTTAACAAACATTTCGTAATCGGTAACAATTTTTCCAAACGCAGTTCATTTGGTCAAAGTATCAGTTTGTATATTTATTTTGTAAGGCATAACATGTCAACAGTTAATATTGTTTAAATCCAGTTTCTATTTATTTATTCATGGAAAAATTCATTATGTGACAAGAGTTTTTTTCAACACGCATGTTGGTTGGTCGTAAGCACCATTATGAGAGTATTTAAACTGAGCCAATATGGCGATCGACAGGTTGAAGAAGGCGGTAACGCCGAAACGCGTCCCTGTTGGCGATTAAATAATTAACTTGCTGTGTTCGTGGAGTGCTGTCTTTCTTCGTAAACGCGGAAGAAATGTGTTGTTATAATACGCGGTGGCGCACGCATTGAGACTAGGACCTTTGACGGTCTGGTGCAGAAAGGATACGCCAAGTTCGAGTGTCTATATATATATATATATATATATATATATATATATATATATATATCACTTTTATATGTGGGTCTGGTTTTCATAGGGACCGATTGCAGTCCCCAGGGAAACCACACATGCACTGACAAAAGTGATATATATATATCTACATGGATATATCTATATATATATATATATATATATATAAATATATATATATATATATAGATCTATCTATAGATATATCCATGGAGATAGACATATCTATCTACATGGATAGATATATCTATAGATAAATCTATATATATATATATATATATATATATATATATATATATATATATATATATATAAATGTTGTCCTTGCTGGCGTGCTACGGTGCACTTTCATTAATTGGTGGTGCCGGTAGGACATCCGCATATTACTTATTACTGATTCTCTTGGTTTATAATAAAGAGAAAACCGTACTCCGAGGTTGTACCATTTTTCTCCTTCACTTTAACCCCTTCGCTGCCAGGCCTTTTCCCCCTCCTGTGCCAGGCCTTTTTTTGCCTATTCGGGGCAGTTCGCGCTTAGGCCCTCATAACTTTTTGTCCACATAAGCTAACCAAGCCAAATTTGCGTCCTTTTTTTCCAACATCCTAGGGATTCTAAAGGTACCCAGACTTTGTGGGTTCCCCTGAAGGAGGCCAAGAAATTGGCCAAAATACAGTGAAATTTTCGTTTTTTTCAAAAAAATTGGAAAAAGTGGCTGCAGAAGGAGGCTTGTGGTTTTTCCCCTGAAAATGGCATCAACAAAGGGTTTGTGGTGCTAAACTCAGCAGCTTCCCAGCTTTCAGGAACAGGCAGACTTGAATCAGAAAACCCAATTTTTCAACACAATTGTGGCATTTTACTGGGGCATACCCCATTTGTGCAATTTTTTGTGCTTTCAGCCTCCTTCCAGTCAGTGACAGGAATGGTCATGAAACCAATGCTGGATCCCAGAAACCTAAACATTTCTGAAAAGTAGACAAAATTCTGAATTCAGCAAGGGGTCATTTGTGTAGATCCTACAAGGGTTTCCTACAGAAAATAACAGCTGAAAAAGAAAAATATTGAAATTGAGGTGAAAAAAACATAAATTTTTCTCTACGTTTTACTCTGTAACTTTTCCCTGCAATGTCAGATTATCGAAAGCAATATACCGTTACGTCTGCTGGACTCCTCTGGTTGCGGGGATGTATAGGGTTTGTAGGTTCATCAAGAACCCGAGGAACCCAGAGCCAATAAATGAGCTGCACCCTGCAGTGCGTTTTCATTCTATACCGGGTATACAGCAATTCATTTGCTGAAATATAAGGAGTAAAAAATTGCTATCAAGAAAACCTTTGCATTTCCAAAAAGGGCACAAGATAAGGTGTTGAGGAGCAGTGGTTATTTGCACATCTCTGAATTCCGGGGTGACCATAGTAGCACGTGAATTACAGGGAATTTCTCAAATAGATGTCTTTTTTACACACACTCCTATATTTGGAAGGAAAAAATGTAGAGAAAGACAAGGGGCAATAGTACTTGTTTTGCTAATCTATGTTCCCCCAAGTCTCCCGATAAAAATGGTACCTCACTTGTGTGGGTAGGCCTAGCGCCCGCGACAGGATATGCCCCAAAACACAACGTGGACACATCACAGAAAACAGAGCTGTTTTTAGCAAAGTGACTACCTGTAGATTTTGGCCTCTAGCTCAGCCGCCACCTAGGGAAACCTACCAAACCTGTGCATTTCTGAAAACTAGAGACCTAGGGGAATCCAAGGAGGGGTGACTTGTGTAGCTCGGACCAGGTTCTGTTACCCAGAATCCTTTGCAAACCTCAAAATTTAGCTAAAAAAACACATGTTCCACACATTTCTGTGGCAGAAAGTTCTGGAATCTGAGAGGAGCCACAAATTTCCTTCCACCCAGCGTTCCCCCACGTCTCCCGATAAAAACGATACCTCACTTGTGTGGGTAGGCCTAGCGCCCGCGACAGGATATGCCCCAAAACACAACGTGGACATATCACAGAAAACAGAGCTGTTTTTAGCAAAGTGACTACCTGTAGATTTTGGCCTCTAGCTCAGCCGCCACCTAGGGAAACCTACCAAACCTGTACATTTCTGAAAACTAGAGACCTAGGGGAATCCAAGGAGGGGTGACTGGCGGGGCTCGGACCTGGTTCTGTTACCCAGAATCCTTTGCAAACCTAAAAAATTGGCTAAAAAAACACATGTTCCTCACATTTCTGTGGCAGAAAGTTCTGGAATCTGAGAGGAGCCACAAATTTCCTTCCACCCAGCGTTCCCCCACGTCTCCCGATAAAAATGATACCTCACTTGCGTGGGTAGGCCTAGCGCCCGCGACAGGATATGCCCCAAAACACAACGTGGACATATCACAGAAAACAGAGCTGTTTTTAGCAAAGTGACTACCTGTAGATTTTGGCCTCTAGCTCAGCCGCCACCTAGGGAAACCTACCAAACCTGTACATTTCTGAAAACTAGAGACCTAGGGGAATCCAAGGTGGGGTGACTGGCGGGGCTCGGACCTGGTTCTGTTACCCAGAATCCTTTGCAAACCTAAAAAATTGGCTAAAAAAACACATGTTCCTCACATTTCTGTTGCAGAAAGTTCTGGAATCTGAGAGGAGCCACAAATTTCCTTCCACCCAGCGTTCCCCCACGTCTCCCGATAAAAATGATACCTCACTTGCGTGGGTAGGCCTAGCGCCCGCGACAAGATATGCCCCAAAACACAACGTGGACATATCACAGAAAACAGAGCTGTTTTTAGCAAAGTGACTACCTGTAGATTTTGGCCTCTAGCTCAGCCGCCACCTAGGGAAACCTACCAAACCTGTACATTTCTGAAAACTAGAGACCTAGGGGAATCCAAGGAGGGGTGACTGGCGGGGCTCGGACCTGGTTCTGTTACCCAGAATCCTTTGCAAACCTAAAAAATTGGCTAAAAAAACACATGTTCCTCACATTTCTGTGGCAGAAAGTTCTGGAATCTGAGAGGAGCCACAAATTTCCTTCCACCCAGCGTTCCCCCACGTCTCCCGATAAAAATTATACCTCACTTGCGTGGGTAGGCCTAGCGCCCGCGACAGGATATGCCCCAAAACACAACGTGGACATATCACAGAAAACAGAGCTGTTTTTAGCAAAGTGACTACCTGTAGATTTTGGCCTCTAGCTCAGCCGCCACCTAGGGAAACCTACCAAACCTGTACATTTCTGAAAACTAGAGACCTAGGGGAATCCAAGGAGGGGTGACTGGCGGGGCTCGGACCTGGTTCTGTTACCCAGAATCCTTTGCAAACCTCAAAAATTGGCTAAAAAAACACATGTTCCTCACATTTCTGTGGCAGAAAGTTCTGGAATCTGAGAGGAGCCACAAATTTCCTTCCACCCAGCGTTCCCCCACGTCTCCCGATAAAAATGATACCTCACTTGCATGGGTAGGCCTAGCGCCCGCGACAGGATATGCCCCAAAACACAACGTGGACATATCACAGAAAACAGAGCTGTTTTTAGCAAAGTGACTACCTGTAGATTTTGGCCTCTAGCTCAGCCGCCACCTAGGGAAACCT
This sequence comes from Pleurodeles waltl, assembly GCF_031143425.1. Classification (NCBI taxonomy): domain Eukaryota; kingdom Metazoa; phylum Chordata; class Amphibia; order Caudata; family Salamandridae; genus Pleurodeles; species Pleurodeles waltl. The sequence goes on along the minus strand of NC_090445.1, from coordinate 561,505,928 downwards.
ACCAAACCTGTACATTTCTGAAAACTAGAGACCATGGGGAATCCAAGGTGGGGTGACTGGCGGGGCTCGGACCTGGTTCTGTTACCCAGAATCCTTTGCAAACCTAAAAAATTGGCTAAAAAAACACATGTTCCTCACATTTCTGTTGCAGAAAGTTCTGGAATCTGAGAGGAGCCACAAATTTCCTTCCACCCAGCGTTCCCCCACGTCTCCCGATAAAAATGATACCTCACTTGCGTGGGTAGGCCTAGCGCCCGCGACAAGATATGCCCCAAAACACAACGTGGACATATCACAGAAAACAGAGCTGTTTTTAGCAAAGTGACTACCTGTAGATTTTGGCCTCTAGCTCAGCCGCCACCTAGGGAAACCTACCAAACCTGTACATTTCTGAAAACTAGAGACCTAGGGGAATCCAAGGAGGGGTGACTGGCGGGGCTCGGACCTGGTTCTGTTACCCAGAATCCTTTGCAAACCTAAAAAATTGGCTAAAAAAACACATGTTCCTCACATTTCTGTGGCAGAAAGTTCTGGAATCTGAGAGGAGCCACAAATTTCCTTCCACCCAGCGTTCCCCCACGTCTCCCGATAAAAATGATACCTCACTTGCGTGGGTAGGCCTAGCGCCCGCGACAGGATATGCCCCAAAACACAACGTGGACATATCACAGAAAACAGAGCTGTTTTTAGCAAAGTGACTACCTGTAGATTTTGGCCTCTAGCTCAGCCGCCACCTAGGGAAACCTACCAAACCTGTACATTTCTGAAAACTAGAGACCATGGGGAATCCAAGGTGGGGTGACTGGCGGGGCTCGGACCTGGTTCTGTTACCCAGAATCCTTTGCAAACCTAAAAAATTGGCTAAAAAAACACATGTTCCTCACATTTCTGTTGCAGAAAGTTCTGGAATCTGAGAGGAGCCACAAATTTCCTTCCACCCAGCGTTCCCCCACGTCTCCCGATAAAAATGATACCTCACTTGCGTGGGTAGGCCTAGCGCCCGCGACAAGATATGCCCCAAAACACAACGTGGACATATCACAGAAAACAGAGCTGTTTTTAGCAAAGTGACTACCTGTAGATTTTGGCCTCTAGCTCAGCCGCCACCTAGGGAAACCTACCAAACCTGTACATTTCTGAAAACTAGAGACCTAGGGGAATCCAAGGAGGGGTGACTGGCGGGGCTCGGACCTGGTTCTGTTACCCAGAATCCTTTGCAAACCTAAAAAATTGGCTAAAAAAACACATGTTCCTCACATTTCTGTGGCAGAAAGTTCTGGAATCTGAGAGGAGCCACAAATTTCCTTCCACCCAGCGTTCCCCCACGTCTCCCGATAAAAATGATACCTCACTTGCGTGGGTAGGCCTAGCGCCCGCGACAGGATATGCCCCAAAACACAACGTGGACATATCACAGAAAACAGAGCTGTTTTTAGCAAAGTGACTACCTGTAGATTTTGGCCTCTAGCTCAGCCGCCACCTAGGGAAACCTACCAAACCTGTACATTTCTGAAAACTAGAGACCTAGGGGAATCCAAGGAGGGGTGACTGGCGGGGCTCGGACCTGGTTCTGTTACCCAGAATCCTTTGCAAACCTAAAAAATTGGCTAAAAAAACACATGTTCCTCACATTTCTGTGGCAGAAAGTTCTGGAATCTGAGAGGAGCCACAAATTTCCTTCCACCCAGCGTTCCCCCACGTCTCCCGATAAAAATGATACCTCACTTGCGTGGGTAGGCCTAGCGCCCGCGACAGGAAACGCCCCAAAGCGCAACGTGGACACAACCAAAATTTTTGAAGAAAACAGTGCCTACCTGTGGATTTTGGCCTGTAGCTCAGCCGGCACCTAGGGAAACCTACCAAACCTGTGCATTTCTGAAAACTAGAGACCTAGGGGAATCCAAGGAGGGGTGACTTGCGGGGCTCGGACCAGGTTTTGTTACCCAGAATCCTTTGCAAACCTCAAAATTTGGCCAAAAAAACACTTTTTCCTCTCATTTCTGTGGCAGAAAGTTCTGGAATCTGAGAGGAGCCACAAATTTCCTTCCACCCACCATTCCCCCAAGTCTCCCGATAAAAATGATACCTCACTTGTGTGGGTGGGCCAGGTGCCTGCAACAGAATAAGGCCCAAAACCTGAAGAGATAGAAGGGAGAGGTATTTTTGCAATATATCATTTTGATGTGTGCACATACGTCCGTGATGTGCCAAACACTAAAATAGTGAAAAGAAACACACTTAGGTTATGTGAAGAAGACCCCTCACCCACCAACCAAGTTGGTGGCATGCTTCATCATCGGGGTCCCACCCGAGGCACCTAGCGTGTCACAGGTGTGCTGCGACGCCTGATTACAGCGGAGCAGGTTTTGTCATTTTTTACAACACATACTGGTTGGATTTGGCACGAGGGTGAGTGATGGTTCAGTGGATCAAATTTTATTAACAAGAGATTTCACAAAAATGAAATGCACTGCTAATAACTGAAAGGCAAAAAAGTGAACCAATGACTCACAGCTCGTGAGCTGTAAAGCCGCGACAAGGCACCAACCGCTTTACAGTCCATTCACACACCTTTCATACATGACACGCACAAGACCATTCACACCGCCAGCCACGGGCCCAGCACATTACAACACTCACATCGACAGACCGCGCCACTCAAGGGCCCATCACTTACATACGCCCACATGCCTGATACAAGAATCACACCAGCTGATGGGAGAGTGGACTGCCGTTTGGCTGGCACCGCCAGCCAAGCGCCACCCCACGCACACCGCCAGCCAAGCGCCACCCCACGCACACCGCCAGCCAAGCGCCACCCCACGCACACCGCAATCACTTTTTTTAATTTATAAACAACAAATAAACTACTAATTATAAAATAGGCACTAAACTACAAACACAAAACCTCAAACTAAATACACGACAGATGCCAACCGTGAAACATATGAAAATATAAAACAGACAGCTTACGCTCACGGTATTTCCCAAAAGTTTTTCCTTGTGTGGTAACTTCTAAAACAGCTGGGCACACACAGCCCAGGCTTTGAAGGGCATTCGGGGCAGTACATCCGGCTCTCCCTCCGGATTGATCTCCGGGCACATACTCTACATTTCTTTGTGGGCATGTCTTTTTTGGGAGTGGGAGGAATGTGATCTGGAAAGTGCCGATCTTTCAATCTAGCCACATCCTCCACCACTTCTACTCTAGGAACTCTTGCCGGTTCCACCACAATAAGGCTTTCTATCACCGACTCCTGAAATTTAACAAAAGTCATCCTTGACTCAGGTGAACAATCCTTGTATACAATAAAGGCATTAAAAGTTGCCAAATGAAATAAATGTAGGGCCAACTTTTTATACCACACATACGACTTACGAAGAGCAGTGTAAGGTTCCAACCTCTGATCTACTCTATCAACACCACCCATGTGCCTATTGTAGTCCAAAATGCACGCAGGTTTGCGCACTTCCGCAACCTGACCCCAAACAGCCACAGGGGAAGTACTCTCATCGTGGATGGTCGATAGCATGTACACATCCCTCCTGTCTGAAAATTTCATAGCTAACAGCTCATTATTCCGCAAGGCACTGCACTGTCTCCTCTCAAGTTTTTTACAGACAAGCTCCCTTGGATAGCCTTTGCGGTTAGAACGGATTGTGCCACAAGCAACAGTGTCCACCCTAAACAACTCCTTGAACAACTGCACTCCAGTGTAGAAATTATCTACGTACAAATGGTGACCTTTGTTAAACAGCCGTCTAGCAAGTTCCCACACAATTTTTCCGCTAACTCCAAAAGTGGCCGGACAACCAGGAGGGTCAATACTGGAATCCCTACCAGTGTAGACCCGGAAATTATAAACATATCCTGTACTGCTTTCTGACAGCAGATACAATTTAATCCCATACCGTGCCCTCTTACTAGGGATGTACTGCTTAAAAACTAAACGCCCCTTGAAAAGGACCAAAGACTCGTCCACACTTATCTCTTTGCCTGGAACATAGACCTCTGAAAACCGATCCACAAAATGATCAAGGACAGGCCTAATCTTAAAAAGGCGGTCACAATCAGGGTGATCTCGTGGCAAGGCTAAAGCATTGTCTACAAAATGCAGCATACGAAGAAGAAGCAAATACCGATTACGTGTCATAGTTGCAGGAAATATAGCAGTTGCCATCAAGGGACTAGTAGACCAATAAGAAGCCAGTGACGGCTTCCTGATCAACCCCATCAAAAAAGTCAAACCTAAAAACCTTTTCATCTCTTCCAGATATGTGGGAACCCAATGAGTAGCTCTAGACTGAGGCTTAAGTCTGGCAGCGTTGTCCCGCAAATATTGCTCTGCATACACATTTGTCTGCTCCACAATCTCTTCCAAAAATACATCGTCCATAAACAAGTGAAAGAATTGGACAGGCAGAAAGTTTTCCGTATTAACTCTACACCCTGGGAGACCAGTAAATGCAGGTAACTGTGGCTGCTCCATGTTTGGGGCAATCCAGGTGTCAGGTCTTCCAATGGGAAACCCTGCAGCCCCAGGCTGCTGCACTCTTGGCACATCAATGTCCTCCTCTAACACAGGCCCTTCATCTGCACTGAGAGTAGCTTCCTCATCAGAAGAATGCTCTTGGACAGAAAACTCACTTCCAGAATCTCCTGCTTCCTCCTCTGCCTCAGATGCAGAGTCAGTGTCGTAATCATGGTCTGAAGACGACTCAAAGAGCATGCGAACAACCTGCTGAGCGGTCACTTTGCGGCTAGCCATGATCCTAACAACAAATGGATTGCCAACAACAACTAGCACTAAAATAAGTAATGAACAAAGTGTAGCTTTATCACAAAGAGTTATGTACTACAAAAAACTATACCACACAGTTGCCTGAAATAGCTACTCACCAAGCAACTACTCTGCAATCACCAATGATATCCCACTAAAAAGAAAAAAGAAAAAAGCAATTTAGACATATGACAACACAAACACCACTGTGCTCAAATCTAAGGACAATGTCAAACACACAATACTGCATTTAGTACACCACCTACAAACATGTCAACAATACTCCTTTGGAGTAAATTGCGTTCACTTACCTAAAACATGCAACTATGCAAACCACTGGACAACTACTGCCAAAACCTCAAAGATCCACAGCAAAGGAAGCAAAAGCGTTGAACTAGAAGAAAAAGAAGAAATAAATTGTTATAATCACAAATACAAATACTTTGCCAGTTGACAAACACCCCACCACCAAGAACTTAGAAGTTGTCCCTGGTACCTAAGTGGATCCTGCCCCCCTCGGGGTAGATGGGCGTAAAAGAATTGGCCAATCGGACCCCAAGGGGGGCAGAAATGGGCAACACCTCTGTGCCCCCTTTTAGGGGGCGACCCTTCCCCAAGGGGTCGCCCCCAAAAACACACACAAAAAACGATATCCCTGGTGTCTAGTGGTTTTCGCCCCCCCCTGGGGGCAGATCCGCCGAAAAAACGGCCGATCTGCCCCCAGGGGGGGGCGAAATACAAATAAAAATTGCCCCGGGGGGGGGGGGGCGACCCTTGCCCAAGGGGTCGCCCCCAAAAACAAACATAAAAAAATATATCCCTGGTGTCTAGTGGTTTTCGCCCCCCCCTGGGGGCAGATCCGCCGAAAAATCGGCGAATCTGCCCCCAGGGGGGGGCGAAATACAAATAAAAATTGCCCCCGGGGGGGGGGCGACCCTTGCCCAAGGGGTCGCCCCCAAAAACACACACAAAAAACGATATCCCTGGTGTCTAGTGGTTTTCGCCCCCCCCTGGGGGCAGATCCGCCGAAAAAATGGCCGATCTGCCCCCAGGGGGGGGGCGAAATACAAATAAAAATTGCCCCCGGGGGGGGCGACCCTTGCCCAAGGGGTCGCCCCCAAAAACAAACATAAAACAATACATCCCTGGTGTCTAGTGGTTTTCGCCCCCCCCCTGGGAGCAGATCCGCCGAAAAAACGGCCGATCTGCCCCCAGGGGGGGGGCGAAATCCAAATAAAAATTGCCCCCGGGGGGGGCGACCCTTGCCCAAGGGGTCGCCCCCAAATTTAGTCAAACAGAAAATCCCTGGTGGCTAGTGGAGATTCCTGCTCCACGATCGCGGGCCCTGCCCGCGATCGTGGAGCAGGAATCTTGAGAAAACAGACACAGGGGGAAAGGAAAAACCCTTTCCTTTCCCCCCATGTCTGTTTTCTCAAACCCCCCGCCCCCCAAAAACGGAGAGGACTCACCTTAGAGCTCCTGCTCCGAAGACGCGCTGGAAGCAAATGGCTTCCAGCGCGCCGGCAACACTCGATGACGTCAGCGCGCTGAGCGCGCGCTGACGTCATCGGATTGCCGTGGGGGGGGGCGGGGGTGGAAGGGGAAGGTCTTCCCCTTCCATCCCCGCCTGGGGGGGGAAGGGGGGTGCACGGGGGGCGCGCTAGCGCGCCCCCAAGTTCCCCTGTGCCATGGACGAGATGATCTCGTCCAAGGCACAGGGGAACTGTAGCCTTGGACGAGATCATCTCGTCCAAGGCACAGAACAGGTTAATATGCGAGCTCAACAAAAAAAACAAAGTCAAGACTCCCCTGACGCGTTTCGGTCTCACCAGACCTTGTTCACAGGAACTTCCTGTGCATTCTTTTGGCACTTTAAATATGCAAACCAAAAACCACAAATTCACAAACAAAAGACCAATTTCAATCGCGCTTGTTTACATCTCAAAGGCCAAAGCATCATATGTTACTATAGACAAACTCTGCTGAATAATATATAAATTATATAGATTTTGCACGGGTCTCTCTACTTTTTCTTTTATGCCCATGCAATGAATTCTGGTAAATGTAGTTATCAGTGTTATATATTACAGCAGATTAATTCATCTAAATCTCAAGTGATTACTTATTACCTCAAGTTCTGAATAGATAATATAAATGTTTGATAATGTCAATATTTATGTCCAATTTAAAAATGTTAACCATTCGAAATTAATCTTTCCTCCACACTTGAACATTAGTGTGTCTATGCTTGTGAAGTTTGTTAACTAATTTGAATGCGCCCATATGAATGCCATACAAAATAAATAAGAATGAATGAAAAAAGAGAGACAAGGCCAAATGGCCATACAGAGGTAACCGCCTCTCAGCTTATTAATCCCAAAGGGTATAGCAAAATATATATTTTTTTTTCATTGTCTTTATAAGTGTACAAATAGCTCTTCATCCTGATTAAGACCAAGCGGAGTTAAAGAATGAATGTCTAATATGTGTCTTGACTCCAACTGACGTAGCTTCTTTTCTCTATCTCCCCCCCGTTCTTGTTTTGGTACTTGGTCGATTACAAAATATTTCATTAGTCGCATATTAAAGTGAAGGAGAATTATGGTACAACCTCAGAGTGCGGTTCTCTTTATTATAAACCAAGAGAATCAGTAATAAATATATATATATATATATATATATATATATATATATATATATATATATATATATAGAGAGAGAGAGAGAGAGAGCTCTGTATTTTGGCCCCCATGGAAACCCTACAACTACTAAAAAAAAATTGCCCCCACAGGGGGTCACCCTGCCTACGGGCGACCCCCTGTCAATTTCGTTATTTATTAATTTATTTTAATTAACCCCTCGGGGTGGCACGATCGCGCCCCCCCCCACCAGGGGGCACCAACATACTGCTGCTTCCTACTCCGCTTCCTACTCCGATGGGAAAAACAACACTGTGACGTAAAAGGGGCGGGTGGGGGCCAGGGGGAGACACGGAAGCTCTTCTGTGTCTCCCATGGCTTAAAGAAAAAAAAAAAAAGCCTCGGGTGCGACGCACCTGAGGATTTTCGAACCCCCTCCCTGGTGTCGGCCACTGGTCTTGACCCGCACCAAGGAGGTAGTAAACTTTATTTTTTTCAGTGAAAAAAAATTATATATATATATATATATCTCTTATCTAGTGGCAGTTGCCACCAAGTAGTTATAGGTAGGACACAATGGCTACGCAAAAAATAGGGTCCCAGTTTTTGCTTCTCAAAATCAGGTCACCCTAAACTAAACATGTTGCATATATGAAAATGCGTTACTCTAACCTCTGGACTGTGGCACTTGGCAGAGCCGCTTTCTTGATACCTTGAAGTATATAAAATCATAGGCGTACGTATACAAAAAGGGGCGAGGACTGCTGCCAAAGTCTACATAACTGACTCCAAAGAGAGACATCGCGCTCTCCTGCTCTCTATACGCGAGATAGTGGTTAGAGGCAAGCTCCGGTTAAGACTGAAGAACGTGAACGGGATGAGGTGTTGTTTCTGTGTTCTGCCAGCGCGCGGCGCCGACAACGGTTAAGAGCGCGCCATTGGCGTTGAAGACGTACTCGCTATACTTGTAATCAGAAACAGGCCGTGCTTGAGACATGACGATGACTAAAGGCCGTGTGGAATGGGACAGTGATCCCGAGCAGTTGGTCCTATTAACCGGGGCAATGTCACATCTACTATCGAGAGTTAACAGCAAGACAAATCAACAGGGCTGGCTGTCGCGACCTGGTAGGACCGATTGTGTGAAACATGTTCAATTGGCAGGGGTGAACGTTTTAAAAAAAAGTCTGGTACTTAGTCCTAAAGTGACTCAAGATTGGCGGGCAGTTTCACGGTCATTTTTAGGAAAAAAATATCGGCTACCGTCTTTCTTTCTTTTACATAGACAAAACGTTAGAAAATGGTTTTATAGGTACATACTGCTTATTCTACAGAGAAAACTAAAGCATGGTGCTTAGCCTACTATTTTAATTAGGAGCAAGGAATTTCATTAGTTGCTGTGTATGACATTTTGAAATAATCCAGTGATAGCGGCATACTGATGTATCAGATTGTATGCAAGGCGTGGGGCTTTCATTCATGTAATGTAATTTTAAGAGATTTTTAAAAAATGTTACCTTTAGATAAGTATTTTAAGCGAAGATAAGCAGGGAGGTCAGAGGCACCAAAAGTCAAAGAAAAAAAAAAGCATTGGCAAATCCAATAGAACTATCTTTCTCCAGCCTTTTGGCAGTTTTTTTTTTTAATCATGTTTTTTGCAAAACTTTATTGTTCAGGAAGCTGCTGGGTGTGCAGTGCCGGATTACCATATAGGCAAAGAAGGCACCAGCCTATAGGCCCACTCTTTTTAGGGGCCCGCAACAACTGATCAAAATAATATTGATTTGATCTTGAAAGAAAATTACAAGCAAGCTTTCTTTTTCCAAAAGATAGAAAAAAATTAATCAACTCAAAGAAACAAAAATGTTGCATTAAAGACGCTTTAGAGAAAATAGTGTATTAACCCCTTGGGTGCCCTGGAGGATCTGGTTTCGTCCTTGGCTACAGCGCTGCTGTGCCGAGTGCGAGACCGGCTTGTCCTGCACCCGGCCCATGGGGGGAGCGCTGGCCCTCCCCCCGTGGGCGTCCCACCGCCCTGCCTTGGGCAGGGATGGCAGGGGAAACCCTTCCCCTGAAACCACCGACCCACCGTGACATCTGATGAAGTCAATGTGCAGTTATGCACTGACCGTATAAGAGGTAGCCCCCTTCCAGTGCGATTGCGATCCGAAGAAAAGCGATTTTGTTTCTCTTTCGATTGGGGGAGTTGGGGAGATCGGAGAGGCAACGAAGGAAAGTAAAGACTTTTTCTTTCCTTTGATGTCTTTCTGAGCATTCCTGCCCCACAATTGCATAGCGGTCGTGCTGCAGGAATGCCACTAGACACCAGGGAGTTTGTTGTTTTTGGAAATAAACAATGAAGGTGAGTGACCCCTTGGGCAAGGGTTGCTCCCCTGGGGGGGCATTTGTTTTCTGGCCTTTACTGTCCCACGTGGGTGCATATTGGCCTATTTTAATTAGGCTGATCTTCCCCCAAGGGGTGCAGAAGCCACTGGGCATCAGGGGTAATTTTTATTTTTAAAAGGTGGGGAGCGACCCCTTAGCAAGGGTCGCTTCCCTGGGGGGCAAATTATTTTTTAGGCCTTTTCTGCCCCGGCCTATTTTAATTAGGCCGATCTGCCCCAAAGGTGGCGGAAACAACTAGGCACCAGGGATTTAAAAATGTATTCTTTTTTTTACAGATGAGCGACCCCTTAGGCAAGGGTCGCTCCCCTGGAGGGCAATTTTATTTTAGGCCATTTCTGCCCCCCTTGAGGGCAGATCGGCCTACTTTTGTTATGCCAATCTGCCCCAAGGGGGGCAGAAACCACTAGACACCAGGGATTTTTTTTCTTTACTATTTTATGTAAAGGGAGCGGCCCCTTGGGCAAGGGCCGTTCCCTATGGGGGCAAATTATTTTAGGCCATTTCTGCCCCCGTTGGGGGCAGATTGGCCTATTTCTATTAGGTCCTTAGGCACCAGGGGCTGGGTGTGTGTGTTTTGTTTGGGGGGCAGCCCCTGGGGCCATGGTTGCTCCCCATGGGGGCACATTACTGTTGACTGTTTCTGCCCCCCTTTGGGGCAGATAAGCCTATTTTTGTAAGGCCCATCTGCCCCCAAAGGGGGCAGAAAGCCCACTAGACACCAGGGAAGATAAAAAAAAACAAAAAACAAGAGGGTGGAGGTATGGCCATACCTACACCCCAAATAAATAGGGACAAAGTTCTTCTGCCCACCGGTGGGCAGATGGGGCAATTACCCCCGATCCACTCTCCGGGGGTGTGTGGGGGGGATAGGCAGAAAGCCTACCAGATGCCAGGGAATTAAAAAAAAAAATAGTGGGGTGGTAGCTACCAACCAGTACAGGCATGGTTATACCCCCACCCCAACTGAAGGGGATAACAGTCTTTTAGCTGTCCCCTACCTCACACTAAAGGATCTTATCCCAACAGCAAGCAAGAGGACACTTGATTGTTTTGGGTTTTGATTTTACATTTGGGCCATGAGAGCTTGGCTAACTCTCAAAATCGTCCCACTTGGAATGGTGAGGGCTGCACTTTTTGGACTTTGCGATACTGCCATCTAGAAAAATCTTTGAGACCTAGACACATCTGAAAACGAAACGTCTGGGTAAGTCCAGTGTGGTGTGCCTCACATGGACCCCCGCACCATTTTCTTACCCACAATGCCCTGCAAACCTCCAACTTTGCTTGAAATCATACAGTTTTCCCGCATTTTTGAGATGGAACCTTCCGGAATCTTCAGGAATCCACAAAATTCCTATCACCCAACATTGTCGCATCTATACTGATAACAATCCTGCCCCGCTTGTCAGCCTAAAAACATTTTTTTTTCAAACAGCCCTTTTGGACCCCCTTTAGTTCCACCTCAATTTCGGCATGTTTTTGGTTCTTCCCTGTCACAGGCACTTGGCCCTCCTACACAAGTGAGGTATAATTTTTATCGGGAGACTGAGGGGAGCATTGGGTGGTAGGAAATTTGCGCTGGTAGTGTGATCCCACACAGAAATGTGGGGAAAATGTGTGTTTTATTTTTAGCTAAATTTGAGGTTTGCTGAGGATTCTGGGTAAGAAAACACTAGGAGGTCCAGGCAAGTCACACCTCCCTGGACTCCCTTGGCTGTCTAGTTTTCAGAAATGTCCGTGTTTGGTAGATTTCCCTAGATGGCTGCTGAGCCCAAGACCAAAAACGCAGGTGCCCCCCCCCCCCTTGAGAAAAAACAGGTCGTTTTGTAATTGATAATTTTGATGTGTTCACGTAGGGGGTCATTCTGACCCCGGCGGGCGGCGGGATCCGCCCGCCTGGAGGGAACCGCCAGAATACCGCTGCGCGGTCAAAAGACCGCCGCGGGTATTCTGGGTTTCCCACTGGGCTGGCGGGCGACCGCCAAAAGGCCGCCCGCCAGCCCAGTGGGAAACACCCCTCCATGAGGATGCCGGCTCCGAATGGAGCCGGCGGAGTGGAGGATGTGCGACGGGTGCTGTAGCACCCGTCGCAAATTTCAGTGTCTGCTGAGCAGACACTGAAATTCAAAGTGGGGCCCTCTTACGGGGGCCCCTGCAGTGCCTATGCCATTGGCATGGGCACTGCAGGGGCCCCCAGGGGCCCCACGACACCCCTCACCGCCATCCTGTTCCTGGCGGCGGAACCGCCAGGAACAGGATGGCGGTGAGGGGGTCGGAATCCCCATGGCGGCACAGCAAGCTGCGCCGCCATGGCGGATTCCCATTGGCAGCGGAAAGTCGGCGGTACACCGCCGACTTTCCGTTTCTGGCCGCGGCTGTACCGCCGCGGTCAGAATGCCCGGCGGAGCACCGCCAGCCTGTTGGCGGTGCTACCGCCGACCCCGGCCCCGCCGGTCCTTGACCGCCGGGGTCAGAATGACCCCCGTAGTGTTTTGGGGCATTTCCTGTCACGGGCACTAGACCTACCCACACAAGTGAGGTACCATTTATATCAGGAGATGTGGGGGAAGGAAGTTTGTGGTTCCTCTCAGATTCCAGAACTTTGCAGCATTAAAATGTGAGGAAAGGGTGTTTTTTTGCCAAATTTTGAGGTTTGCAACGGATTCTGGATAACAGCCACAAGTTACCCAATCCTGGGTTCCCCTAGATGTCTAGTTTTCAGAAATGCCCAGGTTTGCTAGGTTTCCCTAGGTGCTGGATGAGCTATAGGCTAAAATCCAGAGCTAGGCACTTTGCAAAAAACTGGTCAGTTTTCGTAAGAAACATTTGATGTGTCCATGTTGTATTTTGGACCCTTCCCTGTCGCAGGCACTAAGCCTACCCACACAAGTGAGGTACTATTTGTATCGGGAGACTGGGGGGAATGCTGGGTGTAAGGACATTTGTGGCTCCTCTCAGATTCCAGAACTTTCTATCACGAAATGTGAGGGAGAAAGTATTTTTTTTTGCCAAATTTTGAGGTTTGCAAAGGATTCTGGGTAACAGAACCTAGTGAGAGCGCCACAAGTTACCCTATCCTGGGCTCCCCTAAGGTGTCTAGTTTAAAAAAATGCAGGGGTTTGGTAGGTTTTTCTAGGTGCCGGCTGAGCTAGCGGCCAAAATCCACAGCTAGCACTTTCCAAAAAATACGTCAGATTTAAGTGGAAAAATGTGATTTGTCCATGTTGCATTTCCTGTCACGGGCACTAGGCCTACCCACACAAGTGAGGTACCATTTTTATTTGGAGACTTGGGGGAACACAGAATAGAAGAACACATGTCATTGCCCCTTGTCTTACTCTACATTATTTCCTTCCAAATGTAAGACAGTATGTAAAAAATAACTTGTTAGAAATGGGGTTTCTGGTTGACTAAGCCAGGCAGAACCCACCCACTCTAGTCAGGGCAAGGGAGTTACACGTCCAAGATAACCCCTGCTCACCCTCTTGGTAGCTTGGCATGAGCAGTCAGGCCTAACCCGGAGACAATGTGTAAAGTGTTTGCACAACACACGTGACGCAAAATGTACACCACAAAGTAAACACAACACTGAGCTATGTAAAAATAAACTGTATTGCACAAAACATAATTAGACCACCAAAACACATTAGTAATACCCTGCTACCTTAGCAGTTGTCAGAATGTTACACAAGTTACAAAAACTCTGCAAGAATAAGCAGTTGTCACATTAGAACATGTAAGTACTCAGAATTCTGCAACATAAGCAGTAGTCAGGAATCACAGTAAAGAGATACATGCCCTTGTCATAACCATGTGAGTAAATGCCTCTAGTAGGACCACTATAAAATCCATGACAAATCAGGGGCAGTAAACAGAACTTCAGAACATACAGCCAGCATCCCATCCAAAAGCAGGTTACCACATTTTTTCCCCAGGTCCATACCTGAAACTTGAGAACGAGTATGTTCAAAACAAGCATCTGGTCTTAAGGTGCGAAGCCACTCCCCGGGCCTAGAAGCCGACCAGAAGGAGAAGGGGGCCCCGGCGCTCGTCTGCGCAGAGCAGGGTCCCTGTACTGATATATGGGGGAAGAGGGTGATACACTTCCCCTCCTATTGTTAATATCAGGCCCCGCCTGGGGCACGACAGGTGACGAAGATTTGGAGCGTTACGCTCCTTTTACTGCAGCCGGGGAAAAGGGGAAAAGGACATCCTCCGGGAGGCCGTGCTTCCTTTTTGTTTAGGGTGAGGGCTCTGGAGACCTGGGCTTCATTCACTGGCCCTCCACCGCACCCGACCTGGTGCATGAGTGCCCTATTGTCCTGGGCCACGGCAGTGAAGTGCGAATTCCCTGCGGCTCCTTCCTGTGCCCTGGGGGCACCACCAGCAGCTCTCCTGAGCCCCGGGGGCACTAACCTCAGCGCACTTTGGATGCACTTCACTAGATACGGCACTCGGGCCGTGGCGGTGATTTCGCTTTGTGGAAAGGTGCTACCAGCGCTGGGGGCCACTTCTGGGAGCCCGGGTTGCGGTGGTAAAGCTTATTTTACGGCCAACGGGCCTAGAGGCACGGGGAGCACAAAGCTCTCACCCAGCGCTAAGTAAGGGAAAGCAACCATCCTTCGCCTGAGCTTGTTGCAGGGGTCAGGGGCCATGGCACCCGCCCCTGGAGACAAAAGAGGGGGGGAAGCACAGGGCTGCAGGCCCAACAACAGGCCAGCACAAGGGGTGCAGGTAATGGTAGGGCCACCTAGTGACCCGGTAGGTCACAGGTCAGCTCAGCAGCAGCAGTCCAATGTGGGTCCTGGTGAATCCATTCAGCAGCATTCTGTGTCCAGTTCCAGGTAAGTTTCTGGCGTCCCAATAATGTCTAAATTGTGGGGAAAATTCCCCTGTACTTATACTAAGTTTAGAGTTTGTTTTGCAATGGGGAGGAGAGGGGGTTCCAACCAGTTACAACTTGTTCTGGGAGTGCCCTTTCTCTCCTCCAGCACAGGCTCCAAACATCAGTGGGGGTTACACAACCCTATTGTGCGAGTCCAGGGTACAGCCTTTACAAATGCAGGTGTGCCCCACCTCTCCCTTCTCTTAGCCCAGGACGGCTATACAATATGTAGATGCACCTCTGTGACTCCTCCACCCTCCCTGTGTACAGGCTGTCTGAAAAGTATGCACAAAGCCCCAACTGTCAGTCTGCCCAGAGGTGGATTGGAGGCAAGCTGCAAAACACCAGAGTCATAAGCACAGATAAATGCACACTTTCTAGAAGTGGTATTTCTGTGATAGTAATAACAAATACACCCACACCAGTAAGCAGCATTTCTCATAACTATCAAAACCATACCAAACATGCCTACTCTACCCCTCATAAATCAGACAATACCTTTTACACATAAGGCATGACATGACTAATGCAATCCTATGAGAAGGCAGCACTCACAGCAGTGAGACACCAAGTTAGGCTGTTTGTCACTACCAGGACAGGCCACGCTTCCTGGCACATGTCCTGCCTTCTACATACATGGCACCCTGATCAATAGGGCTAGCTAGAGCATTCCTTAGGGGTGACTTACATGTAGTAAAGGGGGAGTTCTGGGCCTGGCAAGTAAAAAAACTGCGCAAACTAGCAAATCAAATCAAATCAAATCATTAACATTTATAAAGCGCGCTACTCACCCGTGCGGGTCTCAAGGCGCTAGGGGAAAAAGGGGGGCTTATCGCTGTTCGAACAGCCAGGTCTTTAGGAGTCTCCGGAAAGCGGAGTGGTCCTGGGTGGTCCTGAGGCTGGTGGGGAGGGAGTTCCCGGTCTTGGCCGCCAGGAAGGAGAAAGATCTCCCACCCGCCGTGGAGCGGCGGATGCGAGGGACAGCAGCGAGTGCGAGGCCAGAGGAGCGGAGGAGGCGGGTGGGGACGTAGAAGCTGAGGCGTCTGTTAAGGTATTCCGGTCCCTTGTCGTAGAGGGCTTTTTGTGCGTGGGTGAGAAGTCGAAAGGTGATCCTTTTGCTGACAGGGAGCCAATGCAGGTGTCTCAGGTGTGCGGAGATGTGGCTGCTGCGGGGTATGTCGAGGATGAGGCGGGCCGAGGCGTTTTGAATGCGTTGCAGGCGATTTTGGAGTTTGGCTGTGGTCCCGGCGTAGAGGGTGTTGCCGTAGTCCAGGCGGCTCGTGACGAGGGCGTGGGTCACGGTTTTTCTGGTGTCGGCGGGGATCCAGCGGAAGATCTTGCGGAGCATGCGGAGGGTGAGGAAGCAGGCGGAGGACACGGCATTGACTTGCTTGGTCATGGTGAGAAGAGGGTCCAAGATGAAGCCGAGGTTGCGGACATGGTCTGTGGGGGTCGGTGCGGTGCCGAGGGCCACCAGGAGTCGTCCCAGGCGGACGGGGTGTTGCCGAGGATGAAGACTTCCGTTTTTTCAGAGTTCAGCTTTAGGCGGCTGAGCCTCATCCAATCTGCGACGTCCTTCATACCCTCTTGTAGGTTGGTCTTGGCGCTGGCGGGGTCCTTGGTGAGGGAGAGTATAAGTTGGGTGTCGTCGGCGTAGGAGGTGATGATGATGTCGTGATAGCAGACCTGAGATAGGTTTGACAGACTACTTCAGTGGGTGGTACAAGCAGCGCTGCAGGCCCACTAGTAGCATTTAATTTACCGGCCCTGGGTATAGGGATATGCCAATTAGGTATAAGCCAATCATACCAATTTTGTAAGGGAGAGCACATACACTTTAGCACTGGTTAGCAGTGAAAAGTGCTCAGAGTCAAAACGTCAGCCAACAAAGGTCAGAAAAATAAGAAGGCATAAAGGAAAAAGTCTGGGGAATAACCCTGTAAAAGGGCCAGATCCAACAGAACTCTATTTGAGAAATGCCCTGTAATTCACATGCTAGAATGCAGACCCCAGAATTCAGAGATGTGCAAATAACCACTGCTTCTCAACACCTTATCTTGTGCCCATTTTGGAAATACGAAGGTTTCCTTGATACCTATTTTTCACTCTTTATATTTCACAAAATGAATTGCTGTATACCGGGTATGCAATGAAACTCCATTGCAAGGTGCAGCTCTTTTATTGGCTCTGAGTACCTAGGGTTTTGGATGAACCTACAAGCCCTATACATCCAGCAACCAGAAGAGTCCAGCAGCTGTAACGGTATATTGCTTAAAAAAATTCTGCCATAGCTGGAAAAAGTTATAGAAGAAAACGTGGACAGAAATGGCTGTTTTTTTCAACTCAATTTCAATATTTTTTAGTTTCATCTGTTACTTTATGTAGGAAAACCTTGAAGAATCTACGCAAATGACCCCTTTCTGAATTCAGAATTTTGTCTACTTTTCAGAAGTGTTTAGCTGTCCGGGATCCACCATTGGTTTTACACCCATTTCTCTCACTAACTGGAAGGAAGCTGAAAGCACAAAAAATATTTAAAATGGTGTATGTCCCAGTAAAATGCCAAAATTGTGTTGAAAAATGTGGTTTTCTGATTCAAGTCTGCCTGTTCCTGAAAGCTGGGAAGATGGTGATTTTAGCACCGCAAACACTTGTTGATGTCATTTTCAGGGAAAAGCACATGCTTTCTTCTGCAGCATTTTTTTTTAACAGAATTCCCTGTCAGCGGTAGGGCCTACCACCATGGTTTTCGTTGCATTGCTAACGCCATGAAAACCATGGTGGTAGGCAGGCTCATAATGCCGCTGGCGGTACTTTGCCGGCCGCTGGGCTGGAAATTGATATCTCCGGCCCGGCGGCTGAGAGTGCCATGGCGGTATGAGTGGAGAAGTGGTGGGTTGGCTGCAGCCAACCCGCCATTCTCATCATGTGGTGGTATGTACCGCCAGCCTGTTGGCGGTACCACCACAACATTACCACTCACCGCCGGGGTCATAATGACCCCCTCAGTGTTACAAAAAAAAGGTACTTTATTTTAGTATCACAATTACCAAAAAGTATTAGAGGGTCAACCCTCCAATAGGAGGTAAGTAACACACTAGAATGTACACTAGTAATTAGTAATAGGCATAAAAAGTGATAGAAAGCAGTGCAAGTGCAAATAGACAATTGTGACCCTAGGGGGAGCCCAAACCATATACTAAAAAAATGGAATGTAAATGCAGGACCCGCACCTAGGTAAGTGGAATGTGTAGAGGACAGCTGGGGAAACTAGGAAGCCTCTAAGGTAAGTACCACAGTGTCCTCCAGTGACCAGGAAGAAAGGAGTAAGTTCCAGTTTTTTCCCCAAACCACCCAAAAGGAAGAAAAAGAAGAAAATGCAACACCCAGACAAGACTGCAAGAATCCAGCGGTGGATTCCTGAAGAGTAAGACCTGTGGAAGAAGGAGACCAAATCCAGAAGTCATAGAAGAGTCCAGTGGATGCAAGAGCCACTACCCACCCAACTGTGGTTGCAGGACTTGGGGAGCCGTAGAAACAATGTTGCAAGCAGAGTCTTCGTCGTGGATGCAGATTGTCGGTTCCTGGAGGGTCCAGTCGCGGTTCCGTTGGCTAGAAGTCAAAACAGAGGTTTCAGAGGAGTCCTGCTGGAATCTTGCAAGCTGAATCTGAGAACTCACCCAAGAGAGAGACCCTAAGTAGCCCTGAAAGAGGGATTGGTCACCTAGCCAGGTGACCTCCTATCAAGAGGGGGCTCTGACGTCACCTGCCTGACCTGGCCACTTGGATGCTCCTAGAGGCCCCTGCCCACCTTGGATTCAAGATGACAGAACCCAGGGACCCTCTGGAGGAGCTCTGGGTACCACCCCTGGGGTGGTGATGGACAGGGGAGTGGTCATTCCCCTTTCCATTGTCCAGTTTCGCACCAGAGCACGGACCGGGGGTCCCTTACCCTGTGTAGACTGGTTTATGCATGGAGGGCACCAAATGTACCCTTCAAAGCATACCACTGGCTTGTGGAGGCTGTCCCTCCTAAGCCATGTAACACCTATTTCCAAAGGGAGAGAGTGTTATCCCCCCTCCCAAAAGAATTCCTTTGTTCTGCTTCCCTGGGCTTGAGCTGTTCAAGCAGCAGGAGGGCAGAAAAGTGTCTGAGGGGTGGCAGGAGCTGGGGCTGCCTGAAAAACCCCAAAAGGCTGGTAGGAGCAATACTGGGGGTTCTCTAAGGACACCCAGAGTGCGTGGAATCATACTTCCAATACTGGCAACAGTATTAGGGTATGATTCCGACAAGTTTGATACCAAACATGCCCAGGTTTGGAGTTACCATTATGTAGCTGGACATAGGTAGTGTCCTATGTCCAGTACATACATAAAATGTCGTCCCTGCACTCATGTAGTCCAGGACAATGGAACTGGAGTTCGTGGGGGCACCTCTGATAGTGCAGGGGTGCCCTCCCACATATGTCTTGCACCCTGCCTTCTGGGCTAGGAGGGACTACCATAGGGATGGCTTACAGTGACCTAGTGCAGTGACTTGTAGTGAAAAGGGTGCATGCACCCTTTCACGCAGGCTGCCAAGGCAGGCCTGCAGACACATTTTGCATGGGCTCCCCATGGGTGACATAATACATGCTACAGCCTATGGGGATTCCCTGGTACCCCAATGTCCTAAGTACCATATACTAGGGACTTCCAAGGGGTACCAGTATGACAAATGTGGGGTGTGTGTGGTCCAAGCAACCAAGTTAAAAGGAGAGATGACAGTCTCTGGGGTCCTGGTTAGCAGGATCCCAGTGAATACAGTCAAACACACTGACAAATAGGCAAAAAGAGGGGGTGACCATGCTGAAAAGAGGCTACTTTAATACATAACCCCTCCCCCCAAATGAAGGACAATAAGGCTAACCTTGGCTAGATGAGTCTTTATTGTCTAAGTGGAAGTATCTGGAGAGTATGTCTGCATTAGAGTGGTGACTCCCAGTATTATCCAGTATGTGGCCCCTTCCCAGTGGGGAGGTGGACCACCCTATCAGTTTGAGATTTTCTCCTGATATGTGCCTAAACTGTGTGACCTGTAGTTTCCTAGTTGGAGGTTGTGTACTTAAGGACAATAGAGCGGGGCAGGATGCCTGCCCCTGTGGCTCTCTAGTAGGGCAGAGTTGCTAAGGGGTGTAGAACAGGACAGGGCTGTTGCTATCCTAAAGGGTTTAGAGCAGGATACAGTTTCTGTCCTAAAGGCTCTAAAGGAGGACAGGATTGCTGTCCTAAGTTGTCAGGGGTGATGCAGTGTTGCTGCCCACATTTTCTAAGATAGGACAGGTCTGCTGTTCTATATTAGGTTCCTTCCAGGGAGATTCATTTACCCCTGGGAGCTCGGTTGTGGTAGTTTTTGGCTCCTGTGGTTCAGGTTTCACCCTTGGGTTGGTTTCCTCCGTCAGAGGAGTGCGATCCTTAGTGGGAGTGTGGACAGGAGGTTATTTTGTATCCTGCCTGTCTGAGCTTTTAGGATTTTAGGAGTGTCCTGGACCATTATTCCAGGCTCCATGACCCCTTCCCTACTTTGCTCTTTAGCCCTGTTTTGAGGTTAAAGTGAGCAAATGTTTGGGCAATTCCCGCATGGCTGCATGGACAAGAAACTCTACTTCAGCCAATTTTGAGATCTCCAGGTCATTACCTAGGAGGCACTCAACAGCTAGGTTAGAGGAGACTATCACATGTTTAGGGCCAGTAACTCCACCCCAGCTAAAGTCTACTATAGCTATGGGGAGGCACTGAATGGAGTTATTCCCATGAGTGACTTGGTACTTGTGACCAAGTAGGTGTTGTTCAGGTGACACTAGTTTTTGAGTTACTATGGTTGCACTGGCACCTGTGTCCCTGTAGGCCTCATCCTCAACACCATCTACCAGAATATGCTGCTTGTACTTATCCATGTGAAGGGGACAAGCAGCTAGGGTGGTAAAGTCTGTGCTACCCTGAGAGACAAAAGTTGTCTCAGGGGTTTCTCTGTCTACCCCAGGTCCCACAACAGACCCAAAGGTGAACTCAACTACACTTTTGGGATGACTACTGCCAGTAGTCTCACTTCTACTACTACTATTACTATTACTATTACTAGGGGCACTTGGAGTGGACGTGGGGGTAATAGTGGTGGAAGGCTCAGTGCCTTTCCTAGGACAGGAGCTGTCTCCTGTCCTATGTCCTTTGTTGTTACAGACATCTCACCAAGGCTTTTTAACATGGGAGGAAGAAGAAGAGGTTTTAGACCCATCTCCAGAATAGATTTGTGGGCCTTTTGAAGACTCCTTACTTTTGTCTTCATCCCCACCCTTGTCCTGAGACTTACCTGGTTCCTTTTTCTTGTTGTCATCCCCTATATGAGCTTTTCTTCTCACCCTAGTTCTGACCCATTTGTCTGCCTTCTTTCCCAATTCTTGGAGAGAGGTCTGATCAGAGTCCACCAATTATCGGTGTAAAAAATCGGACAGAGGTGTTCAAAATATGCTCTCTCAAGATAAGATTGTATAAGCCCTGATAGTCACTGCCTTTGCTGCCATGTAACCAGCCATCCAATGCTTTAACAGGACAGTCCACAAAATCTACCCAATCCTGGAAGGACTCTTTTCAGGTCTCCCTGAACTTGACTCTATATTGTCCAGTGGTGAGACCAAATCCATCTAAGAGTACAGATTTTAAAACAGGATAGTTGTCAGCATCTTCCTCCCTGACAGTGAGAAGGAGAGCCACAAGATAGCAGCCCACTGTCTCTGAAGGACCCTTTGTACCTTACAGTCCCTTTCCAGAGCAGTGAATCACTTGTAAATGTCATCCACCACCTTGTAGGAGGAACAGCCTTGTTTAGATTCCTGGAATCAAGAATCCTCCCTGACTCTGTTAGAAATGGAGTCTTTGGTTGGCAGGCATGTTACCCCTGTCCAAGCAAGGACCCTCACTCTAGTCAGGGTAAGTTACACACAATCCAAGTGATCCTGTGCCCACCCTCTGGTAGCTTGGCACTGAGCAGTCAAGCTTAACTTAGAAGGCAATGTGTAAAGTACTTGTGCAATAAACCATACAATAACACAGTATAGCACCACAGAAATACACTACACAGTGTTTAGAAAAATATGTAATATTTATCTGAATAGATACAGGTCAAAAGGATTAAAATGCAATAAGTATATGTTGAGATGTCACTGTAAAAGTGAAATACAGTGTCTTAAGTCTTTTAAAAGCAATAAATGTCTCTTTCAAGCACAAAGTACCTGGTTCGCGTGCAAAATCACTGCAAAGAACCACAGAGGAGATTTGTGGAAACAAAGGGGTGTGCGTCGATTTTTGGTCCGCACACGGCGATGCGTCATTTAGTTTTCACACAGGGACGGCTGTGCGTCGATTTCCGGTGCTCAGTCGTGGATCCTCTTCGAGTTGCGGGGTTTTCGGACGCCCCGGAGACAATGCGTGGATTTCCTGCGCTGGCAAGACAAAGTCACAGAAGCTGCGTCAATTCGGTGGGCGTTGCATCAAAATTTCTACCGTACAGCCAGTGCTGCGTTGATTCCTCTCTGGAAGTCGGGCCGTGTCGTTACGGCTCGGCTGTGCATCGATCCAGTGGGCCATGCATCGAATTTCTGGTTGCTACTCTGGCGCTGCATCGATCTTGTCGATGCGAAGTTGGGCTGCGTCGTTCCGGGTCGGCATGCAGTGAATTTTTCACCACCGTGCAGGCTGTGTGTCGTTTCTGGCAGGCTGTGCATCGAATTTAACCACACAAGGAGTTCTTCTTGTAGAGATTAAGGGGGTCATTACGACCTCGGCGGTCTTTTCAAAAGACCGCCGAGGCCGTGGGAGACAGAATACCGCCATTGCCGGCGGTATTTCTGTCTCCCTATTATGACATTTCCGCTGGGCCAGCGGACGGTAACAGTGTTACCGTCCGCTGGCCCAGCGGAAATGTCACATCAACATTGCAGCCGGCTCGTAATTGAGCCGGCGGCAATGCTGATGTGCAGCGGGTGCAGTAGCACCCGTCGCGCATTTCACTGCCCGAAATTCGGGCAGTGAAATGCGCGACGGGACTATGCCTGGAGGCCCCTGCACTGCCCATGCCATGTGCATGGGCAGTGCAGGGGCCCCCAGGGGCGTCCCAAGTCCCCTTAACGCCTGCCTTTCCATGGCGGTGTGTACCGCCATGGACAGGCCGGTGGTCGGGGCTCATAATCCCCCGGGCAGCGGTGCATGCACTGCTGCCCTGGGGATTATGACCGCCAGGCAGAATCCTGGCGGCAAAGTGGAGGGCCAGCGGTATGGCCGTGGCTTTTCCGCCACGGTCATAATTGCTGGCGGAACACCGCCAGCCTGTTGGCGGAGTTACTGCCAACATACCGCCGGCCGCCAGGGTCGTAATTACCCCCTAAGTCTTTTTAGTCCTGAGACTTCAGGGAACAGGAGGCAAGCTCTATACAAGCCATTGGAGAGCACTTCTCCCCACAGCCAGACAGCAGCAAGGCACCAGGGCAACAGCAAGGCAGCAGTCCTTCACAGAAAGCAGACAGGTGAGTCTTTTAGGCAGCCAGGCAGGTCTTCTTGGCAGGATGCAGCTTCTGGTTCAGGTTCTCTTCTCCAGGAAGTGTCTGAGTTGGTAAGGGCAAAGGCCCTGTTTAAATACCCAAATGTGCCTTTGAAATGTGGGAGACTTCAAAGAATGGCTTAGAAGTGCACAAGACCCCTTTCAGTTCAATCCTGTGTGCCAGGGTTCCAGTAGGGGGTGTGGCAGTCCTTTGTGTGAGCCAGGCTACTGTCCTTTGACATGCAAGTGTCAAGCCCTCCACCCTCCCAGCCCAGGAAGACCCATTCAAAATGCAGATGTATGTACTAGTCACCGGCAAATGGCTCCCCCCACCCCCACTTCCATACCAGAACCCCTCACTCCCCTCACCCCCGTACCAGACCAGCACCCCCCTCACCCCATCCCCCTTCCACACTAGCATCCCCTCCCCTGCATACACACCCACATGCACCCTGCATACACTCATTCACCAACAATTACATACACGCATTCACTCACGCATCCATATACGCATTCACACACACGTATCCATACATGCATTCACACAAACATTCCAACAGGCACTGACTTCAACAATCATACACGCATTCAAACACCTGTACCCACATGCATACACATACACACACGCATGCACACACGCAATCAAACACATTCAAACACCCATACAGACACGCATACACACTTACATGCACACACAACACCCCCACCACCTGTGGTACCTTATTTTAGTGACACAATTACCAAAAAGTACTAGAGAGTCAACCCTCCAATAGGAGGTAAGTAACACACTAGGTAGGCACATATATTGATAATAGGCATACAAAGTGATAGAAAACAGTGCAAATGTAAATAGACAATAGTGACCGTGGGGGGAGCCCAAACCATATCCTAAAAAAATGAAATGCAAATGCAGAACCCCCACCTAAGTAAGTGGAATGTGTAGAGGGGAGCTGGGGGAACTAGGAAACTCCAAAGGTAAGTACCACAGTGCCTCCGGCGACCAGGAAGAAAGGAGCAAGTTACTGTTTTTCCCCAAACAACTCAAAAGGAAGAAAAAGAAGAAAATGCAAAACCCAGACAAAATAGCAAGAAACCAGTGGTGGATTCCTGAAGAGGAAGACCTCTAAAAGAAGGGGACCAAGTCCAGAAGTCACAGAAGAATCTAGTGGGGGCAGGAGCCACTCCCCACCCAACTGTGGTTGCAGGAGCTGGTCGGCGGCAGGACGAAGATGGTCAGAAATGCAACCCTGGTGCAGTTGAAGAGTTCGTGGAGGATGCAGTCGACGTCCCATGCTGGATGGATGATTACAGTCGGTCAGTGGTGTGGAAAAGCCACAAACAAGCCTCGGCAAAGGCAGACGTTGCAGTGAAGCAAAAGTGTAGCTGCCGGGACTAGCAAATTCCAGGAGGACTCAACCCAGAGGGGGAGTCCTAGGGGGGCCTTCAGCAAGGCCGAGAGTCTAATGAAGAAAAGGAAGCCCCCAGGGGAGACCTGCTGGAAAAGGAACCAGGAGTCGCATAGGAGCCCATGCAGCACAACAGGAGAAGGTTCCCATGCTGCATGAGGACCAAGCAGAGGGCTGTGCATCACCGGAAGGAGGGCTGCTGGCTGGGGCTACATGGAGCCTGAAGATCCCTTGGAGGAGATGAAAACAAGCCTTGGGAGCTGCAAAAGACGTGGTACAGTCCTGCGTGGGAAGGCAAGGGCTTACCTCCACCAAATTTGGACAGCTGGCAGAGAGGGCCAAGAGAACTACTCTGGACCGCCACCTGTGATGCAGGATCTGCACAGCTCAGGATGAGAGGAGACCCACACAGGCGATCGTCATTGCAGTTGGTGTCTGTGGATGCAGGTGAGTGACTCCTTCGCTCCAAGGGAGATTCCTTTTTCCTTCTCATGCAGACTGAAGACTTGCCACTCTCAGAGGATGCACAGCCGGGGAAATTTTGCAGAATCTGGAAGGACACGTGGAAACAATGTTGCAAGGAGAGTCTTTGTCATGAATGCAGATTATCGATTCCTGGAGGGTCCAGTCGCGGTTTCAGTGGCTAGAAGTTGTAGTAGAGGTTGCAAGCCGAATCTGAGGACCCACCTGCCTGACCTGGCCACTCAGATGTTCCCAGAGGCCCTGCCCACCTTGGATTCAAAATGGCAGAAACCAGGGACCCTCTGGAGGAGCTATGGGCACCACCTCTGCGGTGGTGATAGACAGGGGAGTTATCACTCCCCTTCCCATTGTCCAGTTTTGTGTCAGAGCAGGGACTGGGGGTACCTAAACCGGTGTAGACTGGTTTATGCACATAGGGCACAAAATGTGCCCTTCAAAGCATACCAGTGGCTTGGGAAGGCTACCTCTCCCAAGCCATATTACCCCCTCTCCCAAATGAAATCCTTTGTTCTGCCTTCTTGTGCTTGAGCTGTTCAAGCAGCAGGAGGGCAGAAACCTGTCTGAGGGGTAGCAGTAGCTTGGGCTGCCTGGAAAACCCCAGAAGGCTTGTAGGAGCACCACTGGGGGTCCTCTAAGGAGGCCCAGAATGCAGGGAATCATACTTCCAGTACTGCCAACAGTATTGGGGTATGATTCCAACATGTTTGATACCAACCATGCCCAGGTTCAGAGTTAGCATTATGTATCTGGACCTAGGTAGTGACCTATGTCCAGTACATGCATAAAAAGTCCAGGAAAACAGAACTGGAGTTTGTGGAGGATACTCTGCTGGTGCAGGGGTGCTGTCCTACCCATGTATTTGCACTCTGCCCTCTGGGCTAGGAGGGCCTGCCATAGGGGTGACTTTCAATGACCTGGTGCAGTGACCAGTAGTGAAAAGGGTACATGCACCTGTCCATGCAGGCTGCCATGGCAGGGCTGCAGATACACTTTGCATGGGCTCCCTATGGGTGGCATAATACATGCTGTAGCCTATAGGAATCCCCTGGTACCCCAATGCCCTGGGTACCATATAGTAGGGGATTACAAGATGGCACCAGTATGCCAAATGTGGGGTGTATGTTGACCAAGCAACCAAGTTTAAAGGGAGAGAGCACAGTGACTGAAATCCTGGTTAGCAGGATCCCAGTGAACACAGTCAAACGCACTGACAAATAGGCAAAAAGTGGAGGTAACCCTGCTAAAAAGAGGCTACTTTCCTACAACTATAATACTTCATGGATCTGAAGGGAAGTATTTTAGGGGCATATTTATACTCCATCTGCGCCAAATGTGCGTGAAAATTTTTGACGCACATTCAGCCCAAACGTTGCCCCGTATTTAAACTTTGACGCCCGAGCCCGTGGACGACAAAATTATGCCGCGTGCGTCATTTTTTGGATGCAGCAACCCGCCTTGCGTTAATCATATGCAAGGTAGGCGTTCCCGTCCAAAAAATGACTTAAACGGCTGTGCGTCGTATTTATGTTTCCGGGCAAAAATGACACACGGCCGGGAGGTGGAGCCGGAAAATGACGCACAGCCCGAATTGCGTAAAAAATTAATGCCTGGGTCAGGGCAGGCGTTAAAATGGGGAAAACACACCTGTATTTAATCAGAACACGCAGAAGCAACAGCAGAGCAGCAGAGCAGCAACAGGGAGACATGGAGGTGATTCTAATCCAGCGTGCACGCAGACGCAAAGTCCAGCAACAATAACAGCAGCTAAAACAACACCATCAGGGACCCCAAAGGCAGCGCGGAAGGCAGGAGAGGTTATTCCGCCGCAGAACAACCCTTCATGGCCTTAGGGTACACAACATCATGCAGAGGTACAGGTTGAACTGGCAGGCTGTTCAGCAGCTGCTGCGCAACATTGAACCGCAGTTGGCACCCACTTTGCTGACACCCCGCACCATCCCAACAGAAACCAAGCTGCTTGCTGTACTTCACATGCTGGCACATGGCTCTTTTCAAACAACTGGTGCCCTGGTTGCCGGAATATCACAACCATCATTCTCCGCCTTTTTGCCCAAAGTACTGGATGCCATCATTGAACTTATACCCCGCCACATTTGCTTCCCTAACACACTGCATAAGCAGCAGGAAACAAAACAGGGGTTCTACCTCATCAGTGGCTTCCCACATGTCCTTGGTGCAATCGACTGCACACATGTACGCCTTGTGCCACCTGCTGCAACTGAACACCTATACCGCAACAGGAAGCACACACATTTCATCAGCGTGCAGGCCATTGTCGATCACCAGGGATTGATCACCAACATCGTGGCTAAATATCCTGGGAGTGTCCATGACTCCTTCATCTTCCGTCACTGCACCATCAATGAACACTTCCAGGATGGACGGTATGGCAATGGACTACTTGTTGGTAAGTACAAAAACCTACTTATATACACACTGCACAGCAACCCTCTAGGACACACAACACATACACCACAACAGCAACATGTGAACAGGAACACACTGAGGTCGTGACATCGCTAGCTATGTTTCTTAGGGCACCATTGAACCTGTCACACATCTGAAATTACTGTACAGCCTAATGTTAAGACGTCAAAGATCACAACGTGTGGAGTGGGTTGCCTAAATGTCACCTTGCAAAATGTAAGTGCCCCAATGACGTTTACATGAATCCATTGCATAAGTCTAAAGGTATGGGATGTCCAGGGTACATTGATATGAACGTGTTAACAACACTGTCAATTTTAACCTGTGTATGGAACTATCATCTCACCCCCAGTGAAGACACAGGGACACCTGTATCACAAGTCACAATGCTAGGGAGGACACACTGTACTGCAAATCCCAAAACATACTGCTGACAAACGGTCAGCAGACAAACACTCGTTCAGCCAAGGAAACAACACAATGCAGATGGTACATCCTACAAGCTTAGGATGCGACATTATAACACAAAAGAGTCACAGACAACACAAGACAACTACTGCCATGAAAGGTCATTTCAATAGGGCCAGCTACATCAACATGATCCCATTCATTTTTTCTTGAAGCTGATTAGAGGTATGCCATCCAGCCATGGATAATGACACCTATTGGCAACCTGAGTACTGCTGCAGAGCTTGCCTACAACGACACACATAGGAGGACACGCAGCATAGTTGAGAGGACCTTCTGCATCCTCAAGTCAAGGTTCCGGTGCCTCGACATCACTGGTGATAGCCTCCTATATTCCCCGGAGATGGTCTGTAGGATCATCCTAACATGTGCAATATTGCACAACATTTGTATCAAAAGGAACGTTCCCCTCCTGGAACCAGAGCCACACATGCCTGAAGAGGAGGAAGAGGAGGATGCTGGCCTGCAACATGAGGGGGAACTACAGAACACGGCCACTGGTATACGCAGGCGGCAACATATCGTCAACAATTTCTTTTAAATATAATCACCATCACCACTTTAGTTAACTAATTTAAATAAACACCTATAATAATCACCATATCATGGTCTGGCTAATCATTTTTGCACACCTTCATCTCTACTTATCAGAATAAGAGTGTTGCCTCATGGAGCATTGCTGAGATACTGATTAGGACACTGAAAATCCCAGAGCTAATGTGATGTCTAACATACAATGGTCACATATACACACACTGTAAATGACATATATCATGTACATTTCTCCTTTGAAGGCCAATAGCAGAGGACCACACCTATATCACACATACATGTTGAAATCAAGGTCCAACGCAGCATATGGCACACAACTAAGACACCATCACTTAATAAGGGGAAAACAAGCCTCATACATGAGGCAGTCGATGTGCTTCTGCATCAGTAACAGGAATGTCTGACCAGACCCTTGACAGCAGTAAGTCCAACTGCATCCAATATTTGCAAGGACTATCTGTGACTAGAGTTCCATAGAAGCAGAACATAGACAGCACAAGTGCCACTCATATGAGCAGCATTGCACACATGACATTCCATGTACATGTCAGCCCATTTCCTAACTCCTGACACACCCATGCACCTGGTCACAACCCACCTGTCTGAAGAGGTCCCTGGAATACTAAGATGTGTACTCCATGCACACCACGCATTTCAACAAGCACTGCCCCTGCTGATGCCTGGAACAGCATAGGAGTTGCCATTATTTCAAATACACCGTTAAGCATTGATACTAATTAAGCCGTGTAACACAGCCCTTGGGTTCATTTGTCACCTTCAAAAACACAGGACATACACAGTTTGACATTTCAACTGTCTAGTTCATCCTCCAAACAGTCTGAGTCAGACCACTGATTATGTAACTTGTCAAATTGCTGGATCCTGAATCACCCTGCATTCTGTCAGCCTGACTGGCATCTGTCTGTGTGTCACACTAAAGAATCCCTGTGTCTACATATGTACCACACTTGCGTTAGCAAACCTCTCATTCATCAGGGGGTATTGGGCATGGGCTTCTTCAATGCATACACAAATACATTGCATAGCATCATCTGCTTTTTAACTGTACCATTTGAGTTAAATCCTCTGGGAAAAGCAAAATGCATGGCCCATCCCTTGTCTGGGTCTCATTTATGCATGAATGACAAAGTGTGACAGTGTCTCAGGGCCGTATGCAGGGATTGGGTACGGGGTCTTTAGCAGAACCAGCAACCTCTGATAATGCCCATGAAAAATTCACACATGTCAGGACCCTGACAGTTCACACACAGAATCACAGTGCTCACAACGTATTGATGGGCCGTGTGTGGTTAATAGCTGCGAGAATAATCAGCACAGAGGCTATGATGTTCCCAGATGCAGTGGGAATTGCAGAGGCTAACCTGTGTACAAATGTTGTAATGACACCTGCCAGAACATGACACCTGAGACATTATCTCACTCAGCACACCAAGGTTGCCCTGTTGACTGTCTCATTGCACGTCTTTAGTGACAGGGTGGGACCATCCCCATGTAGGTTCACATGCCCTCATCCACTTTACTCACATTGATCAACCAAGGATACTCAGTAGATACAGGAATAGCTGCCACTGACTCATGATGAGTCCTGGACCAAACTGCGACAAATTACACCCCAAACAATATACAGGATCATCATTGGACCACACACATGAACAAGACACCTATGTGCAATTGATCACTGGAAATATGTGGACACGTGCTACCTCGTATGCTGGTCCACCACGGCCACTTGAGAGTTGTGGCTCACTTCTATTACCTCAACTGTGGTGTCATCATACATTTGAGATTCACCCTTGTCTGTCTGTGCAAACAACATGGTACCCACTTCCTCAATGCATGTGTATGACTCACTGTGGGATTCACCAACTAGTGTCTAGGAAGCTGTTACCAAAACTCTAGGACATAGGATGTTGAAAATGTGGACCATTGACATGAACAAGCGTCTGCCATCTATCTGGTGCAAGCTGTGTCACATGTGGTGTCTACGTTACCCTAAATCTTGGAAGTCCACATTACGGATGTTGCTACATGTATGACTAACACATGCCCTCTCTCAGTTCCACAATGACTTGCATCTAAGGATTGGACACATGGACGTCACATTCATACAAGCATATGTGCAATAATGCTTCATGTGATACACACACACTTGGTCAACAAATACATTAGTTGCCAAAGCACACACTTTGAGCCAAAGGCATTTAGGTATTGTACATATGTGCGTCACATTGCTATCCTCTCCTTATGCCAAACATGCCCAATTTGTGCAACACTTATATGTAGGCCACACTTATGACCATCTATTGCGTCAGCCAACCGTAAAAATACTGTGAAGGGAGTAGTGGATCATGGTGCGCTGCAGTATGATGTCACACATGTGAACATACACCATCAACACCATAGTGTGTGCAACCAGCCTATCTCTGATGTGTACCAAATGTAACATAACAAAAAAACAGAAAAATTGCCCAAAACCAGTTCATGCACTGACATTTTGACGTTTCTAGCGTTATGCGTCATTGTTTGCCCACCAATACTGTATTTGCGTAATTTTTTTTGATGCACAGGAGTCATCCAGATATTTGTACTGGCCATGTCCTATTATTTGGATGCGGGGTAATTTTGACTCCTGTGCGTAAAAAAAAATGACACAAATACAGTATTGGTGGACAAAAAATGACGCATAACGTGAAAAAGGGTGGACATTTCATACAGTAAGTGATGTAATACAATATCCTGTTTACAGATCATGTACAGTGGGTGTACTTTCACTTTCACTTTGCAGTCTATGATTCTTCTAGACTGTGTGGCTGTGTAGAGAGTGGTGTCCTGAGATTTTGTGCTTTTTTTTCCTATGTGCTATCTGTATTGCCAATTTGTGAAATAAATATTGTTGGTGTATACTGTACTACTGTGTTTTGTGTACATTTGTCCATTTACCTAGGGTTTTTGTTGTTTGTGGGAGTCTGTTGTGGGTAGTGGTAGTTTGGGGATAGTTGGGCTCTTTTATTGGTTAAGTTTACTTTTCATCTGTATTTGTACCCCTACTTTCCCCCTTTTCCCCTTTCTATTTCTTTAACCCCAATCCGCTTTCACATTTCTACTATGTCTGGTAGGCCACATCTTGGCAGGATGGGTGAAGAGGAGTTGGGGGGGTTCATATGGCTTGTGTGCCATTTCTTGCCACTCATGATCGAGGCAGGGTGATACAGGGGTATCAAACAGGCGCGCAGAATCCGGTGGGGAAAGGTGCTGCATCACCTGCAGCGTGTGTATGCCAGCCAGAGGAGTGACCACCAGCTGAAGCACCCGTGGGCTGACCTCATCACCAGGGAGCAGGATCTCTTGGACCACCTGGGAATCGTGATTGGTGGCACTGTTGGTGAGCACTAATCATGTAAATGTGCACGATTAAACGCTCTGTAGTGACATAAGAGGATTTGTACTATGTCTGCCAGCTAACTTGCTGACTGTGTGTAATGCTGGGGAAACAATCAGGGATAATTGATGCACTATGGTAAGGATCCCAATTGCTAGCTGTCAGGTAGCACGTGCTCAGCAAACTTACAGGATACTTTTCCATGAAGTA
Organism: Pleurodeles waltl; assembly: GCF_031143425.1. Taxonomy (NCBI): domain Eukaryota; kingdom Metazoa; phylum Chordata; class Amphibia; order Caudata; family Salamandridae; genus Pleurodeles; species Pleurodeles waltl. The sequence goes on along the minus strand of NC_090445.1, from coordinate 561,473,678 downwards.
AATTGGTGCGGCCTTTGTGTCAGACAACCAAACAAAATAGGAGCCAATCATGTCTATATAGGGCACTTTTGACAGAGAAGTAAAGATGTACCAACATATTGGCTAACTTTGTTGACGCAATAGCTAGACTGATTTTAGAATCACTACATGATGCAGAAAATGAGTGCTGCCTTCACGTCAAGTGATAATAGCAAAGTGGCTCAGACATATGTCTCATGTGAGTCTGGTGAATGTGGAAGGAAAGCGTTCACGGAAGTACTATGAATGTTTGGGATTATTGTGGTCCTTTATCTTTTTGGATACATGTCAGATCTGGATTTGAAAACATTGTGAAAAGGTGCAAGGTGCCCTCAGCTAACATCTTAGAATGTTTGTTGGAGTTAGTTGTGCCACATTCCAAATATGGATGGCAGTCCAAAGGTATGCACATGGGTTCACATCTCCATGGTTGGTGCAAATCACCATAGCTGGGCCACATCATTTGAATCAAATGTAACAACAGGAGGGCTTACGAAAGTCCCTGCCCCTCCCTCTGTACATTGTACCTATGTGTAATAAATGTGTCATGGCCACAAGGCATGTTTGACTGGTAATGCAGTCCTCAAGTAACCAGGCTTTGGATGTACATGATGAGACAATTACACTCCATATTTTTTTCTGGTCACCAATTACGGGACATGTTTGCAACCACTTGATAGTTAGGGCTGATGTATGTGTGCAGATATGTGTGTAACTATCACAGCAGACCCATGCTATGTACAAGTTGGCCGTGATATATCAGATGCAGTATCATCATGTCTGAATGGCTGCCATTTCCTTATTCAGCCTACACATTGTATATGTTTATGAAATTGTTGCTCTGTGCACAGATTTTGAGCACATTTCTTCCTTCCATGCCTTACAGGTGGACCAGCACCCTACACTATGGGAGAGGTGGCGACATTTGAGGACCCCGACCACTCCAGTAAGTGTTGATATGTCCCTTATGTGTTATGTGTTGTGTTTGCTGTTTATGGACTTGTGTGTGTTGAACGCATAGCAAGGTGTGATGCGTTGGGCAATCATTCCTCTTGTTCCATGAGTGGGATTTCAGTTTCTCAATTGTTTTGAGTTGGCCAATGCGTATCCAATGGTATTATCTAGGGATTGTAGGCTATTCCTGTAGGCCCCACTGTGAGAACTGGGGTTAGTCATGTGGATGACACTTGTATCAACAAGAGTCACACTGGAAGTCAGCTCCGATTTAGTCAGCCTGTCAGACCCACATTCTCCAAGATTGGTACAGCAAATTGCTTTCCAATAGACTTCCGCTTCCCTATTTACCAACGTACTTATGAAACTGTAGGTAGAACCTCCTAGAAGCATGTACTTCCACATGTAGTGCTACAAGTATGTGGAACATGAGTGCAATGGCCTAGGTGTGCATACTAATCATGATCATGGGTGTTCTTGCAACTCTGTGTCTGACGTAAGTCAGGCCTTACTGGAAGTATATGTTGTGTACCAAGTTCTGCATTTCCTGACATGTATGGCCCTATGATTGGTCTAGGGCAGTGGTTCCCAAACTGTGCGCCGCGGCTCCCTGGTGCGCCGTCAAAACTAGCCAGGGGCGCCGCACACAGTCTGGAAACCACTCGGAGGTGCTTTGAATCGGTAGCTTTTCCTCGTGGTATTGGAAAAAAACACCCTGCATTAATTATTCTGACCAGCGGAGGGCGCCAAAGTACCATTAATAATATCCCTGTAACAAAAATTGTTTCCAATAAATGGTTTTCAGCAACGTGAAGGAGAGAATAAAGAAGACAAACGGTAAATAGTGTAGGTACAGGTACAGGCTGGGATTACGTTCCCCCACCCGCCAAAAAAAGTAACGTAACGGGGAGCCGTGGCCAACACGGCCAATAGGTCAAAGGAGCCGGGGATCAAAAAAGTTTGGGAACCACTGGTCTAGGGTTTGCTGACTCCTCATTGTTGATAGACCTTACCTGTGGTGTGTGTGTAGAGCCAAACACGTGTGAAGTTTTTTATACACTCCTCGGTGTACATGTTGTTGGAAATTGATAGTTGTTTATCCACCCCCCCACCCTCAAACACGGGCATGGGTTTGTGAATGGGGTACCTAGTACTGATGCTACCAGTATGTTACACATACATGTGAATAAGTGACTGTTTGGTTGGAACCTAGTACACACACTCAGGTATGGCACTTGATATTATACTGGCAAGTCAAGTTACAACTTGCAGACCATGTGGCTTTAGTTTTGCATTCCGTACACTGACATTTGTAGCCCAGGTCTTGGCGGAGGATATGCAGCATGATTCTTAGTTAATAACTGGCAGACCTCAGATGGCAAGTCAAAGCCAGTTGTTACCCATCTTGTAGGTTATGGATGTGCTATGTGTGATGTGACCTTCGTAGGCTAGCCTGCCATGTACTTCCTCAGGGACATTCAGTGATCTGTATTGTGATATGAGCTGTTACAAGTACAGTACATGTATTGTCTGATTAACTTTGTGTGCCATTTCACACAATGCAGTTACTAATGTAGAATATTTGCATTTGTCTTCACAGCTGCAAACATGACTCCAGACCGGGTCTGTTAATTCCAGCGCCGGGCCATGAGATACCAGCACATCCTGCTGGTGGAGTCGGGGTTCAGGAGTATGGCCCGTCGATATCGCCATGAACGGGCCTCCGGGGCATGGAGAGCCTTCCCACAGGGTGGGCCTACTTTGCCCACCACAGCCACCACCAGCACAACCACCACTTCAAGCCAGGTGGCCCCACCCACAGCTGGCACTGTTGTGCCTACATCTGCTGGACTTCCAGGCCCCAACATTGCTACAGGTGCAGGACAGCCCACTGGCCCTGGCTTCACACACACACAGACCTCCTCCACTGGTACCCAGACTGCCACAGCTCCATCTGTTGACCCTGCAGCCTTCCCAACATGGAACAGAAGATGGACCGTGTGCTGTGCAAGTTAAGACACCTGAGCCGGAATGTGCGCCACATTAACCGGCGTGTTAAGTCAATCAAGAGGACCCTCCGCAGGGCCAACCTCTAGACTGTATTTGAGATGGACATGATTCCCTCCCTCCTCTTTCCTTGTTCTTATAGTTAGTGGGCTTATGGGGCGTAGTGTTAGGTTAGTATAGGCTGTTAGTTTAGTTAGTGTTAGTGGGTGGGGGGTCCTGATTCTTTCTATTTTTACTTATTACGTGTGTGGGTGGGTGGGTGATGGGCTATGTAGGGGTTCTTGTGTGTTAACAAAAAAAAATATACCAAAAAAATACCAACCCCCCCAAAAAATAATGAAAAAATACAAAACAAATATATTTGTTTAGGATAGTATAGTATGTGTTTAGGTTAGTATGTGTTGTCCTCCATGTGTCCCGTCTCATAAGGGGGGTGGGGGGGTAGATGTTTAGAACGTTTCGTTACATGTGATAAGTAAGTGTAGCTTAGGTTAGTTAGGGACAGTTGTGGGTAATGAGTAATCAGGGTAGATTAGGGTAGGTAAGATTTTTCCCTCAGTTTCCTCTTCTGTGATTAGCATTTAATAAATATTTGGTTAACCCTTAACAGTATGGTGGTCATTACAACCCTAGCGGACGGTGTTAAAGCTGCGGTAATACCGCAAACAGGCCGGCGGCAAAAAAAGGGAATTATGACCGTGGCGGAAACCGCCAACATAGACAGGCACTTTAACACTCCGTGGTACAGACAAGCAGCGCGGCGGTCACCGCCAACAGACAGGCGGAGGACAATGTACCGCCCACACTATTACAACCCACCAATCCGCCACCTTTTCCGGGGCAGATTCACTGTGGATAAAAACACAGCGGAAACAGCTTTTGCAATGGGAAAACGCTCACCTTAATACACTCCACGAGGAAGGAGGCCACCATGGAGCCGGAACTCCAAATACTCCCTGTGCTTGTCTTCCTGCTCCTCTACGAACACCAGCAACGGCGGCGCCGAAGACAACGGTGAGTACTGCACCTACGACATAGGGGAGGGGGAGGCAAAAGTCAGGGACACACACACACGCAACACCCCCACCCTCAACCCAACCCTCGCACACTACAACACACACACCAATGCATTTCCAAACATCACAGTAACAACCCCCCCCCCCCCCCCCCCCCGGAAGAATGCAAAGACAAAACAAAATTAGTTGAACCATTGTAATGTATCCAAATACAGTAAGCTCATATATACAGAAATATATACACATTCCAAATATATACATCACGATTAGTAGTGCAGGTATGCACAATTCAATGTCCGTGGACCACTGGGCCCACAATGCATGGGCGAGGCCCACACTAGATACCTGTCCACAAACGGAGAGAACACTGCAGGGGCATCAGATAGAAATACAACAGGCACCTCAAGGGGAAGGGAAGGGGGGGCACCTAAGCCGGATGACAGCACCACGCCAGATCCACGACGGGGCTCCATGCCCATTGATGTATCCTGGGGAGTGCAAAGCCACAGTCTCTCAAGTCTCTACAGTGGGTGGTTTGCCCACTGTACCATCCTGGGGAGTGTAAAGCCACAGTCTCTCAAGTCTCTACAGTGGGTGATATGCCCACTGTTCAATCCTGGGGAGTGCAAAGCCACAGTCTCTCAAGTCTCTACAGTGGGTGGGTTGTCCACTGCTGCATCCTGGGGAGTGCAAAGCCACAGTCTCTCAAGTCTGTACAGTGGGTGGTTTGCCCACTTTACCATCCTGGGGAGTGCAAAGCCACAGTCTCTCAAGTCTCTACAGTGGGTGGTTTGCCCACTGTACCACCCTGGGGAGTGCAAAGCCACAGTCTCTCAAGTCTCTACAGTGGGTGGTTTGCCCACTGTACCATCCTGGGGAGTGCAAAGCCACAGTCTCTCAAGTCTCTACACTGGGTGGTTTGCCCACTGTACCATCCTGGGAAGTGCAAAGCCACAGTCTCTCAAGTGGATAACAGTCTCCACTGGTTCTGGAGGGGGACTGGTGCCCAGAGTGCATCACGCTCCCCGTGACGGTCCCTGTTCCGTCACTGTCCCAGCCGCACATGGGCTAACGATGCTTCAGTTGGCGGTGCTTGCCCTGTTCAGCAGTGCTTGCCATGGCGGTCTTTGCCCTGTTCAGCGGTGCTTGACTTTGCAGTTTCTGACCTGTTCAGCGGTGCTTGCCATGGCGGTCTTTGCCCTGTTCAGCGGTGCTTGCCATGGCGGTCTTTGCACTGTTCAGCGGTGCTTGCCATGGCGGTCTTTGCCCTGTTGAGTGGTGTTTGCCCTGTTGAGCGGGGCTTGACTTTGCTGTCTCTGACCTGTGAAGCGGTGTGTGGCATGAAGGTCCCTCAGTGCCCAGCGGGGCTGTGGCTGCCGGGGCCCTCCAGGGCACTGACGCTGGCGGTGGTCTCCGGACCAGTGACTATAGTGCTGCCCTCCTGGGCACTGACTCTGGCGGTGGTCTCCGGACCAGTGCCGATAGTGCTGCCCTCCTGGGCACTGACTCTGGCAGTGGTCTCCGGACCAGTGACGATAGTGCTGCCCTCCTGGGCACTGACTCTGGCGGTGGTCTCCGGACCTGTGACGATAGTGCTGCCCTCCTGGGCACTGACTCTGGCGGTGGTCTCCGGACCAGTGACGATGGGGCTGGCGGTGGCGTCCTGGCCAGCGGGGAGGATGGCGGTCTTCTCCGCCGTGCTGCTCTTACCAGACTTTGGAGACTTCTTCTGCCCCTTCACCACCTTGGGAGGAGTCACAGCTGACTCAGCACTCCCCCCGGGACCCTTGTGAGCGGCTTTGCCGGCAGGAGTCTTCCCCCTCTCCTGTCGGGCTCTGTCCAACTTCTGGTGCTTTACAGGGGGTGGACTGGCAGTGCTTTGGCTCCATGTCACACTCACTAGCTGCCCTGGTGCCCGGTGCACTCCACATACCTCTAACACGCACCACTGGAACCAGACTTTTTTTGGCTGAGGTGCTAGTACGGGACCTATGAATTGGAGAGGGGGTGGTGGGACAGAGGTCAAGGTTGCTCAGGAAAAGTTTCTGACGAACACTGGGACGGGTAGCTGGAGGGGGTCTGGGAGTGGAGGAAGAGGAGGTGGTTGTAGAAGGTGTAACTTTAGATGATTTGGGTGCAGGTGCATGTTCTAGAGGCTGTCGTGAGGTGGATGGATGTTGGGTGTGTGGGTGCCCGCGTTTGTGTACTTTGGGAGGGGGCATCACAAACACACTGGGAGAGGACACAGGGGACGTGTAAGTGGTAGTGGGGGTGGTGAGTGCAGGTGAGCGGGGTGTGGTGCTGGGTGTTCTGGTGCGAGTCCTAGTGGCTGTAGATGTAGTGCATGCAGGTGAGAGTGTAGACGACACTGGGAGGGAGGAGGAAGACGACGAGGAGGGGGACACAGTGGAGGCACTGGATGTTGCTGTGTCTGTATATGGGTGATGCTTGTGCGAGTGCCTGTGGGATGTGTGGTGCCTATGTTTGCCTGAGCTGCCCTTGTGTGTTGAGGTGTGTGCATGCTTGTCTGATGGTGTGCTTGGGATAGGCTGTGGTACAGGGAATTAGGTCTGGGTGGAGGAAGTTGGAGGGGGGAGGCTAGACACAGGGGCAATGGCTGCCATCAGTGCTGAGGCAAGAGATTACAGGGTTCGATGATGGGCAGCCTGACCAGAATGAGTGCCCTCCAGGAATGCATTAGTGTGTTGCAACTCCCTTTCTACACCCTGGATAGCATTCACAATGGTAGACTGCCCAACAGTGAGTGACCTGAGGAGGTCAATGGCCTCCTCACTGAGGGCAGCAGGGGTGACAGGGGCAGGGGCTGAGGTGTCTGGGGCGAAGGTGATACCCACCCTTCTGGATGAGCGGGCACGGAGCGAAGGCTAAGGGGCTGCTGGGAGGGCGGTGCTAGTAGGGGGGTGGCGGCTGTACCTGTAGAAGTGGGGGGCACAGATGGTGCTGCCACCACAAGGGAGCACCCATCGGAGGACGAGTCCGTGTCGCTGTTTGCTGATCCGGTGACCGACGTGAAGCTCCCCTCGCCCTCCGTCCCACTGGTGTATTCTGAGTCCGTGGTGTGGCCCTCCATGGCCATGTGGGATGCAGCTCCCTCGTGCTCTGGTGCCACTGTACCTCCGCCTGATGATGCTGATGCACAAAAGAACAGGGAGAGCACAAAGAAGGGTGGGGAAACAGAAGAAAGACAGGTTGAGTGCATGGCTTACCGCTACCGTTGGCGGACAATACAGACACAGCAGCCCCCTGCACTACGCCGTGCTCTTGGCCTCTACAGATGCAGTTCCTGGGATATGGCCTACATGGCTAAGAGTGTCATCTGCCCACATAGATGACACAGGGGCATGTATACCTGTGCTTGGCACTCTACAGAGGTGGGGTAGAGTGGCACATGGCCTGCATTCCGGAGGGGCCTAGCCTACGGAGCTCGCACTGGCCTAGGGAAACCCACAGCCCTCCTCCCCCACCCAGACCCCTCCACTGCGCGCAAAGTCATCAGAATGTGAATGTACTCACCCCCTTGTGTCTGCTGTGATGCCCTCATGCGCCCATCCAACTCAGGGTAGGCCACCGCCAGGATCCGGAACATCAGGGGGGTCATGGTGCGACGGGCACCCCTCCCACTTTGGGAGGCCATCCCCAACTGAGCCTCCGCCGTCTTCTTGCTCCAGTGGCGAATATCCTCCCATCTTTTACGGCAGTGGGTGCTCCGTCGCTGGTGGACCCCCAGGGTCCGGACGTCCTTGGCGATGGCACGCCAAATATCCTTCTTCTGGTGGGCGCTGACCTACATGACATGTACAGGGGAAGAAGAGAAGTCATTAGCAACAGCACCATCGAAGTGAGTGGCCCACATCCCTACCCTTTCCATGTGGCACATGCATTCACAGTCCTTCATGCTCGCAGAACTCTGCCCCCTTCCTACTGACATCCAGCCCTCTCCACCCAGGCATAGCCCATACAACGTGCTCCCTGTGTACTTACCTGTTGGTCTGGAGGACCGTAGAGTATCGTGTACTGGGGGAGGACCCCGTCCACGAGCTTCTCCAACTCCTGTGCAGTGAAGGCAGGGGCCCTTTCCGAAGACGCACCAGCCATTGTCTCTTCCAGACCGAGGTCACAGCAGCACTTGCAGTGTAGGTCCTCTACTGTCGAAGATCAGGTATCGAGTGATTGAACAGATAGAAAATGGCGGTCACGTCCGCGGCGGTGACATCCGCGGCGGTGCGTATCATCACCGCTGGCACACTTCATCATTGGCTCCTGGGACCCATAGGGTCCATTGTTAACCAATGAAGCATTGCGCTGCGGTCTACGACCGCCTACCGCGACGGTGTACAACACCAGCGCAGTTACCTCACATCCCATTGTCCCAGTTTAGAGGTCAGGCAGCCGCCATTTCAGGGGCCCACATGGCTTCATTTACAACTGCGTCACACATACCTAGGCCTAGACTGAACACACATACAGGAAGAATTTTGTATTTAGTGTCGTGTTCTGTGTAGCTGTGGGTACATACCTCAGAATTGGTTGATTCTGTGGTCGCTGTTGTCCTTCTTAGGCACCGTCAGCTGGGACATTTGAGGAGATGGCGGAATCCTCCGGTGTACCGACTGCTGGTGGACCTGTTAACAATGGAGGAGCGACATTTAATCATCACCTACAGGTTTGACCGTGCCACAATCCAGGAACTGTGTACCCAGTTGGAGCCAGACCTGATGTCACCAATCCGCCATCCCACAGGAATCCCCCCTCAAGTGCAGGTGCTAACAGTGCTCCATTTCCTAGCAAGTGGGTCATTTCAAACAACAGTGGCCATGGCATCAGGGATGTCCCAGCCTATGTTTTCCAACGTGTTGTCCAGAGTGTTGTCTGCCCTGCTGAAACACGTGAGGAGCTACATCGTTTTCCCTCAGGTGGAGGATTTGGCTACAGTTAAAGGTGACTTCTATGCCCTGGGACATATCCCTAACGTCATAGGTGCTATTGATGGCACCCATGTAGCTCTGGTCCCCCCCGCAGGAGTGAACAGGTGTACAGGAACCGGAAGAGTTATCATTCGATGAATGTACAGATGGTATGTTTGGCAGACCAATACATCTCGCAGGTAAATGCTATGTTCCCTGGCTCAGTGCATGACGCCTACATCCTGCGGAATAGCAGCATCCCATATGTGATGGGTCAACTCCAGAGGCACCGTGTGTGGCTATTAGGGGACTCTGGTTACCCCATCCTGTCATGGCTACTGACCCCAGTGAGGAATCCCAGGACCAGGGCAGAGGAACGCTACAATGAGGCCCATGGGCGGACTAGGAGGGTGATCGAACGCACCTTCGGCCTCCTGAAGGCCAGGTTCAGGTGCCTCCATATGACAGGTGGTTCCCTATTCTACTCACCAAGGAAAGTGTGCCAGATCATCATCGCCTGCTCTATGCTTCACAACTTGGCTTTGCGACGCCAGGTGCCTTTTCTGCAGGAAGATGGTCCAGATGACGGTGTTGTGGCAGCTGTGGAGCCTGTGGACAGTGATGAGGAGGAAGCAGAGGAAGAAGACATTGACAACAGGGACTCTGTCATACAGCAATATTTCCAGTGACACACAGGTGAGAACACATTCCTGCCTACTACAAGTACTTTCACACTTCTACCTCTATCCTGTCTGTCAATTTGAAGTAGTATTTGCTAACTGAGTGATACATTTCCATTACGGTTTCACAGGTGTGGTTACCAACGTGTGTCATCTGCTTGCATCCTTCATGGGCTTGTGATGTGTAACATAGGTATGTTGACATTACATTTTCAAACGTTTTTTGTCATTGTCATAGATATTACAATTTTTCAAAATCACAGACTGACTCCAGATTGTTTTGTGGTTCAAGGGTGTTTATTGAAGTGCTAATTATTGGAGTGGGTGGCAAAATGGTGATGGGTGATGGTGGAGGAATGTCCGTGGCAGAGTCCAGTCTATTAGTCTCACAGGTGCTTTGCCCATATGGGCATAGGAAGTGGAGCTGGGGCAGTTCCAATCTGGACAGGGTAACAAAGTGGGACAGTGGGAGGACAATCAGGGTGGTCTCATTTCCTGGCGGGGGTCTTGCCATCTTGCTCTGTCCTGTTCCTGGATCTCAGGGACCGCTTGCAGAGTGGTTCACCGTCTGCAGGGGGTGGGATGCTGGTGTGGTGGTCCTGTGGCAGGTCGTCCTGTCCACTAGCGCCGGCGGAGGCGGTGGGCAGTTCATCGTCCAGGCTAGTTTCAGGGGCTCCTTGGAGTGCCACGGTGTCCCTCATGGTCTTTTGTATGTCCTTCAGCACCCCTACGATGGTGCCCAGGGTGGAGCTGATGGTTCTGAGCTCCTCCCTGAACCCCAAATACTGTTCCTTCTGCATGCGCTGGGTCTCCTGAAACTTGGCCAGGACCGTAGCCATCGTCTCCTGGGAGTGGTGGTATGCTCCCATGATGGAGGAGAGGGCCTCGTGGAGAGTGGGTTCCCTTGGCCTGTCCGCCCCCTGTCGCATAGCAGCCCTCCCCGTTCCCCTGTGTTCCTGTGCCTCCGTCCCCTGGACCGTGTGCCCACTACCACTGCCCCCAGGTCCCTGTTGTTGTTGGGGTGGTGGGTTATCCTGGGTTCCCTGTAGTGGTGGACACACAGCTGATTGACGTGTCCTGGGGACGGAGGTATGGGCCTGCTGGGTGGGTGCTGTGCTGGTGTTACCAGAGGGTGGAAGGTCAGTATTGGGCTGTGCCTGTGCGAGGGGAACCGACTGTCCCGAGGCCTACGATGGTCCGGGCTGGTCATCTGGATCCAGTTGGCCAGAGCTGCTGTCGTCACTGTGGATCTCTTCTGTGGGTGGAGTGGAGATGTCTGGACCCTCCTGTCTGGTGACATTACGTAATGGTCCTGCAGGGGTATAAAAGCATGATTATTGCATCTGTGTGTGTTATGGTTTGCAATGGGTGGGTGTGCGTGTACCCCAGTGCAAGCATTCCTGTGTGGGGGCTTGTGTGATGATGGTTGGGGGGGTGTTATGGGTATGTGCAGTGGACATGCTTTAGTGATGGGTGTCCATGCTTTGTTGTGTCATGCAGGGTTTGGTGTAGGGATGGGTGGTTTGTGTTATTAGTACATTAGTGAGGAGTTGGAGTGATAGGGGAGAGGGTGAGGGTGGGGGTGTGTGATAGCATGCAGGTAGGGTGGGGGATATGATAGTTAAGATTTGACTTACCAGTGTCCATTCCTCCACCGACTCCTCCGAGGCCCACTGGATGCATAATGGTCAAGACCTGCTCCTCCCATGTTGTTAGTTGTGGGGGAGGATGTGGGGGTCCGCCGCCAGTCCGCTGAATCGTGATGATGTGCCTGGAGACCAATTAACGCACCTTCCACCGTAGGTCGTTCCACCTCTTCCTGATGTCCTCCCGATTTCTTGGGTGCTGTCCCACTGCGTTGACCCTGTCCACGATTCTTCGCCATAGCTCCATATTCCTAGCTATAGAGGTGTGCTGCACCTGTGATCCAAATAGCTGTGGCTCTACCCATATGATTTCCTCCACCATAACCCTGAGCTCCTCCTCCGAAAACCTGGGGTGTTTTGGCGTGCCATGGGGTGGTGTAGGTGATGTGTGGGGTGGTGTATGTGTTGATGAGTGTGGTGATGTGTAGTGGTGTTGGGTGTTTTGTGCGTGGATGTTGTATGGGTGATGGTGTTGTGTGCCTCTGTGTGGTGGGGTTGTCTATTGCTGTGCTCTCTGTCACCTTCGTCTCTAATTTTTTGTCGTAGGGGTTTGTGGGTGATGTGGGTGTTTTTTTAAATATTGTGATGGGTGTGTGGGAGTGGTTTTTGTATGTGTATCAGGTGTGTGTATTTGGAATTGTCCAATGTGGCGGTGTTTTGGAGATGTGTGTGTATTTTGATTCGTGGGTTGTAATAGCATGGGCGTGTTTCTGTTGGCGTGACAGTGGAGGTTTTGTTTTTGCCAGTTTATCACTGACCTTTGGTGTGGCGGACTTGTGCGGGTGTCTGAATTTCGGCGGATTCCGAACAGTGGGTCGTAATAGCTGTGGCGGAATTCCGCAGCGGCGTGTTGGCGGTCTTCTGCACGGCGGCAAGCGACTTTTACCACCAATGTTGTAATGAGGGCCTATGTGTTAAATGGTACTTGATCCTGGGTTTTGAATCAGTGTACATGAATTTTGTACTATTACATTTGTGTCCTATGCTACAAACAAATCCCAACTGAGCTGTACGATTGGCAGCTATCCCAGAGCTATCTTGCAATGTTTCCACCATTCGTTGCAACCACCAATCACAGTTAATATGGATGACAATGTGTTTCTGTTGATAAGTGTGTTTTCTACGTCATAAACTGTGCTTCCAGACTTGGTATTGGGGGAACAGTTTTAGGTCTGACTGCAGTGTGATGATCAAGGTAGGGATGTGGAATTCCTATCACCCGACGCCCGGGACATCTTGTTTGGGGTCAAGGGCAACAAGTTTTTATGTTTACTTTGTCCTTGGGACAAGTAGGCCCAACCCCCTGCTGCACAAACCCTTTGGCTGCCTGTTTACAGAGAGTGGAACTCTCTACAGTTGAGGTAATGTGTTTCCAAAAGATAATGCTGTTCGAACTTGTATTTATGGTTCATTATTTGAAAACCTTCATTATTAGGATGAGTGCTGTAAATAAATGTTTTAAGGTCACACTTCACTACTGACGTTGGTTCCAGTACAAATAAAAAAAACGTGTATACACATGTTTGAAAAGTTTAGGCTATGAGGCTAAGCATAGTGCTCCCAGAATGCTCTCTGATTAGATGCAAATGAGGTGTCATTTAGTAAAATGTTTTGATGCATGCTAGTATTTCCCAAAAATATTTCTAATGGAAAATCAGTGTAATCATTTTCAACACGATTATGGGAAGCATGAAAATAAACAAACACTGACAAAGCCAACTGATCTGACATATTTTTATAAGTCTTTTAGTTTCATCAATGCGTGTCTTGTTTTGACATGGCTTTTGTAACACTTTATTGTTGTGGGAGCTACCAGGCCCTTAACATTGTAACAAACACTGGCAAAAAAAAACAAAAACGTTTTTTAACTCTAAAAGCACACGTTGCCACCAATGGCATAACAAAGGCCCCGCAGCCGCCCTCCAGGGGGCCCCTTCAGCACAGCACCTGCCCTGAGTGAGTCTGGAGAGGGGGCTCCTCCATGTGCTTTGCAAAGGGGCACCCTCCAGTTTCGTTACGTCACTGATTGCCACTGTAGTTCCTGACACTGAACAAAACTACTTTGTGTGCCAATATGCTCCTTGTGGAAGAGAAGAATGCAATCACTCACAGTAAAGCCAGCCGAAAGAGAGAGAAATAGAAGTTTAATAAAAACAAAATGTCTTTAACACCAGACCTAATTAGGGACCAAGACCCACATGTAGGTAGCTTTTTGCATGTCGCAAACAGCGACTTTCGCTGTTTGCGACGTGCAAAAAGCACATTGCGATGCACAAACCCAGTTTTGCGATTCGGTAACCTGGTTACCGAATCGCAAAACGGGTTTGTGACTCGCAATTAGGAAGGGGTGTTCCCTTCCTAATTGCGACTCGCAGTGCAATGTAGGATTGTTTTGCGAACGCGGGCGCAAACCAATCGCAGTTTGCACCTTTTTCAAATGGGTGCTAACACTTTCACAAAAGGGAAGGGGTCCCGCTGGGATCCCTTTCCCATTGTGAATGTCACTGTAAACATTTTTTCAGAGCAGGCAGTGGTCCACAGGACCACTGCCTGCTCTGAAAAAACGAAAACGTTTCATTTTTCGTTTTTGTAATGCATCTCGTTTTCCTTTAAGGAAAACGGGCTGCATTACAAAAAAAAAAAAAACCTGCTTTATTGAAAAGCAGTCACAGACATGGTAGTCTGCTGTCTCCAGCAGGCCACCATCCCTGTGAGGCCGCCATTTGCATGGGGCTCGCAAATTGCGACCCACCTCATGATTATTCATGAGGTGTGCATTTGCGAAGCCCTTGCGAATCACAGATAGTGTCAGGGACACCATCCTACATTCGGATTTGCGACTCGCAATTTGCGGGTCGCAAATCTGAACCTACCTACATGTGGCCCCAAATTCTTAAAGAAAGTCACAAAAGTGCACCCATGGTATATGTCGCACCCCTATAAAATATTTGTGAACTGTATTTTAGCATGGGTAAATACGCATGTGTAGATTTGCTCATGTGAAAATCTATTGAGCATTTGCAAGTTCATTTTCCCTCCAGCCACTTTCTTCCCAACCCTGGAAGAAGTTCTAATTCTGCCATTGTCAGGAGTAAATGTCCAACCTTTCTTATTATGGGAAAATATTAGAGAGAAGCTGGTGAAGATCTTTAAAACATGCAGGTTAGTAGGTTTGCAGACTCAAAGGAATTCCAGCCCTGGAACTATTGCTTACTGCTTCCTCCAGCCCCAGTATGCAGATCTGCAGAAAGGTGGAAAAATAAGGAAATTGCTACAGTAGGGATTGAAACTGCAAGTATTCAAGCCCTACTATGGTAGTAGCCCTGGCATAATCAGAGAGGCTATTATCAGAGCTCTTACATAATGAGATTGCTGCCATAATTTGGCGCCACACTACATGGCACCAAAGGGACAAGTAGATCTTTTTACAGGACAAGTAGATTTGAGAAGCAACTTGTCCCGTGGACAAGTAGATATTTTAATAAATGCCACACCCCTGGATCAAGGACACCCTTATAAGATGAGTTCTCATTGGCACTCTTGTATTCTTGTCTTCATGACTCTCATACGTCATTTGTGACACAGTTCAGCATGATTACCTATTTGTATGTAAACTCAGACACCTTCATTTATGCAGGTTTTGTAGTGTTTGCTTAGATTAGTGTGCACTGTTATATGTGTTAGTATTGCATGGTGACAACATTTTGCGGCCACTATTTGATGACTTAGATATCCCTTGAGGAAGCATTCTTCTGTCCAACACAGCATGATGGTGTATGGTTTCTCACTTCATCAGATCTTACCCTCAGGAAGGGCAGAGTATGATGCAATCATGGGCACTGTGCTGATTTATCTGACTACATAATATCAGGACAGTTGTATTGACAAGCTACGTAATTTGACAGTAGGCACATTTCAGTTATCTACTGCACAGTTGATATGTCACATTACCCAGAGACAGATTTGTTGTGTAAGTGCTATTTATTGAAAAGTGCTGTAGTGCTATCTGTACATTGTCCATGACTGTGAGTCCATTATAGTGACATCTTACATTGTGATCCTACACAAGGGGTTACGGAAATGCTTTTGACATGCTGGGGTTGATGTTTCAGACAGTGCAGAGGGACAGGATTTGCCAATGAGTAGGAGAGAGACAATTACTGGGCTGGGTGACAAGATATACAGTGGTTTGCAGAACAGTGCTTGAGTACAGTTGTTGCAAGACTGGCAAGTTACAAAGCGCAGGACCTTGGGAATAGTTGGCCATGTGGCAGGGACTAGTGCTTCCAGGTACTTTTCCTTGTGAATGTGATCTGTTCCATCTCTTCTTCTTCTGCTGTGTGTGTTGCCTCCTCTGTCCTTGTTGGTGGTGGTTGTGAAGGGGCAACACACACCTCAGTGTTAGAAGACGTGGAGTCAGACATCCCGGTCACTGCTCCCTGTGAAGGTCTTAAGGGCAGTACTGCAGCAAGAAGTATCTGCTGGTTCTTGAGAATAGCAGCCACATCACAATGGTAGGCAGCCAGGTCGACCCTGAGGGGTTCAATGTTGCATTTGTGCAAGCGTTGACAGGATTGCTGTTGTAGGTGTTGGGTCAACTGTATTACAGCTGTGCTGATTTCCTTCTGGGTTTTTTGCAGTTCCTGAAAGATAGATGTTAGGGCTTGCATAGCTGCTGCCTGATCTGCAGATGACATCATGCACGAACGCACCCCCTCTAGGCTGGCTGCCATAGTTTGCATCCCCACCAGCACCTCCTTGGCCAGCTCCTGCTGTACTCCAACTACAGTTCTCTCAAAGCTAGTGCCAGTGTCGTCTGAGTCCTCAGAGATCCATCTTCCTCTGCAATGAAACAGGGTACAATTAGTGTGTCTGTGTTGTGGCATGGGTGATGTGACATGCCTGCCTTGTGATGAATTCATATTGTGATCTTGTTTCGTGTTCATTGCTCCAGTCCTTCAGATGGGCATTCTTCCAGGCCTATGGCCTACCTGCATGTCACATGTATGTTATAGAGTTATTAGACTTGTCGGCATCATCTCCTCTAGGTGTTGGTTTTGGCCAAATAGAGAATTGCCACCTTCTTGTCCTACTCAACCTCCGTCTACATCCATTCTCATGGTGAGACCTTTTACTGGCTGTGGGTGTTCTGATGGCCCTGGCAGCACACTTAACAATCTGGACCTGCCCCAATCTCTGATCTTTCACATCCACTTAAATGTATTTGACATGTGGTATATCCTATGCATAGCAATGTTATGACACGATATGGATGTTGGCATTGGTAATGTGTACTGCTGATGTTGGGGAATGTGTGTTACATTGTGTTACATTGGATTGCCCTGATAATCGTATCAGTGTCCTATTTCCTCCTCTGACTGTGCAGGTGTATTTCAGTGACCAGTTACATGCCCCCCCCCCTCAATGCTTTTGTCTGAGCAGTATGACATTTGGGATGTTGCATTGTTATCCAGGCACAGGATGGACCCTGACATATGCAGCATGGGTGTGTCCTTAGTGCTGTGTAGCTCCTATTGTTGTTTACATTGGCTGATGTTTGCGACAGCTATGGGCATTGACATTTGACAGTACTGGGGCCTTTGTCTTGTTTCAGGGAATTGTTGAAGTTGTCATCCTCAACCCCCTAATTTAGGTGTGTATGATCCATGGGGAGGTTACTGCCATTGGCTACTTGAGCTGCACACAGAGCGGAGGTGGTAGTGGCAACTGTTGTCGCAGTTACATTCCAGTTGTCGGTATGGCTAGAGGTTGTTAAGAGGGCCCTAGTTAATGTAGGGGGTATGGTGGCTGATGTGTGCCGGGATGTCAGTTTGACGTTGTGGCTTTCCCTTTGCTCCATCGTTGGCATGACAGCACACCCCCATGGGACTGTTGTTGGTGTAGTGTTATGGTGTGCCCCAGCTTCTGTTTGTGCAGGCCATGCCCCCATGCCGTGCCCCTTTACCCATGCCACTCCATGTATATGATGACTTCCATGCATTTTGTGGTTGGTATACCCCCCTGCTCACAGTTGACATTATTGCATTTTAATTCCCCATGCGACTTACCCTGCATGTGCGTTGTCTCCTGGTAGTCTGCGCTGTCCTGTCCTTGAATCCCTGTGACAATCTCCTCAAGGATGACAGCTGCGACCATCTCCTCCATGTGTTCCAGGGCCTCCTGGTGTGCTGGACTCCCTCCTCCAGTCTGCAGTGCTGCCTTCCTGTTCCTGGCCATCTTTTCCTTTGTCCTGCGCTTGCAGTCATGCCAGCGTTTCTTGCACTTGATGACTGTTCTGCGTACTTGTGCCACACTGTTAATCTTGTCGACAATTTGTTGCCATATAGCCTCTCTCCTACTAATTGGCAACTTTGAGGTGACAAACAGTTGGTGCTGGTGTTCCGTCACCTCTTTAACCAGGATTTCCAATTCCTCTGCACTGAAGCAACACTTTATTTTCTTCTTATAAGTGTCCTGGTTCTTGTGTGGGTCCTCTTGGCTGGTTCCTGGTCTGTTGTCATCTTCCTGGGGTCTGTAGTGGCATCTGGGATCCATTTTGGCTCTCCTCTGGTGAAATGGCAGTGTTTGCATTTTTTTTAATGCTATTGCACCAAAAAACGGCACATATCCGGTTTGCGGGGTCCTAAATCGACCCACAGTCATTTCCGCCACGTTAACATCGTTTTGCTTTACGACTTGGCGCTGCGGTGTGCGTCAAAAATAATGACTCCCACCTGTGGTTTGCGCTGCCGTGCGTCAAAGTATAAATTTGACCCCCCACGGCGCACCAAATTGGCCGGCGGTAATAACTTTGCCGCAAAACTGCGCCGGCGCAGTTTTGCGTCAAAAAGTATAAATATGGACCTTAATGTGTTGATGTGCTCATTATGAAAGAGCAGTATGCTGTAACTCATAGGGAAGTCAGTCAGTGACTGATATGGGATGTAACATAATCCCCCTGATGCATGCGTGAGTGGCTTGGGGAAAAAATGACAAAACTACAGACAAATGGATGAAGTATGACTGAAAACATGTATAAGTAACTATGTCATACATATACATTTAGTAAAATCAAAAGGCCTTAGCTAACATAGCCCTTAAAAAGCCAATTGTTCTGCCATTGGCTGCCAGCCTTTTAAAGTTGAGAAAAGAAAAAGAATGAAAGAAAAGGATGAAAGGCAAGAAAGAAAGATGAAAGAAAGGAAAACAGGAAAGAAAGCAAGAAAAAATGAAAGAAAGGACAGAATAAAGAAGAGACAGTAAGAAAGGAAAATAAAGGAAAGAAAGCAAAAAAAAGAAAAAAGAAAAAATGAAGTAAAGAAACAAAGAAGGAAGGAAAGGAAAAAGGTTTGAAAGGTGGAAAGAAAGAATGAAAAAAATAAAAAAAGATCAATGAACTAAAGAAAGAAAGAAACTGATAGAAGGGACCAAAGAAAGAAAAAAGTCAGGAAGGAGACTAGAAAGGTAGGAAGAAAGATGGGAAGAAAGAGAAGCAAAATAAAGGAAAGAATGAAAGAAAACAGTAAAGAAGGAAGAAAGCAAAAACGAATGAAAGGATAGAAAGAAAATAAAGAAGGAAATACAGCAGGAAAGAAGCAAGAACATTTGGAAAAAGAAAGTAAATAAAGAAGGATAGCAAGATGGAAAGAAAAAGGAAAAAAGAAAACAGTAAAGGTGATAAATTGAAAAAAAAAAGGAAAACAAAGAAGGTAAGAGAAAAAGTAAGGAAGAAAGAAACAAACAGAAGAAATAAGGACAGAAAGAAACAAAGAAAGAATGAAGGAAAGAAGGAAATAAATGTTTTTAAAAAGTGTTGCAAGTGTTTCAAATTAAACACTATAAATGGTGATTTTCTACGTGGACAGGGTTTATTAAAGAACCATTGATGAAATTGGGTCTCGAAAAACATGTCTCCTTGAAACTTTTGTTTGTGTACTGCATAGTAAAAAGATGATAACCTGATATAAAATGGTTTCAAACAGACAAAGGCCCTCATTACAACATTGGTGGTAAAAGGCGCTTACCGCCGTGCAGAAGACCGCCAACACACCGCCATGGCCGCAGAATTCTGCCACAGCTATTATGACCCACAGCTCAAAATCCGCCAAAAGTCAGACACCCACACAAGTCCGTCACACGAAAGGTCAATGATAAAGTGGCGAAAACAAAACCGACACAGTCATGGCAACAGAAATACGCCCACACTATCACGACACACGAATCCACGCGGCGGTCTTTCAACCGCGGTATTCCATTGGCGGTACATACCGCCGCGCTCAAAATACACACACTTCTACAAAACATCCCCACATTGGATGATTCAAAATACACACACCTAAGACACATACATATACCACTCCCACACACCCATAACAATATAAAACACACACCCACATCACCCACAAACCCCTACGACAAAAAATTCAGAAAGAAGGCCAGAGAGACACCACCAGCAAGTACAACAGCATCCACAGGCACATAACACCATCACCCACACAACTTCCACGCACCTCACACAACACACCACTACATATCACCACACTTATCACCACACACTCCACCCCACACATCACCTACACCACCCCATGGCACGGCAAAGACAGCCCATGTTCTCGGAGGAGGAGCTCAGGGTCATGGTGGAGGAAATCGTAAGGGTAGAGCCACAGCTATTCGGAGCACAGGTGCAGCACACCTCCATTGCAAGGAAGATGGAGCTATGGCGAAGAATAGTGGACAGGGTCAATGCAGTGGGACAACACCCAAGAAATAGGGAGGGCATCAGGAAAAGGTGGAACGACCTGTGGGGGAAGGTGCGTTCCGTGGTCTCCAGACACCACCTGGCGGTTCAGCAGACTGGCGGCGGATCCCCACCTCCTCCCCCACAACTAACAACATGGGAGGACCAGGTCTTGGCGATTCTGCATCCTGAGGGCCTCGCAGGAGTAGCTGGAGGAATGGACTCTGGTAAGTCAAAGCTTTACTATTACATCCCCCACCCTACCTGCATGCTATCACAAACCCCCACCCTCGCCCTCACCCTCATCACTCCAACTCCTCACAAATGTCCCAATATCACAAACCACCCATCCCAACACCAAGCCCTGCATGCAACAACAAAGCATGGACACCCATCACCAAAGCATGCCCACTGCACATACCCATACATCCCCCTAAACCATTATCACACAAGGTCCCACACAAGAATGGAAGCACTGGGGCACAGGGTGACCCACCCATTGCACACCATGGCACACACATGCAATAATCATGCCTTTCCACCACTGCAGGACCCCTACCCAACGTCACCAGACAGGAGTGTCCAGACATGTCCACTCCACCCACAGAAGAGGCCCACAGTGATGACAGCAGCTCTGTCCAACTGGATCTAGATGACCAGCCCGGACCATCGGGGACCTCTGAACAGTCAGTTCCCCTCACACAGGCACAGGCCACCAGCACAGCACCCACCCAGCGGGCCCATACCTCCGTCCCCAGGACACGTCAATCAGCAGTATGTCCACCACTACAGGGAACCCAGGATAACCCACCACCCCAACAACAACAGGGACCTGGCGGCAGTGGCAGTGGGCACACCGTCCAGGGGACGGAGGCCCAGGAACACAGGGTAACTAGGAAGGCTGCCGTGCCACAGGGGGCGGACATGCCAAGGGAACCCACTCTCCACGAGGCCCTCTCCTCCATCATGGGAGCATACCACCACTCCCAGGAGACGATGGCCAAGTTTCAGGAGACCCAGCGCATGCAGGAGGAACAGTATATGGGCTTCAGGGAGGAACTCAGAACCATCAGCTCCACCCTGGGTGCCATCGTAGGGGTGCTGAAGGAAGTACTCAACACCAGGAGGGACACTGTAGCACTACAAGGGGCCCCTGACACTAGCATGGATGATGAACTGCCCAACACCTCCGCCGGCGCAAGTGGACAGGACGCCCCGCCACAGACCACCACACCAGCACCCCACCCCCTGCAGACGGAGAACCACCCCGCAAATGGTCCCTGAGATCCAGGAACAAGACAGAGAACAATGCCAAGACCCCCGCCAAGAAATGAGACCACCCTGATTGTCATCCTACTGTCCCACTTTGTCACCCTGTCCATAATTAAACTGCCCCAGCTCCACTTCCTATGCCCATATGGGCAATGCACCTGTGAGACTAATAGACTGGACTCTGCCATGGACACTCCTCCGCCATCACCCCTCACCATTTAACTTCCCCCTCCAATATTTTGCATTTAAATAAACACACCTAAAGCACAAAATGATCTGGAGTCTGTCTGTGATTTCGAAATAGTGTATTTGCAATTACAGTGACAAAATGTTTTTGAAATAGTAATGCCAACATACCTATGTCACACAGCTCTAGTCCATGAGGAATTTAAGCAGATGTCACACAGTGGGTCCCACATCTGTGAAACCGTAAGGGAAAGTGACAACTCAGTGACCATACACTGGGTGAAAACGACAGACAGGAGAGAGGTAGTAGTGTAAAAGTACATGTAGTAGGCAGGATTGTATTCTTACCTGTGTTTCACTGGAAATATTGCTGGATCACTGAGTCCCTGTTCTGCATGTCTTCTTCCTCTGCTTCATCCTCATCACTGTCCACAGGCTCCACAGCTGCCACTACACCGCCATCTGGACCATCCTTCTGCAGAAAAGGCACCTGTCGTCGCAAAGCCAAGTTGTGAAGCCTACAGAAGGCCACGATGATCTGGCACACCTTCTTTGGTGAGTAGAATAGGGATCCACCTGTCATGTGGAGGCACCTGAACCTGGCCTTCAGGAGGGCCAAAGGTGCGTTCGATCACCCTCCTAGTTCGCCCATGGGCCTCATTGTAGCGTTCCTCTGCCCTTGTCCTGGGATTCCTCACTGGGGACAGTAGCCATGGCAGGTTGGGGTAATCAGAGTCACCTGCAAATGGCGAGGGACAACTGTTAGACACACACTAACCTGTAGGTAATTCCGCAGACCCAGACAACCATTCCCACTGTCTTGCTTCCAGGTGCTCACCTAATAGCCACACACAGTGCCTCTGGAGTTGACCCATCACATAAGGGATGCTGCTATTCCGCAGGATGTAGGCGTCATGCACTAAGCCAGGGAACATGGCATTCACATGGGAGATGTACTGGTCTGCCAAACATACCATCTGTAAATTCATAGAATGATAACTCTTCCGGTTTCTGTACACCTGTTCACTCCTGTGGGGGGGAATCAAAGCCACATGGGTCCCATCAATGGCACCTATGATGTTGGGGATATGTCCCAGGGCATAGAAATCACCTTTCACTGTAGGCAAATCCTCCACCTGAGGGAAAACGATGTAGCTCCGCATGTGTTTCAGAAGGTCAGACAACACTCTGGACAATACGTTGGAAAACATAGGCTGGGACATCCCTGATGCCATGACCACAGTTGTTTGAAATGACCCACTTGCAAGGAAATGGAGCACTGACAGCACCTGCACTTGAGGGGGGATTCCTGTGGGATGGCGGATTGCTGACGTAAGGTCTAGCTCCAACTGGGTACACAGTTCCTGGATTGTGGCACGGTCAAACCTGTAGGTGATTATCAAATGTCGCTCCTCCATTGTCGACAGGTCCACCAATGGTCAGTACACCAGAGGATGCCGCCATCTCCTCACATGTCCCAGCGGACGGTGCCTATGAAGGACAACAGCAAGCACAGAGTCAAACAACTCAGAGGTACGTACCCACAGCTTACACAGAACACCAATCATACACAAAAGGTGGCCTGTATGTGTGTTGAGACTAGGCCTAGGTATGTGTGACGCAGTTGAAAATGAGGCCATGTGGGCCCTTGAAATGGCAGCTGCCTGACCTCTAAAGAGGGACAATGGGATGTGAGGTAACTGCGCTGGCGTTGTACACCGTCGCGGTAGGCGGTCGGAGACCGCAGCGAAATGCTGCATTTGTTAACATTGGACCCTATGGGTCCCAGGAGCCAATGACGATGTACGCCGGCGGTGATGGTACGCACCACCGCGGACGTGACCGCCATTTTCTATCTGTTCAGTCACTCGATACCTGATCTTCGACATGAGAGGACCTACACTGCAAGTGCTGCTGTGACCTTGGTCTGGAAGAGACAATGGCTCGTGCGTCTGGGGAAAGTGCCCCTGCCTTCACATCGGAGGAGCTGGAGAAGCTCGTGGATGGGGTCCTCCCCCAGTACACGCTACTCTACGGTCCTCCAGACAAACAGGTAAGTACACTGTGAGCATGTTGTATGGCTATGCCTGTGTGGAGAGGCCTGGATATAAGAAGGAAGGGGGCAGAGTGCTGCGTGCATGAAAGACGGTGATGGCAAGGGTAGGGATGGGGGCCAATCACTTTGACGGTGCAGTTGGTAATGACTTCTCTTCTTCCCCTGTACATTTCATGTAGGTCAGCGCCCACCAGAAGAAAGATATATGGCGTGCCATCGCCAAGGACGTCCGGACCCTGGGGGTCTACCACAGACGGAGCACCCACTGCCGGAAAAGATGGGAGGACATTTGCCGCTGGAGCAAGAAGACGGCGGAGGCTCAGCTGGGGATGGCTTCCCAACGTGGGAGGGGTGCCCGTCGCACCATGACCCCCCTGATGTTCATGATCCTGGCAGTGGCCTACCCGGAGTTGGATGGGCGCTTGAGGGCATCACAGCTGTCAGAGTCACCAGATCCTCGGGGTCTGTGCACGTTCCCAACACGTCCACCACTGAACAGCTCCAAGACTCTGATAGATAAATCACAGAGACTGAGAGAGTTCAAGAGGGGAAGAGGGGATTAGGAAGGGAACAGCTGGGAAGGAGACCTGTAGTAAGAAAAAGGTTAGGACACACAATATGAAAATTGTGATCTCCTGAAATCAATACTAGACTATGATTCTAAGCCTAGTCACTCTGAAAACATGAACAATCTAAGAGTTAAGTTTAAAATTACTAAGTTTTAAGATGGCCGGATACCTGTAGGGGAATTAAGATGAATTAAATGAAAACTTTCTTATTCAAGTACTTTCCTTTACATGAGAATCAGAAAAACATTCTTACTAAATTTTAAACCAGTCATATAAATCCTGTTTTGAGAATGTATACTAGGACCATACAATATTGCATCTAGAAACTCTGGCCTTCTGTGTACTCTTAAAATTTTTCAACACAAATTGCGCATATTGCAGATATATATATATATATATATATATATATATATATATATATATATATTAAACACCATAAAAGGATTGTGCACCATGAATAACACAATATGGATTCAGTCAACAAATCACATAACTTGTCAACTCGAATATTGCATAATAAATATCTTAGAATAGTGGCATACAAAAAAACAACATGAAATAAACTTGAGGAGAGAATCGTACGTCTTGCCGATTCAAGTGTTACCATGTAAAATACCAAGAAATGGTAGCACGCAATGAATATCAAAGTCAAATCATCATTAATCGAATTGCGTGTCTTGTCGATTCGTAAAACACGATGTAAATGTCAAGAAATAACAGCTCACAATAAATAACAAGATCAAAGTACAATGAAACTAATCGCGCTTCTTTCGCCTATTCTTAAGCCACCATGTAAATGTCAAGAAATGGTAGCGCGCATTGAACAACAAAGTTAAATCCTCATGAAACGAGTTACGCGTCTTACCAATTCGTAAAACATCATCTAAATGTCAAGAAATAGTAGCGCGCAATGGACAACAATGTTTAAATACCATAAAACGAATCGCGCGTCTTTCCGATTCTTAAGCCACCATGCCAATGTCAAGAAATGGTAGCACGCAATGAATAACAAAGTCAAACATTTATGTAACAAATCGCGCGTCTTGCCTATTTGTAAACTACCATATAAATGTCAAGAAATGGTAGCACGCAAGTAATCTGTTACTCATTTAAGAATTAAATCAAGAATTTGAAAATTCTCAATAACGGTGTCGGAACAGTCCAACCACCGTCTTACCGCCTGAAACAATGATCACCAATGAAGGATGAAGGGCAGAAGACTGGAAGATCCAAGGAGGTCGCCGGGACAGGAGCTCAGGAAGAAGCTGCTGCTCTGCACCGGGACCTCTGAATAGTGAGCACTGGGAGTTGGGGTGGCTCTCTTTTATAGAGTCTTGGCCCAGCCCAGAACCACGCCCAGGCATGTTGCAGGGAAAGTCTCTGGAAGGCCCTGGAAAGGGGCCACACCCTAACACAATCTTTAAACCTTCAGCAATACATTGCAAAGGAACAGTATTTGTAAGCATATTAAAAATAAGTTTTCAGGATTGAACTCTGCAATGCAAAAGGTTAAACCACAACATATCAGCACAATGCATAAATTACTTTGTTTTGAGAGTGCTGGGTTTTTGTATTTTTGTCGCCAATAGAGCGCGCACTGCTCTGGTGGTGACAACAACAGACACAAGGGGGTGAGTACACTCTCATTTTGCTGACTTTGCGCACAGTGGAGCTGTCTGGGTGGGGGAGGAGGGCTGTGGGTTTCCCTAGGCCAGGGCGAGTTCCGTAGGCAAGGCCCCTCCGTAAGGCATGGCCATGTGGCACCCCACCCCACCTTTGTAGAGTGCCAAGTACACCTAGTCATACCCCTGTGTCATCTATTTGTGCAGATGTTGCCCATAGGCTTGTAGGCCATTTCCCAGTAATTGAACAGTGGAGCCCAAGAGCGCGGCTTAGTGCAGCGGGCTTCTGTGTCTGTCTTGTCCGCCCACGGTAGCGGTAATCCATGCACTCAACATGTCTTTCTTCTGTCATTCTCCCCCCCCCCCCCCTTTTTGTGGTCTCCCTGTTCTCGCTGCCCAGGAGGACCCCGGCAGCCACAGCCCAGCTGCCCAGGATGGCCCCGCCAGCCACAGCCTAGCTGCCCAGGAGGGCCCCGCCAGCCACATCCTAGCTGCCCAGGAGGGCCCCGCCAGCCACAGCCCAGCTGCCCAGGAGGGCCCCGCCAGCCACAGCCCAGCTGCCCAGGAGGGCCCCGCCAGCCACAGCCCAGCTGCCCAGGAGGGCCCCGCCAGCCACAGCCCAGCTGCCCAAATTAAGGACCGGCAGCCCCAGCCCAGCTGGGCAATGAAGGACTGCCAACTCAGGCACCGCTGAACAGGGCACCGCCAACTCAAGCACCGCTGAACAGGGCACCGCCAACTCAAGCACCGCTGAACAGGGCACCGCCAACTCAAGCACCACTGAACAGGGCACCGCCAACTCAAGCACCGCTAGCCCATGAGCGGCAGGGGCACCGACGCAACTGGGACTGTCACGGGGTGTGTGATGAACTCTGGGCACCAGTCCCCCTCCAGAACCAGTGGAGAGATCCATCCACTACCTCTATCCTTCACAGGATGAAGCACTCTGGACACCAGTCCCCCTCCAGAACCAGTGGAGAGATCCATCCACTACCTCTGTCCTTCACAGGATGAAGCACTCTGGGCACCAGTCCCCCTCCAGAACCAGTGGAGACATGCATCCACTACCTCTGTCCTTCGCAGGATGAAGCACTCTGGGCACCAGCCCCCTCCAGAACCAGTGGAGACATGCATCCACTACCTCTGTCCTTCACAGGATGAAGCACTCTGGGCACCAGTCCCCCTTCAGAACCAGTGGAGACTGTTAACCACTTGAGAGACTGTGGCTTTGCACTCCCCAGGATTGAACAGTGGGCAAACCACCCACTGTAGAGACTTGAGAGACTGTGGCTTTGCACTCCCCAGGATTGAACAGTGGGCAAACCACCCACTGTAGAGACTTGAGAGACTGTGGCTTTGCACTCCCCAGTATTGAACAGTGGGCAAACCACCCACTGTAGAGACTTGAGAGACTGTGTCTTTGCACTCCCCAGGATATGGCAGGTCAGGTGTGTGCAGGCTGGTCTGATGGTGTGCTTGGGATAGGCTGAGGTACAGGGGATTGGGTCTGGGTGGAGGAAGTTGGAGGGGGGAGGCTAGAGACAGGGACAATGGCTGCCATCAGTGCTGAGGCCAGAGTTTGAAAAGCACAGTGAAGGGCCGCCTGACCAGAATGAATGCCCTCCAGGAATGCATTAGTTTGTTACAACTGCCTTTCTACACCCTGGATGGCGTTCAAAATGGTAGACTGCCCAACAGTGAGGGACCTGAGAAGGTCAATGGACTCCTCACTGAGGGCAGGGGTGACTGGGGCAGGGCCTGAGGTGCCTGGGGCGAAGGTGATGCCCACCCTCCTGGGTGAGCAGGCACCGGCGAAGGCAGAGGGGCTGCTGGGGGGGCGGTGCTGGTAGGGGGGGTGGCGGCTGTAGATGCGGGAGGCACAGATGTTGCCACCACCAAAAGGGAGCTCCCATCAGAGGACGTGTCCGTGTCACTGGTGTCAGCTCCTGTCCCCGCCGTGAAGCTCCCCTCGCCCTCCGTCCCACTGGTGAATTCCGAGTCCGTAGTCTCGCCCTCCAGGGCCATGTGGAATGCAGCTCCTTCGTGCTCCGGTGCCACTGCTCCTCCGCCTGATGATGCTAATGCACACAAGAACAGGGAGACCACAAAAAAGGGGGGGGAAACAGAAGGAAGACATGTTGAGTGCATGGATTTCCGCTACCCTTGGCAGACAAGTCAGACACGGAAGCCCCCTGCACTACGTCGCGCTGTTGGGCTCCACAGTGCAATTCACGGGAAATGGCCTACAAGGCTATGGACGACGTCTGCACACATAGATGACACAGGGGCATGAATAGCTGTAGTTGGCACTCTACAGAGGTGGGGTGGGGGGCCACAGCCTGCGGAACTCACCCTGGCCTAGGGAAACCCACAGCCCTCCTCCCCCACCCAGATAACTCCACTGCGCGCAAAGTCAGCCAGGGGACGGAGGCACAGGAACACAGGGGAACTGGGGGGGCTGCTGTGCGACAGGGGGCGAACAGGCCAAGGGACCCCACCCTCCACGAGGCCCTCTCCTCCATCATGGGAGCATACCACCACTCCCAGGAGACTATGGCAACGGTCCTGGCCAAGTTTCAGGAGACCCGGCGCCTGTAGGAGGAACAGTATTTGGGGTTCAGGGAGGAGCTCAGGACCATCAGCTCCGCCCTGGGCACCATCGTAGGGGTGCTGAAGGACATACAAAAAACCATGAGGGACACCATGGCACTCCAAGGGGCCCCTGACACTAGCATGGACGATGAACTGCCCACCACCTCCACCGGCGCTAGTGGACAGGAAGCCCCGTCACAGGACCACCACACCAGCACCCCACCCCCTGCAGACGTACAACCACCACGCAAGCGGTCCCTGAGATCCAGGAACAGGACAGAGCAAGATGGCAAGACCCCCGCCAGGAAATGAGACCACCCTGATTGTCCTCCCACTGTCCCACTTTGTTACCCTGTCCATACTTTAACTGCCCTAGCTCCACTTCCTATGCCCATATGGGCAGTGCGACTGTGTGACTAATAGACTGGACTCTGCCATGGACATTCCTCCACCGTCCGCCATCACCATTTTCCAACCCCCCTCCATTTTTGAGCACTTAAATAAACGCCCTTGAACCACAAAACAATCTGGAGTCAGTCTGTGATTTGGTCAATTTGTATTATCAATGACAGTGTCAAAATGCGTTCCCAATTGTAAAGCCAACATACCTATGTCACACATCACAAGTCCATGAAGGATGCAAGCAGATGACACACGTTGGTAACCACACCTGTGAAACCATAATGGAAAGGTACAACTCAGTGACCAAATACTGCTATTAAATAACAGACAAGATAGAGGTAGAAGTGTGAAAGTGAATGTAATGTGAAAAAAAGTTCTTCTCACCTGTGTGTCACTGGAAATATTGCTGTATGACTGACTCCCTGTTGTCTATGTCTGCTTCCTCCTCATCACTGTCGACAGGCTCCACAGCTGCCACAACACCGCCATCTGGACCATCCTCCTGCAGAAAAGGCACCTGGCGTAGCAAAGCAAGATTGTGAAGCATCGGGCAGGCGATGATGATCTGGCACACCTTCTTCGGTGAGTAGAATAGGGAACCACCTGTCATATGGAAGCACCTGAACCTGGCATTCAGGAGGCCGAAGGTGCGTTTGATCACCCTCCTAGTCTGCCCATGGGCCTCATTGTAGCGTTCCTCTGCCCTTGTCCTGGGATTCCTCACTGGGGTCAATAGCCAGGACAGGTTGGGGTAACCAGAGTCCCCTAATAGCCACACACGGTGCCTCTGGAGTTGACCCATCATATAAGGGATGCTGCTATTCCGCAGGATGTAGGCGCCATGCGCAGATCTAGGGAACATAGCATTTACCTGGGAGATGTACTGGTCTGCCAAACAGACCATCTGTACATTCATGGAATGATAACTTCCAGTTCCTGTACACCTGTTCACTCCTGTGGGGGGGGACCAGAGCTACATGGGTCCATCAATAGCACCTATGATGTTGGGGATATGTCCAAGGGCATAGAAGTCACCTTTCACTGTGGGCAAATCCTCCACCTCAGGGAGAACAATGTAGCTCCTTACGTGTTTCAGCAGGGCAGACAACACTCTGGACAACACGTTGGAAAACATAGGCTGGGACATCCCTGATGCCATGGCCACTGTTATCTGAAAAGACCCACTTGCAAGGAAATGGAGCACTGACAGCACCTGCACGTCAGGGGGGATTCCAGTGGGATGGCGGATTGGTGACATCAGGTCTGGCTCCAACTGGGTACATAGTTCCTGGATAGTGGCACGGTCAAACCTGTAGGTGACGATTAAATGTCGCTCCTCCATTGTCAACAGGTCCACCAGCGGTCGGTACACCGGAGGATTCCGCCACCTTCTCAAATGTCCCAGCTGACGGTGCCTAAGAAGGACAACAGCGACCACAGAATCAACAAATTCCCAGGTTTGTACCCACAGATACACAGAACACTACACCAAACACAAAACCCTTCCTGTATGTGTGTTGAGTGTAGGCCTAGCTATGTGTGACGCAGTAGTAAATGAAGCCATGTGGGCCCCTGAAATGGCGGCTGCCTGACCTCTAAACTGGGACAATGGGAATGTGAGGTCACTGCGCTGGCGTTGTACCCCGTCGCGGTAGGCGGTGGTAGACCGCGGCGCAATGCTGCATTGGTTAACATTGGACCCTATGGGTCCCAGGAGCCAATGACGAAGTGCGCCGGCGGTGATGATACGTACCGCCGCGGATGTCACCGCCGCGGACGTGACCGCCATTTTCTATCTGAGTCAGTGCCCAGGAGGGCCCCGGCTGCCACAGCCCCGCTGGGCAATGAGGGACCGTCATGCCACACACCAATGCACAGGTCAGAGACCGCCATGGCAAAGCACCTCTGAACAGGCCAAAGCACCGCTGAACAGGCCAGAGACCGCCATGGCAAAGCACCGCTGAACAGGGCAAGCACCGCTGAACAGGCCAGAGACCGCCATGGAAAAGCACCACTGAACAGCCCAGAGACCGCCATGGAAAGCACCGCTGAACAGCCCAGAGACCGCCATGGCAAAGCACCGCTGAACAGGGCAAGCACAGCTGAACAGGCCAGAGACCGCCATGGCAAAGCACCGCTGAACAGGGCAAGCACCGCTGAACAGCCCAGAGACCGCCATGGCAAAGCACCGCTGAACAGGGCAAGCATAGCTGAACAGGGCAGAGCACCGCTGCAGAAGGAAAAGACCGCCACACCAAGCATTGTTATCCCATGTACAGCTGGGACAGTGACGGGACAGGAACTGTCACAGGGAGCCTAATCCAGTCTAGGCACCATTTCCCCTCCAGAACCAGTGGAACGATCCATCCACTACCTCTGTCCTTAACAGGATGAAGAAGCACTCTGGGCACCAGTCCCCCTCCAGAACCAGTGGAGGCTGTTATCCACTTGAGAGACTGTGGCTTTGCACTCCCCAGGATAATGCAGTGGGCAACCCACCCACTGTAGAGACTTGAGAGACTGTGGCTTTGCACTCCCCAGGATAATGCAGTGGGCAACCCACCCACTGTAGTGACTTGAGAGCCTGTGGCTTTGCACTCCCCAGGATAATGCAGTGGGCCACCCACCCACTGTAGAGACTTGAGAGACTGTGGCTTTGCACTCCCCAGGATAATGCAGTGGGCAACCCACCCACTGTAGAGACTTGAGAGACTGTGGTTTTGCACTCCCCAGGATAATGCAGTGGGCAACCCACCCACTGTAGAGACTTGAGAGACTGTGGCTTTGCACTCCCCAGGATACATCAATGGGCATGGAGCCCCGTCGTGGATGTGGCGTGGTGCTGTAATCCGGCTGAGGTGCCCCCCCTTCCCTTCCCCCTGAGGTGCCTGTTGTATTTCCCTCTGATGCCCTGGCAGTGTTCTTTCCGTTTGTGGACAGGTATCTTGTGTGGGCCTCGCCCATGCATTTTTGGCCCAATGCTGCACGGACATTGAGATGTGCATATCTGCACTACTTCTCGTAATGTATATACTTTTGAATGTGTTTATATCTATCTGTAAATATTTGGTACATGTATTTTGATACATTACAATGTTTGAACTGATTTCGTTTTGTCTTAACATTCTTCCGGGGGGTTTGTGGGTTGTTACTGTGATGTTTGGAAATGCATTGGTGTGTGTGTTGTAATGTGCGAGGGTCGGGGTGGGGGTGGGGGTGTTGCCTGTGTGTCCCCCTGACTTTTGCCTCCCCCCTCCCCTATGTCGTAGGTGCAGTACTCACCGTTGTCTTCGCCGCCGCAGACGCTGGTGTTCGTAGATGAGTAGGAAGACAAGGGCAGGGAGGATTTGTAATTCCGGCTCCATGGTGTCCTCCTTCCTCGTGGGATGTGTTAAGGTGAGCGTTTTCCCATTGCAAAAGCAGTTTCCGCCGTGTTTTTATCCACGGTGAATCCGCCCCGGAAAAGGTGGCGGATTGGCGGGTTGTGATACTGTAGGCGGTACATTGTCTTCCGCCTGTCTGTTGCCGGTGACCGCCACGCTGCTTGTCTGTACCGCCGTGGCGGTCGGAGTGTTAAAGTGGCTGTCTTTGTTGGCGGTTTCCACCATGGTCATAATTCCCTTTTTTTGTCCGCCGGCCTGTTGGCGGTCTTACCGCCGCTTTAACACTGACCGACAGGGTTGTAATGACCACCTATTTCTTTAAAGCATCATTTAGTAAAATGTGTTGATGCATGCTAGTATTTCCCAAAAATATTCTTAACGGAAAATCATTGTAACCATTTTCAACAAGATTATGGGAAACATGAAAATATACAAGCACTGGAAAAGCCAACCCATCCAACATTGGCTGTCACTATTGTAACAAACATTGGCAAAAAAAGCAAAAAAGTTTTTTGGTCTCAACAAGCACACATTGCCACCAGTGGTGTAACAAAGGCCACTACAGCCCAGCAGTGTGTGTGTGTGTGAGGGGGCAAGATCCAGGGGACCACCTCAGTACAGCTTCTGGCCTGAGTGAGTCTGTAGGGGTGCCCCCTCAATGTTCTTTGCAAGGGGGCTCTCCCCGGTTTTGTTACGCTACTGATTGCCCCAATTGTTCCTGGCACTGAACAAAACTACTGTTGGTGTAACGCCATTTTTATGCAATGGAAAAATGACTGCTTTTCTCTATGTCGCTGGAGTAATATCACTAACAGTAATAGCAGTTAACCCTTTGGTTAGGACAGCTACCCAAACATATGGTTTTGAGCTGTAGGTGTATCTGGAACACTCTCCAGTTCAAGGGCCTTATTTGGTATCGGTTTCTGTTCAGCAACAGATTTTCTATACTTCATCCACATATAAAGTCTCAATGAGCTCCCTCTTTACCTTCACTGTAAAGCCTGGTAAAGAGGGCTATCCAATATGGGGCACTTACCAGAAAGCAGATGAATTACTTCTGCTTTAATCCCCTGTGTGATCTGATCCCAGAGATTCTTTGATTATCAGAATGGCCACTATCTCTCAGCTAAGCCTACGCTTTTGCCTGGGCAGATTTCATGTTACCTAAAATCAAAATCTTAAAATCTCTTTTCAATCTAGACAGTTCCTAGTGTGATGATTCTGGATTGCACAGCTTTAGGTAGCTGAATTTGTTTCATTCTGCAAACCTCAGCATACCCTTCAGAAGGACCCTTATGATTTTTCTCCCCTTGCCTGAGTCAGTTTTTAGGAACAAGCATTGGCAATGCCAGTAGGTCTGGCTCGCATTGTGATTTACAAGTCACACCCATTACTCCTTCCTCTTTTTGTGGCAAATGTAGCAACCAGGTGGATGTTGGGGTTGCTTAACTCTCAATCGGTGTGTTTACATCTGAAAGGACTTCACTAGCTTCCTGTCAATAAACACATTATCTTCAAAGCCTCAGTACCTGATTTAGAACTCGGCAGATGAGTTGCTCCGTCACAATGGTGACAGATATCATGTCTGCAGGAATCTAAATCCCATTATGTCCCATGGGATTTAGATTTAGGTGAATGGGATATCTGTCACTGTTGAGACAGAGCAACCCCTGCGTGGAGTTCTAAATCAGGCCCTTAGTTACTGCATTTCGGGCCTTTCATCAGATGGCTCCGAGATATTTTTGCATTAGATGCCGTGATTACCTGCCAAGCCGCCCTCTTGCTCTTCTTTTAAAATATCCTCGGTTTTGTTTGTAAACCAGAGGAGACTGCCCTTTTACAGTATTAGCTGCCAAGGCCTGAAAAGGGTGCCTGTTGCTGCTACGCTGTCTTGAGAAGGAAAGCAAGTTAGGGGCACAATTAAAGAATTGACTTTTTGACCCGGATTAATCCTTCTGTCCTCGAGTCGTGGACACCGGTTGGCAGCCATACCTGCTACCAACACAATGATTGATTGACTTGTGTGCAGCTGGAGAAAGATGTAGTGGCACTGTGACAGTGCAGAAGAGCTGCCGGCTATGCTAACAGTGTGAGCAGTGGCCTTGCAGCACAGGAGAAGAGTTGTCTGGTGCGTGGTCTGTGTGAGCTGTGTCCCTGTGGGAGAGAAGAGGAAGCCATC
Organism: Pleurodeles waltl; assembly: GCF_031143425.1. Taxonomy (NCBI): domain Eukaryota; kingdom Metazoa; phylum Chordata; class Amphibia; order Caudata; family Salamandridae; genus Pleurodeles; species Pleurodeles waltl. The sequence goes on along the minus strand of NC_090445.1, from coordinate 561,439,434 downwards.
ATCAAGGGATTAGAGCATAGCCCGTAGGAACATAAGAAGGAAGCAGTGAGGGAAGATATTTTTCTGTTGAATGTGTAAAGAATGACCTTACCTTTCAGAAAAAAAATATTGAATGTATGATGACTGACCTTGCCTTTTAAATGCCAACTAGAGCCTTATGCATCCAAATTGAGGTCGAATTATAAACGCAAACAGCCACTAGAAAGACAGTGTGACTAAAATACTCTCCTGTGGCTGATCCAAGATGTGACTGATTATGCCTCAAGCCAATAGGTGAAATGTATGTATGTAATGTAAATAAGGCAATGGCTATACCCAAAGCAGATGTTCTATATTATTTTCTTTTAAGAAATGATCTTGCCTTATGTCATAACTAAAAAGGTTGCTCGTTCCCTTGTCCCAATGCATAAAGTTTCTATAGATCTGAGATGGTCCGGTCCTTCATCTCTTAGCAACTACATAAACTCCAGTTAACTGCACTCTATTTACCTATAGATTCCAACAATACTCCTTGATCTGCATTGCTGTCATTAAAGGTATGGTATCAGACTCACTCTCTAATGTAAATTTCACCCTTGTGCCATGCAATAATTATCCATCTTCAGTTTTTTCCTATGTTTAATCTATGAGACTTAACAGCTCATTTAGTTCAGAGCAGGCCAGTCAATAGGCCACTGGAGTGTCAGCGGCCCTAAGACTGCCAGCCCAGCAGATCCCTACTCATATTGTGAGTTCACCACTTTATTGGTGGAGAATGTTTGCCATATGTACCCTTGTATAGGTACTCCTACCATCCTAGTGGGAGCAGTTTTAGTAAAACTCTTACAGAAACAGACCCTTCGATTCACTGGAAGCTTTCTCCCAGCATGTGTAGGTCATTGTTGTATTTTCATTGTTTGTGACTGCTATGCTTGGCAGTCAAAAACTGGGAAAACTGTGTAGGAAGGTCTCCTAAAAATGACAGGCTTTATAGCATTGTTTAGCTGGGATTTTCAGGAGATTCCTTTTGTCTACTCTGAAAGTACAACAGGTAGGTGAATCTGAGGTAGTGCGCCAATTTTAGAAATGCCAACCATGAGAATTTACCAAAGCAAGATCCCATTTTCCTGGTATGTTCCCTTCTCATGTGTACTGTATAGTTCTGCCTCGAAGGATCTTCATTGATAGCCATAAATGTTAGTGGCCCCCGGAAAGTTTTTCATGGCTGTATTGTCCATTGATATATAAACAAAGAGTGCTAGTGGCCATATGTCTATATAAGGGGCAGCCCCATTTGGGAGCCTGTTAGAGACCAAATGTGTTCCTGAATATAGTCTGTCAGGCTTCAGATAACCACTTTCAAGCCTGCATTCTAGCCATTTGTGCCACATTTCTCTAACCATCCTATCAGAAAGTGTATGAAATGAAGAAACATATGCCAGCCTGACAGGCCTACTGAAATATGAGAAAGCACATCCTGTTTCTTTAAGATTTCAGGCGCCTTCCCTACTCATGATGCACGGTATTGGCAGTTACCTCATAGAGCCAGTCTTATGGTAATTGTATGTGGGACGTTATTTTCAGTGCCAACCTACCGTGCTAGGTGAAGCCATTTACGACTTCAATTAGGATTTCTCTGATGCCAAACTAGGACATTATGTAGGTAACATTTTCTTCTGGATTGTAGGATCTTTATTGATAGTCCTAACTAGAGTAGCAAGCTACTTAATCCCATGGAAGGCAGCTGCTGGGCAGCAGGAAGGAAACAGCATCTGGAGCATTGATGATTTGTAGTAAAAACAAAAAAAGGGGGGTTTCTACTTAAAGGTTTCTCAGGATTTCCTGGCCTATTCTCCCATCAGCCTCTGTGTCAAGTGAATTTATGTACTGATTTTCTTGTTGATGCTTTGCAGACAACAGCAATTGGTAGATACTGTAGTCTCTGCTTTTCCTTTGGTGGAGTGAGCTTTATGTTTTCCTGGAAGTGGTTTGTTTGCTAGTTAACATAAAAAGATGCAAGTTACTATCCAACCAACTAGTAATAGATGAATGTTGCTCAACCTTGTCTAATGTTCCTGCAATTTACAAGCTGCTGTTTGGTTTTTATTAGGTCTTTCTTTGTGTAAGTAGCAATTAAGAACCCTTCTAATGTCTGATGGATTAAGGGAGTGTTCTGCTGCCATGGATGGACTAGAAAAGAAAGTAGGTATTGCAGTAGACTGCTTAATGTGGAAATCAGAAACAATGTTTGGAAGAAAAGATATGTCCTCATAACCACCCTATTAGCATGGAAACAGAGATGATAGCAATTAAAAAGGCTGCCTTCCAGGAAAAATGATGTAGTGGTCTAGTGAATCGACTCAGAAGAAGGGCACATTCGTTTTGAAAGAACTATGTTAATTTCTGATGGTGGATGTAAGAAATTGGGTTATTACGTGCCAAGGATGCAAGCACTTCAGAAGTAATAAATCCGCAACAGTTTATTTCATTGGGAACCAAGTTCCCCGTTGCAGCACTTAACTCTCTCAGAGTTGGTTGTGTAGGTGAGTAATACCACACATACACCACACACACACACACACGCACACATACGTCCCCCCTAAATACTAAACGTTAATTTACAAATATGTAAAGGAGGTCGATGGAAAAATCTTTGGTGATGCCCTCATAACACATTACACCCCCATGTGGGTCCTGAACCCAAGATCTGCTGTCCTTCCCACATATACCAGAAGCAACATCACAGTATAATGGGTTGTCATTATAAAAAGGGCAAGCCTATTCACTTTGTTATGGTGTCACCACATTAATAAAAAGCAGCCACACGTCATAATTCAACATTGCATCACAATTGAAATCAGTAAGCACAGTATTAATGATCAATAGCATCCAGTGTGATGGTAAACCTACTATCAATTATGCCATTTAAATTCAAAAACATGTCAGAGTCTTTACTTGACCACTGTTAAATTGCCACTTCAGTCATAGGACCAACTATAACGAATCGCCACACTCCAGCGCCCATGAGCAAAAGCCCCTGCTCCATGAGAGCTTGTAATCAATTAAAACCTCTCCCAAGGCCAGGAGTAAGGAGTCTATTTAAAAAACACTTCTGAGGGGCTTCTGGTGTCTTGGCAGCCCTCTATAACACTTGGAAGATGTGTTGCAGGTGCCTTTGCACCTCCTTGCGGCACCACCGTGGACCGTTATTTAAATTAGGCCCCTCGCTGGGCATTATGTGGTGCTCCTTGGCCCGATGTTGTGAATATTTGAAGAGCGGGTTGCCCTCTCTTTGTTTGCCTATGAATGTGGCTTTTGTTCTGGGGTGCCCAGGGCCGGAAGCTGACTTGGGAGGGGGCCCCACATGCCCATGCTCCTCAGGGAAGGTAAATGAATGAATATGCTCCAACACCCAGGTCATGGCCATGGGTTATTTGCTGAAAATTAGGCAGAGCGGTATGCGCTCACTGGTACATTTCCCTCCAGGGACTTTTTAGGCTTGTTTCTCTAGCCCAATGGGACAATATTAGCAGGTTTGGGCTAGTTGTGCTCCTGGTGGCCAAATCTTGCCACCAGGAGCATTTTCTTCATGCTTTCTACAGGGGTGCTTTTCATGGGGAGCTGGATTATCAGGCCTTTTTCACCAGACATATCCTCTGTCTTTCTCCTGGTGATGGGGGCATATTGCGTAGCCCCTCTGCAAGCAGCCACCAAAGCACCTGCACTCTCCTGGTCCAAGGGCCTGCTGGCATCTTGAGGGCACTGGTGGTCAGTGGAGTTTAGGAGCAGTCCACGGAAGTCCTAGGGGAACCATCCAGGGTCCCCCAGCAGATCCATTTCCCCCACTGTTCCTCTGGGGGCATAAAGAGGGCAGCGCTGGGGGCTTGGTTTTGTCGTGAAACATGGCAGACGCTCTCTGTTAGAGCTCTGCTCCTGTGCAGGCCATCCAGCCAGTGCTGCCGCTCCCTTGGGGTCCTTTTCCCAGGTGGAGCATTCCACTGCCCTGATTTGACCCTGTGCCCTATGTAGAGCCCGACTCTGCCAGTAATCAGCCGGAGGGTATTCAGAACCATGTGGTGACTGATGGTCGGGCGGCTGGGCACTTAATTGGGGTGGCACCTTTTCTGCTGGTGACTGCAACTCTGGGTGAAATGCCTCTAGAGACCTCTGACACCTGCAGGGCCCTAGGATTTATACCACTATAAAGGTGGAGGAGGATGAGAGAGTCGAGACCCGGGCCTGAGGTGGGCGTGGCCTCCTTTAGCAGTGAGTGAGGAGTCGAGTATAGAGGAGGCGTCATGGCGCTTTGAAGGAGCTGCATTCTTGGGCTGGTTTGTGCCCCATCTATGCAGGATCACCCAGACCCAAGGCAGGTGATACGAGAGGGAAAAGGAAAGGTCTGGTGAGATGCAGACGAGGTGCAGAGGGATTGGACAGCGTGATACCCTGAAAGGCCATGATTCTGGGCAAGTTTCTCACTGCAGTGACGCAACTTGACCCCCCCACCCACAATACCAACTGCAGTGTGAAGGGTGGCCACAGGCCCATTCTGGCAGCAAAAGACGGTGCCACATGGGTGGCTTTCCTACTGGGGCCCTCTCTTCCGTCTCCCCTGCCCGCTTCCCACTTCTCGAGCCAGTAAGCACTACTATAGGGGCATGGACTTTAATAAAGTTTCAAACACTGGAATAGGAGCTTGGTGAGAGACAGCAAAGGGCACTGAAATGATATGGAGGAGCGGTGAAGTGGGGGAGAGGGACCTGATCTGGAGCGGGTCTTCGCTGGGGATGTTGCCTCACCCTCGGGTCCCTTTGAAAGATGGTGAGGTGAAACGACTGAAGTGGAGCTACTGGCTAGCAGATATAGGCATTGCCAGAATATGAGTCAATAAAATAAAGTTTGGTGGCTTCCTTGGCACTGCACTGGGCAGTGAGTACTAAAGCAACATGGTGAGGGACAAAGTTCTCATCTGCATCAGCACAGAAGAAGATCTACAAATAGGCCAAACACAACGCTCCAGCAGGTGATGCGAGGGCAACTGGAGGGATACCCTTGGTGGAAGAGACTGCTCAGACATCAGCCATCCTTCAGGCTATTCAAGACCTTAAGGTCACCAGGGAGGGCAAGATGGGAGAACTCAAGGCCTTCTGCAACACCACACACAGTCTCACAGAGGTAAAAGGGTGGAGTCTCCAAAACAGATGAGTCAAATAGTATGAAGACCCTACAGTGCCTTGTGAGTCAACTTGAGGAAAGGGTGGAGGATGCGGAGGAGAGATCCAGTAGGAACAATTTGAGAATGGTGGACATTCCTGAGGGAGTAAAGGGGGGACCCCTACCAAGAATATGTGGAACTGGTTGGTGAGCGAGGATGTTTCGATATGTTTCATAGTGGAATGTGCTCATAGGGCCTTAACTGCAAAGTCACCGGTGGGGGCCCTACCGATACCATTCATTGTACAAATCTTAACTATGCGGACAGAAATGCAACCCTTAGAGTGGCTCGCGAATGGAACTCTTGTTATTCCAATCCACACCAGTGCTGATCTTCCCAGACTATACAGCGAGATTTCAGCAACGTTTTTTAATTTTTTTTTGGGAGGCTAAGACCACATTGAGGGCCATGGCCCTGTCATACATGCTCCTGTTTCCGGCCGGACTAAAATTTATTTTTCAGGGCAAATCACTGTTTTTGACATACCAGAGGCGGTATGGAACTGGATCAAAGAGTGCCCACCCAAACCTTCTTCCCAATCCTCAGAGGAAGGGGCCAAAACTATTGGAGGGCAGAGAGAATGGCATACAGCGCTGCGCCAAGACCCAGGAAAAGAGGGAAACAAGCACATTCATCAGGGCCCGAAATCTCAGGAGAGAGGAGGGATGTGCCAACCTCGCCGGTAGACCTGGAACTCGGAAAAGATGCCATCGACCAGGAGCAGGGGCCGGCCATATGACAGGAAGTCTGAATTTAGTGGGAGATATCTCCTACTAATTTTCTGCACATAGGGGGAAGAGTTTTCAGCAGCAATTGAGTTTATAGCCACATTCCCAATATGTTGGGTTTACTTTTAGTTGGTGAGGGAGGGCTAGGTGTAGGGGATGGCATTTGTCACATCTTAGCCCGGTTGGCTAGGTCCCTAGACATATTTAGACAGGCACTTCTAGTTAGTGACGAATGAGGGGGATATCAGGTGGGAGGTGGGGTGAATGGTTTGGGGGATCGTTGGGTTCAGGTATGAATGTTGCGACCTACGAAGGTGGCAGATGCAATGCAGTGTTTCAACAAGATTTATTATGGTGGGTCCAGCCTCTTCTGGGAGAGATAAACCAGCTTCCACTTGTCCAGCTACCCTTAAGGTGTTATCGTGGAACATGAATAGGTTACTGGACAAGATTAAGAGGAGAGTGGTGCTGAAGGCGGCAATGAGAACAGAAGTAGATGTGGTCCTCTTGCAGGAAACCCACTTAATAATTGCCCCTTCCTCTCCTGGAAGGGGTACTCTCAGGTCCACCATGCAGGCTTTCATAGAGGCTCTAGGGTCATGGCCATTCTGATACGGAAACACATACCACTGGCGGTGTCCACGGGTTGGCAAGATGGCTTGGGGAGCTATGTGGCAATCACTGGAACTCTACAGGGCCTGCCTATATCTGTGCTGTGTGTGTATTCTCCACCCCGCTTAATATGGCCTTTTTGTCTAACTTGGGACATTTGTTACGAGAACTACCTGAGGTCCCAAGGGCCCTGGGGGCATGAATGGGGTATGCAACATAGACATGGATAGATTGGCGATTGGGCGGAGGAAGGTGGGCCCATGAGTTTAGCCAACTTTGCTCATGATTTGAAACTTGTGGATCTGTGGAGGGACGCATCACCCAACAGAGTGGAGTTATACTTTCTATATTGGTGCCCACCAGAGACTCCAGGTTAGACTACCTCTTTGTGCCCGCCCTGGAGTGCCATAGAGTACTAGAGGTTCATCATCTTGCACAAGAGCTGTCTGATCACTCGTCAGTAGAGATGACCCTGTCTTGGGGTGAGGAAGGGGTGAGATTCAGTTGGAGCCTGAACAGTTGGTACCTTAAACAGGAGGACTTCAGGGATATGTGTCAGAACCAAAGCACACAATTTTTTACTGACAATCGGGGATTGGTGTCCTCACTAGGTATTATCTGAGAGGGCCTGTAGGTGACATTGAGGGGTCACATTTTTAGCTACTCCAAAGGACAAAAGTGGAGGGGTAGACACAGGCTTCAGGACATGGAAGAATGCATTCTTGACCTGGAGGACCAATTTGTAACCTCCAGTCAGGAGGATTCATTACGCAACTTCTTGCACACACATGTCCTGCTACGGCAGGAACTAAAGCACGAAGTGTAGGCGGCCTGGAAATCCACGTGCAGTAGGATGTACCAGTGTGTGGGGGGATAAGACCAGTAGGACCCTGCAGTGGCTTGCACCCTCAGGATGCTGGTGGCACCCGTGGCATATCCCCAGTGAAGTACGGATCATGTGTAGTGGGTAGTGAGCACATGGTCGAGACCTTTACAGCCTATTATCGGAACTTGTACCAAGCAGATCCATTGAGTCCTCATGGGGACCTGCAGCAGTTCGTTCATGACTTGCCTGTTTCCAGATTATCTCCAGAAGACAGAGAATTCTTAGAAGCAGATGTTACTGACGAAGAACTACAAGCTCTGGGTCAGTTGCATTCAGGTAAGGTGCCTGGACCGAATGGCTTCCAGCCTGAATATTGGTGCCTGGTGTTGCCTCATTTGGGTCAGCCAATGCTGGATATGTTCCAGGAAGCATTAGAGAAGGGTATTCTGCCCCCAGATCTTTGAGCAGTGGATATTGTGGTCCTCCCGAAGCCAGGCACACAGGGCACGTGCTGCAAGGATTTTCAACCCCTTTACCTGTTAAATTCTGAGGAGAAGGCATGGGCTAAGGTATTGGCCAACTGTCTGGGGACAGTTATTAAACACTTGGACACCCAGACCAATCCAGGTTCATGCCCCTGCCACCTACCTGACTTAACTTAAGGCGCGTACGCAATGCAAAAGCTTTGAGGGATCGCTGGGAGAGCAGAGTCCTCTTCTCAGTTGATTTCCAAAAGGCCTTCAACTCAGTAGACTGGGCATATTAATTCACCCTGCTTGTTCAGCTATATCCGTCTCTTATACAAGGAACTTAAGGGCAGGAAACGAGTAGGGGAATAGTCTCGAATGGTTTTTAGTGAGGAGAGGAACACTTCAGGGATGCCCCTTGTTCCCATTGCTGTTTGCAGTTGCAATAGAACTACTGGCAGCCTGGGTGCAAATTGATGCCTTGTTTCAAGGCTTTCAATCGGGAGACAAGGTGAGCGACAAAATTTCCCTGTATGCGAACAGTGTGCTTTGTAGCTCAGGGATCCGGCCTCGTCTGGTCCCAGGGCATTGCAGATGCTGGAGGTGTTTGGAACATGCCATGGGCTTTGGGAATGAAGATTCAACCTGACGGCTTCCGATACTTGAGATTGTTTGCTGTGGGAAAATGCTCAAGCTTCCTTCAATACTAATCTGTGTCCACAATTGGAACGGTTAGCAAAAGGTGTCAGGCTTTGGTTGACACTTCTGCTGTCCCTGTTAGGACGGTCGGCGATCTTCAAGAAGGTCGCTCTACTGGGACTTCTTTACCACTTGCAAAACCACCCCTTTCCTACCACCAAGGGCCAGATGTACGTGACTTTTTGCATGGCGCAAACAGCGAATTTCGCTGTTTGCGACATGCAAAAAGCACATCGCGATGCTCATTCACATTTTGCGAGTCGGTAACCTGGTTACCGACTCGCAAAATGGGAATGCGAGTCACAAATAGGTAGGGGTGTTCCCCTTCCTGTTTGCGATTCGCATTGCGATGCAGAATTGCTTTGTGACCCCGAACGAGGTCGCAAAGCAATTCTCAGTTACCACCAGTGTCACACTGGTGGTAATCCATTCGCAAAAGGGAAGGGGTCCCCAGGGGACCCCTACCCCTTTGTGAATGGCCCTGAAATTTTTTTTTCAAAGCAGGCAGTGGTCCCTGTGAGTGCTGCGAATCGCAAGGGGGTGGCAAATTGCGACCCACCTCATTAATATTAATGAGGTGGTCTTTTGCAACACCTTGCGATTCGCAGATGGTGTCAGGGACACCATCCTGCATCCGGGTTTGCGACTCGCAATTTGCGAGTCGCAAACTCAGAATTTGCTACATCTGGCCCCAAATCCTTTTTTCCTGGAGGTGAATGCGCATTTACAAACACTGCTCTGGGGAGGTGGTGTGCCATGCATCTCTCTGGGAAAATGTTGCCGACCTATGTTTGAAGGCGGTATGGCTTCACCAGATGTTCTCCTCTGCTACTGGGTGGCACACCTTCTCATCATTAACGACTGGTGGTACGGAGGGTTTTCAGATCCAGCATATGCTCTTGAAGGGAAGGCCAGGAGACATCAAGGCCTCCTGCACTGTGTGGGGATAATGTGCAGGAGCACTTACAGCCAGCTACAAGGGTGGTGCTTGAGGTTAGGGAGTCCGCCAAAAAAGCCCTTAGTTGGGTGGTTAGCCTGACATTGGAGACTCTGCTTTGGAAAGGGACCTACCTCCTGAGCGTGACGGCCCTGAAGGGCTTTACAGAATGAGACACAATTGGAATTTCGACCCTTGGTGATGTTGTGCAAACTGGCATATTAAAATCGTTCCAAGACTTGCAGGAGGAGTATAAGCTACACCAAACACGATCTTTCCGATACCTGCAACTCCGACATGTGCTGACTTCGGTACTTCAGGAGAACACAGAGATCACAGACTTCTCTCCCTTGGAGGCTAAGCTCCTTCTGACAGACATTAGTGAGCACAAACTGTTGCAGACATATGAGATGTTCTTGCAAAACATGCTTTACCCGATGGTGGCAGTACACAGAGCTTTGGAGACGGAGCTTGGGCAATTTGAGGATGGCGATTGGAGAGAGGCACATGGGGCACCCACAGAAGCCATTATAGCCAGACAGTTTAGACATATACAATCTAAAATACTTCACCACACATATTAGACCAGTGTCTGACTTCACAGCATGGGATTGATTTCTAATGATGAGGGCTTGCGGTGAGGGGGTTTCACCTGGAAACATTTCCTACACGTTCTGGCAGTGCCCTGCTCTCGCCCAGTTCTGGGAGAGGGTTCTGAGGAGATTGAGGAAGTATTGGGATGGCCCATACCGAGGAAACCCATGCTGGTGTTGCATGTCACAAACAACTTGGGGGGCATACAATATCAAAGAGCGCTTCTATGGTTAGGTCTGGTTGTGGCCAAAAGAGATGTTGCAAAAGCGTGGAAAGATGTTACTGCACCATCAGTTGAGGGATGGGCCAAGAGTATGAACCACTGTATGAGTTTGGAGCGTCCCATATACAAGGCAAGATGGTGCCCTAAAATATACTAAAATATGGGGTGGATGGTGGGAGGCAAGGGGAATAAGCCTGGAACCATGGCAGGAAACACCCTAGATATTGTAGAGACCTGGATGGCCACTGGGGGTTCTGGCACCCATTAGAAACGTTGGACTTCACAATGCTGAAGGTGGAAATGGATGAGGTTACTGCTTTGATATACATTTTGGAACTCGTCTGTTGGACTCAAAAGATTGAACTGTTGACATGTATTGATATTATATGCACTGTATGATATATCTGTAGCAAGAGAGACTGTCACAATGTGGCTGGAAAGCTAATAAAAAGTTTTATTAAATAAAAAGAGTCATGTGCCACCTGTTCCTAGTCCTGGGGGTCAGCTGGAGTTAAAGTCCTTCAGTCCTTCCTTGCAGACTATCAATTGGCTTTTCTTTCCAGCTGGGCATTCTTTTGCTGTTGTCGCTCCTAGGTCAAATGTCTTCTCATCTCTCTCTCCCTTATACAGAGGTTATTAAGTGGGTGTGGAAGGTTCTGGAAGCTATGTTTCCCTGGCCAGTCCTAGGATGGCATATCATTCCTACACCCCTTCTCAACCACGCTGAACAGCATTGTAGGATAAACCAATATGCTGACTTCAAGTTGGCTGTGGTTAGAGCTAAGATGAGAGCCTCGGCTCTGCCCCTTGATGACACAGCTATCTAATATCTTTCCACCAAAACCACAATGGTGAGCCCCTCCTGATCTGGCTCCAGTGATCTGGTCCTTTTTTGTTGCAGTAGGCCTTGGCTAGCCCAGGTACAGCGTGACAAGCTAATTAACATATTTTCTCCCACCCCTTCCTTTCCCAGGAACAAGGTCAAACACTATTAATTGCTCTATTATGTGGGGGAGATCTTTGATCCCTGTGCTGGGGAGCAGTGTAATTAACTTGGCATACTAGGGGGAACAAAGACCTGGAATCTGATTGTGAGCTGATTCAGGGAATAAATGACACATCTTAAAGTACCCTAAGGTTGTTATATGGGATTTGGAGGACTTCAATACATACACGTTTTACCTCATATTGGCACCTTGATGGACTCTTTCAGGCTAATTGGAACAGATTTCACTTCTAGTGTATACACTTACAGTGTGTAAGCACCATAGACCTTCAATAAGCACTACAGACCTACACTATGAATGCCTACTCACATTATGATGCCTATCCCACGTCAGCACCAATGAATGAAGAGCCCCTCCTCTGACAAGCTACCTGTGTGCAGATACAGCAGTGCAAAATGGTAGTCTGCTGTGTGTGTGCTGACTTGTTTATATACAACCAGCCAGAGCCTCTTACCCCAGCTGCGTAGCAGCGCCCTTATCTCAAAAAGCGGACACAAGCGGTTAGTACTGTCAGTCCATTTATCATGAGTGAGATTCATGAAGTCAGACTCACATTAAAAGTCTAAAAACTGGGTAGTTAAAATTGTAAATCAGTGGCAGCTATCATGGCTCATTTCCCTAGTCAGCAATAATAAGTGGTAGTAGGTTCTGACCAGACACACTAGTTGTCCACCAGCACAGATACCTTAAGCTGGCCTTCCTACACCAAGTTCACCCACCTAACTCAAACATCAGGACACCTGTCTCCACGGGGAAACTACACTAAGAACCTTCCCGGCACAATGTAGGATCTGGTAGACTAAGCACCTACATGGCCTGGGAATGTCTAGGCCCACCCTTGCTATCGGCCAAACAACTCTGAGCCTACCTCTCTTTTCTGCCAAGGGTTCAGTACCTCAACACAGATTCTCTCACAACAGATGGGTCAGAAACCTGTCCCCCAGGTCAGTGGCTGTTATTCTGTAGAAAGCACAACCCCATTACCCTCACTCATCCTGTCACTTCTCAAAGGTGCAGACTCAGGCCCCTCACAGGACCTTTGACCCTTACCCACAGCACTTATGCTGTGGCCACCCAAAACACATTTGCTGGGGGTCTACTGCTGCCACCACCCTTGTGGGGTGACTAGTGACTAATTTCCCTAAGGAATGAACAGTCCACTTAAACAGGAGTACTTCCCTGATGGAATCACCCAACGGCTGCTCCACCCACAGGAACCACCCCAGGACGTCTGGTCTATGTATCCTCTGCAAGAACAGGGTCCATATACCACCTGTGGACACTCAAGCCTCACTGGATAAACTGTAAGTGCCACTGGACACTGTGAAGGCTATGCCTCACCCAGCTCACATCAGGCCACTTCCCAGTCTCCAAGACGTGAAACTGGAGGCCAACTAGGGACTCTAAAGATACCTCTGTAAACTTTGCCTGGTCATCTGGTAGGTACACACTTTAGCTTTCAACCTCACTCAGCAGAAGTGTTGCCTACACCTGCTGAGTCCATGACTGACAAACCAGGATTTCTAAGGGACCTCAAGGCTGCACCCCAAGGATGGTGCACAAAGCATAGTCTGCTTGCCACAATTCTCTGCACCCTGTCATTGTGACAGCTCATAGTGACGGTTTTGGGCAGACATTTCTAACTGCAACCCAGACTGATGCTCAGGGTCCTCTCTCACAGGAGTAGGCATCAGTTGATCACCTGGCTATGCCGCTGCAGGCACACCCTCCTCCTACACTGCCTCATTCTCACAGGGACATCAGTCCCAAAACTGGTACACCTAAAGAACACCTCGCATGAGTCTGCAAGTCAAAGTCCTCTGCAGCCTGTTCTTTCAATAGCTTAAAGCGACAATCCCGGACAGAAGTATCTAGCACCAAGGAGATAACCCCCACCAGCCAAACCAATGCCTCTAGACTGCAATACAAGGCTAATACATCTAAAGTGCACCAGACAGTAGTATGCCAAAACAAAGTCCTCTGCAGCCTGTCCTTCTGGCAGCTCAGAGCAGCAATTCGTAACAGATGCTGTTTCATCCCCCAGCAGATGCTCAGAGTCCTCTCTATCTGGAGCAGGCACCGCCCAGCCACCTTGTTGTGTCACAGTGGGCTCACCTACCACATGCACACCCTCTACAGGGCATTTGCCCCTTCTCCATAGAGTCTGACCTCACAAGACCTACTGTGTTAGACACCAGGCTGGGCATCACCTCAGGATTGGGAAAGACAATCTCTGGGATGACATCCTTCACTGTACTCTGGCAGCCACCTACAATACCCTAACATCTCAGCATCCTCCACTAGCCCATCCTGGGAATCTAAGGAGTTCACCACCACCCTCTCAGATCTTCTCAAGATCAGCCACTAGCCCATCTGGGGAAATTAGGTCCATCACTACCCATCCTATATCTCTTCATGGGCTACCACTACACCTCCTATCTCAGAAACAATCTCCTTACTGGACCACCCACCAACAAGGGCCTCCCTTGACCAGCTTCCTTCCCCAACAAATAACCTATGGGAACTACATCTTTTTCTTGTGCCTGCACTGCAGTAATTTGGAGACCCTCCTACCAGTAACACAGAGTGGTGCCAATAACTTCTAGATACTCTCCCTCCTGCCCTTCCAGTGGCAGGAAAAATCTCCAGAAAAAGAATGGTTCAATGTGAACTCCCCCACTTGAAACGTGCCTTGCCAATGACATGTGCATGCCCCCAATCACCTCCTAGCGCCCAAGAAGTGGGGCCCACGCTTTCTTCCAATCTAGGGTGTGAGTACTGTTCGCAGTCCTTAAAGCTACAGAGGAGGACTGTACTGTTGGGGTTCAAAGGACACTGTGGACCAGGATCCCTCTAGGATCACTGTGAAAGCCCACTTTGCCATCACATAATTTCATAAAATTTAAATTGGTGACATTACAGGCCTCGAAAAATCTACTCGCCTACTTCTCAGAGTCAGATTTGATCAGGTCGAGCTATCCGTTCTGGTAAGTAAACTTAAGCTGGATTCAACAAGTGTTCTGTTCAGTGAGAAAGTGAATGAGCAATAAAGATCCCTTTAAATCTTGTTTTTACCGTGACACATTTGCTTTCTGTTCAAGGAAAGAGGTCTAAAGTCAGTTTGTGTTTGTACTAATTGTTTCTTACCTTATCCTGAAAAATTGTGTTTACTTTTCTTTCTCTTATTACAGTTTAAGGTTGTTGTCAAGTTAGCTGTCTGTCAGTCACTGTGAAACAAAAATCTGTAAGGTTTTATTTTTTGTAACAACATTTAAACAGCTTGTAAATGAGTAGTACAAGTATTTCAAAATATATCCCGAATTACAAAATACGTTCTATTTTTAATTCAGAAGTTTGATACAACCAAAAAATTTAATAGGAGCAAAATAAATCAAAACACTTTACTTGGTGATGTGCAAATTACAAATATTAGCAGAAACTCGAATTCCAAACATTCTACACTATATAGTTCTATCAGTAATATCACATGTCTCTGGGAAATGTGGCAATTTCAATGGAACATCTGCTGATTGCAAATAAATGTGCTACCAATTCATGCTTCAGGTATGCATTTATTAAAAGTGATAGTTTTTAAATATGATTTGAGAAACATTACTGCCCCCGCCTTGATGACTATGTAGTTATTGAACTAAAGGGGCAAGTCAGTAGTCATGTGTATCCTATATGTGGCTAGATTTCTAGTATAAATGGAGCAAAAGTTTAGTCTATTAAATGAAATAAAAGTGTTTATTGTACAACAGACACGCTGAACTCACGTATTTGAAGGTGCTCTCATATGCGATTAAAAAAAAAAGGCAGCTCAGTGATTTAAAATATTTGCCTTGGATTACATAATTTGAAACCAGTTTATGGGCCAAGAGCATCATAATTAGGTCGAGTAAATTATTTAAGTCACTAGAACTGCAGGCCTGATACCATTTTTATGAGCTTTCAAAGCCTGCATTAAACACAGTTAATACATCAATCATCAATGTTTTCACTTAGATTATGCGTGTGGGGGCTTCCTGTTCCACATCATGAGTTCATGTGAAGTGCTGTGCACTCGCTTGTTCACTTTTGTTCCTCAATGGACTTTGTAGACCTATTTTTCTGGCCTTGTTGGCCCAGAATTGTCAAGTTTGGACTTGTGCTTCAGATGGCCATTCAAAGCCACCAAGACCATTCTCCTAAGGCCTTCTACCCTCTAAAAGGGTGCTTTCGTTTGGAGCTGGATTCCCTGGCTCCCTGCGTAAAACCAGTCAACTGCTTGGCTCCCAATGCTTTTCTCCTGCTGTGGGGGCACCATGCACAGTCCCTCCATAACCAGTTAGCAAAACACCCTCCCTGCAACACTACCCCAGTCCAAGAGCCTTCTGGTTTCCTGAAGGGTACGGGTAGGCCGGCAGAGTCCATGACCAGTTTACCGAAGTTCTAGGGTAACCAACCAGAGTTTCACAGGTACATTTCCCTAACTGTTCCTTAGGGGGCATAAGGTGGACAGGGCCACTGACCCTGGAACGACTCATCTTAGTCCTGGGGGTCAGCTGGAGGTAAATTACTTTAACCCCTCATTACAAGGTGTGTTCTCTTTCCAGCTGGGAATACTTTTGCCATTGTGGTGCCCAGGTCCAGTATCTTCTCATCTGTCTCTCTGTTTTGCAGGGGATTTTTTTGTAGGGATGGAATATTCTAGGAGCTAAACACTCTTGGCCAGACTTGGAGTGTCACAACATTCCTTTACCTCTGTCTGAATTCTCCTGCACGTCATTCTGGACAACCCACAAAAGGGACTTCAAGTTGTCTGTGGAAAGAGCTCCTTGAAGAAGCCCGAGTTAAAAGATAGAACTGATGATGGACGACTAATTTAGAACCTGAGGCAGTCTCCTCTTTTCCTGTTCTCGCAAATTTCTTAAGCAGCCTTCATGGCATTTTTGGAGTTGCATCAGAGATTGAGTTGCCTTTGGGGCGGTTCTACTTCTGTAGAGGTTAAATGGCACCCTGACAGGCCAGTTCATGCCAGTGGGCTTTTCCATTTGTTCACACAAATCATCAGATCTCAGTCAGAAAATTCAAGGATATAGGACTGATGTTGCCATTGATTTTGGTGGTGTCATGTCAGCTGTGCATGCAACTGATTTAAGAACTTCCGAATCAGCAATGGCAGCAGGCCAGTGGGAAACCTGATTCTGGAACATTTAAATCAAAAGCGGAAGCAGGCCTCAGGCCAGTGGGACAAACTAGTTCTGGTATCACTTAAGTCAAAACAGCCATTGGTCTCTTGTGAAAACCCTGAAAACGTTTTTAAACGCCAACGTTTTTTTTGCACTATACCCTCAGTTTAACTTCACTGTGGTTGCATCTTTCAAAAGCTGGGTTACGCATCTGCTGGACCTTTGTACAAGTGGGCACTGGTCCCTAAAGAGAAAAGTTTGTTTTAGAACCAGGGCAATCAGGCTTGCTCTAAAAGCTTTTTTAGTACACCTCCCTCACCAGGAAGTCCTAATGAAGGCAGACAAAATGACAACTCTTTATTACGTCAGAAAATAAGGCAGAACAAGGTATTGATTATAGTCAAGGAAAGGGCAGCAGTTAATGGCACAAAAGGTTTCCATGTCACATTTTGTCTTTTTCCTTTTCTGTCAATTTACTGGTGATTTAAAGGTACCCAATGTTAGTAGTGTTCCATGGACGGAACTGAGAAAATGTTGCCACTTTTCAGAAACAAGAAGAGTTGTATAGAACATTTTTTATTATGACTGTTTTTGCATTTTTATAAGAGAGAGTGCATTTTCTTAATTTTTGTAGTTTTCAACCTGCTTGTAGTTTGTGGTGGAAACAGGTGGGAAATGCATGGGTGATCCCGGAAAGCCAAACAATACTGAAAAGAAGGCAAAATTCTAAATTCAGCAAGAGGTAATTTGTGTAGATTTCTCAAGGTTTTGCCAAACAAACTGTTTGAAAAAAATGGTTATTTTTGACTTTTTCATATGTAACGTTTTGTCACAGTGGTCGACTCTCACAAAAAATGTACTGTTACTGTCCAATAGATGCTTCTGGTCACTGAGATGTATAGGGTTTGTAGGTTCTTCAAAAACATGTACTACCCGGAACCAGCAACTGAGCTGTTTTAGCATTGTGTACCAACAATACCGGAGATCATATAACAAAATATAATGAAAGAAAATTGGTATGAAGGCAGGCCTCGAACAATCATAAAAATGTTACTAGACCTGCAGGTTGAGTAGCTTGAATAATCTACTCGACCTAACTGTAATGTACTTGACCCGGAAACGGGTCTCAAATTATGTGATCCTAGGCAAATATTGTATTTTATAGTTGCCTTTTTCTTCATTCTCACATATGAGTGCACCTTCAAATATGTGAGTTCAGCATTTCTACTGTAAAAATCCTCTTTTATTTGATTAAATGCACTAACCGTTTGCTCCATGTAAAATAAATCTAGCCCACATATAGGAAACACATGATCCATGCATGACTTACCTCTTAGTTTACTAATAGCTTGGCCATCAGGGCAAGTGTGCTTCTCAGATTCTGTTTAAACACTCACTTTGAATAAATATGTTACTAAAGCATGATGTAATAGCGCACTGTCATTTACAGACAGTAAATTTCCAAGAAATGTCCAAAAACCTTTCTACTAACTTGCAACTTTACTGATAAAACTATGTAGTGTATTAGCAATAATCTGTGAAAATTGGGTTTCGGAAAACATTTATCATTTGCACATCACCAAGTAAAGTGTTCTGACTTTTTTCATTTTATTAAAATATTTTTTCATCACACAGAAGTTCTAAAAATGGTCTTTCACAGCCACTGAAATATATTTTGATATGTTTTTAAAGTAAATTTAGTTATATAAATGTTGTGTGTTAGGAATAACCTGATAATAAAATACTTTCATTTCACATAGGTCAGACAATTCACCTTATAAAATGCTGGAACTCTGAAGACGCAAGGAAAAGTATTTGCATTGAAAGAAGGACAAACTGACTAACTGACAAATGTGACAAGAATAAGATTTAAAGACATCTTAATTATTAATTCAGTTTCTGACTGAACAGAACTACTTCTTTGTCAACTTGCCAGAAGGGTCCAGTGGAATCTAAAAATAGCTCGACCTCGTAAAATAAAGCTCCATAGCAAGTGGTTGAGTCTATTTTTCTAGCCCTGGAATAAGCATTTCTCAAGTATACTCAAGGTCTTGAGTTTAAGTATAGTGGTTATTTGTACAGCTTTGAATGTGCGGTTTCCCATACTATCATGTGATTCAGAGGGTATTTAGCAAGATATTTTTTTTCTTGCACACCGGCTTACATTTGAAATTGACAACAGCAGAGAAACCCAATTGGTAATAACAAAAGTTCTACTATTCTACTTTCCAACACGTCTCCTGATAAAAACAGTACCAGATTTGTGTGGGTGGGCATAGCACCCGAGACAAGAATGGCCCAAAATGCAACATGGACTGATCACATTTTTCCACTCAAAACCAACACTTTTTTGCAATGTGGTAAACTGGATTTTGGGCATGTGCTTGGTAGACAATGTATGAAAAAGTCATGGCAACCGTGGCCTTGGCAACATGAACTAGAATGGTGAAAGGCTTGCTGACACCTGTGTACAGCACAGTCTGGTGATAGGCAGTAGTATGTTCCCACACAAAAGAATACACAAAACAAGATGGTGTCACCAGGCCATTCAAAAGAGAATGGGTTGACCATGTCTGCATTGCCAAGAAGTTACGGAGGCCCCTACAGGACGTGTAAGTGATAAGAGTGATGCGCGGAGCATACGTGGTGTCAGACTGCCACCTTGATGTGGCCAGGCTAAAGCTAAGGCTGAAGAAAGCATGGATGGAACCAACAAATCAGTCAGTGATATAACACCACCCTCCTCAAAGAAACACAGAAACAGGTTAAATGCCCAGTCACCCACAGTAACAAGATTCAAGTCCTGCAAGAACTGAATGGTTAAAGAGTAGAAAGTCAGTGGGAGAAAATAAAAGAAACAGTAACATCAACCTGCCACCAGGTGGTACTGGGACCCAAGAAACACCAGCATAAAGAATGGATCTCCACTGAGACTCTACACAAAATTCAAAAGAAAATGGAAAGGAAAGCTGCAGTCAGCAACAGCCGAACAAGAGCAGAAAAAGCTAACTCTCAAGGTGAATAATCCAAAACCAACAAGAAAGCAAAGAGAAGCTTAAGAGCAGACAATTGAACAATCATCAGTGGTCTTGCCACAGAATCCCAGGAAGCAGCAAGCCATGGAAACTTGAAAGAACTCAACGACATAACAAAGAAACGTTCTAGTGGCAAGCCAAAGAGATCTGTTGAAGAGAAAGCTGGTAAGAGAAGCATGGGTTAGGAAGACCAAAAGCAAAGATGGAGCACTTTGAAGAACTGCTGAACCCGCCCATGCAGCAGGCTCCACCAGACATACAGCCAGCTGACAAAGACTTGCCAGTCGACTGCATGAGACCAACCAAAGAGGAAACACGGCAAGCAATCAAACATCAGAAAAATGGAAAGGCAGAAGGACCTGACAACATTCCTGCAGAGGTATGAAGGAAGATGTCAGGGAGACCAGATCCTCGGGGTCTGCGCACGTTCCCAACATGTCCACCACCAGACAGCTCTTAGCCTCTGATAGAATAATCACAGAGACTGAGAGAGTCCAAGTGGGGGGAAAGGGGATTAGGATGGGAACAGCTGGGAAGGAGACCTGTAGAAAACAAAAAGGTTAAACACACACAATATCAAGATTATATCACATTAATCTTTACTAGACTATGATTCTAAGCATTGTCATACTGTAACCATGGATAACTTAAGCATGGACTAAAATAACTAGGCCTCAAGACGTCTGGTTGCCTGGGAAGGAATCAAGAATGATTAATACAACTTCTCAGTGAATCTCTTAATGAAAAGTTACACATTGACTAGGAACAGAAGAACCCTCTAGAATTATGTTTTCAAAAATCAAACATGGTCTTTTTGCATGAGGACAAGAAACTAATCTGAACGTTTTCTGGAACACAATAGGCATTGTATTAAGGGACTTATTATGCACATATAATGTAACATTTAGAGTTTTAACTCTTAGTTTTAAATGCAGAAACATGAATTGCGCACATTGCTGATTTCAACAAGAATATGGAAATGCCATGAAATGATCGCGCAGACTGCAAGCGATCTGAAACATCAAGTTTTTAATTGCGGGAATGAATTGTGCGTCTTGCCGATTCGAATGCCACCTTGTAAATGCCAAGAAATGGTTGTGCACAATGAGTAGCAAGAGTTAAACACAAGGAATGAATCGCGCGTCTTGCCGATTCGAATGCCACCATGTAAATGCCATGAAATGGTTGTGCACAACGAGTATCAAGAGTTAAACACAAGGAATGAATCGCGCGTCTTGCCGATTCGAATGCCACCATGTAAATGCCATGAAATGGTTGTGCACAACGAGTATCAAGAGTTAAACACAAGGAATGAATCGTGCGTCTTGCCGATTCGAATGCCACCATGTAACTGCCAAGAAATGGTAGCGCACATTCACACGCACAAAGTAAATTATCTCAACATGAAAATTAGGCCCAAGAACTTCTGTCTTACCGCCCTGATCAAGGATCACCAATACAAGGAAGGGCAAGGCCTGGAAGATCAAAGTAGGCCTCCGGAACAGGAGTTCAGGAAGTTGCTGCTGCTCAGCACTGGGATCTCTGACTAGTGAGCACGTGGAGCTGGGCTGGCTCCCTTATATGGAGTCTGGCCCAGCCCACAAACCACACCCAGTCATGCTGCAGAGAAAGCTTCCAGAAGGCCCTGGAAAGGGACCACACCCTGACAGACTCTGAAAACCTGCAGCAATACATTGCAAATGAACAGTATTTATAAGCACCTTGAATATAAGTCTTCAGGATTAAACTCTACAATGCAAAAGGTTAAACAACAGCATATCGGCATAATGCATGAATTACGTTATCTCATAAGTGCTGTTTTTTTAGCATTCCAGTCGTTTGTAGAGCGCACACTGCCCTGATGTTGACAGAAGACATTTAAACATCAATAGACATGCTCTACTTCAAGTACCATCCAACCGGAAGGACGGATTTCGCATCAAGACCCAGAGAAAAGGTGACTTGAGTAACTGCGCAAACTACAGAGGGATAATTTTTCTTTCAACCCTAGGCAAAGTGTTCAACAGTCATCCTGAACAAAATGAAGGAACAAGTTGACGTTTAGTTGCGAGACCAGCAAGCTGGTTTCCGCAAAGATAGATCCTGCACAGACCAGATTGCAACACTGTACGTCATCATAGAGCAGTCTATGGAATGGGACTCCCCCCCTCTATGTAAACATCATTAACAATGAGATGGCATTCAATGACATGGACAGTAACCCACTGTAAACACCTCAGCCACTGCTGTGTGCCAGAAAAGCTTGTAAGAATCATCAGGAACTCTTACGAGGGAATGACCTTATAGTCCTTGGATGACAACTAAAAGAAATTTTTCAAGTTAGGACTGGAGTCTTTTAGGGTAATTTGCTCTTGTCTTTTCTCCTCCTATGGGCTGTGTGAGCTAAGATTTTCTTGATAAAATGTTTACTCCTTACGTAATTATATTTACAGATTAATGTGTGAAGTAATTTAATGATAATGTGTTTACGAGAATTGTGACTAACTGAATGGCCATCATCTTATGAAAGGCCTATATTTTGTCCATGCTAACTTAAGCTGACGGAACTATTTTGTCTTTACAACACAGTGTGTTTCTTAACTAAAATGAATGGTAGAATTAAATGTGTATTTAGTGGCCCCTGCTGGACTAAAGAAGAAGCAGATGCAAGGTCACTGTGCAATGCAAGCTGTATAAAATGTTTCTAGTTTGTTCCGTAATTTTGACTGACTTCATTGTTTGTAGTTATGTTTCTAACTTGTATGTCTTTCCTCGAAGGAAAATAAATGGTGTGGTAACCTATTTTGTAATCGTTTTTCTGTGACTTTGTATTTCGGTGGAGTGGAAACAATGGATCCACAGATAAAGCTGAAGAAGAGGAAGCATAAGATACAAAAGTATTAGTTTAGATTTCATCAATGGAATGACAGCAAATAGAAGAGCTTGACGTAAAACTAATTATATAATTTTGATATCTGTTAATGTGCTGATTAGTCATACCTTTCTCACCTCATACTCTATCCAATCATTTTCATTTAACAAGTTTAATTTAATGTTCAGTCACCGTTGTTTATGGGTCATTCTTCTTTGGGATTTTTTTGTATCCTGAGTCCTAGAGAACCTATTACTTTGTGATCTGTTACTTTGACATTTCATGTTTTCCAGATAGTCTGTTGACATTTCTGTTATTTTATTAGTTTAAGTCTGTTCAATACTGAATCTATGCTTAGATGGTTTAGTGTATCTTATAGTCCAAAATCTAAACCATCACCCCTATCCTTATTCCTGTTCCTGTAATTATGTTGGTGCCTGATGTTGCTGTCCCACTGACGAAGTAGACGTTGTTGCTGATTTCCATAGTGATTTGGTAAATGTAGAAGATGTGAATTATTTTTTGTCTTTTGTTTTTCAGGTACCAGCTGCAAATGTTTATTTACTACTGCTTATTTTTGATACCGCCATAGCTAGATGTTTTCTAAATTTGTGTTACTAAAACATTTGCATGAAACCCAACCTTGTTAATGCTAATTAGTGGTTAGTGAGGTGCTACTCACATTCTCATGAATTGTCGTTGATGTTTTCTGCCTTATCATTATTCAGATGTATTCAATTTCTCTTGCTCAGATTCTTTTGCTATGGTTTTGTGTTATAACCATTGAGGTAATTTGTCTTTTTGCATTGTATAAACTTAGATATATCCGGCGTTCAAATCAGCCTTTGTTCTTTCTCTATATGTATCACTTGTGTTTGAGAATTATTTTTGTGACCTTAGCATTGTTAATTTAGGGAAATCATTAACTTCTTAATAAACGGGTGTGGTTATTGAAGATTGAAATGGTTATCATATATTACATGTGAAGTTTATGACATATTTCAAATGATATTTTCCCATAACAGATTTGGTTCGGTTCATCAACCTAGTGTGTGAAATCCACTATTATGTCCTTGGTGACTAATAATATAGCTATGGTTTTTCTGCGTCAACATTTTTGGTAGCAGAGTTTGGATCCGTATCTTTTTGATGATGTTATTGCTTGTGTCCTAAATTGTGAAAATTAATTGGTGTGTTTTGATTATTATTTTTGAAGATGTTGTTAAAATTTGATAAAATAAGTTGCTAAATGTCTAAGGTGACTTTCTCAGTCTTTGGAGTTTCCCTGGGTTGGTGGGGTATGTTTTTCAGCGTTCCTTTGTTAGATTGAGTGAGTGGAATATGCGCTTTCACAGCTTTAGCTAATTTGCAGTTGATTGAGTTGTTTGTGAGATTTTTAGGAGTGGGCGTACTCTAGAAGAAGAAAAACTGTTAAAAAGAGAGTTGGTGTACTCTGAAGTACGTAAGTAAGGAAGTCAGTGAACTTCACATGTGTGTGGTGCTTGGTGCTCAGGAAAAATTGTCCATGTGGTTGTTGAAAAGACGGACCTGATGGAAGACTGTGGAGTATATTGAAAAGTGTAATGAGACATTTGGGCCCTCATTCCGACCCTGGCGGTCATAGACCGTCAGGGTCGCGAATGACGGAAGCACCGCCAACAGGCTGGCTGTGCTTCATTCATCATTCTGACCACGGCGGTAAAGCCGCGGTCGCCCAGCCAGATCCGGCGGTTTCCCGCCGGATTTCCCCCGGCTGGGAGAATCCTCCAGGGCAGTGCTGCAAGCAGCGCTGCCCTGGGGATTCCGACCCCCTTCCCGCCAGCCTGTTTCTGGCGGTTTACACCGCCAGGAAGAGGCTGGCGGGAACGGGTGTCCTGGGGCGCCTGGGGGCCCCTGCACTGCCCATGCCACTGGCATGGGCAGTGCAGGGGCCCCCTAACAAGGCCCCAGCCTGCTTTTCACTGTCTGCCTAGCAGACAGTGAAAAGCGCGACGGGTGCAACTGCACCCGTCGCACACCTGCAACACCGCCGGCTCCATTCGGAGCCGGCTTCAGTGTTGCAGGCCGCCTTCCCGCTGGGCCAGCGGGCGCTAACAATGTTAGCGCCCGCCGGCCCAGCGGGAAGGTCGGAATGGCCCCAGCGGTCTTTTGACCGCGGGGCGGCCAAATGGTGGTTCCCGCCAGGCGGGCGGCGACCGCCGCCCGCCGGGGTCAGAATGACCCCCTCGGTCTTTGTTGTAATTTGTCTATTTAGTAGACCAATCGGGCGTGGTTGGTAAGTCGAGTTTGTGAGTTAAATTGAGTGTTTGGAAATTTTCGACTGAGATTTGGCGAGTTCTATGTGCACCAGGACTGTCTCTATTGATCAGTTGAGGGTGAAATTTGCTGGTCGAATCATGCTTGCGAATCTGGGGAACTGAGAAAAAGAATAACTGCAAGAGCAAAAGCTGACATTGAAATTTAGAAGGTTCCTGAAGCGATTGTGTTACCCTACCTGTAGTAAATAGCCAAATTTGTTTTTATTGCTTTTGAAGAAGTGCTTGCGATTAATTTTTGCATTAAGTTTGAATGTTGTTGAGTTTAAGAGGACAAGCCGCAAGACTTTGTCAGCCGCTGTGTGTAAGTGCAATGTCAGTTTGTGTGCCACGCTGGGATAGGTTGGGTAGTGAGAAGGGTTGCACACAGATTGGTGGACAATCTTGAAGTGTAATTGGATGAGAAGGGTTTTGAAAAGGATTGTGGGATTGTAGTCACTTCCTGATGATCAATTTTAAATAGATTTTGTGGACAATGAAGTTTTTCAAAGCTTTAAAAAGTGCTCTTAGGGGAGGTGAGTATGTTCTGGCAAGAGTAGGAGAAATTTGTCTGCCAGAAGGTACTGTAATTGAGGAGAAAGTTACTGGAGCATGTCTTTGGTTATAACACTGGATTAGGATTACGAAGAAGGAACGTTTAGCTTTTCCTGAAAATGGTAAATTTAATATGAGATTTCTGGAGAATTTGAGGCAGAAGATGTATGGTCTGAGACCTCCACCAAGACCAGCTCAGTTCGAAGCTTTAGCGATCTGGGAGCTAGTAGCTAGACAGCAGCCATCTTTGAAATTTGAGAGAAGAATGAGAAGGGCAGAAAAGTCACTAGCGGAGACTAGATGGGACAGTGAGCAGAGACAGTGGAGACATGATACCTTAAAAGGTGTTCAACTGTTTCCAGCAATATCAAAAGACAATTAGAAAGAGACAAATAAGATTTCAAAGAAGTGAAAAAACAGTTATTCAGCAGTCGAAGAGTAGACATCAAAAGAGCCTAAAAGGGTTTTGTTTAATGATGATGAATCAGACTATGATGAGTTTATTACACAAATTTGAGAAATCGTCCACCACTATATGTGGCTCAAGAAGGTTCTAGTCCCAGTGGTATAAATCCTACTGCACCAATGCCAGCTCTAATTTCACAGAGTTGAGTTCAGAGTGATCATAACACAACTGAGAGTTCTGTAAAGGTTAATCCTGACGTGAACCAGTGTTCAGGACAAAGTTAACAGAGCTTAGGACAGACTAGTCCTTTAGAGCGAATACCGATGCAGAGTAGTTTCAATCAATCTACAGACAATAGACAGCTACCAGAGATTAATGTTCCTGAGATTTATCCATATGTTCCGATTGTGAAAACAACTACTAATTTAGTGTTATCTTCAGGTCAGAAGCCATAGGAGCTGAGAGTGATTCGGAAAGAGCCTACTCTGATATTATTACCACAGATGCAGAATATGGGAATAATACAGTTTCAGAATGTAGAAACCAGAAGCCCAGATGCGATTTCAGTACCAATTACATTTGGTCCACCTATGTCTTTATATGTCCAGGGCAATAGGGGTGTAGTGAATGAAGGAGTTTAAAGTCAGAATGGAAACATTGGATTAATGTCAACTATAGGACAGACTCTAACGAAGTCAAGATCTTTAATAGATTTGACTCCTGTTAGAAATTCTGAAATAACTGGATCATGTTGTGGCCAAGAGGGGAGTTTATTAACTCCCCAATGTGAGAGTCCAATGCAGCATCAATTATCAAGTGTTCAGCCTGATAATGTTTTATTAAAGGGTATGACTTCACAGGAAATAACAAAATGGTTAGAAGATTTGATTGTTTCAGAAGTCCCAAGGAGAATCAAAGTTGGGAAATTAAGTTTTAAACAAAATGAAATTATCAATGGCAGCAGGTGAACTTCTTGAAGGAGCAATGGGAGTAAAAAGACTTGAATTATGTACTGAGGCTCAGTTGAGATATTTGCGTCTATTAATTACAGAGGGGACAGCTGAAGTGCATCAGCAATTACAGGAATTAGCAGACAAGAACGAAATAGAGCCCACAAAAACAAAGAACCTGAAGAGAAGTTTTACATAAACATTTTAGAGTGATGATTTTGAACAAATGAGGTCTGCAGGGATGAAAAAGCATCTTAGAGATTTACTTGAAAGAGTACAAATCTGGAGAGCATTAGAAAAATGGGAAGGCAGATGGGTCAAGAAAAGTGAAAGACAAACGAAAGGTTCAGATACTCCTCTTGTAGATAAAGCAAACAAAAGGGCCTGTGAAAATCTTGCCAATGAGAGAGACTCCGGGAGGGAATTTTGTACATGTACCTTGGAGTAGGAGTAATATTTTGTCTTTTACAAATGATTACCCCAGGTTGAGGGAGAAACCAGTGGAATGGTATCAGCAGACAGATAGGTTTGTGAACCTTGTGAAATGCCTGTGGGAGGACTTGTATACTCTCTTTGAGATTGTTGTTCCAGCAGATTTGTGGACTGAGTGTAAAGGGAGTGTAGACTGACCTACAGGTGAACCGCAAAGAGATCAGAAATTGGGTGTGCCATCTAGTAATTAAATATTACTATAAGGTAATTGAGTTCCTGAAGACAAGAATTTTGCAGAAGAACATTGATTGGCAATGCATAGATAAAACAACTCAGGAAGGGATAGAATCGATTCATGCGTATTATGAAAGGTTGTTAAAAGCGTTTAAACAATCGTGCCGAAAGACATTCATTTTGTGGACAGGTTTGTCGAAGGATTGAGACCAGAGATTAGCCAGATGATTAGGAGTCTTTTGATTTGTTGGCAAGCAAAACCAATTGATGAGGTGTTACAGTATGCAAAATACTGTTGTGATAAGATTCAAGGACATTTTCAGCAGCAGCTGCTGGGAAATGGTATGTTTCAGAATCAAGGTAGAGGTAGAGGACGTGGTGGGATGACACTTCCGGTTTTTAATCGAAGTGTAGATTTGAATTCCTTGATGGTGCAAGAAGAGCAGCAGGGAAAAAGTATGTTACCTTGTCACGTTTTTGGGGCAAATGGACTTTGGAAACAGCAGTGCCCAATGCTAAATCAGGGGGGTGTTGTTCAACAGATAAACGGTATCAATACTTTTAAGAGCATGAGAGGACCAAGAATGAGAGGTCAAATTCAAAATTTCCAGAATGATGTAAATCTGATGCAGGGTTTCCAACCCTTACAACCAATGCAGCATGTGCACAATGTACAGATGTAGGTACAACAGGTACAAGTGCCTCAAGTACAGCAGATACAGCCACAAGTGCAGATGGTACCTGCACTAAAAATTCAAATGCCTAGACAACTGCAAGTACTGCAGAGCCCTATGGATCAGTAACAGGTGAACTTTCTCAGGTAGTCACAAGTCAGAAATTGAACCAGTGACAATACAGTACATCTTTCGTTTACATAGTGAGAGTGAAATAAACGATGTATGGCTGTTGGATAGTTTAGATGAGGAAGAGTATGTGATGGCTGTATCATTAGAAGTCGATCAGAAGGGTCCTTACGATGAAGGGAAAGTACATGGTCACAAAGTTTCTTTTCTGGAGCTACACGCTCAACAGTGAGATCTGTAGAGGTTCCAGATTTACCCCTCTCAGGGAAAACAGTTCAGATTGTGGGAGTTGCAAACAAACATTTGACAAATCCTATTGCGGAACCAGTTATTGTTAAGATTGCTAATTTTAATGGTTTTCATAACTTTGTGACTCCAGTCCAGTGTCACTCCTGGGTAGAGATCTATTGTGTAAAACAAGATGTTCAATTATTTACACAGATGAGGGAATTGAAATTCAGACAAACAGTGATGAAGAAGATCCGACACTTACTGTCAATAGTGAGTCGGTGTCTGGGGAATTTCCTTTGATTAGTTTCAATGAGCCAGAGGTTGAAGAAGCACCTTTGATTATTTGTTTCCACTTTTTCAATTAAAAGATCTTCTGGTTGATTTGCAGAAGACTGTTAAGTCTAAAGTTTGGGACCTTTCAGGAAAGGATATTGGGTTAATCAAAGGAGTAGAACCATTCAGAGTTGCAGTAAAGCCTAATGTGGTTTTCCCTCAAACTCCACAATGTCCGATGACAATTGAAGCATTCAAGGGTATAAGACCTTTGATAGATCAGTTTGTGGAGAAAATAATTTTGAGAGAGGTGTTGAGTAGTCCATGTAATTCACCAATTATGGGTTTGAGAAAACCATGTGGGAAAACAACATTGTGATTAAATGTAGTCCAGTTGTGCCAAATCCAGCCATGATTATGTTTCAGATCCCATGTAATGCTGAATGGTTTACTGTGTTAGACCTGTGTCAAGCATTTTTCTCCGTGCCTCTTCATGAGGACAGTAGATATCTCTTTTGTTTTAAATTCTTGAGCAAAGTCCATTGGTGTAGAATTCCAACGGGGTTTCAGAGTCACCATCTATTTTCAACCAGATCTTGAAAAAGAATCTAGAGTCATTAGCGATGCCTTACCAATCGACATTGGTGCAATACATTGATGATCTATTGATTGAATCAAAGACAAAAGAAGGGTGTAAATATGATACAATTGCATTGTTTAATTTCCTGGGAGGAAATGGTCATAAAGTGTCCCCTACTAAATTGCAGTATTGCCAGAGAGAGGTGAAATATTTGAGTCATCTAATTGAGAAAGGAACTAGGAGAATTTTGAGAGAGAGAGTTGCAACAATTTTGCAGATAAAAGTACAGAAAAAGATGTGAGGATGTGTTTGGGAATGGTTGGTTATTGTCACCAGTGGATTCCAAAATTATCAGATCTTTCAAAACCTTTACAAGGACTGACTGATAAAGATTTATCTGATCCTATAATAATGGATGCAGCTTGTATGAAAGCGTTCACTGATCTGAAAGAAAGTTTGTGTCAAACTCCAGCTTTAATTATGCCTGATTACACAAAGAGTTTTCTGTTGTTTTTTCATGAATGTGATGCATGTTCTTTGTCTGTCTTGACCCAGACACATGGTGGTGTCAGTCGGCTACTTTGGATCCGGTCGCAGCAGCTTTACCAGGATGCTTGCGGTCAGTTGCAGCAGTAGAGCAGAGCAATGCTCAAAGTGGGACTATTGTGATGGGCTACCCTCTAACTGTGTTGGGTCCCCTTTCAATAGAAATCCTGTCGACTCATTCAAATGCACATTTTCTGATCAGTTCTAGACTGACCAAATACGAGACCGCAATCTTGGGAACTCCAAACATGACAATAAAGAGATGTACAGTGCTTAACCCAGCAACTCTACTTTTGATTGAAAATGTTGGTTCAGATAAATTGGATGATACTGTACATGATTGTTTGGAAATTACAGAGTTATGCACAAAACCCAGAGCAGATATCAGACACCTGCCTGGAAGAAAAGGATCAAATTATTTTTGTTGATGGTTCCTTTTTGAGAGATAATGTGGGCACTTTGAGAGCAGGATACACAGTTTGTACTGTCACTGACATACTGGAAGCTTCATGGCTTCGGGGAGTGTTTTCTGCACAAGTAGCAGAATTGGTAGCTCTTACTAGAGCAGCCCAAATTTTGAGTCAGATGAAAGTGACGATCGACACAGATAGTCAATATCGATTCGGCATTGTGCATGACTTTGGTCAGATATTGTCAGAGAGGGGTTTCCTAACTTCTTGGTTGACCAAAAAGGAATGGTGAAAACATTCATGAGTTGTTAGAAGCTGTTCAAAAGCCAGAGAAAATTGCTGTAGTGAAATGCAATGCAAATCAGACATCACAAGATTATGTGTCATTAGGAAATGCATATGCAGATCAGGTTTGCAAAGTTTTGTGCCCTGAATGGCATGTCTTTCAAAGGAAATTGGGAATTGTTCCCTGAAAATGATGAAGTGTATATAAATTTTACTATGCAAATGATTGATACTTTGGGAGAGCTGAAGGCTCTACAAGACAGTGATTCTAAAGAAGAGCGCAAGGATTAGATCAAACTTAAATGTGTCCAGAGGTAGGATGATGTCTGGGTGACAGGAGAAGGGAAAGTAGTTCTCCCAAATAGTCTACAGACTCAAATGGCTAGATACTATCATGGTCAAGCATACATAGGGAAGAGTGTCAATGGTTTGAAGTTTTAAGCAGCACTGGTTTAATCCAAAGTTTAGACAAGTTGCAGAAGCAGTTGGCCATAGATTCATAGTTTGTCAACAAGTGAATATTGACAAAGGGACGGTGGTCAATATGGGGCATATTGGGCGTGGCAGGAGGACCATTTAGCAGAATGCAAATCGATTTCACTGAGATGCCTGCAGGTGCTGGTTTAAAGTATGTGTTGGTGATTGTGTGCATTTTCAGTCACTGGATCGAGGCTTATCCTACAAGGAGAAATGATAGTCTCACAGTAGCAAATTTACTGCTTCGAGAGTTAATCCCACGTTTTGGTTTCCCGGTCTCGTTGGAATCAGATAGAGAAACCCACTTCAACAATGAAGTGATAAAGTTGCTATGTTCAACTTTAAACTTTGAGCAGAAACTCGATTGTAGTTACTGCCCAGAAGCTTCAGGACTAATAGAGCACATAAATGGAACTCTAAAGTCCAGACTGGCAAAGATGTGTGCATCCACAAACTTGATGCCAGATGCTTTACTGTTGGTTATTATGTCAATGAGAAGTAATCCTGACAAGAAAACAGGATTGTCGCCCCATGAAATCCTCATGGGTAGAGCTATGAGACTACCAGCAGTACCTGCAAATGCTCTTATAAATATTACAGCTGACATGGTGTTAGACTACTGCAAAGGCCTAGCTGTTGTGGTTTGATCTTTTTCTCATCAGGTGGAAGCAACCACACCTCAACAATCTCAAGGACACAACCTGAAAGCTGGTGATTGGGTTGTCATTCATAAGCACGTGAGGAAGTCGTGCTTGGAGCTAAGGTGTAAAGGACCCTAACAGGTGATATTCATCACAACCACAGCTATGAAGTGTGCAGGACTTGCGAACTGGATACATACAAGCCACACCAGGAAAGTGAACAGTCCAACAGACCAAGAAGAAGAGCTGTTGAGATTACCTGCAGCTAAACGTATTCCAGGGCAAGAGAGGGAAAGAGGAGAGCTGGAGACTGTACCTGGAAACGTTCCAATTGATTTACCTACTCCTGTATCAGACGAAGTGGAGAGTATCCTGGAAGAGGAGGGAGAATCATCTCCGAATGAAGTGGTAAAAGAACCGGTCCAAGGAGAACAAGAGAGAATACCGGTCGAGAGAAGCACTGCTCAGAGGAGGGTGTCCTTGGAAGCAGGTGGTCTGACGAACTAGACTGAACATGTGACTGACCCCAATGGAAAGGCAGTTGAGACAGATCCAAGGAAAGAGGGTTTGACTCCTCCTGAACCAGTTGCAGGAACGTCAAAGGAAAAGAGTTTGAGTTCAGTTCTGAAAAGAGTATTAACAAGAAGACCTTTGAAAGGTGACAACTGGCCAGAGAAAACCACAGAAGCAGGAAAGATAAATGTGGTTCTACCAATTCAAGTAGAAAACAAGTTATGTGAAGGAGAAGATCTCAATGAAGAAGAAGCTAGTAGTAGTTAAAGAGTAAAAAGAAAGTGAGTTGCAAATCAAAAATATTCGGTCCTGAATGGGCGTATGTAACTACTAATGAATGGCAAGCAGAGTTTTTGAATTTTTGTTTCGACAGAGACATTCTGAGTTTTTTTTACTTTTGTAAGTGATGAGAAAAGGGAAAAACTGATGCTGAATTTTTGAAAATTAAATTAAAAGATTTTGATAAAGTCATACCTGAAGAGACTTAGATAATCTGACTTAACAAGCTGCTAAACTGATTTGACAAATATTTACTGAATTTTGGCAATGAGAATCCTGATAGTGTGAATGAACTTTTGAAAGAGGAAAAAAACAAAATAAATAAGAGGGATTGAAGATTAAAAGTTGAAGATTTTTGAAATTTTTGTCTTGTTTTGACTTTTGCTGCATAGCCATAATTTTGTTTACTTCTTCTTTATATTATTTACTTTCCATGGGAAACTTTAGTAATCAACGCAATTGTTTGTGTAATAGTATGTTTGTTATTTATTGTGAGTGTGTTTGTTTTTGAGACGAATGGAGCCAACCATACCATAGAAACACTCATAACTGTAAGTCCTTCAGAGTCTACTAGTACTCTTTCAGCAATAGATAGGTTTAAAGTAGATGATAAATACTTACATGAAGAGAAATAACTTTCTTCTAATGTTTTCTATTGCTTATTGCGTGAGCATGTTGATGTAATGTATTCAAAAGATTGTTATGTCTGTTCGCAGATTCCAGCCTCTGTTGAGGAGGGAATTGCTTATCGTAGTTTACCGCTTACTTATACTATAAGTTGTAGTCATATACTAAAACTAACAAAATTCTATGACCAGGAATATATTCAATATTTCTTTTCAAATTATGATGTAGTGTTTTCCTATGTCCCTGTGATTAGATATTTAAGTAGCAAAATAGAATGGCATAGTTTTAGTAAGGGGTTTCTTTAAACCTACATTAACTTCTTTAACTGCATTTGTTCACCAAAGCAATCTTACCTGTTTACTTTCACCTGTAGAAAAGAAGTTTCTAGATATCACAGAAGACAGAAGAAGAGCAATCAAAGCTAAGATAGATAAGGGAGTAGTTCCCCAAAGACCTGGGATTGATCATGCTTACACTGCCATCACTAAACAAGGGAAGTTAGTATTAGATGCACAACATGTAGGAAAGCTTTGTACTTATAGGCTGCAAAGTTGCTTTGATAGAACATATGTGGGTACGAGTCAATGTAGACATGTGTTTTTGTTTCAGAGTAAATTAAATTTCATGTTAAATGGTCAAGGTGGTCTGACGAATGGTCAAGATCCTCCAGTGCCTGAAGCATATTATATTTGTGAGAAGAATGCTTATTATCGTCTTCCTAGAGGATGGTATGCACATGTTATTTGGGAATAGTCTTTTACGAAAATGTACCAGCTGGAAGACTTAAGTAAATTTCCTAAATTTACTGAAATTCAAACAAGAAACAAGCAAGAATCAGTTTCTGGCATTGTGGAAGACATATTTGGAGCACTAATTCCTTCAGTGGGAGTTGTTCTGAATTCAGTAAAACTACAGAAGTTGTCTACAGTTGTGGATAACGTTAAACGGATTATTCAGGAGCTAGTTTCTTCTTTGATACTTCAGAACTGCTGTGCATTAGATATTCTCTTAGCAAAAGAGGGCGGAGTTTGCAGGTTACTTGGTCAGCGTCACTGTTGTTCATACATACAATAGTAAATTAGTTAGAAGTTTGATTAACAATTTAACAAAAGATAAAACAGAACTAAAATAATTAACTGAAACCACTATTTGGAAAACAGCTGGCAAAGGAATTGCTTCAGTGGGAAATTGGCTTGGCAACCTGGGAGAAGGTATTATATTAAAATTAGTCAAATAGATTTTGATTATTGTGTTCTGTGTGATTGGAATTTGGGAAATATATAAAATAATTAAAAGAAGAAGATTTGAAAAGACTCAGAGTAGGGTAGATGTTCAAATGGAAATAAATTATGGGAGAAATTCAAGGAGAAAGAAAATTTATAAAAAGGTGAATGAATCAAGATTCTAAATTATGAAATGAAATAAATGTATTTTGGGTTTTTGCGTGATGACATATATAGTCATCAGAGGAGGGATTGTGAGAGCTGAGATTTTCTTGACAAAATGTTTAGTCCTTATGTAATTATACTTACAGATTAATGTGTGAATTAATTTAATGATACTATTGTGTTTATGAGACTTGTGACTAACTGAATGGTCACCATATTATGAAATGCCTATATTTTGTCCATGCTAACTTAAGCTGATGAAATTGTTTTGTCTTTACAGGAAAGTGTGTTTCTTAACTAAAATAAATCGTAGAATTAAATGTGTATTTAGTGGCCCCTGCTGGACTAAAGTAGAAGCAGATGCAAGGTCACTGTGCAGCTGTATAAAATGTTTCTAGGGTGTTCTGTAGTTTTGACTGACTTCATTGTTTGTAGTTATGTTTCTAACTTGTATGTCTTTCCTCGATGGAAAAGAAATGGTGTGGTGACATATTTTGTAATCATTTTCCTGTGACTTCGTATTTCGGTGAAGTGGAAATAATGGATCCACAGATAAAGCTGAAGAAGAGGAAATATAAGATATAAAAGTATTAGTTTAGATTTCGTCAATGGAATGACAGCAAATAGAAGAGCTTGGAGAAAACTAATTGTATAATTTTGACATCTGTTAATGTTCTGATTAGTGATACCTCTCTCACCTCATACTCTATCCAATCATTTTCATTTAACAAGTTTAATGTAATGTTCAGTCACCATTGTTTAAGGATCATTCTTCTTTGGGATTTTCATGTATCCTGAGTCCATATTACTTTATTTCCAGCTTAAAAAACACAATTGGATTAGGCCAAAACATGCCAAAACAGTTCTTTATGAATATCTGTTCAACCTCTGGTAACTTTGACAAAAGCAGCAGACAGTCCTCAGAGACGTGTAATGTTTAAGCAGTACTAACAATTGTAAAGTGAAGAGGACAATATAATTAATTTCCCAAACCATTGAGAAAAATAAAGAAAGTATTATTGAATAAAATTATATCAAGATCATTACAATTGGATAAGTAGATCTAGAGATAGGATTTTCAAACGTTTTAAGACAAAAAGGGCTTAAAAAGGAATGTGCCATTGAAAACAAGTTTGTGATTGGCTAGGATCTCAGCACAATTTCAGGCTGACCAGCATGGAGTCAAGGTGGGATACACAAAGCGGGTCATACTAACCAAAGAGGCCAGGGAATGAACCATGAAGTCAGCTGTGTTGTTGCCAAGCTCTTGCTGAACACATTGATTTGATGTCAAAAGCTCAGAGCATGACAAAGGTAGATTTATAGCTGCCAAGACTGCTTCTGGGATGGATTTGCTGCCTCACCCTGATCCAAGGTTTTACTTCAAACTCTGTCACATTTTTCATTCTCAGATTCCTCCAAATGGGACAAAGCTGTAGCCAGACAGGGCTCCACAAGGTCACATACCTTATTGTGTAGTCTTAATGAACCTGTTTTCCTAGCGGCAAAAATCTGCAAGCAGGATAAATATGTTTTTCTTGCCTGCCTTAGTTGAGATCCCTCTGGGCAAGTCTCAACACCTTGTTCTTGTCGTCTAGAGATAGAAAAAAAATCACCAAGTCTCACTTTTCTCCAACTGCTGGGAAAGTTCTTTCTGGTTCTTACCTCTGACCACAGGGAAGGCTTCTGGCCTCTAGATATCTATCCAGCCAGGGCTCTTGTAGGGTCCAGTTCTCTAAGGTCAGCACGGCCCTGTTGGTCACAGTTGGCTTCAACTACATGACAAAAATCTTAAGTAGAGCATTTGATTGGGCATACGTTGTGTGATGACACCCAAAAAGAGTGCTTGCATTGCATTTGCTGTCTTGTGAAAATATTATGCATAGCAGGAATGAGTTTGTTAAGGTGACAAACAAGTGATCAAAGCCATAGACTTGATCTGCCTATTATTAGACATTATGACAAAGACAGTAGGCTGATTTATTTATTGTGAAAACCACAAATTAAATCCAATAGGCGCCTAGGTTGGGGTATTATTCGACTGGGTAAAAACACTATTTCCCTCATTATGACCCTGGCGGTGAGTGATAAAGTGGCGGTGGTAATTACCGCCAAATTATGACCATGGGGGTGATAACTTCCATAGACAGCCAATGTACCACACCATCCGCCATGGCAGAAACACCAGGCACGCAGGCGGTCGCTATCAACAGCCAGGCGGGAGACAAAGTACCACCCACCATATTAAGATCCTATAATCCGCCATGTTTTCTGGGGTGGTACCAACGCCTTCA
This sequence comes from Pleurodeles waltl, assembly GCF_031143425.1. Lineage (NCBI taxonomy): Eukaryota > Metazoa > Chordata > Amphibia > Caudata > Salamandridae > Pleurodeles > Pleurodeles waltl. Next base: position 561,402,851 of record NC_090445.1, on the reverse strand, counting down.
AAAGCCTGGCGAGAAAAGACTCACCATCTGAGACACAGGGAAGAACAACGCCGCCAAGGAACCTGAACTGCAAGCTTTTCCGATGATCTTCTATGTTATACTCCACCTTGAACACCAACACCGACGAAGACGACGACGGTGAGTACAGCCGACTAGCACACGAGGGAGGGAGGGAGGAAAACGAGAGAGACACACGCACAACACACTCCCGACACACCCACCATACACACGTCCAGCTGCTCACGAAAAACAATTTGCACCCGATACACGGCAGAATAATGAAAGGGCAACATGAATGCACGAAGGTGAATGTATTAATATCAACAGCTAATAAATAATCGAATAGTCAGTGAAACAGATATGTACACATGTACACAAAGGGACACTTCCCAGTCCAATGTTCAAAGGACCCACACGGCCACAGTCCAAGGCCCAACTCGAATTCTGACTTCATCCGGATAGAACTCTGCAGGGGCATCAGTTTCCAAGTGGGGAGGCACCTCAGGGGGATGGGGGGGCACCTGAGCTGAAGTCGGAAAGAATCCCACTGATTCTGGAGGGGGCTCCATGTCCATTTCTCTGTCCAGGGGAGTGCAAGGCCACAGTCTCTGGAGTGGGTGACTTGCCCAGTGGCTCTGGAGGGGGCTCCATGCCCATTTCTCTGTCCTGGGAAGTGCAAGGCCACAATCTCTGGAGTGGGTGACTTTCCCACTGGTTCTGGAGGGGGCCCCTCGTACAGCAGCCCCTGGAGGGTGGCCTAAATGGCTTCCGCTGGTGAAGATGGCTGCAGTGTGGTGGCAGATGGAGGTGCCTCCTGGGCAGCCTCTGCAGATGTTGATGGCTGTAGTATGGTGGCAGATGGATATGTCTCCTGAGCAGCCTCTGCAGGTGGTGATGGCTGCAGTGTGTTGGCAGATGGAGGTGCCTCTTGGGCAGCCTCTGCAGGTGATGATGGCTGCAGTGTGGTCACAGATGGAGGTGCCTCCTGGGCAGCCTTTGCAAGTGGTGATGGCTGTAGTGTGGTGGCAGATGGATGTGCCTCCTGAGCATCCTCTGCAAGTGGTGATGGCTGCAGTGTGGTGGTAGATGGAGGTGCCTCCTGGGCAGCATCTGCAGGTGGTGATGGCTGCAGTGTGGTGGCAGATGGAGGTGCCTCGTGGGCAGCCTCTGCTGGTGGTGATGGCTGCACTTCCTCAGCTGGCGGTGGGGGCCCCATGACCACTGGTGGTGGTGGAGGTGTCACCCTGACAGCCTCCGCTGGAGTAGAGGGCTTCGTCCTCTCCATGACATCGGGCGTGGATTCCTTACCCTTCCTGGCAGGGGTAGATGGCTTCTTCCCCTTATTGGCAGGTTGTACGTGGTCCTTAGCCTTCCGAGCAGGAGTCGAGGGCTTCTTCCCCTTCAAAGCCGGAGGTGTAGGCTCCTTCACCTTCTTGTCTGGAGGTGCAAGCTCCTTCCCCTTCTTGGCTGGAGGTGCAGGCTCCTTCCCCTTTTTGGCTGGAGGTGTGGGCTCCTTCCCCTTCTTGCCTGGAGGTGTGGTATCCTTCCCACCTCGACTAGGTGGTGCCACCACTGTCCCCGTGGGGCTGAGGTGCTGGGATGGGTTATTGGGACCCTACTCTTACAGGCAAGATGGAGGGGGAGGAAAGAGGTCAAGTTAGGCAAGGAAAAGCTTCTTAGGGACAGTGGAGCAGGAAGAGGGAAGAGTGATGGGAGTGGAGGCTGAAGGAATGGTTGTAGAAGGTGTATACCTGCGCTGGATTTGGGTGCAGGTGCATGGGCAGTATGCTGACGTGAGGTGGATGGCTGTTGGGTGTGTGAGTTCTTGCGTTTGTGTCCTTTAGGACGAGGGGACAGACAGGGTGGGAAAGGACACAAGACGTGTGCATGGATGTTGTGAAGGTGTCTGCTAGTGAGGTTTGTGTGCTACCTGGTGTGGTGATGCTGGTGGTGGATGTTAATGTAGTGCATGCAGGTGTGAGTGTGGACGTGACTGGGAGGGATGTGGAGGAGGAGAAGGGGGAGACAGTGGAGGCACTGGATGTTGTCGTGTCTGCAATTGTCTGGTGTTTGCATGAGTGCTTGTGGGATGAAGTGTGGTGTTTGTGTTTGCCTGTGCCACTCTTGGGTGTTGTCTTGTGTGCATGCTCGTTAGTATGCGTGCCTGGGATGGGTTGGGGTTGAGGACAATGGGACTGGGAAGTGGTAGTTGGAGGGGGGACGGTAGAAACAGGGTCAATGGCTGCCATCAGAGAGGAGGCCAGAGCCTGAATCAATCTCTGTTGGGCAGCAAATCCAAAGCTCTCTGGGGCAGGGCCTGAGGTGTCTGGGGCGAAGTAGTTGCCCACCCTTCTGGGTGAGCGGGCACGGGCAACTCGCTGAGGGGCTACCGGGAGTGCAGTGCTGGTACGGGGCTGGCGGCTGTACCTGCAACTGGGGTGGTCACAGAGGTACCAGCCGCCTCCAGGGAGCTTCCATTGGAGGAGGTATCTGAGTCTGTGTTGTCACCTCCTGTCTCCGCTGTGGTGCTCCCCTCGCCCTCCGCACTGGTTCCCTCAGCATCGGTGTTCTCTGCCTCTTGGGTCCTGTGGGATGCAGCTCCCTCTGTCGCCGGTGCCCCTGCTTCTCCGCCAGATGAAGCTAATGCACACAAGGACAGGATGACAGAACAAAAAAGTGGGGGGGAGAGACAAAGGAAACACTGGGTCAATGACTGCACCAACACCACAGTTGCCATACACAGCACCATCACACACAGGGAACAGGCTTACGCACTTTGCATTGTACTGGCAGTGATATGGCTAGATGCTAAGGCAAGATGAGGGCCACACACCGCCAAATGCATTCCTCCTGGGACCCACGATATCCTGCCTGAAATGGACTGCTAACAAGCTAGGTTACCTGTATTTGATATACACCCATTACTCTAGAGTTGACCCACACTGCAATGTCTGGCCTGGCCTTACGGGCACCCACTAACTCACATCCAGCACCCAGATCCCACCCCACCTGCCAAAATTTGTAATGATACCCACTGTACTCACCCCCGTGCGGCTGCTGTGATTCCCTCAATCGCCCATCCAGCTCAGGGTAAGCCACCGCAAGTATGCGGGCCATCAGGGGGTCAGGTTCCGAGAGGCACCCCTTCCTCGTTGGGAGGCCATCCCCAGCTGGGCCTCCGCGGTCTTCCGTACCCAGCGTCTCAGGTCCTCCCACCGTTTCCAACAGTGGGTGCTCCGCCTGCCATAGACCCCCAGGGTCCGCATGTCCTTGGCGATGGCATACCATAATCCCTTCTTTTGATGGGCGCTGACCTGCAGAGGCAATACAGACAGGAGAACACCATTAAACAAAACAGTCCAGCCTGTCACACAAATGGCCCACCATACCAGTTTCCATCATCATTGGCACACACATCGCCCGGCGCACACCATGTGCACCACCACAAGACATTCCCCCTGACCCCCAATGACTCGATGCTTGCACACATCCCCATGCATCTTTCCCACATGCCCAAAGTGTACTCACCTGTTGGTCTGGAGGACCATTCAGCAGTCTGTACAGGGGTGGGACACCATCCACCAGTCGCTCCAACGCCTGCGAAGTGAAGGCAGGGGCCCTTTCCCCCAGTCACAAGGGCCATGGTGGGTTCCAGACACAGGTCACAGCAGCACACACAGGGCCAGATGTACCAAAGGGTTTTTCCCATTCTGTGTCAATGGGAAAATGTGTTCGTACATATGGCCCACAGTGTAGGTGTTCTCCTGTTAAAGGTCAGGAAACAAGTGAGGAATCAGATAGAAAATGGCGGTCACGTCTGCTGCGGTGTACACTGTCACCGCCGCCGCAGATCCCCATTCACCACTGTACTCCATAGAGCCCCATATTATCCAATGAGGAATTGCACGGCGGTGCAAGAACGCCTTCCGCAATGACGCCCAACGTCGGCGAAATTATCTCACTTCACCTGTCCTTACATACAGGAACGGCGGTCCCCATTTCGTGGGGGGAAGGAACAGTCATATCGACATTAACTGCGTCACAGATGAGATTGGCACATACCTCGCCATTAACACTGTCCCATACATAAGTGCACCAAGTATCCTGAAGTTGTGGTTCCATTGTTCCAATAGTGACAGCCTACTCACTCTTGTGTCCCTTAGATACCTACCGCTGCGGATGAATATGAGGTGGAGACATACCCCTGTGTACAGACCCCTTGTGGACATAGCTACACTGGAGGACAGGCACATTATCCTCACCTATAGACTGGACAGGGCCACAATCACAGAGCTGTGTGCTCAATTGGAGCCACACCTGATCTCATCTATCCATCATCCGACTGGGATCCCCACTCTTGTGCAAGTGCAATCAGTGCTCCATTTCTTGGCAACTGGTTCTTTCCAAGTGACAGTGGGCTTGGCAGCAGGAATGTTACAGCCAGTGTTCTCAATCGTGCTGGCAAGAATGTTGTCTGCCATGATAAAACACATATGCAGCTACATTTCTTTCCCCCAGGTGGAAGATTTGGCCACTGTGAAGGCCGGATTATATGCAGTGGGATATATCCCCAATATTATTTGGGCGATTGATGGTACACATATTGCGTTTATCCCCCCGCCAGGATGAACAGGTGTTCAGGAATTGTAGTAGTTTCCACTCACTGAATGTGCAGATGGTGTGCCTCGTGGACCAGTACATCTCCCACGTCAATGCTATGTATCCTGGGTTGGTGCATGATGCCTTTGTTCTGAGGAATAGCAGCATCCTAAATGTGATGGCCCAACTACCGAGGCACAGGGTGTGGCTAATCGGAGAGCCTTGGTCCCCACCCACTGTGTGTTAGTGTGTGCCTTCTGGTGTTAACCCCATAGGATTGTGTGAGGCTAAATGTGCTCCCTCAATACTTCCAGGTGACTCCAGCTACCCAAACCTATCGTGGCTGCTGACCCCTGTGAGGAATGTCAGGACAGGGGCTGAGGAACGTTATAATGAGGCACATGGGCGAACTAGACCGATCATCGAGAGGACCTTCAGCCTCCTGAAGGCCAGGTTCAGATGCTTCCATCTGACAAGTGGATTCATGTGCTACTCACCCGAGAAGGTCTGCCAGATAGTAGTGGCATGCTGCATGTTGCACAACCTAGCCCTCAGATGCCATGCACCTTTTCTGCAGGAGGAGGAGACTGAAGATGCCCCTGTGGCAGCAGTAGACCATGAGGACATTGAAGATGAAGAGGCTGAGGATGAGGACAACAGAACATCAGTTATCCGTCAGTACTTCCAATGACACACAGATGAGAAAGTGCAACTGCACATTCCTATGACTATTGGTGTATTCTGTGTGGCTGTAGCATGATGGCAATAACTTCCTTTGCATCTCAACTTAGTGTCACCTACGGTTTATAATTGTACAGATGATGGTGATATAACAACTGTGTACTGAAGTGCTGACTACAGACATCTACAGGTCATTATTTCTATGCTTTCACAGTGTACAGTTCATTTGGACTAGATGTGACTGGTTCCATAAGTACACATTTTCAATACATAAATTACTAGTAGTCAAGTTGTGTTCAAGGGTGTTTATTGTAGTGCTAAGAAATTGAGGGGAAATTGCAATGGAATGGGGTGATGATGGAGGAAAGTCCAGGATATTGTTCAAGTCTGTTTGTAGCACAGATGCAGTGTCCAAGTGGCCATAGGAAGGGGAGCAAAGGCAGTTCAATGTGAACAAGGTGACAGTGTGGGACACAAAGTGGACAATCGGGAGAGTCTAATTTCCTGGCTGTGGTCTTGGCAACTGTCTCTGGTGAGGGGAGGGGTACTGGTGGCCTGTGGGTCCTATGGCGGGGCCTCCTGCTCACTAGCTGCAGCGGAAGTGGAGGGCTGGTCACCGGACTGGCTAGTGGTAGGGGCCCACTGGTGTGCTGTTGGCTCCCTCATGATGTTGGCCATGTCTGCCAGCACCCCTGCTATGGAGATCAGGGTGGTGTTAATGGCCTGCAAGTCCTCCTTGATCCCCTGATACTGTCCCTCCTGCAGCCGCCTGTTCTCCTTCACTTTGTCAAGGATCTGGCCCATAGTGTCCTGGGAATGTTGGTAGGCTCCCAGGATCTCGGAGAGTCGGTTCCCTGGTCCTGTCCTCCCCCTGGCAAACAGCAGGCCTTCCAGTGTACCTGTTGGCCGTGCCTCTGTTCCCTGAACGGTGTGCCCACTGCCACTGATCCCAGGTCCATGACTGTCTTGGGTATGAAGTGTGGCCTGGGGTCCCTGTACATGTGGGCACACTGCTGATTGACGTGTCATGGGGACAGTAGTGTGGGTACACTGGGTGAGTGCTGTGGTGTTAGATCCTGATGAAGGAGGCTCTGTGGTGGCCTTGGGTGACCGGCTGTCCAGTGGTCCCTGATGGGCCAGGCAGGTTATCCAGATCCTGAAGTCCAGAGTTACTGTCATCACTGGGGACATCTTCTGTTGGGGGACTGGATAGTCATTGCACCTCCTCTCTGCTGAAATTGGCTGGGGTACCTGTCGGGATGTAAGTGATGTATTATGCTTCATATGTGTGACATATTGTACATCCCTGGCTTCCCCTCTATCGTTGGTGTTGCCCTGCCACCTTTTGCTTGTGTATTGTGATGTATTGTGGCATTGTTAGTTTCCATGTGCTGGGCATGCTTTGGTGATGGGTGTCCATGCAGGGCTGGGAGGGGTGTCCATGCATTGGTATAGCATGCAGGGCTTGGCATTGTGGTTAGTCATATGTGTAGGTGCAGTATGTGGGATGGAGTGGAGTGATGGGAGTGAGGGTGAGATGTGAGATGGCATGCAGGTATGAGAGGTGATAATTGGTAATTGTTGACTTACCAATGTCCAGTCCCCTGGCTAATCCAGTGAGTCCCTCAGGATGCAGTATTGCCAAGACTTGCTCCTCCCATGCTGTGAGCTGTGGGGGAAGAGATGGGGGTCCACCGCCAGTCCTCTGTATGACGAGCTGGTGCCTTGCTGCTATTGAAGGGATCTTCCCCCGTAGGTCGTTCAACCTCTTCCTGATGTTGTCCCTTGTTGTTGGATGCTGTCCCCCGGTGTTCACCCTGTCCACAGTTCTCCACCATAGCTCCATCTTCCTTGCAATGGACATCTTCTGTACCTGTACTCCAAACAGCTGTGGCTCTACCCTGACTATTTCCTACACCATGACCCTTAACTCTTCATTAGTGAAACGGGGGTGCCTTTGTGGGGACATGGGTGTTGTGTGGTGTGTGTTGGTGAGAGTGTGTTGAGTAATGTGGTGTGCGTGAGGGATGTATGGGTGTAAGTGGTATGTGTGTCTAGTTGTCGCAGTGGTCTTGGTGTCAGTCTTGTGGCAATGATTTGTATTCGTAAAGGGTTGTGGGTAATGTGGGTGTGTGTTTTGTAGTGCTGCAGGTGGGTGGGTGTGGTGTGTGTATGAGTGTCAGGTGTGTGTTTTTAGTATTGGCCAATGTAGTGTTATTTTGTATGTAGGTGTCAATTCTGAGTGCAGCTGTATGTACTGCCAATGGTTTACCGCCATTGAATGTCCGCCGTGGTGATTTGTGGGTCATAATGTGATGGGCGTTGTTTTGTTGGCGTAACGGTATGGGTGTTGGGACCGCCACTTTATCACTGACCTTTGGGCTGGCGGATTTGTGTATGTGGCTGTATTCTGTCCGATTGGTGTGTGTGTGTCATAATATGGCGAACGGATATTCGCCACCTCAGTGGTATGTTGGCAGCCATCACTGCGGCAGTAAGCGGGATTTACCGTCAATGTCATAATGAGGGCCTTTATGCTTTATTTCTTCATTGGGAAAAGGTATCTCAGACTCCAAATGCCTAATATGTTGATTATAAAATTTTATGGCAAAAAGCAGTAGGCCTGGCCTATTAATTGTGCATTTGTTACAGCCAGTAAGTGTTTAAGGGTGAATTGTTATTACTCTGTGTCAAAGACTATAGATAAGTATTATGTTAGATGGAAGCATTTTTAGTTGAGGTTGTATTTTGTTTTGCCAGCTGTAATTTTGTAAATACTTGTAATGTTATACCCGTATACTTGATGTTTGCGTTGTGGTTAAGCTTATGCTCAAGCACAATAAGTCTGTGGTTGTTATGGTGACAGGTTAGCCATAAAGGTCATAAGCCTGATTCGTTCATTAGGAAATGTCATATCAGATGCCATATATATCATCTGCTTATTATTGTAAGTTATAACACAAGTAGTAACCTGGCTTATTTATTGTGAAAGCCATTTGCAAGGAAATGCCTCCTTGGCATGGTTACCTCCTGACTTTTTGCCTTTGCTGATGCCAAGTTAAGATTTGAAAGTGTGCTGAGGCCTGCTAACCAGGCCCCAGCACCAGTGTTCTTTCCCTAAAACTTTACCTTTGTTTACACAATTGGCACACCCTGGCATCCAGGTAAGTCCCTTGTATCTGGTACCCCTGGTACCAAGGGCCCTGATGCCAGGGAAGGTCTCTAAGGGCTGCAGCATGTCTTATGCCACCCTGGGGACCCCCCACTTAACACAGACACACTGCTTGCCAACTTGTGTGTGCTGGTGGGGAGAAAATGACTAAGTCGACATGGCACTTCCCTCAGGGTGCCATGCCAACGTCACACTGCCCATGGCATAGATAAGTCACCCCTCTAGCAGGCCTTACAGCCCTAAGGCAGGGTGCACTATACCATAGGTGAGGGCATAGGTGCATGAGCACTATGCCCCTATAGTGTCTAAGCAGAACCTTAGACATTGTAAGTGCAGGGTAGCCATAAGAGTATATGGTCTGGGAGACTGTCATACACGAACTCCACAGCACCATAATGGCTGCACTGAAAACCGGGGAAGTTTGGTATCAAACTTCTCAGCACAAGAAATGCACACTGATGCCAGTGTACATTTTATTGTGAAATACACCCAGAGGGCATCTTAGAGATGACCCCTGAAAATGTACCTGACTTCCAGTGTGGGCTGACTAGTTTTGCCAGCCTGCCACACACCAGACATGTTGCTGGCCACATGGGGAGAGTGCCTTTGTCACTCTGTGGCTAGTAACAAAGCCTGTACTGGGTGTAGGTGCTTCTCACCTCCCCCTGCAGGAACTGTAACACCTGGCGGTGAGCCTCAAAGGCTCACCCCCTTTGTTACAGCGCCACAGGGCATCCCAGCTAGTGGAGATGCCCGCCCCCTCCGGCCACGGCCCCACTTTTGGCAGCAAGGCTGGAGGAGATAATGAGAAAAACAAGGAGGAGTCACTGGCCAGTCAGGACAACCCCTAAGGTGCCCTGAGCTGAGGTGACTCTGACTTTTAAAAATCCTACATCTTGCAGATGGAGGATTCCCCCAATAGGATTAGGGATGTGCCCCCCTCCCCTCCAGGAGGAGGCACAAAGAGGGCGTAGCGACCCTGAGGACTAGTAGCCATTGGCTACTAACCCCCCAGACCTAAACACACCCCTAAATTGAGTATTTAGGGGCCCCCAAAACCAAGCAAGATAGATTCCTGCAACCTGAAGACAAAGCAGGACTGCTGACCTGAAGCCCTGCAGAGAAGATGGAGACACCAACTGCTTTAACCCCAGTCCTTTCGGCCTGTCTCCCCACTTCAAGAAAAACTGCAACAGCGACGCGTCCCCGAGGGTCCAGCGACCTCTGAAGCCTCAGAGGACTACCCTGCATCTAAAAGGACCAAGAACTCCAGAGGACAGCGGCCCTGTTCCACAAAGACTGCAACTTTGCAACAAAGAAGCAACATTTAAAGACCACACGTTTCCCGCCGGAAGGGTGAGACTTTCCACTCTGCACCCGACGCCCCCGGCTCGACCTGCGGAGAACCAACACTACAGGGAGGACTCCCCGGCGACTGCGACCCTATGAGTAGCCAGAGTTGACCCCCCTGAGTCCCCCCAGCGACGCCTGCAGAGGGAATCCAGAGGCTCCCCCTGACCGCGACTGCCTGCTTCAAAGAACCCGACGCCTGGGAAACACACTGCACCCGCAGCCCCCAGGACCTGAGGGATCCGACCTCCAGTGCAGGAGCGACCCCCCAGGTGGCCCTCTCCCTTGCCCAGGTGGTGGCTACCCCGAGAAGCCCCCCTTGCCTGCCTGCATTGCTGAAGAGACCCCTGGGTCTCCCATTGAAACCTATTGCAAACCCGACGCCCGTTTGCACACTGCACCCAGCCGCCCCCGTGCCGCTGAGGGTGTACTTTCTGTGCTGACTTGTTTCCCCCCCAGTGCCCTACAAAACCCCCCTGGTCTGCCCTCCGAAATTGCGGGTACTTACCTGCTGGCAGACTGGAACCGGGGCACCCCCTTCTCCATTGAAGTCTACGCGTTTTGGGCACCACTTTGACCTCTGCACCTGACTGGTCCTGAGCTGCTGGTGTGGTAACTTTGGGGTTGCCCCGAACCCCCAACGGTGGGCTACTTTGGATCCAACTTTGAACCCTGTAGGTGTTTTACTTACCTGCAAAACTAACCAAAACCTACCTCCCCAAGGAACTGTTGAAAATTGCAGTGTCTAGTTTTAAAATAACTTATTGCCATTTTTGCTAAAACTGTACATGATATTGTGTTGATTAAACGTTCCTAAGATACCTGAGTGAAATACCTTTCATTTGAAGTATTACCTGTAAATCTTGAACCTGTGATTCTTAAAATAAACTAAGAAAATATATTTTTCTATATAAAAACCTATTGGCCTGGAATTGTCTTTGAGTGTGTGTTCCTCATTTATTGCCTGTGTGTGTACAACAAATGCTTAACACTACCCTATGATAAGCCTACTGCTCGACCACACTACCACAAAATCGAGCATTAGAATTATCTCTTTTTGCCACTATCTTACCTCTAAGGGGAACCCTTGGACTCTGTGCATGCTATTTCCTACTTTGAAATAGTACATACAGAGCCAACTTCCTACACCATTTGTTAAAGCCAATGAGCTATTAAGGACAGCTTTTTTTTACTTTGTGTTAAAGACAGTAGATAAGGGTTGGGGTTTATGCATAAACACAGATTAATGTAGAAGGCAAGGGTTGTGGTTTTGAATGCCCCCCTGCGGGCCAGCTATGGTGTTGGGAAGACCCGCAAATAGTACCTTGGATTTGCAGGGCGTTGAGATGCTCGCGGTGAACTCCGGAGAGCGGCGTCACTGACGTCGCGGTGTTGGGTCCGGAGTCGGTGTAGGAGTCGTCGGGCCCCTGAGTTCACACGCATTGCAGATCGAACTCCAGGCTGATGAAGTCAGGTGCGCTGGCGTGGATGGCATCGGGGCTGCGGTGCGAAGTGGGACGATGCGACGTGCGATGCCCACATGTCACGGTGCAGACAGCGGCTCGGTGACGGCATCCAGTGGCGGCGGTGAAACCAGGGCTGCGGTGTGAAAAGGGGCGGTGTGATGTGCAGTGTCTACAGGTCACTGTGCAGGCAGCAGCGATGTCGTTGCTGAAGCGATGTCGTCGGTAGGCCCAAGCCAGCGGTGAAGGACGGCACGGTGCTTCGTGACCCTCACGAGCGGTGTCCACAGGCCATTGTGCAGGCATGATGCCTGGGGACGACACAGGAGTTGATGGTGCTGGTGTCGGTTGCCTGAGGCTGTGGTGCGGGATAGGACGGTGCTTAGTGTACCCGAGTGGTGTCCAGAGGCCACGTGCAGGCAGCGGCGCCGGCGTCAGCAGGACTGGCGTCGTCAGAATGACCAGGCTGCGGTGTGAGCAGGCGATGCCGGAGTGCGGGGCCCACAGGTCGCGGTGCGAGCAGCGGCTCAGTGAAGTCGTCTGATGGCGGTGTCGGTGAGACCAGGGTCGCGGTGTGAAGCGGGGCAATGCGACTCCGTGTGGCGTCGGCAGGTCACGGTGCAGGCCAGCGGTGTCCTTGGCGGCGTCTCAGTGGATTCTCCTCTTGAACAGCACAAAACACACAGTTCCCAGTGCTGCAGGTCGAGGAAACTGAAGTCTTTGGTGTCCCTGAGACTTCCAGCAGGAGGCAAGCTCTATTCCAAGCCCTTGCAGAATTTTCTCAAGCAGGACACACAGCAAAGTTTACCCTTTGCACTCTTTTCAGGCAGAAGAGGCAACTGCAGGCCAGTCCAGCAAAGCAACACAGCAAAGGGATAGTACTCCTCCTTCAGCTCTTCAGCTCTTCTCCTGGGCAGAGGTTCCTCTTGATTCCAGAAAGATTCTAAAGTCTGTGGTTTTGGGTGCCCTTCTTATACCCATTTTGCCCTTTGAAGTAGGCTTACTTCAAAGAAAAATCTCTTGTTTGTGAAATCCTGCCTTGCACAGGCCAGATGCACACCAGGGGGTCGGAGACTGCATTGTGTGAGGGCAGGCACAGTCCTTTCAGGTGTGAACGACCACTCCTCCCTCCCTTCCAGCACAGGTGGCTAATCAAGATATGCAGGCTAGACCCCAGCCCCCTTTGTGTCACTGTCTAGAGGAGAGGTGTGAACAGCCCAGCTGTCAAACTGACCCATACGGGGAATCCACAAACAGGCAGAGTCACAGAATGGTTTAAGCAAGAAAATGCCTACTTTCTAAAAGTGGCATTTTCAAACACACAATCTCAAAACCAACTTCACCAAACGATGTATTTTTAAATTTTGAGCTCAGAGACCCCAAACTCCAGATGTCTATCTGCTCCCAAAGGGAATTTACGCTTTAATCATATTTAAAGGCAGGCCATGTTAACCTATGAGAGAGATAGGCCTTGCAACAGTGAAAAACGAATTTGGCAGTACTTCACTGTCAGGACATATAAAACATATTTGTGTATGTCCTACCTTAACCATACACTGCACCCTGCCCATGGAGCTACTTAGGGCCTACCTTAGGGGTGTCTTATATGTAAGAAAAGGGAAGGTTTAGGCCTGGCAAGTGGGTACACTTGCCAAGTCGAACTGGCAGCTTAAAACTGCACACACAGACACTGCAGTGGCAGGTCTGAGACATGATTACAGGGCTACTAATGTGGGTGGCACAACCAGTGCTGCAGGCCCACTAGTAGCATTTGATTTACAGGCCCTGGGCACCTATAGTGCACTGTACTAGGGACTTACCAGTAAATCAGATATGCCAATCATGGAAATCCAATCAACAATACAATTTATACAGATAGCATATGCACTTTAGCATTAGTTTGCAGTGGTAAAGTGCCCGGAGTCCTAAAGCCAACAAAAACAAGTCAGAAAAAATAGTAGGCAGGAGGCAAAATGATTGGAGATGACCCTCAAAAAAGGGTCAGGTGCAAAAATATGTATTTGAGGTTATTATAGTGTGTTAAATCCTCTTGACAAGTTTGTGTTTTTCACAGATCTCTGTAGTAGACATGGGTATCACTATTGGCCACTCTCCTAGCAAATCCTGGGTGCAGACAATTTGCCCTTAGATTATTCTTGTTATCCCCTTTTAGAAGTAATTGCATACTGTTTGCCAGTTCTCATTTTGTACATATGTGTAATTTTTGTATGCTATTCCTAATAGTTTCGTTGTGGGAAAGATTAAGCACATTGCAGTATGGTTTCATTAGTTCTGGCATCAAGCTGGTGATAAAAGGTATAGGTGACACTGGTCCATCAGGATAAGGATAAACATATAATAAACCTTGGATTAGAAGATTTGCAGTGTGATAATCCTTGTTAAATCTTCTTCGAAGAGATAATATATTGTTTTGCCAAATTTGTATATGTATATGTATATTTAAAATTTTATTACTCCATCCCTCATGGTTGCCTTGTCGGATAGCTCATTCTCAATGTATTAACTGTGAGTTGGTTATGGCCTAGTTGATGAATTGCACAATATGGAAGCAGAAAACTTGGGATCAGTCCTGGCTTCATTACTTAACCAGACTGTGTGATACTAAGCAATTGTTTTGTTTCATTTTGCCCCCTTATTTCATTATCACATATGAGAGCACCTTGAAATGCATCCTTGAATTGCAATCAGCTATTTGCAATTGGGACACCGTCCCATTCGACGCGCCTCAAACGGACTTCAATATTCCAATGGGACAATTTTGGATCCAAGCCGTGCTTACCCGAGCTTTAGCAAAGATGTGAAGGGATTCTGGCATGGAGTTAGTCGCTGAGCCGACATTACAGGTCCTGCTGATATGAAGTCCAAGATGCCACTATATAACCATTGTATCCTGCGGGTTGAATAGGGAGGTAGGCCCAGACCTACTGGATCCGAAAGATAAATGGAACCAAGATTTACAAACAGCCGCTGTCTGGAATAAAATTCTGAAGCATGTTCCGCAGGTCTCGGGGCACAGCATCTCAAAATACTATAATTTAATTATGTACAACTGTGATGCTATTAATTGTGTTTGACCAATGACTTTGTGTTTCACCACTGCGCATATTAGTTGCTCAATGTTCACCAGCAGCAAATTATATGTTTTGTTCAGTTTAGCTGCCTATTGGCTTTAACATGGAGTTAGCCATTACATTCTGTATTCAGTTTAGCCGCCTATTGGCTTTGACATGGCAATAGCCATTACATTCTGTATTCAGTTTAGTTGCCTTTTGGCTTTGACATGATATTAGACATTCAGTTTAGCTGCCTATTGGCTTTGACATGGCATTAGCCATTACATTCTGTATTCAGTTTAGCTGACTATTGGCTTTGACATGACATTAGACATTACATTTGATATTTAGGTTAGCTGCCTATTGGCTTTAACGTGGAGTTAGACATTGCAGTTGAGACATTGCAGATGAGCTGTGTTTTTCCAAGCTGTGTTTTTCCCCAAGATGGACCAATCTGTTTTCTTCACACCAGACCTTAGCTGATAAGAGCACATAGATTTTGTGTTTACCTCGCAATCCAGTCTGAGAGCGAGTGAGCTCAGGAGAATTGGCCTCTCTCCAAGGTTCTTTGGCTCTCACACTGAGTTTGCTTTTAAGGATAACTCTAGGCTACAGAGAGGTAGATTCAATCTGCTTGACTTCAGACAGGAACTAGACGTCAGTTGCCTGTTTCCCGTTTGGGTAGAGAATCTCTTTCTCTTAGTTGACCGGAGTCATCAACTTGCAGACCCCAGAAAGATTAAGCTGAGCTATAGGCCCTACGGTGATGAATTTTGACTTTTATGCTTTGCTTTGAATTTATGCCATAATAAATGTCTTCACCTATATTTGCTGTGTACATTGCAACTGAGAAGTACTTTGATATATTTTGCTTTCATTGCTGCGACTACTTTTGAACGTGTGCTTCCAATCTACTAATTTCGTCTCTCAGGAACTTGTGGGTGGAGAATTAATAACAATAAATGTCTTCCTCTAAACTCAGAAGTGCATTCCAGAGATGTTCTGTAAGCTCTGTTATGAGATAAGAGGGAAAGCAGAACATTTTGCCGTAGTCGTCAGTTTTCAGAGTCGGGAAATTAGAGATTTCTTAGTGCAGAATTTAAAAGTGTAATTGTTTTTTGTTGTTTAGAGAAATTACAGAAGCACGGCAGACCATGTTTGAAAATGCATGTGAAGTTAAACTGCCTGATGGTGCTGTAAGAAACATGTTTTCTTGCTGTGATAAAGCATATTTATAAAATGTGCCTTTTGAAAGCAACGATGTTCCTTTTGTTCTTGACAGAAGGGTTTGGATACTTTTATCAGCTTACAGAAAAATGCAGGAGAGATGTAGGCAGTTAGAACATGAAACTAAGAATTTACGTGAGCAAATAATCCAGAACACATTAATGCAAGATAATGCGGAAATCTATAAAACTGCTGTTTTAGAAGAATCTGACTTTTCCCATTCCAGTAATGAGGGGGTTAAGACAGCTGTGAGCCAGTCTGAGCCTCCGTGTGTGCCGGGCATGGAACAAAATACCCCTCAGTTTTTGGCAGTTGAAGTGCATTCCTTAACTGATAACGCTGAGAACAGAGCTCAGAATGTTATTTACAGACCGCTTCTGCAAAGGAAAATCAATTACATGGCAGAGGTACCGTCGCAAAATGTGCAGTTACTGGCACAATTAAAACAAAAGATTTTAGAGTTTCTTACTGTTTGTACTACACCAAGTTTAATTTGCTTGTTTGATTTTTGGAAGCCGTATAGCCCTCATCTGAGTGAAACCTTAACACTTTAGTATAAAGTATCTAGGAAAAAATATAAGCAGCTGCGCACTTTTAATTTGGCAAATGAAATAATTCAGACTTTAGGTTTCTGCGCAGTGCAAGAGGGAAACTCTGATTTACATGTAAATCAGGAACAGGGGAGGACAAGAGGGCCCCTGGAACTTTGGAGTATGAAACTTGAAATATCAAGCATGCAGTGAGTGATGAGTTCACCTAATTCTCACAGTTTAAGACAGGCACAGGAAGCTAGTATCATACACTGGATCTGGTACATGCAAGACTGGGCTAGAGTCACTGCAGCCCTATATGAACAGGTGTCACAAGCCCCTTTTCAGGATGTGGGGAGGGTGCAGGGAGTACCACAGGTAAAAGAGTCACCAGTGAAATTGAGTGCACCATTTGAATTCGGATCCCCTGAGGATAAAAAGCATGTTTGTTTGACTAATGATTAATTGACTGAAAAGTGATTTTCTAGCACAGGAGAAGGAACAGTGTTGTACAATGTGTGTCAGACTTTAAAGCAAGAGCTGTTTGAGATGTGTCGTTTTTACCCTGATTCTTGGTTCACTGCCAATGGGTTAGCCTTTTGGTTTTCCACATGGCTTGCACATAACTGGTTCAATTCCCTTGCAGATGTTAAAGAGAAAAATTCAGAGTCTGAAGTGTCCACCCAGAATTCTGACTTAGTTGGGATGGCTAAGTGGGTGCACCAGAAATGTAGACAGCTGGGAGAAAAAGCCACTAACAGGTGGGCAGAGATGAGAGAGATGCATATTCCCCTAGATTTGCTAAAAACAGTGCAGCACGCACAAGAGCAATCTGTCCCACAAACAGTCAAAGATCAATTGAGAGAGGAAAGTTACCAGAACAGATATGACAAATTGATCAGGTTTTAGGGCGAGTGATTGCTGCAGATTACCAAAGAGAAATCAAAATTATGTTGATAACTAGAAAATAATCTGATTCATCCATACAAATTGGAGACAGAATAGCCCAACTTGTCAAAAGTGCAGTGAATGGAGGTTTGGTAAAGAAGGAGTCTGCCCCAGCCCTTCTGACAGTGCAAGGAAAGGGAAGCTGTGGTGCATCAGATAAAAACCTCAGTGCTGAGGTGTGGGTTGAAGCCCCAAATGACCCTCCAGAACCTGCAGAAATCATAACAAAGGGCCCCAAAAACGTCCTGCTGATTATTAAACAGGGAAAAGAGGAAGGGCACATTTCAGATGGCATATGTTATTTGCAAGAAAAGTCATACTTTTTTCTTTTGCAGATCCTACCATGTTTCGCCACTGACCATGAGTGTGCTGTGTGGTCTCCCTTCGGGTGTGTGCGTGTGGGGTCGGGGAAGGGACCCAACCCCCAACCTGAACCTGACTGAGTAAAGTACAAGCACCATGGATCCATTTTGCGCTAATGGCGCCTTCAGTTCAAGTTCAACTTGTTTGATTACATTCTTCCACTGGAACTAAGCAACCTTACCAGTTAACTCTCTGTGTTTTTTTGTGTGGAACTCTGACTTTCACTTACATTCCTGCAAACCTTTCAGGTGGACTGTGCACCTTTACACGAGTAGAACTCATGCTACATCAAATTGCTATTTTAGAGACACTATTATCTCATTCAGAGTATATAAGTTTCAGTCTTTTCTGTGTAGATGTATCTGATGTGAAAGGTTATGAGAGCAATATGTTGATCCACTTCCATTGCTTTACAGTGATTGCTTTTATCATTCAAATCTGATTTGCTTATAATGTTTTTTTTGTATTGATATTAGTTGTTTTTTGTTTGAAATGAGAGGTATGTGAAACAAAAATTCATTGGTCATAGGGTGGAATGTGATGCTATTAATTGTGTTTGACCAATGACTTTGTGTTTCACCACTGCGCATATTAGTTGCTCAATGTTCACCAGTAGCACATTATATGTTTTGTGCAGTTTAGCTGCCTATTGGCTTTAACATGGAGTTAGCCATTACATTCTGTATTCAGTTTAGCCGCCTATTGGCTTTGACATGGCATTAGCCATTACATTCCGTATTCAGTTTAGTTGTCTATTGGCTTTGACATGGTATTAGACATTCAGTTTAGCTGCCTATTGGCTTTGACATGGAATTAGCCATTACATTATGCATTCAGTTTAGCTGCCTATTGGCTTTGACATGACATTAGACATTACATTTGATATTTAGGTTAGCTGCCTATTGGCTTTAACGTGGAGTTAGACATTGCAGTTGAGATATTGCAGATGAGCTGTGTTTTTCCACAAGATGGACCAAGCTGTTTTCTTCACACCAGACCTTAGCTGATAAGAGCACATAGATTTTGTGTTTACCTCGCAATCCAGTCTGAGAGCGAGTGAGCTCAGGAGAATTGGCCTCTCTCCAAGGTTCTTTGGCTCTCACACTGAGTTTGCTTTTAAGGATGACTCTAGGCTACAGAGAGGTAGATTCAATCTGCTTGACTTCAGACAGGAACTAGACGTCAGTTGCCTGTTTCCCGTTTGGGTAGAGAATCTCTTTCTCGC
The DNA here is from genome assembly GCF_031143425.1 of Pleurodeles waltl. NCBI lineage: Eukaryota > Metazoa > Chordata > Amphibia > Caudata > Salamandridae > Pleurodeles > Pleurodeles waltl. Next base: position 561,384,219 of record NC_090445.1, on the reverse strand, counting down.
AGTTGACCGGAGTCATCAACTTGCAGACCCCAGAAAGATTAAGCTGAGCTATAGGCCCTACGATGATGAATTTTGATTTTTATGCTTTGCTTTGAAGTTATGCCATAATAAATGTCTTCACCTATATTTGCTGTGTACATTGCAACTGAGAAGTACTTTGATATATTTTGCTTTCATTGCTGCGACTACTTTTGAACGTGTGCTTCCAATCTACTAATTTCGTCTCTCAGGAACTTGTGGGTGGGGAATTAATAACAATAAATGTCTTCTTTAAACTCAGAAGTGCATTCCAGAGAGGTTCTGTAAGCTCTGTTATGTGATAGGAGGGAAAGCAGAACATTTTGCCATAGTCGTCAGTTTTCAGAGTCAGGAAATTAGAAATTTCTTAGTGCACAATTTAAGAGTGTAATTGTTTTTTGTTGTTTAGAGAATTACAGAAGCACGGCAGACCATGTTTGAAAATGCATGTGAAGTTAAACTGCCTGATGTTGCTGTGAGAAACATGGTTTCTTGCTGTGATAAAGCATATTTATAAAATGTGCCTTTGGAAAGCAATGATGTTCCTTTTGTTCTTGACAGAAGGGTTTGGATACTTTTATCTGCTTACAGAAAAATGCAGGAGAGATGTAGGCAGTTAGAACATGAAAATAAGAATTTACGTGAGCAAATTAGCCAGAACACATTAGTGCAAGAAAATGCTGAAATCTATAAAACTGCTGTTTTAGAAGAATCGGGCTTTTCCCATTCCAGTAATGAGGGGGTTAAGACAGCTGTGAGCCAGTCTGAGCCTCCGTGTGTGCCGGGCATGGAGCAAAATACCCCTCAGTTTTTGGCAGTTGAAGTGCATTCCTTAACTGATAACACTGAGAACAGAGCTCAGAATGTTATTTACAGACCGCTTCTGCAAAGGAAAATTAATTACATGGCAGAGGTACCGTCGCAAAATGTTCAGTTACTGGCACAAGTAAAACAAAAGATTTTAGAGTTTCTTACTGTTTGCACTACACCTAGTTTCATTTGCTTGTTTGATTTTTGGAAACAGTATACATCTGAGTGAAATCTTAACACTTTGGTATAAAGAATCTAGGAAAAAATATAAGCAGCTGTGCGCTTTTAATTTGGCAAATGAAATAATTCAGACTTTAGGTTTCTGCGCAGTGCAAGAGGGAAACACTGATTTACATGTAAATCAGGAACAGGGGAGGACAAGAGTGCCCCTGGAACTTTGGAGTATGAAACTTGAAATATCAAGCATGCAGTGGGTGATGAGTTCACCTAATTCTCACAGTTTAGGACAGGCACAGGAAGCTAGTATCATACACTGGATCTGGTACATGCAAGACGGGGCTAGAGTCACTACAGCCCTATATGAACAGGTGTCACAAACCCCTTTTCAAGATTTGGGGAGGGTGCAGGGAGTACCACAGGTAAAAGAGTCACCAGTGAAATTGAGTGCACCATTTGAATTCGGGTCCTCTGAGGATAAAAAGCATGTTTGTTTGACTAATGATTCATTGACTGAAAAGTGGTTTTCTAGCACAGGAGAAGGAACAGTGTTGTACAATGTGTGTCAGACTTTAAAGCAAGAGCTGTTTGAGATGTGTCGTTTTTACCCTGATTCTTGGTTCACTGCCAATGGGTTAGCCTTTTGGTTTTCCACATGGCTTGCACATAACTGGTTCAATTCCCTTGCAGATGTTAAAGAGAACAATTCAGAGTCTGAAGTGTCCACCCAGAATTCTGACTTAGTGGGGATGGCTAAGTGGGTGCACCAGAAATGTGGACAGTTGGGAGAAAAAGCCACTTACAGGTGGGCAGAGATGAGAGGGATGCACATTCCCCTAGACTTGATAAAAGCAGTGCAGCATGCACAAGAGCAATCTGTCCCACAAACAGTCAAAGATCAATTGGAGAGAGGAAAGTTACCAGAACAGATATGGCAAATTGATCAGGTTTTAGGGCGAGTGATTGCTGCAGATTACCAAGGAGAAATCAAAATTATGTTGATAACTAGAAAATAATCTGATTCATTCATACAAATTGGAGACAGAATGGCCCAATTTGTGAAAAGTGCAGTGAATGGAGGTTTGGTAAAGAAGGAGTCTGCCCCAGCCCTTCTGACAGTGCAAGGAAAGGGAAGCTGTGGTGCAGCATATAAAAACCTCAGTGCTGAGGTGTGGGTGGAAGCCCCAAATGACCCTCCAGAACCTGCAGAAATCATAACAAAGGGCCCCAAAAACGTCCTGCTGATTATTAAACAGGGAAAAGAGGAAGGGCACATTTCCGATGACAAATGTTATTTGCAAGAAAAGTCATACTTTTTTCTTTTGCAGATCCTACCACGTTTTGCCACTGACCATGAGTGTGCTGTGTGGTCTCCCTTCGTGTGTGTGTGGGGTCGGGGAAGGGACCGAACCCCCAACCTGAACCTGACTGAGTAAAGTACAAGCACCATGGATTCATTTTGCGCAAATGGCGCCTTCAGTTCAAGTTCAACTTGTTTGATTACATTTTTCCACTGGAACTAAGCAACCTTACCAGTTAACTGTCTGTGTCTTTTCGTGTGGAACTCTGACTTTCACTTACATTCCTGCAAACCTTTCAGGTGGACCGTGCACCTTTACATGAGTAGAACTCATGCTACATCAAATTGCTATTTTAGAGACACTATTATCTCATTCAGAGTATATAAGTTTCAGTTTTTTCTGTGTAGATATATCTGATGTGAAAGGTTATGAGATCAATATGTTAATCCACTTCCATTGCTTAACAGTGATTGCTTTTATCATTCAAATCTGATTTGCTTATAATGTTTTTTTTTGTGTTGATATTAGTTGTTTTTTGTTTGAAATAAGAGGTATGTGAAACAAAAATTCATTGGTCATAGGGTGGAATGTGATGCTATTAATTGTGTTTGACCAATGACTTTGTGTTTCACCACTGGCATTATTAGTTGCTCAATGTTCACCAGTAGCACATTATGGGCCTGATTACAACTTTGGAGGAGGTGTTAATCCGTCCCAAAAGTGACGGTAAAGTGACGTATATACCACCGGCCGTATTACGAGTCCATTATATCCTATGGAACTCGTAGTACGGCTCGTGGTATATCCGTCACATTTGGGACGGATTAACACCTCCTCCAAAGTTGTAATCAGGCCCTATATGTTTTGTTCAGTTTATCTGCCTATTGGCTTTAACATGGAGTTAGCCATTACATTCTGTATTCAGTTTAGCCGCCTATTGGCTTTGACATGGCATTAGCCATTCAATTCTGTATTCAGTTTAGTTGCCTATTGGCTTTGACATGGCATTAGACATTCAGTTTAGCTACCTATTGGTTTTGACATGGCATTAGCCAATACATTCTGTATTCAGTTTAGCTGCCTATTGGCTTTGACATGACACTAGACATTACATTTGATATTTAGGTTAGCTGCCTATTGGCTTTAACGTGGAGTTAGACATTGCAGTTGAGACATTGCAGATGAGCTGTGTTTTTCCAAGCTGTGTTTTTCCACAAGATGGACCAAGCTGTTTTCTTCACACCAGACCTTAGCTGATAAGAGTACGTAGGTTTTGTGTTTACCTCGCAATCCAGTCTGAGAGTGAGTGAGCTCAGGAGAACTGGCCTCTCTCCAAGGTTCTTGGGCTCTCACACTGAGTTTGCTTTTAAGGATGACTCTGGGCTACAGAGAGGTAGATTCAATCTGCTTGACTTCAGACAGGAACTAGACGTCAGTTGCCTGTTTCCCGTTTGGGTAGAGAATCTCTTTCTCGCAATTGACCGGAGTCATCAACTTGCAAACCCCAGAAAGATTAAGCTGAGCTATAGGCCCTACAATGATGAATTTTGACTTTTATGCTTTGCTTTGAAGTTATGCCATAATAAATGTCTTCACCTATATTTGCTGTGTACATTGCAACTGAGAAGTACTTTGATATATTTTGCTTTCATTGCTGCGACTACTTTTGAACGTGTGCTTCCAATCTACTGATTTCGTTTCACAGGAACTTGTGGGTGGGGAATTAATAACAATAAATGTCTTCTTTAAACTCAGAAGTGCATTCCAGAGAGGTTCTGTAAGCTCGGTTATGAGATAAGAGGGAAAGCACACCACCTTCACAAGATGTTTACAGTGCCATCCCACTGCTGTCCCAGATGCAGAGCAGGTCGACTTATACTACATGATGTGGCAATGCACAAAGTTCCACCCCTTTTGGACGTACAGTTGCACATATCTGATGTGGTTGAGGGGCAAACAGCACAATCAAATGCCTAACACATGTTTACTATGCTTGATGCCCCATACAAAAATTGACAGAGCGGGGAGCAGACTCACAGACCTTGCCCTAGTGCTGTTTCACCGCAAGATAGCCATGTACTGGAAGGCGCCTGAGCCTTCTCCAGTGACAATGTAGAAGAGAGATGTTAAACGATGGGTGCTTGCTAAGGGTGATACTTTGCAACATCTCCACCGGCAAACCAGGAGAGGTGCACAGATTGTGAGATGAGATGTTCTATTACTACCATTGAAGATGAACACAACTTAAAACCACTGTGAAACAGGATGCACTGCACACCGAGGAGGACATCTATAGGCGGGCTGGAACCACCAGCAGGTTCCTCAAAGCTCCACACACACACACTTAAGTCAAACATATACGGATCGTCATGAGTACACTTTGGAATTGCTGTATGATACTTTTCATATGTCTGTAGATGATCCTGTAATGGATCATACCCTATATACATTGTTCTAACTTCTCTGTAAAAAGGGCAGTACAAACCTATTTTAAAAAAAAGAAATTAGTTCAGGATGTGCACTGTACAAAACATTACATGTTTGAGTTAATAAACTAAAGTGTTTTTCCTGTATACCAACAACTCAGGCTACACAGAGGATACACATTACAACTTACCTCTTGTTTCACTATTGACATTGTTGTCAGGGTAGCTGGGGAGGCATGAATGTTTCTATGTTCATTTTTGAAAACTCTCACTTTTAAAAATTCCCTATCCATGAAGTGATATACTCTTATCTACTAAGGTGAAAGGGATTTTCATTATAATCAAATACATTGTTTTGAATTTTGAAGTGACTTTATTATATTTGTACATGTTTTAGCAAGATGTCTTTAAAAAGTAAAGGTGCTGATGTGGTTAGGTGGAGCAGGACACCTTCTTTGCTTGCTTTCCTTCAGTTACAGTAAACTTGTAAATAAATGCTTGCCTATTAATTTAACTTCTTTCTGAATGGTAGTGCAGCAGCTGCCCATCCATATGTGCCACCCCCTACCGTTTTCAAGGCAAGAAGAATGTCTGTTAGCCTGAACAAAGGTCATCCTAACAGACACCACCCTTCTGGATCAGGTCAGACAGACAGGAGCTAAACCTGTGGTAAGTGTGCAGGTTCCTTGCTGCCCGACCTGAATTTTGCCAGGCTGAGATTTTCACAGCCCTCTGGGCGTGACCTCCTCAGTCTGGTAAAAGTGCCTTGAGGCCCCTCGTGATGAGGTGGAGCATCACTGATTGCCTCAGACCTGGGTTCTTCAGTTTTAAGTCCTGAAATGCAAGGGCAGAGTATCAATCAGTGACACCTCGTCACAGAGTGGGGTGCAGTCAGCACTCTCACTGATACCATCCCACTCTATGATGAGATTAGGACTGCTGCCTTCCCTCTTGTGAATGAATCATCGTAGTTCGGTTGCAAAACATTTATACATCCCATTCAGATTCCGTATTGAGAAGGGACAACTTATCACGCCCCTTCCAAATACTGCATCTCAAACATATTGCGACTCGGTAACTGTTACCAAATCGCAGTTTGTGATTTGGACATTTTTAAAAGCATTTTTGTATATTTGCCCTTGATTTCCAAGCCAAATCTGCAGTTTCTGGGACATATACCTGTGCCTTACAGGAGAGTTAAATAGACCAGTTGGATGAAACTAATTTGGCCAATACCATTGTGTTAGAAAACAGGGCTGATTGCAGAGGCCTCCTGACTTTTTCCCCCATTTTTCTCTTTTTGCTGGAGTTTTCCTGTCTCTGATGGTGCCCTGGGTACTGCTAACCAGCCCCAGGGCCTGTGCTCTGTGTAAAATCAGTATGCAAATTAGGCTAATTATAATTGGCTGTCAACCTACCTATAAGTTCCTAGTATAGGGTAGGGCATGGAGGTTTAGAGACCCCAGCATAGGTAGTGCACCCATAGGTGCACTTCTGAGGTGCCCAGTGTCATTTTAAAGGCAGGCCTGCCTTGTTTGGCTGCTTTTAAATTAAAGTTACATGCAAATTCTACTTTGGAATTAAAAGTACTTCCAAAGTATTAAACTACCTTATTGTTACATATAAGTCACCTCTAAGGTGTGCCCTATGTGCCCTTAGGGTTGGGTGCCACGTAACTGGAAGCAGGGACCTTATAAAAGTAGTTTTATAAGCCCTGGTCAGGTAAAACAGCCAAATTTGTTTTTCCATCATTGTAGTGAATGGCCTCCATAGGCTTGAATGGGGAGACTTTATTTTAATTTATAAGGTCCCCTTAAGTGTCAGATACATCAAGTTTGGTATCAAATTAATTGTTATAATAAATCCCAGAACTTGCAGTTGTTGGATTTAATATAACGTGTTCAGGTAAAGAGTTTTAAACTGTACCTAAAACGTTGCCAACTTCAACCCTGTAGTGCTTTGCTCTGATTGGCCAGCGTCTGGCAGCCTGGACAGGCTGCCTTGATGAGGTGTGAAGTAGCCTGGATTGAGCAACACAAAGGAATGGGATGAGATCTTCCCTCAGTAGATGGAGAAGCAGGAAGAGGGAGGGCTGCCAAACTGGTCTTCAGAGGCAGGGAAGGACATTTGGAGCAACCCAGCACCCCCGTCACATCCTGCAAACCCAGACAATTAGGTTAGATTAGGAGAGGGCAGGAGAAGGGTGTGTTTAAGATTTTTAGTCACACCAGTGGGTGGGCTCAGCCAGATGTAAACTCCCAAAATCAGCTTCAGCCATGATGGATTTTTGAGGAATGTTGCTCCCTGGGATTGATTTTTGCCACACTTTCCAGGAAGTGGTCATCACAGGGGGAAGGACCCTGCACCTGATTGGAGAACCAGGACCACCCAGTTTTTCACCCAGGATCAAGGATAAAACTGGCAGACCTGCACCCACACCTCAGTTCCCCACCAGATCCCAACAAGGAAGAATATCAAAAGAAGGACTGCCCTGCTGGACCCCTGACCTTGCACCTGGACACTGCAGTCTGAAGGACTCCACCAACTGCACTCTTGGACTCCACCAAAACTTTGCCTGGCTTCAACTGGTTCAAGGAGGGACTCCCTGTTTGTTACTGGTACAAAGGAGCTGCCCAGAGTCCCCTGCATCAAGACCTGCAAGCAGAGCCCAGCTGATAAAGCATCTGGTGGCCATTTGAAGATTCTGACCAGGTGCACTCTGGGAATTGTAGTCCCAACGCCCAATGAGCAAATCAGAGCTTCTGTAACCTTGGATCAAGTTGTGGACACTTCAAGGACCCAAAAATTACCTCTGGGAGAAGATCCAGAAGTTTGGAGACGTTTGGTGCAACTCCATAAGTTGAAGAGGTGCATCGTGGGAGTTGTAGTGCCAGACCCCCAAGAGGCAAACCAGAGCCTCTGAACCCTTGGCTGGTGCTGTGGACCATTTCCTGAATCAAGAAACACTTCTGAAAGTAAGTGTGACAGTGTTACCTCGTGGGTGGCCTGAACTCTTGACTTTGTCCCTTTCCAGTGTGACCTTTTTTTTTAACCTTTTGAGAGCTAGTTGCTTCTATGCGTTATAAAGCATTAAGGGGGTCATTCTGACCCCGGCGGTCAGAGACCGCCGGGGCCAGGGTCGATGGGAGCACCTCCGACAGGCCGGCGGTGCCCCGCAGGGCATTCTGACCGCGGCGGTTCGGCCGCGGTCAGATGCAGAAAACCGGCGGTCTCCCGCCGGTTTTCCGCTGCCCTTGTGAATCCTCCATGGCGGCGGAGCGCGCTCCGCCGCCATGGGGATTCTGACACCCCCTACTGCCATCCTGTTCCTGGCGGGTCTCCCGGTACTTACCTGCTCTTAACAATAATCAATTTTCCAACACATTGTGACACTGAATAGTAGTGTCTCAGAGTCCTAATATCAGCAAAAAATAGGGTCCAAAAAAAGCTGAAAAATCAGATGTGATTATGGGCACAAGGCAAATTTGCAGCTCCATGGCACAGAGGAGGCACAGGATTATGACATTTTCATTAGAGAAAAGTGCATGTCTTACATCATGACTGAGCTATGGCTGCAACATTGAGCTTACCCTGGAGTGCACCTGTCATCTTGAAATGTGTTTGGTGCCAGTAACCTGTGCTAACTAGAAAATCTAAGACAACTCTGTTGTGTACCTTTACTTCACTGTGACACACCTTTTGTATGTCTTGTTTCTGATGGATACACCTACCTGTGGATTCCTCACCTAAAGAATTTTCCCCCACGCACCAGCTTTGACGGAAATTTTCTTCTAGCTCTGCATGTCGACGATGACGTCACAATTGCCCGACTCCACGCAATGCCGTATGACGTCATCCAGGCAATAAGAAGCCCTCGTCAACGTGCAGACGTCAGTTCCCTTTTTTCCGTGCCTTCGAGTAACGATTTTTCTTCGAGGCTAACTGGGAGCTACTTCGGTGTTACTATGTCCCAGCCAAGAAAATCTGGCTTTAAACCTTGTAACCAGTGTGGGGGTCAGATGTCGGTCACGGACCCCCATGAAAATTGTTTATGATGCCTTAGTTCCGACCATGAGGTCGAGTCATGCGGATTGTGTCAATGCATGAATCCTGAGGCACTTAAGGAGAGAGAGGCGAAGTTATTCCTGGCCCGTTCCAAGAAAAGGAAGGAGAGGCGTCATCGCAGAGAGTCTTCTTCAAAATCTTCGAAGACTCATTGACGCCCCGGGGACTCTCGGCGTCGTCACGAGTCTCGGCGCCGATCGAGCAGGGGCCGTTCCAGATCTCCGTCAGCTCGGCGCCAACCGACGTGGGAGGTTAGCGCCGACCGTCACACCTCCGCCTCCTACGACTCCGGCTTCCCCGACTTCACCTTTGTCGATGTTTGAAGTCGAGCCTCATCAGGAGCCGGCAGCTTCTCCGGAGCAGGAGATGTCTGGTCCATCATCGGCCTCTATGCCGGCACCGGTTCCACAGGCTTATCCGACTTTCCTGGCACCGGGCACGGATCCCGCTGCATTTTTAAATGCAATGTTTAACATCTTTTCCACCATGGCACCTGGTGGAGGGCATGCGGGTCCGTCAGGTCCTTTGACCTTTAATTTGGGTGCTCCGGCTCCTTACAAGTAGACACCCTTTATGCCCTTTCTTCCGTCTGGAGGCGCTTCGGCGCCGATGCCCTTGGCGTCGCCTAGAAGGCCTGTGACGCCGACAACGTCTGCTGACCCGGCACCAGTGGATTCACCTAAGATCCAGTCTACAGTGAAATTGCCTGTGGCGCCGGAGGGTCTGGCGTCGGATGGATCCGAAGAGCAGCACCGACGAAGATCTTCGGCGTCGGCCAACGCCTTATCGACAGCGGGACTCGAAGCTAGACTCCGATACAGGAGATTAGCTTTGCGGCTCCTGGAGGAAGAGGAATACAGCAGACAACATTTGGAGGAAGGCGAGATCTTGGAGCCTTCTGGTGATTTCCAAGGCTTGGACACAGCAAGTGGCATTGACACTTCCCCTGAATGGGATTTGGCTTCCCCAGGGGAGTATACTGAGGAAGCTGCATCATTTCATGCGGTAGTAAGGAAGGCTGCAGATTTTTTGGACCTTTCACTTCCTGCTGCAGAGGTAAAAACAAACCTTCTGACTGAAGTGCTGCATCCGGCGTCGACGGTGGCGGAGCCTCTCTTGCCCTTCAATGAGACTCTTTTGGACCCCATTAAAGATGTCTAGAAGAAGCCAGCGACTTCAGCAGCCGCCAACAGGGCGGTAGCGAGACACTATCGTGCGGGTCCAGATGACCCGGACTTTTTCTCCAAACATCCAACTCCGGAGAGTTTGGTTGCTCAGGCATCGTGCTCCTCTCGGTCAGCTCCTAGTTCGTTCCCTGGGAACCCTGCGGACAGGGAGTCTAAGAAAATGGACCAGGCAGCAAAGAAGGCCTTTTCTTCGTGCAGCATGGCCTTGAAGTCGACCAATGCGACTTGCATTTTGGGGCGTTAAATTCATGCCCTTATGGAGGAGGCTAAGGGTCATTCTGAATTGCCACAGGAGGTGTTGCATCTATTAACAGATGCTCAGGTGGCGGCGACCCAGGTGATTCAATCTGGTTTGGACACCTCAGACTCTGTGGCAAGAGCTATGGGTACATCCATAGTGACGAGGTGACAGGCTTGGCTGCGTTCATCAGGTTTCTCCCCGGATGCGCAGGCTACTCTCCTGGACCTGCCTTTTGACGGAGAAAAACTCTTTGGGACAAAAGCAGATTCTGCCCTTGAATGCTTTAAAGAGTGCAGAGCCACAGCGAGGTCGTTGGGACTTCAAGCAGCCACTTCCTCTACCTTTAGATCTTTTAGAAAATTTAGAGGTTTTTGTTGTGGCACCTCCTTTCATGGCAGGTTCCAGGCGGCACAGCAATCTGCAGGATCCCTACGTTACAGATCCTTCAGAGGCAGGGGTAAAGTACGAACTAGAGGGGCCACCCAGCAGCACTCTGCCTCTTCCTCTTCCTCCGAAGGGGTGCAGCAGGGAAAGCAGAAGGGGTATGCTCTTCCCTTTTGGGAATTCCCTCCTCCCTGCCCTCCCCACCCATCCTTCTGTTCGGACGACCATCTTCTATTACTACAACAGGAAGTGTTATCCCTTTTGTCAAGGGGCGCAGTGGAGTTGGTCCCGGACCAGGAGAGGGGTCATGGCTGTTATTCAAGATGCTTCCTGATCCCCAAAAAGGATGGTCGGTTGAGACCAATCCTAGACCTGAGGATGTTGAATTGGTTCCTCAAGCAAGATGCTGACCCTATCACAGGTTCTTTTGGTGTTGAACGAAGGAGAATGGATGGTGAATGTCGATTTGCAGGATGCGTACTTCCATATTCCGATCCTCAAATTGCACAGGAAGTATCTCCGGTTTGTAGTGGGGTCGCAGCATTATCAGTTTGCGGTCCTCCTGTTTGGTCTTACTTCAGCACCTCGAGTCTTCACAAAGGGATGGCGGTGGTTGCGGCAGAGCTCAGAAGAAGAGGTATAGCGGTATTTCCCTATCTGGACGATTGGTTGATCAAAGCCAACTCTCCAGAGCTTGTGCGGCGTCACCTGCAGTCGACAACTCAGTTGTTGTTTGAACTGGGTTTTTCAATCAATGTGCCCAAATCTCACCTGGAGCCCTCTCAACGCCTCCTGTTCATATGGGCGGTACTGAACACAACATTGAATCGGGCCTTTCCTCCACCCCAGCGGGTTCACGACATTCAGGCGTTGATTCCAATGTTTCGAAATGGAGTGGTAGTTCCAGTCCTCAAGGTCCTTTGTCTGCTCGGTCTGTTTGCCTCTTGCATACTGCTGGTCACTCATGCACGCTGGCACATGAGGGCTCTTCAGTGGTGCGTCCGCAGGCAGTGGTTTCAACACAAAGGAGTTCTCGAGGATTCGATCAGGATCTCCAAAGACACTGCTGTGGATCTTCAGTGGTGGGCTGCGGTCGGCAACCTGTCGCAAGGAAGGCCATTCTCGCTGCCTCTGCCAGTGGCCACAGTTGTAACGGATGCTTCCACTCTAGGGTGGGGAGCTCATCTGGGGGACCTGGAGATCAAAGGCCTTTGGTCTCCAGTGGAACAGAGGTTTCACATCAATCTGTTGGAATTGCTGGCAATACGTCTGGCTCTCAAGGCCTTCCTCCCTTCCCTTCGCGGTCAGTCAGTCCAGATCCTGACGGACAACACTACTGCGATGTGGTATATAAACAAGCAGGGAGGAGTGGGATTGTATCTTCTCTGCAGAGAAGCTCTTCGACTCTGGTCCTGGCTTCAGGACCACAAGATTTGTTTGGTAGCAAATCATTTGGCCGGGGTTCTGAATGTACATGCAGCTGTTCTTAGTTGACGCACCTCGGTTGACCATGAGTGGCGTCTTCATCCGGATCTGGTTCTTTACATCTTCCAGATGTGGGGGTGTCCGCAGATAGATCTGTTTGCTACTCAGGAGAACGCGCAGTGCCCGTTGTTTTGCAGCCTCCAGTATCCAGTGCAATGAGCCTTGGGGGACGTGTTTCAGATGTCCTGGAAGGGTCAGTTGCTTTACGCGTTTCCTCCCATACCCGTAATTCCTCGAGTTCTGAGGAAGATCTGCCAAGACCGGGCCCAGGTCATCTTGATAGCCCCGGATTGGCCGAGAAGGGTGTGGTATTCAGACCTTCTCCAACTCTCTCTGTGCCCTCCGCTCCGTCTCCCTTACAGGGCAGACCTCCTCTCACAGTCGCAGGGGCAGATTCTACACCCCCACCTCCAGAGTCTGCACCTTCATGCCTAGAGATTGAACGGGGCAATCTGAATACTTTTTCTCTCCCGTCGGAAGTGGTGGATGTTATTTCATCGGCCAGGCGACACTCCACCAAATCGATCTATGCAAGCAGGTGGGCCAGATTTGTAGGTTGGTGTGGAGAGAATCAAATTAATCCCTTAAAGCTATACTTGTCTGACATATTATTATTTGCTCTTTCCTTGGCACAGAAGGGTTGTGCAGTTGCCACAGTTAAGGGCTATTTATCAGCGCTGTCGGCTTTTCTGTGCCTCCCAGACCAACCCTCCTTGTTTAAATCACCACTTGTTTTGAGGTTCATTAAGGGTCTCACTAATAGGTTTCCACCCACTACGTCTGTTATGACACAGTGGGATTTTAATTTAGTGTTGAGATTTCTGATGGGATCGCCATTTGAGCCGATGCACTCTTGTTCTTTGCGTTTGCTGGTCTTAAAAACTGTATTTCTGGTAGCCATAACATCGGCCAGAAGAGTGAGTGAGCTTTGTTAAGGACGAAGGCGGCTTTTCTCCCGAAGGTTGTTACACCCTTTCACTTGGGGCAGTCTATTACTCTCTTCCTTTTACTCTCCGCCTCATCCATCCAAAGAGGAAGAGAGGCTCCACCATTTGGATCCACGAAGAGCATTGGGCTTCTTTGTCGACAGGACGAGGGAGTTCATGCAAGACGATCAGCTCTTCATTGGATACGTGAGGAAGAGGAAAGGCAGAGCAGTCCACAAGAGAACGCTGTCCAGCTGGGTCATTCTCTGTATCAAACTTTGTTATTCCTTAGCAAGGAAGGAACCACCTGTGGGGCTTCGAGCTCATTCCACCAGAGCAAAGGCTGCTTCATCGGCCTTGGCTAGGGGTGTTCCTGTGGTTGACATCTGCAGAGCGGCAACTTGGGCATCCCTCCATACTTTTGTCAAACATTATTGTTTGGACTCTGAGGTCAGGAGGGATGGCCATTTTGCATGCTCAGTGCTGCAGGATTTCTTGGTTTGACCATTCAGGCACCCACCTCCAGAGGTAGTACTGCTTTGGGGCTCTATTCTTTAGGTGAGGAATCCACAGGTAGGTGTATCCATCAGAAGAAGAAGTTACTTACCTTGGGTATCACCCTTTCTGGTGGATACATTAACTACCTGTGGATTCCTCACGGTCCCACCCGCCTCCCCATTGCCTGGCTGGTCTTACCAAGAAATCCGTGGGTGAGCACTGTTTTCTTGTATATTTGTATATAATTGTATTGTGTATATAATGATGGCATGTATATATGTATTTATTTCTCTAATTTATATAATTCAAGGAAACATGGTTGAACTTGACTAGTATATTTGTTTCCATATGAAGGTGTTGTTGCCGTTAGTTTGTAATAAATATTGCGGTTTCACTTTACTTGATGCGATTATTTCTTTTCAAGGTCAACGTTCACCTTTTCGCCTCAAAGACACATAAATAATGGTGATAACTGACGTCTGCACGTCGACGAGGGCTTCTTATTGCCTGGATGACGTCATACGGCGTTGCGTGGAGTTGGGCAATTGTGACGTCATCATCGACGTGCAGAGCTAGAAGAAAATTTCAGTCGAAGCTGGCCCTTGGGGGAATAGTCTTTAGGTGAGGAATCCACAGGTAGTTAATGTATCCACCAGAAAAGGCATTACCGAAGGTAAGTAACTTATTCGTCTGGCAGCTTGTCTCAAATGCTTGTCCTTGCTAAGCACCAGGAAGTATCCCAGAGATGCTTCTTGGGTTTTTCATTCTGTGAGCTGAGTGACCATCAGACGGATGATTTTTCTCATATTTCTCCTAAAATTGCAGTCACCTTTTTAGAATTGTCTCCAGGTTGTGATACATATTACATTGCTTTTGCTATTTAAACTAAAAAGCAACACATGCATTGGTGAGCATTGGCTGTGGATTCAGGCAATGATTGTGAAGAAATTGTGAAACAGTCTCACTGTGATGCTCTTGTCGCACGTTCCACCACAGCAGGTGTTCCATTTAAGCAGTGGGCATTGACATTACTGGTCTGTTTGTGAACACTGTGCCCCTCAGCCTCAGGAACACTTACATGTAGGGGTGGGTGTAAATTGCGTAATTCAGTATTGCGTAATCATGTGGAATTACCTAAAAATATAATAATGCAAAAAGAATAATGCTGTGTTTAATGCATATGTCACCCTTAGGTTAGGCCTTAAATAGCCCATAATGCAGGATGTAGTGTATTTAAAAAGTTGGACATATACATCGAACTTTTTCATGTCAGGAGAAAACTCTTAAATTTGTTTTTCACTGCTGCAAGGTCTACCTCTCCCATAGGATAATTTTGGGTTATCTTATTACATTTAATAAGTGATAACTTTCAATTAGGGAAAGCTGGAATGTCAAGTTTGGTGTCTAAGGAATTGTAATTTAAAACCCTCTTCAAATGCAAAGTTCGATTTTTTTAAGTCACAATTCTGAAAATGCCACTTTTAGAAAGTTGCCTTTTTCTGCTCCCAACTGTTTGGGGCCTGCACCCTCTAACCTGGGTCACATGAATAGATGTAGCTGGCAGTTGTTCTTTCTGAGTTGCTCCCAGACAGAGACACAAAGGAGGGATAGGAGTTGGCACGATAGGCCATCTCTGACTTCATGGGGGGAGGAGCTGTCACCTACCAAACTTGCACATCACAAAAACAATGCCTGAGCACACTCAAAGGGTTTGACATTAGTATTTTCTAATCGGACTGAACTCATTTCTTTATCCGGCCAACGCTCCATCACGGTCGGGCTGAAATTGTGACTTGGACCCGGTCTCCTGTGGCCAGATATCTGCTTTTTGCTTCTCAGTGCCTGATTCTCACAAAACCTTTATAATTGCATATCTCCAGTTCTACTAATTGGATTTTGTCATTTTGGTCTCAAATAATTTATTACATGTTACTCTATTGTTCTAAATTGGTGTGGGACTCTATATTTCTAAATTGGGATGGGATTTTTCTTGTGTTATGTTTTCACTTTATTGCTGTTGGTGCGCTGTATAAATATATTACACAGTGCCTCTAAGGCCAGCCTGACTGCTCTTGTGCCAAGCTACCAAAGGGTTGAGCACACTTCAATTTGAGGTTTGCTTGCAACTTAACCCTAACAGAAATTGTGGTTGTTGCTTGAGTTGGCTTTCACCCCCCTGAACCAGTAACCCAGGTTCTTACCAATACTGATAGTTGATTTGCTAGTGGAATATAGTCCTCTACACACGCATGCCTCACCCTCAATAAATGGTGACCTTAGAAGTTGAAATGATCAAAATAGATAAAAAGCTGTTGCAGAGAGATGATTAAGTAGGGGAATTTGGTGAAAAGGTGTCATTCAGATTACTAGAAAAATATAAAATGAATGAGAATAAAATACATTTCTGAAGTTTATAATAGAATGCATGAGGATTGTTCTTAATAAAACATTCTTCCAATATGAAGAGGATTTCTATCTGCAGATTAAGGAGACTACTGTGGGATGTGCTTGCACCTCTACAGTCATAATTTTAAACACATATGGGTATATCCTGACTCCAGTTCATTGAAGAACAATGTAAAGGAATGGAAGAGATACATGGATAGCATGTGTATCATCTGACACGGAGACAAGTCAATGGTCAAGGAATTCATTGGGTAGATCAATGCAAGGGACAGACATCTAAAGTAATGAAATCAATAAACAAATAAGAAATATCCTTTTTGAGACGAAATAATCATGGACAATTAATTGTCTCTGTATATATGAAGGTGACTGTCCAGAATTCTCTGCTGATCTTTGAAAGTCATCATCTCGGGTTTCTCCATGGAGATATTCCAGTAGGACATGCCTCAGATTAAGAAGTTTTTGAGATTTGACATATTTTACCAATAAGGCAAGTAAGCTAAGTAATGAAATCAGTGAATGTAGTCATTCCAGAAAGTTCAGAAAATGAGCAAGGAATAGCAAGAGAGGCAGTCTTCTGGTGATATAGAAAGAAAGGAACCTAACAGCTGCCTCACATGTTTGATGACTTTTTCTACTCTACCGACAAGTCTACAATAGAGTATCAAGAACACT
The DNA here is from genome assembly GCF_031143425.1 of Pleurodeles waltl. Taxonomy (NCBI): domain Eukaryota; kingdom Metazoa; phylum Chordata; class Amphibia; order Caudata; family Salamandridae; genus Pleurodeles; species Pleurodeles waltl. Next base: position 561,367,620 of record NC_090445.1, on the reverse strand, counting down.
AGAAGATCCTTAAACACTAGGATACAGAATTAGAACAACACTTCTTTGCATTTAAGAGAGGCCCTACAATAAAGGTCAGAGTGCTTTATACATGACCAAAATGTAAATCCTTGGAAAGCAAACAACCCTGTGTGGTCTATCTAAAATTATGGGCCACTCCCCATGTGGGAATTGCAGTGTTGGAAAATGGGTTATTGGTAAGGGCAGGTAGGTACCTACACCTAGCAACAAGCCACTAACCTCCACCTAGGTACAGTTAGGTCTCAGTAAATTAATCCCAGCTCAACCCTTGGTAGCTTGGCAACGAGTGTCAAGGCTTAACTTAGGAGACAGTGTGTAAAGCATTCAAATATCACAAAACAGTAATCAAATAAAACACAGGAAACAGTTTAAAAATCCAAAACCAATTTATAAAAATAGTTTATATTTTTATCTTTAAAATGACACAAAAACGATTAAAATCGGTTCAGGGGAACCGGAGATATGAATTTTTAAAGTATTATTATTTTTCTAGCGCTTAGAAACAAAAAGCGCCAATCGGGTCATCTGGTTGCACCTCGACCGGGGCAAAGTCAAAGTTTCAGGCCGACCGCGATGGAGCCCTGCTCGGCTACAAGTCGCAGGAGGCCTCGGTTAAAAAGTTACCTTCTGACTTAGTCTTTATTTTTAAGTTTTTCTTCACCGGGACGAACCTGCCAGTTGAATCCGACCTCCTGGAGCCCTTGTCCGGATACGCGATGTGGGTTTCCTCGGTGGAGACTTTTACCTTCGGACTTAGTCGTTTTTTCGAGATGAAAATCCTTCGACCGGGGTAAACCTGGATCTTGATCCGACGTCCGTGGAGCCCTTCTCGGATACGATGGCTGGGAGGTCCCGGTCAACTTTTTACCTTCAGACTTAGTCTCTTTTTCGGATGTTTTTCTTTACCGGGACGAACCATGAAGTCAGGCCGGGTCGCGGTTGAGGCAAGCCGGCTAGAATTTCCGCGGCGGGTCGGTCCCTCTCTGGAGCTTTTTTACAAAATTTTTCAAATCTTCTCCAAACTTCTGGGGCTTCACCCAGATGTTCTTTTAAGGTTCTTTTGGGGTCCACAGCTCACCCCAAGGGTCCAGAAGTTCTGTGATGGTCCTTGGAGGGTGCGGACTTCAACTCCCAGAATGCACCTGGCGCAAACTCCTTTTTGGCCACTGGACAGTGGTCAGCTGGTCACTTTTTCAGGAGTTGGTGCAGGGGACTCTGGATAGCAATTTTTCACCTGTAGCAAACAGGGAGTCCCTCCTTGAACCAGTTGAAGCCAGGCAAAGTCCTTCTTGTGGTGAAGCCCAAGTGTGCAGCTGGTGCAGTCCTTCTGAGTGCAGGTTCCAGGTGCAGGCCAGGGGTCCAGCAGGGCAGTCCTTCTTCTCCTTTAGTTCCTTCTTCTTGAAATTTGGTGGGGATCTGAGGTGTGGGGGCAGGTCTGCCAGTTTTATCCTTGCTCCTGGGTGAAAAGCAGGGGGGCCCTGGTTCTCCAATCAGGGACAGGGTCGTCCCCCTGTGATGACCACTTCCTGGGAAGTGTGGCAAAAATCCATCCCAGAAGGCAACAGTCTCTAAAAATCCAACATGGATGAATCTGATTTTTGGAGGTTACATCTGGCTGAGCCCACCCACTGGTGTGGCTAAAAATCATAAACACACCCCTCTCCTGCCCTCTCCTAATCTAATCAAGGGGGCACCTAGCTGTCTGGGGTTGCAGGATGTGGGGGTGTTGCTGGGTGCTCCAGATGTCCTTCTCTGCCTTTGAAGACCAGTTTGGCAGCCCTCCCCCTTCCTGCCTCACCATCTGCTGAGGGGAGATTCTCTCCCCCAAGCACATTCCTTTGTGTGAAGCCAGGCCACTTCACACCTCATCAAGGCAGCCTGGCGGAAGCTGCTGCAGGCTGGCCAATCAGAGCACAGCAGCAAAAACAATGCAGAGCTGAAATTGGCAACTTTTTAGGTAAAATCTAAACTTTTTACCTGAACAAGTTATATTAAATCCAACAACTGGAAGTTGTGGGATTTATTACAACAATTAATTTGATACCAAATTCTTGGTATGTAACATTTAAGGAGACTTTAAAATTTAAAATAAAGTCTGCCCATTCTAGCCTATGAAGGCCATTTACTTCAATGAGGGAAAAACGAATTTGGCAGTTTTTACCTCACCAGGGCTTATAAATCTATTTTTATAAAGTCCCTGCTTATAGTGACATGGCACCCAGCCCTAGGGGCACATAGGGCACACCTTAGGGGTGACTTATATGTAAAAATAAGGTAGTTTAAGACTTTGGAAGTACCTTTAATTCCAAAGTCGAATTTGCATATAACTTTATTTTAAAAGCAGCCAGCAAGGCAGGCTTGCTTTTAAAATGACACTGGGCACCTCAGCAGTGCACCTAGGTGTGCACCACCTATGCTGTGGTCCCTAAACCTACATGCCCTACCATATACTAGGGACTTATAGGTAGGTTAACTTAGCCAATTATAATTAGCCTAATTTGCATATCCATTTTACACAGAGCACAGGCCCTGGGACTGGTTAGCAGTACCCAGGGCACAGCCAAGAGTCAGTAACCACCAGTACCTATCCAAAAAGAGTGGGGGTGATCAGGCAAAAAAAGGAGGACTTTCCTACATGCAGCATCTGTGTACAAACCAAAACTACAAACATGTTAGACCTAGAGTTAAGATCACCATGAAAATGTAGTCACTTTACCACCTGTAACTGGGAAAACATAGTTTACCTACTGAAATGCCTTTACCAGCTCGTGTATGTAGGTATGATCACAAGAAATATAAAATTAAGAATTCGGGAACATAAATCTAACATTTAATGAGGAGCTTTGGCAACCAAATTTGTAACACACTTCAAGCAACTCCAGCATACAGCTGATGAATAGATGAGTGACAATGGAAAATGTACCATTAAGCATACAGTCTTACAAAGAACAACAAGCATTTGCAATGCAATGGACCTTGCGTTTGCTCGAATGGAAATATTCCAGTGGGACAATTCCTCAGATTAAGGAGTTGTTCAGATTTGAGTTAGAGTGATTGGCATTGTAAATTCCCAACTGGACCTTTTTTTGCCACATAAATTGAAAATGAAAAGTAAATTAGTTGACATAAGCGAGGTGATTCAAAGAGCCATGTCTGCCATGAGCATGAGTGCAAAAGAGAGACACAAAAGGAAAATGAAGTTCACTCGCAGTCAAACATATCGGCAAATGTGCAATTATCCCTGTAACAAGGTCGGTGTCCAAGGCGATAACAAAACCACCCCAAGGAGGGTCAAACTTTAAGCATTTACCAATAATAACAAAGGGTTTTCGAAAGACAAGCCCAGAATGAGTTAAAGTGATGAATGTGCGGTGGGGGTGGTCAAAAGCCCACATGACTTACAACAAATCAAAGCGCTTGCGCACTCGACTTAAAAATGGACATCCCTTCTTGGCACACACAGGCTAATACTTAATGATGAGATTGAGTGTTACAGATAGACCCAGTAAAGATGGCCAGAAGCATGAATTAGACTTTCTTGCTTTCCTAAAGTCCTACTTGGCAACAATTTTGTCACCTTTGACATAACTCACCCAGTTGAGAATTCCCATATGGCATCTGGTCAAACCCAGTATTATGTGGCTTTCATATGGGAAAGCCTGTAAATGTACATGTGATACCAATCATAGATGTTTATTTGCATAGTTTAGTGACACCTCTGCATGAAATATATTTATCAAAGTTGACAATACTGAATATCTTTTTTTTAATTGGTTTTCTGAAAGTTAATAGCGTAATATAGAAAACAGACGTCTTGTACCATTAGAATACATGTTGGGTTATCAAGATACAATATAGCTTGGCAGAACGACATCAGCTGTCCATATCTGCGTCGTACCAGCTCCACATTCCTCCAAACAGGTCAAGCTTTTGGTGACGCAATCACCACTCTCCATTGACAAGGACTGAATTATAAACAGTACAGTCAGGGAGGCTCGTGTCACCCTCTATCCTAGCGTTGTTGGTCTCTTTATCATCATTTGCAACGCCCCAGGGTCCTTCCCTCGCCTCTAGTGACAAATATACAATAAGTGGTTGTAGGAAGTTGGCTCTGTATATACTATCTCAAAGTAAGAGATAGTGTGCACAGAGTCCAATTATTCCCCCTAGAGGTAAGATAGTGGCAAAATTAGATATTTCTAATGCTCTATAATGTGGTAGTGTGGTCGAGCAGTAGGCTTATCAGAGGGTAGTGTTAAGCATTTGTTGTACACACACAGGCAATAAATGAGGAACACACACTCAAAGACTTACTTCAGGCCAATAGGTTTTTATATACAAAAATATATTTTTTTAATTTATTTTTAGAACCACAAGTTCAAGATTTGAAGTAAATACATAAAATGCAAGGTACTCCACACAGGTAAGTTAGGAACTTTGAATTAGAGCAATAACATATGCAGTTTTTGTTAAAAATGGCAATAAGCTATTTTAAAAGTAGACAGTGCAAAAATCAACAGTTCCTGGGGGAGGTAAGTATTGGTTAGATTGTCAGGTAAGTAAGACACTTACAAGTCTCAGTTTCTGGGCATAGGCAGCCCACCGTTGGGGGTTCAATGCAACCCCAAAGTTACCACACCAGCAGCTCAGGGCCGGTCAGGTGCAGAGGTCAAAGAGATGCCCAAAACACATAGGTGCCTATGGAGAATAGAGGCGCTCCGCTTCCAGTCTGCCAGCAGGTAAGTACCTGTGTCCTCGGGGTGCAGACCAGGGGGGTTTTGTAGAGCACTGGGGGGGACACAAGTAGGCACACAAAACACACCCTCAGCAGGACAGGGGCGGCCGGGTGCAGTGTACAAAGCAGGTGTCGGGTTTTGAATAGGCTTCAATGGAGGAACCCGGGGGGTCACTCTAGCAGTGCAGGCAGGCACAGGGGGGGCTTCTCGGGCCAGCCACCAACTGGGCTAGGCAGAGGGTCGCCTGGGGGTCACTCCTGCACTGAGGTTCAGTTCCTTCAGGTCCTGGGGGCTGTGGGTGCAGTGCTTGGTCCAGGCGTCGGGTCCCTTCTTACAGGCAGTCGCCGTCAGGTGGAGCCTCTGGATTCTGTCTCCAGGGGAGTCGTCTCGGGCTACTCACAAGGTCGCAGTCGCCGGGGATTCCTCCCTGTGGTGTTGGTTCTCTGGATCTCGAGCTGGGGGGGTTGGGTGCAGAGTTTGAAGTCTCACGCTTCCAGCGGGAAGAGTGAGTTCTTTAAAAGTTGCTTCTTTGTTGCAAAGATGTTGCTGCTGTTGAGCAGAGCTGCTGCTCACGGGAGTTTCTTGGTCCTGGGGGTCAGGGCAGTCCTCTTCAGAGGTTGCTGGTCCCTGTTGGATGCGTCGCTGGTTGCAGGTTTTCGACTCAGGAGACAGGCCGGTAGGGCTGGGGCCAAAGCACTTGTCGTCGTCCGTCGTCTCTGCAGACTTGTAGGTCAGCAGTCCTTCTTTGTAGTTCAGGTTGCAGGAATCAGATTTCCTGGGTTCATGGTCGCCCCTAAATACGCATTCGACGGAAACTTTCTTCTAGCTGTGCACGTCGACGATGACGTCACAATTGCCCGACTCCCACGTGACGCTGTATGGCGTCATCCAGGCAATAAGAGGTCGTCGTCGACGTGCAGACGTCAGTTCCCTTTTTTCCGTGCCTTTGAGTAATGTTTTTTTCTTCAAGGCTACCAGGGAGCTACTGTTTCACTTCGTGTGTAACAATGTTTCAGCCAAGGAAGTCGGGTTTTAAACCCTGTAGGGAGTGCGGAGGTCGAATGTCGGTCACAGACCCACGTAAGAATTATTTGTGGTGTCTGAGTTCTGACCATGAGGTAGAGGCGTTCGGTTCATGTCAGGGCATGAATCCGAAGGCCCTTAAGGAGCGGGTAGCCAAGTTGTTCCTGGCAAGGTCCAAGAAGAAGAAGCATCATTGCCATGAGTCTTCTTCTAAGTCCTCGAGATCTCAATGGCCTCATTGAGACTCCCGACGCCGGCATGGAACGTGGCACCGGTCAAGTAAGGACCGTTCCCGCTCGAGGTCGCCATCGGCTTGGCGTCGACCGACTTGGGAAGTCAGTCGAACTGTTCCACCTCCGCCTCCGATGACTCCAGCTTCTCTGACGTCGCCACTGTCGGTCTTCGAAGTTGATCCACATCAGGAGCCGACGGTCTCTTCGGCGCAGACGGAGATGCCGGAGCCAACGCCGGCTTCGCCTCATGCACCGGCTCTGCAAAGTTATCCGGCGTTCCCGGCGCCCGGCACAGACCCTGCCGCATTTCTCAATGCGATGTTCAACCTCTTTGCCACCATGGCTCCGGGAGGTGGGCATTCGGGGCCTTCGGGTCCATTGGCCTATGACATGGGTGTTCCGGCTTCATACAGACCGACGCCCTTCATGCCTTTCCTTCCTTTAGGAAGTGCTGGTTCTGCACCGGTACCAATGGCATCGCCTAGAAGACCGGTGACGCCGACGACGTCCACTGCCCCAGAGCCGATGAGTTTGCCACGGGAAGCACGTTTTTACGAGGGAGGCGGCGGCTGTACCACAAAGGGCAGGAGCCCTTTAATTTGAACTCTCGTGCTCCCGCCCTGCGGGAAGCGCGTTTTTACGAGGGAGGCGGCTGCGGCTGTACCACAAAGGGCAGGAGCCCTTTAAATTGAACTCTCGCGCTCCCGCCCTGCGGGAAGCGCGTTTTTGCGAGGCTCTCGCGCTCCTAACCTGCAGGAAGCGCGTTTTTACGAGGGAGGCGGCGGCGGCTGTACCATAAAGGGCAGGAGCCCTGTAAATTGAACTCTTGCGCTCCTGCCCGTGGGACGCGCGGGGGCGGCGCGCAGGCGAAGCCCGGGCCAAGGGCGGGCCCGTCCTGCGCCCGTCAGCGTCTGACAGAGGCTGGGCTGGGCCACCCCCCTTGACATTTTTATTCGGATACTACTGGTATCTCTTCTTGGTCAACTATATACGGTAGGGGTGTGTGCTTTTTTTTTCATTTTGACTCAGACTACATCATCGAATGTGTTACAGGGCCACAAGGAGACGTTCAAAGATTTGAGCTGCTGCCAGTGTTGGCTCTATAGACAGGGGCAGGAGCCCTTTAACAACTCTTTTCTCTGCACTTTTGTGTCGAGCCCGCCAGAACCCGGAGGAGGCTGGGCTGGACTCATTTTTGCTGTTATTTGTTGTTATTTGGCTTAGTGACTTGCATATACTTCGTTGCGACTAGATAAAAGTGTTTAAGATAGTAACCCCATATATATAACATACATAATGGGGAAAAGAAAGCAAAACCAAATAGGGAATGGTATTAATAAAAAAAAAAACAGGGAAGTACCAATATGATCACAAATTACCTTACAGATGCAATGGGGAAAATTAATGAAGAAATTATCAACGCTGAAGCACGCTTAGTGGCAACAAAAAATGTCCTACACGAGGCCATCATAGAAGTGAGCACTGAGGCTGTAGGCTTAATTACTGAACTGAAATCCCCAAAGGGAAAAGGTACTGGGACGGATCCTAGACCTCCCTAGGCTCCCTTTTACCTACAGATTTAATAGAAGAAATTGATTCCTTGAACAGTACAGATGATCAAACTCCCTCACCACCAAAGAAAAAAAGAAGTAGGCAGACTACTAACTCTAAAATTATACAACCAACCTCACAGATTTCTAAGGGTAGGAAATTAATAACTGAAACGCATGGGGGACATGCAGTAACACTATCACCAGATACCGATGGGCCCCTTTAAAAAACGTATGGAAACTCTTTTCAAGAAACTGCATGGCAAGCTAGACCAGATAGAGTCAAAAGTATTGCTAGAATTTAAGGAGATAAAAGAACGTATAACTAAGATAGAGGCAAGTGTTGAGACAATGACTAAAGTGAAAATTCTGATGGATACAACTACCTGTGGATTCCTGACCTAATGAATACTCCCATGGCGCCAGCATTCGACGGAAATCTTCTTCCTAGTCTCTGTACGTCGACAAGGACGTCACTCTAGCCCACGCGACGCCGTCTGACGTCATACAGGCAATAAGAGGTCCTCGACGACGTGCCGACGTCAGTTCCCTTTTTTCCGTGCATTCAAAACGGTTATCTTCGAGGGAGAAACTGTTACTTTTGTGGTTACAGTGTATTTTTTTGCTGCGTAGTCCTTCTCTGCAGTAATAATGTCGCAGAGAAAGTCGGGTTTCAAGCCTTGTCGAGAGTGTGGGGGCAAGATGTCAGTTACAGATCCTCACTCCGACTGCCTTTGGTGTTTGAGCTCCGACCACGACGTCTCAACTTGCGATTCATGCCAGCACATGAATCTGAAGGCCCTCAAGGAACGTGAGGCTAAGTTGTTTATGGCGAAGTCGAAGAAAGAAAAGCATCACAAGAAGTCTTCTTCGCCAAGGCATCGGCGTCATCGAGACTCCCGGCGCCGTAAAGATTCACGGCGCCATTCAAGCAAGGAGACTCGTTCCAGGTCGCCTTCGGATCGGCGCCGGAGGACTTGGGAGGTCAGTCCCACGGTCACGCCGCATCCGTCGACGCCGTTGCCCTCTCTGGCGTCACCGACTTCACCTGGGCAGGCGTCGGTGATTGAGGTGATGCAGCCTCTTGTGTTGTCTCCGGCGTCGCAGACGTCGAGGCCGGCGTCGGGGTCGCCTTCGATATAGGCACCCCAGTATCTGGCTTTTCCCACCCCTGGAGCCGATAGTACCGCATTCCTAAATGCGATGTATACCATCTTCCAACAGATGGCTCCAGGGGGTGCTCCGGCTGGTCCTTTGGCCTTTTCATTGGGTGATCCTGCGCCTCTACGGCCGGCACCCTTTATGCCCTTTCTCCCTTTTGGGAACGTGGGCTCGGTGCCGGTGTCGGCGACGGTGGCCGCCCCGGTGGCTTCAGAGGGATTGGCCCCGGAGATTTCCATCCCGTCGACGTCGGGATTTCGTCCTGTGACTCCGGTTGGTCCATCTGCTCCAAGTTCTCTTCGTCCTGCTCTTTCATCGGCGTCGAGGTTGCCTGTGGCGCCGGACGCGGCGTCGGTTGCTTCTGGGGATCGGCGCCGATCTTCGACTTCGGCGGAGGCCATGTCGACTCCGCGTATCGAGCAGAGGCTACATTCGAGGAGACGGGCTCTTCGTCTATTGGAAGAGCAGGAGTACCAACGAGTCCTGGAGGAAGGAGAACTGAAGGACTCTGGTGATGGACTGCATGGTCTGGATACAGCCAGTGGGCTGGACACTTCCCCTGAGTGGGATCTTTCGTCTCCAGGGGAATATACGGAGGAGGCGGCTTCCTTTCACGCTGTAGTACGGAAGGCAGCTAACTTTCTGGACCTGCCTTTGCCGGTGGCAGAGGCGAAGCAGAATCTTCTAACGGAGGTGCTACATCCGGCCTCTGCTGCAGCGGAGCCTCTCTTGCTGTTTAATGAGGCTTTGCTTGATCCGGTGCTAGAGGTGTGGAAGAGGCCAGTATCTTCCTCAGCGGTTCATAGGGCTGTGGCCAGGAGGTATCGAGCTGCGCCATCTGACCCTGGCTTTCTTTCTAGACACCCTACACCGGAGAGCTTGGTGGTGCAAGCCTCCTGTTCATCAAAATCAGCGCCTGGATCTTTCCCGACGGTGCCTGGAGACAGGGACTCGAAAAAGCTGGATGCGCAGTCCAAGAACATTTTCTTGCATTTCATCCTGCAGTCTGGCGTTGAAGGCCACCAACGCAACTTGCATTCTGGGGAGATACATCCATGCTCTTATGGATGACATTTCGTCATCATTTACGGAGCTTCCCCAGGGTCTTTTGGCTGTTGTTTCGGACGCCCAGGCTGCCGCGACCCAGATTATTCAGTCTGGGCTCGACACGACAGATTCGGTGGCTAGGGCAATGGGCACGGCTGTGGTGGCAAGGAGACAGGCCTGGCTCCGTAATTCGGGGTTTTCTGCGGATGTGCAGTCAACCCTATTGGACCTCCCGTTTGATGGGGACAAACTGTTTGGGGCCAAGGCAGATTCGGCCTTGGAGCGATTTAAGGAGAGCAGGGCCACAGCCAAATCGTTAGGGCTTCAAGCTCCTTCTTCCTCTGCCTCTTCCAGATTTTTCAGGAGGTTTCGTGGATTTGGGCGTGGCTCTTCCTCCTCTTCCTTTCGGGGGAGATTCCAGCAACCTGCCTCTTCCCATCCCTATAGATCTTTTAGAGGGAGAGGTAGGGCCCGCACCAGAGGAGCCTCTCAGCAGCACTCTGCCTCTTCCTCGTCCTCTGGAGGGGTGCAGCAGGGAAAGCAGCCTTAGGCTTCCACCATTTCCCACTCACTCCTCTCCTGTAGGGGGAAGATTACGGCATTTTCTCCGCAAGTGGAAGACTATTACTACGGACACTTGGGTTATCAGTATTGTGGGAAAAGGCTACACCCTTCCCTTTCGGGAGTTCCCGCCCCCCATCCCGCCTCGCCCATCTTATTGTTCAGAAGAACACCTCTTGTTGCTAGAACAGGAGGTACAAGTCCTCCTTTCAAAGGGCGCGGTGGAGTTGGTCCCAGAGCAGGAAAGGGGTTGAGGTTGTTACTCAAGGTATTTCCTGATTCCCAAGAAGGATGGTCGGTTGAGACCAATCCTGGATCTGAGGATCTTGAATTGGTTCCTCAAACAGGAAAAGTTCAAGATGCTGACCCTAGCTCAGGTGCTTTTGGCTTTGAACAAGGAAGATTGGATGGTGTCTGTCGACTTGCAGGATGCTTACTTTCATGTCCCGATACTCAAGTCACACAGGAAGTATCTCCGGTTTGTGGTAGGATCGCAGCACTATCAGTTTGCGGTCCTTCCGTTTGGTCTTACTTCAGCACCTCGAGTCTTCACGAAGGTGATGTCGGTGGTTGCGGTAGAGCTCAGAAGGAAGGGGATAGCAGTATTCCCTTACTTGGACGACTGGTTGATCAAAGCCAAGTCTCCGGAGCTTGTGTTGCATCATCTGCAGTCAACGACTCAGTTGTTGTTCGACCTGGGCTTTTCGGTGAACGAGCCCAAATCTCACCTGGAGCCGTCTCAGCGCCTCCTGTTCATAGGGGCAGTACTGGATACAACATTGAGTCGAGCCTTTCCTCCGCCTCAGCGGATTCAAGATATTCAGGAATTGGTTCCAATGTTTCGAAATGCAGCGGTAGTTCCAGTCCTCAAGGTCCTTCGTCTGCTCGGTCTGTTTGCCTCCTGCATTCTGTTGGTCACGCATGCTCGCTGGCACATGAGGGCTCTTCAATGGTGCCTCCGAAGGCAGTGGTCTCAACACAAAGGAGATCTAGAAGGTGCTGTCAAGATCTCCAGAGATGCTGCTGTGGACTTGAAGTGGTGGATTGCGAGCAACAATCTTTCACAAGGAAAGCAGTTCGCGCAGTCGCCACCAGTGGCCACGGTCATAACGGATGCTTCCACTCTAGGGTGGGGAGCTCATCTGGGGGATCTGGAGATCAAAGGCCTTTGGTCTCCAGAGGAACAGATGTTTCATATCAATCTGTTAGAGTTACGGGCTGTACGTCTGGCTCTCAAGGCCTTCCTCCCTTCCCTTCGTGGTCAGTCGGTACAGGTCCTGACGGACAATACTACCACGATGTCGTACATAAACAAACAGGGAGGAGTAGGGTCGTACCTTCTCTGCAGAGAAGCTCTTCGACTATGGTCCTGGGCAAAGGACCATCAGATTTGCTTGGTAGCAAATCATCTGGCCGGGGTCTTGAATGTACGTGCGGATGGTCTCAGTCGCCAATTCTCGGCAGACCACGAGTGGCGTCTCCATCCAGATCAAGCCCGTTTGATCTTCCAAAGGTGGGGGTTTCCTCGGGTAGATCTGTTTGCCACTCTGGAGAACGCGCATTGTCCGTTATTCTGCAGCCTCCAGTATCCGATGCAGGGAGCGTTGGGGGACGCGTTTCAAATAACCTGGTGCGGCCAGTTGCTTTACGCGTTTCCTCCCATACCCTTGATTCCTCGAGTATTGAGGAAGATTCGCCAAGACCGGGCGCTAGTCATCTTAATAGCACCGGATTGGCCAAGGAGGGTGTGGTACTCCGACCTTCTCCAACTCTCAATGTGCCCTCCGCTCCATCTCCCTTTCAGGGCAGACCTCCTCTCGCAGTCGCAGGGGCAGGTTTTACACCCCAACCTCCAGAGTCTGCACCTACATGCCTGGAGATTGAACGGGGCAACCTGAGTTCCTTCTCTCTTCCGCCTGATGTAGTGGATGTTATATTAGCGGCCAGGCGACACTCCACTAAATCTATATACGCTAATAGGTGGTCTAAATTTGTTGCGTGGTGTGGAGAAAGGCAGATTGATTCTTTACATGCTCATCTATCGGACGTTTTGTCTTTTGCTCTGTCTCTAGCGCAGAAAGGTTGTGCAGTGGCTACCATTAAGGGTTATTTGTCGGCCTTGTCGGCCTTCATTTGTCTTCCAGACCAACCATCGTTATTTAAATCCCCTATTGTTATCAGATTCTTGAAAGGTCTTCTAAATAAATATCCTCCAAAACCATTCGTTATGCCGCAATGGGATTTGTCCTTGGTCCTGACTTTCCTTATGGGGTCCCCTTTTGAGCCTATGCATTCTTGCCCCTTAAGGTATTTGGTTATAAAAACAGTTTTCCTGGTAGCTATAACATCTGCAAGGAGAGTGAGTGAGTTGCAGGCCTTATCGGTAAAGCCCCCTTATACAACTTTTTATGGGGATAAGGTGGTGTTGAGGACCAAGGCTGCTTTCCTCCCGAAGGTTGTTTCACCGTTCCATTTGGCTCAGACAATTACTTTGTCCACGTTCTATCCTCCGCCTCATCCTTCTAAAGAGGAAGAAAGACTGCACCGTCTGGACCCAAAGAGGGCGTTGAGCTTCTTTATTGATAGAACAAAGGATTTCAGGCTGGAGGATCAGCTGTTCATCGGGTACGTGGGCAAGAGGAGAGGAAAGGCAGTCCACAAGAGAACACTCTCCAGGTGGGTTGTTCTTTGCATTAAAATCTGTTACTCTTTGGCAAAGAAGGATCCTCCTGAGGGCATTAGAGCTCATTCCACCAGAGCTAAGTCGGCCACTTCGGCCTTGGCCAGAGGTGTTCCTGTGGTCGACATCTGCAAGGCCGCAACTTGGTCGTCCCTTCACACTTTTGCGAAACATTACTGTTTGGACTCTGAGGTCAGAAGGGACGGCCATTTTGCACGGTCAGTGCTGCAGGATTTCTTGGTTTGACCATTTAGGCACCCGCCACCGGGCGTGGTACTGCTTTGGGACTTTATTCATTAGGTGAGGAATCCACAGGTAGTTGTATCCATCAGAAGAACGAGTTACTTACCTTCGGTAACGACTTTTCTGGTGGATACATTAGCTACCTGTGGATTCCTCATGGTCCCACCCGCCTCCCCGTTGCCTTTCTGGTCTTACCAAGTAATCCTTGAGTGCGCTCCTCTTGGTCTTCAAGGTTGCAATAGATGTTGTATATATGGATACTTGTGTATATTTATCTGTATATATATATGTATATATCTTTGTGTATATACATGATTTGCATATATTTGTTCGTTTAAAAAAAAAAAAAAAAAAGAGAGAGTTATATTAAATTTACAGCTATTCATTGCAATATTGTGTATTTTACAAGGTTATGGGATGTTGCCTTGCTCTTTCATTGCATTGGGTTGTTGTTCTCATGCACGTAAAAAATGTTGGTACTGACGTCGGCACGTCGTCGAGGACCTCTTATTGCCTGTATGACGTCAGACGGCGTCGCGTGGGCTAGAGTGATGTCCTCGTCGACGTGCAGAGACTAGGAAGAAGATTTCCGTCGAATGCTGGCGCCATGGGAGTATTCATTAGGTGAGGAATCCACAGGTAGCTAATGTATCCACCAGAAAAGTCGTTACCAAAGGTAAGTAACTCGTTCATTTGTCCCATGGTTGTGACACTATACCAAGTGTAGATATAAGATATAAGGAATAATGCAATGACAGGGATAGAAGATTCCAATGAAAGAAGTAAAGGAAACCGGCACCCCATACAGAAAGAGACTCCACTGCCTAAGGATCCCACGACCAATCATATGGAGCAATTGGATAGGAATCATAGACACCAGTCCTTGTTTAGAAACAGACCTGTGAAAGAGGTATTACAACTACCACCAGATGCTATACCATATACAATCATTTTAAAAAATGTTCCCAAACTAGGACCAAATATCACTGAGACCTGGACGGATTTACATAACAAGGTAGTACACTGGATGGCAGAGTACATATGTATACCAGATATACTATTTCATGAAATCTTATATGTAAGAAGAGTTGATTGGGTGGGATATTTGGAGAAAGAAGAGGGAGACTGTATTGTGGTTAATTTTCGCAACCCTCGTTTTGTGGGCCAATTACTAGTGGACTTGGATAAAAGATATCGGACTCGCAAAAATTGGAGGAAAGAGATTATGGCTGTTCCTCTAGGTTATTTTTATAGAACTATGAATACCTTAGGCACAAGAGACACGGGGGTTACAGAGAAAACATCCAGTAAACTGGTGAGGTATAACAAACTAGAGTGCTCCAATCGATTTGCTCCCCTGAGTAACATGGTGGATTTGGATTGACAACAGGAGGACATGAGTAGAAAAGAGATTCTGCTACCAGATAGAATACAACCTGCTATTGTAGCCCCCTCTCTCAAATTTCCAGGTTGCAATGGTAATATTGAGACAGATAGGAGACCCCTAGCAGGAGACTTAATTATACTCATGTCATGGAACATAGCTGGAGTAAAAACGAAAATGGACGAGAAGGAATGGCAGACCACAATAAGTTCATCACATATAATCTGCCTACAAGAGAACTGGCACACAGGATCCTTTTTTATTGAAGCATATGCCATTCTCCCCACCCCAGCTACTGCCTCACCTAGCGGAAGGGCAAAGGGAGGATTAGCAATATTGATCTCAACACTGGTTCCTTATACTCTGGTGAAATCTTCCCTTGATTCCCCTTATTATCAGTTTTTATTTCTCCGGATAGATGGGATTCCAGGGATTGTTTTAATAAACTACTACAATAATAAATTTGATGGCACTAATAGAGTAGTGGCATCAACTCTTCAGGAAGAATTGCAAACTTTTGTAAATGATATAACTTCAAGCTATATAATAATATGGGTTGGAGACTTTAATATTGAGACATGCCTGAATACTATCGGAAAGACATGTGGATTTGTCGATGATGGGGGAAGTGCACAATTACACTTCTTACATAACAACTACGGAATTGTATTGAATGAGATATTATTTAGATACGATATAGAATTGATGGATCAAGACGGGCTCAAAGGAATGAAACTACCATCATTTATAGGAAGAGGACATTTCTCATTAATTGACCATATACTAATGTCAAAGAGCAATATGGATATGGTTGAATCCCTGAAGATTGAGCCAACCATCTATAGTGATCATAATCCGTTGGTTCTAACTCTGAGATTGGTTAAACCTTTTAATATAGGTGAACGATTGGCAAGGAATATAGGAATAAGAAGGGAAAATGGCATTGTAATTAAATGGACTGGGGTAAATGAAACAGATGTGATGGAAAAAGTTGTAACACGACATCATCAAGACATTCTCATATGTACAGAACCTAACCAAAGCCCAAATGAGATCCTAAGATCTTTCATCAAGCTTAGAAATGCCATTGCAGGAAACCTAGTGAGAACATTGGGGAACAAAAAGAGCGGGAAAGTGGGGTGGTTTGATCATAACTGTTCACTAGCAAGTCAGGAATTAAAACAAGCCCTGCAGGCTCGACCAATAAACAGGGCAGAGGTAATTATTAAACGTTCTAATTACAAACTTGCACTAAAGACAAGGAAGGCACAATTGAAAGCTAGGGCATGGGCTGATCTTGAGCAAGCAACAACAATAAAAGATAGTACTTTATTTTGGAAAACAATCAATCAACCATTCCTAAAAAATAATGATGTACTCCAAATAACAGCACATGTCCCGTCATCAGAATGGCTTTCACATTTTGGCTTAATTTTTAATCCAGATAATCTGACTACCCATATATCGAATAGGGGGATAATCGAGATAAAGCCACCCTTTTTGCAACCAGTCAGTATAGGGGAAGTGAAATCTGCTATGGGAAGATGTTTGAAAGGGAAGGCACCAGGCCCCGATGGGGTGCCAGTAGATGCCTACTTGAAATACATCGATTTGTGGTGCCCTATTTTGAACCAAGTCTTTTTGAGTGTGACAAAGGGATATATATTAACATCTTGGACTGAAAGCATAATTGTCCCCATTTTTAAAAAGGGAGGTAGAGGTGATCCTAAATGCTATCGGCCAATCTCACTCCTAGATACCTCCATCAAATTGTTGGGAAGAGTACTCCTAGAAAGACTAGAATTATGGGCTACCAAAAACCATAAACTCACAGAGGCCCAATTGGGATTTAGGCCTAGGGTTGGTACTCTGGAACAATGCATAAATCTTAACCTAATAATAAGTAAATATACAATAGCGAGGAAGGGTCATATGTTCCTCTGCTTCGCTGATCTTAGTAGTGCTTTTGATTTGGTGAACCATGTCAAGCTGTGGAAAGTTTTGATAGACATGGGTGCACCCCTAGATATAATAAGTTTTTTGGCACAACTATATAATCATTTAACAGCACGGGTGAGATATGGAAGAAATGGTGAGTGTACCCCAGGTTTTAGGATAGGGAGAAGAATACGTTAAGGCTGTGTCTTGGCACCCCTTCTATTCTCCCTTTACATAAATGGAGTAGATGCCCATTAAAAAAATATGAAAATCGATACCCCAAAAATAGGAGAATGCTCTATCCCAGTTCTTCTATACGCAGATGATGCTGTATTGTTGTCACGAACTGCAAATGGGTTGCAGACGCTAATTGAGGGGTTTGTGGAATTTATGGAGGAAAGAGATATGTTGTTGAATCTGAGCAAAACTGTTGTAATGACTTGCGGGCAGGGGAAAGTCAGGAAGAAAGCTTTTTTATTAAAGGTCACAAATGTGAGGAGGTGAATGGATTTACATATCTGGGTATACAATTCTCTAATATGGGACATTGGAAACAACATCTAGAAATCATTAAGATGAAATATGTTAGGACAACTGGGGCTGTTTTTAATTTAAAAAAAAAATTGGTAATAAACCCCTTAGGGAAATGCTGCAAATCTACAAAAGCAAATCATTTAACAGCATTACGTACGGTTCTGCCCTTTGGGGTTCGATGCCCGAGATCCGCTCATTACAAGTACTAGAGAATACCTTTTTTGCAGACTATTGGCAGTGCCAAATACCCCTTCCACATTTATGGTACATAAGGAGCTGGGTTGCCCTTACGTGGAAGATCTAATATACACCAATGCGTTGTTGGCTTGGTATGGTATTTGGTCTAAAGAAGGGACGCTTTTTACCCAAAAGATTAGTAAAGATTGCCTTACATTAGAATATTGGGATAGAATTCCGTGGTTCATGCACCTAAAAGATTTGCTGAAAGGCATAAATCTAGTTCCAAATTTGGACAACCCAGATATTAACCTTCAATTTAGCAAGAAAGAATTGAAAGATCAACTTATAGCATGGAGGGTCTGCGAAAGAGAAAATAGGGAACGTAGGAAGATAACAGTAGCACTTTATATGACTGAAAATAATGAGCTAATGCCAAATTATTTGATGAAAGTAGCAAACATTCAGGATAGATTTTATCTGACTCGAATGCGTTTTAGAACACTACACTTTTTGGTAGCTTTCCCAAAGATGAGGATTTGGAGTAAAAGTCTACCTAAGTGCCCCTGTGTGGGACAGTTTGCACAATCCACAATGCATTTTATTATATCTTGTAAATTTTATCACGATGCTAGGAAGCAATTTTTAAAACCCTTATTTATTACTAGTAAATTATTCTATTGTAGAGAGGCATTTAACTACTTATGTAATTTGGATACTAATGAGAAATGTGATGCAGTGATAACATTTATCCTAAATGCCATTGAATTAAGGAAAAAGCTGTCATATTTAGAAAACCTTCGGTATGAGAATGAATAATTCTACAATTTGTAGTAGTAAGGGTTTTTATTTATTTATTAGTAATGTTTTTCTTCCGTATTTTATTCTATTGTATATTTTATTATTATTTTAAAGAGACTGTTTTTATCTTTTGTGGAGTAAAATCCGAATAAAGATTGATTTGATTTGATTTGAGTTCGCCACAGCTTTAATCTACCTTAAAGAAGCCTTTGTGGGGAAAGGTTATACTCCGAAATTGTGGGGAAAGGTTATACTCTTCCCTTTCGGGAGTTTCCCCCTCCCATCCCTCCCCGCCCATCCTTCTGTTCGGAAGACCATCTTCTTTTATTACAACAGGAAGTGCTAATCCTTTTGTTGAAAGGTGCAGTGGAGTTGGTTCCAGAGCAGGAGAGGGGTCAGGGCTGCTATTGAAGATACTTCCTCATCCCCAAAAAGGATAGTCGGTTGAGGACAATCCTGGACCTGAGGATTTTGAATTGGTTCCTCAAGCAGGAAAAGTTCAAGATGCTGACCCTGTCACAGGTTCTTTTGGCATTGAACGAAGGAGATTGGATGGTGTCTGTCGACTTGCAGGATGCTTACTTTCATATCCCGATCCTCAAGTCGCACAGGAAGTATCTCCGGTTTGTGGTGGGGTCGCAACACTATCAGTTTGCGGTCCTTCCATTTGATTTTACTTAGGCACCTCGAGTCTTCACAAAGGTGATGGCGGTGGTTGCAGCAGAGCTCAGAAGGAGGGGGATAGCAGTATTCCCTTATCTGGACGATTGGTTGATCAAAGCCAAGTATCCGGAGCTCCTGCGGCGTCACCTGCAGTCGACAACTCAGTTGTTGTTCGATCTGGGCTTTTCGGTGAAGGTGCCCAAATCCCACCTGGAGCCCTCTCAGCGCCTCCTGTTCATAGGGGCAGTACTGGACACAATATTGAATCGGGCCTTTCCTCCACCACAGTGGATTTAAGACATTCAGGCGTTGATTCCAATGTTCCAGAATGGAGCGGTCGTTCCAGTCCTCAAGGTCCTTTATCTGCTCGGTCTGTTCGCTTCTTGCATTCTGCTGGTCAGTCATGCACGCTGGCACATGAGGGCTCTTCAGTGGTGCATCCACAGGCAGTGGTTTCAACACAAAGGAGATCTCGAGGAATCGATAAAGATCTCCAGAGATGCTGCAGCGGATATTCGACGGTGGGCTGCGGATGAAAACCTTTCCCAAGGATAACGGTGGCCACAGTGATAACGGATGCCTCCACTTTAGGGTGGGGTGCTCATCTGGGGGACCTGGAGGTCAAAGGTCATTGGTGTCCAGTGGAACAGAGGCTTCACATCAATCTGTTGGAATTGCGGGCGATCCGTCTGGCTCTCCTGGACACAGGACCATCGGATTTGCTTGGTAGCAAACCATTTGGCCGGAGTTCTGAACGTACGTGCAGACAGTCTCAGTCGGCGCATCTCGACCGATCACGAGTAGCGTCTTCATCCAGACCTGGTTCTTTACATCTTTCAGATGTGGGGTGTAAGGAAATGCCTCCTTGGCATGGTTACCCCCTGACTTTTTGCCTTTGCTGATGCCAAGGTATGATTTGAAAGTGTGCTGAGGCCTGCTAACCAAGCCCCAGCACCAGTGTTCTTTCCCTAACCTGTATTTTTGTCTCCACAATTGGCACACCCTGGCATCCAGCTAAGTCCCTTGTAACTGGTACCCCTGGTACCAAGGGCCCTGATGCCAGGGAAGGTCTCTAAGGGCTGCACCATGTCTTATGCCACCCTGGAGACCCCTCACTCAGCACAGACACACTGCCTGCCAGCTTGTGTGTGCTGGTGGGGAGAAAATGACTAAGTCGACATGGCACTCCCTTCAGGGTGCCATGCCAACCTCACACTGCCCATGGTATAGATAAATCACCCCTCTAGCAGGCCTTACAGCCCTAAGGCAGGGTGCACTATACCATAGGTGAGGGCATAGGTGCATGAGCACTATGCCCCTACAGTGTCTAAGCAAAACCCTAGACATTGTAAGTGCAGGGTAGCCATAAGGGTATATGGTCTGGGAGTATGTCATACACGAACTCCACAGCACCATAATGGTTACACTGAAAACTGTGAAGTTTGGTATCAAACTTCTCAGCACAATAAATGCACACTGATGCCAGTGTACATTTTATTGTGAAATTCACCCCAGAGGGCATCTTAGAGATGCCCCCTGAAAACATACCTGACTTCCAGTGTGGGCTCACTAGTTTTGCCAGCCTGCCGCACACCAGACATGTTGCTGGCCACATGGGAGAGTGCCTTTGTCACTCTGTGGCTAGTAACAAAGCCTGTACTGGGTGGAGGTGCTTCTCACCTCAATCCAGAGGCTCCCCCTGACCGCGACTGCCTGCTTCCAAGAACCCGACGCCTGGTAAAGACACTGCACCCGCAGCCCCCAGGACCTGAAGGATCCGACCTCCAATGCAGGAGCGACCCCCAGGTGGCCCTCTCCCTTGCCAAGGTGGTGACTACCCTGAGGACCCCCCCCCCTTCCCTGCCTGCTTCGCTGAAGAGACCCCTGGGTCTCTCATTGAAACCTATTGCAAACCCGACACCTGTTTGCACTCTGCACCCGGTCGCCCCCATGCCTTGAGGGTGTACTTTTTGTGCTGACTTGTGTCCCCCCCGGTACCCTACAAAACCCCCCTGGTCTGCCCTCCGAAGTCACGGGTACTTACCTGCAGGCAGACTGGAACCGGGGCACCCCCTTCTCCATTGAAGCCTATGCGTTTTGGGCACCACTTTGACCTCTTCACCTGACCGGCCCTGAGCTGCTGGTGTGGTAAGTTTGGGATTGCCCTGAACCCCCAACGGTGGGCTACCTTGGACCCAACATTGAACCCTGCAGGTGGTTTACTTACCTGCAAAACTAACAAATACTTACCTCCCCCAGGAACTGTTGAAATGATCACTGTCTAGTTTTAAAATAGCTTATTGCCATTTTTGCCAAAACTGTACATGCTATTTTGCTGATTCAAAGTTCCTATGATACCTGAGTGAAGCACCTTTCATTTAAAGTATTGATTGTAAATCTTGAACCTGTGGTTCTTAAAATAAACTAAGAAAATATATTTTTCTATATAAAAACCTATTGGCCTGGAATTGTCTTTGAGTGTGTGTTCCTCATTTATTGCCTGTGTGTGTACAACAAATGCTTAACACTACCCTCTGATAAGCTTACTGCTCGACCACACTACCACAAAATAGAACATTAGAATTATCTCTTTTTGCCACTATCTTACCTCTAAGAGGAACCCTTGGGCTCTATGCATGCTATTTCTTACTTTGAAATAGTACATACAGAGCCATCTTCCTACATGGGTGTTTCCTCAGGTGGATCTGTTTGCCATTCGGGAGAACGCGCACTGCCCGTCGTTCTGCAGCCTCCAGTATCCGGTGCAAGGAGCTTTGGGGTACGCGTTTCAGATGTCCTGGAACGGTCAGTTGATTTACACGTTTCCTACCATACTATTGATTCCTCAGGTCCTGAGGAACTTTCGCCAAGACCGGGCTCAAGTCATCTTAATAGCTCTGGATTGGCCAAGAAGGGTGTGGTATTCAGACCTTCTCCAACTCTCTCTGTGCCCTCTGCTCCGTCTCCCTCACAGGGCAGACCTCCTCTCGCATTCTCAGGGGCAGGTTCTACACCCCCACCTCCAGAGCCTGCACCTACATGCCTGGAGATTGAACGGGGCAATCCGAGTGCTTTTTCTCTCCCGCCTGAGGTGGTGGAAGTTATATTATCGGCCAGGCGACACTCCACCAAATCTATCTATGCAAGCAGGTGGGCTAAATTTGTGAATTGGTGTGGAGAGAATCAAATTGATCCCTTGAATGCCCACTTATCTGACATACTGTTGTTTGCATTATCCTTGGGACAGAGGGGTTGTGCAGTTGCCACTGTTAACGGTTATTTATCCGCGCTGTCGGCCTTTCTGTGACTTCCAGACCAACCCTCCTTGTTTAAGTCCCCAATAGTTTTGAGGTTTATTAAGGGTCTCACTAACAAGTTTCCGCCCACTCCATTTGTTATGCCACAGTGGGATTTGAACTTCGTATTGACCTTTCTTATGGGTTCACCATTTGAACCAATGTATTCTTGCCCATTGAGGCTTTTAGTTTTAAAAACTGTTTTTCTGGTTGCCATAACATTGGCTAGAAGGGTGAGTGAGCTCCAGGCTCTTAGCGTGGAACCACCATATACTTCCTTTTACAGGGACAAAGTGGTGTTAAGGACCAAGGTGGCTTTCCTACCGAAGGTTGTTACACCCTTTCATTTAGGACAGTCCATCACACTTTCTTCCTTCTATCCTCCACCTCATCCATCCAAGGAGGAAGAGAGGCTTCACCGACTTGACCCAAGAAGAGCGTTGAGCTTCTTCGTCGACAGGACAAGGGAGTTCAGACAGGACGATCAGCTCTTTGTCGGTTACATGGGGAAGAGGAGAGGCAAAGCTGTCCACAAGAGAACGCTTTCCAGGTGGGTCATTCTTTGCATCAAACTGTGTTATTCTTTAGCAAAGAAGGAACCACCTGTGGGGCTACATGCCCATTCCACCAGGGCTAAGGCGGCTTCATCGGCCTTAGCTAGAGGTGTTCCTGTGGTTGGCATCTGCAAGGCGGCAACTTGGGTGTCCCTCCACACTTTTGCCAAGCATTATTGTTTGGACTCTGAAGTTAGGAGGGATGGCCATTTTGCACACTCAGTGCTGCAGGATTTCTTGGTTTGACCATTCAGGCACCCACCACCGGGGGCGTTACTGCTTTGGGACTCTATTCCTTAGGTGAGGAATCCACAGGTAGTTGTATCCATCAGAAGCACAAGTTACTTACCTTCGGTAATGCCTTTTTTGGTGGATACATTAGCTACCTGTGAATTCCTCACAGTCCCACCTGCCTCCCCGTTGCCTGACTGGTCTTACCACCAATTCCTTGGGTGAGTACCCGTATGTTGTACATATGTATATACTGATGCAATGATTTATATATGTGTATATATTTGTTTCTGTATATTTGTTTAAAAAAAAAAGAGAGAGGACATGTGCATATATGTATATATTTATGCATATATTTCGTATTGTTTATTTCTATTGGTTATGTTTCCTATTAGTGGAAATAAATGCTGGTATATAGGTTTGATTGATGTGTTCATATCACATCTGTAGTGTCAATGTTCTCCTGTTCGCCTCAAAGGCACGTAAAAAATGGTGATAACTGACGTCTGCACGTCGACGAGGACCTCTTATTGCCTGGATGACGTCATACGGCGTCGCGTGGGAGTCGGGCAATTGTGACATCATCGTCGACGTGCAGAGCTAGAAGAAAATTTCCGTCGAATGCTGGTGCGTGGGGAAAAATCTTTAGGTGAGGAATCCACAGGTAGCTAATATATCCACCAGAAAAGGCGTTACCAAAGGTAAGTAACTTGTTAATCTAGGGGTGTGTTTAGGTCTGGGGGGCAGTAGCCAATGGCTACTGTTCTTGAGGGTGGCTACACCCTCCTTGTGCCTCCTCCCTGAGGGGGGGGGGACATCCCTATTCCTATTGAGGGAGTCCTCCAAAATCAAGATGGAGGATTTCTAAAGGCAGGGGTCACCTCAGCTCAGGACACCTTAGGGGCTGTCCTGACTGGTGGCTGACTCCTCCTTGTTTTTCTCATTATCTCCACTGGACTTGCCGCCAAAAGTGGGGGCTGTGTCCAGGGGGCGGGCATATCCACTAGCTGGAGTGCCCTGGGGTATTGTAACACGAAGCCTGAGCCTTTGAGGCTCACTGCTAGGTGTTATAGTTCCTGCAGGGGGGAGGTGTGAAGCACCTTCACCCAGAGCAGGCTTTGTTTCTGGCCTCAGAGGGCACAAAGGCCCTCACCCCTCGGGGTCAGAAACTTGTGCAGGCTGGCACAGACCAGTCAGTCCTGCACTGAAGGATTTGGTCAAATACAGGGGCATCTCTAAGATGCCCTCTGTGTGCATTTCTTAATAAATCCAACACTGGCATCAGTGTGGGTTTATTATTTTGAGAAGTTTGATACCAAACTTCCCAGTATTCAGTGTAGCCATTATGGAGCTGTGGAGTTCGTTTTTGACAAACTCCCAGACCATATACTTAATGTGGCCACACTGTACTTACAATGTCTAAGAATGTACTTAGACACTTTAGGGCAGATTGCTCATGCAGCTATGTCCTCACCTGTGGTATAGTGCACCCTGCCTTAGGGCTGTAAGGCCTGCTAGAGGGGCGACTTACCTATGCCACAGACAGTATTTTGGGTGCATGGCACCCTGAGGGGGATGCCATGCCAACTTTGCCTTTTTCTCCCTGCCAACACACACAGTCTGCAATGGCAGTGTGCATGTGTTAGGTGAGGGGTCCCTAAGGGTGGCACAACACATGCTGCA
This sequence comes from Pleurodeles waltl, assembly GCF_031143425.1. Classification (NCBI taxonomy): domain Eukaryota; kingdom Metazoa; phylum Chordata; class Amphibia; order Caudata; family Salamandridae; genus Pleurodeles; species Pleurodeles waltl. Next base: position 561,343,104 of record NC_090445.1, on the reverse strand, counting down.
GCCCTTAGAGACCTTCCCTGGACACAGGGCCCATGGTACCACTGGTACCTTTTACAAGGGACTTATCTGTGTGCCAGGGGTGTGCCAATTCTGGAACATTGGGACATTTTTAAGTGAAAGAACACTGGTGCTGGGTCCTAGCACACTTCTCAGTCAAGTCAGCATCAATATCAGACAAAAAGTGGAGGGTAACTGTAACAGGGAGCCATTTTACTACAGTGGTCCTCACATACCTTTAGGTCTTGATCTCAGTGACATAAGATCCAAATAATTTTCAAGCTGCTTTTGCCATTAGACAGCATCTTGTAAACAGCTCTACATTCAGGGCAAGGGCCTGGAGCCCCCAATGGATTGCCACCTGTCACTTAGCTGGTATGAGCAGTATACCTGAAAGACATCCGACCTCTTTTGGAGCATCTCTTACATTCCCTAGCAGTGCTGTTAATAGATTTCTCTGCATCTGAAAATCAGTAATCCAAACTAATGCAAACACCTTTGTCCACGAGGCAGCCACAGGCGAGCAGTTCCATGCTAGGTGAAGGAAGTCATCATTCAACTCCCCGCATCTCCCACTGTACGGGTTATTTAACAGGAACATTTTACATAATAGAACAGGTGTATGATACATTCAATGAAGAAATATAGCATGTATCAATTACAGTCTGTAAATGTGTTCAGGGGCGAGGGTCTCTGCACAGCAGTATAGCTGCTGTTTATTGGTGAGCTCAAGATTTAAAAGCATTTGCCACACCATACTCGCCTTTGGCTTTTCGCCTTCGGAGTCTTGAGCTGCATACTCATATAAGCGAGAAATATGAGTCCTTGAGGATGAAAACTCCTGCATTGTTTCAGATGTGTGTAGCATTGGGGAGTGCAAGCAGGGATATATTATACACCATTTTGCAGGTGGCACATAGTCTATGGCCCACAGAAGTAGACCACAGTGTATATTCAGGGTTGTCAATGATAGGTTGTATCATGAAGAAGGCGCCCTTGCGGTAGAGCTTCCCCAATGTGGTCGACTATAGCTGCTTCAGTTCAAGACACATCTTCTTGTCCGCATTCATCTGCAATGCTGGATTTTGTAGAGTTAGAATCAAGCCTGTCGTAGGCAGTTTCAAGTCCAGACAGTGCATCACAATGTGTCAACTGCAGTTTTGAGGCACCCCCCTAGATGAGCAGATATCAGGGTTTCAGCAGCAAGGGCACTGTATTATCTGTCTCCACTGCAACATGCGGGTGATAGGGCGTGGAGTTATGGCAGCAGTGTACCAACTGGGCATGGGCACAATAATAAAACAGCTCCAGGTCTGGTGTACACATTCCCCCCTGCTCCAGTGGAAGTGTGAGCACCTCCTATATGACACTAGATTAATAGGGGGGCATGGCTTGGCCAGCCAAGATGGCGGGCGCAAGTTAGCGGAGCTCTGCGGTGGGGCCCCGTTCCCATTATCCTAACAACAATCAGGTGGGGGTGAACTGTAGTGGCGCAGAGGTGTGGACCTCGGTAGGAGCCGGCCGCACTGATTGAGAGTCAGAGGGGTTGCCAAGAGCTGTGCTGGAGCCACTGCGGCCTACGCGGTGCCAAAGTGCAGGCAGCGAGTCCCGCATGCGCCCAGTGCTGATCTGCGGCCCGGCGCTGGGCAGAGTTGTGCTGATTGGTGCTCACCCAATTTGTGCAGAGGTGAGGCGCAGGAGAAGGCCGGCACAGGAGGGTGGATCGTGTGCGAGGGCCTAGGCGTGCTGATCCTCCCCCATTCTGCCGTCACCAGTGGTGTAATTGTGCGGACAACCACCGGTGCTACAGCAGCACTGAGAGAACGGGGGGGCCACACCTGCCTACCTCCCCCACTCCCAAGTAAATTACTGATTTATCACCGAAGTGGCTGTGGCCTCATGTTTGCACTGTACTACTGCCCTATGACCCCGGCACCACTGTGGATTGGGCCGCGCCGGGGATGCTGAGCTGGGGCGCACGTGGGAGTGGTCCCCAGGATATTTCTGACATAGCACATGGACCAGAGTATACGCAGAAGAGCGACGTGCGGGACCGCAGCCTGTCATCATCTAAAGGGGGCTGCTCGTGCTGCTGCGTATTGTGATTTGTGCACTGCGCAAGCAAGTGGGGCCCCCTGGGCACCTGGCAGTCAACAATCCGTCTCAGTGGTCGTGGTGACCCACAACAACTTGATGAACCTCAAATGCCATGACCCTGGATCAGACGATATGGGCCGTCTATGCTCTGGCACGAGAGCCAAACAACCAACACTCAAAGGTAGGCCTCTGGACTCTGATGGTCGCAAGTTAGACGCCGTGCTGGCGGTGGTGGAGCATGTTGAAGCTTTGCTGAATCAGGCCTGGATCTCATTGGAGGGTAACTTGACAAGGTGGTTAGCCCTACTTCATGCCGACCACTGCAAACTAGTGGACAAGACCCGCTCTCTGGAGGACTGCCTTGACGAACTAGCTCCCAAAACAACTCAACTATAAACCTCCATGCAAGCAGTGCTGAGTAGACTGACAACTCTGGAGCACCTTGCAGAGGATGCTCTGAGGCGCTCCAGAAGAAACAATCTCTGTGTCGTGGGCCTACCGAAGGGTGTAGAAGGCGCAGATGCAGCTGTCTTTGCCACGATCTGGCTCAGAGCGTTGGTCCCTGATGGTTTGCCTACACCCTTCTTCTCAGTGGAATGAATGGAATGGAATGAACCCTATGGGTCCCGACGAGAGCTAGGATGCAGGTATGAGCCCCCCCCCTTTCCTCATCTGACTGCTGCACTTTGCAGACAGAGACATTATACTGCGGGAACTGAGATCACTCCCCTGCTTCAGTCATGCTGTTCCCGGATTACACCATTGTTGTACAAAACCACCGGGCATCCTTGCTTTTGGTGAAACGTAAACTTCATGCCCTACACCTAACATACACACAAGCAGCTTGGCAGGGAAGAGAAGAGAGTATCACGACAAAACGCTTTTTTTCAACTCCCCAGATGATGCCTAGGAGTGGTTAGAATCGACTAACTTGAGCAGCCAACAAGAGGTGAGGGAGGAGAGTGCCATGCAAGAAAACTCTCAAATACGCAGGGGGAGGAATCCCAAACGACGTGATGCTCCTCTCTAGACGTCCTTCATGCCCCTGATGTAGGGCAGATCATACGGGAACATCAACATGCGCTACGGAACGCGGCAGCTATAGGAGACTTGCCGGTCACATCTGACCCAGAACTAGCTGACTCAGATGTTGAACGGCTCCCTTTCCGTCATGCTTTCCGAAACTGGCTCCTCGGCCTCCCCTGGGGTGACACCACAAATGGCAGACAACATCATCTGAGCAGCCGCAGTTGGCATATTCGGCCATTCCAATCCACCACTGGACACACGGCGCTACTGCATGGAACTGCGCTGTGTCACATGTTCTATATGCCTCCACGCTGACCAGCTGGCAAGCCCCCCATGTGTACTGATATGCTGTGCAGCTTCTCCCCTTTGCTAGGGCGGCTGTGACGGCTCTCCACGCAGACAATTTGATCTCATAATAGACACCACACCGCGCGTTCACCTATGCCCACGACCACACTAGTTGATACCCAGTCACCTACCCGCCATCATGTCTGTTGTTAGTGAGTCCTTTCCACTCACACTGGTAATGCCAACTGGCTAGTTACATAGGGGATAATTACAACATTGGTGGTAAAAGCCGCTTACCGCTGTGCAGAAGACCGCCAACAAACCGCAGCGGCCACGGAATTCCACCACGGTCATTATGACCCAAAGGCCGGAATCCGCCAAAATCTAGACACCCACACAAGTCCGCCACACCAAAGGTCAGTGATAAACTGGCGATAAGAAATCCTCCACCGTCACGCCAACAGGAATACATCCACACTATCACGACCCACCAATCCACTCAGCGGTCTTTCAACCGCGGTATTCCATTGGCGGTACACACCGCTGCGCTCAAAATACACACACATTTTCAAAACACTACCACATTGGACAATTCCAAATACACACACCTGATACACATACACACATCACTCCCACACACCTAATACAATATAAAACACACACCCACATCACCCACAAACTCCTACGACAACAATTGCGACTGAAGGCCAGAGAGAGACACCACCATCTACCAACGAGCATCCACAGGCACTCAACACCATCACTCACATAACATCCACGCACCTCACACAACACACCACTAAATATCACCCCACACATCACAACACACACCACCCCACACATCACCCACACCACCCCATGGCACGGCAAAGACCCCCCAGGGTTTCTGAGGAGGAGCTCAGGGTCATGGTGGAGGAAATCATCTGGGTAGAGCCACAGCTATTCGGATCACAGGTGCAGCACACCTCCATAGCTGGGAAGATGGAGCTATGGCGAAGAATCATGGACTGGGTCAACGCAGTGGGACAACACCCAAGAAATAGGGATGACATCAGGAACAGGTGGAACGACCTACGGGGGAAGGTGCGTTCCGTGGTCTCCAGACACCACATTGCAGTACAGAGGACTGGCGGCAGACCCCCACCTCCTCCCCTACACCTAACAACATGTGAGGAGCAGGTCTTGGCTACTCTGCATCCTGAGGGCCTCACAGGAGTAGCTGGAGGAATGGACTCTGGTAAGTCAAATCTTTCACTACTTCATCCCCCACCCTACCTGCATATTTTCACATACCCCCACCCTCGCCCTCACCCCAATCACTCCTACTCCTCACACTTGTCCCAATATCACAAACCACCCATCCCAACGCCAAGCCCTGCATGCAACACCAAAGCATGGACACCTATCACCAAAGCATGGCCACTGCACATACCCATGCACCCCACTAAACCATCATCACACAAGGTCCTACACAGGAATGCAAGCACTGGGGTACACGGTCACCCACCCATTGCACACCATGGCACACACAAATGCAATAATCATGCTTTTACACCCATGCAGAACCCCTACCCAATGTCACCAGACAGGAGGGTCCAGACATGTCCACTCCACCCACAAAAGAGGCCCACAGTGATGACAGCAGCTCTGTCCAACTGGATCTAGACGACAAGCCCGGCCCATCTGGGACCTCGGGACAGTCGGTTCCCCTCACACTGGCACAAGCCACTACAGGGCTTCCCCCCTCTGGAAACACCAGCACAGCACCCACCCAGCGGGCCCATACCTCTGACCGCAGGACACGTCAATCAGCAGTGTGTCCACCACTACAGGGAACCCAGGCTAACCCACCACCCCAACAACAACAGGGACCTGGGGGCAGTGGCAGTGGGCACATGGTTCAGGGGACAGAGGCCCAGGCACACAGGGGAACTGGGAGGGCTGCTGTGCGACAGGGAGAGGACAGGCCCTGGGAACCCACTCGCCACGAGGCCCTCTCCAACATCATGGGAGTCTACCACCATTCCCAGGAGACGATGGCAACGGTACTGGTCAAGTTTCAGGAGACCCAGCGGCTGCAGGAGGAACAGTATTTGGGCTTCAGGGAGGAACTCAAATCCATCAATTCCACCCTGAGCACCATTGTAGGGGTGCTGAAGGAACTCGTCAACACCAGGAGGGACACTGTGGCACAACAAGGGGCCCCTGACACTAGCCTGGATGATGAACTGCCCACCACCTCTGCCGGCGCTAGTGGACAGGAGGTACCACCACAGGACCACCACACCAGCACCCCACCCCCTGCAGAGGGAGAACCACCCCGCAAACGATCCCTGAGATCCAGGACAAAGACAGAGAACGATGCCAAGACCCCCGCCAAGAAATGAGACCACCCTGATTGTCATCCATTTGTCCCACCTTGTCACCCTGTCCATCCTTAAACTGCCCCAGCTCCACTTCCTATGCCCCTTTGGACAATGCACCTGTGAGACTAATAGACTGGACTCTGCCATGGACATTCCTCCACCATCACCCCTCACCATTTTACATAAACTCCCTTAAAGCACAAAACAATCTGGAGTCTGCCTGTGATTTCGAAATAGTGTATTAGCAAATACAGTGCCAAAAAGCTCTTTCAAATGTAATGTCAACATACCTATGTCACACAGCTCTAGTCCATGAGGAAACAAAGCAGATGTCACACAGTGGGACCCACATCTGTGAAATCGTAAGGGAAAGTGACAACTCAGTGACCATTCACTGGGTGAAAATTACAGACAGTAGAGAGGTATTAGATTTAAATTAGATGTAGCAGGCAGTGTTGTCTTCTTACCTGTGTCTCACTGGAAGTATTGCAGGATCACCGTGTTCCTGTTGTCGATTTCCTCTTCTTCTGCTTCCTCGTCTTCACTGTCCACAGGCTCCACAGCTGCCACAACACTCCATCTGGACCATCCTCCTGCAGAAAAGGCACCTGTCATCGCAAAGCCAAGTTGTGAAGCAAACAGCAGGCCACGATGATCTGGCATATCTTTTTGGTGAGTAGAATAGGGAACCACCTGTCATATGGAGGCACCGGAACCTGGCCTTAGGAGGCCGAAGGTCCACTCTATAATCCTCCTAGTTCGCCCATGGGCCTCATTGTAGCGATCCTCTGCCCTTGTCCTGGGATAGCCACACCCGGTGCCTCTGTAGTTGCCCCATCACATAAGGCATGCTGCTATTCCGCAGGATGTAAGCGTCATGCACTGAGCCAGGGAATTTTGCATTAACATGGGAGATGTACTGGTCTGCCAAACACACCATCTGCACATTCATGGAATGGTAACTCTTCCGGTTTCTGTACACCTGTTCACTCCTGCGGGGGGTACCAAGGCCACATGTGTCCCATCAATGGCACCTATGATGTTGGGGATATGTCCCAGGGCATAGAAATCACCTTTCACTGTAGGCAAATCCTCCACCTGAGGGAAAACGATGTAGCTCTGCATGTGTTTCAGCAGGGCAGACAACACTCTGGACAACACGTTGGAAAACAGAGGCTGGGACATCCCTGATGCTATGGCCACTGTTGTTTGAAAAGAACCACTGCTAGGAAATGGAGTACTGACAGCACCTGCACTTGAGGGGGGATTCCTGTGGGATGGCGGATAGCTGACATCAGGTCTGGCTCTAACTGGGCACACAGTTCCTGGATTGTGGCACAATGAAGCCTGTAGGTGATGATCACATGTCTTTCCTCCATTGTCGACAGGTCCACCAGTGGTCTGTACACCGGAGGATGCCACCATCTCCTCACATGCCCCAGTGGATGGTGCCTATGGAGGAGAACAGCGAGCACAGAGTCAACCAACTCTGAGGTACGTAAACACAGCTTACTCTGAAAATATTCATAAATCGAAATTTACCTGTATGAGTGTTTAGGCAAGGCCTAGGTATGTGTGACACAGTTAAAAATAATGCCATGTGGGCCCCTGAAATGGCGGCTGCCTGACCTGTAAGGTGGGACAAGGGGATATGAGGTAACTGCGCTGGCGTTGTACATCGTCGTGGTAGGTGGTCGAAGACCGCGACGTAGTTCTGCATTGGTTAACAGTGGACCCTATGGGTCCCAGGAGCCAATGACGATGTACGCCGGTGGTGACGGTACGCACCGCCGCAGACGTGACCGCCATTTTTTTTCCGTTCAATCACTCGACACCTGATCTTCGACAGGAGAGGAACTACACTGCAAGTGCTGCTGTGACCTCAGTGTGCAAGAGACAATGGCTCGTGTTTCTGGGGAAAGGGCCCCTGCCTTCAGGACAGAGGAGTTGGAGAAACTTGTGGATGGGGTCCTCCCCCAGTACATGCTAATCTACGGTCCTCCAGACAAACAGGTAAGTACACTCTGAGCATGCTGTATGGGCAATGCCTGTGTGGAGTGTGGTGGATGAAAGATGGGGGGGTGAGAATGAGGCGTGCATGAAACGACGGTGAGTGCATGTGCGTCATGGCAAGGGTAGGGATGCAGGTCAATGACTGTGACGGTGCAGTTAGTAATTACTTCTCTTTTTCTCCTCTACAATTCCTGTAGGTCAGCGCCCACCAGAAGATGGACATCTGGTGTGCCATCGCCAAGGAAGTCCGGACCCTGGGGGTCTACCACAGTCGGAGCACCCACTGCCGAAAAAGATGGGAGGACATTCGCCGCTGGAGCAAGAAGACGGCGGAGGCCCAGCTGGTGATGGCCTCCCAACGTGGGAGGGGTGCCCGTCGCGCCATGACCCCGCTGATGTTCAGGATCCTGGTGGTGGTGTACCTGGAGTTGGATGGGCGCTTGAGGGCATCACTGCAGCAACAAGGGGGTGAGTACACTTTCATTCTGCTGATTCAGCGCGCATTTTAGGTGTCTGGGTGGGGGAGGTGGGCTGTGGGTTCCCCTAGGCCAGGGCGAGTTTGGTAGTTAAGTTACCTTCTTCAGGCAGGCCCTGTGGCACCCCACCCCACCTGTGTACAGTGCCAACTACACCTAGTCAGGCTCCTGTGACATCCATGTGTGCAGAAATCGTCCATAGCCTTGTAAGCCATGTCCCAGGGATTGAATAGTGGACCCCAAGTGCGTGGCGTAGTGCAAGGGGCTTCTGTGTCTGTCGTGTCTGCCGGTAGCGGTATTGCATGCACTGAACAAGTCTTTCTTCTGTCTCCCCCCCCCTTTTTGTGGACTCCCTGTTCTTATGTGCATTAGCATCATCAGGCAGAGGAGCAGTGGCACCGGAGCAGGAGGGAGCTGCATCCCACATGGCCCTGGAGGGCGAGACTACGGACTCCGAATTCACTGGTGGGACGGAGGGCAAGGGGAGCTCCACGGCAGGGACAGGAGCTGACACCAGCGATACGGACTCCTCCTCTGATGGGAGCTCCCTTGTGGTGGCAGCCCCATCTGTGCCCCCCGCATCTACAGGTACAGCCGCCACCCCCCCCCTACCAGCACCGCCCTCCCAGCAGCCCCTCAGCGTTTGCCCCGTGCCCGCTCACCCAGGAGGGTGGGCATCACCTTCGCCCCAGGCACCTCAGGCCCTGCCCCAGTCCCCCCTGCTGCCGTCAGTGAGGAGGCCATTGACCTCGACAGGTCCCTCACTGTTGGGCAGTCTACCATTTTGAATGCCATCCAGGGTTTTGAGAGGCAGTTGCAACAAATCAATGCATACCTGGAGGGCATTCACTCTGGTCAGGCAGCCCTTTAGCAAGCTTTTCAGACTCTGGCCTCAGCACTGATGGCAGCCATTGTCCCTGTCTCTAGCCTCCCCCCTCCAACTTCCTCCACCCAGACCCACACCCCTGTACCTCAGCCTATCCCAAGCACACCATCAGACCAGCATGCACACACCTCAACACACAAGGGAAGCTCTGGCAAACATAAGCATCACACAATCCCCCAGGCACTCACGCAAGCATCACACACATGCAGACACAACAACATCCACTGCCTCCACTGTGTCCCCCTCCTCCTCTTCTCCCTCCTCCCTCCCTGTCTCGTCTCCACTCACACCTGCATGCACTACATCCTCAGCAACTACGTCCATCACCAGCACACACACCACCACACCCCGCTCACGTGCAGTCACCACCCCCACTACCATTCACACATCCCCTGTGTCCTCTCCCAGTGTGTCTGTGAGGCCACCTCCCAAGGTACACAAACGCAGCCACACACCCACCCAACAACCATCCACCTCACAACAGCCTCCAGCCCATGCACCTTCACCCAAAGTCAGCAAACGTACACCTCCTACAACCACAACCTCTTCCTCCACTCCCAAACCCCCTCCAGCTACCCGTCCCAGTGTTCCTAAGAAACTTTTCCTGGCCATCCTTGACCTCTTTCCCTCACCTCCCCCACCCCTTCAGTCTCCTGGGGCCCGACTCTCCAGGTCCCAACCTAGCACCTCAGCCACAACATCGGCGGGACCAGTGGTGCCAGTAGTCACCGGATTATGGAGTGCACCAGGCAGCAGGGCAGCCACTGTGGCAAGGAGTCACAGCCCGGACAGTCCCCCACCTGTCAAGCATAAAAAGTAGGAAAGTGCCCGGTGGGACAGGGGAAAGAAATCAGCCACCAAAGCCTCTCCCAGGGGTACAGTTGGGATTGTGGAGACAGCTGCGACACCATCCAAGATGGGGAAGGGGCACAGTAAAACCGGCAAGTCTGGGAAGATCAGCACGGTGGATAAGACCGCCAGCAGCCCCACTGCCCAGGAGACGACCGCCAGCAGCCCCGCTGCCAAAGACAGGACCAACGGCAGCAGCCCCGCTAACAGCCAGGATGAAGCACTCTGGGCACAAAGCCCCCTCCAGAACCAGTGGAGAAAGACATCCACTACCACAGTCCTTGGCAGGATGAAGCACTCTGGGCACAAAGCCCCCTCCAGAACCAGTGGAGAGATACATCCACTTCCTCAGTCCTTGGCAGGATGAAGCACTCTGGGCACAAAGCCCCCTCCAGAACCATTGGAGAAAGACATCCACTACCTCAGTCCTTGGCAGGATGAAGCACTCTGGGCACAAAGCCCCCTCCAGAACCAGTGGAGAACTGTTATCCACTTGAGAGACTGTGGCTTTGCACTCCCCAGGATAAAGCAGTGGGCAACCCACCCACTGTAGAGACTTGAGAGACTGTGGCTTTGCACTTCCCAGGATTGAACAGTGGGCAAACCACCCACTGTAGAGACTTGTGAGACTGTGGCTTTGCACTCCCCATGATTGAACAGTGGGCAAACCACCCACTGTATAGACTTGTGAGACTGTGGCTTTGCACTCCCCAGGATTGAACAGTGGGCAACCCACCCACTGTAGAGACTTGTGAGACTGTGGCTTTGCACTCCCCAGGATTGAACAGTGGGCAACCCACCCACTGTAGAGACTTGAGAGACTGTGGCTTTGCACTCCCCAGGATTGAACAGTGGGCAAACCACCCACTGTAGAGACTTGAGAGACTGTGGCTTTGCACTCCCCAGGATTGAACAGTGGGCAACCCACCCACTGTAAAGACTTGAGAGACTGTGGCTTTGCACTCCCCAGGATTGAACTGTGGGATTGGAGCCCCCTCGTGGATCTGGCGTCGCACACTCAACCGGCTGAGGTGCCCCCCTTCCCTTCCCCCTGAGGTGCCTGTTTTATTTTTAACTGATGCCCCTGCAGTGTTCTCTCCGTCTTGTGCAGGTATTGAGTGTGGGCCTCGCCCATGCCTTTTGGCCCCAGTGATCCACGGACTATGATGGTGGAATCCCTTGGACTGTGTTCTTGGTGTATATAATTGTATATAGTATAAATGTATATATTAGTAAATATTTTTGATGTATGTAATTGAATATATCACAATTATTCAACTCATTTCCTTTTGTCCTTCCATTCTTCCAGGGGGGGTTGGGGAGTGTAACTGTTATGTATCAATATGTATTAGCGTGTATGTTGTAGTGGGTGAGGGTGGGGGTGGGGGTGTTGCGTGTGTGTGTCACTGTTTTTTCTCTCCCCTGTTTTTTCCCTCCCACCGTGGTCTTCGCTGCCGGCGTTGGTGCTCCTGGTAGAGGAGCAGGAAGATAAAGGCTGGCAGAATCTGGAGCTCAGGTTCCATGGCGTCCTGATTCCTCGTGGGGTGTGTAGAGGTGAGCGTTTTCCCTTCGAAGTACTGTTTCCGCCATGTTTTTGTTCGCCGTAAATGCGCCCCGGAAAAGGTGGCGGATTGGTGGGTTGTAATAGTGTGGCCAGTACATTGTTCTCCGCCTGTCTGTTGGTGGTTACCCCCCTGAACCCCCCACAGCGACGCCTGCAGAGGGAATCCAGAGGCTCCCCCTGACCGCGACTGCCTGCTTCCAAGAACCCAATGCCTGGTAAAGACACTGCACCCGCATCCCCCAGGACCTGAAGAATCCGACCTCCAGTGCAGGAGCGACCCCCAGGTGGCCCTCTCCCTTGCCCTGGTGGTGGCTACCCTGAGGAGCCCCCCCTTGTCTGCCTGCTTCGCTGAAGAGACCCCTCGGTCTCCCATTGAAACCTATTGCAAACCCGACGCCTGTTTGCACTCTGCACCTGGCCGCCCCCGTGCCCTGAGGGTGTACTTTTTGTGCTGACTTGAACCGGGGCACCCCCTTCTCCATTGAAGCCTATGCGTTTTGGGCACCACTTTGACCTCTTCACCTGACCGGCCCTGAGCTGCTGGTGTGGTAACTTTGGGGTTGCCCTGAACCCCCAATGGTGGGCTACCTTGGACCCAACTTTGAACCCTGTAGGTGGTTTACTTACCTGCAAAACTAACAAATACTTACCTCCCCCAGGAACTGTGGAAATTTGCACTGTGTCTAGTTTTAAAATAGCTTATTGCCATTTTTGCCAAAACTGTACATGCTATTTTGCTGATTCAAAGTTCGTATGATACCTGAGTGAAGCACCTTTCATTTAAAGTATTGATTGTAAATCTTGAACCTGTGGTTCTTAAAATAAACTAAGAAAATATATGTTTCTATATAAAAACCTATTGGCCTGGAATTGTCTTTGAGTGTGTGTTCCTCATTTATTGCCTGTGTGTGTACAACAAATGCTTAACACTACTCTCTGAGAAGCCTACTGCTAAACCACACTACCACAAAATAGAGCATTAGAATTATCTCTTTTTGCCACTATCTTACCTCTAAGGGGAACCCTTGGACTCTGTTCATGCTATTTCTTACTTTGAAATAGTACATACAGAGCCAACTTCCTTCATGGGGGTTTCCTCAGGTCGATCTGTTTGCCACTCGGGAGAACGCGCACTGCCCGTCGTTCTGCAGCCTCCAGTATCCGGTGCAAGGAGCTTTGGGGGACGCGTTTCAGATGTCCTGGAACGGTCAGTTGATTTACGCGTTTCCCACCATACCATTGATTCCTCGGGTCCTGAGGAAGATTCGCCAAGACCGGGCTCAAGTCATCTTAACAGCTCCGGATTGGCCAGGAAGGGTGCGGTATTCAGACCTTCTCCAACTCTCTCTGTGCCCTCCGCTCCGCCTCCCTCACAGGGCAGACCTCCTCTTGCAGTCGCAGGGGCAGGTTGTACACCCCCACCTCCAGAGCCTACACCTACATGCCTTGAGATTGAACGGGGCAATCTGAGTGCTTTTTCTCTCCCGCCTGAGGTGGTGGAAGTTATATTATTGGCCAGGCGACACTCCACACAATCTATCTATGCAAGCAGGTGGGCTAAATTTGTGAATAGGTGTGGAGAGAATCAAATTAATCCCTTGAGTGCCCACTTATCTGACATACTCTTGTTTGCATTATCCTTGGGACAGAGGGGTTGTGCAGTTGCCACTGTTAAGGGTTATTTATCCGTGCTGTCGGCCTTTCTGTGCCTTCCAGACCAACCCTCCTTGTTTAAGTCCCCAATAATTTTGAGGTTTATTAAGGGTCTCACTAACAAGTTTCCGCCCACTCCATTTGTTATGCCACAGTGGGATTTGAACTTCGTATTGACCTTTCTTATGGGTTCACCATTTGAACCAATGCATTCTTGCCCATTGAGGCTTTTAGTTTTAAAAACTGTTTTTCTGGTTGCCATAACATCGGCTAGAAGGGTGAGTGAGCTCCAGGCTCTTAGCGTGGAACCACCATATACTTCCTTTTACAGGGACAAAGTGGTGTTAAAGACCAAGGTGGCTTTCCTACCGAAGGTTGTTACACCCTTTCATTTAGGACAGTCCATCACACTTTCTTCCTTCTATCCTCCACCTCATCCATCCAAGGAGGAAGAGAGGCTTCACCGACTTGACCCAAGAAGAGCGTTGAGCTTCTTCGTCGACAGGACGAGGGAGGTCAGACAGGACGATCAGCTCTTTGTCGGTTACATGGGGAAGAGGAGAGGCAAAGCTGTCCACAAGAGAACGCTTTCCAGGTGGGTCATTCTTTGCATCAAACTGTGTTATTCTTTAGCAAAGAAGGAACCACCTGTGGGGCTACATGCCCATTCCAACAAGGGCTAAGGCGGCTTCATCGGCCTTAGCTAGAGGTGTTCCTGTGGTTGGCATCTGCAAGGCGACAACTTGGGTGTCCCTCCACACTTTTGCCAAGCATTATTGTTTGGACTCTGAAGTTAGGAGGGATGGCCATTTTGCACACTCAGTGCTGCAGGATTTCTTGGTTTGACCATTCAGGCACCCACCACCGGGGGCGGTACTGCTTTGGGACTCTATTCTTTAGGTGAGGAATCCACAGGTTGTTGTATCCATCAGAAGAACAAGTTACTTACCTTGGGTAATGCCTTTTTGGTGGATACATTAGCTACCTGTGGATTCCTCACAGTCCAACCTGCCTCCTCGTTGCCTGACTGGTCTTACCACGAATTCCTTGGGTGAGTACCCGTATGTTGTACATATGTATATACTGATGCAATGATTTATATATGTGTATATATTTGTTTCTGTATATTTGTTTAAAAAAAAAAGGAGAGAGGACATGTGCATATTTGTATATATTTATGCATATATTTCGTATTGTTTATTTCTATTGGTTATGTTTCATATTAGTGGAAATAAATGTTGGTATAGAGGTTTGATTGATGTGTTCATATCACATCTATAGTGTCAATGTTCTCCTGTTCGCCTCAAAGGCACGTAAAAAATGGTTATAACTGACATCTGCACGTCGACGAGGACCTTATTGCCTGGATGACGTCATATGGCGTCGCGTGGGAGTCGGGCAATTGTGACGTCATCGTCGACGTGCAGAGCTAGAAGAAAAGTTCCGTCAAATGCTGGCGCGTGGGGAAAATTCTTTAGGTGAGGAATCCACAGGTAGCTAATGTATCCACCAGAAAAGGCGTTACCAAAGGTAAGTAACTTGTTCATCTAGGGGTGTGTTTAGGTCTGGGGGGGGGCAATGGCTACTGTTCTTGAGGGTGGCTACACCCTCCTTGTGCCTCCTCCCTGAGGTGGGGGGGACATCCCTATTCCTATTGAGGGAATCCTCCAAAATCAAGATGGAGGATTTCTGAAGGCAGGGGTTACCTCAGCTCAGGACACCTTAGGGGCTGTCCTTACTGGTGGGTGACTCCTCCTTGTTTTTCTCATTATCTCCACTGGACTTGCCGCCAAAAGTGGGGGCTCTGTCCAGGGGGCGAGCATCTCCACTAGCTGGAGTGCCCTGGGGCATTGTAACACGAAGCCTGAGCCTTTGAGGCTCACTGCTAGGTGTTACAGTTCCTGCAGGGGGGAGGTGTGAAGCACCTTCACCCAGAGCAGGCTTTGTTTCTGGCCTCAGAGGGCACAAAGGCCCTCACCCCTTGGGGTCAGAAACTTGTGCAGGCTGGCACAGACCAGTCAGTTCTGCACTGAAGGATTTGGTCAAATACAGGGGCATCTCTAAGATGCCCTCTGTGTGCATTTCTTAATAAATCCAACACTGGCATCAGTGTGGGTTTATTATTCTGAGAAGTTTGATACCAAACTTCCCAGTATTCAGTGTAGCCATTATGGAGCTGTGGAGTTCGTTTTTGACAAACTCCCAGACCATATACTTAATATGGCCACACTGTACTTACAATGTCTAAGAATGGACTTAGACACTGTAGGGGCAGATTGCTCATGCAGCTATGTCCTCACCTGTGGTATAGTGCACCATGCCTTAGGGCTGTAAGGCCTGCTAGAGGGGTGACTTACCTATGCCACAGACAGTATTTTGTGTGCATGGCACCCTGAGGGGGATGCCATGCCAAATTTGCCTTTTTCTCCCCACCAACACACACAGTCTGCAATGGCAGTGTGCATGTGTTAGGTGAGGGGTTCCTAAGGGTGGCACAACACATGCTGCAGCCCTTAGAGACCTTCCCTGGTCACAGGGCCCTTGGTACCACTGGTACCTTTTACAAGGGACTTATCTGTGTGCCAGGGGTGTGCCAATTCTGGAACAATGGTACATTTTTAAGTGAAAGAACACTGGTGCTGGGGCCTGGTTAGCAGGGTCCTAGCACACTTCTCAGTCAAGTCAGCATCAATATCAGACAAAAAATGGAGGGTAACTGCAACAGGGAGCCATTTTACTACAGTGGTCCTCACATAACTTTAGGTCTTGATCTCAGTGACATAAGGTCCCAATAACTTTCAAGCTGCTTTTGCCATTAGACAGCATCTTGTAAACAGCTCTACATTCAGGGCAAGGGGCTGGAGCCCCCAATGGATTCCCACCTGTCACTTAGCTGGTATGAGCAGTATACCTGAAAGACATCCGAACTCTTTTGGAGCATCTCTTACATTCCCTAGCAGTGCTGTTAATAGATTTCTCTGCATCTGAAAATCAGTAATCCAAACTAATGCAAACACCTTTGTCCACGAGGCAGCCACAGGCGAGCAGTTCCATGCTAGGTGAAGGAAGTCATCATTCAACTCCCCGCATCTCCCACTGTACGTGTTATTTAACAGAAACATTTTACATAATAGAATAGGTGTATGATACATTCAATGAAGAAATATAGCATGTATCAATTACAGTCTGTAAATGTGTTCAGGGGAGAGGGTCTCTGCACAGCAGTATAGCTGCTGTTTATTGGTGAGCTCAAGATTTAAAAGCATTTGCCACACCATACTCGCCTTTGGCTTTTCGCCTTCGAAGTCTTGAGCTGCATACTCATATAAGCGAGAAATATGAGTCCTTGAGGATGAAAACTCTTGCATTGTTTCAGATGTGTGTAGCATTGGGGAGTACAAGCAGGGATATATCATACACCATTTTGCAGGTGGCACATACTCTATGGCCCACAGAAGTAGACCACAGTGTATATTCAGGGTTGTCAATGATAGGTTGTATCATGAAGAAGGCGCCCTTGCGGTAGAGCTTCCCCAATGTGGTCGACTATAGCTGCTTCAGTTGAAGACACATCTTCTTGTCCGCATTTATCTGCAATGCTGGATTTTGTAGAGTTGGAATCAAGCCTGTCTTAGGCAGTTTCAAGTCCAGACAGTGCATCCCACTGTGTCAACTGCAGTTTTGAGGCACGCCCTAGATGAGCAGATATCAGGGTTTCAGCAGCAAGGGCCCTGTATTATCTGTCTCCACTGCAACATGCGGGTGATAGGGCGTGGAGTTATGGCAGCAGTGTACCAACTGGGCATGGGCACAATAATAAAACAGCTCCAGGTCTGGTGTGCACATTCCCCTGCTCCAGTGGAAGTGTGAGCACCTCCTATATGACACTAGATTACTAGGGGGGCATGGCTTGGCCAGCCAAGATGGCGGGCGCAAGTTAGCGGAGCTCTGCGGTGGGGCCCCGTTTCCATTATCCTAACAACAATCAGGTGGGGGTGAACTGCAGTGGCGCAGAGGTGTGGACTTCGGCAGGAGCCGGCCGCACTGATTGAGAGTCAGAGGGGATGCCAAGAGCTGTGCTGTAGCCGCTGTGGCCTACGCAGTGCCTAAGTGCAGGCAGCGAGTCCCACATGCACCTAGTGCTGATCTGCGGGCCGGCGCTGGGCAGAGTTGTGCTGATCGGTGCTCACCCAATATGTGCAGAGGTGAGGCGCAGGAGAAGGCCGGCACAGGAGGGTGGATCGCGTGCGAGGGCGTAGGAGTGCAGATCCTCCCCCATGCTGCCGTTACCAGTGGTGTAATTGTGCAGACAACCACCGGTGCTACAGCAGCACTGAGAGAACGGGGGGGCCACACCTGCCTACCTCCCCCACTCCCAAGTAAATTACTGATTTATCACTGAGGTGGCTGTGGCCTCATGTTTGCACTGTACTACTGCCCTATGACCCCGGCGCCACTGTGGATTGGGCCACGCCAGAGATGCTGAGCTGGGGCGCACGTGGGAGTGGTCCCCAGGATATTTCTGACCTAGCACATGGACCAGAGTATATGCAGAAGAGCGACGTGCCGGACCGCAGCCTGTCATCATCTAAAGGGGGCTGCTTGTGCTGCTGCGCATTGTGATTTGTGCACTGCGCAAGCAAGTGGGGCCCCCTGGGCACCTGACAGTCAACAATCCGTCTCAGTGGTTGTGGTGACCCGCAACAACTTGATGAACCTCAAATGCCATGACCCTGGATCAGACGATATGGGCCGTCTATGCTCTGGCGCGAGGGCCAAACAACCAACACTCAAAGGTAGGCCTCTGGACTCTGATGGTCGCAAGTTAGACGCTGTGCTGGCGGCGGTGGAGCATGTTGAAGCTTTGCTGAATCAGGCCCGGATCTCATTGGAGTGTAACTTGACAAGGTGGCTAGCCCTACTTCGTGCCGACCACTGCAAACTAGCTGACAAGACCCGCTTTCTGGAGGACTGCCTTGATGAACTACCTCCCAAAACAACTCAACTATAAACCTCTATGCAAGCAGTGCTGAGTAGACTGACAACTCTGGAGCACCTTGCAGAGGATGCTGAGAGGCGCTCCAGAAGAAACAATCTCTGTGTCGTGGGCCTACCGAAGGGTGTAGAAGGCGCAGATGCAGTTGTCTATGCCACGATCTGGCTCAGAGCGTTGGTCCCTGATGGTTTGCTGACACCCTTCTTCTCAGTGGAATGAATGGAATGGAATGAACCCACTGGGTCCCGACGAGAGCTAGGATGCAGGTATGAGCCCCCGCCCTTTCCTCATCTGACTGCTGAACTTTGCAGACAGAGACATTATACTGCGTGAACTGAGATCACTCCCCTGCTTCAGGTCGACAACATGCAAGTCATACTGTTCCTCGATTACACCATTGTTGTACAAAAGCAGCGGGCATCCTTGCTTTCGGTGAAACGTAAACTTCATTCCCCACACCTAACATACACACATGCAGCTTGGCAGGGAAGAGAAGAGAGTATCACGACAAAACACATTTTTTCAACTCCCCAGATGATGCCTGGGAGTTGTTAGAATCGACTAACTTGAGCAGCCAACAAGAGGTGAGGGAGGAGAGTGCCATGCAAGAAAACTTTCAAATACGCAGGCGGGGGAATCCCAAACGACGTGATGCTCCTCCTCCAGATGTCCCTCATGCCCCTGACGTAGGGCAGATCATACGGGAACATCAACATGCGCTACGGAACGCGACAGCTATAGGAGACTTGCCAGTCACATCTGACCCAGAACCAGAACTAGTTGACTCAGATGTTGAACGGCTCCCTTTCCGTCATGCTTTCCGAAAGTGGCTCCTCGGCTTCCCCTGCGGTGACACCACAAATGGCAGACAACATCATCTGAGCAGCCGCAGTTTGCATATACGGCCATTCCAATCCACCACTGGACACACAGCACTACTGCATGCAACTGCGCTGTGTCACATGTTCTATATGCCTCCACGCTTACCAGCTGGCAAGCCCCCCATGTGTACTGATATGCTGTGCTGCTTCTCCCCTTTGCTAGGGCGGCTGTGACGGCTCTCCACGCAGACAGTTTGATCTCATAACAGACACCGCACTGCACGTTCACCTATGCCCACGACCACACTAGTTGATACCCGGTCACCTCCCTGCCATCATGTCTGTTGCTAGTGGGTCCTTTCCACTCACACTGGTAATGCCAACGGGCTAGTTACATAGGGGGTAATTACAACATTGGCGGTAAAAGCTGCTTACCGCTGTGCAGAAGACCGCCAACACACCGCCGCGGAATTCCACCATGGTCATTATGACCCAAAGGCCGGAATCCGCCAAAATCTAGACACCCACACAAGTCCGCCACACCAAAGGTCAGTGATAAACTGGCGATAAGAAATCCTCCACCGTCACGCCAACAGGAATACACCCACACTATCACGACCCACCAATCCACTCGGCGGTCATTGGCGGTACACACCGCCGCGCTCAAAATACACACACATTTACAAAACACTACCACATTGGACAATTCCAAATACACACAACTGATACACATACACACATACACCCAATACAATATAAAACACACACCCACATCACCCACAAACCCCTACGACAACAATTGCGACTGAAGGCCAGAGAGAGACACCACCATCTACAAACGAGCATCCACAGGCACTCAACACCATTCCTCACATAACATCCACGCACCTCACACAACACACCACTAAATATCACCCCACACATCACAACACACACCACCCCACACATCACCCACACCACCCCACGGCACGGCAAAGAACCCCCAGGGTTTCTGAGGAGGAGCTCAGGGTCATGGTGGAGAAAATCATCCGGGTAGAGCCACAGCTATTCGGATCACAGGTGCAGCACACCTCCATAGCTAGGAAGATGGAGCTATGGCAAAGAATCATGGACTGGGTCAACGCAGTGGGACAGCACCCAAGAAATAGGGGTGACATCAGGAAGAGGTGGAACGACCTACGGGGGAAGGTGCGTTCCGTGGTCTCCAGACACCACATTGCAGTACAGAGGACTGGCGGCGGACCCCCACCTCCTCCCCTACAACTAACAACATGGGAGGAGCAGGTCTTGGCTACTCTGCATCCTGAGGGCCTCGCAGGAGTAGCTGGAGGAATGGACTCTGGTAAGTCAAATCTTTCACTACTTCATCCCCCACCCTACCTGCATGCTTTCACATACCCCCACCCTCGCCCTCACCCCCATCACTCCTACTCCTCACACTTGTCCCAATATCACAAACCACCCATCCCAACACCAAGCCCTGCATGCAACACCAAAGCATGGACACCCATCACCAAAGCATGGCCACTGCACATACCCATGCACCCCTCTAAACCATCATCACACAAGGTCCTACACAGGAATGCAAGCACTGGGGTACACGGTCACCCACCCATTGCACACCATGGCACACACAGATGCAATAATCATGCTTTTACACCCATGCAGGACCCCTACCCAACGTCACCGGACAGGAGGGTCCAGACATGTCCACTCCACCCACAAAAGAGGCCCACAGTGATGACAGCAGCTCTGTCCAACTGGATCTAGACGACAAGCCCGGCCCATCTGGGACCTCAGGACAGTCGGTTCCCCTCACACTGGCACAAGCCACTACAGGGCTTCCCCCCTCTGGAAACACCAGCACAGCACCCACCCAGCGGGCCCATACCTCTGACCCCAGGATGCGTCAATCAGCAGTGTGTCCACCACTACAGGTAACCCAGGCTAACCCACCACCCCAACAACAACAGGGACCTGGGGGCAGTGGCAGTGGGCACATGGTTCAGGGGACAGAGGCCTAGGCACACAGGGGAACTGGGAGGGCTGCTGTGCGACAGGGGGAGGACAGGCCCAGGGAACTCACTCTCCACGAGGCCCTCTCCAACATCATGGGAGCCTACCACCATTCCCAGGATACGATGGCAACGGTACTGGTCAAGTTTCAGGAGACCCAGCGGCTGCAGGAGGAACAGTATTTGGGCTTCAGGGAGGAACTCAAATCAATCACTTCCACCCTGGGCACCATTGTAGGGGTGCTGAAGGAACTCGTCAACACCAGGAGGGACACTGTGGCACAACAAGGGGCCCCTGACACTAGCCTGGACGATGAACTGACCACCACCTCCGCCGACACTAGTGGACAGGAGGTACCGCCACAGGACCACCACACCAGCACCCCACCCCCTACAGAGGGAGAACCACCCCGCAAACGATCCCTGAGATCCAGGACAAAGACAGAGAACGATGCCAAGACCCCCGCCAAGAAATGAGACCACCCTGATTGTCATCCATTTGTCCCACCTTGTCACCCTGTCCATCCTTAAACTGCCCCAGCTCCACTTCCTATGCCCCTTTGGACAATGCACCTGTGAGACTAATAGACTGGACTCTGCCATGGACATTCCTCCACCATCACCCCTCACCATTTTACATAAACTCCCTTAAAGCACAAAACAATCTGGAGTCTGTCTGTGATTTCGAAATAGTGTATTAGCAATTACAGTGCCAAAAAGGTCTTTCAAATGTAATGTCAACATACCTATGTCACACAGCTCTAGTCCATGAGGAAACAAAGCAGATGTCACACAGTGGGACCCACATCTGTGAAATCGTAAGGGAAAGTGACAACTCAGTGACCATACACAGGGTGAAAATGACAGACAGTAGAGAGGTATTAGATTTAAATTAGATGTAGCAGGCAGTGTTGTCTTCTTACCTGTGTCTCACTGGAAGTATTGCAGGATCACCGTGTTCCTGTTCTCGATGTCCTCTTCTTCTGCTTCCTCGTCTTCACTGTCCATAGGCTCCACAGCTGCCACAACACTCCATCTGGACCATCCTCCTGCAGAAAAGGCACCTGTTGTCGCAAATCCAAGTTGTGAATCATACAGCAGGCCATGATGATCTGGCATACCTTCTTTGGTGAGTAGAATAGGGAACCACCTGTCATATGGAGGCACCGGAACCTGGCGTTCAGGAGGCCGAAGGTCCGCTCTACAATCCTCCTAGTTCGTCCATGGGCCTCATTGTAGCATTCCTCTCTCCTTGTCCTGGGATTCCTCACTGGGGTCAGTAGAAATGAAAGGGACATCCACAGACCCAGACAACTATTCCCACTGATTTGGGTCCATGTGCTCACCTAATAGCCACACCCGGTGCCTCTGTAGTTGCCCCATCACATAAGGGATGCTGCTATTCCGCAGGATGTAAGCGTCATGCACTGAGCCAGGGAATTTTGCATTTACATGGGAGATGTACTGGTCTGCCAAACACACCATCTGCACATTCATGGAATGGTATCTCTTCCGGTTTCTGTACACCTGTTCACTCCTGCGGGGGGTACCAAGGCCACATGTGTCCCATCAATGGCACCTATGATGTTGGGGATATGTCCCAGGGCATAGAAATCACCTTCCACTGTAGGCAAATCCTCCACCTGAGGGAAAACGATGTAGCTCCGCATGTGTTTCAGCAGGGCAGACAACATTCCGGACAACACATTGGAAAACTTAGGCTGGGACATCCCTGATGGTATGGCCACTGTTGTTTGAAAAGATCCACTTGCTAGGAAATGGAGTACTGACAGCACCTGCACTTGAAGGGGGATTCCTGTCGGATGGCGGATAGCTGACATCAGGTCTGGCTCTAACTGGGCACACAGTTCCTGGATTGTGGCACGATCAAGCCTGTAGGAGATGATCAAATCTTTCCTCCACTGTCGACAGGTCCACCAGCGGTCTGTACACCGGAGGATGCCACCATCTCCTCACATGCCCCAGCGGATGGTGCCTATGGAGGAGAACAGCGAGCACAGAGTCAACCAACTCTGAGGTACGTAAACACAGCTTACTCTGAAAATATTCATAAATCGAAATTTGCCTGTATTAGTGTTTAGGCAAGGCCTAGGTATGTGTGACACAGTCAAAAATAATACCATGTGGGCCCCTGAAATGGCGGCTGCCTGACCTGTAAGGTGGGACAAGGGGATATGAGGTAACTGCGCTGGCGTTGTACACCGTCGCGGTAGGCGGTCGAAGACCGCGACGCAGTTCTGCATTGGTTAACATTGGACCCTATGGGTCCCAGGAGCCAATGACAATGTACGCCGGCGGTGACGGTACACACCGCCACAGACGTGACCACCATTTATTCCCCGTTCAATCACTCGATACCTGATCTTCAACAGGAGAGGAACTACACTGCAAGTGTGCTGCTGTGACCTCAGTCTGGAAGAGACAATGGCTCGTGTGTCTGGGGAAAGGGCCCCTGCCTTCAGGACGGTGGAGTTGGAGAAACTCGTGGATGGGGTCCTCCCCCAGTATACGCTACTCTACGGTCCTCCAGACAAACAGGTAAGTCCACTATGAGCATGCTGGATGGGCAATGCCTGTGTGGAGTGTGGTGGATGAAAGATAGGGGGGTGAGAATGAGGTGTGCATGAAACGACGGTGAGTGCATGTGCGTCATGGCAAGGGTAGGGATGCAGGTCAATGACTGTGACGGTGCAGTTGGTAATTACTTCTCTTTTTCTCCTCTACAATTCCTGTAGGTCAGCGCCCACCAGAAGATGGACATCTGGCATGCCATCGCCAAGGAAGTCCGGACCCTGGGGGTCTACCACAGTCGGAGCACCCACTGCCGGAAAAGATGGGAGGACATTCGCCGCTGGAGCAAGAAGATGGCGGAGGCCCAGCTGGGGATGGCCTCCCAACGTGGGAGGGGTGCCCGTCGCACCATGACCCCCCTGATGTTCAGGATCCTGGCAGTGGCGTACCTGGTGTTGGATGGGCGCTTGAGGGCATCACAGCAGCAACAAGGGGGTGAGTACACTCTCATTCTGCTGATTCAGCGTGCATTGTAGGTGTCTGGGTGGGGGAGGTGGGCTGTGGGTTCAGCTAGGCCAGGGCGAGTTTGGTAGTTAAGTTACCTTCTTCAGGCAGGCCCTGTGGTACCCCACCCCACCTGTGTACAGTGCCAAATACACCTAGTCAGGCTCCTGTGACATCCATGTGTGCAGAAATCGACCATAGCCTTGTAAGCCATGTCCCAGGGATTGAATAGTGGACCCCAAGTGCGCAGCGTAGTGCAGGGGGCTTCTGTGTCTGTCGTGTCCGCCGGTAGCGGTATTGCATGCACTGAACATGTCTTTCTTCTGTCTTCCCACCCCCCCCTTTTTGTGGTCTCCCTGTTCTTATGTGCATTAGCATCAGCAGGCGGAGGAGCAGTGGCACCGGAGCAGGAGGGAGCTGCATCCCACATGGCCCTGGAGGGCGAGACTACGGACTCCGAATTCACCAGTGGGACGGAGGGCAAGGGAAGCTCCACGGCGGGGACAGGAGCTGACACCAGCGATACGGACTCCTCCTCTGATGGGAGCTCCCTTGCGGTGGCAGCCCTATCTGTGCCCCCGCATCTACAGGTACAGCCACTACCCTCCCTACCAGCACTGCCCTCCCAGCAGCCCCTCAGCCTTTGCCCCGTGCCCGCTCACCCAGGAGGGTGGGCATCACCTTCGCCCCAGGCACCTCAGGCCCTGCCCCAGTCCCCCCTGCTGCCCTCAGTGAGGAGGCCATTGACCTCGACAGGTCCCTCACTGTTGGGCAGTCTACCATTTTGAATGCCATCCAGGGTGTTGAGAGGCAGTTGCAACAAATCAATGCATACCTGGAGGGCATTCACTCTGGTCAGGCAGCCCTCCAGCAAGCTTTTCAGACTCTGGCCTCAGTACTGATGGCAGCCATTGTCCCTGTCTCTAGCCTCCCCCCTCCAACTTCCTCCACCCAGACCCACACCCCTGTACCTCAGCCTATCCCAAGCACAACATCAGACCAGCATGCACACACCTCAACACACAAGGGAAGCTCTGGCAAACATAAGCACCACATATCCCACAGGCACTCATGCAAGCATCACACACATGCAGACACAACAACATCCACTGCCTCCACTGTGTCCCCCTCCTCCTTGTCTCCCTCCTCCCTCCTTTCCACTCACACCTGCATGCACTACATCCTCAGCTACTACGTCCATCACCAGCACACACACCACCACACCCCGCTCACGTGCAGTCACCACCCCCACTACCATTCACACATCCCCTGTGTCCTCTCCCAGTGTGTCTGTGAGGCCACCTCCCAAGGTACACAAACGCAGCCACACACCCACCCAACAACCATCCACCTCACGACAGCCTCCATCCCATGCACCTTCACCCAAAGTCAGCAAACGTACACCTACTACATCCACAACCTCTTCCTCCACTCCCAAACCCCCTCCAGCTACCCGTCCCAGTGTTCCTAAGAAACCTTTCCTGGCCAGCCTTGACCTCTTTCCCTCACCTCCCCCACCCCTTCAGTCTCCTAGGGCCCGACTCTCCAGGTCTCAACCTAGCACCTCAGCCACAACATCGGCGGGACCAGTGGTGCCAGTAGTCACCGGATTATGGAGTGCACCAGGCAGCAGGGCAGCCAGTGTGGCAAGGAGCCACAGCATGGACAGTCCCCCACCTGCCAAGCATAAAAAGTTGGACAGTGCCCGGCGGGAGAGGGGAAAGAAATCAGCCACCAAAGCCGCTCCCAGGGGTACAGTTGGGAGTGTGGAGACAGCTGCGACACCATCCAAGATGGGGAAGGGGCACAGTAAAACCGGCAAGTCTGGGAAGATCAGCACGGTGGACAAGACCGCCAGCAGCCCCACTGCCCAGGAGACGACCGCCAGCAGCCCCGCTGCCAAAGACAGGACCGCCGGCAGCAGCCCCACTAACAGCCAGGATGAAGCAGTCTGGGCACAAAGCCCCCTCCAGAACCAGTGGATAAAGACTTCCACTACCTCAGTCCTTGGCAGGATGAAGCACTCTGGGCACAAAGCCCCCTCCAGAACCAGTGGAGAGATACATCCACTTCCTCAGTCCTTGGCAGGATGAAGTACGCTGGGCACAAAGCCCCCTCCAGAACCATTGGAGAAAGACATCCACTACCTCAGTCCTTGGCAGGATGAAGCACTCTGGGCACAAAGCCCCCTCCAGAACCAGTGGAGAACTGTTATCCACTTGAGAGACTGTGGCTTTGCACTCCCCAGGATAAAGCAGTGGGTAAACCACCCACTGTAGAGACTTGAGAGACTGTGGCTTTGCACTCCCCAGGATTGAACAGAGGGCAAACCACCCACTGTAGAGACTTGTGTGACTGTGGCTTTGCAATCCCCAGGATTGAACAGTGGGCAACCCACCCACTGTAGAGACTTGTGAGACTGTGGCTTTGCACTCCCCAGGATTGAACAGTGGGCAACCCACCCACTGTAGAGACATGAGAGACTGTGGCTTTGCACTCCCCAGGATTGAACAGTGGGCAAACCACCCACTGTAGAGACTTGAGAGACTGTGGCTTTGCACTCCCCAGGATTGAACAGTGGGCAACCCACCCACTGTAGAGACTTGAGAGACTGTGGCTTTGCACTCCCCAGGATTGAACTGTGGGCTTGGAGCCCCCTTGTGGATCTGGCGTCGCGCACTCAACCGGCTGAGGTGCCCCCCCTCCCCTTCCACCTGAGGTGCCTGTTTTATTTCTAACTGATGCCCCTGCAGTGTTCTCTCCGTCTTGTGCGGGTATTGAGTGTGGGCCTCGCCCATGCCTTTTGGGCCCAGTGATCCACGGACTATGATGGTGGAATCCCTTGGACTTGTGTTCTTGGTGTATATAATTGTATATAGTATAAATGTATATATTTGTAAATATTTTTGATGTATGTAATTGAATATATCACAATTATTCAACTCATTTCCTTTTGTCCTTGCATTCTTCCAGGGGCGCTTGGGGGGTGTAACTGTGAGGGTGGGGGTGGGGGTGTTGCCTGTGTGTGTCACTGTTTTTTCCCTCCCCCTCCCCCTCCCCTGTGTCGTAAGTGCAATACTCACCGTGGTCTTCGCCGCCGGTGTTCGTGCTCCTGGTAGAGGAGCAGGAAGATAAAGGCTGGCAGAATCTGGAGCTCAGGTTCCATGGCGTCCTGATTCCTCGTAGGGTGTGTAGAGGTGAGCGTTTTCCCTTCGAAGTCCTGTTTCCGCCGTGTTTTTGTTTGCGGTAAATCCGCCCCGGAAAAGGTGGCGGATTGGTGGGTTGTAATAGTGTGGGCGGTACATTGTCCTCCGCCTGTTTGTTGGCGTTTACCGCCGCTGTGTTTGTTTGTACTGCCGTGGCGGTTGGAGTGTTAAAGTGGCTGTCTATGTTGGCGGTTTCCGCCACGGTCATGATTCCATTTTTTTTTCCGCTGGCCTGTTAGCGTTTTTACCGCTGCTTTAAAACCGACCGCCAGGGTTGTAATGACCACCATAGTTTGGGCGGATAGCTGGTGTCGCTCTGCTCTGATGGTATTTCACAATTTTATCGTTAAGACAGCAGTTGGTTCTGAACTGCGCATGGTTGGTTTTGATTGGAGTTCGAGTTCCCTCTGCTTTCGTCCCCTTCCCAGCGCCCCACTCGGCAGACATATAGAACAGAACCCCCTTGGAACCAGACCTCTAGGACATTAGTCACCCTCTCCCCGAAATGACCTCCATCAACATCCTGACTTGGAATGTGCGGGGCATACACACGCCAGTGCATAGATACTTGATATATTCATATGTTAAGAGCACTCAATTAAAATAGCGCTCTTGCAGGAAACTCACCTCATGCAAGTGGAAGCTGTGCAATTGCGAAGGCGCTGGCGAGGGCAGCTATTTGCGACTAATTACTCCTCATACTCTAGGGGGTCCCTGATCTGGATATCCCGGGCACTCCGTTTGTGAGATCGATGCTGAGGGACGATATGTCATAGGGCGCAGACGACTGAGAAGCCGGATGATATTACAGGGGTCCATTTATGCACCAAATGTAGGCCAGGCCTCCTTACTCAGCAGGTTCTCTAGCCCTCTCTCTCGATGAAGCGACCTCCTCTGGCTGTTGGTTGAAGACTTAAACAGTGTACTACACCTCCAGCTGGATTGCTTCTTCCCCCGCTACCTGCCACGCCCACAATGACTGCTGCGCGCGCTCTGTGGGAGTGGCTCGAGCACTGGCAGCTGCTGGATATCTGGTGCCAACATAATCCTGATGTTAAAGTCTACTAGTTTTTCTCTGCCTCACATCAGCTGCATGTGAGACTTGATAGAATATTATGTACTCCCAACCTGAACCCTGCGGTTCTGTGGACAGATTACTTAGGTCGCACTCATTCTGATCATAACCCACAACTTTTCCAGCTGGGCTGGGGAATATCCCTTCCTGCGATCCCCACATGGAGACTGCAGCAAAATCTGCTACAGGATGCCGCGTTCAGGGCATCGCTAGATAGAGCGATCCCCGAATACTTTGAACTTAATGCCGGTTCTGCTTCATCAAACCTCACGGAATGAGAGGCGTTCAAAGTCTTTATTCGAAGGCACTGTCTGGTTGCACAGTGGAATTTGCGCAGATCTGTTGAACACGACCTGGCCTGAGTAGAAAGGTCCCTGTTATTGCACAAACAAATGGTCATACAACACCCTACATCCTCTCTGGAGCTGGCATCTGCCTGGACGAAACATGTGTCCCTGTTGGAAAGGTTGAGGTGTCTCAACTATGCAGCACATTCGGCCCACACACACGCTGCGGCAGACCGGTTGGGCAGATTGTTGGCCTGGCTGATCCGCCAGGAGCAGGATCACAGCCCTGTGGTAGCACTGCGCTCGGCGACGGGCATGTTGCTCCACACCCCAGGTGAGATACATTCCGAATTCACCCAATATTACACAACTCTATACTGCTCTTTAACAGTAGCGAATTTAACTGACTATAATGAATTCTTCTCCCTGAACACTATTCCCGTCTTGCCAGATGAGCAATGTGAAGAGCTGGACGCACCCCTAACACTTCTCGAGCTACAAGGCAGTATCCGTGAGCTGACTGCAGGCAAAACTCCGGGACCTGACAGCCTTCTGTCAGAATTCTATAACACATTTTCCTCTGCCATCGCGCCCCACAATCTCCGCCCTTACAAAGAGGCGCTGAGGAGCGCGACTCTGCCTGCATTGCAGTGAGAGGCACTACTGGTATCGCTTCCCAATCCTGGTAGAGATCTGACGGCACTGGGCTCTTACAGACCACTTGCAATGCACAACCCAGACTATAAAATCCTGGCAAAAACCCTGGCGATGCCATTATCACCCCTAGTACCCCGACTGGTCCACCCGGACTAAAACGGATTTGTGCCGGACCGTGGCATGTCCCTGAATATTAGGCGTCTCTTCAGGGTTATGAGATACTTGACTCAGGACTGGCCCCGGGTGGGTTGCCTAGTGCTTGACTTAGAAAAAGCCTTTGATTGCCTGGAGTGGCCCTATCTGTTTGAGGTTGCTGTGCATCAGACTGGAGCCTCACTTTTTGCACCTGGTGAGATTACTATACACCCAACCCCAGCTCAGAGTTAAGATTGGCGCAAACATCTCTGATCCCATTGAGGTGGGTAGAAGGACCCGACAGGGCTGCCCCCTCTCTCCGTTACTATTACCACTCGCCATGGAACCCTTGGGAGTCGAACTCCACCGAACTCCACCGAAGAGAGGTATGCCTGTCCCAGGCATCCACCTGTCCGGCGTGCTTATCCCCTGGCAGCCCAGAACATTCCGCTATCTCGGCATCAACGTATTCCATGGGAAAGATGACCTTCACAATGATAACCTTAAGTGGTGACATCCATTAGGATTCAGATGATGTTCTGGCAAACTCTGCCCCTTTCGGTGATGGGCAGAATTGCCCTCCTAAAAATGGAATGGTAGTTCTCCCCCAGCTGCTCTATTATTTCCCTAATCTACCCCATTATACTCCGACCACATTCTTTCGGGAACTGGAGACTAAGATCAGGAAATTCCTCTGGGGTAAGGGCTGCTGTATAGCACTGAAGAAGCTGTACACTTGCCCCATGACATGTGAAGCCTGGAAGTTCCGAACATGAAGCAGTATTATCTGACCTCCAAGCTTCAGTGGGTGGTGCGGTGGATGTGTGGTGGCCAACTGGCAGACACGACAACTAAGGCACCTTCATGGACAGTGTCCGAAATCCTACACCTCTTCCACCCCCTTACAAAACCAAGGCAACCTGAAGCACCTCAGTTGAGCGTGGTGCACCACTGCTACCGCAGAAGCTTGCACCTCACGCGCTCGACCATCCCCTATGCACCTGTCATAGTGCTACCTGGTACGCCACGCGGATTGCAGTCCACAAGCAGTGCTGAGCTGAGAACTTGGAACGCGGCTGAGATATATACACTGTGTGATCTATCTGCGGAGGGTGCACTCATCTCATTTACTAAGCTGACAGTGGAGACTGGTCTGCCCACGGGGCAATTCTCATTGTATAGTTCTTTGATAGCGACACTAAAGAGACACTGGGGAGACATAGCAGCCGAAGCAAACAGCACACTTATGGGGCAAGGCAGACATCTAGTACAGTAGTTTAGTGATGCTCTCCAGTAACATGCAGCTCACAATTGTGCTGTGCGCCAAATGGGAGGCAGATCTGACTAGACCGTGCCCTGACACGATGTGGACTACTTTGCTGTCCAGCCACACTAACATTCCCCGCAACTCTGGGTTCCGCCTCATCCAGTTTTACATCCTTCACAGGGCCTATCTTACACTGGCTACCCTTACAAATATTATCAGCAGCTGAATACTGCTTGCCACTGCTGCATGCTGGTGGGAGCGGACTTACTCAATATGTTATGGTCCTGCCCCTCTCTCTGCACCTACTAGTGTGGCGTCACAGCCCGATTGCCGGACTGCACATTGCATCCACTTCTGTCCAAATGGGAGGCTTGCCTCCTGGGTCTATTCCAGGGCCTGGGATACTATCCTATCTTTGTTAAGCTAATAATATTCGATCTGATGCAAGCACAAAATTGTCTGGTGAACTGTATGGGAATGTTGACAAAGAGGTACAGAAATTCAGGGAGGACGATTGTTAGACATCCTTGGTGTGGTATTCTCCCAAACCTTTTGCCTTCACCACCTGATCTTTAATGAGCCTATTTTTGTTGGCATTAAGACTCGGTGCACTTTATCCATGCTAACCAGTATTAAAGTGCTTGTGCGCTCGCCTTCAAACATTATAAAATTGGACTGCAGCTAACTGGCACATTTAATTTACCTGTAAGCTCCTAGTAAATGGTACTACCTGTACACAGGGTCTGTAGATTAAGGCCCTCATTCCGAGCCTGGCGGGCGGCGGAGGCCGCCCGCCAGGCTTCCCCCCTCCGAAATACCGCTCCGCGGTCGTAAGACCGCTGAGGGTATTCCGAGTTTTCCCCTGGGCTGGCGGGCGGTCTTCACAAGACCGCCCGCCAGCCCAGGGGAAAACTCCCTTCCCACGATGACGCCGGCTCGTAATAGAGCCGGCGGAGTGGGAAGGTGCGACGGGTGCAGTTGCACCCGTCGCGTATTTCAGTTTCTGCTTTGCAGACACTGAAATACTTTTAGGGGCCCTCTTACGGGGGCCCCTGCCGTGCCCATGCCATAGGCATGGGCACGGCAGGGGCCCCCAGGGGCCCCGCGACTCCCCCTCCCGCCATCCGGTTCCCGGCGGGAGAACCGCCAGGAACTGGATGGCGGGAGGGGGAGTCGGAATCCCCATGCCGGCGCAGCATGCTGCGCCGGCTTGGAGGATTCCTTTGGGGCAGCGGGAAACCGGCGGGAGACCGCCGGTTTCCCTTCTCTGACCGCGGCTGAGCCGCCGCGGTCAGAATGCCCCGCGGGGCACCGCCGGCCTGTCGGCGGTGCCACCGCGTCCCACGGCCCTGGCGGACTTGTTCCGCCAGGGTCGTAATGACCCCCTAAATGTTTCTAGTGGTCAGAAGCACTCATTGTGCCATTAACTAAAGTAGCAATGTAAAACATGTCTCAGGCTTGCCACTGCATTCTGTGTAAGGAGTTTTAAACTGCCATTTTGACCTGGCAAAAAAAAACTTTTACCAGGAGTAAACCTCCATTGTAATACTTGTCAGTAACTCCTCAGGTGGGCCCAAAAGGCTCAAAGCCAGGATGCATTGTATTTAAAAACTATGACGTTTACCTATGTTTTACATGTCCTTGCAGTGAAAAACTCCTCAAGTCTTTTTTTTTCACTGTTGGAAGGCCTATCTCTCATTAACTAACATCAGGTTACCTTATTACATTTAATAAGTGGTAATTTCAGATTGCGAGCAGATAGAAATATGCTGTTTACACTCAAATGAACTGTAATTTCAAATCCTCTTTAATGGTGAATGTAGTAAGCTAGCTCTGTATATACTATATCAAAATGAGATATAGCGTGCACAGAGTCCAGGGGATCCCAAGAGGCTTAACAGTGGCTAAAGTAGATAATACTAATGCTCTTTTTTGTGATAGTGTGGTCAAGCAGTTAGGCTTATCAGAGGGAGAGTGCAAAGCATTTGTTGCATATACACAGATAATAGACGAAGCACTCACTCAATGACTTAACTCCAGGCCAATGGTTATTATATAGCAAAAATATATGTTCTTAATTTATTTCTAGAACAACAAGACTGAAGTTGCAGGTAAGTACATACATTAATAAGTATTTCACATATGTATCAATACTACTTTGAGTGGGATTGGTAAATTGTACAGTTGAGTAAATGGCAATAATCTGTTTTAAAATTTGACACTGCAATTTTGAGAAACAGTTCTTAGGGGGAAGAAAAGTTAGTTTTACAAATAAGTGCAGCACTTACAGTTCCAGCCATCGGGGTTAGGCAGTCCACAGGTTGGGGTTCAAGTTAACCTCAAACACCCACCATCAGCAACACGGGGCCAGCCTGGTGCACGGGTCAAAGTTGAGGCAAATTTAACATAGGTTCCCATGGAGGCTGGGGGCACTTATTTTCAGATCTGCTTGCAGGTAAATACCCACGTCTTCGGGGGCAGACCCGGGGGCTTTGAAGGAGCACTGGGAGAGGCCACAGGTAAGCACCAATCACACACCCTCAGCGGCACGGGGTCAGCCGGGTGCACGGTACAAACAGAGCGTTGGACTCCCAATGCTTTCCTATGAGAGGACCCCGGGGGTCACTTAGATGCTGCAAGCTGGGTCCAGGGGGTTGGTTCCAGAAAAACACAGGCTGGGCAAGTAGTAGGGACGCCTGCCGAACGTTGCTGAACTGGAGGTCGGGTTCTCCAACGCCTGGGACCTGCAGGTGCAGTGTACCGTTTGACATCAGATATCTTTGTCCGGAGCTTTCGCAGTCTGGGAGGTCCTCTGGATTCACGCTGCAGGCGTCATCATAGGGAACAGGAGAGGTCAACCCAGGGTGGGCACGTGCTCGAAATTGCCTGAGGATCCTCTCTAGTCGGTTGGGCCACCTGGACACGGGCCGTGGGTGTTGGGTGCAGGGTGGTCAGGACTCGCAGATCCGGGGAGGCTCTGGAGTCCATATATGTAGTTTGTTCTTGTCAGGGCTGCTGTTCACAGGAGTTCTTGGTCCTCTGTGATGCAGGCAGTCCTCTGGAGCTTGGCGGAGGTCACTGGACCTGCAAGATGCATTGCTTTCTTTTTGCAGGTTCCTTGAAAGAAGGGGACAGGCCTGTAGGGCTGGGTTCAAGTCAGTTTTTGTCTTCCCTCTTCTCTGCTGGGGCTTCAGCTTAGCAATTCTTCTTCTTTCTTCTTGTGAGGTCGCCAGGAGTCTGATGGCAGGGGAGGGGCTGCTGTAGGAAGTTGGCTCTGTATATACTATTTCAAAGTAAGAAATAGGGGGTGATTCTAACCCTGGCGGTCGGTGTTAAAGCGGCGGCCAACCCGCCAACAGGCTGGCGGTAAAAAATATGGAATTCTGACCCTGGCGGGAACCGCCAACACAGACAGCCACTTTAACACTCCGCCCGCCACGGCGGTACAAACAAACAGCGCGGCGGTCACCGCCAACAGCCAGGCGGCAGACAATGTACCGCCCACACTATCACAACTCACCAATCCGCCACCTTTTCTGGGGCGGGAGCACCGCCGATAAAAACACGGCGGAAACAGACTACGAACGGGAAAACGCTCACCACTACGCACTCCAGGAGGAAGGAGGACAGCATGGAACCCGAATTAAACATCCTACCTGCTCTTGTCTACCTTCTCATCTACCACGAGTACGAAGTCCGGCGCAGACGACAACGGTGAGTACTGCACCTACGACACACGGGAGGGGGGAGGACGAAAGGTTACGGGCACACACATATGCGACCCCCCCCCCCCCAACTATGTACACACCAATGCAGAGCAACAAGTCACAATGACACCACCCAAACACCCCAGAAAAATGCTAGGACATAATCAAATTTGGAATAAATATTTATGTACCAAAAAGCTCCTGAAAATTATCGTACAACCATGAAAGATATTCACAAGAAAACAAATGACATACACATCAGTGTATAACTGAAGTAACAAGTCCTGCACATCCTACGAATTCATCATGTCCGTGGGCCAAAGTTTTGAGAAACAAGGGCAAAGCCCACACAGGAGACCTGAGTCCTTTGGAGAGAACACTGCAGGGGCATCAGATGTAAAAACTACAGGCACCTCAGGGGGAAGGGAAGGAGGGGGCACCACAGCCACATGAGTCCACGACGCCAGATCCACGAGGAGCCACCATGCCCACTGTACCATCCTGGGGAGTGCAAAGCCACAGTCTCTCAATGTCTCTACAGTGGGTGGGCTGCCCACTGTACCATCCTGGGGAGTGCAAAGCCACAGTCTCTCAATGTCACTACAGTGGGTGGGCTGCCCACTGTACCATCCTGGGGAGTGCAAAGCCACAGTCTCTCAATGTCTCTACAGTGGGTGGGCTGCCCACTGTACCATCCTGGGGAGTGCAAAGCCACAGTCTCTCAATGTCTCTACAGTGGGTGGGCTGCCCACTGTACCATCCTGGGGAGTGCAAAGCCACAGTCCATCAGGTGGATGACAGTCTCCACTGGTCAAGGAGGAGGCATGGTGGGCACAGTGAACCATAAACAGTGATTGAGACGGCGGTGCCCAGCGGAGCGGTGCTTGAGAGGAAGGGCCCAGCGGAGCGGTGCTTGAGACGGCGGGGCCCAGCGGAGCGGTGCTTGAGAAGAAGGGCCCAGCGGAGCGGTGCTTCAGACGGCGGGGCCCAGCGGAGCGGTGCTTGAGATGAAGGGCCCAGCGGAGCGGTGCTTGAGATGAAGGGCCCAGCGGAGCGGTGCTTGAGACGGCGGGGCCCAGCGGAGCGGAGCTTGAGATGAAGGGCCCAGCGGAGCGGTGCTTGAGAGGAAGGGCCCAGCGGAGAGGTGGAGAGACAGCGGGGCCCAGCGGAGCGGTGCTTGAGAGGAAGGGCCCAGCGGAGAGGTGGAGAGACAGCGGGGCCCAGCGGAGCGGTGCTTGAGACGGCGGGGCCCAGCGGAGCGGTGCTTGAGATGAAGGGCCCAGCGGAGCGGTGCTTGAGAGGAAGGGCCCAGCGGAGCGGTGCTTGAGATGAAGGGCCCAGCGGAGCGGTGCTTGACAGGAAGGGCCCAGCGGAGCGGTCCTTGAGACAGCGGGGCCCAGCGGAGCAGTGCTTGAGAGGAAGGTCCCAGCAGAGCGGTGCTTGAGAGGAAGGGCCCAGCGGAGCGGTGCTTGAGAGGAAGGGCCCAGCGGAGCGGTGCTTGAGAGGAAGGGCCCAGCGGAGAGGTGGAGAGACAGCGGGGCCCAGCGGAGCGGTGCTTGAGACGGCGGGGCCCAGTGGAGCGGTGCTTGAGATGAAGGGCCCAGCGGAGCGGTGCTTGAGAGGAAGGGCCCAGCGGAGCGGTGCTTGAGAGGAAGGGCCCAGCGGAGCGGTGCTTGAGAGGAAGGGCCCAGCGGAGAGGTGGAGAGACAGCGGGGCCCAGCGGAGCGGTGCTTGAGATGAAGGGCCCAGCGGAGCGGTGCTTGAAAGGAAGGGCCCAGCAGAGCGGTCCTTGAGACAGCGGGGCCCAGCGGAGCGGTGCTTGAGAGGAAGGGCCCAGCGGAGCGGTGCTTGAGAGGAAGGGCCCAGCGGAGCGGTGCTTGAGATGAAGGGCCCAGCGGAGCGGTGCATGAGAGGAAGGGCCCAGCGGAGCGGTGCTTGAGATGAAGGGCCCAGCGGAGAGGTGGAGAGACAGCGGGGCCCAGCGGAGCGGTGCTTGAGATGAAGGGCCCAGCGGAGTGGTGCTTGAGAGGAAGGGCCCAGTGGAGCGGTGCTTGAGAGGAAGGGCCCAGCGGAGCGATGCTTGAGACGGCGGGGCCCAGCGGAGCGGTGCTTGAGATGAAGGGCCCAGCGGAGCGGTGCTTGAGAGGAAGGGCCCAGCGGAGCGGTGCTTGAGACAGCGGGGCCCTCTTCAGCGGTGCCTATCCTCACAGCGGGGCCCTGTTTAGCGGTGCTCTTCTGCACGGCGGGCCCTGTTCAGCGGTGCTCTTCTGCACCGCGAGCCCTGTTCAGCGGTGCCTATCTTCACGGCGGGGCCCTGTTCAGCGGTGCTCTTCTCCACGGCGGGCCCTGTTCAGCGGTGCTCTTCTCCACTGCGGGCCCTGTTCAGCGGTGCCTATCTTCACGGCGGGCCCTGTTCAGCGGTGCCTATCTTCACGGCGGGGCCCTGTTCAGCGGTGCCTATCTTCACAGCGGGGCCCTGTTCAGCGGTGCTCTTCTGCACTGCGGGCCCTGTTCAGCGGTGCCTATCTTCACGGCGGGGCCCTGTTCAGCGGTGCTCTTCTCCACGGCGGGCCCTGTTCAGCGGTGCTCTTCTGCACCGCGGGCCCTGTTCAGCGGTGCCTATCTTCACGGCGGGGCCCTGTTCAGCGGTGCTCTTCTGCACCGCGGGCCCTGTTCAGCGGTGCCTATCTTCACGGCGGGGCCCTGTTCAGCGGTGCTCTTCTCCACGGCGGGCCCTGTTCAGCGGTGCTCTTCTCCACAGCGGGCCCTGTTCAGCGGTGCCTATCTTCACAGCGGGCCATGTTCAGCGGTGCCTATCTTCACGGCGGGGCCCTGTTCAGCGGTGCCTATCTTCACGGCGGGGCCCTGTTCAGCGGTGCTCTTCTGCACCGCGGGCCCTGTTCAGCGGTGCCTATCTTCACGGCGGGGCCCTGTTCAGCGGAGCTCTTCTCCATGGCGGGCCCTGTTCAGCGGTGCTCTTCTCCACGGCGGGCCCTGTTCAGCGGTGCCTATCTTCACGGCGGGCCCTGTTCAGCGGTGCCTATCTTCACGGCGGGCCCTGTTCAGCGGTGCTCTTCTCCACGGTGGGCCCTGTTCAGCGGTGCTCTTCTGCACCGCGGGCCCTGTTCAGCGGTGCCTATCTTCACGGCGGGGCCCTGTTCAGCGGTGCTCTTCTCCACAGCGGGCCCTGTTCAGCGGTGCTCTTCTCCACGGCGGGCCCTGTTCAGCGGTGCTCTTCTCCACGGCGGGCCCTGTTCAGCGGTGCCTATCTTCACGGCGGGGCCCTGTTCAGCGGTGCCTATCTTCACGGCGGGGCCCTGTTCAGCGGTGCTCTTCTGCACCGCGGGCCCTGTTCAGCGGTGCCTATCTTCACGGCGGGGCCCTGTTCAGCGGTGCTCTTCTCCACGGCGGGCCCTGTTCAGCGGTGCTCTTCTCCACGGCGGGCCCTGTTCAGCGGTGCCTATCTTCACGGCGGGCCCTGTTCAGCGGTGTCTATCTTCACGGCGGGCCCTGTTCAGCGGTGCTCTTCTCCACAGCGGGCCCTGTTCAGCGGTGCTCTTCTGCACCGCGGGCCCTGTTCAGCGGTGCCTATCTTCACGGCGGGGCCCTGTTCAGCGGTGCTCTTCTCCACGGCGGGCCCTGTTCAGCGGTGCTCTTCTCCACGGCGGGCCCTGTTCAGCGGTGCTCTTCTCCACGGCGGGGCCCTGTTTAGCGGTTCTCTTCTGCACCGCGGGCCCTGTTCAGCGGTGCTCATCCAGCAGGTCAAGGGAGCCAGACCTGGCCTGGACTCCCTGCTCAGTCGCCCTCGGACCGTGACGTTTCTGGACCCTTCGGGGACGGACTCCTGGCCACCTTAGTGTCCTCCTT
This sequence comes from Pleurodeles waltl, assembly GCF_031143425.1. Taxonomy (NCBI): domain Eukaryota; kingdom Metazoa; phylum Chordata; class Amphibia; order Caudata; family Salamandridae; genus Pleurodeles; species Pleurodeles waltl. The sequence goes on along the minus strand of NC_090445.1, from coordinate 561,304,817 downwards.
CCCAGCTGGGATGTGACATGTGGGGTCCACCTTCTCCGCGCTCCTGCTGCCCTTCCGCTCCTTTGATGGGGCTCTCGGGCCCTTGCCTCCCCTAGATGGTGTGGGTGGTGAAGTGGCCGCACATTGCTCCTTGGGGGCAGCCCTGTCGGTCCTCGCACGGCGGCCCTTGTTTTTGCGGGTCCTCTTGACGGGGGGGGGCTGGACGTGTCCTTGCTGCTGATCGATGTGTCACTGCTGGCAAAGGGTGGGCTCCAGAACCCATGCACAACAGTGACACCCGAAGCTGGGCTGGTGGTGGCTGCGGTGCTCTTGGGACTCTTTGAAGATGGAGGGGGGAGCTCATGGGGGGGAAAGAGGTCAAGGTTAGCCATGAAAAGTTTTTTAGGGCCAAGGTAAAGGGTAGGAGAAGTGGAGATGGAAGTGGAGGTAGAGGAGGTGGTTGTAGGAGAGTCAGGTGTGCTGTCATTGGGTGAAGGTGCTGGTGCTGTAGGCTGTCGTGAGGTGGATGGCTGTTGGGTGGGTGTCTGCCTGCGTTTGTGTGTCTTGGAAGAGGGGGTGACAGACACAGTGGGAGAGGACACAGGGGACGTGTAAATGGCAGTGGGGGTGGTGACTGCACGAGTGTGGACTGTACTGGAGGGTGAGGTGGTGATGGAAGCACTGGCTGATGTTGGGGTGCATGCAGGTGTGAGTGTAGACGTCACAGGGAGGGAGGAGGGAGACGAGGAGGAGGGGGACACAGGGGTGGCAGTGGCTGTTGGCATGTCTGCATCTGGGTGTTGCTTGGGTGAGTGTTTGTGGGATCTGTGGTGCTTGTGTCTGGATGAGCTGCTCTTGGGTGTTGAGGTGTGTGCAGGCTGGTCTGATGGTGTGGATGGGATAGGCTGAGGAACAGGAGACAGAGAAAGGCTGGAGGCAGTAAGAAGAGGGAGGCTGGAAACAGGGACAATGGCTGCCGTCAGTGCTGAGGCCAGAGCAGTGAACGCTCGCTGATGGG